>NW_027507903.1:573535762-574735762 GCF_037356315.1 Lithobates pipiens
AGGCTGCATTCATGGCAATGGTGAGGCTGCAGATGGGCACTGATTATGCTGCATTGATGGGCACTGACCCTTATTTTGCTTCACAATTCTTTATTTAAAATGTACGTTTTTTTTCCTGAAACTTCCCTCTTAAAGTGAAGGTGCGTGTTATATGCCGATAAATACAGTATATCCAAATAACATGCCCGAGCTCATCCTTAGACTCGTCACCACACACAGCCACAAAGGCAAGAGAATTCTTGTTGTTGTGCATGTGCACCAATGATGGGGCACTATTCCTCCCACTAATACCAATGATGGGGCACTATTCCTCCCACTAATACCAATGATGGAGGCTATTCCTCCCACTCTGTAGACTCTGTAGACTCTGATGTAATGGGGAACTCTGCACACTGTCTGGGAACTACTCTGATTAAAGGGGGATGCTGGGAACTATGATGTAAGTCCCCTCTTTACATCAGAGTCCTTAGTGTTCCTCCTTTAATCAGATTTCCCAGAGTTTTCCCTTATATCAGAGTCTGCAGAGCTCCCCCTTACAGTGTATGGGAACTCTGTGGATTCAGATGTGATGGGGGCACTATTCCTCCCATTAATACAAATGATGGGGCACTATTCCACCCACTAATACCAATGATGGGGTATTGTTTACTTCCATTGGCACCAGGACATTTTCTACTCTCACTGGCCACAGTCTGGCCCCCTCAAAGTCTGAAGGACAGTAAACTGGCCCTTTTATAAGAAAGTTTGGAGACCCCTGCTATAGAGCAGAGGTGTCCAAACTTTTCAGGACAAGGGCCACATTGTATATTTTACAAATATTCCTGACAAGAAAAAAAATATCAGTTTTATATATTAATAAATTATACATGAATAAATACATTTTACTTGGATCTTTTTTGGAAAATGTATGATATGATTCAGAACAAAAGAGAAAGAACTTAAGTAAAACAAAGCAACGTCCTCCATACATCAGGGTCTACATCAGAGCCCCTTTAAATGAGGGTCTCCATCAGTGTTTCCCCTTACATAAGGGTCCCCATCAGAACCTCCCTCATATCAGAATATCAGAGTCCACCCTAGTAGTCCCCCCTTATATTTGGGTCTTCATCCGAGTCCTCCTTACATCATGGTCCCCATCAGAGTCTCTCTTACATCAATGTCCCCATCAGATTCCATCTTACATCAGGGTATGTATCAGGGTCCCCCCATTACTACAGTGCCCCCATCAAAGCCCCCCTTCCATCAGGGTCTATATCCAAGCTTCTCCTTACATATAGGTCCCCACCTGGATCCCCAAACTGTGCACACGTACAATTGTGACTCAACCACCTATTTTCAATACCTGTGTGAATGAGCCCACAATACAGTACAGTGTAAAGCTTATTATATTGGAATATAAATGGTTGATATCTATGATTAGCTGTACTCTCAATATTTTAGTTTTTTCTTCAAGACAGTTCCCAGAGCACCCCTTACATCAGAGTTCCCCTTTACACCAGAGTCCGCAGCTTTCCCCCTTACATCAGAGCACCCCCCCTTAAATCAGGGTTTCTCAGAGGTAAGGGGTTCACTACAGATGCTGATAAAAGGGGGGCTTTGTTGAGCAGAGACCCCCCTTACATCAGAGTTCCCCTCTTAGTGTAGGTGGAAATTCTGCTGACTGAGATATAAGGGGGGACTCTGTAGACTCTGATGTAATGGGAACTCTGCAGACTCTCTAGGAACTCTGATTAAAGGGGAATGCTGGGAACTGATTTAAGTCCCCTCTTTACATCAGAGTCCTTAGTGTTCCTTTTTTAATCAGATTTCCCAGAGTTTTCCCTTATATCAGAGTCTGCAGAGCTCCCCCTTACAGTAAAGGGGAACTCTGTGGATTCAGATGTAAAGGGGCACTCTGCGGATTCAGATGTAAAGGGGAACTCTGGAGATTCAGATGTAAAGGGGAACTCTGGAGATTCAGATGTAAAGGGGAACTCTGGAGATTCAGATGTAAAGGGGAACTCTGTGGATTCAGATGTAAAGGGGAACTCTGCTGATTCAGATGTAAAGGGGATTTCTGCCTATTCAAATATAGGTGGAGACTCTTGTGATTACCTTCATATGATTAGAAATGTTATTTAATGACAAAATATATGAATAGTGTATAGTTGAAAAAACAATTGCGATGTGCCGCTAAAGTGTCTGGGTTTGACTTGAAGAAAAGGTGCCAACCCTAGTCTGTAGCCACGTCTATAGGCTGCCAACACGCAGCTCCAAGGCTGATGGAGGCACAGAAATGAGTGGCTCAGCATGCAGGATGGGTGTCAGTCCCTTTGTGAATGAGTCCTCACACCCTCACTCCATTATGGACTTAGTTCTAGTGACAAATGGAAATGACACCTTAAGTTTGGTCATCTGAATGGTCCACTTTCTTCACAAACCCAAAAACGAAAGTGTTTATTTCCTAGCAGTAGCAGTGAGTGTCAGTGTGCGGTAATGTGTAGATTTCCTGAGGAATGTGAATAGTAGTCCTGTCAGGCCTGGGGAGGAGGACATGTGAAATGAAATGGTGCTGAGAGGGGGAGGGAATCACACAAACACACAAGAGGTGGAGGGAGGCACACTGCTCAATACACAGCACAGGGACCACAACTCAGGGACTGCTGGAGGCACAACACACAACTGACTGACTGGACACACCAAGTCCTGGACCCGGGGTTAGTAACAGTAATCTTCTCACTATTGTATGCATGGGTCCTGACAGGAAAGCTTTCAGTGCCCACAGTGCCTTGGGGTACAGCACCTAATCATTCGCTCTCTGTATGTAGTCTGCCCATGTGTACATTGGGGACTTCCCCCCATTTGTTGCTGATTTTGTAGGGACAGTCCCGGATGTCCAGAGTTGTCCCTCATCAGATTTGTCTCCAGTTTTCAAATCCATCTTTTGTTCTTTTATTTCCCTTTCTCATTTTCACTCTTTTCTCTTTATTCTTCCACTCTCTTCTCTCCTTTCTCTCTCTCTCACTCTCTTCCTTCTTCTTTCTCCTTTCTTTTCCTCTCCTCTTTTCGCTATATATTTTTTCTCTCTCTCTTTTCTCTACTCTCTTCTCTCTCCTTTTCTCTCTTCTCTCTCTTTTTTTCCTCTCTCCTTTCTTTTCCTCTCTCTTTCGCTATTTAATTTCTCTTTCTCCCTCTTTTTGCAAATTTTTTTCTCTTCTATTGTCTCTCTTTTACTCCTTTCTCCTTTTTTTTCCTCTCTTCTGTCTCTCTATCTCTTTCCTTTCTTTTTCTCTCTCTCTCTATCTCTCTAGCCTCTCTTTCTCCCCCTCTCTATCTCTCCCCCTCCCCTCTCTTTCTCCCCTCTCTATCTCTCCCCCATCTCCCCTCCCCCTCTCTCCCTCCCCCTCCCCCCCTCTCTCTCCACCCTCTCTCTATCCTCCCTCTCTCCCCTCTCTCTCTCTCTCTCCCTCTCTCTCTCTAGCCTCTCTTTCTCCCCTCCTCTATCTCTCCCCCATCTCCCTCCCCCTCTCTCCCTCCCCCTCTCTCTCCACCCTCTCTCTCCACCCTCTCTCTATCCTCCCTCTCTCCCCTCTCTCTCTCTCTCTCCCCCTATCTCTCTCTAGCCTCTCTTTCTCCCCTCCTCTATCTCCCCCCCTCTCTCTCTCTCTAGCCTCTCTTTCTCCCCTCTATCTCTCCACCCTCTCTTCCTCCCCTCTCTCTCCACCCTCTTCTCTCCCTCTCTCTCCCCCCTCCCCTCTCTCTCTATAGTCTTTCTGTCTCTCTCTATCTCTCTCCCCTCTCTCTCTCCCCCCCCTCTCTCCCCCATCTCTCTCTCTCTCTCTATCCTCTCTCTTTCTCCCCCTCTCTATCTCTCCCCCACTCCCTCCCCCTCTCTCTCTCCCTCCTTTATCTCTCCCCCTCTCTCTCTCTAGCCTCTCTTTCTCCCTCCTCTATCTCTCCACCCTCTCCCTCCCCTCTCTCTCCACCCTCTCTCTTTCCTCCCTCTCTCTCCCCCCTCCCCTCTCTCTCTATAGTCTTTCTTTTCTCCACTCTCTATCTCTCCCCCTCTCTCCCCTCTCCTCCCTCTCTCTCTCCCCCTCTCTCCCCCCTCTCTCTCTCTCTAACCTCTCTTTCTCCCCCTCTCTATCTCTCCCCCTCTCCCTCCCCCTCTCTCTCTCCCTCCTCTATCTCTCCCCCTCTCTCTCTCTAGCCTCTCTTCTATCTCTCCACCCTCTCCCCCTCCCCTCTCTCTCTCTAGCCTCTCTTTCTCCCCTCCTCTATCTCTCCACCCTCTCTCCCCTCCCCTCTCTCTCCACCCTCTCTCTTTCCTCCCTCTCTCTCCCCCTCCCCTCTCTCTCTATAGTCTTTCTTTCTTCACTCTCTATCTCTCCCCCTCTCTCCCCTCTCCTCCTCTCTCTCTCCCCCCTCTCTCCCCCCTCTCTCTCTAACCTCTCTTTCTCCCCCTCTCTATCTCTCCCCCTCTCCCTCCCCCTCTCTCTCTCCCTCCTCTATCTCCCCCCCTCTCTCTCTCTAGCCTCTCTTTCTCCCCTCCTCTATCTCTCCACCCTCTCCCCCTCCCCTCTCTCTCCATCCTCTCTCTTTCCTCCCTCTCTCTCCCCCCTCCCCTCTCTCTCTATAGTCTTTCTTTCTCCACTCTCTATCTCTCCCCCTCTCTCCCCTCTCCTCCCTCTCTCTCTCCCCCCCTCTCTCCCCCCTCTCTCTCTCTCTAACCTCTCTTTCTCCCCCTCTCTATCTCTCCCCCTCTCCCTCCCCCTCTCTCTCTCCCTCCTCTATCTCTCCCCCTCTCTCTCTCTAGCCTCTCTTTCTCCCCTCCTCTATCTCTCCACCCTCTCCCCCTCCCCTCTCTCTCCATCCTCTCTCTTTCCTCCCTCTCTCTCCCCCCTCCCCTCTCTCTCTATAGTCTTTCTTTCTCCACTCTCTATCTCTCCCCCCTCTCTCCCCTCTCACCCCTCTCTCTCCCCCCCCTCTCTTTCTCCCCTTCTCTATCTCTCCCCCTCTCCCCCTCTCTCTCCCTCCTCTCTCTCCACCTTCTCTCTCTCCTCCCTCTCTCTCCTCCCTCTCTCTCCCCTCTCTCCTCCTCTATCTCTCCCCCCTCTCTCTCCCCCCCCCTCTCCCTCCTCTCTCTCCCCCTCTCCCTCCCCCCTCTCTCCCCCCCTATCTCCCCCTCCCTCTCTCTCTCTTGCAAAAGTCTGAACAAAAGCAATCTTCGCCTTGGAACAACTATCTGTAGATACTAATATTGTACAGGAGTATACTGTATATCAGCCATTCTATCCCGGGGTTCTCCAGAGGTTTCTAACAGTTTCCAGAGCAATCAGCACATTTTGCCTCTTAGATAAGCTATCACTGACACCACTGATCTTTAGCTGTCTGTAAGCTGGCGGCATATTTACTATTGAACACAAGGGTAAGAAGCATTTTTTCAGATGACCGCCAATATACAAGGTAGACCCTTCCGACCATCATTGCAAGGTAGGGGCCTTGTCCACTGACCAACAATGTACAAGGGAGGTCCTTCTTCACTAACCAACAATGTACAAGGGGGCTCCTTCTCCACTGACCAACAATGTACAAGGGGGTCCTTCTCCACTGACCAACAATGTACAAGGGGTGGTCCTTCTCCACTGACCAACAATGTACAGGGGGGGCTTCTCCACTGACCAACAATGTACAAGGGGGGTCGTTCTCCACTGACCAACAATGTACGGGGGGGGGCTTCTCCACTGACCAACAATGTACAAGGGGGGTCCTTCTCCACTGACCAACAATGTACAGGGGGGGGCTTCTCCACTGACCAACAATGTACAAGGGGGGTCCTTCTCCACTAACCAACAATGTACAGGGGGGGGCTTCTCCACTGACCAACAATGTACAAGGGGGGTCCTTCTCCACTGACCAACAATGTACGGGGGGGCTTCTCCGCTGACCAACAATGTACAAGGGGGGTCCTTCTCCACTGACCAACAATGTACAAGGGGGGTCCTTCTCCACTGACTGGCAAAATAAAAGGGGGTCCTTCTCCACTGACCAACAATGTACAAGGGGGTCCTTCTCCACTGACCAACAATGTACAAGGGGGGTCCTTTTCCACTGACCAACAATGTACAAGGGGGGTCCTTCTCCACTGACCAACAATGTACGGGGGGGCTTCTCCACTGACCAACAATGTACAGGGGGGTCCTTCACTGACTTTATTTTCTGGCTATTATTATAATTTGTTGAATTTTATTATCACTATATTACTGGTTGCTTTCACCACTTTCTTAAATGTATTCTTTTATCTGCAACTGTTCATGCTAATGTCTCGAGCTGTAGATATAATAATTCTTAGCAGAGGTTCCTGGAGACATGACAGTTATTTCATGGATTCTTGTGTGTTAGAAATGCTGGGACTAGCTGGCCTATATCATGCTAGTGTATCAGTGAGATAACATGTCTTTTTGTAGTTTTATGTATAAATATGTGATGTAATATTATGCGGGGAGAAGAAGATGTTGAAGTCTGACACTTTAACTCAATTGAAAATGTATCTAAACCCAGGAACAACTGATAATATTACAGCTTACTAGTCTTTAGAAGTGGTGTCTGCATTCGTTTTCTTTTTTTTTTTTAAACATATGTTCTTTATTTTTAACATGGAAATCCTCCCATTAACACATTTCCTGTCTTGGGATCTTGCATAACATTCTGTTTGGACTACATTACACCTCCCTTCCAACCAAAGGCTGCAGGAAAAAAAAAGTTGCTGGATTCCCTCATTAACACAGTTAGTGTTGATTGGGAAATCCCTCCCGCGGAGCTATTGTGTTTTTCCGGGTGGGAGCAGACAATGATTGTTGCTAGCAGGTAATTCTTGCATGGTGAGAATCCAAAATCTTGCTTGTAGCCAAGTGGATTGATGGACCTGCTTGGGTACAATCAGCCTAGCCATAGATGGTTCGAGATTTAAGCCATCTATGGCCGGCTTAACCCCTTGACGATTTACCCCCCTTCATGACCAGGCCATTTTTTGCGATACGGCACTGGGTTACTTTAACTGATAATTGCGCGGGCGTGTGACGTTGTACCCAAACAAAATTGATGTCCTTTTTTTCCCACAAATAGAGCTTTCTTTTGGTGGTATTTGATCATCTCTGCGGTTTTTATGTTCTGTGCTATAAACAAATAAAGGAAGACAAATATGAAAAAAAGCTATATATTTTTTACTTTCTGCTATAAAACATATCCACTAAAAGAATTTAAAAGATGTAAACATTTGGGCCAATATGTATTCTGCTACATATTTTTTCATTAAAAAAAATCTCAATGGGGGTTATTTACTAAAGGAAAATCCACTTTGCACTGCAAGTGCACTTGGAAGTAAAGTCGCTGTAGATCCGAGGGGGACATGCAAGGAAAATAAAAAAACAGCATTTTAGCTTGCACATGATTGGATGATAAAATCAGCAGAGCTTCCCCTCATTTCAGATCTACCCCTTAGATTTAGAGCGACTGCACTTCCAAGTGCACTCGCAGTGCAAAGTGGATTTTCCTTTAGTAAATAACCCCCAATAAGTGTATATTGATTGGTTTGTGCAAAAGTTATAGGGGGTTATTTACTAAAGGCAAATTCACTTTGCACTGAAAGTGCACTTGGAAGTAAAGTCACTATAGATCCGAGGGGGATATGCAAGGAAAATAAAAAAACAGCATTTTAGCTTGCACATGATTGGATGATAAAATCAGCAGAGCTTCCCCTCATTTCAGATCTACCCCTTAGATTTACAGCGACTGCACTTCCAAGTGCACTTACAGTGCAAAGTGGATTTGCCTTTCGTAAATAAACCCCATAGTGTCTACAAACTATGGGATTTTTTTACTAGTAATGGCGACGATCAGCGACTTATAGCAGGACTACAATATTGTGGCGGACAATTTGGATACTAAGGCCACTTTCACATTGAGGTGCTTTACAGGCGTTTTAGCGCTTAAAATAGCACCTGCAAATCACCTATAAAGCGCCTCTCCTGTCACTCCAGTGTGAAAGCCCGAGTGCTTTCACACTGGAGCGGTGCGCTTACGGAACGTTAAAAAAAAAGGCCTGCAAGCGGCATCTTTGGGGCGCTTTAGGAGTGGTGTATACATCGCTCCTAAAACACCCCGCCCATTGAAATGAATGGGCACCGCTGCCAAAGCGCCTGAAAAGCGTTTTGGCAGTAGCGCTACGCAGGAACTATTAACCCCACTAGCAGGGGTTAAAAGCGCCCCATTGGTGGCCCAAAAGCACCGCTAAAACAAAGGTAAAGCGCCACTAAAACTAGCGTCACTTTAATGCCCACGCCCTCACCGCCCCCAGTGTGAAAGTGGTCTTACTGACACTTTTTGGGGGACCAGTGACATTATTACTGTGATCAGTGCTAAAAAATATGCACTGAAAGAGAAGAGAACTAATGCGCAAAACCTAACCTCCCTCAAATGATCAAAATAAATAAAGTATGAGAAGCTGCCAACATATGAACGTGTTCCCACACAGAAAAAACAAAAGAATATAAAAAGTATGTGAACTAGAAGTGATAAATTATAAAAATTGTAAACAAACATTATAAACGCACTCAATAAATAGCACTTCCAAGACCATGCTAAAATGATGCTGGATAATCAAGTGCAAGTAATCTTCAACATAGTACACAGTAATATAAGTTCATTATGTCAGAAATTCTAATAAAGTGCAGACAAAGCAATAAAGTGCAAAAATACTCATAATCAAAGTCCAATAAAGATGAAAAAAATCTCCAAGTGACAGTTCATATAAAAGTAAGAAAGTGCATGTGCAGCACAACCAAACGAAATGCACTTCATCCAATTAATATCACCATCCGTGGTGCGCCACTCATTTGCCCCAGCCTCTCACCTCATACAGAGACCCCTACAAGTCAAGTCAAGCCTTGGTACGGATATAACCTGGATCCTCAGTAATCAATCGATTCCCACAGATATCCACAGCAGTGCTGGTACCAGGGTGGACTTCAGGCTCATCCGATGTAATATGGTCATGGAATAAGAGGGGGCGCTCCATAGTGCAGTATTTCAATCCAATTTATTAAAAAAACAAGTAGTAAGTTACAGTAAAACATCTTGGTACTAGGGTGGACTTTCGGTAAGGTACTCTGGTAAGGTATTTACAGTCTCGGCTGCGACCGGAAGTGATGACACCTGGCTCCTCCCTGACGTGTTGCGTCACTGAACATTCTGACAGGGGAGATCACACAGATCCTCTCTTCTGCTATGCAGGAAGACAGATATGTGTATTTCCCCAATCATACAGTCCCCCCATACAGTTAGTAACCGCACCCAGGGAACACATTTAACCCCTTGATCACCCCTGATGTTAACCCCTTCCCTGCCTGTGTCATTAGTACAATGTCAGTGCATATTTTTAGCACTGATTACTGTAATAATGTCACTGGTTCCCAAAAAAGTGTCAAAAATGTCAGTTAGGTGTTTGATCTGTCCGCCGCAATGTTGCAGTCTCGAA
Organism: Lithobates pipiens; assembly: GCF_037356315.1. NCBI lineage: Eukaryota > Metazoa > Chordata > Amphibia > Anura > Ranidae > Lithobates > Lithobates pipiens. The sequence continues at coordinate 573,545,277 of NW_027507903.1, forward strand.
AAAATCGCAGATCATCCCCATCACTAGTAAAAAAAAAAAAATGCCATAAATCTATTCCCTATTTTGTAGACACTATAATTTTTGCACAAACCAATCGATATACATTTATTCTGATTTGTTTTGTTTTTTGTTTTTTTACCAAAAATAAGTAGAAGAATAAATATCCGCCTAAACTGAGGAAGAAATTCGTTTTTTTTTATATATTTTTGGGGGATGTTGATTATAGCATAAAGTATAAAATACTGCTTTGTTTTACAAAATTCTTGCTCTTTTTTTGTTTATAGCGCAAAAAATAAAAAACGCAGAGATGATCAAATACCACCAAAAGAAAGCTCTAATTGTGGGAAAATAAGGACATAAATGTTGTTTGGGTACAGCGTTGCACGACCGCGCAATTGTCAGTTATAGCGACGCAATGCTGTATCGCAAAAAATCGCTTGGTCATTAAGGGGGCAAATCCTTCTGTCCCTTAAAGTGGTTCTGCACCTTTAATAAAAATATTAAAAGCCAGCAGCTACAAATATTGCAGCTGCTGACTTTTAATAAATTCACACTTACCTGTCCCAGGGTCCAGCGATGTCGGCGGCAGATGATGAGCAATCGCTCGTCTCTCTGCTGCCCCCGCCACCATCCTCTGTCAGGGAATCGGGAAGTGAAGTATTGTGGCTTCACTGCCCGGTTCCCTACTGCGCATGTGCGAGTCGTGCTGCGCGTCTCTGCTGGTCCCCGCTGTGTCCTGGGAACTGTGTGTTTCCCAGAACACAACATCTGCGGTGTTCTGCGGCGGTCGTGTCCCGGAAGTGGGTGCAGAGGGAAAAACCCCACAAACAAGCATACACAGCAATAGTAATTAAAGTGGTCCACACCAGTACGCAGTGCAGGAAACCCGTGTTTTCTGCACTCCATTCAAAACGCACTGCAGTTGCAATCTGCAGAGGTTGTGAATATTAACGTCAAAGTAAAGTTTCATTTATTTTTTTTAAAAATTAACAAACATATCATACTTACCTTACCTCCACTGTGCAGCTCATTTTGCACAGAGTGGCCCCGAACCTCGTCTTTCGGGGTCCATCGGCAGCTCTCGCGACTTTGCGGGCTCGCTCCTGAGTCCATCATTCAGCGTCCATAGCTGCCGAATGTAAGACTTAGCCCGCCCCCGCGTCACTGGATTTGATTGACAGCAGCGGGAGCCAATGGCTCCGCTGCTATCATTCTATCCAATCCAGAGCAGAGAACCCCGGGCAGAGGAAGAGCGCGTCCCCGCCAGGGAAAAGGTCTAGGGCTCAGGTAAGTAAAATGGGAGGGGGTAGGGCTGGAGGGCCGGTCACTTCCAGGTGTTTTTTCACGTTTTTTCACGTTTTTTTCTTTAACGACACCCCAAATGGAGGTTGTGGTACATCGGAATGCGTGGTACTATGTACTCTGTGATCCCATTGCAGTGAGTTTCCATGCACTACTTTTGGCGCTGTGCAATGCGATTTTAACCCATTTAATATGCAAAGAACTGCATGTGAATGGCCCACAAATGCACAGCATGTTCCTGTACAATTCCCGGTGTTAACCGGCACTAAAGGCAGAACATTTTTTACCTGAATGCATTCACGTAAATGTGCTAGTTGTAGTATCGCCCCCTTACCCCGCTTATGCTTACCTGGGTCCTATCTTGATCCAGTGCGGTGCCCGTCTGCAGAGCCACGGGTCTCTCTCTTTCCTTACGGGACCAGAGAGGCAGCAATTGATGCTATTGGCTCCTTCCGCTGCCAATCAAATCCTGTAAAGATGGAGCAGGGGGGACTGAGTGTGTCTATGGACGCTGTAGCAGAGCGTCCCAAAGAGAGCCAGGAAAAGTCCTGTTCGGGGTTTATATGTCTCCCAGGCTCCTCTCATACACATTCAGGGTTCTCAGATCCATGGTCCAGTTCGGACCTTGGTCTCCCCAGGCCAATTTAGGCTCCATGCACACTGAAGCTCAAAAAAGCTTTTTCTGGACGCCAGATTGCTGGCAGAAAACGCTGGTTGAAAAACGCGCTTTTAACAGCGTTTTGTACTAGCGTTTATGAGCGTTAGCGTTTATGGGCGTTTTCAATAAAAATACACAGAGGACACTCCAAAAATCCCACAGTGCATTCCAAACTCCCACAATGCGCATTCAGTGTACATGGAGCCTTAGGCTTGCTCAGCCTGGTATTTAGGACCTGTAAATATTGTATACTTAGTGCTGAGACACGGATAGGTTTTTGTTTGGCTATTTTTGCTCTTATTTGTTTTTCTGGGACCCTGTACAGCACCTTTTATATAGACTTGTATATATCACATATAAACACCGCACTGTTTGTCACTAACTCACTGGATTTGGTATCTATCTATGCTTGAAAGACTGCTCATCTCAGGGAGCTTTGTACCTGCTACCTGTCCCCCAGTCTACAATGCACATAGCCTGGCTCGGGAGCGAGCCCGCACGTGCACCCCCATAGTAAGTGTCTTGCTGTGGTGGAGCATGCAGTAGAGGAGGGGTCTAGAGTTGCTAGGGGGACCCCAATAAAGGAGGTTAGTGGCTGCTCTGTGCAATATCATTGCACAGAGCAGGTAAGTATAACATGTTTGTTATTTTAGGGGGAAAAAAATGCCTTTACAGCAACTTTACACTTGGGTAGTTGGTGATACATATAAGAAAAGGAGAGGGCTTTGGACTTAGAGGGGGAAAGGAGTCGCAGAGGTGAGAGTGGTCATACCTTGACATAGACACCCTGAGAATGATGGGTGGAGATCCATGTCCTCGTCCATTGAACTAATGCAGAACATGGGCAGTTCATAGTTCCTTCCTCTTAATCCATATGCCTCAAAGAATTTGGAAAACCTTAGTAGGTTTTTTTTTTTTTTTACCCTAAACCTGTACCCATAAACATCCTGACTCTGGCCTGGGCTTCACATGGGGCATTCGATTGGGGTCTGGACTGTATATAATCAACTTCAGTATGATAAATGTCCAGTTTTACAATGGTAGGTCTGTATTCAGTGGGAGATTGTTGAAGAATGGAAAATACTTTGCTATGTTTAAAATACAAACTACCGCACTGCAACAGATAATCTTGGGAAGACTGGATACATTAGTTCGATATTTATCAGCTGCAGTGGTGCTCCTATAGTGTAGCAGGGGTATATTAACCACAAGAGTACCTGTAATACCGTAACGTTGTAAATGCATGTTAAGAAATCCACATCCGTTTTTAGCAGCTGAACCGAATTATGAGAGAAACAAAATATTACCCCAGCTCCTCAACTGAATTATACTTTAAAGTAAGGGTCTCCAAACTGGTACAGGGCCAGGACAAGGGGTGGGCAGGAGGGACGGCTGCCCCTGGCGCAATAGTTTATTGCCGGGGTAGGGGGCACCCTAACCCTAAGGGAAAGGGCGGAGCAGTTTGGCATCTTTGCCCTGGGCGCTGGATGACCTTGTCCCGGCACTGGGTCCAGATGTGGCCCTTTGCTTGCTTTTATCCACCCTTGGGGCACTTTTTCATCCACTGACACCAACAAAAGGCCACAATTCCTCCCACTGACACCAATTATGGGACACAATTCCTCCCACTGACACCAATTATGGGACACAATTCCTCCCACTGACACCAATTATGGGACACAATTGCTCCCACTGACACCAATTATGGGACACAATTCCTCCCACTGACACCAATTATGGGACACAATTGCTCCAACTGACACCAATTATGGGACACAATTGCTCCCACTGACACCAATTATGGGACACAATTGCTCCCACTGACACCAATTATGGGACACAATTGCTCCCACTGACACCAATTATGGGACACAATTCCTCCCACTGACACCAACAAAAGGCCACAATTCCTCCCACTGACACCAATTATGGGACACAATTACTACCAATGACACCAACAATGGGGCACAGTTTCTCCCAACGGGGCCCAATGATGGGGCACAAATGCACTCACTGACACCAAAGGTGGGGCATTGTTTATTCCCACTGAATTAGGGACATTTTCTACTCCCACTGCCCACAGTCTGGCCCCTCTAAAGTCTGAAAGACAGTAAACTGGCCCTTTGCTTAGACAGTTTGGAGACCCCTGCTAAAGGATAAGTTCTTTTTGATGCATTTATCTTTTTATCCTTTTGAGGGCTACTTCCCATCCCCCAGCATTTATCTAAAATGTGGTTCCCTGATAATCTTTTTTGTGTGTGTGTCTAACACTGCACAGCACCTCTTCACAATCTTCTCAATTCTGCACTTTGAAGACCAGGACATTGCCTTTTAGGCTGTTGATAAGCTTTTCCTTTCAAGAGAATGGGATCCCAGCCTTAAAAGTGAGTCGATTTTATTGAGTTGCTGTGCAGCCCCAGGCAGGCGGCACAGTGAAGATCACTAGAGGGGCTCTATTTTTTTATTTTATTTTTTAAAGTGTATCCCTGTTTGGAAATGATTGGGGGTCCCAAGAAGAAAAGGTGTACTAAAGTATGAAGTCTACTGAAATTGTACCTAAAATATATGTTGGGGCAAAATTTAAAAAAATGCATTATCTGTGTGATACATGCATATTTCTCCTTGTTTTATCTCTTTGAAGACCCGGCAAGTACAGAAAAATACCGGTTGATCAGCAAGAAATGCACTCCCCAATTTGCTATTGTTAACTGACAGCACACAACTATCTGCCCAAACAGTGCCTTGAAAAAGTATTCATACCCCTTGAAATATTTGGCCCCTGTCACACAGGTGGCTGTTGTGCCGCTGTTAAAAGCATGTTTTGTTATTTTGAAATTCAGAGAATCCTGGCACAGTGGTCACTTGCAGTTGTACATTGCAATTAGCTGTGTTTACATGCGGCTGCGATGGAACGTTCTTGCCATTTCTGATGTGCTTCCTTTTTTTTTTTTCCTTGTTGCCACTGCTACCTGCAGGAGAAATAGTACACTGCTATTAGCTACAATAAATCGGTCCTGGACGCATTCAAATGTATTCATTGTGTGAGTTTAGCTGCGGTAGATAGCTTGATCCATCCACGGCTAAAAGCTGAATTCTATCCGCCCATGTGAAAGGAGCCTTAGTCGTGCTCTCCACAAATCTGGCCTTTATGGAAGAGTGGTAAGAAGAAAGCCATTGTGGAAAGAAAGCCATAAGAAGTCCCGTTTTCAGTTTGCGTGAAGCCATGTGGGGACACAGCAAACATGTAGAAGAAGGCACTTTGGTCAGATGAGACCAAAATTGTACTTTTTTGCCTAAAAGCAAAATGCCATGTGTTGGGGAAAACTAACGCTGCACACCATCCCCACTGTGAAACATAGTGGTGGTAGCATCATGTTGTGGGGATGCTTTTCTTCAGCAGGGACAGGGAAGCTGATCAGAGTTGATGGGAAGATGAATGGAGCCAAATACAGGGCAATCTTAGAAAAAAAAACTGTAATGCCACGTACATACGACCGTTTTTTCCATTGGAATAAACTCAGATGGTCTTTCCAACGGCGTTCCACTGAAACGAACTTGCCTACACACGATCACACCAAAGTCCGATAGTTTAGAGCGCGATGACGTACGACGGGACTAGAAAAAGGAAGTTCAATAGGCAGTAGCCAATAGCTGCCCTTACGTCGTTTTTGATCCGTCGGACAGTTTGAAACATGTTCTATTTCTAGGTCCGTCAGAATTTTTGAAAAGAAAAGTCTGATGAAGCCCACACACGATCGGAATGTCCAATGAAACGATTCCGTCTGACTTTTTCTGACGGAAAGTCTGACCGTGTATACACGAGTCTGCAAAAGACTTGAGACTGGGGTGGAGGTTCACCTTCCAGCAGGACAACGACCCTAAACATACAGCCAGAGCTACAATGGAATGGTTTAGATCAAAGCATATTCATGTGTTAGAATGGCCCAGTCAAAGTCCAGACCTAAATCCAATCGAGAATCTGTGGCAAGACTTGAAAATTGCTGTTCTCAGACGCTCTCCATGCAATCTGACAGAGCTTGAGCTATTTTACAAAGACGAATGGGCAAAAATGTGACTCTCTAGATGTGCAAAGCTGATAGAGACATCCCCAAAAAGACTTGCAGCTGTAATTGCAGTGAAAGATGGTTCTACAAAGTATTGACTCAGGAGGGCTGAATACAAATTCACTCCACACTTTTCAGATATTTATTTGTAAAATGTTGAAAACCGTTTTATCATTTTCCTTCCACTTCACAATTATGTGAAACTTTGTGTTGGTCTATCACATAAAATCTCAATAAAATACATTTAGGTTTTTTTTGGTTGTAACATGACAAAATTTGGAAAATTTCAAGGGGTGTGAATACTTTTTCAAGGCACTGAATGTCTTTTGCTAAACTACTCACTCTCCCAATGTCCTTACATCCACAACATAAAAGAATTGCTCCTGTAGCCCTAGATATGAACTAGGAGGGCTAATTGGACTCCTTGAGATAACAAGGTAATTGGGCAAGGGGCAGCTTTAGATTTCAGACATGATCAGCAAAGTTATTTTTCACGTATTAAACAGATATAGTGAAACACTTTCAACAGTATCATTAACAGACCAAAAGGGAGGAAATTAAAAGTAATTCATTGTTAAGAGTTTACACAAATCTTAAAGTAGAACTATGGGCAAAAATGACATACTGTACACACTGCAGTCTGTCTCTATCAGTTTTTGCTTAATTTAGAGTCCATTCACACAGGGGCAACTCCTGATCCGACTTCAGGTCGCCCCTAGTCGCCTCAGGTCGCCTCAGGTCGGACAACATTTAAAAAGCAATGTAAGTGAATGAGAGCCGTCTTAATGCACACTACTGAAGTCGCTCCGACTTCAGAAAAGGTTCCTGTACTACTTCTATCCGACTTGTAGGCGACCGGTACCCATTGATTTCAATGGAGATCGCCTCCAAGTCGGATCTCCGTCTATACAGAGGTGACTTTGACAGAATTATCAGCTCTCAAGAGGGAACTCCACGGCAAATTTCTGAAAAAAATTTGGCGTGGGTTCCCCCTCCGAGAGCATACCAGGCCCTTAGGTCTGGTATGGATTATAAGGGGAACCCCCTACGCCGAAAAAACGCACGCCCCCCCTCCCCCAAGGCACCCCCCCATGTTGAGGGCCATGTTGAGGGCACGCTACCCGGCCGGCCAGGAAAGGGGGTGGGGACGAGCGGGCGGCCCCCCCTCCTGAGCCGTACCAGGCCGCGTGCCCTCAACATGGGGGGGTGCCTTGGGGGAGGGGGGGCGTGCGGCCCCCCCCACCTCAAAGCACCTTGTCCCCATGTCGATGAGGACAAGGGCCTCTTCCCGACAACCCTGGCCGTTGGTTGTCGGGGTCTGCGGGCGGACATGGTGACCCCGCCCCCTTACCATGTGACATCAACCCATGTGACCAACCCATGTGACATCAACCCATGTGACACCGCCCCATTGTCCCTATATAAGTGGCAGCGGAGCGCGTCCCTGGCATTGTGGCCGGAGAGAGCGTCGTGTCAACATCTCCTGGAGAAGAAGAAGAAGAAGAAGAACGGAAGGCGGCGGCGGCGGCGACAGAAGACCGGGCCACCGCCTGCAAAAGAGCTATAAGAAGGCGCGGTGGCCCGGCAGAAGAACCGAAGAGGGGGACAAGACCCCCGAAGTCGGGAGAAGAGGCTGGCGGCGGGGAGGAAGAAAGCCGGACTCCTCCGCTAGCAAAAGAGCTACAAGAAGATAGCGGAGGAGTCCGGCGAGAAGACCCCCGAAGACGGAAGACCCCCGGAGCTGTGCAATAAAATATTTTTTCCCTGTGTTGTGTTTTTTTTTGTACTTTTTTTCACAGGTGAATGGGTAGGGGTACATTGTACCCCATACTCATTCACATAGGGTGGGGGGCCGGTATCCGGGGGCCCCCTTATTAAAGGGGGCTCCCGGATTCCGATAAGCCCCCCGCCCGCAGACCCCGACAACCAACGGCCAGGGTTGTCGGGAAGAGGCGTAGGGGGTTCCCCTTGGAATCCATACCAGACCTAAGGGCCTGGTATGCTCTCGGAGGGGGAACCCACGCCAAATTTTTTTCAGAAATTTGCTGTGGAGTTCCCCCTTGAGCTCATTCTCTGCTTGGCCTCGGCAAAAGTCGCCTGGCCTGGGGCGACTTGTAAGTCGTCCCAAGTCGCGCTTGAAGTCATCACAAGTCGTTTTGAAGTCGTCCCAAGTCGCGCTGTGATCTTAACTCAAGTCGTGTCCAAGTTGCCTGACTCAAGTCGCCTACAAATCGTGTTGCCCCTGTGTGAATGGGCCCTTACAGTGGAATCATTTTGTCACATTGGATGAGATCGTTTTTAGATTATGTTAAAGTGGAACTTTAGTCAGAAAATGAAGTCCTGCTCCATCATTTCAGGCTGGCCGCCTTTGCATGTATAGCTATGTAAGACATTAAAAATAAGCATCCTATACTGTTTAAAATCCAGTAATACACCGTCTCACCCTGCTCTGCACATACTCAGTTGCTCTCTATTTTTGGGCACTGCTGAGTTTTTAGAGGCTGATCTGCTTGACAGGCCTAAAGTGGAATTAAAGGGGTTGTAAAGGTTCAGGCTTTTAAAAAAAAAAAAAAAAACATGTCATAATTACCTCCGTTGTGCAGTTGGTTTTGCACAGCGTGGCCCCGGTTCTCCTCTTCTGGGGTCCCTCAGTGGGGCTCTTGGCTCCTCCTCTTTTCGAGTGCCCGTCGGAGGAGCACTGTTCTTCGGGACACCCCTGCGGTTGTGCTCCCGTGTGTTTATTGGCACAGAAAGCAGGACTTGGCCCCGCCCCCCACATCATTGAATTTGATTGACAGCAGCGGGAGCCAATGGCTGCGCTGCTATCAATCTATCCAATCAGGACACAAGATACCAGCTGGTTTGCTCGTTCCTGTCGTGGGGAAGACAGGGCTCGGGTAAGTATAACGGGTGCTGGGGGGGGGGCATAGAATTTACCCCTTTAGACCCTCCAATCCTTTACAGCCAAGGAAGCTGCTTCTGTTTAATCTACAATTGCCATGGTGCTGCACATGTGATCAGTTAAGACACCAGCCATTTGAAGAAACAGGAGCAATGCTGAGTGCAATTTACAGCACACACAAATTTTTGGTAGCATAATTAATGTGGAATGCATCTTTCTTGATGGGAAACATAATGTTTTATCAAGTTGTTATGGGTAAAGTTTCACTTTAAGTGGGAAAAAAAATGAAAGCCTAGCTCCTTCTAAACAGTTACAGCCATAATTAACTCATTCTCCTTCTCTATTTAAAGCGGAGTTCCAACTACAATCGCTTTTTTTTTTTTTTTATCTTTCAGAAGCTGTTAATATAGCATTATAACACTCACGGTTTTTGTAAAAATATGTCCCCCGATATCCGTTTTTATCTCCAAAATGTACTTTGATAAACCTTTGCTGGGCGTTTTCATTTTGCTTGTGGGCATGTGAAGCCCATAAGTATTCAGTTCAGGGATATGGTGCTGCTGAGTGACCAGCATGCACCGCCCATTCTCTCCCCGATCTCACGCATGCGCATTCAGTCGGAAGTGCCCGTCCTGTTGTGATGGCAGCGAAGCCCTCGGCGCAGCCCACTGACTCCTGGGAAATTATGACACACATCTCCCAGGAGCAGTAGCGAGAGGAGGCGCCGAGGGAAGTGAGGTCAGGAGCTGAGGTGATGAAGGAGGCAGATTTCAAGGGACCACATAGCAACAGGCATAAAAAAGGTAAGTAAAAAAAAAAAAAAAAAATTCTCCAAATGTTTTTTTTTTATTTCATGCACATTAATAAAAAAATTTTTTGGGTGGAACTCCACTTTAATTATTTTCCTGCTGAATTTTTGTTTTGTTCACTTCAATTTTATAAACTTTTAACAATTAAAGCGGGAGTCCACCGGGACTCCGCGTTTTATTTTTATTTTTTTTAAAAGCCAGCAGCTACAAATACTGCAGCTGCTGACTTTTAAAATAGTGACACTTACCTGTCCAGCGCACCCACGATGTCGGCACCCGAAGCCGATCTCTAGATCGTCTCGAGTGCTGCCGCCGCCATCTTGAGTATGGGAATCAGGAAATGGAGCCTTTCGGCTTCATTTCCCAGTTCCCTACTGCGCATGCGCGAGTCACGCTGTGCAATATGGACGGTCCCCGCTGCCTCTGGGATCTGTGTGTTTCCCAGCAGGCAGCGGGTCACTTGCGGAAAGGGGCGTAATCTACGCCCCTTTCCGCAGTGAGCTATCCCGGAAGTGGGTGCAGAATACCTGTACTGTACAGGTATCTGCACCCCCCTCCCCCCTGAAAGGTGCCAATTGTGGCGCCGGAGGAGGGGGGGGTTCCGATGAGCGGAGGTCCACTTTAGGGTTTTTTTGTTTTGTTAATATTTTTACACCCCTGACATATATTTATTTACGTTTCACATTGAAAAAAGTGCAACACTAAAAAATAAATGATTTTGTTTGTAAATACCTTTTCAATGCTTTTAACCATTGTTGACAGCTGAAGTGAAACAAAACAGTTGAGATAGGTATCAGTAAAGCTGGCCATACACCTATAGATTATCTGAAGATTTTCTATGGTTAGATGGAAAAAGTGCAACAGATTTCTCCATGTTCGCTAAACTGTGTGAATGGAGAAATCTCCCACTTTTTCCATCTAACCATAGAAAATCTGCAGATAATCTATAGGTGTATGGCCAGCTTGATTTGGTATCGGCAAGTACTAAAAAAAAGTATTGGTACTTGTAAAAAATGATATTGGTGCATCCCTAGTCTCCACAACAGAGAGACGCAATCTGCCCCGCAAGGACACAGACCAAAACTTATAATAAAGGTAACAAAAAATACGGCCTACAATATGATTGTTACTAATAAATATGTATAGATTTATTTTAGTGTTTATTCTTAACGTATAAGTATATATAAAAAAATTTTTTTACAAAAAAAGTAAAATAAACAAATCAAATACTTAATTAAAAAAAATCCTACACCCCATTAAATGGCTAAAATTACAAACAGGGTCCTGCTGAAAAAATAGTCATAATATCCATATTCTAAAAAGCTTTGAGAGCCTCAGTGGAAGTTTGAAAATCACAAAAATTTTCTCCAAAAAGGGAAATGCTGTGAAGATGTCACTTGCAGCTTGAAGCCTGATTACTCCAAGATAAGGATAAATTGAAGCCAAATATAGATCAGAAATCAACAGTTCCATATAAAGTCAGGCTTGATTTCTTTCTCGTAAGAATTTGACCTTAAGACATTAATAAAAAAAAATGAATTTCTTCAAGGCTGCTGTTCTACTAATTTAAAAAAAATCCTTTTAAGTTGTTCACATAAGAAGCGAACAACATGAGAGGATTTTTTTTCCTTTTTTGGAGAAAAAAGGTCTTTCTTTTTATTTGATTTCTTTTATTGTGTTTTTTAAATTTTTTCGATTTATGACTGAAGAATAAAAATACTTTTGATAATTGATCTATACATAATTGTTAGTGACAATGGTATCTTAGACCTATATTTTTTTTGCCTTGATAAATATATTGTGGCTACATTTTTATTTTACATAGTTAGTAAGGTTGAATAAAGACACCAGTCCATCCAGCTCAACCTGAGTGAGTGTCTACAATTGTCCCTATCCCTCTACATTGCACACTCACATCAGTCCCTACCCTCAAGAAGCCAACAATCCAAGTTCCCCATTCATATACTAGGGCCAATTTTGGACAGAAGCCAATTTACCTACCTGCATGTCATTGGAGTGTGGGAGGAAACTGGAGGAAACCCACACAGACAGAGGGAGAACATGCAAACTCCAGGCAGGTAGTGTCGTGGTTGGGATTTGAACCATCAACCTGTTTTACCGCTAAGTGAAAGTGCTACCCACTACACCACTGTGCCACCTAAATTTGAAGGTGGCAGATTCCTGTCTGCTTCTGCTCTAAAAAAAAGTTCAGGTGCGACTTGTATGAAGTCGCTCAGAGGTCTTCTAAGTTGCACCTGAAGTGGCACTGAAGTTATACTTTGAAATCCTGCTACTTTAAGTGAAGTAGCAGTATTTCAATGTTGCAATCGGTGTGACTGGGGGTATTAAGGTTTGTGTAGTGTACAAATCTTTTAATACTGTTTAGAACATATAATTAGTATTGTCATTTACCAATAGTTATTCCTTAATTGTTTTTTTTAGTTTTTTACCCATTTTGTATGATCCATCCATTTACCGTATATACTCGAGTATAAGCCGAGATTTTCAGCCTCTTTTTTGAGGCTGAAAGTGCCCTCCTCGGCTTATACTTGAGTCACCGCCGTCTGTCTACCCGATCAGCGTGTCGAGCAGACAGACGGCGGCCATTCAACTATTCAAAAGCCGCGCCTCCCTGTCTGTGATAGGCGGAACACTCAATTTCCCAGCAGTCAGTGGTCCGCCTATCACGGACATCCGCTCATCCTCATACTACGGACGAGGATGAGAGGATGTCCGCGATAGGCGGAACACAGACTGCTGGGAAATTGAGTGTTCCGCCTATCACAGATGGAGGCGCGGCTTTTGAACAGTGGAATGGCCGCCGTCTGTCAGACGAGAAGAGGTGCGGCGATCCTGGCATGGCCGCCGTATGTGCAGAAGCACACAGGCTCGGGACGCAGGCTCGGGACGCAGGTAGGCTGGACACACAAGGCTGCACACACAGGGATGGACGGACACACAGGGATGGACGGACACACAGGGATGGACGGACACACAGGGCTGGACACACAGGGATGGACGGACACACAGGGATGGACGGACACACAGGGATGGACGGACACACAGGGATGGACAGGCATGTCTCACCCTCGGCTTATACACGAGTCAATAAGTTTTCCCATTTTTTTTGTGGTAAATTAGGGGCCTCGGCTTATATTCGGATCGACCTATACTCGAGTATATACGGTAGTAGATTGATTACAATTGCCATCCAGGTTATGCCTGGTTTATCAGACCACGCCTGAGCTCTGTAGTTTGTCTCATTCATTCACATGTTTATCCCTTTAACCCCCCCTGGCGGTATTCCCGAGTCTGGCATGGGGACAGAGAACAGCGCCAAATTCAGAAAGTGAAACACACACACATTACATTCAGTATAATGTAATCTTACAGATTACATTGCTGTATGTAATAATTTCACATCCCCTTTGTCCCTAGTGGTCTGCCCAGTGTCCTGCATGCAGTTTTATAATATAAAAACTGTTCTTTCTGCCTGGAAACTGGAGGTTGTCCATAGCAACCAAAACTGTCCCTTTACATCAAAAGTGGTATTAGACCAGCTAGAAAACAGCGATAATAAATTAGAATCACTTGCAGAATTGAGCGATAGCGATTTGTGGGGAAATCCGTCATCAAATACTGAAAAGTAATGACAGTGATAATTCTGTAATAACTGTGCAAATTTCAGTGTTTTTGATTTGATTACATTATTGAATAATTTTTATTATTATATTATTTGGTATAATTATATTTTAATTTATGATTTTGTTTTTCAAACTTTATTATACCCAGGATGTCTACTAGACTCTGGTTTGGACAGATTTAAGTGGGCTCTTCCTAAGAATTACAGGCCTACAATATATAAAATGCCAAATTTCCATGCAAAATAATTGTACTGCTTTCTGCACCTAAAATCCAACATAATCATACCGCCAGGGAGGTTAACCAACTCCTGCCAATTGACGGGCGGACAGCAGCTTTCTTGCTCTGGGACGACGCCATATGACGTCTTCCCACTTTTGTCATGCTTGCGCGCCCCCGCTGGGGCATGCAGCATGGTGATTGATGGTGAGCTCTGTCCCTGGGAAGAGGAAAATAAACGTTCTTGGTAAGGATCCGATGACGAGGCTTTTTACCCATGTGATCAGCTGTGTCCAATCACAGCTGATCGCATGCAAACAAGGAAATGCTGGTTATCGGCATTCCTTTCCTCACACTAACAGTGTGTGAGATGAGGGGAGCCAATCAGCGGAATTTCCTCACAGGGGAGATCTGCCCAGATAATTAGGGCCAAGCAGTGCCCATCAGTGATGTCAGCCAGTGCTGCCTTTCAGTGCCTGCCCACCAGGAAGCACTGATGAGCGGTACTGATGGGCACTGATTGGCACCACTTATTGGCACTGATAGGCAGCACTGTATGGTGGCACTATCAGTGCGCAAAAGTGGTGCCAATTAGTGCCACCTATCAGTGCCCACCAGTGCTGCATATCAGTGCAGCCTCATCAGTGAAGGAGGAAAATTACTAATTTACAAAAAAAAAAATGGAAATTAAAAAAAAATATATTTTTTTTTTCAGATTTTCTGTCTTTTTTTCATTTTATACCAACAAAAGATAACTCTGTCTAAAAAAAAAAAAAACCCCAATAAAAATGTAATTTGGGTACAGTGTTTTATGGCCGCGCAATTGTCATTCAAAGTGCGACAGTACTGAAAGCTGCAAATTGGCCTGGGCAGGAAGGGGTAAAAGTGTCCAGTAGGCAAGTAGTTAAAAGGGTAAATGCTATGCAGCTAAAATTTTATTCAAAGTTCTTTTTTATTTCTGGCAAGCCAAATGCAGGTATAAAAGAACAGGATGTGACTGTGTTGCACATGAACATGATTTAACAAACGATAGTTTTACTTTAAGGTGTGAAATTTTGTGCTTCTGTGGCTTTCTCGGAGTTCGCACCATATCTTTAACATCATCACAAAGAAAATGACATTTCCCTGACTTGCCTAGCAGAACTTGCACCCGTCTCTGACATAATACCACGAGCTGAGAGTTTCTGAATTACTCGGCATTAGCAGGGCATATACTACAAGTTCTGCCTGATAAGCCAAGGTTGTTTCTAGGGCTTTGCACTGCCCAGGCGTTTTGGCAGCGGGATCTTGGCGCTGTGGGATTTTGGAGAGAGCGGCTACTTGAGGCTCAGCATCAGGCAAGTAGTATACTGTTCAAGCTTTTAGTTTAGTGTTAGGGATTGCATGAATAGGCCAGGAATAGCTTGTTTTGCTGCTGAATTGAATCTCTAAAAAAAATAAAATAAAATAAGAAAAATTCTCCTACCAGGTTAAACCCCCATACTTTTATCCACTTGAAGACCAGCCCTTTTTCTAACCCGTCTTACATACATGTAAAAATAATTTTTTTGTTAGAAAATTACATAGAACCCCCAAACATTTTATATATATATATATATATATATATATATATATATATATATATAGGAAAATTGATGATAAAGTGATGGTAAATATGGATGTGGTTAGCTGGGATCATTCAGTGAGCTAAGTGTAGGCAAATTTGATAACCTCCATATTTAACATTGTTGTCCTTAGAGGCTGATAAGCTGTGATATTTTTGCCGTGTGGATCAGCTTCTGCTGTTGCCATGACGGCGGCGCTTGCTTTTGATTGACGTGTGACTTCCTAGCCATGCAATCATGTCTGCTTCCAGAAAATGTAAACACTCTGGTATGTCTGCGTGACTGGCTAAAAAGATGCCTACTATAAAGTGACTGACAGTCAATCTATTACGTTTTATAATTAAAGTTAAACTAACTTTCTACGTTTTTGTTAGTTTAATAAAAAAAATTACGTATGTCAGTGCTACAGTTTGCATTTAAAACTTATTTGTGTGAACTGTGACGTTATGTCATGGATTGTGGAAACTAACTAGTGTCGGGTGATTGTATATAGTGTATACCACATTTACCACTGACTAATGCAGAGCTGCAATGCAGGGAGATCAGCTAAAAGTAGTTGGATCTGTATGTGCATTATAATTAATCGATTAAAAAAAAATAAGAATTAATCGAACATGAAAATTTTAATCAGTAACCGCCCTAATAATAAAAAAAAGATATATACATATATATATATATATATATATATATATATTGTAAGGGATCTTCCCGGGGTAGGGTGTGTTTGGACACAGTTCACAGCAGACTTGGAATTTGATAAAGCAGATCTTGGCGTTTATTCGTGGTACAAACAGTCCAGCAAACAAAATATACAGCAACACCGTGCTTTCTAAGTACAACAAAAATAAAAGTCCTAGCCCGGCTGGGCGCTTACTAACAGGTTCTGCTCACCTATCTGACACTTACAAACACAGCGTCTTTCGCCTGGATATCGCAGGGTGAGTTTTAGCTCCAGCAGTGGCTGTGCTTGCAGCTTCCTTCAACACACAGATTGTTCATTCCCTGGCTGAGAAGCAATCACCTGCAGACCCTACAGAGCCTTTAGCTTCTCAGGCTAATTAGGATCCAAGCTCACCTGATCCCAAACCCAGAACTGGATCGGGGGATGTGGAATGACAGGTCCCTCTACCAAACCTACCTGCCATTCCATATAAACCCAGGCCCGGCAAAATTAAATAACAACTCAGCAGCATATCGCTGCTGAGAAACTGATCCATCCTGGATTTACCATCTCACACTGTGTAGCAACCTAGGTGAGATGTACACCCCCTCGATCACTTCTCCAGTGACATGTCTACATATCCCCCCCCTCTTTTTCAGACCGGAGGGCTGAGCCTTTTGTCCCCACAGACAACTTACCCTTGACAATGCGTCAGCATTTGCCTGTAATTTCCCTGGCCTGTGTTCCACAGTGAAATTAAAGTTTTGTAGGGAGAGAAACCATCTAGTCACTCTTGCATTTCTCTCCTTGTTTAACTTCATCCATGTTAGGGGGGCATGGTCTGTCACCAACTTGAATTTCCTGCCTAGCAAGTAATACTTTAAAGATTCTAGGGCCCACTTCACTGCCAAACATTCTCGCTCCACAATGGCATAATTTTTCTCGGCCGGGGTTAGTTTTCTACTCAAGTACGTCACCGGATGCTCCTCACCATTCACTACTTGTGAGAGTACTGCACCTAAGCCTGTGCTAGAGGCATCTGTCTGGACCAGAAATTCTCGCCTGAAATCGGGGGTGACTAACACAGGTGGTTGGCACAAGGCAGACTTAAGGCTTTGGAAAGCCTCCTCGGCCTCTGGGGTCCACGTGACCATTGCTGTCTTTCCGCCCTTTGTCAAGTCAGTTAGCGGAGCAGCAACTGAGGCAAAGTTCGGCACAAATCTACGGTAATAACCCGTAATACCCAGGAAAGCTCTAACCTGTTTCCTTGTCAGGGGTCTAGGCCAATTCTGTATTGCCTCAATTTTATTTAGCTGTGGCCTAACCAATCCTCTTCCAACAATGTAGCCCAGATATTTGGCCTCTTCTAGGGCTAGAGCACACTTCTCGGCATTTATGGTCAACCCTGCATCACTTATGGCATCCAACACGGCCTGTACCTTACAGAGGTGACTTTCCCAATCAGGGCTAAAAATGACCACATCATCGAGGTAGGCGGCTGAGTAATCACGATGTGGTCGCAGAATCAAGTCCATCAACCTCTGGAAAGTTGCAGGCGCTCCATGTAACCCGAACGGCATCACTACATACTGGAATAGCCCATCAGGGGTGGAGAAAGCAGTTTTCTCTTTAGCCTCGTCAGAAAGTGGAATCTGCCAATAGCCCTTTGTGAGATCGAGGGTGGTTATGTACCTGGCGTTACCCAACTTCTCAATCAACTCATCTACCCTGGGCATAGGATACGCATCGAACTTGGAGATCTCATTCAACTTTCTGAAATCGTTACAGAACCTCCAAGTTCCATTGGGCTTTGGGATTAGCACAATTGGGCTGGACCATTCACTCTGTGACACCTCAATTACCCCCAGAGCAAGCATACGTTTTACCTCGGCAGATACGGCTTCCCTACGTGCCTCGGGTATCCTATAGGGCTTAAGGTTTACTCTGCTTCTAGGCTCAGTTTCAATGTGATGATGGATGAGGTGTGTACGCCCTGGGAGGTCAGAGAACTTGTTTTTGTTTTTCTGTAAAAATTCCTGAGCCTCCTGTTTCTGTGACACTGATAGAGTATCACCTACCTTGACTGGAGGGATTGGTTGTGACAAATTATTAACAGTATTTGTCGCCCCCAAGGATTCCCTGTCTTTCCAGGGCTTGATCAAGTTTATGTGATAAACTTGGAAAGGCTTCCTTCTACCTGGTTGGTGCACCTTGTAGTTCACCTCACTGATCTTTTCAACAATTTCATAAGGACCTTGCCACTTCGCTAAGAATTTACTCTCAACAGTGGGGACTAGTATAAGGACCCTATCGCCTGGGTTGAATGTCCTGATTCTTGCGGACCGGTTGTAAATTCTACTTTGGGCCTCTTGAGCTCTCTGGAGGTGTTCCCTTACCAGGGGCATTACAGTGGCTATACGGTCCTGCATTTGTGCTACATGCTCAATAACACTCTTGTATGGGGTGGACTCATTCTCCCATGTCTCTTTTGCAATGTCTAGTAGACCCCTAGGGTGATGACCATAGACCAACTCGAATGGTGAGAACCCTGTGGACGCTTGGGGCACCTCCCTAATAGCAAACATGAGGTAGGGTAATAAATGATCCCAGTCACGACCATCTTTTGCCACCACTTTCTTCAACATATGTTTCAAAGTTTTATTAAATCTCTCCACCAATCCGTCCGTCTGGGGGTGGTACACAGAGGTACGGATGTGTGAGATTTTAAATAGTCTGCATAATTCCTTCATTACTTTCGACATAAATGGCGTACCTTGGTCAGTTAGGATTTCTTTGGGGATCCCAGTCCTAGAGAACATATAAAACAACTCACGTGCAATTGTTTTAGATGCAGTGTTTCTTAAGGGTACAGCCTCAGGATAGCGGGTCGCATAATCCAGGACTACCAAAATATACTGGTGTCCTCTAGCTGACTTTACAATGGGACCCACTAAATCCATGGCAATACGCTCAAAAGGCACCTCTATAATAGGGAGCGAAACCAAAGGACTGCGAAAATGTGACACTGGGGCACTAACCTGACATGTGGGGCACGACTCACAGTATTTTTTAATGTCATCATATATGGCCGGCCAAAAAAACCTCTGGAGAACCCTCTCTCGCGTTTTGTCAGTCCCCAAGTGTCCCCCAAGAACATGGTTATGTGCCATGTCAAGCACCTGACGCCGGTACGGCTTAGGTACCAGAAGCTGTTCCACAATCTCATCTTTAACCTTATTGACTCTATAAAAAAGATCATTAGTCACCGAAAAATGTGGAAATCTTTTTTCAGCATCTGGTTCCTGAGGTACCCCGTTCATAACAGCAACCTGCTCTCTCGCATTTTTGAGAGTGGGGTCCTGTAATTGTGCAGTCCCAAAATTATCGCTAGACACCTCTAAGTCTAGTATATTTTGCTCAGTGGGAGGAGCCTCCTCCTCCCCAGCCAGGACCTGCAAAGGAAAACAATCATTTTCATCCTGCACATTTTTATCATTCACAGTGGACAAGGCAACCCCCTTAGAGGTATCCTCACTCCTTTTGGGGATTTTTCTTTTTTCCCAAAGAGCCCAGAATAATGGAAAATCGCGCCCCAATATTACATTATGCATGAGGTTTTTAACCACACCCACTTCATATTGTACGGTGCCTTGTTCAGTCCCGACTTTAGCCAGCACTATAGGGTACACTTTTGTATCACCATGTATGCACACAACACTCATATGCTTTTTAGACTCTAAGTCCCCAGTCACCAGGCTAGCATGCACCAAGGTTACAAGGCTTCCTGAGTCCATTAACGCTTTAACAGGAAAGTCATTGATTGTGATGTTGCAGATTTGCGGTTCAGTCTCTAGTCCAGGAACTGCAGCACAAGATGGTTCCGCAAATAGCGACTGACGCCTGCTAGCGTCACATTCCATGGGTTCAGAGGTAAGAGGGCAATGGGCCGACACGTGTCCCGCCTCATGGCATCTCCAACACTGGATAGGGCCTGGTCTCTTTGGCAAGGAGTCCTTTTCAGAGCCCCTTAGCCACCCGGGACCATCACCAGTCTTTTGTCCCTGAGACACCACTTGAGCCCTTTTCCCCCCATCAGCACCCCTCCACACTCCCCCAATAGATGGAAGTCTCTTACCAGCTGACGGCACAGATCTGGCGCTCCGGGGAGGTGAAGATGCTGCAGGAACATCACGGAGGTAGTCCTCAGTCGCCTGGAACCTCTCCACAAGGTTGACAAGTTCGTTTGCATTCTTAGGATCACCTTGTCCCACCCAGCGTTGCAAGTCAGTAGGAAGGGCTCGGAGGTAGCGATCCATCACGACCTTCTCTAGGATTTGTGCAGGAGTAGAAGTGTCTGGCTCCAACCACTTTCTTGCCAAATGGATTAGGTCATACATCTGGGACCTCGCTGATTTGTCCAGACTGTAGCTCCAGTTGCGTACCCTCCGGGCACGGACTGCAGTAGTAACTCCTAGTCGGGCAAGCATCTCCTCTTTTAGCCGAGTATAGTCCTTAACCTCTTGCTCACTGAGGTCATAGTAGGCCTTTTGAGGTTCACCTGTTAAATAGGGCGCAATTACCTCTGCCCACTCAGCGGCTGGTAACTTCTCTCGCTCAGCCACGCGCTCAAATACTGTTAGATAGGCCTCAACATCGTCCTCAGCAGTCATCTTTTGCAGCGCTTTCTGCACAGTCCTTCTCCCAGAAAAAATCTCTGGAGCGGCTCCCTCCATTGTGGGTGGATTAGCAACCACAGGCGCCTCTCGATTTACTATCAGGTGCTCGATAAGTTGTTGTTGTGCAGCCATCATCTGCTGTTGTGCAGCCATGGACTGTTCATGTCGTCTATTGGCCTCTGTCTGCGCCTGCTGTTGTGCAGCCATCATCTGCTGTTGTTCAGCCATGGACTGTTCATGTCGTCTATTGGCCTCTGTCTGAGCCTGCTGTTGTTGCAAACTCACTTGCATAAACTGCTTCAGCATCTCCTCCATGTTGCTGGACTGTTTTTGGAGTGTAGTTGCAGCTTTCACCCAGGACATCAGCAGCTGTAGCCAAGTCTGTCCACACCGTTGCCCCTAGCAACCGCGTTGCCCGCTACCTCCACCAATTGTAAGGGATCTTCCCGGGGTAGGGTGTGTTTGGACACAGTTCACAGCAGACTTGGAATTTGATAAAGCAGATCTTGGCGTTTATTCGTGGTACAAACAGTCCAGCAAACAAAATATACAGCAACACCGTGCTTTCTAAGTACAACAAAAATAAAAGTCCTAGCCCGGCTGGGCGCTTACTAACAGGTTCTGCTCACCTATCTGACACTTACAAACACAGCGTCTTTCGCCTGGATATCGCAGGGTGAGTTTTAGCTCCAGCAGTGGCTGTGCTTGCAGCTTCCTTCAACACACAGATTGTTCATTCCCTGGCTGAGAAGCAATCACCTGCAGACCCTACAGAGCCTTTAGCTTCCCAGGCTAATTAGGATCCAAGCTCACCTGATCCCAAACCCAGAACTGGATCGGGGGATGTGGAATGACAGGTCCCTCTACCAAACCTACCTGCCATTCCATATAAACCCAGGCCCGGCAAAATTAAATAACAACTCAGCAGCATATCGCTGCTGAGAAACTGATCCATCCTGGATTTACCATCTCACACTGTGTAGCAACCTAGGTGAGATGTACACCCCCTCGATCACTTCTCCAGTGACATGTCTACAATATATATATATATATAGATATAGATATATATAAAATTTTAATATATATTTTTTTATTTTTTTTAAGCAGAGGCCCTAGAGAATAAAATGGTGGGTGCTGCAATTTTTTATGTCACACGATATTTGCACAGCGGTTTTCAAACCCAATTTTTGGGGATTAAATACACTCTAATGAATTTTAATGCACAAAACCACAATGTAATATCCAATTGTTTTAAAAAATATAAAAGCTGATGTTATGCAGAGTAAACAGATACCAAACATGTCATGCCTTAAATTTTGCGCACACACATGGAACAGCAACAAACTATGTAAATTTATATTATCCATAGGTGATACTTTAAAAGCTTTTACAGGTTACGGCTTTCGATTTACACAGGAAGCCTGGTGCTCAAATTATTGCTCTCGATCTGACAGTGGTGGGGATACCTCACTCACATGTGTGGTGCAATCGCTGTTTATGTACCATGTGGGACCGACCTATGCATTAGCCTTTGCACGTGAGGACAGGGGCGCTTTACACTTTTTTGTTTAATTGTATTATTTATTTAATTAATTTTTTGTTTTTTACACTGAACCTTTAGATTTTATTTTATTTTTTCACTTTTTTTATTTTTATCACAAGGAATGTAAACATCCCTTGTGATAGCTATAGGCAGCGACAGGTCCTCTGTGAAATCTGGTGTCTATTGGACCCCAGACGTCTCATCTGACCTTAAAAGGTTTGTATCATACCAAGATGCTTTTTTTTAAAGCCAGTAATGGTTTGTTTAGAACTGGTGAAACTGGAATTGACGTTGCTTATGGTTTCTTAGCCCACAGAGATGATCAGGGCAATCCCGGGTTTCCCAGTGGGACAGGACAGCCTAGGAAGGTGGCAGGACGGGGTTCTATTTAGCCGCTAGGATTGCTTTTACAAGATAGTGCTCCAGTATAAAAAACATACTGGGATGATGTAGACATCATCCCATTATAACCACTCAGTCAGATGACGTACGGGTACGTAGTCTGGTGGAAAGTGAGCATTTCTACATCCCAAAGCAAAAACTGAATCTACTGCAGCTTAACAGTCCTTAGATGTGGTGACTGCATTTGTTTTCTTTTTTCAGGTTGCTACTAATCCATCATGTAATCCATATTTAACTCTTTCACTGCCAGAGACATTTTTGCATTTTTTTTTGCACGCATGTTTAAAAAATAATTTTAGGCCTGAAGATTACACAAAACCCACAAATATTATATGTTTTCTGAAAGCAGACACCCTAGAGAATAAAATAGTGGTAGCAATTTTTTTATGTCACATGATTTTACCGCAAAGGTCTAGGAAATGCAAAATTTCAGTAAAAAATATACACATGGGAATTTTAGGGCAAACAAACAATAAATTACCCAAATTTTTGGTAAAATATAAAAGATAAGGTTGCACGGAGTAAATAGATACACAACATGCCAAACCTTAAATTCATGTGCGCTAGTGAAATGGCAACAAACTTCAGCACCCTATATTTTCTATTGGTGGCACATCAAAAGCCCTCTATAGGTATCAGTTCAGTGTTACGGAGAAGGTCTGGTGTTAGAATTATTGCTCTCACTGCGACGTACACAGCGATGTGTAGCAAATAGTAAGTACAGCCGGCAAGACTGTAATCCTTGAAGTGTCATTTATTGATACAGCAGAGTGACAGTAAAACAATAGCGCTGACGTGTTTCGGCAATAGCCTTAGTCATAGCGACGACTAAGGCTATTGCCGAAACGCGTCAAAGCTATTGATACATCAAGCCTAGGCACCTATGCGTGGACCTGGTGTATGGATTGGGTTGTCCCTGCAGAGAGCGCTGTTACCCTTTTATTTTCCATTTTGATATGTAACATGTATCACAATCAATGTTTTTTATGCATAGGTGTCTCAACGCATGCGTTTACATTCATGCGTGGGTGTATATGTGGGGGTGGGGGGGTGTTTCAAAAACAAATTGGGGGAGGATTTTATGTGCTTGGGTGTAACTATATTTTATTTTTTTGAAAAAAAAAAAAAAATGTTGTTTTACTTAACTTTTTTTTTTCATCACATAGGGCAAAAAGTCCCCTATGTGATGATTCTAAAAGACCCTGCATGTCTCCCCTGTACTACACTGAATGTTTTGCAATGCAGATCACATTGCAAAATGGTATTTCTCAGCAAATCTAGCTGGAGACACAGAGAGCTTGACCCAGAAGTGATGTCAGAGACGTCGCTTTCCAGGTCACAAGAAGAAGGGGAGGACAGCAAAAGTGTGTCTGCTTTTCTCCTTTCCCTCTACTCGCCGGAACCCGCCATGGAGATCCCAGGCCTGGCAATGGGCAAGCAGCCAGTACCGGGGGTGATCAGTAGAGCCATCTGAATTCTCTCACCTGACAGGCAAGGAGTCTGCCTGTCAGTTTCACACAGTTTCACCCCCCCCACCGTTGTGTCAGTATGACATGCTTTCTTTTGTTGGTATTTAACCACTTCAGCCCTGGAAGGATTTATCCCCTTCTTGACCGGGTAATTTTTTGCGATACGGTACTTCATCGCTTTAACTCACAATTGCGCAGTCATGTGACGCTGTACCCAAACAAAATTGACGTCCTTTTTTCCCCACAAATAGAGCTTTCTTTTGGTGGTTTTTACGCTATAAACAAAAAAAGGGAGAATTTTGAAAAAATATTTTTTTTTTTTACTTTTTGCTATAATAAATATCCCCAAACTTTTATAAAAAAAAAAAAAGATTTTTTTACTCAGTTTAGGACAATATGTAATCTTCTACATATTTTTGGTAAAAAAAATCGCAATAATGCTATATTGATTGGTATGTGCAAAAGTTACATTGTCTACAAAATAGGGGATAGATTTATGGCATTTTTATTTAATTTTTTACTAGTAATGGCGGCGATCTGCGTTTTTTTTTTTTTATTGGGACTTCGATATTGCAGCGCATAAATCAGACATTTTTGACACTTTTTTTGGGCCCATCGACATTTATGCAGTAATTAGAGCTAAAAATAGGCACTGATTACTGTATAAATGTCACTGGCAGGGAAGGGGTTAACACTAGGGGGGCTCAAGGGGTTAATTGTCTTCCCTCAGCGTGTTATAACTGTGGGAAGAATGGGGCTGCCTAGGGGAAGAGACTGATCGGTGTTCCTATATACTAGGAACACACAATCTGTCTCCTCTCCCCTGTCAGAACATGGATTTGTGTGTTTACACACACACAGATCCTCGTTCTGGCTCTGTCAGGAGCGATCGCGTGTGCCCAGCAGATGTCGCGGCCGCCGGGCATGCGCATCGGCTCCTCAGTACCATGGTGGGGGCGTGCGCACCCCCTATACTCTTAAAGCAGTGCCGTAGAGCTACGGCGATTCACACAGGGGAGCCATTGTGCTGCTGTCAAACAACGATGGGCGGTCGGCAAGCGGTTAATCACCACTGGGTTTTTTACTTTTTGCTAATCAAAGTTTTGAGAAAAAAAAATTCTTCTACGTTTGTCATAAAACGTTCTAAATACAGTAATTTTTCTCCTTCACTGATGGGCACTGATAGGTGGCACTGATGAGGAGGCATTGATGGGCACTGATTGTCATCACTGATGGGTACTGATTGGCAGAATTGATGGCAGGGTTTTTTATAACTGTCGGTAAATATCAGGGGCTGATAATTTCATGCTGTGACATTTTAAGTGTAATAATGCAAATTACTTTGTTATGGGTATTGTCAGTGCTTCCATATCATGTTTATACTGTTCGAAAATTCACTGTGTTAGGTTTCAATAGGAGTTCTGTCATTTTTCAGCTTGCCCATAAAAAAAGTGCTAAAATTTCCATGTTTTGTCAGTAAAAAATGCTGCAGAAGGTTGGCAACCCTGACTGATGGGCACTGATGGGGCTGCACTGATAATCAGGACACGGAAGATCAGTGCCCTGATTATCAATGTAGATGTTTATACTGTTTACACTGTGATCATCTCTGATTTGGACACAGCTGGTCACATGGTAAAGAGCCGCTGTGATTGGCTCTTTACCCCCAAAGGACACAGCAATCACAGATCCCTGCTGATAAGTGCTGTAGGGGGTGCGCAGGAAGCTCAATTACAGGAGGATGTCCATAGATGCCCTATTGGCAATGTGAACCCGTCTTTCGGCTATAGCATGGGTGGGAACAGTACTGTTAGAGCAACCTGACAAGTTTTTTTTTTTTTTTACATTGTAAGTATAATAAGAACTTTACTGAAGATTTTATACATCCAGATAGGGGTCTTGTATCACGTACTATGAGTGCTGTGTTACTTGGCCAATGTTGGCAACAGGAAATCTTTTATATATTACTTGGGTATTTAGACAGCTGAACAATGGGCCGTGTCACTCAACTGACAGGATGTCCTGTGACTAATCTAGTTCACAGGAAAATAGATTTTGGATGTCCTGGCAATGCCAGACACAGAATAACAAGCAACTTTAAAATGTATATATACACTGTAGGTCGCATATACACTAACCCTTGATGAACTTCTCTAGTCATTTGCACTTTTCTGTTCATTAAAGCTACTTTTATCTCCTGAAAGAGGTGCTAGATGGGGGGTGCCATTAAGACTACAAATGGCATACCTCCCAACTGTCCCTGATTTCGAGGGACTGTCCCTGATTTGGAGCAATGTCTCTCTGTCCCTCATTCCTCCTCATTTGTCCCTCATTTTGGTCTGATCTAGAGAGTTGTATATGAAATGCACTTTTTATCTTTCAAAAAGTGTTTCCCAGTGCTAAACCTTTCATTCAATTTCTAAACTGCTGCATTTGTGAATTTTAAAAGCCAATATAAAGGAATACTAGTGGTAAAAAAAAAACACTTGTGGATTTAATTAACCTTTTTTGGGGGTTAATTCTCCTTTAAGGGTGTGTGGCAGGGGCGTGTCCTATACCTACATACATTTGTTAGTAGGTGTCCCTCATTTTCATCTCAAAATGTTGGGAGTTATGGAAAAGGCAGCACATTTTTGTGCAGTGCTTGAAAACATGTTATTTCCATCACGTTACCACACCTGGTGGGAACAAGTCCTACAATTTGGTTTGTGAGTCTGTAAATCCCCCCCCCCATAACCACCCTACTAGCACAAATCCCACCCCCCGCCCCCAAATTCTCCCTCTGGACACAAATCATGTTCCTCCTCCCCTCTGCAAATGCCCCCACTAACACAAAAGCTCTCATCCCACCACATCCCTCTACAGGAGTAGTGATAGCAGCAGAGAAGGAGATAGAGCAGGGAGGAGGTGGGAGCTGTGTTCTCTCTCCCCATCCCCTCCAGCAGCATAGGGAGGGGACAAAGGGCTGTAAACAAACCCCATACAGTCTGATCTGTGCACATCTGATCTGGAGTGGATGAGTTTCTCCACTCTGAGTATCACGTACCTGGTGGAGACTGGAATGTGATGGAGGCCTCCCTTGCTCCTCCCCCCTACACTCCTGAAGGTGGGAACAGAGTGTAAAGGCAAGGAGTGGCACGAGTGCCGGGTAGCTGGCTGGTGATGTCCCCTCTGTAGGTGGGTAGAGCTGGCAGTCACAGTCCTTGGAGCAGGAAGTAGCAGCAGCTTGGCACCAGAGCATGGACAGGAGCAGAACCAGAAGAGCAGTAGTTAGCAACAACCAGGCAGCAGGGTACAGAATCAGCAGGCAAAGCAAGTCCAGAAGACAAGGCCAAGGTCAGGTAACAGATGGGCAATGAGGTACCAAGTCCGTATGCAGATCAAGTCCAATAAACAAGCCAAAGTCAGGATACCAGGTAACAGAGTAAAGGAGTAAGCAGAGGCGAAGTCCAAAGGCGAGCCGGGTCATACACGAACAAACAGGAACAGCGGATCGGGTCTTGGTGGGTCAGGAAAAAGCTGAAGATCATCCGACACTGTTTACAGTGACAGAGCAGTTTAAATAGGCCACTGGGCGCCAAGTGCTAATTGGTGCGTGCACACGCGCGCACATACCCGTGCGCGATGAACTGGCATTGCAGGCATTATGTTGGTCCTTTGCTAATGAATATTAGTATGAGCGCACTGTGTACGAGCATGAGCAGGCATCCGCACTGGCCTTCACTTGGATTTATGGGCCAGACAGCATATTTTAGATGGTCCAAGGAGTCGGTACCGTTTCTCACTCCATTATACAGAGAGGAGAGAGAGAGCATACCCCGAACCTCCTCCTCCCAGCTTTATCCTCTCCTCCTCTCTGCTGCTATCTATACTCCAGTCAGCAATAAAGAAAGCTGGGCAGAGCCGCTTGATCTCTCCTTAGCAACCAATGATGCCATCGATTGGCAGGACGTGGGCAGGTGGCCCGTACTGCATTCTGTATTGCTGACTGAGCAGCAGAGAGGAGAGAGCCAGAAGGAGGATGTTCAGAGTGTGCTCTCTGTCCTCTGTGTACTGGGTTTGCACAGTTTTCATTTTTGTCCTTTAGGCCTGGGGCCTCCTTGCGGCACCCCTTGTTTAGAAACACTGAGGTAGACACATGTATTTTTACTGCTCCCTGTTAAGCAGCAAAGTCAACGGGCAGGGAAGTTCACGTGGCTGGGCCGCAAAGCTTTTCAATTCAATTTTCCTTAGATTTACCTTCAACTATGTAGTGTAAGGGCCTGCCTGATTGCATACAAATTGAAAGTGTTTAAATTTGACCTCATATACTGTATGGGTTTGGTAAATCTAAAGGAAAATGGCCAGATTTTCAAGATTCATCCTATTCATCCCAAATTCTGAGTGGTCACCAGAAGAGGAAGAGAGTCTGTTATGGTTATGGGTCAGGAAATGAAGGGCACTGGACAGGCATTATAACCCTCCCCTACTGTTCAAAAATGAGAATTTTTCCCTTCAGTTTTATTTTAACCATTGTGATGGTCAAGTGTGACAACTAATTTGGATACCGAACATCCAAAATGTGTGGGCGGCCATTGCCATGCAAGAACCCCTTAGATGTGCAGATGCATCTTCCATTCCGCCATGATCATTGAGGAGATATTGGCCTTGTAGTCCGAGTAAATTGCATAGGCTCTTTACTGGTAGAGAGGGTCTAATGACCTTTTCTCAAAATAAAATCCTGACAGATATTCTAACCATTCCCGGATATATCCACAACTAACAAAAGGTTTTGGATGGAGTTCTGCTGTCAAGTTTTTTTTGACTGACAACTTCATTGGAGATACTCTCTTTTGGTACAGCATCTATCCTAGTAATATATGTATTGTTCTGTATTTTCATTTGCTTACCTTCCCTATTTGTAACCAATTTAACAAACCGTTTCTGAAAAACGCATGGAGCCAACAGCATTTATACCCCCAGAGGGGGTTTCCGGCGTCTTTGCCACTTGCATGTATTTACTATGCAGCGATCACATAGTGATTACATGTGAGTGACAAAGATTTGCTGCTGGAGCTGGCAGTCTTGCTGTCATTGGGGTTGCCTCACGCAGCTAATCACTGGGATCCCCCAATGGCGTTCTTGCATGTAAACGCTTTTGGGAGCATTCACACGTGTGAGTATAGTCTTAAACAAGTCCTCGCCGACCTCTGTAGCTACCAGGCAATTTGGAGATATTCATCGTGTCACCCTCATAGCAGTTCAGCTCATCCTGCTCCTGTTCCCAGAGAAGGCTGCATATTTACTGCTGTTATGGGAGAAGCGAGAGGTGAGCTGCTGAGTCAGTGCTGGGAGAGGGTGCAGAGAGAGCTGAGCTGCTGAATCAGTGTTGGGAGAGGGAGCAGACGGAGGTGAGCTGCTGAGTCAGTGCTGGGAGAGGGAGCAGCGAGAGGTGAGCTGCTGAGTCAGTGCTGGGAGAGGGAGCAGCAAGAGGTGAGCTGCTGAGTCAGTGTTGAGAGAGGGAGCAGCGAGAGCTGAGCTGCTGAGTCAGTGTTGAGAGAGGGAGCAGCGAGAGCTGAGCTGCTGAGTCAGTGCTGGGAGAGGGAGCACCGAGAGCTGAGCTGCTGAGTCAGTGTTGGGAGAGGGAGAAGTGAGAGCTGAGCCGCTGAGTCAGTGTTGGGAGAGGGAGCAGCGAGGGCTGAGCTGCTGAGTCAGTGCTGGGAGAGGGAGCAGTGAGAGCTGAGCTGCTGAGTCAGTGTTAGGAGAGGGAGCAGCGAGAGCTGAGCTGCTGAGTCAGTGTTGGGAGAGGGAGCAGCGAGAGCTGAGCTGCTGAGTCAGTGCTGGGAGAGGGAGCAGTGAGAGCTGAGCTGCTGAGTCAGTGTTAGGAGAGGGAGCAGCGAGAGCTGAGCTGCTGAGTCAGTGTTGGGAGAGGGAGCAGCGAGAGCTGAGCTGCTGAGTCAGTGCTGGGAGAGGGAGCAGTGAGAGCTGAGCTGCTGAGTCAGTGTTAGGAGAGGGAGCAGCGAGAGCTGAGCTGCTGAGTCAGTGCTGGTAGAGGGAGAAGCGAGAGGTGAGCTGCTGAGTCAGTGCTGGGAGAGGGAGCAGCGAGAGCTGAGCCAGTGCTGGGAGAAGGGAGAGCTAAGCTACTGATGGGAGTGGGAAGCAGGGGGAGCTGAGCTGCTGAATATCTGCTGGGAGGGAGGAGCAGAGTCCTTCATAGACATTTCAAACCAAAGCATCAGCTGTGATCGTAAGCTGGTGTGAGATATACTATATGGTAACCAGTGTCGGCTGGTGAAGTTTTAAGATGGGGGGGCGCTAGACCATGCCCACCCTTTTGACCCATCCCACTTCTCATAAGCCCCACCCATTATAGAATCCACCAACTCCGTCCCCTGTAGTACATCATATACAAGGCTCTACATTATACACAGGGCTCTATACTTCATATACCAGGCTCTACATTATAGACAGGGCTCTGTACATCATATACCAGGCTCTACATTATACACCAGGTTCTAATGACACATCAATATGTCTGACAGCCCAGCCACACTCCTCGTTCACCAGAGAAAAAAAAACAGGAAACACAAAAAGGTGCTCAGGAAACAGCAATAGGCAGAGGTCACCGCAGACAATGAAGTACAAGAAAGCCTAATAAAATAAAACAAATACAGTCATCACATTTAGTGACTGCAATAATGCAATATCTTACATGTTTGCCTTTGGTGGTGGGATCAGAGGGATGGTGATGATCAGAGACAGAAGGATGGAGGTGGGGTGGGGAGTTGGATCAGTGGTGGGTGGGATGGGATCAGGGACAGAGGGGTGGTGGGATGGATCAGGGACAGGGGGATGGTGGGTGGGATGGATCATGGACAGAGGTATGGGTGGGTGGGATGGATCAGGGACAGAGGGATGGGTGGATGGATCAGGGACAGAAGGATGGTGGGATGGATCAGGGACAGAGGGATGGGTGGGTGGGTGGGTGGGATGGATCAGGGACAGAGGGATGGATGGGTGGGATGGATCAGGGACAGAGGGATGGATGGGTGGGATGGATCAGGGACAGAGAGATGGTGGGTGGGATGGACCAGGGACAGAAGGATGGTGGGATGGACCAGGGACAGAGAGATGGTGGGTGGGATGGATCAGAGACAGAGATATGGTTGGTGGGATGGACCAGGGACAGAGAGATGGTAGGTGGGATGGATCAGGGACAGAAGGACGGTGGGATGGATCAGGGACAGAGAGATGGTGGGTGGGATAGATCAGGGACAGAGATATGGTTGGTGGGATGGATCAGGGACAGAGAGATGGTGGGTGGGATGGACCAGGGACAGAGAGATGGTAGGTGGGATGGATCAGGGACAGAAGGACGGTGGGATGGATCAGGGACAGAGAGATGGTGGGTGGGATGGACCAGGGACAGAGAGATGATAGGTGGGATGGATCAGGGACAGAAGGACGGTGGGATGGATCAGGGACAGAGAGATGGTGGGTGGGATGGATCAGGGAGAGAAGGACGGTGGGATGGATCAGGGACAGAGAGATGGTTGGTGGGATGGATCAGGGACAGAGAGATGGTGGGTGGGATGGACCAGGGACAGAGAGATGGTAGGTGGGATGGATCAAGGACAGAAGGATGGTGGGTGGGTGGGATGGATCAGGGATCAGGGACAGAGAGCTGGTGGGTGGGATGAATCAGGGACAGAGGGATGGTGGGTGGGTGGGATGGATCAGGGATCAGGGACAGAGAGCTGGTGGGTGGGATGAATCAGGGACAGAGGGATGGTGGGTGGGTGGGATGGATCAGGGATCAGGGACAGAGAGATGGTGGTTGGGATGAATCAGGGACAGAGGGATGGGTGGGTGGGGGGAGGCTTCATATGGGCTGTGTGTTTCACAAGAGCCTCCACTGACACTACCAAACTGAAACACAGCAACACCAGTGGAGATAATAGAAGCACTGACGATCAGCACTTGATAAACACACAGCCCGTGTGAAGCCTCCCCCTCCATCCATCCTGTAGCTCTGCCCCCCTCCTGTGGATTTCCAGAAATGCATCTACCTTGTTGTTTCATAGTGCAGGAGTTCGCTCCTCTGCTCCTCCGCTCGGTGCACTGGTCTGACACAGAGGAAGACCAGAAGTGACAGACTAACTAGTCTGTCACTCAAAGCCCATAGCATAGTAAACCTATGGGCGCCGGGCGGATGCAGATCGGCACTTTTAGTTGCGCCACAAGGCGGGTTAAAACCCCGCAAATGAAGCGCCGCGTCTGCAATCTTGTGATTGCGTTGACGTGGCGCTTCACATAGTGCACTGTGTCCAGCGCTGCACTGTGTCCAGCGCTGCACTGTGTCCGGCGCTCGTACACAGTGCACTTAAGGACTTTTTTTCATTTTTATTTTTTTTAAAGGGCCATTTAAAAAAAATATATATATTTTTTTTCAATTTTTTTTTTTTTTGTGACTGCCTGGAGGGGGGGCGGCGCCCGGGCGCCCCCTATGGACGGGCCACCACTGATGGTAACAAAGTACAAAAAGTAAGCATGCCTCTTGATAATTTCAAGATTGTCCCAAAACTGAAATATAGAAAGGAGATGGTTAATACTCCGGCCTTCCAGGGCGAAGATTGTGCGTTCCTTGCTCTCTATGAAATATGCCCACATTTCCTGAATGGTTTGTGAGATTTTCCCCTCATGGGCTAAAAACATGCAAAAATGTTCAATGGGTCCAGATTTAATTGATGCCAAAACTTATGTGTGTGCTTGTATGGCTAAAATACAGATGGCAGAATGTAAGCTCCTCCTGGGCAGGTGAATGGGGCAATTTATTCAGATGTATATAAATTTCCGGATTACAATAGTAACAAATTTAAATCAATCTGAAATAACTAAACAAAATTCGGACGAAATTAGAATTCAAATCGTTTTCTAATCAAATTCAAATAGTTTCCTAATCGAATTTGAATTTCCGAAGAGAATAAAATAGAAAAGAATAGAATAGAAAATAAAATAATAGACTGTGTAAAACAGAATAGAAAATAAGACTATAAAAAATTGAATAGAAAATAAAAGAATATAATAGAATGGAACAAAATAAAGGAATAAAATAGACTATACTTATCTTCTAAAATCAAACTTCAAATAGAATAAATTTGAATACAATAGAAAATAATAGAATAAAAAAAAAAATAGAAAAAAAAAATATAACCTTCTTCCAAAATTCAAATAGAATTAATTCAAATTCAAACAAAATAGAAAAGAATTGACTAGAAAATAAATTAATAGAACAGAAAAGAATAGAATAGAAAAATATAACAATATAACTGTTTTCCCAAATTCAAATTGGAATTCGAATAGAATAGCATATAACAGAAAACAATAGAATATAAAACAATAGAATAGAAAGAATATAACCATTTTCCAAAATTTGAATCTCAAATAGAATAAATTCAATTTTGAATGGAATTTAAACTCAAATTGATTCAAATTTTCCAGATTCTGAAAATTTGAATCGATTAGAATAAACACGTATTCTGAAAACAAATTTAACTAAGTGAATTTATGTCAATACCGAATCGAAACAAACCATTTTTTTTTCGTTCTGCACGTATCTATTCTGTAGAGATCTGTGTAATATGTTGTTGCAATATAATAGAGGAAAATATATTTGTATACTCCAAATAGAAGGTCTGTAACTCCATATGATGCTCTTAAAACCTTTTATTGACTTCTCCGCAGTAAACACAGCCTTTATACAGAGAAATTGATGCGTTTCAGCCTTAATCTGCCTTGTTATTGTTATGACTAAGGCTGATCAAGGCTGAAACACATCAACTTCTCTGTATTAAGGCTGTGTTTACTGTGGCGTAGACAATAAAGGTAAGATTAAAAGAGCATCATACAGAGTTGCAGACCTTCTATTTGGATTATTCAGTTACAGTTGTGTGGCTGTGGATCGCACACCTGTCTTGTTTGTTAAATTATATTTGTAGTCTGATATATTAACCTGTATTTCTCTTAATTTCAGGTCTCGCTATTGACAACCCAGATCTTTTTTCTGAGGAGCACGCATCTATGGCGCAGAACTGCAGCTTTTCCTTTGCTTATGTTCAGACTACCTTCCTGGCCCCAGTGTACGCGGTGGAGTTTGTTTTAGCCGTGTTAGGTAATGGTTTTGCCATCTGGCTGCTAGGGCCAAGAGGATCCAAGAACCGTCATGCCGGAATTATCTTTTCTCTGAACCTTGCTGTGAGTGACTTGGCCTACGCCTTGTCTCTGCCTCTCCTGGTGGCATACTACTCAATGGGAAAAAAATGGATCTTTGGTGTCGCCCTTTGTAAAGTGGAACGATTTCTTTTCCATTGTAATCTTTACGGAAGCATATTCTTTATCACCTGCATCAGTGTCAACCGCTGCATCGGAGTTGTGTACCCATTTTATGCCAGGGGTAGAGTGGAGAGTAAACATGGCAAGCTGGCAAGTGTGGCAGTGTGGCTTATAGTTGCTGCAATTTCTTCTCCTGTGTTTAAATTCTCAACCTTGAAGGATGAGGGAGATAAGATAGAGTGCTTAGGAACTGCATTGGACAGCCAACTAAGGTCCTACTTTCCATACAGCTTGTTTCTTGCTGGCTTCGGCTGTGGCCTTCCATTTATCATCACTCTTATATCCTATACAGGCATAGCTCGAGCTGTATGGAAAAGCCATGGACTGGAATCAAGGGAAAAGAGAAAAGTGGTAACCATGGTCTGTGTGGTAGTGTTATTGTACGCCATCTCATTCCTGCCCTACCACATCCTGAGGAACATGAACCTTGCAAGCAGAATATGGCCAAAGAATTGCAATCGATCTGCTTTTCTACATTCCGCATTTCAAGTTACACGGGGACTGGTGGCACTGAACCCTTGTATCCACCCGTTGTTGTACACTTCTGTGATGGACAATGTTCGGGAAAAACTTGGCTGCTGTAAAGGACAGGAAGAAGAGAAACCTCCTGAGAGCATTCGACTTTAATCTTCTTGGTGATTGTACTAGACCAGTATTAAAGTTCTGAGGACATTGGGAAAACTAGCAAAAGTCCAATGTATGGACATGAGCCAAATAAGAAAATGAAACCCAGACATGATGACATATGCTTAATAAGACAGAATTTTTTTTGGAGAAAGTAACATGTTTTATGTGACCAACAATCGCCAATAACTGTGATTCTTCGAACATCACAAGAAATCCACCTATTGTATAAGCTCACTGCACCCCTTTAAACAGGCTCAATTAAAGAGGAGCTTCAGGCTCCCCCCAAAAAATAAGTAAATAATGTAGCTGCTCACTTTTCATGTAAGTACACTTACTTGTCCAGGGATTAAGCGATGTCCTCACCCAAGCTGATTCTTCAATCGGCTTCAGGTACAGGCGCCAGCATTGTAAGGAAAACCGGCAATGAAGGCTTGCGGCTTTCACAGCCAGTTTCCTCCTGCGCTTGTGCGAGTCGCGCTGCACTTTGTGAATGGTTCCATAGTCTTCTGGGACCTTTGATGTGTCCCAGGAGGCTTCAAGGGAAGGAGGGGGGGGGCAAACATGGTCAAAACCAGCTACCTGCTCCCCCTTAAAAAGTTCCAAATGTGGCAGTGGAGGAGATGGGGGAATGCGAACAAGTAGAACTTCGCCTTTTGGGTAAACATCCCTGTTAAGTTGGCCATACATTAGGCCAGTGGGTTGAATGAAAAAAAAAAATTACCCAATTCCCCCATCCACACACTTGATGTGAATGAAGGATTCACTCCCGCTTTGCTATTAGTGTTGCGAGAGCCTTCCCAGCTGACAGAACACATGGTTTGGGTAGAACCCAACAGGCTGGTTGTACAGATCCCTGTTGAACTGGCCAAATTTAGATCCATGTATGGCTGCCTTTAATTGCCTAGCACCCTACTCCAACTCCACTTCCCCTGTGGTGTTCCTTTTGCCTGCCAAAGTGACTTGAAAGCATCCTGTGTAAGCTAATCTTGTTGAGAGTTTACCTAGAGCTCTCATCCAACATGATGGTGCTTGGGCCTGGTGTTTGCCCGCTCAAGACACCTGGCGCTGTATTACGGGCTGGTTGGGGAGAAAGTCGTACATTTTCCATGCACAAAGTAATTGCCATTTCACATTACTCTAGCAGGCAAATGGTGATATGGGGGATTAATTGCTGGTGAGTATAAGTAGCAAGGGAGGGCTGCAAGTTTACAGTGAGCCTGTCACTTTGCCCTGCATGGGCAAACAAGTGGAGAATTAACATATTGTAATGTTTTATGCTTTTACAAGAATGTGTGCAAAATAAAAACAAATCTGCTTTTAAGTATCTGTTTGTACTTGGCAAAACCAAATGGTAATTTATGGTTCAAGCCTTTCCAAGGTTTTAAAACTTTCATTCTGCACTCCTGTGACCTGTTTTCGGCCAATAGTGGGCTAAAGGCTTCTGTCGTCACTCAGCCTGTCTAGACTCAGAAAAGATCCTGACCATATGGTTGGGACCTGCCCAGAGGCCTGAACTGGCACCTGGCTCAGACTCTCAGCAAC
This sequence comes from Lithobates pipiens, assembly GCF_037356315.1. Taxonomy (NCBI): domain Eukaryota; kingdom Metazoa; phylum Chordata; class Amphibia; order Anura; family Ranidae; genus Lithobates; species Lithobates pipiens. Next base: position 573,581,768 of record NW_027507903.1, read on the forward strand.
CCCTCTTGCCTCTCCACAGCCCAGCGCTCCACTAAGCACTGGAGGGGAGAGCAGAGAGCTGCTGACTGACAGGGAAGAATCAAGTGATTAGCAGTGTTTGATCGCTCAGTTCTCACTTCAGAGCCTATGGGGGACAGCTGCAGCATTGGATCGAAGCTGCATCCACCTATGTGAGTATAAATGTTTATTTTTTTTACAAACCCAAACTTTTCTTTTTTTAAGCCTGGAATTCTACTTCTAAGTTTCCCCAGACCAAACTTCAAAAACCATGGGGGCACATTCCTTTCAAATAAAAGAAAAAGCCTTCCCCAAATTGTTGCCACAAGGTTGAATGCGCACAGTTGTCTAAAATGTTTTCATGATGGACCGCCTGGCACCTCTGCCGAGATACAGCTTTCTCTACTCTGGAACCAGGTATTATAGCTAAGAATTGCACCCAAGAACTAGAGGACACTAGCTTAGGTGCAAACTGGAACTCTCTATTGAAAATTCACACATCATTTATACCACAAAAATCAGAAAAGAGTTTGACCACATTATCCTAAACAATGCAAACTTTAAACTGTAATAGCAATACATCTAATTAGTATGCCAAATGAACAGCTAACAACTAACAGTAACCTACTAAACTACTTAAGGACCAGAAGACCAGGCCATTTTTTGCGATACAGCACTGTTACTTTAACTGACCATTGCACAGTTGTGCGATGCTGTGCTCTGTCGTTCCCCCCCCCCCCCCACAAATAGAGCTTTCTTTTGGTAGTATTTGATCACCTCTGCAGTTTTGTATTTTTTGCACTAGAAACTAAAAGAGCCCTACATTTTTGAACAAAAAAAAATATATATCTTTTTTAATTCATGCTATAAAACACATCCAATAAAAAAAAAATTCAAAATCAAATTTCTTCATCAGATTAGGCCAGTATATATTCTTCTACATATTTTTGGTAAAAAAAATACCAACAAGCGTATATTGATTGGTTTGCACAAAAGTTATAGCGCCTACAAAATAGGGGATAGATTTATGGCATTTTTATTTATTTATTTTTTTACTAGTAATGGTGGTGATCAGCAATTCTTAGCGGAACTGCGGCGGACAGATTGGACACCTGAGACTTTTTTTGGGAACCAGTGACATTTTTACAATGATCAGTGCTAAAAAAATGCAGATACTGTATAAATGACACTGGCTGGGAAGGGGTTAAAATGGAGTTCCGCCTTCCCCTCAAGCAGGTTGGCTCTCCTACCCAAATCGGCATATATGTACGGCGGGGGACCCGATGCACGTGGCTGGCGGGCACGAGAGCCAGAACGGGGATTTGTGTGTGATGCACACAAATCTTTGTTCTGACAGGGGTGGAGGAACAGATCGTTGTTCCTACTTAGTAGTAGTCAGCATCCCACAGTTAGGAATGCATTAAACCCCTTGATAGCCCCCTAATGTTAACACCTTCCCTGCCAGTGACATTTACACAGTAATCAGTGCATTTTTTCAAAATTGAGGCTTTTTTGTTTGTTTTATAGCAGAAAAAAAAAAAACGCAGAAGTGATCAAATACCACCAAAATAAAGTTCTATTTGTGGGAAAAAAGGACGTGAATTTTGTTTGGGTACAGCGTTGTACGATCGCGCAATTGTCAGTTAAAGTTATGCAGTGCCGTATCGCAAAAAAAATAGCCTGGTGATTAAGAGGGCAAATCCTTCTGGGGCTGAAGTGGTTAAAGAGGAACTGCAGTCTGCTCATAATTTGTAAAAAGAACATCTTTGCTATTATTATAAAGCTTCCCTCCAACCACTTTGCATATTATTTTATATGTACTGTGATTCTGTACTTGTCAAATATGCTGCAGAAATCTCCCTCCACTGAGTCTGGCTGCAACCATTTTAACCGTGAGCAACTGCACACCTCCAGCTCTGCAGCTCTCATTGGCTCTCTTATGACTCATCCCCCCTCCCTTCCTGGCAAACTCTCATGAGAGTGAGGCCAATGACCAGACAAGAAACAGGAAGTGGGCTGTATAAGGTATTTACTGACAGAAAAAAATGTTTTACTATCCAAAGTTGAAACAACAAGGGCAGAGGATTTAATAGATGGAAAGATGGAAAAAAATGACTGAAGTTCCACTTTAAGTGTATTCCCTGTTGGTGCTTTCTTACTGTCGTGGGGGGGCAGGCTCACTGCATTGACACAGTGATCAGGGTTCCCGATTAGAAGGAACACTAGATCAGTGTCCATGCCTGACAGAACAGCGGTCTGCCTTGTTTACCTCGGCAGCCCACCGTTCTATCTCTCTGGGGAACGAACATCATGTCTGCTATTGCACATACGACTTACATTGCAAAATGTTGTATCTTTATTAAATGTAACCATATTGCTACACTTAGAGCTGCCCCTCTACTCTTTTATACTCTGTAGCTCCTTCTGGATTTTGCTTTATTTTTGTGGTTGTGGAACGAATCATCAGCGTTACCATTATTTCTTATGGGGAAATTCGCTTTGATATACGAGTGCTTTTGATTACAAGCATGTTTTTGGAATGAATTATGCTTGCAATCCAAGGTTTTACTGTACCTGAATTATCATTTTGAAGTCAGTGTACACCAGAGCTTCCACTGGGGAAGAGAGAAGCAGCACAAGGAACATTCTGACAGGCAGAGGATCAAAGCTTCAGAAAGATAAGCTCATCAGTCTACAGATTCTCCTTTGCATTTTAGCAGCCATAAGCTGGGGGAGGGACAAGACCTGTAAGCGTTACTTAAAGAGTTTGTTACCCCAGCATTTCATATCCTGATATGTGTCTGCTGTACCATGTACGAAGAAGTCTCCTTTACTCTTTGTATGGCTTCCTTTGTGTGAAATCCCTGGTGTTCCTGCCAGTCCCTCTGCTTTGCTAATAAAAACTGACCACAATAAGCAGAGCACACCGTAGTCAGTTCTCTAGCTATGCACTCTCCTTCAATGATCAGACTCGTCCTGACACACCCCCTCTGCACAGCCTCTCACTGGGAAGCTCAGTTGGCTTTTGCTCTCCCCCCCCCCCCCCCCCCAGCTCTTATGCAGTTGAGAACAAAGGGAATGTGATCACTCATAAAAAAAGGTGTTTATGTTTTTTTTATATCAACACAAATGTTTTGCTTTTCATTTAATTTCTAAACGGAATGGGTTTGTTTTACAAGGTGATTGTTTACAATAACTACAGCAGAGAAAAAAAATCGTACTCCCTGTAAGATCAATTTTTGGAGTCCATTGAGGGACACAGAATGTCTTTGATACTAAACCGTTGTTTTAAGCACTTTCACCAGCTGATGTAATAGCTTATTGACTATGCAGCTTCTTTATCGTTTTATCCTTGCCTGTATTTCAGTTTAAGCTGGTGCCATGACGGCTGCCCCATGTTTTCTTGTTTCAGAGTGGCTTTCTCTTGCAGCATCCTTTACATGCAGGTACTAGAGTCATGTCTCTCTACACTGTGTACATCACTAGAAACGCACAGCCCTGTAGCTTAGGATGGCAAGCCACTCCCCTGTACCTCCCCCTTCAAGCTAGCAGGCTGGCTGTAGACGCAGCACTGAGAGATCAGGAGCCAGTTGTTTTTAAACTGCAATTACTGGAGTTCTGTACTGTACAATTAAGATAAGGGGTTTATCCTTCATTTCATTGAAGGTCACTCTGCCTGTCTGCGATTTCCCACCTGACTCTTCATACCCTCTGGTAGGTAACTGCACAGACTCCACTCTTCTCTTAAACACTGGACTACATTGCCTCCTAACTGAACTCTAATTCTGCCTTACTAAGAATTTGAAACTGCTGTCTATACTTGCTTATTTTTTAAAGTGTCACTTATTTTGTATTGCGCTGCTCTGGACAAGATCAAGCATTTAACCTTACCCTCTTGTCCCCTCTTGCATTGCACTGGCAATTAAGCCTGGTTTTATCAGCTCCTAATTGAATAATTGTGAATCTTTCCCCCACACCATCTCTGTATAAATGTAGTTCATTTCCTGAGATGGCTGGTCACTCCTTGTGCAAAGTGTCACTCTGACGACAAGTATTTGGCATTTGTACACGGGCACTTCCTCTAAGGCACTGCTACAAAAAAAAAAAAGCAAGTACAGACATTAGTGTTCCACACCTATTTTATAGAAAGTTCCGCTCCAGCCTCTAACTTTCCTAAGCCTTCCTTTCATTCCCCTCTCCCCACCCTCCAACATGCTCACACTAATCTTTGCTATAAAGTCCTCTCTCCTCAAACTCTCATTTCTCCCCCCCTTGCCAGCCCCAAACCTGTATATATATCCCCCTCTTCTGCCCACTCAATATTACTGCACTTACCTCCAGCTCATTCTAAGCCCACACCGTATCACCACTTCACCCCACTATGGCATCTGCCCTCCTATAAATCCCACTCTAGCCTTACCACCCTCATCCTCCTACTACTCCTAATGTCTGGGACATCGCACCAAACCCCAACCCTCCTACAGCCAAAAATGTCTGTCTACCTCCTCCAACAGTAGTCGTAACTCCTACCTTCTCATCCCAATTCCCCTGATTCCACAAGTCAGCTCCCCTCTTTTGTGCCCTCTGGAATGCCCACTCAGTTTTCAACAAACTAGCTTCTGTCAAATGACCTCTCCAAAAAACCTAAATCTATTTGCTATTACTGAAACCTGCCTCCAGGAATCTGACACTACCTCTCCAGCTGCCCTGTCCCACAGTGGCCTCCTCTGGACTCACTCCATCAGACCCAGTGGACAAAAAGGAGGTGGCGTCAGACTTCTCTTCCCACAATGCACCTTTCAGGTTCTTCCCACACGTCCCTCTCTTTGGAAGTGCACTGCATTCGTCTTTTCTCTCCAGCTTGTCTGAAGGTCGCAGTCATTTATCGGCCTCCTGGACCAGTGCCAGGCTTTCTGGATAACTTCTCTGCATGGCTATCCTATTTTCTCTCCTCTGAAGTACCTGCCATCATCCTTGGTGACTAACATTCCAATCAATGTTAATACTGCAACAACTACTCAACCTAACACAATGGATACAAACCACCATTCAATACAACTGCAATACTCTCGACCTCGTATTCTCCCATCGCTGCATTCCCTGCAACCTCTCTAACACCCCCTTTCTCTCTCACAACCTTATCTCCTACCTCCCATGCTGCCAACCCACAAATCACTATCTGCAGAAACCTTTGCAACCTCAACCCTTCTTTATTCTGCTGATGGTCTTTATCACAAAAATTGCACCCCTGTCCTGCCCAGAGCTAACCACTTTCATCTACAACACGCTGTCATCCACCCTAGACGTATTTGCTCCTCTTTCTACACGCAGAGCATGCCACAACACTGGCAAACAGACACCAGAAGTCTCAATAGACACAGCTGTGCTCTTGAGCGAGAATGGCGTGAATCTAAATCCCTGCAAGACTTTACCCTCTACAAATCTGCCCTTCTTAAATACAACTGCTGCCTCCACACTGCTAAACAACCCTACTAAAACACTCATCAAAACCCTCTTATCCAAACCTTGTCAACTCTTTCTACCCTTATTCCTTACTTCACCCCCACCAAATTGCTTACCGCTCAACAGATTGTCGATTTTGCTTTTGAAATGGTTGGCAATTTGTGAGAAGATATCCAGCACTCAATTTCCCCCCCTACCCAACACCCCACTCAATACTCTCCTCCTTCTGCCCAGTTATTATCTATGAAGTTGATGAACTCTTCTCCCTGGCCCACCTCACAATTACTGCGACCACTTTCCCGCTCTATCCTAAACTCCCTAACCCACATCTTCAACCTCTGCCTCTCCTCTGGCACCTTTCCCTTCCCGCTCAAACATGTACTGGTTACCCCCATACTTAAAAAACCTTCACTAGACCCCATCTGTTTGAATAACTTAAGACCCATCTCCCTGCTCCCATTTGCCTCCAAGCTCATCGAACGCCTTGTCCATAACCGAATGAGTCGCTACCTCACACACAACAATGTTCTCGAACCCCCTACAGTCTGGCTTCCGTCCACTGAAACTGCCCTACTAAAACTCACCAATGACCTAACTGCTAAAACCAATGGCCATTACTCTATACTCATAGACCTCTCTGCTGGCTTCGATACAGTTGACCACCTGCTCCCCCTCAGCAAATTACACTCCCTTGGCATCCGTGATTCTACTTTATCCTGGTTCTCTTGCTACCTATCTCAGCGCACTTTCAGTGTCACTTACAACTCCATCTGCTCCGCTCCCCTTCCTGTTGGGGTATCCCAAGGCTCCGTCCTTGGGTCCCTAATTCTCCCTCTATACCTCTTCCATGGACCAGTTGATAACCTCCCATGGCTTCCAATACCACCTCTATGCCGACGACACCCAGATCTACTCAACTCACCCCCTTGATCTCCTCACGGATCTCAAACTTACTGAATGATATATCGGTATGGATGTCACACCACTTTCTCAAACTCAATCTTCATAAAACTGAGCTGGTTATATTTCCTCCTTCCTGTTACCCCGCCCATGACTTTACCATTAAGATCAAGAGCACAACCATTGGTCCCTCCTTACATGCCAGAGTGCTGGATGTAATCCTTGACTCTGACCTCTCCTTCAGCCCCCACATCCAATCACTGGCTAAATCCTGCTGCCTTAACATCCGCAACATCTCCAGAATTTGACCCTTCCTGACTAATTACAGCACAAAGCAACTTATTCACTCCTTGATTATTTCCCGCCTACCTGTACGCAGGCTATCCACCCTTCAGTCTATTATGAATGCTGCTGCTAGACTAATACACCTCACTAACCAATCCGTGACTGCTGCTCCTCTACCAATCTCTTCACTGGCTTCCCCTACCCCACCGTATAAAACTGAAAAAATACTAACCACAAAATACAAGGCCATCCATAATATCACCCCCCAGCGACATCACCAACCTCATCTACAAATATCGCTCAAATCGCCCCCAACCCCCCCCCCCCCGCTCCTCCTGCCCTCTAGCTCCCTTGTTACCTCCACATGCTCGCCTTCAGGACTTCTCCAGAGCCTCTCCCATCCTCTGGAATGTCCGATCAGCCTAACATGTTTACCTTTAGGAGATGCCTGAAAACTCACTTATTCAGCGAAGCCTATCCCACACCCACCTAACTGTCCCCGAGCCACCCCCCATCAAATCATTCCCTGCATCTATTACCTTTTGTACCACCACCCCTTCCCTTTAGAATATATAAATCATGTATAAATATAATAATAATTTTAGGATAGTAAATGGAGTCATGCAAACATTTTTTGCTCCTTGGGCCAACTGCATGTCAAGGACTACTGGCTTATTTTACAGATACAACCCAATATTATCCACCTAAGGACCAGGGCTCTTTTTGAGATTTGGCGTTTACAAGTTTAAAACAGTTTTTTGCTAGAAAATTACTTAGAACCTCCAAACATTATATATATTTTTTTTCTAACACCCTAGAGAATAAAATGGTGGTCATTGTAATACTTTATTTCACACCGTATTTGCGCACTTTTTTTTTGAAAAAATTCACTTTTTTGAATAAAAAAAAAAAATAAGAAAACAGTAAAATTAGCCCATTTTTTTTTTTATATTGTGAAAGATAATGTTACTCCGAGTAAATTGATACGCAACATGTCATGCTTCAAAATTGCGCCCGCTCGTGGAATAGCGTCAAACTTTTACCCTCAAAAATCTCCATAACCAACATTTAAAAAATTCTACAGGTTGCATGTTTTGCGTTACAGAGATCTAGGGCTAGAATTATTGCTCTCGCTCTACCGATCGCGGCGATACCTCCCATGTGTGGTTTGACCGCCGTTTTCATATGCGGGTGCTACTCACGTATGCGTTCGCTTCTGTGTGTGAGCTCGTCGGGACGGGGGGGCGGAATTAAAAAAAAAAAATGTTTTCTTCTTATTTATTTTACTTGATTTTATGTATTTTTAACTTAAAAAAAATAAATAAAAAAGCATCACTTTTATTCCTATTACAAGGAATGTAAAGTCCTCAGATCTCATATTTGGACTTAAATGCAATAAAAAATAAATAAATATCATTTGGAAAAATTACATTGAAAAAAATAAAAATAAAAATGTACCTTTAAAAGGTATGGGCGGAAGTGACGTTTTGATGTTGCTTCCGCCCTCCTATGGTATAGAGATGAGTGGGGGCCATCTTAGCCTCACTCGTCTCCATACCCAGTCATCGATAGGACCCGATTGCCTCCGCCGATACCGACGGCTCCGGTAAGTGGCGGAGGGCGCAGGAGAGCAGCAGGAGGGGGGTGGCACCTCTCCCGCCACCGATAACGGTGATCTCACGGCGAACCTCCCGTTATTTCGCACACAGGAACGCCTCCTGTAAAGAGGGATATCTCGGTTGTGGTAGCAGCTGCTGCCATTACCGAGATATCCCTCTTCAAAGTACCAACGTATATGTACATGAGGCGGTCCTTAAGAAGCTTTCATTCCAAACAGCATACAGCTGTTTCAGGCTTGTTGGTCATTATAAGTGTAGTGGATTTAAAAAAAAAAAAAAAAAAAAAAAAAAAAAAAAAAAAAAAAAAGCATGGCGTATAGCTTGGGAAACAACTAAAAATTATAAAAACAGCAGTGCCCACCTTCCCTTCTCTCCTTTGAAGCACTATTACAAAGCAACAGCTGCACATTATGGCTGCACCAGCAGGAAGGAAGCTGTGCTCAGCTTCCCTTTCAAAACCACTCACTGTAGTTGTGGTTCTATCTATCTGTGCTGATGACTGCATTACTGACTTATTTAGCCATTTAATCTGGTTTACTGAAGCAGTAAAAATCAGAAGTAAAATGTGTTTCTCTAAATAAATCTAGTCTTTAATGTGCAAATATTTTATTAGCATCAAGCAGACATAAGAAATAGTTTCCATCTTCTGATCATACGATGCCCCGCACGGCTCAGTTGGTTGAGGGTCTGTGGGGAAAGGGGAAAAAAAAAACACCACATGAAAAAGAGAAATTATGATGGTTAATGGTCAGTTTTAGTCTTAATAAATTGTGTGTTTTTTTTGGGGGGTTATTTATTCATAAAAAATAATTTTACAGATACACATTCAATACAAGATACATTCATGGCACTCTGTAAAGCACGATGAGGTTCTAATAAGAAGGCACAACACAATAAAAGGCTCTATTAAAAATACAAAGCTGGCTAACTTGTTTCAGGCACAGGCGACTAAAGGGAAGGGGATTAAAGTGCAACTAAACCCAAAATGTAATATTCTGCAGCTTACCATGGTGGTGTCTGCATTTGTTTTCTTTTAACAACCTTTTTTGGCCCTTTCATTTCACCTGGTAAACCTGAGAGTAACACACATCCTGTCCCAGGGTGACAATGCTAATCCGCCGTACTGTAGCTATGGAGAACCATGGTCACCCTAGCACAGGAAGTGTCAGGACGACAGAATGCCTTCCACTCTCCACTTCTATAGTACAGAGCCTTGAAAAAGTATTTATACCCCTTGAAATGTTCAAGGAGGGAGATATATTTGTTAATGTATCATTTTGGGGCCTTGTTTTTACTTTTCCAGATGGATACAATGCTAATATAACCATAAATACATTGCATATCTGATTTGGAGAACTGTTGGTGATTTAGACTTACAGAATGTACATCATTGGTGTATTGTAAACATTTGGCAAGAAAAGATTCTCTACCCATGCATATACCTACAGTGCCTTGAAAATGTATTCGTACCCCTTGAAATTTTCCACATTTTGTCATGTTACAACCAAAAATGTAAATTTATTTTAATGTGATTTTATGTGATAGACCAACACAAAGTGGCACATAATTGTGAAGTTGAAGGAAAATGATAAATGGTTTTCAAATTTTTTTACAAATAAATATCTGAAAAGTGTGGCGTGCATTTGTAATCAGCCCTCTTCAATCCGATACCCCTAACTAAAATCTAGTGGAATCAATTGCCTTCAGTAGTCAGCTAATAGTAACTAGAGTCCACCTGTGTGTAATTTAACCTCAGGTGTTCTGTGAAGCCCTCAGAAGTTTGTTAGAGAAGCTAATTGAACAAACAGCATCATGCAGGCCAAGGAACACATGAGACAGCTCAGGGATAAAGCTGTGGAGAAGTTTAAAGCAGGGTTGGGTTATAAAAAAATATCCCAAGCTTTGAACGTCTCATTGAGCACTGGTCAATCTATCATCCGGAAATGGAAAGCGTATGGCACAACTGCAAATCTACCAAGACATGGCTGTCCACCTAAACTGACAGGCTGGGCAAAGAGAACCTTAAATCAGAAAAGCAGCCAAGAAGCCCATGGTAACTCTGCAGAGATCTACAGCTCAGGTGGGAGAATCTGTCCACAGGACAACTATTAGTCTTGCACTCCACAAATCTGGCCTTTATGGAAGAGTGGCAAGAAGAAAGTCATTGTTGAAAGAAAGCCATAAAAAGTCCTATTTGCAGGTTTGTGAGAAGCCATGTAGAGGACACAGCAAACATGTGGAAGAAGATGCTCTGGTCAGATGAGACCAAAATTTAACTTTTTGGCCTAAAAGCAAAACGCCATGTGTGGTGGAAAACTAAGATTGCACATCACCCTGAATACACCACCCCCTCCGCGAAACATTGTGGTGGCAGAATCATGTTGTGGGGATGCTTTTCATCAGCAGGGACAGGGAAGCTAGTCAGAGACATACTCAAAAATGTCACTCTGGATGTGCAAAGCTGGTACAGACATCCCCAAAAAGACTTGCAGCCCTAACTGCAGCGAAAGGTGGTTCGAAAAAGTATTGACTCAGGGGGCTGAATACAAATACACGCCACACTTTTCACATATTTGTAAAACATTTTGAAATTCATTTATCATTTTTCTTCCACTTCCAAATTATGTGCCACCTTGTGTTGGTCTATCACATAAAATCCCAATAAAATACATTGACGTTTTTGGTTGTAACATGACAAAATGTTAAAAATTTCAAGGGGTGTGAATATAGTAAATAGCTTGGGAAAGCTGATATTGTTAGAGATGGTGGGTGGATTGCTGGAAAGAAAACTTTCACTCGGATCACTTAGGGGACATGGGATTGGGTCTGTGTCAAAACTAGGAGGAAAAAGAGGTACTTCCCCCTGTTTGAGTGAAGTTCTGCTTTAATGACAACTCTCTGATCCAGGACAAGTATATTGCTGAGTGTCAAAAATGTTTTGGAACTCATTATTACAGTACGCTTGTTCCAGGACTGTGACAAACGAATCAGACACAGCTGGGCATCTAGCTTTTTTTTTTTCTTTTTTAGGAGTCCTGCAATGGCAGCCCCTCAGAAAGTCTTCCATTACAGTAAATTATTATTATGATACAGAATCAAAATCACTATCACTCAGACGTATGTGTTGCCAGCAAACACTGAGATGAATTTACTTAAAGCAAATAGACTTTGCAAGTGCAGTTGCTCCAGAGCTTAGTAAATGAGGGGAAGCTCTGGTGACTTTCATCATCCAATCTTGTGCAAGGAAAAATGTTGTCCCCCCCCCCCCCCCATTTCCTTGCATGAGATCGGGTGTTCTTTGTAAAGTGAAGCTTTACCTTTTTTACTAAGCTCAGGGGCAACTGCACTTGTAGCACTTGATTGGCCGTCCTGCTCATCTAATTCCATTTGTGACTTGCAATAAAGTGAAGATGAGAGAAAGCGAAGAAACACACAAAAACCAACAAGAACATACTTGGCCCATTCCACATTCAGAATAAGGTGATCATAACCAAAGCCAGAAACGCCAGCGATGGCCCGAGCGGCATCTTCTCTGCGGTGAAAGCTGATGAAGGCAAATCCCTGGGTGGGAGAAGAGAATGATAATGTATCAGAAAGGAGCTTTACCCCAAGCCTACAACATCTACATGTTCCATTACATTTACCCACACTGCAAGAGCAGAGCTTATTGGTTGCTATGGGCAACAGGAATAGCTCTTCCTTTGGAGAACGTGTATGCCAAGAGCTACAGATAGTAAATTGTGGTTGGATGTGCAGACATTGTGGTGGCCATACATTTTAAAGAAACCTTCCACACTCCAATGACATAAGCTTTCATCAAAATGTATTGTTTTAGGACAATATCAAAGGAAGTCCACTGACACGTTTTATCTAGAAAGAGCTTAAAGAGGAACTTCAACACCCTTACCAACTTTATTTTTTTCCCACTCCCTTTGCTAGGTTGTGCTTCATATACCCAGCAAATACAGTAATGATCTATTGTGACCTGCTGGGCTATAGCATGAGTCCTGGGACCACATTTCTTTCTTTGTCATCCAGAGTCAAAATAGCGCAACGTCCTTCCTTCTTCAGAGCTGTGCACTCCTAAGCTCAGTCCAGAGATATCTGATGTAGACATCCTAGAAGGCTACAGGAGGAGGGGGATATCATTCTTGCCTAGGCAAGAAAGGATACAAGGGGTGGAATGGACCATAAAAAAATAAAATTAAATAAAAAAGAGGTTAACCACTTGACCTCCAGAAGATTACCAAGGTGTAAAAGAGTATTTGGGAGTCAGAGTACACTTAATTATAGAGAACTCTGTGATTCAAGGCCTTTCTGGGTGAAACATGTCAATAGTTAGGCTTGGTCCGGGCAGACTTCCTGTGACCTTGTCTTGGAACAATATCGTTTGGTGAAGGCTCATGTCATTGGAGTGTGGACAGTTTATTCCACATGGGAAGGGCTGAGGGGCTCCACTGGCCTGCACAAGCAAACTGCAGGTTTATGAGCAGTGGCTTCCTCTGGTATAGTGGTCACAAATCTCAGCTGAATCAACGCACAAGGGGCAGCTGATGACTACAAAACATTCCATAAGGGATTGGTTACCTTGGATTGCCCGGTCGTCTTGTCTTTAGCCAGGTAGATTCTAGAGATGGATCCAAATGGTCTGAATAGCTCCTGCAGGTCAGTTTCCCGGGTATCTTCAGATAAGTTTGTGACACGGATGGTAGCATTGTCATCAGCTGCAAAAAAGATACATAAGTGCAGAGGGTTACAGAAGAAGCACTCAAAAAACTGTCCCCACAAAATCTGGTTTTATGATCCCCATAACTCCAGGAGCCATAGGAGCCATTCACGTGTGAAAAAAAAAAAAAAATTGAGAGCCATCTGATCATGCCTATTTAGTAGAGATGCACTGAAATTTTGGTGGCTGAAACATATTGGCCGGAAAAGGTGTTTTTGGCATTTTGCCAATAAAGAAAAAGGTGCCTATAATGACACCCAACACGCGTGCAATTTTAACGTAATTTTAGTGCGATTTTGCCCCAGTTTTAATGTGCTTATTTTTCATAGGTCATGCGACTCAAAAAACGCAGCAGAGGTGCATTATTGATACATTATTGTTGTGTTTTCAATGCATTTCAGCAGGGAAGTGCTTTTTTTTTTTTAACTGACCAAAATTGCACCAAGCAAGATTTTTAGCACCACAAGGAAACGCAATGGACCAGTGTAAAGATATACATACAATTTAAAGGGATGTATTTTTCTTGAGCTTTTTTTTGCGCTAATGGCCAACAATAAATTCATATTCATGATATTAATTAAAAAGTTGAAAATAATAAAATTTTATAGAAATATATACATTTAAAAAAAATAAAACTGTAATTTTCGGTTTTTGGCAACGTGCATCCTGGATTTTTGGTAGCAAAATTTCCATTCAGTAGACCTCTACTCTTTAGCATAGAACAGATAAGAGGAGGTTGGCTACAGACACAAATTCCAAGGATCTTAACCAAAACCAAGGAAACTGGTCAAGAGAAAAATAGGACAGCTGAAGAATTGGTTCTGAAAACGCTAGCTGACTGGCTGTATTGCTGACCACTGGCTTCTACATTTGAAGTTACTGTACCCAAAAAAGTATGCAGATCAGGAAAGATCAAGTCTTTGTCAACATGAAGCAGCAGGGTCAGTATGACAGCCGGGCAGCTAGCTTTTTTATTTTTTTAGGAACGTTCAGCAACCAATACAACCAAGCAGAGAATTTCAATTGGTGTTATACTGGTCTAACACACTGAGTGCAGATCAGAGACTCACAACTTGATATATTACCGTATATTTAATAATGTATTTGTGTCAGTGTAAGTACCTGAATTTCACTGGGTATCAGCTTTTTTAACCAGTTCCCGACCGGCGCACGAAGATGTACAATGGCAGAATGGCAGAATGGCACGGGCAGGCAAACTGGCGTACAGGTACGTCCAGTTGAATTTGCCGCCCTGCCATCGCGTGCTGGTCGGGACCCCCGTGAGTCCGGTCGTGGCAGGGATACCCACGATTGTCTCATGGGGAAAGAGAACAGGGGAGATACCGTTGTAAACAGCATCTCCCCGTTCTGCCTAGCAACAAGTGGCTCTGATCTCTGCTTCCTGCGATTGGAGCAGAGATCAGTGTTCACTAGCACACAGCCACGCCCCCCACAGTTAGTAACACACCCCTAGGACACATTTAACTCCTACACTGCCACCCCCGATTAACCCCTTCACTGCCAGTGTCATTTACACAGGAATCAGTTCATTTGTATAGCACTGATTGCTGTATAAATGACAATGGTCCCAAAAATGTGTCAAAAATGTCCTCCATAATGTTGCAGTCACAAAAAAAATTGCTGATCACCGCCATTACTAGTAAAAAAATTTTTTATAAAAATGCCATAAAACTATCCCCCATTTTGTAAACGCTATAAATTTTGCGTAAACCAATCAATAAAGGCTTATTGAGATTTTTTTTACCAAAAATATGTTGAAGAATACGTATCAGCCTAAACTGAGGGAAATTTTTTTTTATATATATATTTTTGGGGGATATTTATTATAGCAAAAAGTAAAAAATAATGCGTTTTTTTTCAAAATTGTCGATATTTTTTTGTTTATAGCTCAAAAAATAACTGCAGGGGTGATCAAATACTACCAAAAGAAAGCTCTACTTGTGGGAAAAAAAGGACGTCAATTTTGTTTGGGAGCCACGTCACATGACTGCACAATTGTCAGTTAAAGCGACGCAGTGCCGAATCGCAAAAAGTGGTCTGGTCATTGGCCTGCAAAATTGTCCAGTCTGAAAGTGGTTAAATCCTCTGCTCAGACTGTAAAAAGAAGTTGCAATGAAGTGCTCATGTGCCAATAAAAAATGTGCTGATAGAAGAAGAGAGCAGAGTGACAGAGAGGAGCTCATCAGTCTGCTACTCCTCCTTTCACTGTCTAGTCACAGGTTGAGGGAGCGGACAAGACCTGTACAGTCAATTTCATAGCAGAGTCATCCGCTTATTACATAGATGTTATCTCACGCGTTAATGTGCATTCACTTGAATGGGCTGCCTTATGCACCACAACGAACAAAAAATTGCTCTTTCACAAAGTTTGGCTATCACAGTACAACATTCATTAGTGCATTATTGTGCACTGCGCTAGTGTGCCGTTCACAATAATAGTATGCAATAGTGCGTATTACCCACTGTGCACTGGAATGAGTGGACCCTGAACTGAAGCAAAGAAAAATTGTCCTGTCAGACAAGGCTGTGTAAATCTGAGGGCTGGACAAATACAAATACTTGGGCAGTGTATTCCTATGACTATTTTAGTCATTTATATAGCATAAATACGGAAAATGTTAACACCATATGCTGTTTAAAAGCCAATATTCACCTATTCAAATGCTAATGAACCTGTTGGACTGGTTCATGAAGCGCTTTATGGACCATTTTAGGACCATGTATGTATGTATGTATGTATGTATGTATGTATGTATGTATGTATGATGCTACAAGAAGTATTGTAAGGGGAAAGAATGGACAACGCCATGTGCTAAGGAACAAAAGGACCTGGTAGCTCTGCAGGGCTCGATGAAAAAAAGAAGCAGTCTGAGAGATTCTGGCAGTTAAAATATTTCCCCTATATAGAGGTCATCTGTGTATTTAGTTGTCTGCCTAAAGTTCGGCTTTCCGGTTCAGTAGTAGAGTGATCTAGGGAATTCTCTCACTGCCATTGATGGGTTTCTGAAGATAAATTGGCAGTTGCTTTACTGAAACTTTTTATTTTACATTAGCAGAACATTTAAATTGGTTGAACTGTGACCTTCTTTTTCAAACATATTTTATAACTTGCAGAACAGTGAGTTTAAAGCGGTAGCAAACCGCAAAAAAAATAAAATAAAATCTTCTCCCTGCAAACTGCACCACATACTGAAAGACTAACTGAAAATGAAGCCTTCCAGCGGCATACCGTCACCTTTTACAGGGCTTCCGTCTTCACCCAGTCTTCCTTCTTGTTTACGGGCTGCAGCCGCTTAATTGACCAATGCGAAACATGCGCCTGGGTATCACGGCTGCGGCCCGGCTTTCTATATGGACGGCACGCTGTCCATTGACAGCGCAGTGTGCATGCGCCGGTGACATCACCTACGCTGCTAAAGTAAATATCCCCCAAGCGGTGCATGATTTTTATTATAGGCTTTTATGTAGGTATAAATAATAAAAAAAACACCATTACTAACAATTTACGCCACTAATGAGTAAACTCACCGGTACCGTACCAGGTACCTTTGTTACATCTCTAGCCCATCCCCATTGTGGGCATGATCCGGCATCTTACCTCTACGGTTAGGTTGCATGGACTCTCCCCTTCGGGTCGCTCCATCTCTCAGACTGGGAGGAACATATTTTCCTGTTTTACTAACAGGAGCCTGAGCCTGACCGGGTTCCGGTTCTGTGAAGGAGATATATTCCGTGATAAGCACATATAATGATTGTCATAATATATCTTTCAGCCTTTTAATAACTGACAGTACTGACCGGCCCCAGGCACTTTCTCCTTGTCTGCTGTGGACAGACCCAGCTGCTCAGCCAGCTCCTTCTGCATGGGACCCAGAGTGTCTTTGTATGGGCACCTTGTGGTCCAATGGTCTCCTTTACAGATTCTACAAGACACAATCTTCTGACCCTTCAGCTTGTTCATGGGGTCTTCCTCCGCCTCATTATTCAGGTCCTGGAAAATTATCAGAACATCAAGATGAGTTATTCACATAACCCAACCTAATAACCTTCTACCTCGTTTAAAAAAAAAAAAAAAAAAAACCTCCATTTGTAATTTCAAACAGTTTTTCTTTAATGGGCTGTCAGCAATGGTAGCTTCTATTTTTAATGACAAGTTTCCTTAAAGCGGAACTAAACTGTATCTGAGAACCACAAATTGAATTATAATATTTAATATTCAAATGCAAACTCAACCTTCCATGTCTCCATGCTTTTTGCTGAGAGAAAAAAATAATAATAAAATAAACACAAAAAACACTAACATTTCTAGCAGCTGCGTTTTGCCCTTAGCTCAGACATGCAGGCAGTAGTGTGTGCTTAGCTAAGCCCCTCCCCCCAGACTCCTGGGATGTCTCATATCATTTTGGCCTAGGCCAAAAACTAGAAAGCAACTGAAGAAACGTTACAAAAAAAAAAAAAAAAAGGATTAAAAAAAAAAAAAAAAAATACAATATCTTATTACGAACGCTAGCAGCAAAGGACTAAAAATATATCTTCTTGATTGAGACCGTTTAGTTCCGTTTTAAAAGCACAATACAAAAAGTAATTCTCTGCATGTGTTAATGCAATTTCATCACCCAATGTTAAGAAAATACAGCCACAACAAATTGGCAAGCTTCAGGATGAAACTATTAAACCACAGAACAAAAATGTAATGGATTGCAGTTTACCAATCCCTAGATTTGTTGCCGGCTTTAGGTTTTGACTTTATTTTAACCTGTTGATCCTGCCAGTTACTGCACTGTATCTATAGAACAGCAGTGTTGTCACCCCGGGCTGCTCTCCTGATTTAAAATTACAAACACCTCCCTTTTCCCTAACATGTGGAGGAGTTTTGTGGTTCACAGATTAAAAGCAGAACTTCACCCTAAGGGGGAGATCTGATGTATGTCCTCTTCCCCACCTCCTCTACCACATTTGACACATTATTATTTTTTTGGGGGAGCAGTTACCTTGTTTTAAAAAAGGTACCCGCTCGGATCATCTAGGCCCACTCTCTTTCCTGCAACCTTCTAGGACACATCACGGGTCACAGAAGACTAAAGGGACCCATGCACAAAGTGCAGCGCGGCAGTGGGAAGCCGCAAGGAGTCACAGCCAGCTTCCCCCAGTAAAAATCCCCGTGCTGGGGACCCCGAAGATAACCAAACAACCAGCCCTGGTGAGGACAGCGTCTGATCTATGGACAGGTAAGTGTTAAAAGTCAGTAGCTACAGTATTTGTAGCTGCTGCCTTAATTTTTTTCCTTTCTAGGGTGAAGATCTACTTTCATACTGCTGTAAAGTTAAAGTGAAAGAAAAAAATAAATAAAAAATTGGAAATAAAAAAATTGAAATGGCTGTATTAACATAGTTTGAGAATTCACTTCATTGCACAGCAAGTTACAAGAATGCTGGATTTCTGGCAATATCAACAAGTGTTTTCTGTACTTGCTAACAACGGCCTTTAAAAAATCTCATATAATTAAAAAAAAAAAAAAAAAAAAATATTTGAGAGTATATATATATATATATATATATATATATATATATATATATATATATATATATATATATATATATATATATATATATATATACACACACACACACACATATACACACACTAAAAGGGAATTTGTGTGTGCACTTCTAAGGCCTGTAAACCTGCAAATTGTTCATAAGTTTAGATATTTTTTAATTTCATCACAGTTGGCCCCAGTTCACACCGGTGTGACTCGTCATGCAATTTGACAGGTCACATGGCATGACAAGTCGCACCCTACTGTTGGAAATGGAACTGTTCAAATCGGTGCGTCGCTGACTTCGCAGTGCAGCACCGATTTGAAAAAAGTAGTTCCTGCACTACTTTTGCCAATTTCAGGTGCGAGTTGCATAGACATCTGTGCATGAAGTCGCACAGATGTCAGCCAAGTAGCACCTGAAGTCACACTGACCTGCAGCTTTGAAATTGTGTAATTAAGTGAATTTGCACAAATTTCACAGCCGCATTCAGTGTGAACCAGGGCTTAATTCAAGATAGAAAAGTTATGAACTAGAGTTAGTTTGAAATGTATAAGTATATGAATGCCTCAGTTTTTAAAGTGGCTGTAAAGCCTCAAGGTTTTTCCCTTTAATGCGTTAAGGTGAATAACCTGTTCTGCAATTCCCCCCAGAGCCCCCCTTTTTCTTACCTGAGCCTGATCCGATCCAGCAATGTGCACGAGCGCAGCGGCTCCAGCCGCTCTCTCATTGGACAGATAGCAGCAGGAGTCATTGGCTCCCGCTGCTGTCAATCAAATCCAGTGACGTAGGGGGTAGGTCAAAGTCCCGCTGTCTGTGTCAATAGACGCAGAAACCGGAATCAGAAGCAAGCCCACACGGGTGCCCCAATGGAAAGCGGCTTTCCGTGAAGGCACCCAATATAGAGGAGGGGCCAGGAGCGCCTGTGGGGAACCCCAGAAGAAAAGGTATTAGGGCTGCTCTGTGCAAAGCGATTGCACAGAGCAAGTAAGTATAACATGTTTATAAAAAAAAAAAACATACAACAGGGTTTACAACCACTTTAATTCTGCAGCCTCTCCTCTGAGCGCACTGTCAGTCACACCCTCTGGGGGAAAATGCCTGGTCCTTGGCTTTGCCAAGATCAATAAAGTTGCACTGGATTTGTGCTGCTATTTTGTCCCCATTCAGATTTAAAGGGGACCTGTCAGTACCGACACTTTGGGTAGACACTTAAAAATGCCCATGCATGGCCCAGGTCAGTGTACCCAAGCAATCAGATTTGTAGCATGGGCAGCTCACCTCCTTGCTTGTGATAAAGGTCATCAGTACATCGTCGCTGACTGTTGTGGTGGCCACATTTGGTCCGGGTGGGTCAAATTCTGAATTTCCAAACTTTTTCAAGTTCTAAACAAAAAAAAAAAAGCAGAGACATTAACATCATTTTACAGGACATCTCCCCGTGAAGCTGCAAAATTAACATTTTTTTCAAAGTTTCTCTTCGTTTACCAATAACTAATTTACAATCAGCTGCACTGTCACTTTTATCTCAACCTATGCTTGTAAACAAACGTTGGCTTGCAGGACATAGTGACAGTGTCTCTACAAAGAGGGCCCCCGACCCAGTATTACACAGCTTATCGGCACTACCTAGCTGCACCTCCAGCCATCACAATGAGCTAAAATATCTAGAGTCAGTGACCAGCAGGAGTGATGACATTTCTTCCTTGGTAATATGGTAGCGCTCGGGTCTTTCAAATTGGCTGCTAGACTGGAACAATGTCAGGAGGTCACATCTTCTTGAATATCCAGAAGCACGTTGTAACTGGCTGCAATGGCGAATGGGGTGAAGTCAGACACAGTCAGATTACCCTGTATGGCTAAAGGTAACAACCATAAAAGGTATGACACCATTTATGGCTAAAAGACGAAAAAAATGTAGACTGTGAACATAAATATGAAACAACAAAAAAAATGTTGTCGCACTAAACGTAGATATCGAATAGATAAGTGTCCATAAAGGGTGAACAACTTGTGATGTTCCAAGTAGTGCAGAGGAATTCTTTGATGAACATCCAGTAACAATGAGTGTATTTAATGTGCGTTTTGATCACCCAAGTGCACCTCCACTGATAGTGATATAAAATGCCTCCTTACCTGGCTGCAAATTATAAGAATATAGACAGGCGTGATATGCAAGTATAGAAGATCCAATCAGCTTTCTCCATTATATTGCAGGTGGTGGTACTGTCATGGCTGATGGTAAAGTTTACTCCATAGTAGGGCCCATGAAGGATAAAACAGCCACATAGTGTAAAACTGCTTAACAGTTTAAAAGAAATCAATGCTAAACACTTACAGAAATATGCTATAAAATGAGCATTAATAGATCCAAGAAGTTAATCGACCACTATACAGGGTTGGCGTGCGTGGTACCTCACGGATGTGGACTACACCCGACGTGTTTCGTTAGAAACCAGAACATTAATTCTAACACTCAATGTGATCCCCCCTGTGACCCCTCCACTGTGACACTCGCTGTGACCCCCCCATGACACTTTTATTGTTTCAAGTTTATCACTATTGGTCCTGTTGTGTTGTTGGCAGCAGCTTGCACTTTATATTTATAGTCTGTATACCTGCACAATCATTTTTTATTGTTCACATTGGGAACATAAATAGCATTAGATTATGGGTGAATGTATATATTATATTGGATGTTTAGGAGCATTTTTAATAGACACCTGTAATGACAGCAATACAGAAGTTATAATTTTGACCTCTCCTTCTGAAAATGCTTGGAGTTTGGCTGTCATACTGACCCTGTCACTTTAGTGGTTTGGGTCATTGACTTGGAAAAGTAGGTAGATAAGGACATCTGACTTTGCACAGTAATTGGTCCAGGTCAGTGACTCAATAAGTCAAAGTATCAACTCAAAACCCAGGCAACAAATTATAGAGAGGGAGGTCAATACCACTAGACCCCATTCTTCTCTCAATTTGATTTCCATAACAAAGCTTAGCAATGAACTGGCCAAAACACAGATGCTGTGTAAATGAAGACGCCCTAAATGATCATGACATTTTTTTTTTTTTATTTAATGCAGCAGCGAATTATAATGGAAGGAATTGTGCCCCATTGCTGGTGTCAATAACAGGACATTGTTGATATCAGTGGATGGAATAGTGCCCCAAGGGCTAGATAAGAACAAGAAAAGGGCCACATCTGGCCCCCAGGCTATAGGCTGGAGATTGTTGCTTTAATCAGTGGGGAGGCAGCAAGGTAGTGTGGACTGTGAATATACCTTACTGGAATGGGGATTGGACTGCCAGGAAACACTGTCACTTTGATCTACTGTAAATGGTCAGGTTACAGTCCCTTTAAAGTGACCCTATGCTTTGTCCATATATGGACAAGCAGTTGCACAATCAGCTTTAAAAATGCGCTATACCCAACCAGGGAAGTTCTGCTTTAAGCACTCCTCTCCCCCCCCCCCCCCCCTCAATGCCACATTTGGCATGTACCCAGGTTTTGGTTCGTTTTTGGGGAAATCGCGTGCTTTTTTTATACACAGATGAACTGAGTATTGAATAGAACTTTGGGTTACATCTGCCCATTGATTACATTATTGATTTTATTTGGCCCACAAGACTAAATTGGAGTACGGTTGTGTGCCAATCCGAATACCACTGGCACGATCTGCTCTTCTGCCCCCGCAATTGTGTGTACAAGCCTAAGCAAAATTTCAGTATGTGTGTGGGACACAGCAGAAGAGCGTTCAGACCTGAACTAATGAACGAGCGCCAACGTTACCAAGAAAAAATAAAACCCTGTTTCTACAACATATTTCTGATCTCACCGGAGTACATCCCTAGATCTCACCTTTCTTCTAGCCACTACTTTTGAAGCTTTGAGGGTTTCAATCTTGAAGGTTCGCACAATCTGCAAAATACAAGCAAAAGTAAAAATTCAGTAGGATCTAATGGGAGTCCAATCACTTTTAGCAGATGCTACAAATTCAGTTTCCACCTGCAATGTCATTCAATGCTCAGACCTGACATCATGGTTCAATAATAAAGGAATACATATTTAGAGAGCCCGTTTAACCTAGTTCGTGCATGGAGAAATGTAGGAGATATGGGTGCCATGCAGGTCTCCTGCAGATCTGTCAGTGTATCTGTGTACCCGCAAATCCTGTCCAGGCAAGCAGATACACTGAGAGGAAGAATCATGAATTACCATGGCACCCCACAAAAAACAGGTGGAACATGTTCCCAAAGGTGAACTTATTCTTTAAATATTTTGAGGAGCAGTAAATACACTTTGCAATAAGCCCTCATTGACCTCCACAACTGCAGCCACTGAGTAGAAATTCATCCACCAAATTTACAGCAGAAGCCCTCTTTCCTGCAATGACTCCTTCCAGAGCTCCTGCTCTGTTTGCAATAGAGAAGGGTGGATGGTAACCGAGTCATTGTTGGAAAAGGAGATCAAGGGGAGCTCCTGACCTGAGAACAGTCGGAAAAAAAAGAGTAAATGTTTAAGCTCCTGTTGCTATTCAAAGCTTATGCTAACCACAGATGTCTTGACTTTCTTTTGAATACCCTCTAGCCTGAATGAAGGAAAATCAATTTCTTTCCCCATTCACACTCACAGCTTAGATGGAGGAATCTCCGCCTGCCTTTTTTTTTTTTTTTTTTATGTCAGGAAAATAATCAAAAGTGATCAAACCATACCAATGCAAGGTACCACCACAACACATTCACTCATACACAGATTTTAAAATTTCTTATACCATATGTACACAGTCTTTAAAATGGGATAGGAGCTGATAGTACAGTGGGGAACACAAGTTGATAATTGAGGGTTGTAGGAAACCGGATGCGATGCTGAGGAAGTGGGGGCACAGGGAGTGGTGGTGAAGTAGTAACTGATGTTATATGGAGGTGGATGGAGGCTAAAGATGAGAGTGAAAAGTTGGGGGGGGTTTGAGCTGATGATGGAGTCAGGCTATGGAAACTGATGGTGAAAGGTGGGGGGTGGGGGTGGTACGGAATGCAAAGAGGCTGGGTGCATAGGAGGCATCAAACTATGCAAACTGGTAGCAGATGCCAAGAGGCTGGGTGCATAGGAGGTGGTGTTGTGGAATAGAAGCTGATACTGAAATCAGGCTATGGAAATTGATAGGGAGGGGGTGGCAGGACAGTAGCAGATGCTGAGAGGCTGAGTGCATAGGAGATGGTGTGGAATAGAAGGAGATAAGTCAGACTATGGAAACTGATGCTGAGGGGTAGTGGGGCGGTAGCAGATGCCAAGAATCTGGGTGCATAGGAGGTGGTGGTGTGGAAGAGAAGGAGACAATGGAGTCAGGATAAGGAAACTGATGGTGGAAGGTGGGGGGGGGGGGGGGGGGTTGTTCCTTTTTTTTGTATTTAGGGGGTATTTTGCATAAGATTAAATAAAGAGATGGGGAGAAGAATACAGGGAGGTATTAGCGATAAGTACCTCAAATCCCTTGAGTATAGTATAGGTGGATGATAGTAGGTAAAGGATTACTTATAGGTGTATAGACTGTTTAAATGTGTACCTAACTTGATTATTGTTAAATGGATTTTAATTTATGGAATATCAGGTGATATTGTACTCTCTACCATCTCTAATAAAAGTAAAATATGAAAAAAAAAAGTGGTACAGTATTGTGGAACAGAAGCTGATAATGGAGTCTGGCTATGAAAACTGATGGTGAGAGGGTGGCAAATATTAAGAGGCTGAATACATAGGAGGTGGTGATGTGGAATAGAAGGAGATACTGGAGATGGGCTATGGAAACGGATGGTGAGGGGTGGGGAAATTGAAGCTGATGTTAGCAATACAGAAACCAAAGGTCGAGGGAGGGAGAACATACTTTCTCAATTGGGTAAAAAGAGAACAGTGGATAGATATGTCATGAAGGAGATGAAAGTATGAAGAGACATTTTTAAGGGAACCTACAGAAAACTGGGGCAGCAGGAATGTAGGACAAGGCTCTACGGTGGTATAAGCTAAAACACTAGTGCATTGCCTACACAGATGCCACACACCTTTGTCCTCAGGGGAGCAGAGCCAACTACAGAGCTTACTAATGCAGACTACTACACTATCCATTCTCTGAAACCATTAATGGGATTTCAAACGTCATACTGTGAAGGGTATAACTATGGGAAAATAGGTGGTGAAGGAACCAGCCATGGAGCGAAGCACGGTAGCAAATCTATTGCACAGTTCTTCTTAACTCAAAACAACGGAACCTCTCCCACATGTGTCAAAGTACATTCACCTTAATTTTCTTGTCATTTTCATCCAGCTTGTATTCTGTGACGGTCTTTACATTTCCATTGATAACCTCACGCGGGGTGTCCAGGACAACTACAAAAAAAGAAAAGAGGATAAACAGTGTGCCCAAGAGACAACAGCCTGCATCTGAGTGATACTTTGTACATATAAATCCTGCTCACTGTCGCCGACAGGCTCCTTCACAACAGTTGGACCTTTCGTTTGACTTATAGCTGGAGTTATTGCTGGACTTAAGGGTTCCACATCTTCTCCCTCTTCTTCCACCTGGTCAGCCCAACTGGGCTTAGAACTGTGAAAGGAGGAAGGTAAGAATTATTCAATGAGAACAAAAGAGAAGCAAACATTACTTCACTGATGACCCCAAACAGGACTGTTCCCTTGTGTAATCCCACATCACTGCCTCATAGCCCCACTAACCAGCTTACACTGTAGGCGTTGCCACCACAAGCCTGATCTCAACCTCTAGCTCCTGCATGACAATTTAAAATGTAGGCAATGACACTAATTTATTAATGTACTACACTTGTTATATTTGCCTACCCAGAAACCAACACACCCCCATATTACAGCGGTGGCCTGCTCTGGTTTTTACTGCTTCTCTGCAGAAATTCTCTTTAGTGCCGCCACGCTGAGAGCGAGGATCACCGATATGTAGATCCCCGTTTCAACCAAAAATATTTTTTTTCTTTCAAAATAGTTTTTATTTTAATTTTTTTTTATTTTTTAATAGCGCAAAAATAAAAATTACAGGAGGTGATCAAATACCACCAAAAGAAAGCTTTATTTGTGGGGGAAAACAAAGGACATCAGTTTTATTTGGGTACAGCGTTGCAATTGTCAGTTAAAGTAATGCAGTGCCATATCTAGGGCTGCAACTAACGATTATTTTCATAATCGATTAGTTGGCCGATTATTGTTTCGATTAATCGGTTAATAACCTTTAAGAAAAAAAGTGGGTCAAATTGACGTTCATTTTCAACCACAGTGACGGAAAATTTGGAAATAATAGAAAACTTCTCAGTCAAAGGAATTTTCAGACAATTTATGTGGTTTTCGTTCATAAATTACATTTATTTTAAAAACAGAATGTTAAAAACAAGTGAAAATTTCAAAACAAAAGTCTTTCATTCAGCGAATGTACAAAGATTTTTCATCTGAATATTCTCATCTGAAAATTGACCCATGTGACCAACATAAGACTCAGTGCACACTTATGCAGTTTGCTTTTGATCTGTTTCTGCAGTGCTTTTGCTGTACGTTTTAATTTTCGTGCACGTGATTTTACGGCAATTTGCATTTTTACGGGCAGATTAAAAAACACAAATTGCTGCAAAAACGCATTACACGCTTTTCTGCAGCTTCTCCATTGAAGTATATTGATCCAATAAAGCACCATTTTGCGTTAAAAGTCCCCGACCCTTTCAGATGTGAACGTCTCCCATAGGAAACCATGTAAATGAACTGTAGTGCATCTCTGCAAAAAGCTCCAATAAACACATAGATGTGAACCAGATCTAAGATGTTTAGTAACATAAGGGGGTTAAAAAAAAAAAAAAAAAAAAAAATTAGCCCTTTATAGTGGAAAAAAAAAAGCAGATAATCACTACTGTAAGGGATTCATTTTTTTACTGTAGAACAGTGAAAGTAATATTTACAGTAGCGATTATTTGCTCGTTTTGTACTATAAAGGGCTCATTTTAGTTTTTTTAACCCCATTATGTTACTGGCCGATTAATCGATTATGCAAATAGTAATTTAGTAATTGATTATGGTCATGGTAATTGGTCATGAGGGGGGGGTAAACCTTACAGAGGTCAAGTGGTTAAAGAATATTTCAGTTTTAGTATGGGGACAGTAAACACAGAGATCCTAATGCTGACTGTCAATTTAACCACTTCTTTACAGGGCCACAGTCAAAAGACACCCTTGGTTTGAAGTGGAATACCGGAGTTGTGGCTGCAGCAATATGCCATAACACCGGTATTGTTTTTTTTTTTTTCAGCTGGTGACTCTCTAACCACTAAAAGTGATCAGCCGCTGAAGTGGAAGAAGAGGAGAGGGTCAAAATTGCCCCCCGATCTCTCCATAACCACTTGACCTCCGGAAGATTAAGCCCCCTTATGACCAGGCCATTTCTTGCTATACGACAACTGTGTTATTTTACATATTTGCACAGTCCTGCAACACTCTACCCAAATTAAATTTATGTCATTCCCCCCCCCCCCCCCCCCCCACAAATAGAGCTTCCATTTGGTGGTATTTGACCACCAACGCGTTTTTTTATTATTTGTATTAAAACAATAAAGTTTGACAAGTTTGAAAAAATAAAATAAAAAAAGTAAAGATTTTTACTTTCTGCTATAAAACATATCCAATAAGAAAATGTAAAAAAATAAATAAAATTCTTGATAAATTTAGGCCAAGATGTATTCTGCTATATATTCTTGGGTAAAAAAAAAAAAAAAATATTTTCCAATAGGCGTATATTGATTGGTTTGTGCAAAAGTTATAGCGCCTAAAAACTATGGAATATATACTGGATTTTTTTTATACTAGAAATGGCTGCAATCAGTGACTTATAGCGGGACTGCGATATTGCGGGGGGTAATCTGACACTTTTTGGGAACCAGTGAAGTGGTAGAAATATGCACTGTCACTGTACTAATGACACTGTCTAGGAATGGGAAATCAAAGGGTTAACTTTGTGCCTAGCCAGTGTTAATGTGCACAGTGTGAGGTGCTTTTACTAATAGGAAATTATAGATTTTGAATCCAAAACTTTTCCCCTGTCAGAACAGAGCTCTGCCTTGTTTACAATTCTGTTCTGGGTCTCTGCCTGACGATCGGTGGGAGCTGGCGGACATCCATTGCCCGGCACCCACAGATCCGCTTCTGCTGCAAGTAATCACGCCTCCTGCAGGCGGATGTGCAGAATCTCAATCACACACACACACACACGTGATCCTGCGCAAAAAGGCCGCCCAGTAGCAGTATATCTGCTATGGGGTGGTCGGAAATTGGTTAAAGAAGACCTGTCATGCTGTATTGTTATTGCAAGGGATGTTTACATTTCTTGAGATAGCAATAAAAGTGATAACTTTTTTTTTTTTTTAAAGGGACAGTGTAAAAATAAAAAATGGAATAAATAATGAACCTTTTTTTAAATCACTCCCGACCCTCCATGCAGTGGCAAATACATATGTAGATCACACCCACATATGTAAATGGTGTTCGAACCACACATGTGAGGGCCCTATTGCAAGTGACGTACCTCGCTGTGATGACATATGACCGAAATCCCAATGTAAAAATGCAGAAAAGTATACCATAAAGACAAAAAATATATCCAATGGTTTGAGACCGCGTTGTCTTTTTGCCTGGAACTGCACTTTATGTAGTGCTGAGGCCTAATAAAACCTGCTAGCAACTCGTTTAGTCACTTGCCCACCGGGGCACTTAGACCCCCCTTCCTGCCCAGATCAATTTTCAGCTTTCAGCGCGGTCACACTTTGAATGACAATTGCGCGGTCATGCAACACTGTACCCAAATTACATTTTTTATAATTTTTTTTCACACAAATAGAGCTTTCTTTTGCTGGTATTTAATCACTGCTGGGTTTTTTTATTTTTTGCTAAATAAAACGAAAAAAGGCCAAATATTTTGAAAAAACAAAAACTGTTTTATAGTTTGTTATACAATTTTGGAAACAGGTCATTTTTCTCCTTCATTGATGTGCGTTAATGAGGCTGCCCTAATGGGCACTGGTGAGGTAGCACTAATAAGGAGGCACTGAGAGATGGAACTGATGATCACTGATGGGTGGCACTGGCAGGTACAATGAGGCAGTCGCGGCTCTCTGTGTGAGGGGCCAATGTCCTGACAGGAAGCCGGGTTTCCTTCTTTTCTTTTTCAGCGTGAGGGGTTAACCGATCTTCTGTTTACATCACATGATCAGCTGTCATTGACCCCTTACTCTGATCACTCAAGTCTCACACAGTGCCTGACGCGCAGACAGCACTTGCTCGGAAGGACGTCCATGAACACCCTCCCGGCAATTAAGGCCGGCGCTGTAGCTGTCTTTCAGCTATAGGATGGGAAGTAGTTAAATTGACAGTCAGCACTCCCAATAAGATGTGTTTAAAATCCCCAATCTTGGGGTGAATGGTGCTTTAAAGACTTTAACAAGCATGCCGTAAGCAATGCGAAAGCTTGCTGCTCACATTGCTCTTACACAAGCTGAAGATCATGTGAACAAGGACTAAAAGGAAAAAAAAAAAAGTTCTTTGTCTTGTATACCAGAAACCACAATTCCCACTATCATAATCAGCATAATCTACTTCTGCCACCTCCTCTTATCTCATCCATCCATCCATCCATCCATGACTAATCAAACTGCCTCTCTCTCCCGCCTGCAGAAGTCAATGGCCAAACTACTACAGCAATCAGCAGCAGCATTAAAAGTGTATGTAAATCCCAACAATGAATGACTCCTATTTTCTTCCTTTTGGTCTGTAAAATTTACCATTGGAAGGGTTTTTTCAATATCTGTTCAATTAATATTGCCAGAAATCTTGTGAGCCGATACCTTCCTGTGCATAAGGAGGAGCTATCGTGATGAGGAGTTATGGAGACGAGATGGGGTAATTACCCTAACTGCCCCAAACCATTACAACGCTCATCATCCTCCACTACCACGCCATCAGTATTAACCCCATTATCCCCAGTGCTACTTTACTCACCACTATCAACCCCAACAAACCTACCCGACACATCCTCCCCCATTATCTCCACCACCCCTACTAATTTCATTCACTAGCACCCCTGGTACTACTGAACCCGCCAGTATCACCCCCTCCAGAACACCAATCCCACCCCATTACCCGCCATAGCATCCCAGTTATACCCATAACTACTATACTTAACACAACCACTATTGTACCCTTCCTTAGCACCACCATCAATCCCACCTGCCCCAACCATTATACCGCTCATCATTCCCGGCCATAACTACTGACCTTTAATCTCCTCCAATACAACTTCATTACTACCATCACTACAGTACCCACCACTACTGTACCCACCACTACCATCCGCATCACTACTGTACCCACCACTACCACCCCCATCACTACTGTACCCACCACTACCACCCCCATCACTACTGTAACCACCACTACCACCCCCATCACTACTGTAACCACCAGTATCACCCCCACCCCATTACATGCCATATCATCCCAGTTATACCCATAAATACTGTACTTAACACAACCATTATTGTACCTTCCTTAGCAACACCAACAATCCCACCTGCCCCAACCATGACAACGCTCATCATACCCAGCCATAACTACTGACCTTTAATCTCCTCCAATACAACTTCATTACCCCATCACTACCACCCCCATCACCCCAATCACTAGTGTACCCACCACTACCAACCCCATCACTACTGTACACACCAGTATCACCCCCATCACTACTGTACACACCAGTACCACCCACTCCCTCATTATCTCCACCTCCCCTACTAATTTAATTCACTACCACCCCTGGTACTACTGAACCCACCAGTATCACCCCCTCCAGAACACCAACCCCACCCCATTACCTGCCATATCATCCCAGTTATACCCATAACTACTGTACTTAACGCAACCACTATTGTACCCTTCCTTAGCACCACCACCAATCCCACCTGCCCCAACCATGACAACGCTCATCATCCTCGACCATCACTATTGACCTTTAATCTCCTCCAATACAACTTCATTACCACCATCACTACTGTACTCAACACTACCACTTCTATCATGACTGTATCCACCATTACCACCCACATCACTACTGTACCCACCATAGTCACTACTGTAACAATCACTACCACCACAATCACCCCCCATGCTCTCCAGTACTACTGTACACAACCGTATCACCTACATCACCCAAACCCATAACTTCTTTAGTCATTGAAGCCACCCCCATCATGTCCACCACTACTGTACCCATTGCTAGCACTCCATTAACTCCACCTGACCCAACCATAACATTGTTCATCATCCCAGTCATACTCATCACTAGTATTCCATTAATCTCCTCCACCATCCCTTTCACTAGTGTACTCATCACTACCCTCTCCACCAACCCTACTAGCCACAGCCTCCCCCATAATTCCTGCCATCCATACTCATCTTTCCCACCCACTCTCCTTAACACCTCCATTTTAGCATCTTTGGTAATACTGTACTCACCAGTATCAGCCCCTCAACCCCAACTATTAACACCCATAACTACTGTACTGATAACACTACCCCCATCATGTACACCACTACAGCGCCCATCAACCCCATCTGCCCTATTACAACACTCATCATCCCCCATCACTACTGATCTTTCATTTCCTCCACTACCCCTTCATCACCCCCATCACTACCACCCCCATCACCCCAGTACAACTGTACCCAACCACTATTGGCACCATTAATCCTACCGGCCTAATCATCCTGGCCATACTCATCTCTACAATCCTCTCATCTTTTTCACTGCCATCTCCCTACAATGCTCATCGTCCTACACTACCACCCTCAGTACTTTTAACCCCATTCATCTTCAATACTACTACAACCACCACTAGTGGCACCATCAACCCTACCTGCCCCCCCCCCCCCCCCCCCAATTCAATCATCCTGTCCTGGGCATCCTCATCACTACCACCTTCTTCTATATTACCCCCATCATTACTACCCCCCCCCCCCCCCATCATCATCCCTCCCTGCCACAACCTCACCCACCATAACAATACATACTCCTCTCCATCACCCCAGCCATACCCATAACAACCGCCCCCCGGTCAGCATATCTCCGCCGTCACCTTCCATGATATGCCCCGCATGTCGGAGTCCCCCTCCCCCGGTACACTCACTCGTAGTCTCCGGTCGGCATGTTCCAGGCTGTAGTGATGGCGCCGCCGGAAGTTGAAGAGAAACTCGTAGCCAGACACAGCACACAGGAAGGGGGACCGGGCAGGAGAGCACACTTCCGGCGTCGCTCTGACTATACAGCTCTGTGGTGCTGGAGGACTTTGGTCATGTGGCTGCAGTGTGACTGTTCAGGAAGGGGACTGGGCATGTGTGCTGATTTCTACTGAGTACTTATTAGTACAGGCACTGTAATGTCTGCTAGAGGGGTTCCCTGCTATGTCCTGCATAGTATGGAGACATCAGTGTCTGCTAGAAGGGTGTCCTGCTCACCACTGCATGTTAGGCGCACATTACTCTCTATTACAGGAGTTCCCTGTGAAGTGTTGTGTAGTATGGGCATAACAATGTCTGCTAGAGGGGTTCCCGCTATGTCCTGTAAAGTATGGACACAATTATGTCTGCTAGAGGGGTTCCTGCTATGCCCTGTACAGTATTGACACAATTATGTCTGCTAGAGGGGTTCCCGCTATGTCCTGTAAAGTATGGACACAGAAATGTCTGCTAGAGGGGTTCCCCGCTATGTACTGTACAGTATGGACACAGCAATGTCTGCTAGAGGGGTTCCCCCTATGTCCTGTACAGTATGGATACAATTATGTCTGCTAGAGGGATTCCCGCTATGTACTGTACAGTATGGACACAGCAATGTCTGCTAGAGGGGTTCCCCCTATGTCCTGTACAGTATGGATACAATTATGTCTGCTAGAGGGGTTCCCAGCTAGGGATGGCCGAACTGTTTGCCCGGCGGTCGTTTCGTGGCGAATCACCCCCTCCAGAACACCAACCCCACCCCATTACCTGCCATATCATCCCAGTTATACCCATAACTACTGTACTTAACGCAACCACTATTGTACCCTTCCTTAGCACCACCACCAATCCCACCTGCCCCAACCATGACAACGCTCATCATCCTCGACCATCACTATTGACCTTTAATCTCCTCCAATACAACTTCATTACCACCATCACTACTGTACTCAACACTACCACTTCTATCATGACTGTATCCACCATTACCACCCACATCACTACTGTACCCACCATAGTCACTACTGTAACAATCACTACCACCACAATCACCCCCCATGCTCTCCAGTACTACTGTACACAACCGTATCACCTACATCACCCAAACCCATAACTTCTTTAGTCATTGAAGCCACCCCCATCATGTCCACCACTACTGTACCCATTGCTAGCACTCCATTAACTCCACCTGACCCAACCATAACATTGTTCATCATCCCAGTCATACTCATCACTAGTATTCCATTAATCTCCTCCACCATCCCTTTCACTAGTGTACTCATCACTACCCTCTCCACCAACCCTACTAGCCACAGCCTCCCCCATAATTCCTGCCATCCATACTCATCTTTCCCACCCACTCTCCTTAACACCTCCATTTTAGCATCTTTGGTAATACTGTACTCACCAGTATCAGCCCCTCAACCCCAACTATTAACACCCATAACTACTGTACTGATAACACTACCCCCATCATGTACACCACTACAGCGCCCATCAACCCCATCTGCCCTATTACAACACTCATCATCCCCCATCACTACTGATCTTTCATTTCCTCCACTACCCCTTCATCACCCCCATCACTACCACCCCCATCACCCCAGTACAACTGTACCCAACCACTATTGGCACCATTAATCCTACCGGCCTAATCATCCTGGCCATACTCATCTCTACAATCCTCTCATCTTTTTCACTGCCATCTCCCTACAATGCTCATCGTCCTACACTACCACCCTCAGTACTTTTAACCCCATTCATCTTCAATACTACTACAACCACCACTAGTGGCACCATCAACCCTACCTGCCCCCCCCCCCCCCCCAATTCAATCATCCTGTCCTGGGCATCCTCATCACTACCACCTTCTTCTATATTACCCCCATCATTACTACCCCCCCCCCCCCATCATCATCCCTCCCTGCCACAACCTCACCCACCATAACAATACATACTCCTCTCCATCACCCCAGCCATACCCATAACAACCGCCCCCCGGTCAGCATATCTCCGCCGTCACCTTCCATGATATGCCCCGCATGTCGGAGTCCCCCTCCCCCGGTACACTCACTCGTAGTCTCCGGTCGGCATGTTCCAGGCTGTAGTGATGGCGCCGCCGGAAGTTGAAGAGAAACTCGTAGCCAGACACAGCACACAGGAAGGGGGACCGGGCAGGAGAGCACACTTCCGGCGTCGCTCTGACTATACAGCTCTGTGGTGCTGGAGGACTTTGGTCATGTGGCTGCAGTGTGACTGTTCAGGAAGGGACTGGGCATGTGTGCTGATTTCTACTGAGTACTTATTAGTACAGGCACTGTAATGTCTGCTAGAGGGGTTCCCTGCTATGTCCTGCATAGTATGGAGACATCAGTGTCTGCTAGAAGGGTGTCCTGCTCACCACTGCATGTTAGGCGCACATTACTCTCTATTACAGGAGTTCCCTGTGAAGTGTTGTGTAGTATGGGCATAACAATGTCTGCTAGAGGGGTTCCCGCTATGTCCTGTAAAGTATGGACACAATTATGTCTGCTAGAGGGGTTCCTGCTATGCCCTGTACAGTATTGACACAATTATGTCTGCTAGAGGGGTTCCCGCTATGTCCTGTAAAGTATGGACACAGAAATGTCTGCTAGAGGGGTTCCCCGCTATGTACTGTACAGTATGGACACAGCAATGTCTGCTAGAGGGGTTCCCCCTATGTCCTGTACAGTATGGATACAATTATGTCTGCTAGAGGGATTCCCGCTATGTACTGTACAGTATGGACACAGCAATGTCTGCTAGAGGGGTTCCCCCTATGTCCTGTACAGTATGGATACAATTATGTCTGCTAGAGGGGTTCCCAGCTAGGGATGGCCGAACTGTTTGCCCGGCGGTCGTTTCGTGGCGAATTTTGCGTGTTCGCGATCGGCGGACTATTGCCGCTGTTCGCCCGGCGGACATATGTGTTTACAGTGTGAAAGAACTTTGACCCATGATGACACATCCATCATGGTGTACAGGACAGCTAATTGAGACATTTCAGCACATGGATAATTGGACATTCCCCCTACCTTATAAATAGACCTATAAATAGCTTATAAATAGATCTGGTGACCATTTTACATTCTGTCTTATTTCAGTGTAGGGACAGGACGCTGTGTGGAGCAGGGAGACACTGTAGTGACACAAATCGCTAGCTATTAGGTCCACAAAAGTCCTTTTAAGGACTGGTATGGTATAGGTGTAGTACAGTATATAGGGTTGAGTGCACTGCTGTGCTGGTGATTGCAGCAGCCTGTCTTTTGTCA
The DNA here is from genome assembly GCF_037356315.1 of Lithobates pipiens. Taxonomy (NCBI): domain Eukaryota; kingdom Metazoa; phylum Chordata; class Amphibia; order Anura; family Ranidae; genus Lithobates; species Lithobates pipiens. Next base: position 573,616,936 of record NW_027507903.1, read on the forward strand.
GTGCAGGAAGGGACAGGATGCTGTGTGCAGCAGGGACAGTCAGTTTAATCACTAGCTGTTACTATTATGTCCACAAAGGTCCTTTTAACCACTTCAATACAGGGCATTTATACAGCTTCCTTACCAGACCAATTTTTAGCTTTCAGCGCTCTCACACTTTGAATGCCAGTTAGTCATGCAACACTGTACCTAAACAAAATTTTTATCATTTTTTTCATACAAATAGAGCTTTCTTTTGGTGGTATTTAATCACCACAGGGTTTTTTTATTTTTTGTGGCATAAGTGAAAAAAGAGCGAAAATTTTGAAAAAAAAAACACTTTTTTTTCGTTTCTATGATAAAATTTTGCAAATAAGTCATTTTTGTTCATAAATTTGGGCCAAAATGTATAGGGCTACATCTCTTTGGTAAAAATAAACCAAATTAGTGGATATTATTTAGGGCCGGTTCACACAGCGATGCGATGCGAGGCGACACGGCTCGCCTCGCTCCCGCAAGTCGCCCCCGTTCAGTACTATGGAACCGTTCTGAGAGGAGCGACTCGAGTCGCTCCGACTCAGAAAAAAGGTTCCTGTACTACTTCTGGGCGACTTCGGGGGCGACTTGCATTGACTTCTATACAGAAGTCCTCTGCAAGTCGCCGCTGAGATCCCCGCAGGTCGCGGCGAGGCAAGTCGGAGACGCCTCGCCGCGCCTCGCTGTGTGAACCGGCCCTAAGTCTCTTTGAAAGTTAGAGAGTCTACAAGCTATGGTGCAAATCATTGAAAATTGATCACATCTGATCACACCTGATGCACTGATGGCCTATCTCATTTCTTAAGGCTCTGAAATGTCAGGAAAGTACAAATACCCCCCAATGACCCCTTTTTGAAAAGTAGACAGTCCAAGGTATTTAGTAAGAAGCATTGTCAGTTTTTTGAAGTTGTAATTTTTTTCCCCACAATTCTTGGGAAAAGAAGAATGTTTTTTTGTTTTTACAAAAGTGTCATAATAACAAGTTATTTCTCATATACAGCATATGCATACTTCCAATTACACCCCAAAATACATTCTGCAACTCTTCCCGAGTATGGCAATACCACATATGTGGGACTTTTACACAGGCTGGCTACACAGAGAAGTCCAAAATGCAGGGAGCACCATAAGGGGTTCTAGGAGCATAAATGACACCTCTAATTTCCTAACGACCTATTACATTTGTGAAGGCCCTGGGGCACCAGGACAGTAGAATTACCCACAAAATGACCCAATTTTGGAAAGCAAACACCCCAACGTATATTCTATGAGGCATTATGAGTCTTTTGAACAGGTAATTTTTTTCCACAAGTCTTCGGAAAACGTGGAAAGAAAATGAAAACATATTTTTTTTTTACACAAAGTTGTCAGTTTATAAGATATTTCTAACTCAAAGCATTTACATAGCAAAAATTACACCCCAAAATACATTCTGCTTTTCATCCTGAGTATGGTGATACCACATGTTACATAGTTAGTAAGGTTGAATAAAGACATCAGTCCATCCAGTTCAACCTGAGTGAGTGTCTACAATTGTCCCTATCCCTTTACATTGCACACTCACATTGGTCCCTAGCCTTAAGGAGCCACAATCCAAGATCCCCAGTTGTATACTAGGGCTAATTTTAGACAGAAGCCAATTAACCTACCTGCATGTCTTTGGAGTGTGGGAGGAAACCAGAGTACCCGGAGGAAACCTACGCAGGCACAGGGAGAACATGCAAACTCCAGGCAGGTAGTGCCATGGTTGGGATTTGAACCAGTGACCTTTTTTACTGCTAGGTGAGAGTGCTAACCACTACACCACTATGCTGCCCATGTATGTGACTTTTACACAGCGTGTCCACATACAAAGGCCCAACATGCAGGGAGCGCCATCAGGTGTTCTAGGAGCATAAATGACACCTCTAATTTCCTAACGACCTATTACATTTGTGAAGGCCCTGGAGCACCAGGACAGAATTACCCACAAAATTACCCCATTTTGGAAAACAAACACCCCAAAGTATATTCTATGAAGCATTATGATTCTTTTGAGAGGTTAATTTTTTTTACACAAGTCTTCAGAAAACGTAGAAAACAAATTAAAATCTTTTTTTTTACACAAAGTTGTCCATTTATAAGATATTTCTAACACATAGCATGTATATAGCAAAAATTACACCCCAAAACACATTCTGCTACTCCTCCTGAGTATTGCGATACCACATGTGTGAGACTTTTATACAGCATGGCCATATACAGAGGTCCAACATGGAAGTGTTACCTTCAGGGGTTCTAGGAGCATAAATTACACATCTCATTTCGTTCCTACCTATCACACTTTTGAAGGTCCTGGAGCACCAGGACAATAGAATTACCCACAAAATGACCCCATTTTGGAAAGCAAACACCCCGATGTGTATTCTATGAGGCATGGGCTGCAAATAGGTACTCGGATACTCTGACGGGCTGGTGACAGGTACTCTGTTACTCCGTCGGGCTGGTGACAGATACTCGGGTACTCCGTCGGGCTGTTGACAAGTACTCGGGTACTCAGACGGGCTGGTGACAGGTACTCGGGTACTCCGACGGGCTGGTGACAGGTACTCGGGTACTCCGATGGGCTGGTGACAGGTACTCGGGTACTCCGACGGGCTGGTGACAGGCATTCGGGTACTCAGATGAACTGTGACAGGTACTCGGGTACTCAGATGAACTGTGACAGGTACTCAGATGGGCTGTGACAGGTACTGAGATGGACTGTGACAGGTACTCAGATGGGCTGTAACAGGTACTCTGGTACTCAGATGGGCTGTGACAGGTACTCGGGTACTCAGATGGGCTGGGACAGGTACTCAGGTACTCAGATGAGCTGGGACAGGTACTCGGGTACTCAGATGGGCTGGGACAGGTACTCGGGTACTCAGATGGGCTGGGACAGGTACTCGGGTACTCAGATGGGCTGACAGGTGCTCAGGTACTCGGGTACTCAGATGGGCTGTGACAGGTACCCGGATACTCAGATGGGCTGGGACAGGTACTCGGGTACTCCGATGGGCTGGGACAGGTACTCGGGTACTCAGATGGGCTGGGACAGGTACTCGGGTACTCAGATGGGCTGACAGATACTCGGGTACACAGATGGGCTGGGACAGGTACTCGAGTACTCAGATGGGCTGGGACAGGTACTCAGGTACACAGATGGGCTGACAGATACTAAGGTACTCAGATGGGCTGGGTCAGGTACTCAGATGGGCTGGGACAGGTACTCGGGTACTCAGATGGGCTGGGACAGGTACTCAGGTGGGCTGGGACAGGTACTCGGGTACTCAGATGGGCTGGGACAGGTACTCGGGTACTCAGATGGGCTGACAGGTGCTCAGGTACGCGGGTACTCAGATGGGCTGTGACAGGTACTCGGGTACTCAGATGGGCTGACAGGTACTCGGGTACTCCGATGGGCTGGGACAGGTACTCGGGTACTCAGATGGGCTGGGACAGGTACTCGGGTACACAGATGGGCTGACAGATACTAAGGTACTCAGATGGGCTGGGTCAGGTACTCAGATGGGCTGGGTCAGGTACTCAGATGGGCTGTGATGGGTGATGACAGGTACTTTGATAGGTGGTGACAGGTCCTCTTTATTGGGGGGGGGGGGGTAATCAGTGTGTGTTGGTGTACACTGAGCGGTAACGAGATGTTACTGCAATCTCCTCCTCACACACGATCAGTATGTGAGGAGGAGAACCCGGTAACATCTCGTTACCGCGGTTTGTTTACATTCTGTGACCGGCTGTGATTGGACACAGCTGACCACGTGGTAAAGAGCAAATTTCATTGGCTCTTTACCGCGAACGGGGTTGGGCTGTGTCAGGGTGACAAGCCGCATCCCCGATCGGAGCTCTGCACGCACCCTAGGCGCGTGCACGAGCGCTGTAATGGCATAGTACATGTGACCGGCTGTGATTGGACACGGCCGGTCACATGTATCGGGGGGGGGGGACGGGGGTCGATGGGGAGGAAAATCCCACAGATCAGGGATGGGCTGTGTCCGAGGGACACAGCTCATCCACGATTGCCGCGCTGGGGGCCCACAGGAGCGGCGCAATACCGAGGCCGTCGTATGACGTCAACCCAGGATGGGAGATCCCATCTGTGGCCGTCATATGACTATGGCCGGGTATTGAGGGACTGGTATAGGTGTACAGTATATAGGGTTCAGTGCACTGCTGTGCTTGTGATTGCAGCAGCCTGTCTTTTGTCAGTGCAGGGAGGGAAAGGACGCTGCGTGCAGCAGGGACAGTCAGTTTAATCACTAGCTATTATTATTAGGTCCACAAAGGTCTTTTTAAGGACTGGTATAGGCGTACAGTATATAGAGTTGTACACGTATAATATACTTGTAGGGACTGAGGTACAGTCTGCAAATCACTAGCTACTTGGTCCACAAAGGTCCTTATAAGGACTGGTATAGGTGTACAATATATAGGGTTGCGGTGCACTGCTGCAGATTGCTGCCCTATTCTGCAGCAGTCCTTTATCAGTGTACGGACTGAAGTAGTCTGCAAATCACTAGCTACTTGGTCCACAAAGGTCCTTGCAAGGACTGGTATAGGTGTACTATTTGGAGGGTTGTGGTGCACTGCTGCAGATTGCTGCCCTATTCTGCAGCAGTCCTTTATCAGTGTAGGGACTAAGGTACAGTCTGCAAATCACTAGCTACTTGGTCCACAAAGGTCCTTGTAAGGACTGGTATAGGTGTACAATATATAGGGTTGTGGTGCACTGCTGCAGCAGTCCTTTATCAGTGTATGGACTGAGGTACAGTCTGCAAATCACTAACTACTTGCTGGTGTCAGTGCACTCTATCATGGTGCTGGTGTCAGTCCTCTCTATCACGGTGCTGGTGATCATCTCCTGCACCCTCGTCATAGCCTACCCTGACTTTTCCTCTCCTCCATTGCCTTCATGCGCTCCTGAGTCCTGAATTGTCAAAATTTCACATATAAAAAAAGAATGCTTGAAGTTGTCGATCCCAGATTCACTTCATACATGTGTTATGTCAGTGGCCATGTGGTGGGACTATGTGTGCACAACTAGTAATTATTTTGTGGCTGGAAATATGACCTGTAGGTTTTTAAAGTTTGCCTGCCATTGAAGTCAATGAAGCCCGCCGCGAACTTTGCGTTTTGCAAACTTTCGGCTGCGTTCGCGGTTTGCGAAACGTCCCATCGGAACTTCGTCCATCTCTATTCCCAGCTATGTCCTGTACAGTATGGACACAATTATGTCTGCTAGAGGGGTTCCCAGCTATGTCCTGTACAGTATGGACACAGTAATGTCTGCTAGAGGGGTTCCCCGCTATGTCCCGTACAGTATGGGCACAGCAATGTCTGCTAGAGGGGTTCCCCGCTATGTCCTGCACAGTATAACCACAATAATGTCTGGTAGAGGGGTTTCCCGCTTTGTCCTGCACAGTATGGACACAATAATAACTGCTGGAGGGGTTCCCTGCTAAGTACTGCACAGTATGGACATAGCAATGTCTGCTAGAGGGGTTCCCCACTATGCCCTGCACAGTATGGACACAATAATGCATCTAGTGTGCCCCACCTTAGGCAAAGGAATACATCTGGATGCCACGACCATTCCCCTGGGTCCAGTATCTGATGACTTAGCTAGTCCGCCTGCCAGTTTTCTACGCCCGGAATGTAAATGGCCGACATGTGCTGCTCTGCCCACTAGATTATGTGAGTGACCTCCCGTGCTGTGGCCGAGCTCCTTGTTCCTCCTTGATGGTTGACATATGCCACGGCCGTGGCGTTGTCCAACTGGATCCTGACCGGACAACCCTGTAGCCTCCTGGACCACGTGGAGAGGCACCGTCTGATCGCCCGAAGCTCGAGCACATTGATCGGCAGTTGGGATTCTTCCCATGACCAGAGGCCCTGGGCTGACTGTACGCCCAAAACTCTCCCCCCAACCGGTCAGGCTGGTGTCCATTGTGATCACCGTCCAATGGAGAGGAAGGAACGATGTCCCGGACCGAAGGGCCAGAGATCTTAGCCACCAGAGAAGGGAATCCCTAACTGGCTCACCCGAATTTGACAATCCTGGGATAATGGAGATTTGTTCCATTTTGACAAAATCTCATTTTGCAGGACTCGAGTGTGAAATTGAGCATACAGTACCGCTTCGAAAGTGGCTACCATGAGGCCCAGAACTCGCATGCAGAAGCTCAGCAACGACCACCAGTGGTTCACCAAGAACTTCACTGCAGCTTGAAGACTCTGCAGCTTGTCTGCAGGGAGAAAAACTTTGGCTTCTGAGGAGTACAGCAGTAAGCCCAGGTAATTCAGGCGTTGAGTCGGCGCTAACACCGACTTCTTTAGGTTTAGCAGCCAACCAAACTCCCGGAGAGTCTGCATGGTGATCGCTACATCCTCCCTTAAAGAGGAAGTAAACCCTGATGAGTTTACTTCCTCTTTCATTCCCTGCAAAGGTAAAGCATAATGGACTACTATGCATCGCAAAGTAGTCCATTATGTGTCACTTACCTGACACAGGAGCCAGCGAAGTCACCGCTGTTCCCTGTAGTCCAGCGCATCCATCTTCTCGTGGGTCTCCTGCTCCGCCGCTGTCATTCGGCGAAGCCACGATGACGTCATGCGCACGGGAGCCGCCACTCGCGGCATATCGCCGCTGACCGTGGCGCGCTCAGTGTGCCTGCGCACCGCTGTCTACGGCGCATTCCCCTTGGTCCAGCATGTGACAATTTAGGTAGTCTGATTGGCAGTTTCTATGCCTGGAATGTACACGGCCGAAGGAGCCGGCGCGCGCCAAACTCCTTGTTCCTCCTTGATGGTTGACATACGCCACTGCCCTGGCGTTGTCCGACTGGATCCTGATCGGACGCCCCTGTGACCATGTGGAGAGGCACCGCCTGATTGGTAAGGTGGGATTCCTCCAGGGTCCACCGACCTTGGGCTGGAGTCCGTTGTGATCACCGTCCAATAAAGAGGAAGAAACGACTTCCCGGAATGAAGGGCCAGCGACCTTTTCCACCAGAGCAGGGAATCCCTGACTAGCTGGCTCACCCCAATTTGTCAATCTAGGGCCGAAGGAGATTTGTCCCATCTCCTTTTGCAAGACTCGAGTGTGGAACTGAGCATACGGTACCACCTTGAAAGTGGCTACCATGAGACCCAGAACTCGCATGCACAAACGCAGCAAAACGACCACCTGCGGGACACCAAGAGCTTTACAGCAGCTTGAAGAGGGAGAAAGGCTCTCGCCTCTGAGGAGTCCAGAAGCAAACCCAGGTACTCCAGGCGTTGAGTCGGCACCAACACCGACTTCTGTAGGTTCAGTACCCAAACTCCCGAAGAGTTTGCATGGCGATTGCCACATCCTTCCTTAATTCTGAGGTCATTCAGGTAACCCACCGATTGCAATCCCTCGCTGCCTCAGCAAAGCCAAAACTGGGGCTAGCACCTTAGCGAAAACCCTTGGTGCTGACGCCAGGCCAAAAGGGAGAGCTACAAATTGGTAGTGCTCGTCCCCGACCGCAAATCGCCGAAACCTCTGATGCTTGATGCATCTAGGGACAACCCAGATGCGTCCTTGATGTCCAGGGATGCCAGAAAATGCCTCTGGTGGAGTGCAGTGACCACTGAGTGAACTGATTCCATCCTGAACCTTTGTACTTTCACAAAGCTGTTGAGGTCCAGGACTGGATGGACCCCTTCCTTCTTTAGGACTACAAACATATTGGAGTAGAGCCCCTGAAACCTTTCCGGTGTCGGTACAGGTACTATCACCCCACACAGCAGCAGGTCCCATACTGCCCCAAACAGGGCCTCCCAATGAGCCGGAAGATGGAGGGAAAGAATTTGTTTGGCAGACAAGAAAGAAACTATCTTGTACCCTGAGGAAACCAGTTTGCAGACCCACTGGTCAGAAAGTAGGTATGTCCACCGAGCTGAAAACTCCTGAAGGCGACCCCCCACTCGAGTCAGGCGGGGCCAAACCTTCATGCAGTAACAGATTTGTTCGCAGGCTTGTTTGGCTTATGAAACCAGGGATGCTTTTGTCCCTCAGCAGGCACCTTGTCGGACTGGGAACGCTTACCTTCCAACCTGGGCAGACGAAAAATCTGCTTCTGAGCGGAAAAGGAGGGCCTTTGCCTACGGCGTGGCTCCTTTACCTTTTCTGGACTGTGGGAGCAACGTACTCTTACCCCCATAACATTCTTAATGCCATTCAGTGAGGCTCCAAATAGCCTTTCTCCCTGGAAGGGCAAGTCCGATAGTGCCTTCTTAGATGCCTGGTCCGCAGACCAGCATTTCAGCCAAATCAGGCGATGTAGCACTACTGCTGAGACTGGAGCTCTAGAGAGCAGGGGAGCCTTATCTAAGGCTGCATCACAGACATATTTAAAGCCCTGCACCAACTGGTCTGCCAGCTCCACGCAGACTGGGGAAGCCTGTTGCTTCTCCAATTCACGGTGCAACAATTTAGCCCATTCAGTCAGCGTCTGCGATACCAGGGCCGAGGCTAACAGTGGCCACAATGCTGACCCCACCATGGTAAACATGGACCAGGCAACCGCCTTGGGCCTTCTGTCAGCAGGGTCCTTGAAAGCAGGAGTCCCTTCCACCGGAATGGTGGTTACTTTATTTAACCTGGATACGGGGGGTCAACAATCAGAGATGTACATTTCTTCAGGAAACTCTGCTCAAAAGGGGTAATGCACTGCCATGTCTTTCGGGACTGAAAAGGCCCACTGCGGTTTTCCCCATTCCTTGTAAATAAACTTATCAAAATAAGTTAGGTAAGGAAACACCTTAGGTGCATGGGCTGGTGACACCTGTGTAGATGTCCCCGCTGTATCCTCCATTTTTAGGGTGTCCCGCACTGCTGTAATAAGTGCTCCTACAAGCACCTTTTCCTACGCTGGCCCGGAGTCATCCTCACTGTCCGAACGGTTCTGGTCCGCATCCTCTGATACATCAGAACAGGGGCCGTCGGTCACAGTGGGGCCCGAATCTGAATCAGAGCTTTCCCCAGAAGATAGTGGGGGGGGGAAGGGGCATTTTTTTTACCCCCCCCCCCCCCCCCTTACACCCTGGCAAAAAAGGACTCCAGGACCACCGACAGAGTGTCCATAGGCACCGCAGGTGCAGGGGAACCAGTTGCAATCACAGGGATGTCTGGGGAAGACTGTCACCACTTAGGGACCTAAGGCAAGGCACACAAGTCCATCCTCCTAGCTGCACAGACTGAGGGGACCCCCGCAGCACTCACCACCCTGACCCAGGTACTGCGCGCTGTGCTACTCTCCCCTGTGCCATCCATGGGGTGTCTGTGTGGAAGCACGCTGTTCTAGAAGGAAACAAGCACCCAGTGCTAGAGACAGAACCACCTAAGGCTACTAGAAAATGGTCGCCTCAGCAAAAAACATCTGAGAGCGCCAAGAAAATGGGCGAACTACTAGAAAATGGCTGGACAAAAAAAAGCTGTGGCTACCACAAAATGGCCACAGCCCCAGGAAAATGGCCATGGAGCGTGCGGTGGCCTCCCCACATGGCTCACACAGCACAGACACCAACTGTGGCCCAGAAAAAAGGGAAGAGGATGAGCGGACCCCCAAAACCCAGTGCAGCCACCTGCCAGGAACGTGCACCGCACCCCCATGCGCCCAGTTAAACAGTGGCCCATAGCATGGGTAGGAGGGAAATGTAAGGGAGAGTGAGAAACCCCCGAATCGACTTCCCAGGGAATGTCCAGCTGCTCCACCTTCCTGAGATAGGTGGAACCATACTTACCCCTCCTGCAGGAACTGCATGACGCATTCCACAGACAGACCCATCATCGTGCAGTAGGGGGTACACCGACAAAGACAGCACTAGCCTGGTCATATGTGTTCCCTGGAGCATATAACTCACTGGCAGCCCCTGGAATGGATGTTGCATGTCGTGGGCGAAACAGCGCGTATCTATGGCCTGCTCACGCTCGATAGCAAGGCTGGGGAGACTACAAGGGTCTAGATTATCCAACCTGTCACCCAGCCCAGCTGTTGGTTGAAGATCACAGGAATCAAAAATGCAGAAAAAAAAATAAAAAATTCCCAGGACCAATGGTCCCTATCAGGGAGTCAGGCCCTTCTATACTAGGAAAAAAAAACTGAGCTGCTGGATGCAGTGTGAGGGGTTATAGGCAGTAGGACCACCCCTGGGCGGTACTGTGCAATCGTTGCTGTTTTTAACACTTTCTGCCTAGTCCTCTCCTAAAGGGGCGATATAACCCTAAGGTCAAGAAGAGCTGCTGCGTCCGTCAAATGATAGAGAAATTGTTTATTAAAGCAAGATTTTTGCAAACCTTCCAGCCAGCTTCAAAAAGGCTTTGTTGAACACACTAAAGCAAACTTTAGGCCCACTTTGGAGATCTTAAGTCACTAAAAATGGAACCATAACAATTCCTTGCTGCACTTGTGTTAAAGGCCAAGTACACCTTTTAATAAATGCACGATTATTGCAGGAATAAAAAATATGCATTACCTATTATGATAATTTGCACAAATACGACATTACCTACCCTGGAGGGGCTGGGGTGTTGATGCATGTTACACCATATATATATATATACATATACATATATACACACACACACACACACACACACACACATACATATATATATATATATATATATACACACACACACACACACGTGTAACATGAACTTAGCAATTAAGAACAGCTAATTCTGAAAATTTACTAGCTGAAGTAATGGCAACCAGTAAAATGGCCTGTGTCCGGTATAAGGGAATATTCTAGATGGGTTCAAATTAAGAATTCTGCAATACAGAAAGTAGCAAGCTGGGGACCCATGGAGTCTGTACAAGGGATCACTTGTATTGTTCCACTGGTTAAAAGGCACATACAAGGATGTAACGCAATAAGTCTCTGAAGGACAACCGCCAAGGCAAAAATCTGACCCCGTTGTACAAGGCCAGTCCCTGATTGACTCCAGACTGCAGAAACACCAGGAGGTGGCAGACAACATACGTATGAGGATGAAGTGCGAGGCTCACACCAGGCAAAATAAGTCTTCAAGGTTCAATGCCAAATCTTCCTCAAAGTTGCCTTCAGCAGTGCGGGAATTACAGCATGAGAAACTTCCATCTTCAGCCATCTCAATGAGGCCAGGGACTGTAAAGAATGGAATTTCAGACCTTACAGCAGGAAGTAGAGTCGAGCCAATCCGGAAGGGTCCAATGTTCATTTACCAACAAGTTTTCATTGGTATACAACATTCTCTTGGGCCAAGGTAATCAGTGGTAGAAGGTGCAAACAGAAAAATGCATAAATTAGGGGGAACCAATCCCACTGCATCCACTAGGAACACTTGACAATCTCTGGCCCTGAATATAAATCTATCCAGCGTTGCATTGAACTTGGATGCCAGAAGATCCACTTCTGGGGTTTCCCCACTAGTATCAGAGTAACAAGTTTGAGCCCCTGCATCTGTTGACAGCTGAGAAAATCTACCAATTTTCCACACTGGACTGTAAATATGGCATTCTTACCAGCAGGATGATCTGGTGCCTTCCTGATTATGTGCATCACTGCTGTGGCGTTGGTCTGAACTGGCCCTCCAGAGCATTAACCTATGCAGTATGGCAAGGCTAATCACCCTCAGTTCCAGGAGGTTGATCACCATCAAAGAGGTCATTGGGACAGTTTCCCTGGATCAATTACACACCCGGCATCCATTATCAGGCAACTTCAGGATAGCAGGGAAATGATTTTCCCCAATCCTGAGCATTTGTGAAGAGATCCACCAGTCCAAAGTCTCCTGAGGAGATCTGCATTGTGGGCGTCCCAATGACTGTCCCATGGTCTACAAAGCATGCATGTAAAGCCAAATTGAGAACTCATGCAAAGTTGCTTAAAATGTCTGTCAGGCATTTGAACCAGATAGGATGACTCAATTACATCAGCCTAAATATGCCACTCTTGTTTGGGACTATAGAGAGCATTTGGATGTTGATTGGCACTGAACTCCAGAAGTGGAGTAAACTGCTCTCAGCAGTAAGCAGTTCATGTATCCCATGACAGGAATACTCTGAGCCCTAAGACCAGGGCTAGCACACACCTTGAATAAAATCTCGGTGAGCAGGGGACAGGCTGAAAGGTAGGGCTTCAAACTGAATGTGGTGGTCCCCTCTACAAAACCACAGAAACCATTGGGGAGGTGGAAGATTGTGTACCCGTCACACAGGCAAGAACAAACATTCCCCTTGAAAGCGTAGGCACACCAACTTCCGTTAAGGGGGTGAGCTTCTTGGATGAAGAGACCCTTAGGCTGTAAAGTTTCCCCCACCAGAGCAAGAGGGGGGAATAAACACGGTTTGCCCTAAAGTATCCCTTAAATACAAGGCTTTATCTACTGTAGCCACAAGGGTCTTGTGATAAGAAAGCCGCCAGGTCAACCAGAAGCACACTACGATTTTAGTGAACTCTTCATAGAGATTTTGCAAACAATCATTTTTTTTGGGGGGGGGGGGGGGACCTCAGGGTGAGCCCAGTCCACAAACACCACATGGTCAATGAGCAAATAAAAGATTGGCAATGCTGTGGTGATGTACCAAGATCGCAATCCTGGCAGAGCGCTCAGGAAGTGATAGTTTGATGTTTTTTGGACTAATTTAAACCAGAAAACCCACAAATGCCTTTTGAGTCTGAGCTAGACAAGCAGTAATGGTTGAAGTCAAATCCAGCTGCTGTATTAGAATACCTCCCGATATTACTTTTTTTGTACATAATAAAACACCCAGACACCAATCCCCCACAAAAATGTACCCACCACATATGCCAATTATATAAATTCCTAATCAAAGTGCAGGGCTAGGCACACATGCCACAGTGTGCCTGTTTGCATGCAGCAATAGTGGTGCAGCCAGCGTTTCATGAAACGATGTTTAGGGCTGAGCTTGGCACAAAAAAATAAAAAAAATAAAAAATTTACACCATTACATTGACCTGAGCAGGAAGAAAATTAACTCATGAAAGTGGGCTGGCTTGGCAGTATAAGAAAAGTGTGGAATACCCATTTAAAACAAAAGGTTTTTGAGCAATGCGTAGAAAATAGCATATATATTATATGGCAGGACACTGCATGGAGTTAATCCAATATCTGCTGGCGATTACAATGAGACTTGCCTGCTGATAACTGAATTTAAATGGCAAAGTGTCCAGTGCATACTATTGCTTTTTATCCAAACTAGTATCTTTTTGCACATGGCACTTGAGTATATTGCTTGCACAATCTAGCACCTATTAGTTGGGTTTGAGCCAAGATTCCAAACCCCCCCCACACAACCCCCAATTGGTGTTATGCTCTAGGTAAAAGCTAAAAACAGAGATATATAGAAAGTGTTATAAAACCAAAGTAGACAGAAAGGGAATGCATCTGAAATAAATTACTAAACTCTAATCAAATAATGTAACCAACCATCTAATATATAAAGTGCAAGTGATAAAAATGTCCAAATAGACTCTTCAAGTGAATAAAAGTGCTCCAACAGCATGGTGTCCATAGACAAGTAAACTGAAGCACTGCTCCAGTTAGCACTGTGCTGAGAATATAAACAGCGACTCAGTGGTTTCGCAAGTGCACCTTTGTGTGAATTAGCCCCTTTAACTGCTGCAAGGCAGCAGCATGAAACAAAAAAATTATAGCATCTAATGAAATACAAGCTCTAGTAGTTAGTAGTGGTTTCTCATCTGTGCAGCTCAGCAATGTATGGAAAACAAAAGGGGAAGGTTTCTAGGTCCAATGCCAGGGTACTCCGTTTACTTGTCTATATGGACACCATTCTCTTAAAGCAGCAATTGGGAGTGCTGTGCCGAGAGCAGTTTCAGCAGCTGTTGCTGCACATTTGCGTGCAAAAGGCAGAGTCACTGAGATGCTGCATATTAGCATGCAGCCAGCACAAAAAAAAAAAAAAAAATTCAGCATTAGTTTATGAATTTTAGATTTCCAAGGGGGTGGGTTTAATGTAATCTGTACCCAGACAAATACATTACCCACAAAAGCCATAGGGCCCACAGAAATGTTAAATAAAAAAAATTACAAGACAGTTTTTTTATTTGAAATATTACAACATATAAAACCCTACATATGTTCCATGAGTACAAAGTGGATAAAATGTATTACAGTGAATAAAATCAACGATCTTAAAAACAGTTTATCAAAAAGACATTTAAATTGCCTTGCAAGCTGATATGAAGATCAGAGTCAACAAATTTGATGTTGCATTGCACAGATGTAAAGACTTTATACGGATGGAGCTTGAAGTGCTGTAGGAGGTAGCATTCTGGATGAACATTAATCCATTTCCATCTTTTCTTTCTTTACAAACTCTGCAAAAAAAAAAAAAAAAAAAAAAAAAAAAATAGATTAGTAGACATATCCTAGCATATAGACTCAGCAAGTCATGGTAGAAGTTAGTGAGGCAGAAATCTCTGGGGCTAAAGCCAGCAAAAAGTATAAGAAAATTAATTTCTCATGTGCTGGGTAGGTGTTATTTATGAGCAGGCTAAATACACACCTGTTTCCTTCTCTTTAAGCCTTGCCACGACACAGGCCTTTATCTCTAAACCAATGGCTTTTGATAGTGGTGGAGGTACAGCATTACCAACCTGAGGGGGAAAAACAAAAATGATATAGTATTAAGCAAATTATCCTTGCATATTGCGATACGGTGTGGCCAATATATTACACTTTCCTAACTAAAAAGACATTTGCACCATTTCCCTTGATGGCCAGAACTTTTGTTTCAAGATGACCAGTTCACTGCCAAGCAGCAAGTACATACTTTAAGGCCTTGATTAAAGGAGCTGGCACCTGTACTGCATGCAAGCAGCCTACAGTAGTGCATTTCAAAATTTGAGTGTTGCAGCAATAGCTGCACAGACCTGAATGGTCCCAAATTTGACACAAGTCTGTATAAGCCACATCAGGCTGCCTGCACACACCCAAACAAAACACAACCCACAGCCAAGGCAAAGGAGTGGCCTCAAGGTCCTGGAGTGGCCTAGCCAGTCTCCAGACCTTAATGTGCTTATTGAGCCAAAGAAAATTTGGAGGGAGCCAAAGGGTCACATTACCAAATGTCACCTTTAAAAACCTTAATGACATGGAAGGGATTTAGTCTCACTTTTTTGCAGATCCTCTCGGGTGTGCAAACCCGGTGGCCAACTAGAAGAAACATCTGACCTCAAATTGTGAAAGTTTTTTGCCACCAAGTCATGTTTTGTGAATGGGGTCAAATACTTGTTTCACTCAAAATGCAAGTCAATTTATAACTTGAAATTCATTTCTGGAATTTGTTACCGTCTCACTGTTAGTCTAATTTTAATGGTAGGTTTGTTTTCAGTGGGCAAGTGTACAAAATCAGCAGGGGGGGGGGGGGGGGGAATCAAATACTACTTACACCACCCCCCTGTACAGGAGTAAAATGCAATCAGTTCAGTTGTATTTCAATGCATGTATAAGCAGAAAGGTTCTACAGAAGTAGTCAGATTCTCCCTCTCTCCCCCCCCCCCCCTTAGATAGCAGAACTGTCATCTGCAGCCCCCCTGTGTCAAAATACAATAACTCAATAGGGAGAAAAGTGAGCCACCAACTGAAGGACTGGTTTAATTAAAAAAAAAAAAAAAAAAAAAAAAAAAAAAAGAAAGTACATCCTATTCAGTTAACACTAGCAGCATAAGGCTTAAAATGTCAATGTTGAATGAGTGTAAAGTTCCACTTTAACATGACACCTACTTGTCTGTGTTTATCCAAGATGTTTCCAAAGAATCTGTAGGTGTCTGGAAAGCCCTGAGACCGGGAACACTCCCTTACACTCACCACACGGTGCTGCTCTGGGTGAAGAACACGGCCCTGTGGAAGAAATTAAAAACCCAAAACGCGTTAGATACAAGATAAAAGCCATGAAAAATTGATTTCTATACAGTTTTGAGTCTATCGACACAGGGAGCCATTAACCTTTGTTAAATACAGCAGACAATTAGATACTGGCATACTGAGGCATGCTGGTAGTGGAAGGGCTTATCTTGGAGCGGTCTCCCGTGTTGTAACAAAAGCAGACTGGATCATGATCGTTAAGAGATTTCACCCTTTCAAACATTCCGATTCACCTAGATATGTGGCACAAGAAGCACCCTTGCGGTGTTGAGACAAGGGAAGCACAGCAGTGGAGGAAAGTTTCCTTTTCCTGAGCTAGACTCATACAGAATAAAGATCCTCCAGGTTGAGGTTAGAGCAGAAACGTATGCTAGAAATCAGTCCTGGGCCTTACCAGCCTGCAAGGAACTTAGTTTTGCAGAAAATGGCTGCCAGATCAAATAGGTTAAAGTGAAAATTAATGTCTAATTGGGTAAAATAGTGGTTTAAGTGTATAGAACCAGGATTCAGATCTCAGCGTCAGTGGAATGAGCTTGCAGGAAGGATACTTCCTAGCTCAGCATTGTAGAAGTCAGATTGATACCAGTCTCTAACAGTGTTGCTGCAGTTATAAGTCAAACATGATGAATGGAAATGCTAGTCCTTGGCAAAGACCTCAATGATCTGGCAGTGCTTATGGAGTGTCTGCCAGAAGTCTTACAAGGCCAGTTGTGAGCAATTTCAAAGCAACTTAAGTTTCAGGGAAGGCAAGGCATAGATCAGGTTGTATAGGTCCTGAAAATACATCCTGTAACTGGAGGCAAACCTATCCAGTTTTAGGTTGATACATCCACATGCAATACAGGTCCTGTAACACCTCAGGGTCCTCTCCCCCCCAGTAATGCCCATGAGAAGTCTGCCTGTCAATGTCTAATGTACATTACCGACATACAGGAAGTTCCAACTAGGACAGAGTCCAAATCACTTACTGCTGTGTAGAGACTTGGTTTCTTCCCCGACTGGCCATCTAACATAGAACATGACAGCAAAGAAAGCCAATCCTCTAGCCCTCACGATAGCAGAATTAAGGCCAATTACTTAGAGCTTTCTCAACATTTAAAGATCAAGTATTTTGTTTACTGCACAAAATGAACCATTCCTTGTCCCAATCCTCTCACCTGCTTGCCCATAGGCTCAGGGTTAGTTACTGTAGTGCTGAAGAAGCCATCCCACTCCAGTCTGCCATAAAGACCAGCCCAGTGATTGTGCCTGTTCCCTGTGTGTGGCAGACACCAGGGAATAAGTGTGCCAAACTGCCGGTCTGCTGGATCACACGATTTACCTGGGGATTAGAAATGATTATAAAACCTGCTGCAAAGTTCTGAAAGTCGAAACTGCTTTTGTAAATCAAGGCAAATTAGGTTCTGTGAATACCTTCAGCACAGCTACAGACGCCCCTTAGAGCACCAGTACTACTACGCCCATTCTTCTTGTCGTTGTGCGTGTAACGCAGCTTCCGTGTGGTTGTACCATCAGATAAGCGAACTTCAATGCTTGGCAGGTCTCGCCAGTCAGAGCCAGGTGCAAGAGGTATGTGTCTCATTCTAGCAGCCACCAAGGCGCTCATATCCTTAAAAAAATAAATAAAAATAGTTACCGATGTGCCCTCACCATTTGGGCAGTAAACTTGAATAAAACCTACTGCCAAGAGCAGACCCCACATCTGTTTGTGTTAAACTAGATTCCTCTGATCCTACCTTACATAATTATGCAAAGACCTGCCTCTTGCTAAACACCAAGCCTATAATCTGAACTGTCAAGACTCAATGGACAAGATGTTCCAGCTATGACAGCAAAACCAGCATCTAATCAGTGATAGTCCAATACATTCTGCCACCAAAAGATGACAGAATATATTAGATAGCACTGCTGGGAACCAAACATTTGGCCTTTGAGGTATGAGAAGATTGTGTTTACATGTAACATGCTACATTTGAGAGAGTTGAAACATTTAACAGGGCTTTTCCCTATTGGTTGTAAAATTAAAGAGCTGACAGATTGATGGAAACAAGGGTGTTCAATCTCACCTTACATATGTGATCCCTGAGGATAGGCTGATATTGTGATCCCCGAATCTGCCTCTGGAACCAGGACTGGGGTTCACCATTGTAGGAGATCTCAAGAGCTGATGCACCATTGCGGATCTCTGGAAGGTCTGACATTGAATCTCGCACAGTGATTGTTCTAAAGAGGCTGGAGTTTGTCCTGCAATAGAAAAACAGACTTTATGTTCAGGGCAGCAGCCAACTCAGATTCACAATACTGACTAGAACCAAACATGCGAGGTCCTTGTATTAAAAAAAAAAAGTTGTAAAGTCTAAGTTTTTCACCTTAATACATATTCTGCATTAAGGGTTACTAAACACGCCATACTTACCTCCACTGGAGTTTTGCACAGAGTGGCCCCAACCCTCTGCTGGGGTTCCTCAGCAGTGCTAGTAGCTCTTCCCTGCATAGTGTTTAGTCAGGAAGCACTCTATGGGACACCTGTGTGGGCACACTTGTGTATATTGACACAGAAAGCAGGACTCTGCCCCCCTGCATTGTTGGATGTGATAACAGCAGCATGAGCCAATGGCTGCACTGCTATCCAATAAGGACACAGGACACCAGCTAGAGCTGGTGTGCTAGTCCGGGGGGGGGGATGGGAATACAGCACTACAGAAGGTTTTTCACCTTAATGCATTAAGGTGAAGAATCATGAGGATTTACAACCCCTTTGAGAAAAACCTATGCTCCAGCTGCCACCCAGAGCAGCCCCTTTTTACCTTAACCTGATCTTTCCAAAGAGGTACACAAGCCCAACAGCTCCAGCCGCTCTCAGGACCTCATTGCCGTCAGTCAAATTCAGTGACATGGGAGCCGGGGGCCCAGTCCTGTCAAAAGACGTGCCAGGACTTGGTTAAGTGCTTGTATGGGAGCCCCCATGAAAAGTGGCTCTCCAGGTAAGCCCCCCCCCCCCCCATCAATTCGCATAGGAGAATGTGACTGGCCTTCTACAGAGCCGATTCACAAATTTCAGCAGGTACGGTTTGCTGGAGAAATGTGTGCCTTTTGGTCCATTTCAGGTCCAAATGCAGCCCAAAATTTAGGTTGAAATCGGACCTGAAAATTGACCCAGCACGCATCGGACCCCTGCTGTGCAACAGATGTGTCGGTGTGAACCCAGCCTTAATGTAAACGGGATGTTTTTAAAACCTCTCCTGAATGGCTTTAACCTGACCAATGGTAACCAACTTAAAAAAATAGGCTGCAAAAATCAAACACTGCATGGTAATGTGCGGGAAAGACCCTGTTCCATTCAGATGTTGGCACACTGCCAAAAGTCCTGCCCATAAGCTTTCCTGCTCAGGATACTATGCAAGGGTGGCAAGAACACCCAGGGCTGTTTGTAGCTGTGCCAAACAGCCGCCATTAAGCCTGATCAACCCTTCTGCCAAAATCCAGCTCGAGGGGACCAACCCAGAGGTCAACATTGACAGAAGTCCACTGCACCACCCCTTACGTTTAGTGCCCACAGCACCTTTACGGCCCCCACGGATCTGGAAACTGCACAAGATGTTGCCGCTATAGCTGTAATGCAAAAATACGCTAACAAGATAAAATCCTCAGGAGGGAGAGACACCAGCAAAGCACATGTTTGCTGATGGGAAGGAGTTATGGTAGTCTTTTGCTAGTGTTCAACCTAATCTGCCGAAGGTACCTGCCTATAATACAGTAGTTTCTGAATTTGTGTCCTAGTATGATGAAACATTTGCCACACCCACCTTGTGATGTTGCTCACATATTTCTTTTCATCCACTACAACATTCAGCTGACAGGCACGGGGAGCAAACACATGAAGTGGCTCAGGGAACATGGGCAGCTTCTCCCCTGGAGCAGCAGCAAGTACAATTGCTCTTCTGCGTGTCTGAGGTACACCATACTGACCAGCCTGCAAGTCAAAGTGGAAGCCATTAATACCATCAAGGCAAAGCCAATGGTCACAGTACTTTCCTCCCAACACAAAATACCCCATTCAGGTTGCAGTCTATGCCCACAAAAAAAAAAAAAAAAAAAAAAAAAAAAAAAAAAAAAAAAAAAAGTATACACACTTACTTGGAGCACTCCAAAAGTACACTGGTAACCCATTTGTACAAGGCAACGCAGGGTCAGTTTGAGCACCATGGAGCTTTTGAAGGACACAAAGTTCCTGACGTTCTCCAGCAGGAAGAATTTAGGCCTATAGTAATCACAATAGCTACAAGAGAACACATGCAGATGAGTAATGAAAATGTAAAATGATATGATACAGCATCATTTCTATCGAAGATGCTCACCTGAGATAAGAAACCACTAGGGAGTTCTTGAACTTGGAGTAGGTTCTGGAGTTAAACCTGTTCATACCACTGAAACCTTGACAAGGTGGCCCGCCACACAGCATTTCAACATCTCCTTTCTGTGGTAGCTTCTGGCCCAATGTGTTGGTCTTCTCCCCTGCCATTACCAGCTTCAGCAGAACGTTACAATCTTCTGTAAACACTGTTGTACCAGGATTGTTTAATCTGAAGGCCTGAGCAGCGGGTTCCCACATTTCTATGGCCCATTTAGTCTCTGCTATACCTGTATAAAAATGTGAAGGCAGTTGCAGATAATCATGGATTCACTTATCAAGTTGGAATGCACTGCAGAGTGGTGAAAGGTTGAGCCTGTTAAAGTTTTCACTGCCACCTAAGGCTCTAGCTATAAAACTCTGCTAAAGTTTCTCAACTATGTTGCCAGTGAGATCTTGCTAGTGCACTCATGTATGGTCAATGGAGAACATGAGAGGCATCAGCCACACTCCCTTCACTCAAACCTGACCTTAAAGAAAAATGGTACCCCATAGTACATTTTGTATGGCAAGGGGTTGTGACACAAACACACCATTCTGACTCCAGCCATTTATGTGAATGAGCATGTTCCAAATTATTAAGACCCATTACTGAGCACCTCCAGAATGTTGTTTACCCAATAAGTATTAGGCTCCATTTCAATACTTTACTGGCCAGTTTCACAATACAGGGCGTCATCCTTACCTGCTTGATGGAAGCCCTCTGACAATCCTCCACAGCCTGAGAACACATCAAGTGTACGGAGTTTAGGCAGTTGATCTGCTGGTTTTTGATCTTCAGACTGAGCAGAAGATTTTCCCTTTCCTAATAAAAGCACAAAGATTTAAGCATTATCTAGTATACAGCAAAAACGGAGGGGAAAAAAAAAAAAAAAAAAAAAAAAAAAAACACAGTTAGTACATACCTTTCCCCTTGCCCTTTCCTTTCCCTTTGATTATGGCACTACGAGCGTGATTGGGTGGGTCTTCAAAGCTTTTCGTTTTTGCACTATAGGCCTGGAAAAGGGAATTAAAATTGGCAATTGCTACTAAAGGTGCACACCCCTTATATCTAGCAGTCACAGTACCTTTAAACTCCCCCCCCCCCCCCGATGCTAAAGTGTTTCTACACAAATATGGGGCATTCCAAGTTATATAGGTCTTACACATGCACGCGCACACAGCGCTCAAAGATCAGTTTTATATTTGCAAGTTTAGGTCTTCAAATTACCTCCAAGAAGTAAAACCTGTCTGCTCCACCATCAGAGTACTCCTGAATAGACTCCGTCAAATCCTCTCCATATTCTACCATACAACGGCCCTGGACATCTTTGAACTCTACTGTTGCCTCTTCATCACTCCAGTACACCAGGTTGATATCTGCATGGTAACTGGCTTTGCTTCCTTTATGTGTATTCTCAGGCCTGGGGGGGGAGAAATAGAGGAAATAACAAAAAAAAAAAAAAAGTCAGATCTAAAAATATGGATATCCAAGCTGCGAAGCCAGATTCACACTTCCACATAGGCAAAGGACAGTAGTCTCTGCTAATTTATAGCACCCAGCCCGACAACTTTCAGGCTGGTTCTCTGCCAAAAGCCATCATGTAGCACGGAGCAGCAGATGGCACTTAGATAAATAACACTGCAGATGTGTGCCCAGGTCAAATTTCATGATTTTTTTTTTTTAAAAACACCCACACAAACCCCGTACAAGTGAAGCAGCATGTACAATATAAAGTTCAGTGATCCAGTCAGGAGGGTCAGCACTACTAATCACAGAACTTAAACCAAAGTGCCAAATCCACACCACACCTGTAAACCACAAATTCCTGCCTTTTAAGCCAGCTAAATCGTTCAACCCTTGGTGCCAACAGTACGCAAATATACAGCCTCTTAATGGGCAATTCTTGATGCAGAGTGGCTGCACATTAGTTTACCAGATCGTAAATACAGCTGTGACAAGAGTGCATGTCTGCAAAGTTACTGCCAGCTAATGGAGCACTCATGATTGCTGATTGCCAATCACATGATTATACTCCATCTGAAACACCTTGTAGGGCCAGGAGGTGCCAGCACCAAGGGGTTAAACAGCCTTTAGAAAAGTGTTTTAAGTTGATCAAAGCCCCTCTTCTGGTTCCATTTGTAAACCTACCTGTAGAACTTGTACACTCGCAGCTTGATATCAGACTCATTTGGTTTCCCATTGCTTTTCTTGTTACAGTAGATCTCCTTAATGCGACCTATTCTATATGGGTCAGGGGCATCCAAATTGCTGCCTTTAATGTAGTCAGAAGACTTGCGGTAATATTCTGGATACAGATCTTCATCCACATCATCCTTTTTGTGGGAACGTTTAACAGGACTGCTCAGCTTAACACTTGAAAAATGAAAAGAGATTATAGTTTCCATGCTTTCAACTTTAGACTTGGAAAACAGAAGCCTATTTCGGTCTACCACCTTTATTTTAACTAAAGCTAGAAAATACAGTATTGGCTGCAAGACATACCTGAACATGAAAGCATCAGGCAGGAGCAGAACACCATCACCAATCTTGTATTGTGTGCCATTTTTTGTAGCCATGTTATAGCAGACTTTACCCGCAAAATCTTCAGCAACGTCAAAGACTTTGGGAATTTCCTTCTGTCTTATTTCATCTAGTCTGGCACAGCTGGTGCAGAATCTACAATTGAAATAGGAGCATGCCAAAAATGACCAGCAACTTCTTTTGAAGAGGTCCTTATCAAACAGAAACCAGTGAGGACAGACAGAGGATATTAGCGCAGGAAAGCAAAGACTCACTTATGCTTGTTTTCATCTGTTGGTTGCAACTTTGGAGGAGTCTCAAAGCGGGCATACTCTGGATCGTACCACAACTGGTAGAAGTAGGATTTGCCATCATCTTCCACCACATTATCATCCTCTACTCCTCCCTGGAAGATATACAAGAAATTCAAACAACTGCTAGCATCTTAATATGCACGGAGAAACGAAGGTTAAAGTAAGACCCATTTAAAAACCAATTGAGATGTCCTAGCTATTCATCAGAATAAGCTACTAGAATCCAGCTCACCTCCATAAACCAGTCCTCAGATGGTGCTTTGTAGACCACATTGACTTTTCCATGAATATAGGACAGCTGCATGTCCTCACACTCATCCACAAGAAAGAGCTCCAAGGGATCAGATGTGGCACCAAGAACGGTGTCTGAGCCCAGGCAGAACCAGTGAGCGTGGAACATGGGGCCATTGACATCTTCCCACATAGATGTGATCCTTAGGGAGGAAAAAAAATAAAAAAAATGTAAAGTTTCAGGTTGACACAAGCAAAAGCTAGCACAAAAGTTAATCCAAAGAGATGGAGGCCCATAGAGAACTCAAGCCATCAAAAGGTACAAAGATAGCTGAACAGCAGTTAGGCTTGGCAAGAGGTTATTTTATATCTTTAAGCTCCTCTTATACTCTGCAGCAGTCTTATCCAAGACTTAAATTTACACTCAATTCTAGCATTAGCTAAAATACGCTGTCTGAAGCTCTGATGTACTTTTGAACATACCTCAAGAGCTACTAGTCAACTAAAAAAGCATTGCAAAAAAAAAAAAAAAAAAAAAAAAAAAAACCTGGTCAGGCAGGGAAGCTGAAGTGGTTAAGAAACTAGTATTAGGCTGGGTTCACACTGCTGCGGCTAGGAGAATCGGATGCGATTCGCACCGCAGTGCAAATCACATCCGATCTGTGCGATGCGAGTTCAGCCACAGATAGTATGGCTGAATTCGCATTGCATCCGCCACAAACTCGCACAGGACCCTTTTTTGGTCCGCAGCAGAATCGGATCGCATGGGTGTTCACACCATGCGATCCGATTCCTGTCCGAGTTTGCAGATCGCACTGCGATATGCGAACTGATCTGGGGGTGTCATTAACGTTTCACTGACACTCCCAGCAGTTCGCATAGGGCAGTGTGAAATGCTGCCGGGAGGTATGCGATGCGGGAACCCGCCGCAGATATGCTGCGTTCCCGCATCGCTTCAGTGTGAACCCAGCCTAAGGTAGAATGCCTATTGCCTTATGCTGTCAGAGCAACGACCAGGACATTTCTATTTATGGAGGATAGACCAGTAATCCATGTAGTTTGGGGGGGGGGGGGGGCACACAGCAGGCCCGATTTATTGGTAAATTCAAACTGCCAAGAACATACTAACCTTGCCAAATACACAGGCTCAGTGGGATTATCTGGACTCACAGATACACAATCTCCAACTTCAAGGATTTCATCATCAATAGATACTTCAAGATAGTACTCCTTCTTCCCTTCAACCTTGAACAGAAGAGTACAAGTATGCAAATTTGTGTATTAAAGCATCCATTTATCTCTGCAGATTAGCACAGACTGTTGGTAGCAGTGCATTGTCATCTGTTTGAACCCCACAACACCATTTCTATGAAGTTTGCATGTTCTCATGTGCTACAACTAAATGGTAAGTTATGTGGCTCCCAAGTCTCCCTAGGATGTATACATTATGTAAGGTTTAAGTTATACACTTTGTTTGCGCTATACAAGTTGGGTACATTCCTCCCAAAGACAGCATGAATTCAGCTGTTTGCTTGAAGGGCACTACCACCCCACAAACACTTGACCCATGGACTAAAGACTAATATATTAGTAACATCCACTGCTGTTAAGTGTGGAATCCAAGTCCCAACAACAACTTGCTGCCAAGAGCATAGTGTACATCTCAAGAACACTGGCAATCAGCTGTTATACCAAGATGGCAGCAGCCATGATCCTATTTGCAGCCAGCGATTGGCTTAGTAGTGGTTATGTGAAAGGGATGGGGGTGGTGTCTCCAGGAGGCACACTACTCCCTCACTCATTTGAGGACACTTTTCCTACCTCAAGTATGAATGTACTTCCATCCCAGTGCGCCATATCCTCCTGCTTCCCCACTGCCTTCTGGGACGTTTCTCCCAGAAGATGGAGGGGGCCATTGAGAAAAAGTGTGGGGATTCACAGTAGGAAACCAGCAGTGAAGGCTCCACTGCTGGTTTCCCTTAGAGTGGCAGCACTGGCACCAGATTGATGAGGCCCCCCCCACATCAGGCTCTCTGGAATGGCAAGTGTCCTTATTCAAGGACAGCATTTGTAGGTGCAAAAAATAATAAATCACAAACTTCCTAGATTACCTTGATAGGGTCGCCTCGCCAACAAATTCTGTTTTTCTTCTCTTGTTTCTTTTTCTTTCCCTGAAGTAACTTCTTAGGAGAAGGCATTTCTGGGATGTTATCATCCAATAATTCTTCATCTTCATCAGCTTCTTTAACAGCCAAGTTTGGACACCTGTCCAGCCCAAGAGGTCAGAATGTCAGAAAGTCCCAACCAATATCGGCCAACTCCATTACAACCACATTAAAACTGCGTTACCTTCTCTGTAGGCAAGCCTGCTTATTACGGCCACTTCCCCCAAACTTTATCATATCCTGGCAGGCTCTGCATTTGCCACAGTCTGGCTGCTGACAAACCTGTGAAAAGATGAGGGCACAGACCTGAAGTCAAAGTGCATAAAACCAGTTAAGGGAAAGACTGGGCATTGGCATGTTTAATTTTTTGGAGCCTGTAATGCATTGCACCAGCGTGCACATTTCCAAAAGGTGAACTTATCCTTGAAGTTTACAGACAAGCCATTTTATGCAGATGCGATGAGCCCATGGTTAGTGTTGTCAACGGAAACATTTGTTAAAGTTTGTCAGTGGCATTTTTAGAGTGATGAAAAATACAGCACTTTGATTAAAACATTTTCATTAACAAACGAAAAACCAGCAAGGAGGAAAGTTTACCCTCGTGAACTTCTGGTTGCCCACACGAGTGTCTGCTTTCTGTTCTTACCGAGCCTAGGCTACAAGCATCTGGACAGCACATGCCCCTGGATCTGCTGTCCTCCCTGTTACTTCAGGCTAGAATTGTACTATGTGCATTTAAGTGGGCTCACCATGCCATCAATTTTAGGGATTAGCATTTGAGGAGGTTAAAACAGGTAGCAACCAAATGTGATCACCTCCTCACTGCCTGTCAAATGCCTCTGAAAAGTGACCCGCTCATGGATCAGATTTCAGTGGAGCGAGTGTTTGCCGCAAGGGTGAACCACCCTTGCCCATTACAGCTGCAGTCCCATAGTCTACCATTATGATGCACATTTTCTGAAGGAGCACCAGAAGTCCTGCATGCTGCATCTTTGGTGCGCTTTTAGAAAACACTACAAAAATGTGCAACCTAATAGTCTAGTGGACTGCATCCAACACCACCACAGATCCAGAGCAGCCAAATCTGTTTTTCAAACCTCAATACCATAAAAACATTATACTCCTAAGTAAATTAGGAGTTTGGAAATTCAAGAGAAATGCGTGACAACATTTGATTTTAGGCAACTAAAATGTATTGCAGATTTAGTCTCCTAAAGCTATTTAAGCTGACTAAATGCATTTTAGTCAAAAGACCAAGTCGACGTTTGCTGTTAAAGTGAACACTGGAGCTCATGAAGTTAGAAAAGCTGCTTCTTTTGAAAACCCATTTTAGAACATACCTCACAAACCCCACAGCGTCTACGCTTCATGTTCTCCTTCTCTTCATTGTTCTCAATCTGTTCTGAGAAGAAAGTGTCAAAGATCTGGTAAACCAGTCTAGTGGTTGTGGCTTTTGTGGGCCCTTTATCCTTAATGATCTTTGTGGGATGTCGAATAGCTTGCTTCCTCACAGCACGCCTGTAATGAAATTTTAAAGTCACTTAGCTCTGACATAAGGCAATGGCTAAGACAAAGTGCAGCCAAGAGCAGGATACTCTTGTTAAAAACTGCCTGGAGAGAAGAATAAAAAACCCACCACACTGCCAAAAAAACAGCACCCACCTTTTACCCAGTGTAACGCCAGCCAACTTGATGAGGTCTCTCATGCAGGGAGTTATAATTATTGGTTGCTCATCACTGTCTGCAGCATCATCATAACTTTCCACTTGCTCAACGACAAACTGGGCATGTCTCAGTAGAGAGTCTTCTGTGAAGCGGTTGAAGTTCAGACCGGCTGGTGGTACAGTGGTCTGCAAAATAGATAGACTGGTCATAAAACCATCTAGAGACTTAAAGCATTCCTCCTCCCCAATTTGATACTTTGACTCACTTCTATCCGGTTTAGTAGATCCTCATATGTTGAGTCTGGATTATGCTGGAGAAACTCAACCACAATTTTACTCATATAGATCTTCTCCTGCATCACAGCAAATGTTGGACTGTACTCTTCACTGGGATCCATCAGGAAGTAGTCTGCAAAGGCTACATGGAAAATAAGAGTCAGATTCTATCCATCAAACCCCTTTCACACCAAGGCAGGTTTCAGGCATTTTACCAGTTAAAGGTTTCAAAAGCCTTGATAAAGGATGCTGAGGATGGGGGGGGGGGGGGGGGGGTGTCATAGCCTTGGTGTTGTGGCCAAAGCTATGAGGATGATCCCACAGGAATATACAATTCAATGCAGTGTTCAGCTGAGAAAGGAACTTTACCTGTTGTGAAGCCAATCAAAGCCTTTTCTCCTCCATCAAATCCAGTTATCCACCAGGCATTAATAGGGCCCAACTTCTTTGCCCGTACTCCACCTATTAAAGGGAAAAAACAGACATGCAATAAACGAATCATTGCAAGTCTTTAACGCCCCTTGTGCAATTTGTGGGAATTGGCAGCCAATTCCAAAACTTCTGAAAGTGGAGCAACCAAACTCACCATCTAGAGAGGGATTGTCCTCGTAGATTGGTTTTACAACACCGCTAAAATATAGCTCAACGTTCTTTTCAATCAAACCGGAGTCAAATGGACACAAGTGTCCCCTCTTGTCATAAATACTGCAAAGCAAGGACAATTCGTTCTTAGAAACTCTGGAAAAGGAAGGCCTTAACTGACATTTTTCTAGCCAGGAACACCTACCTGAAACATGTAACTTTGTGCTGAGGGAGGTCCTCATAGCTTTCAAAGCCATCTTCATTTGAATCAAATAAAGACAAGCGCTCATCAGTCAACATTTCTGGCTCATCCAACTGATAAAAAAAAAAAAAAAAAAAAAATTATATAAAGCCACTAAAAGATCAAAGACCAAGCGTACAGGGACATATGGCAGGAAGTAGTTAAATACGACCTTATAAACAGACAAATGCCACTCTATTCTGAGACAAAGTCATCCCAATCTTACTGCGCCCCACCAAACTATGCCCATCAGTGAGGCCAATCTGTGCCACCTCAATTTCATTTGGGTACAGCATTGCATGACAGTGCTGGGGGGGGGGGGGGGGGGGGGAGCATCTAGTTCCACTTAAGAGGAAGTAAAGAAAGACGTCCGTTTAGTTAATCTCTAACCAAACATTAAAATACAGAATATAAGGCTTGGTTACCAGCTTTTAAGAGTAAAATTTTAGACATTGGAACCTAGTTGGGGACATCCTACCATGGTGAATTATGCCCAAGTTGAAATTTTATGAAGCAGGGAAGTATGACAAAATCCAGGCGCAAGGTCTTGCAATCCCAAAGAGTACCAATACAAGCCCAGAAATAGCAAGTTTTTTTACTCACAGCATTATCTGGATCTCCTTGAAAAAACTTGAGATCAGGATCATCCAGGTACTGCCTGCAGTCAACACACTTTGGAGGAGGGGTCTGCAAGGAAGACAGCCATGTTTACCAAGTCGCAAACTTGGAGGAAAAAAAGGTTCAGAGTGCACACCTTACAAGTGTTTTACCTTTGGTGTTTGAACAGGTTTTGTCTTGGGAGTTTCTGTTTTCACCGTCCTAACAAAAAAAAAAAAAAAAAAAAAAAAAAAAAAAAAAAAAAAGTGTAAAAATTAGATCTACACTGCCTAGTTAAAAGCTAGTCTCCCCCTTAACTAGGGAGTAACATGCTGGCCCAAAATTTGCTTTCCTGGCATCAACATGCAGCACTGCATTCTGGCAATGGGATGGGAACTTCCCATCCTGCACCCAGAACAAAATGGAGTCAGGCTGATCATAGGCAGGTCTGTATTTTCTGACTACAGTGCTTCTTATTGTTAGCGCACATTATGCCATGATCTCCAATTCAGCTAGAGGAAGCTTTGGGTAATAAGCTGTATCCTAATCAAATCTTTATCTTACAGTTTCACATTTGACTGAAGTCCTCTTTAAAACCAAATTTATGGGGTCAGACTAAGACTAACTGCAAAGTCTGATGTCAGCATTCTGTAGTTTCACAAGAAAAGCTTACCCCACTTCCTCAATGGTTTCAACCTTCAACTTCTTTTCAACCTGCTCCTAGAGAGATTAACAAAATCAGAATACTAGAACAATTAAGCAAAAAGGTACCCCCTTCCCACCCAACATCCCTCATCTGGGTCTACATCGGGAAGAAGGGGTCCTGACATTAGTCTCATTGGTCACATAAGAAACTAGGATCTGTATTGACAGATTGTGCCACAATCATGCAGTGAGCAGAAATCAACCAACCATTCTTGGTGGCAGGTGTATGGGCATTAAAACCCACATCAGACACAGCAAATCGAAAGCCGAAAGTTGTACAGGGCACTCCATACCTTCTCTTTTGTTTCCTCTACTTCATTGGGAGATTCAGGTTCAGCTTTTAGGTCACCATTTATATCATTTGATTTACGTTTGTTAGACCTGTGTACAGGAAATCACATGTAAGCATTAGGGAGCTCTAAAGATTCAAAGTATTAATATAGGTTTATAAGGTGAATGCAGTGTGAGACATTACAAACATGCACACTGTAGAGAACAGTAAAGCCCATCGTTGTATATCAAGGAATGTTAAAAGATAGCCTGTACGGATACACAAACTCACTTCTGTATGGCAACATAATTAAACACTATACATTTCCTTGGGAATAGATTGATGCTGTCTAAAATGCACAGCCCTGCCATTAACTGGGTCAAATATGCAGTCCAGCAAGATTTTTGGAAAACTGTCAGATACTTTTCTGCATTCCTCATGCAGTGGATAGTGCTGGGCTGCACCTGTATAGGGCAAGACCCCCATTGCACCCCCTCATCACAAGATTGCTGCCAAATTCACTTTGCAGCATGCGATTGTGTCATTGTTTGATGCAGTAATAAGTGATCATCTGTCATGGTGGTCAGTGTTGGGTGTGGGCACATTAAGACTCTCCTAGTGTTGGCTCGAAGTGGCAGCTCAAACCTACACATGCCTGTCCTTATACCACAAGACCTGCTTCAGCTACTGTGCAACAAATATCACACCATTAGCCCAATTATTCCAGATGCTCTACCCTTCCAGCACCACCCCCTCCCTAAATTATACTGCACAAGGTGTGAGCAGCAGTACATGGCCTACACTGCCAGTATACCAACTCAACCATAGGCACTGGCATTAGAAAATGAGAGAACAAACATGGGTAGTAGCAGCCTTTGCACTCAGTAAGAGACGGGCATCCGCACCAGGTGGCCAATGCCAACAAAGTCCCAAAAACTAGCAACCTATAGTTCAGAATTGCCGCACAAGACAACCGACCAGAATACAGTGTCACAGAACAGACTAATATCTTAAACTACTAAACGGTACAATGCAAGCAATTAATGAAGTTGCCATTGGCACACTAAAAACTGTAGCAGTTGAGATTATACCAACCCTTTAGAAAACATTGACATGATGGTGGGCTGTTTGCCTGTACTTCTTGTGGGACGTGACCGGCCAGAGGATTCTACAGTGCAAAAGAAAAAAAAAAAAAGCCATCAAAAACAAACACCACAACCCACCATATAAAGCGGTTGATCACAACCCAAAAGCTAGTAAGAAAGGTACTTCTGCTCCTTCAGGCGTTACCAACTCCATGCAGGTATAAGATTTCCTGCCTAGCAATGCAACATTAACAGCTTGCCAAGGAAAGGAGCAGAAGCAGGGAATCATGTTTTGATACTCACTCTTTGTCTCCCCATTGGTCTTGCTTTTCCTGCTTCTACGGCCTTTTGTTCCAGGTGTTACCGCTTCCTCCATTTCCACATCTTCGTCTTCACTGCCACAAGTGCCATTTGGAGAACATCCATTAGTCTCTCCATTTACTACTCCATTCTCAAAGCCAAACTCTTTTTGCAACAACGCTTTCACTTTTGTCAGATAGCCATCCTGGAAGAGAAAAAAAAAAAAAAGTGTAAGCACTTTGCACTCTCACCATTGATACTCAATACCGTTATGGCAGCCATCAATGGCAGAAAGTGCACTTAACTGCTAGCCGATGCAGTTGTACTGCGGCAGCATGGCTCGTCTGCATGAAATGTAGTTATGCTACATCGGTAGCATAAACACACACTAGGCAGCTCCCGCGGGGCACAGAACCAGGAACGGTGTATGAACAGACGGTCAGTTCACTGCTCAGAGAACCAGAAACTGTTTACAGAGTATGAACAGTGATCTGTTCAGTTAGGCGCCTTTCACACGGACGATCAGGTCCGCCTGTCAGTCTCAGGCGGACCTGAACGGATGCTCCATAGAGATCTATGGAGCTTCGGATGTCAGCGGTGACAGGTCCGCTGACATCCGCTTCGATACGAAAAAGCTATTTTTCCATCCGTCATCAGATCGGGTGACAACGGACACTGTGGTCCGTCGTCACCCAATCTCCCATAGGGGAGAGCGGCACTGACATGTTCATCCCTGCACAGTGTGCAGAGACAGACCTGTCATCTTCCTGCTCAGCAGAGATCGCTCCAGCAATCCCCGCTGAGCAAGCGGATATCCACGGAGCAGATCAGCACTGATCTGCCCCATGTGAAAGGACCCTTAGAACACTCCACAGGATACATATTAACCCCATTCACTAGCCCCTAGTGTTAACTCCTTCACTGCCAGTGACTTACAGTAAAAAAAAATGCAGTTTTAAATTACATCAATCACTGCATTAATGAAAAAGGTCTCAAATTAAATCAAACCCTGATGATATTATTCATTGCAGTAAATTCCAGAATAGAAATCTTTTAAGGATCTACCAGACGCAGTGCACCAGGAGTTTAAACATTTCCAGACTTTGGAATAAAATAGCTCTAGCGACACTGCTAGATAGGATTGTAGTAACCAACTTAACTAAAAATCCCTTCCTCAAAATCTACTCATCTGAAGCCAAGCCGAGTTAGCTTCGCTACCTCCTGGTGAAGTAGGGGACCTTGTATCAGCATGTCTTCAACAGCATGTGCCAAAATGGTTAGAGTTGCATCAGAAGGGATGAAAACCCAAGCTCTTGGGCCAAGAGGGAGCAATGAGGATTACCGTTGTATCCCCTTCCTGGATTTTCCTTATGACCTGAGGGATAAGCAGAAAGGGGAGGGCGCGTAACAGGTGAAACCTCTAAGGCTGGATTTACACCTATGCAGATTTAGTGCTTTTTGCACTACAGTCTATTTGACATGGTTTCCTATGGAACACTTTCTGTAGTGCAAAACTGCTAAATGCACTAAAATGGCATAGGTGTGAATCCAGCCTTACTGTGCTCCAGAGCATCTAATCCTAGGGATAGCTTGGTTCTGTTCAGTGAGGAGAGACGCCTGTGCATTCCCCCCCTCCCATTTAACGATCACATGGTAAAATTTTTGTTCAATCTCCACTCAGCTTTGTAAACCTGGTTTCTGAGAGAGTCCGCTTCCCTCTTTAAAGAGCCCTTTTAGAGGGAATGCTGACAGAATATGGAGCTCTGCCCATCTTAGAATACTCCCTCCTAGACACGGAAGATCTGTTTTTGGTGCCCCCCCCATCTGTTTATGTAGGCCACCACAATGGTGTTGCAAGACACGACCTGTATATGAAGTCCCTGCACTTCTCTGGCAAACATCAGTAAAGCCATTTATTGCTTTTAGTTCCCTCCCAATTCAAGGATCTTACTGCTTCTCTTGTAGACCACGGGCCCCATGACTGCTCATGTGAGCCCCCCCAACCCCAGGAGCTGGCATCTATTGTTAACCTTACTTGGACCAGGAAGGACCATAAACCTGTTGAAAACTTCATCTGGTTCTTCCAGCAAAGACTCCTTTTCACTGAGGTGGGGACCTTCACTAGCAAGTCCAGAGAATCTTGCAGGGATATGAAGTGAAGTCTTGCCCACTGAATTGCAGTTATGGTAGGAGGTCAGGGTTGCCAATATTGACAATCTTTCTAATGGACAGGAGCTGATTGGACTGCAACGACACTTAAAGCTTTTTCTCCTGGAAGAAAGATCTTTTGCTTCACTGAGTGAATAACCCCAAGAACAACACTTCCTGCGAGGGAATCAGTTAACTTCTGGAGGTTTAAGATCCATTGTATGGACTAGGTGGGCACAGGCTCTGAAGCGAAACAGGTCATCCAGATAAGGAATCACAGGATTCCCTCTAGATGCAGAAGGTACCAATGCTTTGGCCATTACCTTTGTGAACACTTTGAGCCAACTGGCCAAGATGGGAGTGCTCTGAATTGTAAGTTTACCACCCCACCCCCACTTTCAATGCCAACTGCAGTTATTTCTGGGACCTGGCAGCTAGGGGTATGTGGAGGTAGGCATCCTGTAATTCTATTGATGCCATGTAGCACCCTTTCTTCAGGAAGTTTGACTGAGAAAATGGAATTCATCCGAAATCTTCTGTACTCAGATTTAGGATGAGACAGAACGTTCCTGAACAAGGAATATGTGCAAGTAGAACTGGAATAACTGCCTTGTAGGAACTAGAACAATGACCGAGATCTCAGTTCCAGGATTAAGGACTTCATGGCAAGAGCCTTGGCTGGATCCCCTGGGGAGTTGTCACCAAAAATCATTAGAGGTTCTTCCATGAATTTGATCACATATTCCTGGGAGAGCAGGTTTAGAATAAACTATATTGGTGCAATTCCTCTTCACGGCAGAAGAAACTCCCGGTCAGAGGAAGGCGTCACTGAATTTCTGGAAGTCGCAGGAGGATTAAAGCACTCCACTCCTACCTTTGGATTTTTGGAAAGACTGACAAGACACAAAGCTAGTGTGTCTGCACTTGATGCAGAGTCCCAGGTTTTTTTTTGCCAAAAGGCCCTGCTAGGATTGTTAGTGTTGCGGACACACACACACACCTGAGTTATTTGCAATGTATGACACTACTGCAGATAAGGATTAAAAAAAAAAAAAAGTCCAAAATCTGTTTCGGGGAATCCACAGCAACATGGGATTCATCTGGTTAATCCAGTGCTCAAAATGCATAGCAACACTTGCCGTTGCCAGCTTCAGGATTGTTCATAACCAACTGCCAGGCTTTTAAGTAGGTCCATCTTATCCATGGGCTCCTTTAGCATGCCCACATCTTTAAAAAGCAAGATTAGTTGACTTTGAAACCTGCAAGAAAGCGGAATTCAGTTTTGGAACCTTGTTCCAGATCGTAGGAAAATCATGACTAACCAGAATCTTGTGGGTCTGAGAAAAGAATGGCTTCTCTGGTTCTAGAATTTTTTTCGTATCTGATCAAATGGACTGGAAAAGTGCAGCCTTTGGAGTTTCCTAGGCCTGTGTATATGGTCATGTGAGGAGCACTCCTTTTCTAGCTCCAAGGTAGCAGAGGGGGGGGGGGGGGGAACAGCACTGCAGATTTTTGGAGAGAATCCTGGGAAGCCGGACCCCCACCTGCATCAGAAACCCCCTGGGATTCTGACATTGGCCATCGAGCCCAAGGTTCCAGGTTTGTTGACCTGAAAGGTGGTCCAGAACTCATCCCTAACTGTTGTAACCAGATGGCACAAATGGATGGAAACTCTTCCCTGACTGAATCTGAAATGCAATCTGCACAAAGGTGGTTGTACAGCTTTAGGACTCCTTAAAACTGCAAGCAGGAAATAAAAGACACTTTGGGGGTTATTTATGAAAGGCAAATCCACTTTGCACTGGAAGTGCATGCGCTCTAAATCTAAGGGGTAGATCTGAAATGATGAGGAAGCTCTGCTGATTTTATCATCCAATCATGTGCAAGCTAAAATGCTGTTTTTTATTTTCCTTGCATGTCCCCCTCGGATTTTCCTTTCGTAAATAACCCCCTTTGTCTCTTGTGCAGAAGCTCCATAAAAGGGTACATACTTCAGACAGCTCCTCTTTGTTCAGCTTAGTCTCCAAATCAGTCAATTTATCTTTAGCCTCTGCTTCCAGGTAGTCAGTCACCAAATTCAGTTTCTGTTCTATGCATTCCTATGAAAAAGGGGACAAAACGTTGTTACAAAATTTGGAACAGACCAAATAAATGAAAATTTGGCTGAGTAAAACTGAATTCTGTCTTCAGGGACTAGTGGATGAAGGTCCAAACCACTACCAGGTTCACCAGCTGAGTCAGTACTTAACTAAGGCAGATGTAAACATGCAATCAAAACTACCTATAACTGGCTCAGCTTGTATAGGAGCAGCAGCTCAGTTCACTTGAACAGGCATCAAGGCTCAGCATCTGCTCCCTGGACTATAAAGCCAACCTACAATTAAAGCCCAAATATCCCCATTCATAGCACAAACCTACTTCTGCATAGCAATTCTGACCAAGGGCTCAATCACATGAAGTAAAATGTGCACGGCAACATAACAGCAATGCCCATTTTGAACGGCACCATTATAGTGGCAATTGTCAGATTGCAGCATACATGCCATTTTGTGTTCCACCATTTGTTGAGGTGCACTGCCAGCATATTAAAAGGCTGCCTTAATACACATTAAACATTGTAAAAGGGACCTAAAAACACGTTACCACTTTTGAAATGAAACTGCACTGACCAAGTTAAACCCCCCCCCCCCCTAGAGGAGGTCCAGCCACCACCCCCCATAGCTGCTGTCTTATTAGGACAATTACCCGTCCTAGAATCCAGCACCCAAGCTGATGTTTCCATTGGCTCTCTGGCACCACCATCGCCTGTAAGGGAACCCAGCAGTAAAATCTTACTGCTTCACAGCCAGTTCCCTACTGGGGAGGGTCTTCAGGAAATGGGGACAGGGTACCTGTCAAAACCATGTACCTGTTCCTACCTCAAGGTGCCAAATGTGGCATGGAAGGAAACTCAAGCAGAGCTTCCCCTTTTGGGTTGAGCTCTGCTTTACTTACTGCTTCCTTTTATTTGATCTCTTCTGAAAACTCCAGGACTACAATCCTACTTAGTTCTCACATGTTTGAGGCGGATAGGTAGTTTTATTTGCCATCATAAACTGTACTGCAATATTTATTATCAGTTGTAAACAATGTTCTGACAAGAGGGTTTAAGGAGTACAAGTTACTTTTTGTGCACAGCAGATTCCCCTACATTGCTTCTCCCAGACTTGGGGACAACAAGCCTCATGCACATAGTATGTACGCATTTGGCATCTTTTTTTACAGCTCAACAGCCTGTCCAGTTTGAAGGGCAGAGCTCCCTTACATTGTGATATCATACAAACAGAGTTGCAACAGATCCACACTATTGAACACAGACAGCAATGCAGTGTGAGTCACATATGATGTGTGTGATGCAAATTCAGCCAGTTTGTATGACACCTGCAGCAGTTCGCAGTGTGAACTTGGATGCAGGAACCTGCACTGGTTCCTGTATCACAATAGTGTAAACCAGGGTTTAAGACCTCTTGCACACCAGCTTGAAAAGCTCAGTACAGCTTTTTTTTTACTGAGCTAAAATACAGACTATCAATTGTATCATGTTTATGCACAGGTCTGTAAACAAGCATTTAAGAAAAAAAAAGTTTTGGAAAGTAATTTGAGTCTGCCTGCAAATGTCCATTTACATATTGTGCAGAACGAGAATGTTTTTGAGCACTTGTGTGTGAAAAGCACACATGTGTAAATAAGTTAAAAAGTCTGAATATACTTTACACAGGCACATTTTATTTACACTATACTTTGAGCAATGCAAATAAAACAGTTTGCTTTGTTTACATACAATCTGAAGCCAATAGCATGCTTACCTTTTCGGTTAGTCCATCTTGTTCTTTATCCATTGCCTTCAGCCTGAAAGATAGATAAGAGTCACAGCTGAACAGAGATATCAGCTCATCTATGCAGCAGAAACAAGTCAGGAAAGATGCAAATCCCCCACAGTAAACCAAAACATTACCTGTTGGAACAGACAGTGTCATGTGTTTACATATTAACCACTTGCCACTTCCACCCCCCTCCTGCCCAGGCCAATTTAAGTGTCAATAGCACGGTCAGGCAACACTAGCATTTTTGAGAAAGCCCTTTTGGTGGCATTTAACCACCATTTGGGTTTTGTTTTTTTGCTAAACAAATCTGAACATTTAATAAAATGTGTGTTATAAAATTTTCTAAATACAGCAAGTAGTTTTCCCCAACAGATCCCGCTTTGGGAGGGGAAAAATAAATAAAAAACATACGGCTGTGGAATGGCACCAAACTACATTACCTAAAAAAAAAAACCTTTACAAGTGTAGCACTGACCCCCAAAGGTGCCGCTGATTTTTCTGGGCTTACCGATTACCTCCTCCAGCTCGTAACTCATTGTTCTTGTCTAGGGGTTCCCAGGGTTAATGGCCCAGTAACTGCAGAGACTGACACCTGAATTCATTTTTTGAGTTTTTTTTATTTGCATAAAACAGTTTGAACAGAACTCAGTCTCTCCCTTAGGAATAGAGTGTATAAGGACGACGTATAGCTCAGGTACTTTGGAACTGCTGACTTTTTTTTTGAAGTCTCTACATAATCCAAGGAATAGCCACTCAACTGGATTCTTTAACTGTTGGATAAATCCTCGTTTATGGATACTAGCAGCCAACAAGTATTTTTAGCTCAGCAAAGCCTCTGCCATAGACTTGGTTGCAAACAGAAGGCCGGAGGTAGAACTTTCTTACTGTACCAGTATCTTGCAGCCGGTCCGGCGATACCGCAAGAAATGTGGATTCAATTAGTGTCCTCTACAGCTCAGCCAACCTTGTGTGTGGCCCTCTTACTAATGAGTCCTTCCCTGATTGCATGAAGAGTTGCTGGGCCTCTCCAAACCTGAGACGGCACCGGAACACCTTAGAATCCTCCTTCCAGTTACTGTGCCTCGGACTAACCAGTTCCGAGGCCCGGAAACTGGTGGATCCGCACCCCAGGCCATGAGGGCCTCTGGGGGCTGGTCAGGAGGACCAGGATCACGGAGTCAGCAACAACTTCTGGACCAGAACCACAGGACTTCAACACCTAAGTGGGCAAAGACAGCTCTCAGCCCAGTCAAGCAATAGGTAGGACAATTTCCCTGATCATGCGACCAATACGACAGCCAATAAGAGTCCACATGACTGCCAATCCTTCCAAATCATTCAGAACTTGTTAAAGGAGTGGGCAGGAAGGGGTTAAAAAAAAAACCACAGTTTACATGGCTTATGCCAAGATATAAAGAATGCAGTCAATGGTAGCAGCGCAGTGTCACCATAGACGCCTGTGATTCCGAATGACTAAAGGCCGAGGTCACCCTTCCCCATGCAAATGGCTCATTGAGGGGAGAGGTGTCAGTTTATGCTCTGGTGGTGCAGGACATAGGACACATCACATACCAGTGTAAGGGGGGAGGGGGTGTTTGTAGGAGCCAACTTGCAGTACAGAATCTCTTTATGTTGGACTTTGCTGGATGCAAGTACTGCATGTAAATACTACACAGCTGTGTGTGGACTCAACACTTCCTAAAAATTGTGGGTTAGACTCCCAAACTTTACTTACATAGCCAAGGACCAAGCATACATCTTAGCCAATACATTGTACTAAGGCCTCAGTAGAAAAATAAGAAGAGTCTAATGAAAACAGACATTGTTCAGAAGGGAGTCTGAACAACACTGAGGGGGGGGGGGCACAGGCAACTAGGAGATATCTAGAGGGGGGACCCCCTACAAGTGACAACTGGGAGACCCCCTACAAGTGACAACTGGGAGGCGTCTTTGGTGGGGCTGAGAGACATCTATGGGGGGCCCTGGGATAGGTCTTCAGGGGGAACCCTACAGATGACACCCCTAAAGGTATGGAAGGGGGACTCCCCCACAGGGGACAATGGAGACATGTGAGGGGGGCATGGGGTAAATCTGCAGGGGGCCCCTACAGATGGCAACTGGAATAAATCTTCAGGGGGAACCCCTAAAAGTGACACCTTGGAGAACCCCTACAGGTATGGAAGGGGCCCACTACAGGTGACAAGAGACATGTGGGAGGGGAGCTCTGGGTTAAATCTTCAGGGGGGACATCCCTACAGGTGAGACCCAGGACACATTTGAGGGGACCCCCTGGGATACATCTTTAGGGACCCCTTCAGGTGAGGGTTAGGAGCCACCTTTGGGGGCCCTACAGATATCGCGGGTCCCATACCACCAATTAGTGAATGTAAACCTATGCACAGGTATGTCCCCCCCCCCCCATGGGCATCTGAGGGGGGGGGGGGAGACCTCCGTGATGACCTCATCAACGAGCACCATGACGTCAGTCAGCCGCTTACCTCTTCCTGACATCAGCAGGCAGGGCGGGAGAGGCAGCCTGGGCCGGCATGGCTCCGGGATTCCACGGATAAAATGCGGGGATGGTGCTGAAGATAAAATCTCCCCGGACTGCTGACAGCCGAATAAAACCGCGGGAAATACAGCGCTTCCCGCCAACACAGGGATGCGAGCCACCGAGGGAGTGTGGAGCCGGAGCACAGGACACCGAGACTGACCGCCAATGAGACCGAGCGAGAACACCGGACACAGAGACACCCGGCAACACGCGACCGCCTCAGC
Source organism: Lithobates pipiens (assembly GCF_037356315.1). Lineage (NCBI taxonomy): Eukaryota > Metazoa > Chordata > Amphibia > Anura > Ranidae > Lithobates > Lithobates pipiens. The sequence continues at coordinate 573,657,046 of NW_027507903.1, forward strand.
TTTTCAAATGGCCCCGGGATCACGTGACTCCGCCCCTCCGCAATCTCCCGCGCTTTGTGTTTACGCGCGAAGGTAGAGGAGAAAAAAACGTGTGAATGACAGGCTGACGTGAGGAAGGGGGCGCAGCTCCGAGCCCGGTCCGCCCTCCCACCGGGGAGATTTACATGGCGGCAGGGCGGGTTCGCAGGGGGAAAATATTCATAAGGCCGCCCACTTCTCCCGGTCCTCTGGAGCCTGGCGGTGGCGCGCTCGTCGGCCGTGACGTCAGGTTTAAAGGTCAGTGTGGCGGGAAAGGAGCGCAGGCGCGCTGAGGAGTGTCTGCAACGGGTGAGCACGCCCCCTGCTGGCGACGTCAGGCGGGAGTTGTTATCGTTCTCTCAGCTGCTGTGTGAAGACCAGAGTGTGTGGGGCCATTCCAACCCCCACCATTGGAGAAAGTAGTCCTTACACACAGACCCAGCCTCTTTCTGAGATTTGTTGTTTACAAGTTAAAAATAGTTTTTTTTTCTTGCTAGAAAATTACTTAGAACCCCCAAATATTTTCCTTTTTTTTTTTTCTAACACACTAGAGAAAATAATGGTGGTAGTTGCAATACTTTCTATCACTCCGTATTTGCGCAGCGGTCTTACAAGCGCACTTTTTTTGGAAAAAATACAATTTTAGTGAATAAAAAAATAAGACATTAGTAAAGTTAGTCCAATTTTTTTTATATTGCGAAAGATAATGTTACGCCGAGTAAATTGATACCCAACTTGTCACGCTTCAAAATTGCGCCCGCTCATGGCATGGTAACGAACTTTTAACCTTAAAAACTCCATAGTCAACATTTAAAAAATCCTACAGGTTGCATGTTTTGAGTTACAGAGGAGGTCTAGGTCTAGAATTATTGCTCTCACTCTACCGATCACGGCGATATCTCACATGTGTGGTTTGAACACCGTTTACATATGCGGGCGCTACTCACCTATGCGTTCGCTTCTGCGCGTGAGCTCGGCAGGATGGGGCGCGCTTAAAAAAAAAAAAATCTTATTTATTTTATTTTTACACTGTTCTTCTTCTTCAAAAAAATTGTGTCACTTTTATTCCTATTACAAGGAATGTAAACATCCCTTGTAATAGAAAAAAGCATGACAGGTCCTCTTAAATATGAGATCTGGGGGTAAAAAAGACTTCAGATCTCATATTAACACTAAAATGCAAAAAAAAAAAAAAAAAATAGTAATTAAAAAAAAAGTCCCTTTAAGAGCTATGGGCATATGGGCAGAAGTGATGTTTTGATGTCACTTCCGCCCTGCAATGTTATGGTGACGGGTGGGGGCCATTTTCCCCTCACTTGTCTCCATACCCAGCAAGGAAGAGGATCCGATCGCCTCTGCTGACTGCGCTGGTAAGCAGAGGAGGGTACCGGAGCACGGCGGGGGGGGGGGGGGGGTGCTCTTTCCTGCCGCCGATAAGTGATCTTGTGGTGAATCCGCTGAAGAAGACCACCATTATCGGAAAGCGGACCACCGGCCGAACAAGAAGATACTGGGGCTATGGCAGCTAGTTGCTGCCATAACAACGATATTCCTCTTCAAAGTTAGGATGTATATCTGCATTCCAGAAGTGGTTATAGACTATTGTTTTTAGTACCCACCAAGGTGTCTGAAATAAAGAATAATATAGCGCTGTGTGAGGGGTTAGCTCGGCAGCGGGTGTGTGTGACCCCCTGGATGGGTTCACAACACAAAGTCAGGCACAGCAGACAGCGGTGTAGGTTTAAAAAAACAAAAGATCCGGTTTATTTAGGCTACATGCAGTGATACATATAACAGCCAAACAAAATAAAACAAGAAAATAAATCCTGGTCAGCTTGACCTCTAACTACACACGTAGACTCCCTGTCTAACAACTGGGTGCAGCCTTGTGCTGTACCAGTCCCTGCCTTTGTTGTAAAGGTTTTGCCACACAGGCGTTAACTCACCGCACAGTACAGGTGACACACTCCCCAGTCTATACAACACAAAACTGGTTCCAGGATGGAGCATCTCCCTATGCATGCTGGGGTTTTTTGTAGAGGTCTTAATGAGCCCACTTACTACAGCTGGGCTCATTAACTCTTCCCCTCTAATTGTAAAAGTCTGCATAAAGCCTGAATCTAGGACACACATATTTCCCATCCTGGATACAACCAGGTGATTTTACCTGCGTGCTGCCACATACCCCCCCCTCTTGTTTCAACCTTGGGGTTGTAACACAAGCAGCCAGACACGCATGTATCCGAGACAAAGCATCCACATTCCCCATTTTAACACCAGGGCGATGCTTAACTGTAAAGTTAAATTCCTGTAGGGCCAGGAACCACCTATTTACCCTTCTATTGGTCTCCTTGTTTTGAGCCATCCACTTTAAAGGAGCGTGATCAGTCACCAGGTCAAAGTGCCTACCTAGCAGATAGTACCGAAGGGAATCTAGAGCCCACTTCACTGCTAAACATTCCTTCTCAATCGTGGAGTAATTTACCTCATGGGACTTTAACTTCCTGCTGAGGTAAATGACTGGGTGCTCTTCCCCGTTCCAGACCTGGGATAACACTGCTCCTAACCCAACGTCTGATGCATCAGTTTGTACAACAAAGTCCTTAGAGAAGTCTGGTGAGTACAACACTGGCTGGCTACATAAGGCTGTTTTTAAGGACTGAAATGCTTCTTCAGCCTCTGGGGACCATTTAACCATAATCGACTCTTTCCCTTTTGTCAGGTTGGTGAGGGGCACAGCCTGAGAAGCAAAATGGGGAATAAATCGTCGATAATAGCCAGCGATTCCCAGAAAGGCTCGTACCTGTTTCTTGCTGTTGGGACGTGGCCAACTCTGTATGGCCTCGACTTTATTGACTTGGGGTTTTATCACCCCCCTCCCAATAGTGTACCCAAGATATTTGGCCTCCTCCTGTCCAATGGTACACTTCTTTGGATTGGCCGTAAACCCAGCTTCCCGGATAGAGTCTAGGACTGCTTGTACTTTTGGCAAATGTGAGACCCAGTCTCTGCTATGAATAATCACATCATCCAGGTAAGCTGCAGCATATTTCTGATGGGGCCTCAGAATCTTATCCATTTTCCGCTGGAATGTTGCCGGTGCATTCTGTAACCCAAACGGCATTCTCTTATATTGGAATGCCCCATCTGGGGTTACAAACGCAGTTTTCTCCTTGGCTGACTCGGCCAGGGGAATTTGCCAATACCCTTTGGTGAGATCAAGAGTTGTCATATATCGGGCTGTTCCCAGCCGGTCAATCAACTCATCCATACGCGGCATGGGGTAGGTGTCAAATTTTGTAACTTTATTTAATTGTCGAAAATCGTTACAAAACCGCCAGCTCCCATCAGGTTTGGGCACTAGTACGATAGGACTGGACCAGTCACTCTGGGACTCCTCTATCACACCCAATTCCAGCATCCTTTGAACCTCCCCACGTATTGCCTCCCGTCGGGCCTCTGGTATTCTATAAGGTTTTAGTTTTACCCTTTCTCCTGGCGGGGTGATAATTTCATGCTCTACGCCAGATGTTTGTCCCGGCAGCTCAGAGAAAATCTCTTTGTTACGAAGTACAAACTCTTTAACCTCCTGTTGTTGGGCTTTCGATAAGGTGTCTGCTATTCCAACCTCAGGAACTAAGCAATCAGGCTGTACTTGTGACAAAGTCTCTGCGACTAGGGAATTCCCTATCCCTCCAGGCTTTCAGCAGATTGACGTGATAGATCTGCTCCGGCTTTCGCCTTCCTGGCTGTCTAACCCTGTAGTTCACCTCACTAATTTTTCAATTACTTCATATGGACCTTGCCATTTGGCCAGAAATTTGCTTTCAACCGTAGGGACTAGCACCAAGACCCTATCCCCCGGGGAAAAAGCACGTGTCTTGGCCCCACGGTTGTACACTCTCTGCTGTGCTAACTGCGCTTGGGTTAAATGTTCCTTTACAATTGGCATTACCTGTGCAATTCTATCTTGCATCAGGGCGACATGCTCAATCACACTCCTGTGAGGAGAACTCTAATTTTCCCAAGTTTCCTTGGCGATATCCAGCAGCCCTCTTGGGTGTCTCCCATAGAGCAACTCGAAGGGTGAGAAACCCGTAGAGGATTGGGGTACCTCCCTAATGGCAAACATCAGATAGGGTATTAGACAATCCCAATTCTTTCCATCTCTATCCACCACCTTCTTTAACATTTGTTTTAGGGTTTTGTTGAATCTTTCAACCAACCCATCTGTTTGGGGGTGATACACAGATGTACGCAATTGCTTCACTTTGTACAACTTGCATAATTCTTTCATAACCCGGAACATAAAGGGTGTACCTTGGTCCGTAAGCAGTTCCTTACAAATACCCACGCGGCTAAAAACAAGAGATAGCTCTTTGGCTATGGTTTTGGCCGAGGTATTTCGAAGAGGAATTGCTTCCGGATATCGGGTGGCATAGTCCAATATAACCAAAATGTACTGATGCCCCCTAGCGGACTTCATTATCGGACCTACCAAATCCATTGCGATCCTTTCAAAGGGGACCTCAATGATAGGAAGAGGTACCAGCGGGTTACGGAAATGTGACATAGGTGCCGACTTCTGACACACAGGGCAGGAGGAACAATAATTTTCTGTTTCCTTCATGACCCCAGGCCAATAGAATTTCTGCAATACCCTCTCTCTGGTTTTTTCGGTCCCCAGATGACCTCCCAGAATGTGCCCATGGGCCAATTCTAACACCAACTTCCTGTAAGGTTTGGGCACCACAAGTTGCTCAATGGTTTCTTCTGCCCTTTGAGCCACTCGATACAGCAGGTCCCTTTCCACAGTGAAGTACGGGTAAGTGCAAGTCTTATCTGGGTTCACTAACTCGCCATCTATTTTCACCACATTTTCCCGTGCCTTTATTAGGGTGGGGTCTTTTAACTGTTCTGTGGCAAAATTTTCCCTGTGAACCTCAAGATCCAAAAACTCCACAGACGGCATGTTTTCAACTGAGGATGTTGGCTCCTCCCCAGTTTCTCGAGTTTCCCCCGCCAATACCGACAAGGGAAATTCAGGAGAGTCCTCACCACTCCCAGAGGAATTCTGGTCATCTTCCTGGTTTATAGGGGCACCAGTGGGGGGCTCAGGACAATCCCAGAGTTCCCAGAATTTTGGAAAATCCCTTCCCACAATAGCATCATGTGGTAAGTGAGACACTAACCCCACCTGATGAGAGAGGTTACCTTTGGGGGTCTCAAAAAACACTGAAGTTACAGGATACTCTCGGGTGTCCCCATGCACACAAATAACAGCCACCCTGTTCTTCCCAGAGACCTCTGTAGTAACTAATTCAGCTTTTATCAATGTTACCAGGCTACCTGAATCTAGCAACACATCAACATGTCTACCATTAATACACATTTTACATAAATGTCTCTCAGGTCCCCGAATGGCAGTGCATGCAACTGTCGCAAACAGCGACTGACGTCTCTCCCTTATAAAGTCACATTGCATAGGCTCATCCACAACTGGGCAATTGGCTGCAATATGTCCCTCTTGCCGGCAGCGGTAGCAAATAATCTTTTTCGCTGCCTCTTGCAGCATGGGCTTCCTGGGCTGCTCCCGCCAGACCTTAGGTAGAACTCCCACCCTCTCACTCTCTCCACCCTCACCCCTTGGAGTCATCTTGCCCGCCACTGGGGATGATCTGGTCTTAGGGGGGAAAGTCCGTGAGTCCCTGGAAGATGTGGTCAGGTTCTCTGTAGCCAAGTACCTCTCAACCAGATCCACAAGTTTATCTGCATTTTCTGGGTCTCCATGGCTTACCCATTTTTGGATGGCAGTAGGAAGAGCTCTCAGGAAACGATCCATAACAACACGTTCCACAATGTTTGGTGCAGTCAAAGTCTCTGGCTGCAGCCACTTCCTGCTCAGGTGAATGAGATCATACATTTGAGACCTGGGAGATTTTCCAACCTGAAAAGTCCAGTTATGCACACGCTGAGCCCGGACGGCCAGGGTGACACCCAGCCGTGCCAATATTTCTGCTTTTAGCACCACATAGTCTTTTGCTTGGTCAGGCTCTAGGTCATAATAAGCTTTCTGCAATTCCCCAGTTAACAGAGGGGCCACCAGTCCAGCCCATTGCTCCTTAGGCCACTTTTCCCTTTCAGCAGTCCTTTCAAATGTGGTCAAAAACACCTCCGGATCATCCTCTCCAGTCATTTTTGTCAGTAAACGGCTCGCACCAAAGGATGCGGTATTATTGTAACCACTTGCTTCATTGGTCTGCGGACGTTGCTGTATTAATGTCTCTATTTTCTGTTGAAAATTCTGCTCTTGCTTCTGCAACAGGTCTATGAAGCGGGCTTCAGATCGCTGCTGGGCTTGTTGCTGAGCTTCCAAACTCTGCTGGTGAGCCTTCTGCTGATTTTCCAAACTCTGCTGCAAAGTTGCATTTATCTGCTGCTGGGCTGCAAGGCTCTTTTGTAAACCTGCATTTGTTTGCTGCTGATTTGCATTTGCTTGAGCCAGCTGTCTCAGTATCTCCTCCATGCTGGCCTTAACAAAAAAAAAAAAGTGCCAAAATTCTCCACCAACTGTGAGGGGTTAGCTCGGCAGCGGGTGTGTGTGACCCCCTGGATGGGTTCACAACACAAAGTCAGGCACAGCAGACAGCGGTGTAGGTTTAAAAAAACAAAAGATCTGGTTTATTTATGCTACATGCAGTGATACATATAACAGCCAAACAAAATAAAACAAGAAAATAAATCCTGGTCAGCTTGACCTCTAACTACACACGTAGACTCCCTGTCTAACAACTGGGTGCAGCCTTGTGCTGTACCAGTCCCTGCCTTTGTTGTAAAGGTTTTGCCACACAGGCGTTAACTCACCGCACAGTACAGGTGACACACTCCCCAGTCTATACAACACAAAACTGGTTCCAGGATGGAGCATCTGCCTATGCATGCTGGGGTTTTTTGTAGAGGTCTTAATGAGCCCACTTACTACAGCTGGGCTCATTAACTCTTCCCCTCTAATTGTAAAAGTCTGCATAAAGCCTGAATCTAGGACACACATATTTCCCATCCTGGATACAACCAGGTGATTTTACCTGCGTGCTGCCACAGCTGTTATACACACAGTAATAATAATACACGCATAATATAGTGCTGTTATACACACAATAATAATAATACACACATAGTGCTGTTATACTCACAATATATTAATACACACATAATATAGTGCTGTTATACACACAATAATAATAATACACACATAGTCCTGTTATACTCACAATATATTAATACACACATAATATAGTGCTGTTATACACACAATAATAATAATACACACATAGTCCTGTTATACTCACAATATATTAATACACACATAATATAGTGCTGTTATACACACAGTAATAATAATACACACATAATATAGTGCTGTTATACACACAGTAATACAAATACACACATAATATAGTGCTGTTATAGACACGGTAATAATAATGCACACATAAAATAGTGTTGTTATACACACAATAATAATAATACACACATAATAGAGTGCTGTTATACACACAATAATAATAGTACACACATAATATAGTGCTGTTATACACACAATAATAATAATACACACATAGTGCTGTTATACACACAATAATATTAATATACACATAATACAGTGTTGTTATAGACACATTAATAATAATGCACAAATAAAATAGTGCTGTTATACACACAATAAAATAATAATACACACATAATATAGTGCTGTTATACACACAAGAATAATAATACACACATAATATAGTGCTGTTATATGCAAAATAATAATACACACATAATATGGTGCTGTTATACACACAATAATAATAATACACACATAATACAGTGCTGTTATACACACAATAATAATAATACACACATAGTGCTGTTATACACACAATAATATTAATACACACATAATATAGTGCTGTTATACACATAGTAATAATAATACACACATGATATAGTGCTGTTATACACACAGTAATAATAATACACACATGATATAGTGCTGTCATACACACAGTAATACTAATACACACATGATATAGTGCTGTTATAGACACAGTAATAATAATACACACATAATATAGTGCTGTTATACACACAATAATAATAATACACACATAATATAGTGCTGTTATACACACAATAATAATACACACATCATTTAGTGCTGTTATACACACAATAATAATAATACACACATAATATAGTGCTGTTATACACACAATAATAATACACACATAATAGAGTGCTGTTATACACACAATAATAATACACACATAATATAGTGCTGTTATACACACAATAATAATAATACACACATAGTGCTGTTATACACACAATAATAATAATACACACATAGTGCTGTTATACACACTATAATATTAATATACACATAATACACATAATACAGTGCTGTTATACACACAGTAATAATAATACACACATAATATAGTGCTGTTATATACACAATAATAATAATACACATACCAGAACAGGCCCTTATGAGTACCTAGGTAATGCCTCTCGGCCTTTGTAACGCCCCGGCAGTTTTCCAGGAATTTATTAACGATGTCCTCCGAGATTTGTTGCAATTGTGTGTGGTGGTTTATCTCGATGATATCCTCCATATTTTCCAAGTCCCTGGAGAGCCACCACACAGATGTCTGTCGTGTACTTCAGAAACTAAGAGAGAACAATCTCTATTGTAAACTGGAGAAGTGTGAGTTCCATCGTGAACAGGTTACATTCCTGGGTTATGTCATCTATGTCAACTGTCGGCAGTCCTACAGTGGCCTCGACCCGTGCGTTTACGTCCTCTGCAGCGTTTCCTGGGCTTTGCCAACTAGTATCGGAAGTTTATTCGTAACTTCTCATCTCTGGTCAAGCCTCTGACTGATATAACCAGTAAGGACGCTAACCCACAGAGTTGGTCTCCGGAGTCCATTAAGGCCTTTGAGACTCTCAAGGCTGCCTTTGTTTCTGCTCCTGTATTGGCACATCCTGATCCTATGTTGCCTTTTATCCTAGAAGTTGATGCTTCTGAGACTGGAGTTGGCACCCTTCTGTCTCAATGTCCTAACTCTGAGAGCGCTATGCATCCGTGTGGCTACTTTTCCAAGAAATTGTCACCTGCTGAGTGCAATTATGAGATTGGTGACAGAGAGCTGTTGGCGATCATTTTAGCCCTGAAAGAATGGAGACATCTCCTTGAAGGTACCACTGCGCCCGTTCTTATTCTTATTGACCATAAGAATCTTACATTGTTGTCTGAGGCTAAGCGACTCTCTCCCAGAAGGGCGTGATGGGCTCTTTTCTTGTCAAGCTTTAATTACATTGTCTCATTCTTACCCCGTACTAAGAATGTAAGGGCTGATGCCTTGTCACGACAATTTTCCTCCACTTCCAAGTCGGAGTCGGTTCCTATGATTCCTCCTGATCGTATCTTGGCTACGGTTCGCATCAGTCTTACTTCTCCTTTGGGGGACAAAATTCTTGCTGCTCAGGTCCATGCTCCTCCTGATAAACCTTGTGACCGCTGCTTTGTCCCAGAGAGTCTCTGTACTGCAGTGCTCCATACTTACCATTCTCCCAAGGCAGCTGGCCATCCTGGAAAGAATCAACTCATTTGGGCCATCTCCCAACAATTCTGGTGGCCTAGTCTACGGGCTGATGTTACTGCCTTCGTAGCTGCCTGTCCCGTGTGTGCTCAGAGTAAGACTCCACGACACCTTCCAGTGGGCCTCCTACAACCCATACCCAATGGAGAGAGGCCCTGGACTCACCTGTCTATGGATTTCATTGTGGAATTGCCCAACTCCCAAGGCAACACTGTTATCCTGATGGTGGTTGACCGGTTCTCAAAGATGTGTCATTGTATTCCACTTAAGAAGTTGCCCACTAGTGATGGCCGAACGGTTCGCCCGGCGGTCGTTTCGCGGCGAATTTCCGACATTCGCGGTCCGCACGTTCGAACGCCTTTTTCCGTCGTTCGCCGCGGCGGACTTACGTGTTTAATGTATACAAGAACTTTAACCTTTGGTGACACGTTTATCATGTGATACAGGACAGCCAATTGAGACATGACAGCACATGGACACTTGTACATTCCCCCTAACCTATAAATACACCCGATCCGGTGGCCATTTTACATTCTTTCTTCTGTTAAGATAGGGACAGGTTCCTGTGTGGAGTAGGGAGAGATAAACCACTAGCTATTTGGTACACAAAAGTTCTTTTCAGGACTGGTATAGGTGTTAGGTGTTGATAGGTTTGCTGTGCTGCTGATTCTTGCAGCAGCCTGAGTGTCTTTTGTTAGTTTAGAGAAAGGGAAAGGACGGTGTATGCTACAGGGACAGCCAGATTAGTCTTTCATCATCATCATCATCATCATCATCATTAGCTGTTACTATCAAGGTCCACAAAAGAGCTGTTCCAGTAACCACTAATCGTTCTCTTTTTTTGCCAATTTGTATAGGGACAGGAAGGAAGCAGTGTTGTCAGGCAGTGAGGGTAATTTTAAAGACTTGCTGTTATTATTAGTTCCACAAAGGTTCTTTTCAGGACTGGTATCAGTGGTACAGTAATAGGCTTGTACATGTATAATATTCTTTCTTCCAAATATAGAAAGGATATTATACTTGACTGCTGCCCTTCTGCTGCAGTCTGCTAAACATTCACAACTCACTTGTTCCACAAAAGTTCTTATAAGGACTGGTAACTTGGTATAGGGTGCTACGGTACATAGGCTTGAGTGCGGTACAGTCTGCTGTTCTGTAAGGACCGCTATCGGTCCACAATAGATAGGGTTGACGTGCACCACTGCTGACCGCTGCCCTATACTGCAGCAGTCCTTCAGCGGTATAGGGACTGACGTACAGTCTGCTAAACACTAATACACAACCTGCTTGGTCCACAAAAGTTCTTATAAGGACTGGTAACTTGGTATAGGGTGCTACGGTACATAGGCTTGAGTGCGGTACAGTCTGCTGTTCTGTAAGGACCGCTATCGGTCCACAATAGATAGGGTTGACGTGCACCACTGCTGACCGCTGCCCTATACTGCAGCAGTCCTTCAGCGGTATAGGGACTGACGTACAGTCTGCTAAACACTAATACACAACCTGCTTGGTCCACAAAAGTTCTTATAAGGACTGGTAACTTGGTATAGGGTGCTACGGTACATAGGCTTGAGTGCGGTACAGTCTGCTGTTCTGTAAGGACCGCTATCGGTCCACAATAGATAGGGTTGACGTGCACCACTGCTGACCGCTCACCTATACTGCAGCAGTCCTTCAGCGGTATAGGGACTGACGTACAGTCTGCTAATCACTAACACACAACCTGCTTGTTCCACAAAAGTTCTTATAAGGACTGGTAACTTGGTATAGGGTGCTACGGTACATAGGCTTGAGTGCGGTACAGTCTGCTGTTCTGTAAGGACCGCTATCGGTCCACAATAGATAGGGTTGACGTGCACCACTGCTGACCGCTGCCCTATACTGCAGCAGTCCTTCAGCGGTATAGGGACTGACGTACAGTCTGCTAAACACTAATACACAACCTGCTTGGTCCACAAAAGTTCTTATAAGGACTGGTAACTTGGTATAGGGTGCTACGGTACATAGGCTTGAGTGCGGTACAGTCTGCTGTTCTGTAAGGACCGCTATCGGTCCACAATAGATAGGGTTGACGTGCACCACTGCTGACCGCTCACCTATACTGCAGCAGTCCTTCAGCGGTATAGGGACTGACGTACAGTCTGCTAATCACTAACACACAACCTGCTTGTTCCACAAAAGTTCTTATAAGGACTGGTAACTTGGTATAGGGTGCTACGGTACATAGGCTTGAGTGCGGTACAGTCTGCTGTTCTGTAAGGACCGCTATCGGTCCACAATAGATAGGGTTGACGTGCACCACTGCTGACCGCTCACCTATACTGCAGCAGTCCTTCAGCGGTATAGGGACTGACGTACAGTCTGCTAATCACTAACACACAACCTGCTTGTTCCACAAAAGTTCTTATAAGGACTGGTAACTTGGTATAGGGTGCTACGGTACATAGGCTTGAGTGCGGTACAGTCTGCTGTTCTGTAAGGACCGCTATCGGTCCACAATAGATAGGGTTGACGTGCACCACTGCTGACCGCTGCCCTATACTGCAGCAGTCCTTCAGCGGTATAGGGACTGACGTACAGTCTGCTAAACACTAATACACAACCTGCTTGGTCCACAAAAGTTCTTATAAGGACTGGTAACTTGGTATAGGGTGCTACGGTACATAGGCTTGAGTGCGGTACAGTCTGCTGTTCTGTAAGGACCGCTATCGGTCCACAATAGATAGGGTTGACGTGCACCACTGCTGACCGCTCACCTATACTGCAGCAGTCCTTCAGCGGTATAGGGACTGACGTACAGTCTGCTAATCACTAACACACAACCTGCTTGTTCCACAAAAGTTCTTATAAGGACTGGTAACTTGGTATAGGGTGCTACGGTACATAGGCTTGAGTGCGGTACAGTCTGCTGTTCTGTAAGGACCGCTATCGGTCCACAATAGATAGGGTTGACGTGCACCACTGCTGACCGCTCACCTATACTGCAGCAGTCCTTCAGCGGTATAGGGACTGACGTACAGTCTGCTAATCACTAACACACAACCTGCTTGTTCCACAAAAGTTCTTATAAGGACTGGTAACTTGGTATAGGGTGCTACGGTACATAGGCTTGAGTGCGGTACAGTCTGCTGTTCTGTAAGGACCGCTATCGGTCCACAATAGATAGGGTTGACGTGCACCACTGCTGACCGCTGCCCTATACTGCAGCAGTCCTTCAGCGGTATAGGGACTGACGTACAGTCTGCTAAACACTAATACACAACCTGCTTGGTCCACAAAAGTTCTTATAAGGACTGGTAACTTGGTATAGGGTGCTACGGTACATAGGCTTGAGTGCGGTACAGTCTGCTGTTCTGTAAGGACCGCTATAGGTCCACAATAGATAGGGTTGACGTGCACCACTGCTGACCGCTCACCTATACTGCAGCAGTCCTTCAGCGGTATAGGGACTAAGAGTTTTGTCACAGGGTCATTTAAAAAATGACATGCAGAGGAAGAGGCAGGCCCTTCCGCAGGGGTGGTAGGGGTAGGGCAGGAGCAACAGGCTTGAGCCAAAGTGGGAAGTTGCAGAAGGTGCGTTCAATTACTTTAAAGGATGCACCAGACTTGGTTGAGTGGCTCGCTCAGCCTTACTCTTCTGCACCCTCCTCATCCTCTCGATCTGCACCCTCTTCTTCACTCTCTGCTATGTGCACCCCCAAAGACACTACCACCAACAACACGACCACCACCACCACCACCACATACCTTCCGCTTGAGTCACTGGAATTATTTTCCGATCCATATCAAGAGGACATTTCTGATGCGCAGCCACTCTTGGTATTGGATCAGGAAGAGGAGGTAGCAACAAGCGCTACTCAGCAGTCTGACGCCAGTACCCAGATCAGCCCAAGGAGGAGGTTGGTCCCCGGTGTTGCTGCCTACTCCGAGATCTCTACTTATAGCGGTGGGGAAGGTGACGTTGATGATGACGTGTCTAGTGATGTCACGTGGGTGCCCACAAGAGAGGAAGAGGAGGGGAGTTCAGAGGGAGATATGGACCAGCAGATAGGGAGGAGAAGCAGCAATGACTTACATTGCACAGCAGGGACAAAGCAGACTGCAAATGTATCAGGAGCGAGTCATCGACCATGTACGGTCACATCTGGCGCTCCCAGGACACCGGCACATGGCTCCGCAGTGTGGGCTTTTTTTAACGTGTCCGCTGCTGACAATAGCGTTGCCATCTGCAATCTTTGCAGTCAACGCGTTAGTCGCGGTAAGCCCAATACTCACCTAGGGACGACCGCCTTAAGAAGGCACATGAGCAGCCATCACCGAGCCCAGTGGGAGCAACGGAACACACAAAGCCACACTGCAGGCTCTCACCGTCCAGCCTCGTCTTCTACTTCTCCTTCTCCTCTCTCCTCACAATTGTCCTCCACTCCACCTTCCATCACGCCAAGCTCACATTTTTCTGCAAAAAGGCAGGCTTCCGTGGGCCTAATGTTTGAGCGTAAAAAAATGATGATGCCGGATAACCCTCTTGCCCAACGGTTGGCGGCTGGCTTGTCAGAACTCATAGCCCGCCAACTACTGCCATATAAACTGGTGGACTCGGAGGCCTTTCGCAAATTTGTGGCCATTGGAACACCACAATGGAAGGTCCCAGGAAGGAAGTATTTCTCAGAGAAGGGCATCCCAGAGCTATATGGCCATGTTCAGCGGCAAGTGAATGTATCTCTGGCACACAGTGTCGGTGCCAAGATACATCTGACCACAGACACGTGGTCTAGCAAACACGGGCAGGGAAGGTATATCAGTTTTACTGCCCACTGGGTGAACCTTCTGACGGCCGTCAAGCATGTAACCCGTGGCACCCGTGTAGATTTGGTTTTACCGCCACGGATTGCATGCAGGCCTGACTCTTCTTCTCCTCCTCCTACTCCATCCTCCTCCCTCTCCTCCTCAGCTGCCTCCTCCTTTTCCGCTGCTAGCGTCTCTTCCACTGCACCGCCCAAGCTCCCCAGAACCTATTCCACATGCCAGGTGAGACGTTGCCATGCCGTGCTGCGTCTGTTGTGCCTGGAAGCAAAGAGCCACACTGGCCCGGCACTCCTTTCAGCTTTGCGTTCACAGGCAGATGAGTGGCTAACACCGCTCAATTTGACAGTTGGTAAAGTGGTGTGTGACAACGGTGCCAATCTGCTTAGCGCATTGAAACAGGGCAAAATCACGCACGTGCCGTGCATGGCACACGTCTTAAACTTGGTCGTGCAGCGATTCCTTGTCAAATACCCTGGGGTCCAGGACATCTTGCGGCAGGCAAGGAAAATCTCGGCCCATTTCAGAAGATCTTACACGGCCATGGCTCGCCTTGCTGACATTCAGCGGCGACACCATCTGCCGGTCAGACGTCTTATTTGCGATTGCCCGACGCGATGGAACTCAACCTTCTATATGCTTGATAGGCTGCTCCAGCAGAAACGTGCAGTTAACATCTACCTGTATGAACTCTGCGAAAGAAACGGTTCTGGGGAGCTGGGTTTTTTTTCACCGCGCCAGTGGCTGCTCATGCGCGACACATGCAGACTTCTGCGGCCATTTGAGGAGATCACCAAACTGGTCAGTCGCAGCCATGGCGCCATCAGTGACATGGTACCTTATGCCTTCTTTCTGGAGCGTGCATTGCGTCGTGTCATTGATCAGGCTGTGGAGGAGCAGGAGCGGGAAGATGAGGAAGTCGCAATGCTGGATGAATTCCCAGGGGGGGCTACTCTATCTGAGACAAGTCAACAACAGGAGTCTGATGAGGAGTCAGAGGAGGATGGTGCCGGGGCGGATGAGCAGGAGCAAGAAGAGCATGCTTTAAACCTTTCTGGGATCCCTGTTGTGCGAGGATGGGGAGAGGAGAATGAAGAGGACGACATTATCCTGGATGATGAGCAGGAGCCAGGCCACCACACCGCTTCCACTTTAGTGCAAATGGGGGCCTTCATGCTCCAGTGTTTTAATAGGGACCCCCGTATAAAAAGCATGAGGGTCAAGGACCAGTACTGGGTGGCAACGTACTTAGACCCCCGGTACAAACACAAAATGGCGGAAATGTTACCGCCGTCGCAGAGGGCTGTCAGAATGCAGCACTTCCAGGCCTTGCTTCGAGAAATGCTGCATTCTGCTTTTGCGTGCGCTGGCAGAGGAGCAATTCCCACTCCCAGAGAAGGATTTGCGGGTACCAATCCAACAGCGCCTGCAAGAAGAGGCCGGTTTGAAGATGTGTTGGTGACTTCGGATATGAGGTCATTCTTTCAGCCGACCCATCGACAGGTGTCATCCGGATCCAGCATCAGGGAACGCCTAGACCGTCAGGTGTCCGACTACATTGGGTTAACGGCCGATGTGGACGCTCTGAGGAGTGATGAACCCCTAGACTACTGGGTGGGCAGGCTTGACCTCTGGCCAGAGCTTGCCCAATTTGCAATCGAACTGTTGGCTTGCCCCTCATCCAGTGTCCTGTCCGAAAGGACGTTCAGCGCAGCAGGGGGGATTGTGACCGATAAGCGTACTCGCCTAGCTCACCACAGTGTTAACTACCTCACATTTCTAAAAATGAATGAGGCATGGATCTCGGAGGAATTCAACACATGTGACCAGTAGACCATGTATATGTCTATAAACTATTTTTTTAATCAAGCACACAGACCTTCTTAATTCATTTGGCTCACTTCCTTGACCCAAAAAAGCACACCGTACTATATGCCCCTACCCTCCTCTTTGAAGAGGTTGAGCGGTGTCATATTTCTACTGGGGCTGCTTATGATATCCCTGTGCTGTGCTGACTTCCTCCTGGGGGTTCTTATTATGAAGGGATCACACTATCCCTGTGCTGTGCTGACTTCCTCCTGGGGGTTCTTATTATGAGGGGATCACACCATCCCTGTGCTGTGCTGACTTCCTCCTGGGGCTGCTTACGGTGCTGCTGTCAGTGCTGTATGTCACGGTGCTGCTGTCAGCGCTGTATGTCACGGTGCTGCTGTCAGCGCTGTATGTCACGGTGCTGCTGTCAGCGCTGTATGTCACGGTGCTGCTGTCAGCGCTGTATGTCACGGTGCTGCTGTCAGCGCTGTATGTCACGGTGCTGCTGTCAGCGCTGTATGTCACGGTGCTGCTGTCAGCGCTGTATGTCACGGTGCTGCTGTCAGCGCTGTATGTCACGGTGCTGCTGTCAGCGCTGTATGTCACGGTGCTGCTGTCAGCGCTGTATGTCACGGTGCTGCTGTCAGCGCTGTATGTCACGGTGCTGCTGTCAGCGCTGTATGTCACGGTGCTGCTGTCAGTGCTCTGTATTACGGTGCTGCTGTCAGATGCCTCTATCACGGTGCATGTGTCATTCCGGTATGTCACGCTGCTGGTGATCATCTCCTGCACCCTCTTCTTTGCCTACCCTGGTCCCTGACCTTCCCTCTCCTCCATTGCCTTCATTAGCTCCATAGTCCTGAATTGTTAGAACAATTTCCCAAATAAAATAAAAATGCTTGTAGTTATCGATCCCAAATTCACCTCATACATGTATTATGTCATTGTCCAGATGGTGGGACTACGTTTTACCCCCTAATAATTACCACGTGGCCGCAAATTCGACATGAAGGTTTGCAAAGTTCGCCTCCCATTGAAGTCAATGGGGCCCGCGGCGAACGTTCGGTTTCGCGAACGTTTGGGTCCGTTCGCATTTCGCGTTCGCGAAACGTCCCGTCGGAAGTTCGTCCATCACTATTGCCCACCTCTGGCTTCCATTTTTGTTTGGGAGATCTTTCGCTTACATGGGCTACCCAAGGTGATTGATAGGGGCAGTCAGTTTGTCTCCTGGTTCTGGCGAGCCTTTTGTGCACAGTTGTGAATCCAGCTTGCGTTCTCTTCTGCCGCAGTCTAATGTTGCCGCAGAACGAGCCAATCAGTCCTTGGAGCAATTACTACGTTGCTATATTTCTGACCATCATAACAACTGGTCTGACCTATTACCTTGGGCAGAGTTTGCTCACAACAGTGCCTTGAATTCTGCCTCCTGTTTGTCTCCATTTATGGCGAATTATGGCTTCCAACCTTCCATGTTGCCTGACTCGTTTGTTCTGCAGAGTATTCATGCATTAGAGGAGCATCTCCGTGGTCTTCGTTCCACTTGGGTACAAGTCCAGGAGGCTTTGCGGCATGCTAATGATAGGTACAGACTCCATGCTGACCGCAGACGCCTGCCTGCGCCTTCCTACCAGGTTGGGGACAGGGTCTGGCTGTCATCTCGCAACCTCCGGCTTCGTGTTCCCTCACTGAAGTTTGCACCTCGGTTTATTGGGCCTTTCCATATCCTTCGCAGGATTAACCCAGTAGCTTACGTGTTGGACCTTCCTCCTAGTATGCACATCTCAAATGTGTTTCATGTCTCCTTATTGAAACCGTTGGTCTGTAACCGATTTACCACCTCGGTGCCACGTCCTCACCCTATTCAGGTTGAGAACCAAGAGGAGTATGAGGTACAATCCATTGTTGACTCCCGCAGGTTCCGTGGGCGCATACAGTACCTAGTGCATTGGAAGGGGTACGGCCCAGAGGAACGCCCAGAGGAACGCTCCTGGGTTTCATCCTCTGACGTACATGCCCCTACATGTACATGCTGGCTTAGCCCTTCCTCCTCTGGGCTGGCCGCTCAGCTGTCGGCTAATTGCCAGTTCTCTTCTCTTTCCACAGTTACCAGCTGTTCCCGATGATGCTCGTCTGACCTGCCTATTTAAAGCCTTCCAGCTCACTCTTTCCTTGCCTTCACGTTGGTCACATCACAAGGAACCATCTCCTGCTGTTTGTTTCAAGACTGGCTTGCTGACATCCCACCTGGCTTCTTATCCTGCTTGCGGTTGCTCTCCTTGGATCCCTGACTTCCGGCCTAGCTGATTACCCGATCTGGTTAATGAACTTTGGACTGGCTGACTACTCGATCTGGCTACTGGACTCTGGCTATGCTTGACTACGCTTTTTTCTATTTACCTTTTATTTTTATTAATAAACAAGTGTGATTTGATTGTACTTCTGTCTCAGTCTATTTCATGGTTTCTGACACATAGTAATGAATGAAAAGTAATTTTGTGAGATTTAAATAAAGTTAAAAAATAAACAAAAAACATTGTGATGCATTATAACACCACAGCTGACACACATTATACAGAGCATAACACTCACCTACAGAGTGACTGGGCCCTAATTATTATTATTATTATTATTATATTAATACACAATTTATAGAACCAACAGTTTGCACTAAACGTTCATTTCATTCCGAATCAAAATTCGGCCGAAGTTCAAATCAAATTTGAAAACAAGCGTAAAGTAAGATAGAGTAGAATAAAAAATAGAATAGAAAATAAAGGAATAGAATAGAAAAGAATAGAGTAAGGAGAATAGAATCAAATATAATACAATAGAAAAGAAAGGAAAAGAACAGGATAGAAAATAAGAGAATAGAATAGAACAAAATAGAATAGAACCAACCTTTTTTCCGAATCTCGTATAGAATAACTTAAAAGTTTTCCGAATTCAATTCGACCAAAATTTGGAAAATACAAATTGAATTTGAAAATAAATAAATAAAACAAATCCTGAAAATGAATTTGACCGATTGCCGCACGCCCAACGTCATATGATGTCACGCACTTTGAGAGGTGTACAGCTGTACATGTTTGTTGTGGATAATGTTTTGCTGGTATCAGTATACAAGCCATTACAATTTGACACATGTTTTTAATATTTTATTATTAAAATAAAAAATTTGAACATATATTTTCTTACATAATTGTACTTGTGTGATCACTCGAGAGGTATTTAAAATACTACTATCTACCTTTTGTTGCAATTATATGTTTTGTTGCAACTATAGGGATGATACCCTCCGCTGGCACATCTTTCTAGTTGATCACCGCCCCTGTATATACCCAACAAACACACAAAGAAAACATCTTAATATGGTGATCAGTGATAATAATATACACTGTCACTTTACTAATGACACTGGCTGGGGATGGGTTAACACCTAGGTGCAATCAAGGGGTTAAATGTGTGTCTAACAATATGTAATGTGTGCTGCTTTTTGTTAGCCCTTGTACACACGGTCGGACATTCTGACAACCAAATCCGTTGGATTTTGTCCACCGGATTTTGTCCGAAACTGTTGCATACACACGGTCGGACAAAGTTGTCGGAAAATACGATTGTACATAACGTTATGACGTTATTTTGTTACGACTGGACTACGTTCAGGCTAGTAGCCAATAGCTTTGGTCTAGGAATTTGATCTGAGCATGCGTGGCACTTTGTCCGTCGGAGTAGGCTACACATGATCGGAGTATGTCCGATCGGAGCATTTTGTTTGGAAAATTTTACGGACAAGTTGGAAAACTTGGTCCGTCGGATACTCTGATGGAAACAGTCCGATGGAGACCACACACAGTCAGATTAACCGCCAAAACGGTCCGATAGGACACATTCCGTCTGAATCTCCGACTGTGAGTACAAGGGCTAAGAGATGTGGAGATGTGGTTGTTTTTTCTCCCTACCTTGCAGAATTTTTTTCTCCTTCAGACAATCATGTTTGTTATACCTGAAGGACCATTCAGGGCTAAAGGCCTTTATGATACCCTCCCGGGTATTACCTGAGACCTTGTGTATGGCAGACAGTTGGACTTCAGTGATAAATATGTGTTTATATAACATCACTTCCTAATTTTAAATCATCAACACTTTCCATCAACAATTTCATCAAAATAATTCATCAAAACAAACCAAGTGTTTAATGGATAAATAAGTGTTCAAAATAAAGTGAATTCTGAACTACCCTATGCTATAATTGCTGGAATTTATCAACAGTAAAATTAATGAATAAAAATGTAAAGTTAAAAAAATAAATAAAGTGCATTCTGTGCAATGTCCATATAAAGCCACCAGATGTCTCCAACTGGATGCAAATGGTAAATGATCTGCTGTCTTCTTATCAGCTCCACTAGGGATGAGCTTCGTGTTCGAGTCGAACGTACGTTCGACTCGAACATTGGCTGTTCGTGCGTTCGGCGAATTCCGAACGTTTTGGCCGTTCGCGTCAAAATTCGAGTGACGCGCGCGCGGACCACAATGCACTGCGTTGGCGCAGTGCATTGCTGCCCGATGATTGGCCAAGCATGCACTGTGACCCCGCATGCTTGGCCAATCGCAGTGCCGGCAGCGAGGAGAGCCATGATTGGCCACAGGCATCCTGCCTGTGGCCAATCATAGCTCAGGCTGTGTAGTGCACGCCCCACACTATATAAGGCCACCTTTAAGGCGGCCTCCTGTAGTGTGTTACTTTGCATCTGAAGCAGTGGGTGTTCTGTATACCTTCAACACAGTACACACCAATCGTTTTTGGCTGATTTCCTATCTTGCTGCTGTGTAGTGGTTGTTGTCTGTGCCCTGACTGCAGTATACACCACTATATTCACCTCACCTATATAGCTAGTGATCTAGCTTTAACCACTAAACAACTGCCCATTGCCGATTAACGGCTTCAGGGTGGTTGTTTAACTCAGAGAGGCCGTTAATTAACGGCCTCCCAGAATTCTGCTCTCGCGTGCCCCGAGGTGTGCGCACTCGAGAGCATCCGTGACCGCCGGGTCCATAGGACCCGGCGCATCACGGTAAACGGCCGCTCATAGCGGCCGTTTACCACGTGATTGCTCCGTCAAATGACGGAGTGATCACTTGGAAACAAACCGGCGTCATGTTATGACGCCTGTTCCTCCCTCCCCTTTCTGTACCGATCGGTACAGCGGAGGGGAAAGAGATCGGTGTCAGCAGCGATGTGGGCTGCATCTGCAGTGCCCACATCGCTGCTCACCGAATTTAACCCCTCAATTCCCTGCCAATACTCTGCAATACCAGTGCATACTCTGCAGTACCCTGCCATTACTCTGCAGTACCCCGCCATTACTCTGCAGTACCCCGCCATTACTCTGCAGTGCAGTACCCCGCCATTACTCTGCAGTGCAGTACCCTGCCATTACTCTGCAGTACCCCGCCATTACTCTGCAGTACCCCGCCATTACTCTGCAGTGCAGTACCCTGCCATTACTCTGCAGTACCCCGCCATTACTCTGCAGTACCCCCCATTACTCTGCAGTAACCCCCATTACTCTGCAGTACCCCCCAATACTCTGCAGTACCCGCCATTACTCTGCAGTACCCCCAATACTCTGCAGTACCCTGCTATTACTCTGTAGTACCCCGCCAATACCCCGCCAATACTCTGTAATACCCTGCCATAAATTGCCATACCCAGCCATACTCAGAGATACCCAGCCATACTCGGTGATACCCTGAAATACCCAGCCATAGACGCCCCCCACCCCTCACCGCCCTCCGGTGCTTCTATCAACTCGCCAGTACAATCAAAGCCAGAATCTTTTTTTCTTTTTTTTATTTTTTATTTCAGGCTTCCCAGCCTAGAGGTGAGATGTGGGGTCATATTGACCCCCCAGATTTCACTGTAAAGAGGACCTGTCACCCCATATTCCTATTACAAGGGATGTTTACATTTCTTGTAATAGGAATAAAAGTGATCAAAAATATATTTTTGGGAAAAAAAATGTCAAACTAAAATAAATAAAGTAAAATGAACAATAAAAAAATAAAATAAAAATTAAAGCGCCCATGTCCCCATGTGCTCGCATGAGCCACACATGTGAGGTATCGCCGAGAATGTTAGAGCGAGAGCAATAATTCTAGTCCTAGACCTCCTCTGCAACTCAAAACATGTAACCAGTAAAAAAATATTTAAAGCGTAGCCTATGGGGATTTTTTAAGTAGCGACGTTTGGCGCCATTCCACGGGCATGTGCAATTTTGAAGAGTGACATGTTTGATATCTATTTACTCAGCATAACTTCATCTTTCACTTTATGCAAACATTGGGCTAACAAGTGGTTAATAATAGAGCTTGCAGTCAGTAGTGTTAGGAGATAGTGCGTGCTGTCTGCGTGCTCTGTACCCAGTACATACCGCTATAATATAGGGCAGGCCCCTACTTTCAAACATCCAACTTACAAACATCTCCTACTTGCAAACGCAAGGAGACAGCAGCGAGTGAGATGAAAAAAGATGTACGACAAAACAAATTATACAGGGGTGATAACCCTTCCCTATGTTTTCCAAAAAGCTTAAAGATATTTTTTTTGACTGGAGCTACACTTTAAAAATGTACCGGTTGAAAATGACAAACAGATTCAACTTAACACAACAAACCTACACAGTCCCTGTCTTGTTTGCACCGCCTGTATACTGCTGTTCTGAGTATATAGGGCCTGGGGGCCACACGCATTTCCTTTTTTTAATATGGGTACGGGGTTCCCCTTAATATGTGTACAAGACCCAAATAGGCTGGTAATGGGCAGGGAGGGCTACCCATGCCATTTTTCTGAATGATTTTCAACCATATTGCAGGAACCAGATATAACATTAAAACCGCAAGCAGTTTTAAATGGTGTTATTTCCGTTTAATGTCATTTTGTGCAGGGACTGTTCTAAACACGGGAAACACGTGGCACTTCACAGGCATACTATAGACACCCCCCAGGCACCATATTTAAAGGAATATTTCACTTTTTTTTTTTCACTTTAATCGTCATTAAAATCAGTGCTCCCGCCAAAACGGTAGTTTTTAAAACTTTTTTTTGCAGTGACCCATGTCCCCTGAGGCAGGAGGCAGGTCGCCAAACCCTTTTTAGGACACTATCTTGCATATTAGCCGTTAAAATTAGCATTTTCCAATTCGAACGTTCGAGTCCCATAGACTTCAATGGGGTTCTAACGTTCGTACCGAACGCGGGGGTCGTTCGCAAGTTCTGGTGCGAACCGAACCGGGGGGTGTTCGGCTCATCCCTAAGCTCCACATCACACCACCAGTACCAGACACACAGCCCACGCACCAGATTCACATAACCCCCATTACAGGTAGTCACATGAAGCGGAATGGTGATGCAGTTTCTAGTGCTCTTCTCAGCCGATCAGCGGGGCCAGCAAACGTTGACACAAACAAACTAGAGCTCCCAAACACTGTATAAAAAGAGGAGGATGCCTCCCATGGTGAAGTAGATATTGTTTATTTAAAATACACGCTATTCAAGTTGAACTTACAGTGGATAAAATGTAACAGAGCTTACAATTTTACAGGGACGCCAATATGCACTGCAGCTGCATATTGCTACTGGCGGAAGTGACGTGTTACGCAAGATCCCAACCAACGCGTTTCGTCAACACATCTGAAGTCATCAGGGGTCATATGACCAGACACGTCCCTTTCTCTTTTATACACTAGTGCCATCTTAGGATATCCAATCCAGTTCAATCTTTGGTTATCAGAAATAAAATCCTCAAGAACTCTCTATGTGGTTTACAACCAAGTTCTTATGTTTTCTAATCTATAATCATTTTTAAAATGATGTATTAAAATATATGTTTTAAAATGTATAAGTATTTAAACCAGAGATTCCCATCCTTATCCTGCCCCCTTTGGTGGAGACCAGGGACTACCATTATATCTTAATGGGATCAATTATTTCTCCCTCTAATGTTAGGAGAAACAAATTAATAGGGACATACTCAACTACACCATCTTGTGGTAGGTTGAAATCTTAGGTAAAAAAAATCCCCAAAATATCCTTACCCACTCAAACTCACCAATGGATTGAATCCAATTGGAACACCTTAATATTGCTAAAACTTCAATAATTGGATATGAAGCAATTTAAATCAATATCCACATTAATACCTACAGGATTTAAAGTATTTAATTCAAAAATCCACTCAGTTTCCTTTTTTTTCAGAGTAATGTTACCTCCTCTCCAGTATGGTTCGACCTTGTCGATCCCACAAAAGGATGCCAAACTAGGATCCCTATTATGATGTATTCTAAAATAGTTTGAGAGGCTATAATTTGGAAACCTCTTTTTTTATATTGTTTAGGTGTCATTGATTCTGATTTTTCCTCATACGACCAATGTACTATTACCCACAGGGACATGTTATAAGGTAAGTAACATGGGTGGAATGACATGTTATAAACTTCCTAATATTATATTCTCTTCCTGTACTAAATGATTTAAGCTTTTCTACCTTTCTTTTGTTCTTTCTTGTGATTTTACATGCTTTACATCCACAATAATAAAAAACAGTTTGGTCCAGAAAAGTCAATTTTTTCTTGGGTGGGTCATGAATGCTCGGAGCTATTCTATTTCTTAGGTTTGGTGCTTTTCGATATATGAATTTTGGTTAATTAGGTAGACTACTGTATGATGTTTTATCCCTTAAAAGTATTGGCTAGTGTTTTTTTTAACAACTTGTTCGAATGATTTATAATCCCAATTAAAGTTAGTCAAAAAAGCAAGGTTATCCTTGATATCTTTACTCTTTGGTTTATCTTCCAACAGATCATTCCTATCCATATCCATCACCTGCCCTTTTATGAGTAGTATGCTCCCGTCATCATACCCTTTTTCTTTAAACGTATTCACCACTAGCTTGGACTGCTTCATATAATCTTCTATGTTATCACAATTCCGACAGATTCGCATTAACTGACCTTTTGAAAAAAAAAAAAAACAGCCATTTAGGATGGTGGCAGCTGGCTGTGGGGATATAACTATTCCAGTCAGTTTCTTTAAAAAAGGTCTTAGTGTTGATTTATATATTCCGTTTTACTAGAACCAAATCCAGAAAACTGAGTTCTTTTGAATCCCAGCTACCAGTGAATTTTAATCCATATTGTTTTATATTGAGACCTGCTTAAATAGTTTTTAAATTATCCTCAGTGCCATCCCACAAAATGATTACCGTATATCGTCAATGAATCCCTTGTAAAGAGATATCTCGGGTATATGTCTACCAAATATACTGTGTTCCTCCCATTGGCTCATCAGACTATTGGTCACATTGGGAGCATATTTTGCTTCCCTGGCCACTCTCCTGATCTGGGTAAAGTAGGAATTCTCATGTCAAAAATAGATTTTAAGTCCAGGGCTTTACCAGTGGTAGATATTACATCCTGTTAGAATTGTATATAAAGATTCCACTTCAATAGTCACAATTAGGGATGAGCCGAACACCCCCCCCCCCCCCCCCCCCGGTTTGGTTTACAGCAGAACATGCAAACAGGCAAAAAAAATTGTACGAACATGCGATCACCGTTAAAGTCTATGGGACGCGAATGTAAAAAATCAAAAGTGCTCATTTTAAAGGCTTATATGCAAGTTATTGCCATAAAAAGTGTTTGGGGACCTGGGTCCTGCCCCAGGGGACATGTATCAATACAAAAAAAAGTTTTAAAAACGTCTGTTTTTTGGGAGCAGTGCTATTAATAAGGCTTAAAGGGAAACAATAAAAATGAAATATTGCCTGTAAAATAGCGAATCTTTCCCTTGTCTAAAACAGTACCACAGAAAAATTACATTTCTAAAGGAAAAAATGTCATTTAAAACTGCTCACGGCTGTAATGTATTGTCGGATCCCAGCAATATAGAAAAAATCATTGGAAAAAAACAGCGTGGGTCCCCCCCAGCCCATCCTTCAGGTCTGGTATGAATATTAAGGGGAACCCTGCGCCAAAAATAGAAAAAAATGGCATGGATGTCCCCCCCCCCAAAATTAAGGGGAACCCTGCACAAAAAAAGGCGTGGGGGTCCCCCAGGCACTATATACTCTGAACAGCAGTATACATACTATAAGGCCTGTCCTATATACTCTGCAGAAAAATTGGGCCTTAGGTGTTGCTGGTGCCATAACCCTGTAACCCGTCACAGTAACTCTTGTTGGGTGCAGGAACGGGCCCTGCTGTGAAATATTATATCAAAAATTGTAATTACATGGCCCTGTTAAACAGGGGCATCAAAATTGTCCCTTTGGTTTTGGTGGCACCAGAACACTGTAACCCCTCACAGTTACTTTGATGAGCGCAGAAACGGGGCCAGCATTGAAATATTATATCAAAAATTGTAATTACATGCCCCTGTTAAACAGGGGAAGAAAAATTGGGCCTTGGGTGGTGGTGGTGCCTTAAACCAAAAATATTGTTTATTTATTGGAATATTGGAAGCTAGCATCATCAAGATTGAGGAGGAATAGGATAGTCAGCATAGTCTTCAAGGGATTCCAGATCCATAGCAAATTCATTCAGTTACATCAGCATCAGGTGATTGTTAGCAGTTGATCCAAGACTGATTCATTTGTGTGAATGTGAGCATATCAACGGAGTCTGTGGACAGGCGCACACTTTGATCCGTTATAAACCCTCCAGCAGCACTGAATGTGCATCCAGAAGGAAGCTTCTTCTAAAGATGATGCACAAGCCCGAAAACAGTTTGCTCAAGACAAGCAGACTAAGGGCATGGATTACTGGAACCATGACCTGTGGTCTGATGAGACCAAGATAAACTTATTTGGTTCAGATGGTGTCAAGCATGTGTGGCGTCAACCAGGTGAGGAGTACAAAGATAAGTGTGTCTTGTCTACAGTCTAGCGTGGTGGTGTCATGGTCTGGGGCTGTATGAGTGCTGCCGGCACTGGGGAGCTAGAGTTCATTGAGGGAATCATGAATGCCAACATCTACTGTGACATACTGAAGCAGAGCACGAACCCCTCCCTTTGGAGACTGAGCCACAGGGCAGTATTCCATCATGATAATGACCCCAAACACACCTCCAAGATGACCACTTCCTTGCTAAAGGAGCTGAGGGTAAAGGTGATGGACTGGCCAAGCATGTCTCTAGACCTAAACCCTATTGAGCATCAGTGGGGCATCCTCAAATGAAAGGTGGAGCAGTGCAAGGTCTCTAACATCCACCAGCTTTGTGATGTCATCATGGAGGAGTGGAAGAGGACTCCAGTGGCAACCTGTGAAGCTCTGGTGAACTCCATGCCCAAGAGGGTTAAGGAAGTGTTGGAAAATAACGTTGGCCACTCAAAATATTGACACTTTGGGCTCAATTTGGACATTTTCACTTAGGGGTGAAAAGCAAACATGATAAAACATAATAACAATAAAACATTGTAGAATAGAATACAGTAAAAAAAGAGCAGAACAATGGAGAGAGAATAGAGAGAGGGAGAGAGAGAACAATAAAACAACAACTATTTTTATTTTATATATATATTATTTTTTACACTTTTTTTTTTGAACTGTAACTGTTGTGACTGTAACGGTTCCAGGTTTGGGTCTCAAAATGTGATGGCATCTTGGGAGACCCTGTGAAAGTGTGTCCTAGTGTGTGCAGTGCTGTAGTTAAACCAAAAAAAGTGTGGCGCTTGAGTTGCAGAAAACCATAACCCACATGAATACCTTAACTGGTTGCTGACCGCCGGCCATCAAATGACGGGCAGGCGGCGCACCTATTGTGGCAGGAGGCTGTCATATGACGTCCTCCCGCTTAAACAGGGAATGCGTGTGATCG
The DNA here is from genome assembly GCF_037356315.1 of Lithobates pipiens. Classification (NCBI taxonomy): domain Eukaryota; kingdom Metazoa; phylum Chordata; class Amphibia; order Anura; family Ranidae; genus Lithobates; species Lithobates pipiens. The sequence continues at coordinate 573,685,204 of NW_027507903.1, forward strand.
TGCGCGTGCATCCCTGTTCCTTCGGTGGGGGTGTATCACGGAGACACTGCTCGCCAACGAGGGGGGTGAACAACCATTGGGCATGGCTGTTTACCACGTGATCGACCGTGATGAAGTCACGGCCGATCACAGATGGTTACACCCCCACTGTGCACGGCGCGTGCGCGCGATTGCGAGCTCACTGCATGTGCACATCGGTGGCGGCGTGTTTCTGGGAACACTGCTCATCACTGACGCTGGTAAACAGCCATTGACTGGCTGTTTACCCACGTGATGAGCTGTGATAATTTCACAGCCAAACACTAAATGTAAACAAACCGCGGTAACGAGATGTTGCCGGGTTCTCCTCCTTACACATCGATCGTGTGTGAGGAGGAGATTGTGGTAACATCTTGTTACCGTTTACAGTATACACCAATCACACTGATTGCCCCCCCAATAAAGAGGACCTGTCACCACCCCTCATAGTATCTGTCACTCACAGTCCATCAGAGTACCCAAGTACCTGTTACAGTCCATCAGAGTACCCGAGTACCTGTCACAGCCCATCAGAGTACCCGAGTACCTTTTACAGCCCATCAGAGTACCCGAGTACCTGTCACCAGTTCATCTGGGTACCTGAATACCTGTCACAGTTCATCTGAGTACCTGAGTACCTGTCACAGTCCATATGAGTACCCAAATACCAGTCACCAGACCATCAGAGAACCTGTCACCGGGCCATCAGAGTACCCGAGTACCTGTCACCAGGCCATCAGAGTACCCCAGTACCTGTCACCAGGCCATCAGAGTACCCCAGTACCTGTCACCAGGCCATCAGAGTACCCGAGTACTTGTCACCAGGCCATCAGAGTACCCCAGTACCTGTCACCAGGCCATCAGAGTACCCGAGTACCTGTCACCAGGCCATCAAGTACCCGAATACCTGTCACCAGGCCATCAGAGTACTAAAGTACTTGTCACCAGGCCATCAGAGTACCAGAGTACCTATCTGCCGCCCATCAGAGTACCCGCGTACCTATTTGCAGCCCATGCCTGATAGAATATACGTTGGGGTGTTTGCTTTCCAAAATGGGGTCATTTTGTGGGTAATTTCACTGTCCTGGTGCTCCAGGACCTTCAAAAGTGTGATGGGTAGGAATGAAATGAGATGTGTCGTTTATGCTCCTAGAACGCCTGAAGGTACTACTTCAATGTGCGGCCTCTGTATGTGGCCAGGCTGTATAAAAGTCCTACACATGTGGTATCGCCATAGTCAGGAGGAGTAGCAGAATGTGTTTTGGGGTGTAATGTTTGCTATATATATACTATGCTATGCTATCTTATAAATTGACAACTTTGTGTAAAAAAAAATGCGTTTTCATTTTTTTCCACATTTTCCAAAAACTTCTGGAAAAAAATGAACCGTTCAAAAGACTCATTATGCCTCACAGATTATACATTAGGGTGTTTGCTTTCCAAAATGGGGTCATTTTATGGGTAATTCCATTGTCCTGGTACTCCAGGGCCTTCAAAAGTGTAATAGGTGGCTGTGAAATGAGATGCGTCATTTTTGCTCATAGAACGTCTGAAAGTGCCACTTCAAGGTTGGTGCTCTGTATGTGGCCAGGCTGTGTAAAAGTCTCACACATGTGGAATCGCCATACTCAGGAAGAGTAGCAGAATGTATTTTGGGGTGTAATTTGTTGCATATGCTGTGTGTGAGAAATAACTTGATAATATGACAATTTTGTAAAAAAAATAAAATAAAAAAAAAATCATAATTTTGCAAAGAATTGGGGGAAAAAATTACAACTTAAAAAACTTAAAAAAAACTCACCATGCTACTTACTTAATACCTTGAGGCTGGGTTCACACTGCTGCGGGGGGAGATCCGGATGTGATTCGCACCGCAAATCACATCCGATCTCCGTAGCGCTGCGAGTTCAGCCATACAGATAGTATGGCTGAACTCGCAGCGGTCCCGCAGCAAACTCGCACGGGACCCTTTTTTTCGTCCGCAACAGAATCGGATCGCATGGGCGTTCACACCATGCGATCCGATTCTTGTGCGAGTCGGCAGATCGCACTGCGATATGCGATCGGATCTGGGGGTGTCATTAACATATCATTGACACTCCCAGCCGTTCGCATAGGGCAGTGTGAACTGCCGGCGGGAGTCGTGCGATGCGGGAAAACGCCGCGGATTCGCGGCGTTCCCGCATCGCAGCGGTGTGAACCCGGCCTAAAATGTCTACTTTCTAAAAAGGGGTAATTTGGGGGGTATTTGTATTTTCCTGACTTGTTAGTGTCTTAAGAAATGAGATACACCTGATGTACTGAAGGCTTGATCAGATGTGATCAATTTTCAGTGATTGGCACCATAGTTTGTATACTCTAACTTTCACAAAGACCAAATAATATACACTAATGTGGGTTATTTTTTTACCAAAGATATGTAGCAGTATAAATTTTGGCCAAAATTTATGAAGAAAAATTACTAATTAGCAAAATTTTATGACAGAAACAAAGAAAAAGGCATTTTTTTCACAAAATTTTAATTTTTTTAAATTTATAGCACAAAAAATAAAAAACCCACCAGTGATTAAATACCACTAAAAGAAAGCTCTATTTGTGTGGAAAAAAGGACGCCAGTTTCATATGGGTACAGTGTTGCATGACTGAGTAATTGTCATTCAAACTGTGAGAGCGCTGAAAGCTGAAAATTGGTCTGGTCAGGAAGAGGGTGTAAGTGCACTGTATTGAGGTGGTTAAATACCAGAGAATGTTGACAAATCAATAAAATACATAAATTGACACAAAAAATTGTGAGCCAAAGAAACATGTAAAAACGAATAAAGTCTATCAAGTGAGTACTTTCACACTTTTCAAAGTGTGCAATATGAATCAAAAATCCAAATGTGAAATATAAAAAGGAAGTGAAGTTCAGCCTCTGATGTGACGTTTGGAAGCATACAAGGGATGACACCACCACCGTAGTAAGGGAAGGAGGCTTACTAGATGACGTGGACTCAAAGGGGCTTACGCCTCTCAAGTCATACAGGCCTGTAGGTTGTCAAAAACCCAATGATAGTGCGCCCTATATGTCGTCTCCCGGAGAACCTCAAACCATTTAGTCATCAGTATCTACCAGTATCTGGTAAGCCTCCTTCCCTTACTACGGTGGTGGTGTCATCCCTTGTATGCTTCCAAACGTCACATCAGAGGCTGAACTTCACTTCCTTTTTATATTTCACATTTGGATTTTTGATTCACATTGCACACTTTGAAGAGTGTGAAAAGTACTCACTTGATAGACTTTATTTGTCTTTATTCATTTTTACATGTTTCTTTGGCTCACAATTTTTTGTGTCAATTTATGTATTTTATTGATTTGTCAAGTTTTACTGGTATTTAACCACTTTCAGACCGGGCCATTTTGCTGGTCAATGACCAGAGGTCTTTTTACAATTTGGCACTGCGCTGCTTTAACTGGTAATTGCGCGGTCATGCAATGTTGTACCCAAACAAAATTTGCGTCCTTTTCTTCACACAAATAGAGCTTTCTTTTGATGGTATTTGATTGTCTCTGCGATTTTTATTTTTTGCGATATAAACGTAAAAAGACCGCAAATTTTGAAAAAAAATTATATTTTCTACTTTTTGTTATTAGAAAAATCCAATAAACTCAATTTTAGTCATACATTTAGGCCAAAATGTATTCAGCCACATGTCTTTGGTAAAAAAAAAGTCAATAACTGTATATTTATTGGTTTGCGCAAAAGTTGTCACATCTACAAACTAAGGTACGTTTTCTGGAATTTACGCAGCTTTTAGTTTACGACTGCCTATCTCATTTCTTGAGGTGCTAAAATGGCAGGGCAGTACAAAACCCCCCCAAATGACCCCATTTTGGAAAGTAGACCCCCTAAGGAAATTGATAAGTGGCATGTTGAGCCCATTGAATATTTTATTTTTTTGCCTCAAGCGATTGAATAATGACAAAAAAAAATTTTTTTTTTTTTTTACACAAAGTTGTCACTAAATGATATATTGCTCACACATGCTATGGGCATATGTGAAATGACACCCCAAAATAAATTCTGCTGCTTCTCCTGAGTACGGGGATACCACATATGTGGGACTTTTTGGGAGCCTAGCCGCGTACGGGGCCCCGAAAACCAAGCACCGCCTTCAGGTTTTCTAAGGGCGTAAATTTTTGATTTCACTTCTCACTACCTATTACAGTTTTGAAGGCCATAAAATGCCAAGATGGCACAAAACCCCAACAAATGACCCCATTTTAGAAAGTAGACACCCCAAGCTATTTGCTGAGGGGCATGTTGAGTCCATGGAATATTTTATATTTTGCCACAAGTTGCGGGAAAATTACAAACTTTAATTTTTTTAAATTTTTTTTTCACAAAGTTGTCACTAAATGATATATTGCTCACACATGCCATGGGCATATGTGAAATGACACACCAAAATAAATTCTGCTGCTTCTCCTGAGTACGGGGATACCACATGTGTGGGATTTTTTGGGAGCCTAGCTGCGTACGGGGCCCCGAAAGCCAAGAACCGCCTTCAGGTTTTCTAAGGGCGTAAATATTTGACTTCACTCCTCACTACCTATTACAGTTTTGAAGGCCATAAAATGCCAAGATGGCACAAAACCCCCACAAATGACCCCATTTTAGAAAGTAGACACCCCAAGCTATTTGCTGAGAGGCATGTTGAGTCCATGGAATATTTTATATTTTGCCACAAGTTGCGGGAAAATTACAAACTTTTTTTTTTTTTTTCACAAAGTTGTCACTAAATGATATATTGCATATTACGCATGCCATGGGCATATGTGAAATGACACCCCAAAATAAATTCTGCTGCTTCTCCTAAGTACGGGGATACCACATATGTGGGACTTTTTGGGAGCCTAGCTGCGTACGGGGCCCCGAAAACCAAGCACCGCCTTCAGGCTTTCTAAGGGCGTTACAGTTTTGAAGGCCATAAAATGCCAAGATGGCACAAACCCCCCCCAAATGACCCCATTTTGGAAAGTAGACACCCCTAAATTTAGGGGTACACTAGTGAGACTAGGTAATAAATGGTGGGTGCCCTGAAACTATAAAAAAATAACTAACCAACCAGCGTCACCTGTAACAGTTATATGGTGATCACTGGTGAAAGGGTTAACTAGGGGGCAATCAGGGGGCTTTATGCGGTAGTATATGGGGGTCCCTGGCGCTATAAAAAGCTGCGGCGAACCTAAATACCTACATACCTAACCTGTGACACTAATACAGCGATCAGAAAAACGATCGCTTATTAGGCTTGGTTCACACTGGAGCGATGCGGGAACGCCACGAATCCGCGGCGGGTTCCCGCATCGCATGCCTCCCGGCGGCAGTTCACACTGCCCTATGCGAACTGCTGGGAGTGTCAGTGAAATGTTAATGACACCCCCAGATAAGTTCGCATATCGCAGTGCGATCTGCAAACTCGGATCGCATGGTGTGAACACCCATGCGATCCAATTCTGCTGCGGACCAAAAAAAGGGTCCCGTGCGAATTTGCGGCGGGTGCGGCGGGTGCGGCGCGAATTCAGCCATACTATCTGTATGGCTGAACTCGAATCGCACAGAGATCGGATGTGATTTGCACTGCAGTGCGGTGCGAATCACATCCGTTCTCATAAACCGCTGCAATGTGAACCCAGCCGACGGGGGGTGATCACGGGGTTAAACCTTTATTGGGGGGGTTAGGGGGGTACCTTAGAACTAAAGGGGGCTAACCCTAACTGCCCTAACAGTTATTACAGTCACAAATGACACCCGCCGGGTGATCAGGGGGTTAAACCTTTATTAGGTAATAAATGGCGGGTGCCCTGAAACTATAAAAAAATAACTAACCAACCAGCGTCACCTGTAACAGTTATATGGTGATCACTGGTGAAAGGGTTAACTAGGGGGCAATCAGGGGGCTTTATGCGGTAGTATATGGGGGTCCCTGGCGCTATAAAAAGCTGCGGCGAACCTAAATACCTACCTGCCTAACTAGCGTCACCTGTGACACTAATACAGCGATCAGAAAAATGATCGCTTATTAGGCTGGGTTCACACTGGAGCGATGCAGGAACGCCATGAATCCGCGGCGGGTTCCCGCATCGCATGCCTCCCGGCGGCAGTTCACACTGCCCTATGCGAACTGCTGGGAGTGTCAGTGAAATGTTAATGACACCCCCAGATCAGTTCGCATATCGCAGAGCGATCTGCAAACTCGGATCGCATGGTGTGAACACCCATGCGATCCGATTCTGCTGCGGACCAAAAAAAGGGTCCCGTGCGAATTTGCGGCGGGTGCGACGCAAATTCAGCCATACTATCTGTATGGCTGAACTCGAATCGCACAGAGATCGGATGTGATTTGCACTGCAGTGCGGTGCGAATCACATTCGTTCTCATAAACCGCTGCAATGTGAACCCAGCCTTAGTGACACTGGCGACGGGGGGTGATCACGGGGTTAAACCTTTATTGGGGGGGTTAGGGGGGTACATTAGAACTAAAGGGGGCTAACCCTAACTGCCCTAACAGTTATTACAGTCACAAATGACACCAATGCAAAAAAAAAAATGACATTGGTGTCACTGTGACTGGGGGGCAGGGGTAATTGGGGGGGTGATCGGGGGGGTGTGAGTGTGCCTGGCATGTTCTACTGTGTAGTGTCGTGTTGGTGCAACTCACCGATCCTCTCTCCTCGGTGTCGGAACGAAAAATACCGACACGGAGGAGAGATTACATCACTTCCTCTCCTGTGTTTACATTACAGGAGAGGAAGTGATGTCACGGAGCATTTCTATTCGTCGGGAGCGATCGCGAGGGGGTGGCCATGAATGAATGGCCGCCCCCTCATCCCGGATCGCTCCCGAACGAATACCGACCGCCGCAGGCACGGGGGGGGGCCCGATCGGGCCCCCCACCCGCGGGAAGGCAGGGACGTATATATAAGCCCATATGCCTGCCCGTGCCATTCTGTCGACGTATATCGTCGTGCGGCGGTCGGCAAGTGGTTAAGGTACTCATGTGGGTTATAGTTTTCTGCAACTCAAGCACCACACTTTTTTGGTTTAATTATTGTATTTTGCTGTGTGGTCTATAGCATTGTTGGCAGCTAGGTTGCTCATATTTTTTGTTCAAAGCGCAGTATTTTCCACATATAAAAATCTGTGCAGTGCTGTACCCTACGCTAATACTCAACTAGTCTTCTTTGGGGGGCTCGTTGGGTAAGGGTACTCGGGAGGACATACGGAAAATGCCTCTCATGCAGCCGGCTTACTGCATTTGGATTGGGAAGGTAAGGTGGAGCACCGTCTGGAAAAAGAAGGGCTCTGATGATCTCTTCCTGGAATTTAAGGAAGGATCCAGTCCCTCCTGAAGCTCTGTATAGCGTTCAGCAAAGCCAATTGAAATAAATAAACAGACACTTTTTTGCACCAGCGTCTGGCCTTACGGGCAACTAGGTACAGCGCCAACAACTGGTCATTGAGGTCCACCCCTCCCATATTAAGGTTATATTTGTGGACACAGAGGGGTTTCTCCACAACACCAGTCACCGTAGAAATTTGGACTGCCGTGTCTGCATGAAGGGAAGTAAGAACGAAAACATTCTTATTATCCCTCCACTTCAAAACGAGAAAATTATTACACTTGAAGCAGGCTCTCTCCCCCAGCCTCTGGGGTAAGCCCCGGTGATTAGATCGCACTGTGCTACATGCTCCAATCTGATGATCAAACACAGTGGCGGCTGGTGAAGTTTTTGGATGGGGGGGCGCCAGACCCCGCCCATCATGACCCCGCCCACCATTTTGTCCCCTCCCACTTCTCATAAAACACGCCCCTTATGTAATCGGAAAAAAAATTGACGTGGGTTCCCCCTCCGAGAGCATACCAGGCCCTTAGGTCTGGTATGGATTCCAAGGGGAACCCCCTACGCCGAAAAAACGGCGTGGGGGTCCCCCCCAGATCCACACCAGACCCTTATCCGAGCCAACTCTAGCAAACAAATGGGGTAAACATCTGGCATGGACTATCCATCCCAGACCTCCTCGTCACTCTATTCCCTTTATCGTCCAACCCAACCAAGACAAGACATTCAATACATCTGGTATTTCCGCATCTTTCCGACAATACTACTCGCAACTTTACAACCTTTTGTGCGAAGCCACGGGCATCCAGCCCTCTGCCACTGGCGATGCCACGCGGGACTACATCACAGAGACAGCATTTCCTACCGTCGACGTGTCAGATGCCCTAGAGCTCGATAAGCCCTTGGCCACATCTGAATTCTAACAAGCCATAAAAGTCCTGAAAACAGGCAAGTGCCCTGGACCTGACGGATATACACTCCGGTTCTAAAAAACTTTTGCCCCCCAACTGGCGCCTCTTTTAACAAAAGCCTGTAACTCTATCGATAACTCCAACCTCCCCTCTAAAGGACTCCTATCTGCCAATATCTCCATTATACCTAAGCCGGGCAAAGACCCATCCCAATGTAGTATCTATCAGCCCATTTCCTTACTTAACATAGATCTTAAGCTGTTTGCAAAAGTACTAGCCACCCGCTTATCCCCCCCTTCTCCCAGGAGTGATACACAATGATCAGGTAGGGTTTATCCTACCTCCAAAACAATTCACCTCATATTCCTGATACAGCGCAAAGGCCTGAGGGCTTGCCTTGTATCCTTTGACGCTGAGAAGGATTTTGATAGGGTCAGCTGGAGATTCCTACAGCTGTCCCTTGAACAACTTGGCCTTGGATCGTCCTTTATTACTAAAGTAATGTCTTTGTACTCCCAACCCTCTGCCACTGTACTAGTAGTAAATGGTACTATGTCAGATCCTTTTGACATTTCAAATGGCACAAGACAGGGCTGCCCCCTTTCCCCCCTCCTTTTTGTTATTATCATCGAACACCTAGCTTGCGCCATACGACAAAACGCCTCCACCCACGGCATACAAACGCCCTCCGCCCATTACAAGCTATCCCTCTATGCCGATGACCTCCTAGTTTATATTCAAAATCCACATATCTCATTATCATCTCTACTTATGGAATGCCGTCGATTCGGTACCTTTAGTAATTTAAAACTTAATATAGCGAAAACAGAAGCTCTTAATATATCCCTTACTGCCTCTACTTTATCCCTACTGAAATCCAACTTCTCATTCCATTTGCAAACAAAATGGATTTCATATCTAGGAGTTATTATCCCCTCTAACCTGACCAACCTATTCCCCCTAAACTATGTCCCCTTACTTTCTCACATATGGAAAGACTTAGAGGAATGGGGAGGATCCTCTTTGCCGTGGTTCGGGAGGATTAACACTCTAAAAATGGACACCTTACCTAAACTCTTATACCTCTTCCAAACAATCCCCATCTCAGTTCCCAAATCTTTCTTCACCTCCTTACGATCCCTGGCCATTAGATTCATGTGGAATAGGGGACTCCCAAGAGTTAAGTTCAACCTACTCACTCTCCCAAAATTACAGGCTGGGGCAGGCCTTCCTGATTTTGAGATCTACTACAAAGCTGCCCACCTGGCACATGTTTTGGAGTGGTTCCCTCGGCCATTCCAGAAGGTGTCGGTATCAATAAGAACAAGACCTTTCCCCTGTTGACCTCCGGGCCCTTCTCTGGAGCTACAAACATGACTATACCCGCCAACCCTCCCTACCACCATTGACGCTAGCATCCCTAAAACTTTGGTACAATAGGGGCCTTCACACCATTCTCTCCTCTGACCTGGGTCCATTGACATCCCTATTCGATAATCCCACGTTTCCACAGGGGGCTGGAGCGACAACTCTGGGGTCCTTCAAACGCACTGAATGCCCTCAAACACATTCTTTTGTGCACCACTCAAAGGGGACCTTCTCAGGAGGGACCCTGTGACTGGCTCACCGCCCTACATATGTCTACATATACTAAACATCTACACTCCTCCTCCCAAATACACCACACGTATACCGGTTTTGAGGATCTGTGTTCTCTCCCGGAAAAACCCAGACACCTTCTCTCATCCCTATACAGTTTGTTACAGACCATAACATGCGACCAACTGCCACGTTACACAAGGATGTGGTCGGCGGACCTGGGTGAGGACATCTCCAGACCGGAATGCCGGATTTCTTGTTACTCTCAAGAAAAGAATTATAAGATCTTATCTAGGTGGTACAGAGACCCTGCCACCCTGCAAAAAAACCTTTCCATCTTCTTCAGCCACCTGCTGGCAATGCAATGTCTCTGCTGGGACTTACCTACATGTCTGGTGGGACTGTGAGAGGATCCGCCCTTTCTGGACTCAGGTATTTGAATGCTACAATTATATTTATGATAAGAAAGTACCAACCTCCCCAAAGATTGCCCTCCTTTCTATATTGCCCGAGTCAATAAAATTGCAAAAAACAAAAACTACTCCGCTTTTTCATGTCCTCAGCCAGACTACTCATACCCTCATATTGGAAAACAAAGATCACCCCTCCACTGTCGAGATGGGTCTCTACCATGAACGACACCATGAGGATGGAGGAGATTCTGGCCCTTGATAATGACACGTATGTTAAATTTACAACGCTGTGGTCTGTCTGACTCCGCTTTTGCACCTCTGACACCCTAATGAATAAGCTATCAAGCCCCCAGAAAACTTCTTAGTGCTCCTCAGCTCCCCTCCAACCCTTCCCACCATTCCCCCCTAACTTATGTCTAAATGTTTCCTCTTGACTAACTCCCTTACCCCCCTTCCTCTATTTCCTTTCCTCCCCCCTTTTTCTACCTTCTTCTTTCTACCTTAGACTTTCCTTTTCTTTTCTTTTACTCAATACAACCTATAAGTATTACATTATGTTGTGAACACAGAGAACTGTTAACTAGAATCATTTAATATACCAGAAGACAGCCTTTCTTCTCGGTTTTACCATACCAGTACTAGCTATGGGCGATAGCCACCAGGCTGACTCCTTGTATATATGAATCTGTAACCGTCTATGGATTTTGTTCTTCTCATGTTGTTCACTGTCTTTTATATGAAATTGTTAATAAACATATTTTCAACACTAAAAAGTGGCAAGCTCTTGTAATAATTGTCCACATACAAATGGTACCCCTTTCACAATAAGGGTGATACCAAGTCCCACACAATCTTGGCAATGCTCCCTATGTAATCTGGGCAGTTTGGCAGCTGTACGTGACTATTTTTTCCTCATAAACCATAAAACTACATGTATAGCCTGTGGCCCTGTCACAGAGCTTATAAATCTTGACCCCCTATCTGGCATGCTGACTGGGAAGATACTGTTTGAAAGACAAGCGGCCAGAGAACTTAATCAGGGACTCATCAATGCAGACAACTTGATGGGGAGTAAAAAAGTCTGCAAAATGTTGGTTGAAGTGATTTATGAGAGGCTGAATTTTATAGAGCCGATCGTATCCAGGGTCTCCACGAGGATGACAGAGTTCATTGTTGTTGAAATGCATGAACGGCAAGATCTGCTCATATTGTGCCCTGGTCATGAAGGCAGAGAACACGGGCATATGGTGAATTAGGTCAGTGGACCAATATGACCGCAACTCACTCTTTTTAGTTATGCCTATGAGGGGGGATAGGCCCAGAAAGGTCTTAAATTCGGAAACCGTAATTGGTTTCCAATCTCTGGCAGGGGAGGATTGGGGATTAGCGGCGATGTATTGACCAGCATACAAATTACTTTGGTCCACAATAGATCTATAGAGATCTTCGGTGAAAAACAGCGAATTAAAATCAAGTGATGTAAAATCAACTGTTTCCACCTGAATGCCGGGTTGACCAGTGAATGTGGAAAGTACGGGTGCTGCAGAGGTGGTGGGTTCCCAATTAGGATTGGCGAATTCTGCAGGAAGGGCACTATGGGCTCGACGGGCCTGTCTTTGTCTTCTTTGTGGCATCGTGACACTATTTGTGCTTGCCATCTCACCAGCTTGAACTGCACTTATGGGACTCAACATGCCACCAAGTGTTACTGCAGTGCTGGATGTACGTCCAGGGTATACTAGGCCAGTTCACCAGAAGGAATAGTGGCACTAGTACTTCTCTGCTCCATACGAGAGTCCTGCGGTTCTTGCACCTCAACAGCATAAGAAGATCGGGGTCTGGTACGTCTAACCTTGGCAGGGACCACAACTTCGTCGTCAGAGCTATCTGTCATGGAGCCGCTGTCGTCTACAGGATCGTATTCTGAGCCTGAATCTGACAGAGGAGTGACTTCCTCTTCACTATCTGTCATAATCAGAAACGTGTAGGCCTCTTCACTAGTGTACCTTTGATTTGCCATTTTGGGCTCTAAATTTAGTGGTACACTAGTGAGACTCACAGGTAAAAAAGCCCCTTGCCTGTCAGCGACTGATTCAAATGCTACCAAAAAAACTGTTAGTGATCGCAGGGATCAGGCCTGACTCTGCGAACGCTGCAGTTATGTGTTTATTGTTGTAAGTGACAGTGATCGATCGATACTGCATTTGGGTGGGCTGGGCTTGGTGGAGGGGCAAAACGCAGGTGCTAGCAGGTATCTGGGCTGATCCGGCTAACACTGCGTTTTTGGGAACCCTAAACTGCTGGGGACACTAGTATAGATCTGATCAGATATTGATCCGTTCAGATACTATACCACTAAGGGAGGTGTATGCTGCGTGCATGGGTGTTAGCGGTACTGGCACTAATGCTGCCTGGGGCAACGCAGACCCTATCTGACCCTAAAACCTAACTTATATCACCTGCTGGGCGATCAGGAGGTTAAACCTTTATTAGGTAATAAACAGTGGGTGCCCTGACACTATAAAAAGATAATGAACTAACCAGCATCGCCCGTAACAGTTATACGGTGATCACTGGTGAAAGGGTTAACTAGGGGGCAATCAGGGGGTTTAAAACCTTTACTAGGTAGTATATGGGGGTACCTGACGCTATAAAAAGCTGACGGCGAACCTAAATACTTACCTCCCTAACTAGCGTCACCTGTGACACTAATACAGCGTTCAGAAAAAAAAACGATTGCTTAGTGACATTGGCGACGGGGGGTGATCAAGGGGTTAAACCTTTATTAGGGGGGGTTAGGGGGTACCCTACACCTAAAAGGACCTACCACTAACTGCCCTACCACTTATAACAGTCACAAATGACACCCCAATGCAGTAATCAGTAAAAAAAAAAGAAAAAACGGCTATTGGTGTAACTGTGACAGGGGGTGCAGGGGGGGGGGTGATCGGGGGGTGAATATTGTGCCTGCATGTTCTACTGTTAGTGTAGTGTTTGTGCAAACTTATTTGCTGTCTTCTCTCCTCAGAAGCTGGAATGAAAAGGCTTCACGAGAAGCTATGACATCACTTCCTCTGCTTCTGTTTACATTACAGAAGCAGGGGAAGTTTCTCATTTGCCAGGACCGGTCGCGAGGGGGTGGCCATGAATCAGTGGCCTCCCCCTCAGCATGGATTGCTCCTGGAGGGATTCCAACCGTTGCTGGCACCGGGGGGGGGGGGGGGGGGGGGGGCGATCGGGTCCCCCATCCACTGGGAGGCAGGGACGTACAGGTTCGCCCATATGCCTGCCCGAGCCATTCTGCCAACGTAGATTGTCGTGCGGCGGTTGGCAACTGGTTAACATGCTCTGTAAGCAGTACTAAGGCTACTTTAACACTTTGGAGTTAGCGGTAAAGCGCCACTAATATTAGCGGCGCATAACCCCAGCTAGCGGCCGAATAAACGGTTAAAAGCGCCACCGCCGAATCGCTTTGCAGCAGTGGCCATTGATTTCAATGGGCAGGGGCGGTGGAGGAGCGGTGTATACACCACTCCTGCACTGCCCGAAAGATGCTGCTTGCAGGACTTTTTCTAACGTCCTGCAAGCGCACTGCCCCAGTGTGAAAACGCTCGGGCTCTCAAAAACTTGGGCTGCAGGGGAGGCGTTTTTCAGAAACTTTACAGGAGCTATTTTTAGCCCAAAAGCGCCTGAAAAATGCCTCAGTGTGAAAGGGGTCTTAAAGTAATACTCAAAAAGTGATAAAGCAACACTTCTTTATAACTGGCTCTGTGAGTAATGCTTTATAACTGGCATTGCAGTAATCACAAAGCCAGTTGTAATATCACTCACAGAGGCAGTTATAAAACATTACATAACCAGTTATAAAGGAGTTTTTCTTAATAACTGGCTTTGTAAGTACTCCATTATATCTAGCTTTGGCCCCAATCTGTAACATTAAACTAAAAAAGTTACCGTAACCAAATCCACACATCCTGGAACCCCAAATCCGGTTACCAACAGCCCCTGCGAATGCCTCCCCCCCCCCCGGCTGCTCAGTCTAAAATGCCTGTGCCTATTTTTTGTCCCAGTCCAGGCCCGGACTGGCCATAGGGCATACTGGGCATTTGCTCAGTGGGCCATCGGGCCACATTTTCTAAATTCATTTCCGCCACACCTCTCCCTTCTGTCATCTTCTTCCAACTCCTGGGGGGGGGGCGAGGCAATGCTGAGCGAGCGCAATTCAGTGCTGGTCATGGTTGGTTGGTGATAGCTGCAAGGCCTTCCCCCAGGGACGGACTGACCATTCAGGCTCTCGGGCTGAGGCCAGCAGGGGGACCTATGAGAGGCTCCTGGGTGGACGGGGCGGGATGGATTCAGCCGCTAGATGGATGGTGTCAACAGGCTCTTGGTCCTGAGAGAGAGGGACAGAGTGAGCCGGGGGGGGGGGAGGAGTACACTTTCTCCTCTTCCTTCTCCCACCCCCCTCTTCCTACATCCCCCTCCCCCTCTTTCACTACCCCCCACTTCCTACACCCCTCTCCCCCGACCCACCCTCCCTCTCTCTTACTATCCCACCTCTTCCTACACCCCCCTTCACTACCCCCCACTTCCTACACATCCCTCCCCCTCTCTCACTACCCCCCTCTTCCTACATCCCCCTCCCCCTCTCTCACTACCCCCCTTTTCCTACACCCCTCTTCCCCCTCTCTCACTACCCCCTCTTCCTACACCCCTCTCCCCCCTCTCTCACTACCCCCCACATCTTACACCCCCCTCCCTCTCTCTCACTACCCCCCACTTCCTACACCCCCTGTCCCCTCTCTCTCACACCCCCCTCCCTCTCTCTCACTACCCCCCCACTTCCTACAGCCCCCTCACCCTCTCTCACTACCCCCCCACTTCATACACCCCCTCTCTCACTAACCCCCACTTCCTACACCCCTGCCTCCTCTCCCCCTCTCTCACCACCCCCTCCCCTCTCCCCCCTCTCTCACTACCCCCCCTCTTCCTACACCCTCCTCATCCTCTCACTACCCCCTTCCTACACCACCCTCCCCCTCTCTCAGTACCCCCCTTCTTCCTACACCCCCCACCTCCCCCTCTCACTACCCCCTCTTCCTACATCCCCCTCCCCCTCTCTCACTACCCCCCTCTTCCTACACCCCTCTCCCCCTCTCTCACTACCCCCCACATCTTACACCCCCCTCCCTCTCTCTCTCACTACCCCCCCTACTTCCTACACCCCCTCTCCTCCCTTTCTCACTACCCCATACCTCCCAACATTTTGAGATGAGGGACACCTACTAGCAAACATATGTAGGCATAGGACATGCCCCCTGCCACAACCATTAAAGGAGAATTAACCCAAAAAAGGTTTATTAAGTCTACAAGTGCTTTTTTTTTTACCACTACTATTTCTTTATATTCAAATAATGTAACTGCGCTGTTCAAACAAATATTCATACCATGTTTCCACTAATACAGTGTTTGTGTATTAAATACCAGCCTAACTCTTTAAATGTATAAAGTGCAAAGAGACAAAAAAGTCACAATTAATATAAAGTGCATCTATCACAATCTTAAAATATAACATAGGCTATTAATCTCCAATGCCATTAGTCATATGCGTTCCATATGGTCATTCACTTCAATTTTCATCCGTGCTTTTAAAATGATGTCATGTGCCACCACCACCTTCTAAAATAGTCACTCACCAGAGCCTAGAAAACATTTTGCCTTTGGTTCATACAGGGATAACCACTCCACTATCCTGGCGTTCCTCCACCTGGTTAGTCACTAGACGCTCCTTATTCCTCCATATTAAATGTTGATATCCCATAAAGATTAAATATACATTATTGCGCAGTATGTTTATGAAAGGGGGTTTATTTATTGCTCACTCACATGTCTATCCAGCATTCTGCTATGGGGCTCTATTGCGCCGCTTACTCCCTTGTTCCCGGCGTGCACTCCAAGCCTCATTTTGGATCGGGTTAGTGACAGGACGTGACGTACGTAATTACTCAGAAGTCTCTACGCATTTCACATACACACGTGCGTCATCAGGAAGCTGAGTATGCCATTTTTGAAATGGTATTTATGCCCTTAGTGGTAATGTTTTGGCACATCCGATCGTATATACTCCTATTACTCCCATTCTAATCTTGCCGGACACACAATATCCATAATTTTTTCTGCTGACAATCCTGCCCCACCTTGTTTTGGGGCCACTAATTATCACTCACGTTAATATCTCTTTAGTTATAATCTTTACTTACTTTAGATACCCAGAACAGACAGCTGGACCTTACATTTGTTATTCAATATTTTTAAAAACAATCCATTTTAATGATGAAATGACTCACTATCCTAAAACTATACAAAACTGCATGAAAAATGCGCTTACATTTTTGCTTATTATTAATTTTTGCACATACATTTGAACATCCATATTTGAAATTAACTTAAAATTGAAAAATAAAAATGAAACAAAATAATATAAAAATACAAATAAAAATAAAATAACAAAATCTGATAGTTTAAATTCCGATCGTGTGTAGACAATTCTGACGCATAAAGTGCCGGCAATGCTCAGAATAAATTATGAGACAATGCTATTGGCCACTGGCCTGTTTATAGTCCCGTCGTATGTGTTCTATGTCACTGCGTTCAGAACGATTGGATTTTCTGACAACTTTGTGCGACGTGTGTAAGACAAGTTTGGGTCAAAATCCATTGGAAAAAATCTGACGGATTTTGTCATCAGAATGTCCAACCGTGTGTTACAGGGCATAAGTGCATCAGTAATGAGGTACCTAGCTTCTCTTTTTGTTTAAAATACCCTTTTCTTGTGATTTTTTTAACTAGTCTTTTTAGAGATGCTTTGAGCTTGTTTGTAGGGTTACCACTCAATTTCTTATATGTGCTAGTAACTCCTACCAACTGATTTAACTCCTTCTTATAATTATACTTTTTCAACATCACGATTCCTCCTCCTTTATCGCCAATCCTAATCACAATGTGTTTAGTTTTCTCAAGCGCTTCCAAACCTTTTTGTATATTTCCCTTTTTTTTCCCTACCATGGTTCTAAGTAGTCTAATGTCTTGCTCCACAATTGATTTAAATACCTTTAAAAACTGGTTGGACTAATTTTTGGGATTAAATGTGGACTGAATCCTCAGACCACTATCTTTAAAATTACTGTCAATGATGTTCTCTGATGTGAGTTTTTCCGCAAAGTGTTTCTTAATGTTTAATTTCCTATTAAATTTCTCTGTGTCAATATAAGGGTCAAACTTATTAGGACCTTTATCTGGGACATACTTTAGGCCTAATTCAAGTACCTTCAATTCATTGGTGGTATATACCTCATCGCTAAGACGGAAAATCCCCTGGCCTATTGATCTCTCTTTCTTTTTGTTCTTCCTTCCTCCTCTCTTTCCTCTGGGGCGTTTCTTTGTGTCCTATATTGTTGCCATATAAGTTTGACGCTTATATTGACACAGAGAAATTTATGAGGAAATTAAACATTAGGAAACACTCCTTTATCAACACTAATGCCCCGTACACACAATCGGATTTTTCGACAACAAATGTTGAATGTAAGCTTGTTGGCGGAAAGGCCGACCGTGTGTATGCTCCATTGAACATTTGTTGTCAAACTTTCCACCAACAAATGTTGGCTAGCAGGTTCTCAAATTTTTCACCAACAAATGTTGTCGGACTTTCCAATCGTGTTTACACAAGTCCGTCGGACAAAAGTCCACGAATGCTCGGAATCAAGTACAAGCCAGAGATATAACTAGCGTTCGTAATGGAGATATCACGCACGTCTTGTACGGCACTACATTCGTAAAAGTGTTTATTGGTGTCTGTGTCCCCACTGGGGATCCCCTAACTTTCTGCCTCAGAGACCCCCTGAGAAATATCCTTTCTACTCCTATTGTAGTGACAAATGTAACTGTTTAGACTTCCATTTCTGTCCCGTGGCAACAGCCACCAGGACAAAAATTAAGAGAGAATTTCCCCAATGGGATAAGAGGCAGAAATGAAAACTGAACAGAGGTTCTAGACCTTTACAATTTTATGCAAAACTAGAAAATGAGGATTTACACAATTTTTATCTGATTCTGTCCCTTGCATTATCTTTTTCTGACACTAGATGTCCTCAGTGTCCTGTACTGATTGATATCCAGCTCAGGCAGCAAAGTGGCTTTGCAAATAGCATTTCTGCATTGTAGCAGTGGGTTCATTGGTTCAAATCTGCAACTCTATCTGCATGGAGTTTGTATCCCCTGTTCTCCTTGTGCCTGTGTGTGGGTTTAGGTAGTAGGCGCAGAGGCAAGGAATCACAAAGTTGTTGTTGGTCCAAAATAATCAGTAGAAAATCCATACACAAAGGCCAGCTTTATCGAAGAGCGCAGCTCACTCTATAAATATAGGAGACAAGGGAAAAAAAGAGAAAAGCGCCACTAAGTTTAGGAGATGTGAATATGTTTTTTTTGTTTTGTTTTTTGCCCCTCCTTAATGTGCTACTCACAAGGACATAAATAGACTCATCTGGTATGGTGGTGCTGGGTGCTGTGCCAGTCTGCCATCCGGAATGCTTCAGCAGCATGGAGAAAGCCTGTTGTGGCCGGAAGTCGGAACTACGCTGGAGAGACCCAATGGTCTAGATGGAATACAGCGTGGGGCACAACGTGGCAAGAGCGGCTCGGGTGGTGCTGACGTCACAGTTCCCAGGATCCCAGGATGCAATGCAACACGCATGCGTTGTGCTACATGGGTGCATGCGCACTCCTTTTTCAAGCTGTGGTTTACTCCCACATTCCAAAGACATGCTGGTAGGTTAATTGGCTTGTGTCTAAAGTGGCTCTAGTATATAGTGTGTGGGTGTAAATATCCAACGGCAGACTCTTGTGACTCTCAAATGGATAATGCATCTTTCTGGAAAAACTAAGGCCGCGTACACACGCGGGGACTGTTCGCCCAACTTTGTCCGTCAAACAGTTTCGGCAAACAGTCCGCTCAAAATTAGCATGGACGGACATGCCCACACACGACGAACGAACAGTTTGCTGAAACCGTGCGCGATGACGTGAACGGCACGTACGACGGGACGAAAAATACGACGTCCTATACACTGCATTATAACTTTCGGCGTGTAAATCCTTTCTGAGCATGCGCGGAACTTAGTTTGACGAACAAGCCTACACACGGGCGGACTGTTCGCTCAAACAAGGTTTCAGCGGACAGTTTTACGGAATTTCCGAAAAACCTTGTTCGTCAAACTGTCCGCTGAAACTGTCCGCTGAAAGCCCACACACGAGCGGACTGTCCGCCCAAACACTGTTCAGCGGACAAAGTTGGGCGAACAGTCCGCCCGTGTGTACGCGGCCTAAGGGTCCAAGAGTGGAAGTGCATCAACAGCAATGCAGTCATGGGATGTGATGGCCAGTGTCAATGATCCACCTTCTGTGGGGGTGTTAGCATGCATTTTGGCCCTATAGTATCAGCCCTGGACAGAGTGGTGCAGGAAGCAGGCTGGTTGACACTGGACATCATTCAACCCAGAAATCTGATGACATTTAGGGGTGTAGAAAAATACTCTGGGTGGGACTGATTGAAGAATGAAGGCGGGTATTTATTTATTTTTTATTGCAAGGCAAATTATTTTTTTATTTTTAGGAAAAAATAAAATCTTGGAGTTCTACTTCAAATAGTTAAAAAGTGCAATACTCATGCTAATGTACAGTATAATGCCCTGTACACACGGTCAGAAATTACGTCAAAAACACGCACAAAAAAAACGACAAAATCCGTCAGATTTTTTCAGATGGATTTTGGCCCAAACTTGTCTTGCATGCACAAAGTTTACAGAAAATCTGATCGTTCAGAACGGTGACGTAAAACACGTAGGACGGGACTATAAAGAGGGCAGTAGCCAATAGCTTTTGTCTCGTAATTTATTCTGAGCATGCGTGGCACTTTGTCCGTTGGAATTGTCCGACAACACGATCCGATTGCACATTTTCCGTCAGAAAGTCCGACCATGTGTACAGGGCATAAAAGCATACAAGTACATTCTAATAGATAGTGCTAATATTTTTCTCCGTGTTGTAGTTATGATTTTGTGACAGTAGATGGCAGTCTAGATATAGTTTGGAAAAAATGTTTACTTGCTTTGTAGCCCAGATTAATTGTGCTTTCATTTTGGACTATTTAGATACATTATTTGTTTAGTTTTAGCTAAAGTGAAGAGGGACTAAAACATCTGTTAAGAAACCTCATTAGAATTATAACCCCCCACTCTGTTCATAATAAAAATAAAAATAAAAATAAATTGCCTTCAAGCAGTATTAAAGAGGAAGTAAACCCTGATGGGTTTACTTCCTCTTTGATTCCCTGCAAAGGTAAAGCATAATGGACTACTATGCATCGCATAGTAGCTCATTATGTGTCACTTACCTGACACAGGAGCCAGCGAAGTCACCGCTGTCCCCTGTAGTCCGCCGCATCCATCTTCTCGGTGGGTCTCGCTGCTCCACCACTGTCATTCGACAAACCTGCGATGACGTCACTCCCACGCATACGCATGGGAGCCGCCACTCGCGGCATATTGCCGTTGACAGCAGCGCGCCGCTGTCTATGGCACATGCGCCGTAGACAGCGGTGCCTGTATTTTGCCAAATATCTCCTAAACCGTATAGAAGATATTTCTTGGACCTACAGGTAAGCCTTAATCTAAGCTTACCTGTAGGTCAAAGTGGTTTGTAAGGGTTTACAACCACTTTAACCACTTCAGCCCCGGAAGGAGATTTGCCCCCTTAATGACCAGGCCATTTTTCCGATACGGCACTGCATCGATTTAACTGACAATTGCACGGTCATGCAACGTTGCACCCAAACAAAATTGATGTCCTTTTTTACCCACAAATAGAGTTTTCTTTTGGTGGTATTTGATCACCTCTGTGGTTTTTATTTTTTGCGCTATAAACAAAGAAAGAGTGATAATTTTGAAAAAAAAACTATATTTTGTACTTTTTGCTATAATAAATATCCAAAATTAAAACAAAAACAAATTTCTTCATCAGTTTAGGCCGATATGTATTCTTCTATGTATTTTTGGTAAAAAAGAATCACAATAAGCGTATATAGATTGGTTTACGCAAAAGTTACAGTGTCTACAAAATCGGGGGTAGCGTTATGGCATTTTTTTTTTACTAGTAATGTCGGCGATCTGCATTTTTTATCGTGGCTGCGACATTGCGACAGACAAATCAGACATTTTTGACACTTTTTTGGGACCATTGACATTTATACACAGATCAGAGCTAAAAATAGCCACTGATTACCGTATAAATGTCACTGGTAGGGAATGGGGTTAACACTTGGGGGCGATCAAGAGGTTAACTGTGAGTGATCAAGGGGTTAACTGTGTTCCCTGGGTTTGTCCTATCTGTAGGACTGACTAGGGGAGGAGACCGATCGGTGTTTATGCTTAGTATGAACACACAATTGGTCTCCTCTCCCCTGAGAGAACCAAGATTTGTGTGTGTTTACACACATAGATACCGGTTCTCGGTCTGTCACGAGCGTTCGCGGTGGGGCCCAGTGGTAATCGCGAGCCCGTCAGGCACACGCATCGCCCTGGGGACACGCTGCTGGTGCGCGCACGCCTGCTATCGCGTCTTAGAGAGCCAATTTACAGCTACGACGGCTCGTGCAGGGGAGCCAACCTACTGCAGTATAACTGCTGCAGCTGGTTGGAAGGGGTTAAAGCAAAAAAAAAAAAATGTAATGTATTAAATTGTGGCTTACCATTCATTAGATATGTTGGCTGAATCAATTTTCTTTTCTTTGTTTTTTTTTCTCTGTTTTCTCTGACCAGTAGCACACGTCCTGTATTAGTTAGACACAACTCTGGAGGAATGAAAACTGGAGGCACAGCACACAGCAGTATTGTCAGTAGGTGGTGAAGGAGGGGGGGGGGGTTGTTAAATGTATTAGGGGATTTAAATATACAAAATAAATTGAATCCAAACTTCACAATTTATGATCAGTTGCAGCAAACAGCTTCTTTTCGTTTTGGGATAAAGGTTTTGTACGAATAAATAAAAGTTGATCATTTTAATCCCCTTGTCAATGTTAAGTAGTTTGTCTCTCGGTTTATCTCTTGGGTTATATCATGTAAACTGATACATTCTGCTGGGGACTTGTGCTTTTGAAAAACAACCGACTTGCTGGCTGGATCACCAGATGAAATAGAAGAAAGGAAACCTAAAAAAGAAAATGAATGCAGCCATCGCATCTAAGAATCTATGGAGAAGCAGCGCTGTCAGCCTAGGACAGGAAGACAAAAACAGCTTGTTCACTCCGCATTCCCATTACATATGGGGGGAGAGGTTCTGTAGTCCACAATGGAGGACTTGGAAGGCTGATATCATTGTTTGAGATTTCAGTTTAGGGCACAGGAAGTTTCAAGAAAACTGGATTTTTGGCAGGATCCATTAGGTATTTTCTGTACTTGCAGAAACAACAAACTTAGGCTGAAAAAAAGAAACATAATACAGCCACCACATCTAAGAACCGGTGAGCTGCAATATACTGTATTACATTTTTTTTCTCTTTGGTTTAGATACACTTTAAAGTGGTATCAAACCCAAAACCCAAAAATGTAATATATTGCAGCTTACCAATCATTAGGTGTGTAGGCTGCTTCAGGTTTCTTTTTTTAAGCTTATTTCCCCTCTGTATTCACCTGGTGATCTGGCCAGTAACATACCTCATGTATTAGGCCTCATGCACACGGACGTTTTTACAGCCGCTTTTTTGAGCTTTTTTTGCAGCTTAAAAACGCCTGTCCATGTTAGTCTATGGCTTCATGCCCACCTAGGCTGCAAATGGCATAGGCGTTTTTAAGCTGTAAAAAAAACCCAGGACCAGTGCATTCCGTGGCGCGGAGCTAGAGCTGTAAAAACGCGAATCACGGAAAAACGCGCAAAAACGCGCATAAACGCGTAACATATTTTCTTTGTTTTCTGAGTGCATTCTGGATGAAGGAACACAGGGGGCACAGCCGACAGCAGCATTGCCAGTCTGGGGGGAGGGGAGTGTTAGCTGTACTTTAGCAG
Organism: Lithobates pipiens; assembly: GCF_037356315.1. Classification (NCBI taxonomy): domain Eukaryota; kingdom Metazoa; phylum Chordata; class Amphibia; order Anura; family Ranidae; genus Lithobates; species Lithobates pipiens. The sequence goes on from NW_027507903.1 coordinate 573,708,648, forward strand.
ATTTAAATACACAAACAATTTGAAGCCAAACTCCAGCTACTAGTTTATAAGCAGTTAGAGTAACAGTTTTTTCCTTTTGGGATAAAGGTTTTACATAAATAAATAACAGCTGATCATTGTAAGCACGCCTGTAAGTAATAAATGTTTTTTTTCTAATTCTTGTAACTTCTACATCTGTAGGAAAGAGAGTTTGTTCTGTTAAAAAACAGATTTACTGGCCAGATCACCAGGTGAAAATAAAGGAAAAAAAACAAATACATTGGTTGGCTGCAATTTAATAAATGTTTGCTTCTGGGTTTATTACTGCTTTAACTGTTTTCTGTTTCCAGAGAAACCTAAAAACTAGAGTGGAACATATAAAAAGAAGCAAAATAAATCACACGTGGTAAAGAGAAAAAAAAACACATATAATCATGATGTGGAAAGAAAAACCACCAAGGTTTACAAATTATTTAACCACTAGGCATACGCGCTATAGCCGGAAGACGGCTGCATCTCGGACGCCAATTGACGGGAGGTTGTTCCTGGACGTCCTCCTGTTTATTTCCCCTCTGTGCACCACTGTGGGCGCGCAGCGGGGGAAATTCTGTGTTGGCTGTGTCCCTTGGGCACAGCCAATCACAGATTTTGCTAAATGGGCAATCACAGCGGCCATTTAGCACTCGATCTGAGTGTCCAATGATAGATGATCTCATATGTAAACATATGAGATCATCTCTCATTGCCGACTCTCCCTTCTCACACAGAGACAGTGTGTGAGGAGGGAGAGCGAATCGGCTGCAGAGTAAGTGAAATAAAAAAACGAAAAAAGCGAAAATAAAGTGCCCACAGTGCCATCTGTCCCCAGTGTCACCTGTCCCCAGAGTCACCTGTCCCCCGTGCCCACTGTCCCCAGTGTCACCTGTCCCCAGCGTCACCTGTCCCCGTGCCATCTGTCCCCAGTGCCACGTATAAGTGCCATCTGTCATCAGTGTCACGTGTCATCAGTATCATGTATTAGTGCCATCTGTCATCAGTGCCACATATTAGTGTCATCTGTCATCAGGGCCACGTATTAGTATCACGTGTCATTAGTGCCACATATTAGTGCCATCTGTCATCAGTGCCACGTATTAGTGTCATCAGTGCCACCTGTCAGTGTCATGTGCCATCTGTTATCAGTGTCACGTCTCATCAGTGCCACTTATCAGTGCCATCTGTCATCAGTGTCACGTGTCATCAGTGCCATGTATTAGTGCCATCTGTCATCAGTGCCACGTATTATTGCCATCTGTCATCAGTGCCATGTGTCATCAGTGCCACATATTAGTGCCACATGTCATCAGTGCCACATATTAGTGCCAGCTGTCATCAGTGTCATGTGTCATCAGTGCCACATATTAGTGCCATCTGTCATCAGTGCCACATCAGTGTCACGTGCCATCAGTGCCACGTATCAGTGCCATCTGTCGTCAGTGCCACATCAGTGTCACATGTCATTGTCCTGGTGCTCCAGGGCCTTCAAAAGTGTAATAGGTAGTCAACAAGTTAGATGTGTAATTTATGCTCCTAGAACACGTGACGGCGCTCCCTGCATGTTGGGCCTCTCTATGTGGCCAGGCTGTGGAAAAGTCCCACACATGTGGTATCGCCATACTCAGGAGGAGTAGCAGAATGTATTTTGGGGTGTCATTTGTGGTATACACATGCCATGTGAGAGAAATAACCTATTACAATGACAATTTTGTGGAAAAAATAAAATTAAATCTTTTGCATTTTGCAAAGAATTTTGGGAAAAATGACAACATCAAAAAGCTCACCATGCCTCTTACTAAATACCTTGGAATGTCTACTTTCAAAAAAGGGGTCATTTGGGGGTATTTGTAATTTTCTGGCTTGTTCAGGTTGCAAGAAATGAGATAGGCCAGCAGTACATCAGATATGATCAATTCTTTATGATTTGCACCACAGCTTGTAGACTCTCTAACTTTCACAAAGACCAAATAATATCCACTAATTTGGGTTACTTTTACCAAAGATATGTAGCAGTATAAATTGTGGCCAAAATTTCTGAATAAAAATTAATAATTCGCAAAATTTTATCACAGAAACAAAGAAAAATGCGTTTTTTTTCAAAATTTGAGGTCTTTTTTCATTTATAGTGCAAAAAAGAGGTGATCAAATACCACCAAAAGAAAGCTCTATTTGTATGAAAAAAGGACAAAAAATTCATTTGGTTACAGTATTACATGACTGAGTAATTGTCATTCAAAGTGTGAGAGCACCGAAAGCTGAAAATTGATCTGTTCAAGAGGGGCGTTTAAGTGCCCAGTTGTCAAGTGGTTAAAAGTAAATTTTCTGCCAGAAAGACAAAAAAAAAATTGTTTTGTCTTTGGTTATACCAGCTATGGCTGAATTGCCTAAGCGGTGATTTATTTTTATTTTTTTCTGGTTTGTATCTAGAAAAAAAAAAGAATAGTTTCCACTAAAAAGTGGTATACACCTTCATGCTTGCCACATCAGGTATGCAGACCTGGGAACTCAAGAATGGAGATCTCACCAGCGGAGTCTTTGAGGCAGGGCCGGTGTTTCATCACATTTGGCTACCCGCTGGACTGCGCATGCGCGATGCCGCCATATGTGTTCCAACACTGTGGCGAACTGCGCTTTTGTGGCCACACCCCTGAGTCCAGGTTCAAGCTCCACCATCCAATGACAATTGCGCGGTCATACAACACTGTACCCAAATGAAATTTTTATCATTTTTTTCCCCCAAATAGAGATTTCTTTTGGTGGTATTTGATCACCTGTACGATTTTTATTTTTTGTTAAAAAAATGTAAAAAGACAAACATTGTTTGTATTTTTTATTTTGTTATAAAATTTTAAAACGGGTCATTTTTGTCCATCATTGATGTACGCTGATGAGGCGGCAATGATGGGCACCAATAGGTGTCAGTGATGGGCACCGATAGGTGTCAGTGATGGGCACTGATCGGTGGCAGTGATGGGCACTGATCGGTAACACTGATAGGCAGCACTTCTATGTGGCACTGATTGGCACCACTGGTGGGCATTGATAGGTGGCACTTGTGGGCATAGATAGGTGGCACTTGTGGGCATTGATAGGTGGCACTTGTGGGCACTTTAATTAAAGTATTTAATTGCCTCTTCGTTTCGGGACCGATGTCCCTTTAAGCTGAGCCGGTGAGACGGTTTTGTTTTGATCATGTGATCAGCTGTCATTGGCTGACAGCTGATCACATGGTAAGGGGCCGGGACCGGCCCGTTACTCAGATCGGTAATCACCGGAGTCTCAGTGACTCGGTGATCACAGCGCCCCTGCAGGGCACGTGCAGGGAGTGTGCACAGGGGAGGCTGTCATATGACGGCCTCCAGAGAATTCAAATCCGCACTATGGCCGTCATTCAGCCATAGCGTGGATGTCAGATGGTTAAACAATAAGCAGGAGGTTCAAGCGAAAATGCTCAAGTAGGGAAAAAATACTCTTCAATATCAGTACAGGGTGTACCCCTTTCCAAATGATTGAGCTCAAAACTTTTTAATTTAATCAGAAAATAATAATTTTAGTAACACCACTCTTGGGATTTGCTCGGTGATAAAACATCTGGTCATCAAGGTCATGCAATGACAAGGGTGGGAGATTCTAAACAACCAGCCTGATAATTTATCGGGTTCCAGGCAATCCATAGGGAAAAGTGTCCATTAGGGGGCTGGAATGGCCGATTGACGACTTGGCTCGGTGTGCCGACATTGCTGGCTCCCTGGACAGGTAAGTGTCCTTATATCAAGACTGTTCATTTTTTTTTCCCCCAAACTGGAGTTCCTCTTTCATATCAGCAGGTGTAACATTACACCCCACTATATGCAATATTTCCCCATTCACACTTCAGTTCTTTTTTGTAATTTTGGATATTTGTTTGGCCTTTGGGAAGGCTGTAAGCTACTCTTTACAATTTAGTAGTGATTCTGTGACCACCAACAAAGAGGGACATACTACGCTTTCCCTCGTTAACATGCAATATAGAATTTTAGCCTGTAGAGCTTTAACCCTTTGTTAACCCTTTGTTAGGATAGACAGTGTTCAAATCTAGTTTACAAATGATATTGAGATCTGCCAGCACAGTACCGACAAGGTTAATTATGGTAAACCTTAATGTGGTTGTAAACCTTTATACTTGAAATATGAACAAAGCATATCCTTCTATAGTTTGTACTTGTCTCAATACATACCACCAAGTGTCATTTCTGTCTGCTGCCTTGTTCCTCTGCTATAAGTATGAGTCACTTCTGATGAGTTTTCCTGACACCAATAGAAAAATGGTGACTGGGGCGGGCACAACATGATATTGCTATGGATATATCTGCCAGCACAGTACAGATAGGGTTAATTATGGTAAACCTTAAAGGGGTTGTAAACCCTTGTTTTATTTTTTTAAATAGCAAACATGTCATACTTACCTCCACTGTGCAGTTCGTTTTGCACAGAGTGGCTCCGGTCCTCCTCTTCTGGGGTTCCTCCGGCGGCGCTAGTGGCTCCTCCCCACATCAAGTGTCCATGTTGTAGAAGGCTCTCCTAAGGTGGATACCCATGCGGGCGCGCTCCCGAGTCCTGCATCTTTGTCCATTCACACAGAATGCAGGACTTGGCCCCACCCCCCCACGCTGAGTCATTGGATTTGTTTGACAGCAGCGGGAGCCAATGGCTGCGTTGCTATCAATCTATCCAATCAGGACACAAGACACCAGCTACAGCTGGTGTGCTCGTTCCTGGCTGGAGGATGACAGCGTTCAGGTGGGGCTTGGGGGCTGCAGTACTACAGAAGGTTTTTCACTTTATGCATAGAATGGTGACAAACCATGAGGGTTTACAACCCCTTTAAAGTGGTTGTAAACCCTTACAAACCACTTTGACCTACAGGTAAGCCTAGATTAAGGCTTACCTGTAGGTCCAAGAAATATCTCCTAAACCTATACGGATTAGGAGATATTTACCTGAAGACAGCCACCGCTGTCTACGGCGCATGCGCCATAGACAGCGGCACGCAGGCACACTGGGTAAGCCGCAGATCGTGGCGATATGCCGTGAGTGTCGGCTACCGTGCGCATGCGCAGGAGTAGCGTCATCGCTGCTCTGGCGAATAACAGCGCCGGAGCAGCGAGACCCACGGAGACCCACCAAGAAGATGGACGCTCGGAACTACAGGGGACAGCGGTGACTTCGCTGGCTCCTGTGTCAGGTAAGTGACACATAATGGACTACTATGCGATGCATAGTAGTCCATTATGCTTTACCTTTGCAGGAAATCAAAGAGGAAGTAAACCCATCAGGGTTTACTTCCTCTTTAAAGTGGTAGTAAACCTTTATACATGAAATATGAACAAAGCATATCCCTCTTCTATAGTGTGTACTTGTCTTAATCCAAACCACCAAGTGGCATTTCTGTCTCCTGTCTTTTTCCTCTGCTATGAGTATACAGTAAATCACTTCTAAATCACTTCTGATTTTTCCTGACACCAAGAGAAAACTGGTGACAGAGGAGGACACAGCCTGCAATTGACAGCCGCAGCTCTGTTCCTGTGTGAAGGGGTGTTTGTTTCTTCCCTCCAATCAGCTCTCAGAGCTCTTCTCACTGATGCACCCCCAGCTTTTCAGAGCTAAGAGATCTTATGTAAATCTTGAAGGGGAATAATGCACTTATAGAACATTACAGAGCAAGGAAAGCTAAGCAGAATTTTTCAGTCCTGGAGTTTTCAGAAAAAAGCACGTGAAAAGGTAAGCAGCAGTTTAAAAAATGTTTTTTTTTTTTTTTAAAGAAAACATGTAACAAATATAAAGCAGGTGGTATCCCAATTTGGCTGCAAAAGAGGAAATACACTTGAAGAGTCGTCACTTTGCTCACTTGATTATCTCCCCGGTGTCTGAGGGTTTCCTGCCAGCACATGTGCACTGCACCACAGTCTGATTGGCTTGTAGTGCCTGCAGTTCAGCTTGTAAGATTGTCCCTGATGAAGTCACAAGGTGTGCGCTGTGACGTAACGCGTAGGACGCAAAACCGGAAGTAAACACCACAAACCAGAAGTCGTTATGACGGACCAAAGGTGGATGCCGAGGACCGGAAGTAGCGCTAGAAGTGGCGTGGAATGCCGATACACTCTGAGTCTGGCCTACTTTTAGCTACTTACATGTAAGCAGCCATTTTTTATTAATAAAGTTCATGTTATTTGGGTAATGCACTGACCCATTTATTTTTCATGTGGATGCTATAATGGAGTTTAAGCGGCCATTCATCTCCCATACCTAACCTGTATTGCTGGAATGATTGACCTATATTCACGGAAGTGGGGATAAGATTGGTGTATTTCTTGAGAGCGCTTTTCCCAAGCTCATGAGGTAAGGGCACTGAGAGCACTTTATAGGATTCATAACGTACCTTGAATCACAGTAATTGGGAGTGAATGGACACAGACTTTTGGACTTTGGATTTTTGGCACATAATTTGGTTGCACTTTATAAGATTGTATTTTGCACAACTGTTAGCACTTTATTTTTACCTACATTGGAGTGCACTTTATGAACTCACTTTACCCCTGGACTATATTGAATGCATTAAAGTACTATCACCACTAGGAGTGCACTTTATATAAGGGATGCTATATTGGATTATTGTATGCACTTTATTGTTGATGCACTTTATTTTTAACAAGCTCTAATTATTGTTTTTTGATACTTATTTGGTTAATTAGCATTGTGAGTAGTAATTAGTTCACGTAGGATATGTGCTAAGTCACGTACATTTCCATGTATTCAGCTTTGTAAGATTGTTCATTAAATAAGGAAGCTAATAGGCCGGATTCTTTACTATACACTGGGCCTACATTCATGATTTTTAGGTTTTTCCCTCCAGTGACTAAGCCACCGCAATCATCCCGAGGTGTAAATGACACATCTATCACTGCAATACTATTGGGTGGCTTGCCTGTTAGAATTTAATCATATTTCCTTGAATCGCTACTTGACCATGTATAGTTTAGTTTCCTCTCCGATTATGTAAATAAGATAACTGTAGCCATGACCTACTTTCAGCTCAGTGTGCGGTCCACCAATGTTGTGCAGTTCCTTAACCACTTCAGCCCCGGAAGATTTGGCTGTAGAATGACCAGGCCATTTTTTGCGATACGGCACTGTGTCATTTTAACTGACAATTGCGCAATCGTGCGATGCTGTACCCAAACCAAATTGATGTCCTTTTTTCCCACAAATAGAGATTTCTTTTGGTGGTATTTGATCGCCTCTGCAGTTTTTATTTTTTGTGCTATAAACTAAAAAAGAGCAACAATTTTGAAAAAAAAACACATTATTTTGTATTTTTTGCTATAATAAATATCTCAATTTTTTTAGTTTAGGCTGATATGTAATCTTCTACATAGTTTTGGTAAAAAAAATTGCAATAAGTGTATATTGATTGCATTGTTCAAAAGTTATAGTGTCTACAAAATAGGGGATAGATGTATAGCATTTTTGTTTAATTTTTTTTTTTTTACTAGTAATGGCGACAATCTGTGATTTTTATCATGACTGCGACATTATGGCGGACACATTGGACAATTTTGACACATTTGTGGTACCATTGGCATTTATACAGCGATCAGTGCTAAAAAAATGCATCAATTACTGTATAAATGTCACTGGCAGTGAAGGAGTTAACACTAGGGGGCCATCAAGGGGTTAACTGTGTTCCCTGGGAGGTGATTCTAACTGAAGGGGAAGGGGACTGACTAGAGGAAGTAAGTGCCCCCAGCAGAGTCTGTTCTTACATCGGGAGCCCCCAGCAGAGTCCGTCCTTACATCAGGTGCCCCCAGAAACAGAGCCCCTCCTTACATCTGGTGTCCCCAGCAACAGACCCCTTCTTTACATCTGGTGTCCCCCAGCAGCGGAGCCCTCCTTTACATCTGGTGTCCCCCAGCAGCGGAGCCCTCCTTTACATCTGGTGTCCCCAGCAGCGAAGCCCTTCTTTACATGTGGTGTCCCCCAGCAGCGGAGCCCTCCTTTACATCTGGTGTCCTCCAGCATCGGAGCCCTCCTTTACATCTGATGTCCCTCAGCAGTGGAGCCCTCCTTTACATCTGGTGTCCCTGGCAGTGGGGCTCTCCTTTACATCTGGTGTCCCCCAGCAGCGGAGCCCTCCTTACAGATCTATGTCCCCCAGCAACAGAGCTTTCCTTACTTCAGTGTCTGTCCCCAGCAGCAGAGCCCTCTTTACAGAGTGATCTGTGTCACCAAGCAACAGAGCCCTCCTTATTTCAGTGGCCCTTGCAGCAGCAGCGGAGCCCTCCTTACAGAGCAATCTATGTCCCCAGGCAACAGAGCCTGCCTTAATTCAGTATCCCTGGCAGCAGCAGCAGAGACCTTCTTACAGAGAGATCTGTGTCTCCCAGCAGCATGGCAGCTTCAGTGCCCGGCTGTCTCGTGTGTATGTGTTCAGTGGAGAAGGGAGAAGCTAATTGGCTGCCCCTTCCCTCTCCCCTGAACACCAGGGAAAATAATCCTTGTGACGGCAGTGGCGGCCATCTTTTTGTAGCCCGCCGGACATTTTTTCCGAAAACATCCTGATTTTCCTGGGACAAAGGCAAGATCCCGGAAAATTAATTGGAACGAGCTCCGATCAGGATGAGGGTCTCAAAATCGGGATTGTCCCGGGAAAATCGGGGCTGTTGGCAAGAATGGGAAGTGTGTGTTTATACACACTTGTCCCTGTTCTGTGTCTCCTGCTCACGATCACTCGTGGGCCGGCGGTCATTGCGACCGTCGGCCACGAGCATCGGTACCTCCGCTGTGCAGCAGGCGCGTGCCTGCTATCCCGAGTACTATTTATAGCAAAAAAATACTGATTTTAACAGCTTTTAATCATTATACTATGGCAGGTCGGCACGATCCCGCAAACCATCTTAGCTGCACGCATCGTGCCGACCTCCCGCAGGATAATGATCCTAGAGAATAAAATGGAAATTGTTGCAATATTTTATGTTACACAATTTTTTTGGAAGTACACTTTTATGAATCTAAAAAACTGTAAAGTTAGCCCAGTTTTTTTTGTATAATGTGAAATATGATGTTACGCCAAGTAAATAGATACCTAACATGTCATGCTTTAAAATTGTGCACACTTGTGGAATGGCGACAAACTACTGTAAAAATCTCCAAAGGAAAAGTTTTTAAAAATGTCTACAGGTTACCTGTTTAGAGTTACAGAGGAGGTCTTGTGCTAGAATTATTGCTCTTACTCTAATGCCGCGTACACACGGGCGGACTGTATGGCCTACTTAGTCCGCCGAAACACATTTCAGCGGACAGTCCGCTCGTGTGTGGGCTTCAGCGGACTTTTTCAGCGTGCAGTCCGGCGTACTAAGTATTTCGGATTTTTCTAAATACTGTCCATCGTACTCGCATTTCGGCGGACAATCCGCCCGTGTGTATGCCAGTCCGCCGTACTTTTGAAATGAGCGGAATTTTCCCGCCCGGAGAAAAGTCCGCTCATTTCGAGCGGGTATCCAGGTAGGCGGGGCCCGCGAAGGAGACGTCGCTGGCCCCACCGCCTGGTATGGACTTAAAGGGGAACCCCAACGCCGATTTGGCGTGGGGGCCCCCCCCAAGTCCACAACAGACTCTTGTCCGAGCACGCTACCCAGCCGGCCAGGAAAGGGGGGCGAGCGAGCGCCCCCCCCCCCTCCTGAGCCGTACCAGGCTGCGTGCCCTCAACATGGGGCGGGGTGCCTTGTCCCCATGTTGATGAGGACAAGGGCCTCTTCCCGACAACCCTGTGACATAAAGCCATGTGACACCGCCCCTTGTCCCTATATAAGTGGCCGCGCAGTGCGTCCCTGGCATTCCGGCCAGAGAGATCGTCGAGGCAACATCTCCTGGAGAAGAAGAAGAAGAAGAACGGAAGGCGGCGGCGGCGGCGACAGGAGACCGGGCCACTGCCTGTAAAAGAGCTATAAGAAGGCGCGGTGGCCCGGCAGAAGAACCGAAGAGGGGGACAAGACCCCCTAAGTCGGGAAAAGAGGCCGGCGGCGAGGAAGAAAGCCGGGCTCCTCCGCTAGCAAAAGAGCTACAAGAAGATAGCGGAGGAGTCCGGCGAGAAGACCCCCGAAGACGGAAGATCCCCGGAGCTGTGCAATAAAGTATTTTATCTCGTGTGTTGTGTTTTTTTTTGTACTTTTATTTTACAGGTGAATGGGTAGGGGTACATTGTACCCCATACTCATTCACATAGGGTGGGGGGCCGGTATCCGGGGGCCCCCTTATTAAAGGGGGCTCCCGGATTCCGATAAGCCCCCCGCCCGCAGACCCCGACAACCAACGGCCAGGGTTGTCGGGAAGAGGCCCTTGTCCTCATCAACATGGGGACAAGGTGCTTTGGGGTGGGGGGGCCGCGCGGCCCCCCCTTCCCCAAGGCACCCCCCCATGTTGAGGGCACGCGGCCTGGTATGGTTTAGGAGGGGGGGCGCTCGCTCGCCCCCCTTTCCTGGCCGGCCGGGTAGCGTGCTCGGACAAGGGTCTGTTGTGGACTTGGGGGGGACCCCCACGCCGATTTTTTTTGGCGTTGGGGTTCCCCTTTAAGTCCATACCAGGCGGCGGGGTCAGCGACGTCTTCTTCGCGGGCCCCGCCTACCTGGAGACGCGCTCGAAATGAGCGGACTTTCCTCCGCGTGTGTGGGCGAGTCCGTTCATTTCAAAAGTAGGGCGGATAGTATGGCGGACTTAGTACGCCGTATTAGTCCGCTCAAAAAGTGGTGTGTGTGGTCAAGTCCGTTCATTCGAAAGTATGACGGACTGTCCGTCGGATTGTATGACGGACTAAGTAGGCCATACAGTCCGCCCGTGTGTACGCGGCTTTACGATAGCAGCGATACCTCAAATGTGTGGTTTAAACACTGTTTACATTTGTGGCTGTGACCTACGTATGAATTTGCTTCTGTGTGTGAGTATGGAGGGATGGGGAGCTTTAAAAAAATTTTTATTATTTCTTATTTTTTTTTGTTTTTTTCTTTTAACACTGTCTAATTAAAAAAAAATTCTGATCACTTTTATTGCTGTCACAAGGAATGTAAACATCCCTTGTGAAAGTAATAGTCCGTGACAGGTACTCTTTATGGAGGAATCGGGGGTCTATAAGACCCCAAATCCCTCCTTTGCACTTAAAAGTATTCAAAACGCCAAGTTTGGAAGGTTTGCATACTGTAATTTTTTCAAATTTGGCTCATTTAATTCTAATCTTTAGTAAATCGGAAGTGATGTCATGACGTCGCTTCCGGGTTGCTAGATCCAAGATCTGATCAAAGCCGATTCTGACTTCGTTTGGGGCTCCGGCTAGCCGGCGGATGTGTTGGCTGGTCACTCGGCCTCCCGGTGGGATGTCCCCTCCCGCTGCTTCTAATAACAGCCGAGCGGCTGCTTAGCCACATTGGTTGTTATTACAAGAAAGCCGACCGACGGCTGTAAAAAACTGTACTGTGTGCAGCTGTTTGCATTACCCCATTACAGCCCCTTCAAGCCAAAGGCCGCATATTTGCTTTACGTCGGCTTGAAGGGGTTAAAAATTTTCTCTGAGTTGCTTTTATCAGAATGCAGAAAAAAAAGAAAAGAAAAGTGGTTGTTAACCCATTACAACCACATTAACCTACAGGTAAGCCTAGATTAAGGCTTACCTGTTGGTGCAAGAAATAGATTTAGGAGATATTTGCAGAACTAGCTGCACCGATGTCTACGGCGCATGCGCCGTAGACATCTGGCACAGGAGCACTGAGCGTGCTGTTTCTGACGGCGATCATGCCGTTAGTGGCGGCACCAGCGCGCATGCGCAGGAGTGACGTCATCTCGGCTCCAGCCAGTCACAGCGCCAGAGCCGCGATACCCGGAAGTCACTCCGGGATAGATGACTAAATAAAAACTCACTGTAAGCCAGTCAGTGGTAAATGGTTTGTCTCATCCCTGTAAATCTTTTGGAAAGCTTGTTCTTTTGAAAAATAATGGACTTAAAGTGATTGTAAATGATCACCCTGTAAAACAACACATTCAGTTTAAAATAGAAATAAAAGGCAAAACATTTGTGTATAGATTTTAATAGGAAAGCAGAGGGGCTGGTAGGAACACCAGCAGTGGCGGCCCGTAATGCAGGCTGCCCCCCCATCCATGGATCTGACCCCCTAATCTACATGCACGGCGCCGGATGCATGGATTCCAATGGGGTTTTGTTTTTTTTGAAGCATGTGAGGCTCTAATAGGCTTCAAAAAAGGGTGGGCACTGAGCCCTGAGCCCACCCAGTTGTATGACAATAGCAAATTAATATTCTCTATTGTCTTACTGATTCTCCTCCCAGCCAATCAGGAAGCAGGTCCTGAAACCCGTCACCCCATTAGCCGAAAGGAGAAGCGATCCTATTGGCCTAGGAGGAGGGAGGAGATGCGCATGCTTCACTGCCAGTGGCATTTTTACAGTAATCAATGCAATTGTTTTAGCATTGATCGCTGTATTAATGCCAATGGTGTCAAAAATGTGTCAAAATGGTCCGATGTGTCTGCCATAATGTCGCAGTCATGATAAAAAATGCTGATTGCCGCCATTACTAGTAGAAGAAAAAAATCAATAAAAATGCCATAAAACTATCCCCTATTTTGTAGACGCTATAACTTTTGCGCAAACCAATCAATAAACGCTTATTGCATTTTTTTTTTTACCAAAAACATGTAGAAGAATACGTATCGGCCTAAAAAATTTGGGGGGGATATTTATTATAGCATAAAGTAAAAAAAAAAATTGTTTTTTTCAAAATTCTCGCTATTTTTTTGTTTATAGCACAAAAAAATTTAAAACCACAGGTGATCAAATACCAAAAAAAAGCTCTATTTGTGGGGGGAAAAAGACGTCAATTTTGTTTTGGAACCATGTTGCAGGACCGCGCAAATGTCAGTTAAAGCGACGCAGTGCCGAATCACAAAAAGTGCTCTGCTCAGGAAGGGGGGAAATAGACTTTGCCAAGGTTGTTGTAGCACAGAGTCTCTCTGTAGAGCAACATGCTCGGGCTTCCCAAGGATTTTAAAAAAGAGCCCTGTCAAAGCAGCTCCCAACTTTACACTTGATTACTCCAGTTTTTCAAAAAGCATCCTACCCTACTCACGTTTGGATAATATCAGATTAGAAAGATTCTCCGCTCCAAGCTACTGCTCCTAGGAGCCACTTGAACCCAGATGGAGGAGGCAAGCTGAGTTATCCACGCTCCTCGACAGGAATAGAAGGAAGAACTGCCACACACTGCATAACTCACACGTGTCCATGTTTATTGTGGAAACTGTCCACAAACATGGCAATGACAGTCTCTGCCCTGTGCAAAGCGTTTCACCCAATTAGGGCACAATCCTAATCATTGCCATGTTTGTGAATGTTTGTTTTTTGCAGCGTGTGGCAGCTCAACAACCTATCCTAATCAGCTTTCCTGGTGATTATCTCACAACACTATACAATAATAAACTAGTTGCCCCCATATTGATATACATAAATCTATACCTGAAATGTATGTAGCAATGACCCCCCGAAGGAGCGGCTGATATTGTTGGGCTTACTGTTACCTTCTTGACCTTGTATGCGTCTAGGGGTTTCCCGAGGTAGATGGCCCAAAGAATTGCAGAGACTGACTGGATCCACCTTTGGGATTTTTATTTGCAAAAAGGGTAGACAAAACACAGTCTCTTGATTAAGGATAGAGGGTTTAGGTAGAAAATTCAGGTACTCTTGGAACTGCTCAAGATAGGAAGTCTCTCACTATAGAAATGCAGAGAAAGAGAAGCACGGATTAAGAATGCAATGATATAAGGAGTGCTGGACATGACAGTGTGGATGAGGGACACAGAGGGTTAAGCTTTATGGGTGGAGTTCAGGAAAAGGTTTGCAGGAAACAAGTTCAGTGTAGGGGAGGGGTCACATAAAAGGGAGAGGTGTGGCTTTAAGGAATCATTCGGAGCCCAGTGTGACACAGAGGAGGCAGTTTTTTCGCTGCTCCTCTGCTATGGCGGACCTCGAGGGACTCTTCGCGCGGCTGCGACGGGCGGCGGAGGTGCACGGTGCGGACTGGCTGCGGGAACGTGTGGGTGACCTGACGGACGGCGATGTGGACGGCGGCGGGACAGGTGAGGTTCCACTGCGCGCGCGGAGGTCTCGGCCTCCGGCGCGTTTTTCTCCTGGGCCTACTCCTCGGCCGCCTCGTGACTCCCGGAGCCCGGGGGTGGACCGATCGGTCCCCCCGGCAAAACGGCAGGTTATCGGCTCCCCCCGGTCCGGGCGGTCGTTGCGCCGCCGAACGGAGGGGGGCGGGGCTTCACGGCCGCATGGATATGGCGCCGGGACTGCAGGGGGCCCGGTGGAGGTGGGGGGGAGTGTGGATGGCTCTGGGTCGGCAGGCCAAGGGGGGGGGGTGCACGTGGCGGGGGATCTGCGGCAGGCTGGGTCTGGGGCCAGCATCCGCGCGGTAGGGGGGAGGGGGGCGCTCCGGGGGGGTCGCATGCCGGAGGGGGGGGAGGGTGGGTCGCAGAAGGCTGCCAAGGTGCCTGGCAGGGCTGGTTTTAGACGCCGGCATGCCGGGGGCGGCGGGGGGAGGAGGACATTGCCTGCAGTCCCGGATCGCAGGGACCGGATGGACCGCGCGGAGCACAGGGGGATTGCCGCGTCCCCGGTGCGCGTTGGAGAGGTCGGTTCGGAGAGCGAGCTGTCCCAGGAGGAGTCCTTTTCTACACCCGGACCGGTACCGGTCGCCGAGGCCCCTGGGGGCCCGGGTAAGTTGCGGGAGTCTACATTGCTGGCGGATGCCTTGCGGGATCTGATGGGGGTGGCGCAGGGGGGTGCGGTGCCCACGGGATCCCGGGACGTATTGGGGGGGGTTGCGGCAGGTTCAGCGCAGGGGGCGGGGCCTGTGGCCCCGGGGGGGCCGTCAGGTCAGTTGCAGGAGCTGTTGGGGGGGCTGCAGGCCCTGGTTGGTAAGTTTGCTGGGGGCTCCGGGTCGCCTCAGGTGGCCCCCTGGATGGGTACTGTGGGGGGGGCCGGGGGGGCGGAGGTCATTCCTGCGCGGGATGCACCGCCTGCTGCGGTGTCGGGGAGCACGGATGCGGGGGCTGTGGGCTCGGGGGTCCCCCCGGTGCCCGCGGACCCGGGGGCGCGGTCTGACCTGGTTAGGATCGCGGATGCTGCCCGGTGCGAAGTCTATGTTTGTTTCGAAGGCCCATTGGGGGCGCATTTGAAGCAGGAGGTGCGGGACAAGATCGGCAAGGGTGAGTATGTGGAGATTTTCTCCTTGCTCCCCCTCGAGAAATTTAATTTGGACAGGGTTAAGCCGGACAGTTCCAAGAAGGACGACGAGGAGAAACGTAGGTATCGGCTGATCCCGCGCACATTTGCAAATTGGCTTCAGGCGTTCGCTATATTGGCTAGCGTGATAGGGGAAAAGAACCCCGAGCATTGCTCAGCGTTATTTTGTTACCTGGACGCGATTGGGGAGGCTCACCGAGTGTATGGAGGGCTGGCTTGGCTGCGCTATGATGAGCAGTTTCGTCAGCGTAAGGCAGTGCGGGCTGACCTGCGGTGGGATCACAAGGACATAAGCCTCTGGATGAGGCTTATGTCTGCTCCGCGGGCGCCCACTCCGTTTCTTCAGGGGGGGGCCGGGAGTGCGTCTTCCTCGGGACTGCCGGCCGGAAAGAAGTGGGGGGTGTGCTGGCCCTTTAATGAAGGGGCTTGTAAATTCGGAGGCGCGTGCCGCTTCAAGCATGAGTGCTCCGGGTGCGGCGGCACCCACCCCCTGTCTCGCTGTTTCAAAAAAGGTCAGCGTGCCAGTGCCGCCGGTCACAAGAGGGATGACGCCGGTGAACCTGGGAAGGATGCTTCCTTTCCTAAATAGGTATCCGGATGGTGCGGCGGCGCGTGGGTTAATTCTGGGTTTTCGGGACGGTTTTAGGATTCCCTGTTCTTTGGGAGGGGTGCCGCCGTTGGCCAGGAATTTGCGATCGGCTTTAGATCACCCGGGGGTTGTGGATGACAAATTGGGTAAAGAGGTGGCGCTAGGCCGGATGGGTGGTCCTTTCGAAGTGCAGCCGTGGGGGGACCTGGTGGTCTCCCCGTTGGGTGTAGTTCCTAAGAAGGAGCCGGGGAAGTTTCGCTTGATTCATCACCTGTCTTTTCCGAAAGGGGGGTCGGTCAATGATTTCATTGACCCGGAGGCGTGTACGGTTTCCTACACGTCTTTTGACGCGGCGGTACGGTGGGTCAGGCGGTATGGTCGTGGGGCTCTCATGGCCAAGGCGGATGTGGAATCGGCGTTTCGCCTTCTGCCGGTCCACCCGGACAGCTTCCGGCTGTTGGGATGCCATTGGCGGGGCAAGTTTTATGTGGACTTGTGCCTGCCCATGGGTTGTTCCATTTCATGCGCCTATTTTGAAGCTTTTAGTTCATTTTTGGAATGGGTGGTGAGAGATGTTTCGGGCCTGGAGTCGGTCATCCACTATTTGGATGACTTTCTGTGCGTGGGCCCGCCTGCCTCCAATGTGTGTGCGATTCTTCTGTCCACGTTGCAGCACATTGCGGGCAGGTTCGGGGTGCCATTGGCGGGGGATAAGACGGAAGGCCCGGTGACGGAATTGAGTTTTTTGGGAATCGTGATTGATTCTATGGCAATGGAGTGTCGCTTGCCAGAGAATAAATTACGGGATCTGCAGGCGGAGTTGGCAGGCATGCAGGGCCGGCCGAAGGTTCAGCTTCGGGCCCTGCAGTCCCTGTTGGGCAAGCTGAATTTCGCTTGCCGGATCATCCCTATGGGCCGTGTGTTCTGTCGACGGCTGTCGGGGGCCACTGCCGGGGTAACCGCCCCTACCCACTTTGTGCGTTTGCGAAGGGAACACCGGGAGGACCTGCGGGCTTGGCATGAATTTTTGGAGTCGTATAATGGGCGGGCTATGTGGATGTCGGGGCCAGTGAGCAACTTCGATGTGGAGTTGGTTACTGACGCGGCTGGCTCAACGGGTTATGGGGCATTTTTCCGGGGTCGGTGGAGTGCGGAACCTTGGCCACGCTCATGGGAGGTTGCGGGGTTGTTGGGCAATTTGGTTTTGCTAGAATTGTTCCCGATAGTGGTGGCATTGGAGCTGTGGGGGGCGGAGTTTCGTAATTTGAAGTTGCGCATCAATTGCGATAACATGGGGGTGGTCCAGGTCCTCAATCGGATGACTGCTTCCTCCCCCCCGGTCATCCGGCTGCTGCGACACCTGGTCTTTCGCTGTTTGCGGCTCAATGTTTACATTTATGCTGTGCACATACCTGGGGTGGAGAATTCTTTGGCTGACTCGCTCTCTCGTTTTCAGTGGGACAAGTTCCGGCAGCTGGCGCCGGGAGCGGAGGAGTCGGGGGCGCCATGCCCCGGGTGGATGTGGGAACTTCCCTTGGAATCGCCGCAGGTTGGTTAAAAAGGTCGTTGAGTGAGGCTACATGGTCCGCTTATTCTAGAGTGTGGGCGGAATGGTGGGCGTTCCTGCGGGAGGTTGGAGTGGCTGGTCGGGGCTCCGACCGGCGCTGGGTGGTATTGTACTGGGTTGCCCGGAACATTGAGACGGGCCTGTCTCCCGCGTCTATTGAGCGGAAGCTGGCGGGGTTGGCCTTTTTGTTCAAACTGTGGGGGGAGCCGGACGGGACGAAGGATTTTTGGGTGAGGCAAACGTTGAAAGGGTACAGGAGGGATTGGAAGGGTAGGGATGCGCGCCGGCCGGTGTCATTTGACAATTTGGTGGCAATTTGTTCTCGGCTGGTGGACGTTTGCTCGTCTGCTTACGAGACCGTTCTGTTTACGGCAGCGTTTTCGTTGGCGTTTTATGGGGCTTTTAGGATCGGGGAGTTGGTGTGTCGCTCAAAACGGGTGGCTGGGGGTCTGTTGGATCAGGATGTGCAGGTGGTTGCGGATCGGGTGAGTATACGGTTGCGTAGGTCTAAGACTGATCAACGGGGCAGGGGAGTGGCGATTACGCTGCTCGCCCTGCCGGGCTCGGTAGTGTGCCCGGTGGCGGCGGTACGGGCTTTCCGGGCGGTACGGCCTGTGGGGGCGGGCCCCTTTTTGGTGCACGAGGAGGGCTCTTTTCTATCCCGTTTTCAATTTGTGTCGGTCTTTCGGCAATGCCTGAGGGCGGTGGGTTTGGATGAGCGGGACTACGCGTCCCACTCTTTTCGGATTGGGGCGGCCACGGAAGCGGCTCGATGTGGGCTGGAGGAGGCGGTGGTGCGCCGGATTGGTAGATGGGAGTCCCGGAGGTTCCGGTCCTATGTCCGGCCGCAGTTGCTACTGGGGTAAGGAGGGTGCGGCTGGGGGTTGTTTGCTGTGGGATTTATGGGGGGGAGGACTGTGCTCGTAACATTCCTTTGGTTGTTGTGTTATTTCTCTTGTTTTCATTCCAGATGGAGGTTCTCAACGCCTCGTTTGGATCCTGGGGCATTCGTACGTCTGCTGGGGGGCCAGGAGAGGTGATTCTCTACCAGCAGGCAGGCAATTGGGTATCCCCAGGGAGGTTGCTAGGGTGATGTGGTTGGGTTTCCCGGGCATGAGGTGGGAGCGTGTCATGAGGGAGGTGGAGCGCTTCGCTTTGAGGGATAGGCCCCCGGATGTGTTGGTTGTTCATGCGGGGGGCAATGACCTGGGAGTTCGGAAAGTGAAGGACATTTTGGCGGATATCAAGGCTGATGTGTTGCGCATGCGAGTCCTGTTCCCGGGCACCATTTTGGTGTGGTCGGACATTGTGGCCAGAACGGTGTGGCGGGGGGCCAGGTCTTTAGCCAGCCTCGAGAAAACTAGGATTAGGGTTAATAAGGTTGTTGGGCGGTTTGTAGTGCAGAACGGGGGCATTGTGGTAAGACACAGGGAATTGGAGGTGAATGTAGGGCTTTATCTTAGGCGGGATGGCGTTCATCTATCGGATGTGGGGATTGACCTCTGGTCCTTTGGCTTACAGGAGGGCATACAGAAAGCTCTTCGGGTGTGGGGCGGCCCTCAAGGTTGAGGGGGTCACCCTTTCGGGCTGTGGCGGTGTGTTTTCTGGTGGTTTCTGACGGTAGACAGGTACTCAGAAGGGATCTGAGGGTGTGGGGGGCTCATCTAACGATCGGCCCCTCTGGGTATTCCTGAACGTTGGAGGGAATACGGTTATGTTCACTGGCGGAAGTTGTCTCCGACCGGTCACAGGTGGAGGCCTTTGGGAAGTTGGTCAGGTGTACCGCAGTGATTGGGTATTGGTTTAAGTGTGGTCACCGTCAGAGATCACCAGAATGGGCAGTTAATGTTAATTAAAATGTGGTTTAATGTTAATAAAGTTATTTATATTTATATTTATATTTATATATTTATATATATTTATATATTTATATATTTTCATATTTACAAGTTATTGGAGTAATTTTGAGTTATGTTTAATAAAGGCTGTTGTGGCCAGTTTACTCCAACCTATGGTGTGGTCTCGTTTCTAATAGATAAGGAATAGTATAAGGGGAACATTCAGACTACACTAGTCAAGAGAAGCACGGATTAAGAATGCAATGATATAAGGAGTGCTGGACATGACAGTGTGGATGAGGGACACAGAGGGTTAAGCTTTATGGGTGGAGTTCAGGAAAAGGTTTGCAGGAAACAAGTTCAGTGTAGGGGAGGGGTCACATAAAAGGGAGAGGTGTGGCTTTAAGGAATCATTCGGAGCCCAGTGTGACACAGAGGAGGCAGTTTTTCCCACCCTCCCGCCCTATTGTTATGTGTTTGTTTTGTGGTGTTTTGTTGCTGGTCTTTTTCTTCTTTTTCAGGTTCATCGGTTGTCACGGCAGCTGAAAGTTTTTCGTGTTGGCGGTGTGTTTTCTGGTGGTTTCTGACGGTAGACAGGTACTCAGAAGGGATCTGAGGGTGTGGGGGGCTCATCTAACGATCGGCCCCTCTGGGTATTCCTGAACGTTGGAGGGAATACGGTTATGTTCACTGGCGGAAGTTGTCTCCGACCGGTCACAGGTGGAGGCCTTTGGGAAGTTGGTCAGGTGTACCGCAGTGATTGGGTATTGGTTTAAGTGTGGTCACCGTCAGAGATCACCAGAATGGGCAGTTAATGTTAATTAAAATGTGGTTTAATGTTAATAAAGTTATTTATATTTATATTTATATTTATATATTTATATATATTTATATATTTATATATTTTCATATTTACAAGTTATTGGAGTAATTTTGAGTTATGTTTAATAAAGGCTGTTGTGGCCAGTTTACTCCAACCTATGGTGTGGTCTCGTTTCTAATAGATAAGGAATAGTATAAGGGGAACATTCAGACTACACTAGTCATGGCCACTCACAACTGGATTCTCACAGCTACCAGATAGACCTCCTCTCACTAGGCCTAGCAGCCGATAGAGTGTTCAAATAAAGCAAAGCCTCTGCCACAGGCCACAGACTTGCATGTAGGACACTTGAACAAAGTCTCTGCCACAGACTTGTTGTAGAACACTGGTGAATAAAGTCTCTGCCACAGACTGACTGAAGGATGTGGACAAATTTAGAGATCCCTTGTACGGTACCAGTATCTTGCAGCCGGTCCGGGGATACTGTATGAGTGTAGATTCACTTGGGATCTTTCAACTAAGCCTCCTGGCTCTTTCTGAGAAGCCAGCCTTATGCGTGGCCTTCTCCCGAACAGAGTCCTCCCCTGGTTGCTTCTTCAGCTGCTGCGCCTCTCCACAGATGAGACGGTACCGGACCACCTTTGAATCTTCCTTCCAGTTACTTTGCCTCGGGCTAGCCAGCCCCGAGACTTGGAATAGGATGGATCCGCACCCCAGGCCATAAGGGCCATGGGGGTTGGTCAGGAGAACCAGGACCAAACAGACAGAAAGATCTTCTGGATCGGAATCCAGAAGCACATGATGTCAGTACCTTAAGTACCCTCTCCCAGAATGCACAGCAGGATGACACTACCACTGGGCTGGTTCCGAGAAAGAAATGCCATTTAATGCGCCTAGCTAAACTGTGTTCTCACACTTTCCAGAAGTGACAGCGACACCTGTGGCCAAGCAGAACCCAGTGCAATCCAGCTAGACTGGTACTGAAACCATAATTTGGTATAATTAAGCCCAAAACCAAACTGCGGTTTTAGGAATCTTAAATAGAAAAAAAACACATAGCGTGTGCTCTTCAGGAGCTGGCGCTTCATGTAATTAGTATTATATATAAAATAAAAAATGAACACCAAGAAACAGTACAGTGAGACTTTAAGGTGCTTCTGATCAGTATATATATATATACACACAGTTGTGCTAATAAGTTTACATACCCTGGCATAATTTATGATTTCTTGGATATTTTTTAGAAAATATGAATGATAACACAAAAACCTTTCTTTCACTCATGAAAATCATAATGACAACAGAAACTACCCAAATGACCCTGATCAAAAGTTTACGTACCTCATTTCTTAATACCATGTATTGCCCCATTTAACATCAATGACAGCTTGAAGTCTTTTATGGTATTTGTGGATGAGGCTCTTTATCTTCTCAGATGGTAAAGCTGCCCATTCCTCTTGGCAAAAAGCCTCCAGTTCCTGTAAATTCTTGGGCTGTCTTGCATTAACTGAATGTTTGAGATCTCCCCAGAGTGGCTCAATGATATTGAGGTCAGGAGAATGAGATGGCCACTCCAGAACCTTCACTTTATTCTGCTGTAGCCAATGACAGGTCGACCTGGTCTTGTGTTTTGGATCATTGTCATGTTGGAATGTCCAAGTACGTTCCATGTGCAGCTTCCTGGCTGATGAATGCAAATGTTTCTCCAGTATTTTTTGATAACATACTTGTCAGGGCTGGACTCAGCCCTTCCTTCTCAAAGCACTCCACTCAGCTTTTGGGTAATTGCCAGCTCCTATCTGTCCACAGTGACTCACCTGTTGATGATATTCTGCTCGTCAGTCCTGCCTATTTAAGCCGTCCAGATGATCTCTGCCTTCGCCTTGGTCACATCTCTAGAGACGCTCTCCTGTGTTCTTGATAAAGACTTGCTTGGCTGACATTCCTTCTGGCTACAGATCCTGCTTGCTGTTCTACTACGCTCCTCTCTGGCTCTCTGACATTTTGGCTTGTCTGACTATGCATTCTGGTTCCTGAACTCTGGCTATGTTTTGACTACGTTTACTCTGTTTACCTTTTTTTATTATTATTATTACAAGTGTGATTTAACTGTACTTCTGTCTCTGTCTGATTCATGGTTTCTGACAATACAACATTCATCTTGCTATCAATTTTGACCATATTTCCTGTGCCTTTGTAGCTCACACATCCCCAAAACATCAGCGATCTACCTCCGTGTTTCACAGTAGGAATGGTGTACCTTTCATCATAGGCCTTGTTGACTCCTCTCCAAATGTAGCATTTATATTTGTGGCCAAAAAGCTAAATGTTGGTCTCATCACCCCAAGTGACTTTGTGCCAGAATGTTTGAGGCTTGTCTCTCTGCTGTTTGGGATATTATGATATGGGGTATATTTTCTTCTGAAAATAGATATATATTAATCAATTAAATAAAAAAGCGTATAGTATTTATAGCTTTAAATGGAGTATGGTTAAGGTTCAAAAGTTACAACAAAAGATTTGGACAAAGGGTATCGCCCAAGGAGGGGGGAGGGGCCCTTGTAGGGTGACTCCAAAAAACTGCTGCATACACAAGGAACCCGTCTGAGGGGGGGTTTTGAGAAAACACCCCCAACAGATACACCAGTTATAGTGTGGCTTTATCTAAGGATATAGAAACAACAGACTAAATAAGTAATTTGTAATGTACTAACCATACAAAAGGCATGGCTTTAGGCAGGTTTGTAGCAAAAAACAGGACAGTTCAAAAAAGGTTTGGCTGTAAAAGCCAGCAAGTATACAGGAATCAATGAGAGTATGCACAATGCCTTAAGACAAGCAACAGACTGTCCACTCAATGTCTGAAAGCTGAGAACTGAGACATACAGACCAGGTGGCATGCTGTATAATATAGGGTCCATGATGGGAGGAACGCCTCCACTGATGAGCATATTGAAGGCAGTTGGTGCTATTAACAGGCTGCCCGGCTATTACTAGCTTGGACAGGACTGCAAAGGGTTCCCTCCGGTGACGTGGCGGAGATGAGACTTCCTATTACAGAGGCTTCCGTGTAAACAGGAAATACTCCTCCTGTGTGCGCTGCACCCGTCCTGCCTCCTCCCTCCGAGGCAGCCAGCCTGTATATCTTTTGTGGCCCCGATGCTGGAAGATCGTCGGGGGCTACAAAAGATATACTTGTTTAAATAACCAGGGGGCTGTTCAAAACTGGACTGCGGGCCACCATTGGCCTGCGGGCCGAACTTTGGACATGCCTGTAATTGAGTCAAATGCTTTTTCAGCATCCAAGGAGGCCACTGCATCCGAGGGGGAAAGGTATTTATCAGAACCCAAGGCTGTGTACAACCTCCGTAGGTTTATATCTGTACCCTTACCTGGAATAAATCCAGTCTGATCTTCATGGACCAAAGTAAGGATAACTCTGCGCCAAGATCTTAGTAAGAATCTTGGCGTCTGCATTGATCAGGGAGATGGGTCGGTAGGATGAGCACAGTTCGGGGTCCTTGCTCGGTTTGGGTATATCCACTATAACCGCCTCCGCCATAGAGGCTGGGATTGTCCCTTCCTTCAGAGTTTTGACTATCATCTCATGAAGTTTTGTTGTCAGTTTATCACTATACTGCCTATAGAATTCCGAGGGGATCCCATCTACACCCGGAGTCTTCCCTGCCTGGAGATCGCCCATAGCCTGCTGAACCTCCTCCACCTTTATGAAGACATCCAGACATTCACATGCTGTGTCAGAGAGGGTGGGGAAGTTGATCTGGTCTAGGAAGGAGTTTAATTCTTCCCCAGAATAGTCAACCCTTGAAGAATATAGGTCAGTGTAGGAGAGGAGTGTCAGAATAGGCCCCATATGGCAGTGGTTAAATGGTTTGTATCAACCCTTCAGCTGCCACTTTTGCTGGATAGCTTGGTCTGTGAAAGGAAGTTGAGACATAACAGACTCACTTGCTGGGTCACCAAGTGAAAATAAATGAAAAAAAGCCTAATAAAGAAAATTAATTTACCCACCACATCTAAGAATTAGTAAGCTGCAATACAATACATTTTTGTGTTTGGGTTTATTACCGCTATAATCTTTTACATTACTGTAGTTGAGCCTAAACTTTTAATGAGAAGACAAAAGATGGAAAATGTAAGCTACAGGGACAAAAAAGGGAAAAACAATTATACAACTTAAGACCACATTTTCCAGAAAACGTGTCCAAATAATATAGGACTAGTCATTTGACAAATATGAATAATGAGAGAGGCTGTATGTTACATATGACAATGATGACTCATCACAGATAGGGTTAGAGCTGATTGCTGGACCTGGTTATGATCTTGTGGTTAGATAGGAACATGAACACCTACAAAAATGTCATGAACTTGTGTGTTTTACTAGTTCAGCAAAAAAAATAAAAAATGTAAAAAAAAATGAAATTGCATGTGGCTGCTGTACATTTCCTGCCTTACAAGTGCTTGCACTGCAAATAGTTTTATCTCTTATCTGTATCTTTTCTGGCTTTCACAGACCTGTATCTTCTTCTTTAAGAGTCTCCTCTGTCCTCCACTCATTACCTATCAGGAAAGGCTTGCTGAAAGTAACAGCTCTGTGCACGCGTGTGCATGTGCACACGCGCGGGCCCACGGCCATTGGTGCCAGAAGTGCTATTTACAGATCTACAGCGTTCCCTGAGAGTTTCCTGTGTTCTTGATCCGTTCCTGTGACTATGCGCTTGCCTTGTGACTATCCTTGCCATCCGCCTGCATCTGACCCGGCTTGTCCACGACCTCTCTCCTGCCTGATCCTTTGGCTTATCTGCACCAGTCTGTTACTGACCCGGCTTGCCTAGTGACCTTCCGTCTGCCTTCTGCACCTTTTCCAGTACTGCTTTCCAGTGTATGACCCGGCCTGCCTGACCTTCCTGTGTCTCAATCCTTGGGACCATCCATCCGAATCCTTGTGAGTGCCTGCCTCCCAGCTTTAGCTTCTAGTCTGCTGCATTCCAACTGCTCTTCCTGCTGTCCCAGCTACGTCCGGAGCATCAGACCTACATACCAGCTGTTGATCCTGCCAGGCACTCGTGCTGTCCTGCATTCCTGTGCCTCCTGTCAGCTCTACCTGGGGCCGTGAATCAGAACGGTAAGTGAGGCCTCCCTCTGCATATCAGGCTCAATAACCAGGTGCGTGGCATTACCTGTATTAATGGCACCTGTTTGAACTTGTTATCAGTATAAAAGATGCCTGTCCACAACCTCAAACAGTCACACACCAAACTCCACTATGGTGAAGACCAAAGAGCTGTCGATGGACACCAGAAACAAAATTGTAGACCTGCACCAGGCTGGGAAGAATGAATCTGCAATAGGCAAGCAGCTTGGTGTAAAGAAATCAACTGTGCAATAATTAGAAAATGGAAGACATACAAGACCACTGATAATCTCCCTCGATCCTGGGCTCCACGCAAGATCTCACCCCGTGGGGTCAAAATGATCACAAGAACGGTGAGCAGAAATCCCAGAACCACACGGGGGGACCTAGTGCATGATCTACAGAGAGCTGGGACCAACATAACAAAGGCTACCATCAGTAAAACACTACACCACCAGGGACTCAGATCCCGCAGTGCCAGACGTGTCCCCCTGCTTAAGCCACTACATGTCTGGGCCCATCTGAGGTTTGCTAGAGAGCATTTAGGTGAACCAGAAGAGGATTGGGAGAATGTCATATGGTCAGATGAAACCAAAGTAGAACTGTTTGGTAGAAACACAACTCGTCGTGTTTGGAGTAGGGATGAGCTTCGTGTTCGAGTCGAACATACGTCGACTCGAACATCGGCTGTTCGCCCGTTCGGCGAAGTCCGAACATTTTGGTCCGTTCGCGCCAAATTTGTGTGGCGCTCACGGCCCACAATGCACTGCAATGGCGCAGTGCATTGCTGGCTCATGATTGGCCAAGCATGCACTGTGACCCCGCATGCTTGGCCAATCGCAGCTCAAGCAGCGAGGAGAGCCATGATTGGCCACAGGCAGGATGCCTGTGGCCAATCATAGCTCAGGCTGTGTAGTGCATGCCCCACACTATATAAGGCCACCAGCGCGGCGGCCTTGTGTAGTGTGTTGGCGTCTGAAGCAGTGGGTGTTCTGTGTACCTTCAACACAGTACACACCGATCGTTTTCAGACGATTTTCGATCTTGCTGTTGTGTAGTGGTTGTTGTCTGCGTGCCCTGACCGCAGTATACACCTCTATATTCACCTCACCTATATAGCTAGTGATCTATCTTTTATAATAGAGCTTGCAGTCAGTAGTGTTAGGAGCTAGTGCGTGCTGTCTGCGTGCTCTGTACCCAGTACATACCGCTATATCCACCTACATAGCTCTTCTCTATTTGAGCCCACTTGCCATCTGCAGGAGTTATTGGAAGTTGTGTGTGCCTCCAGCACAGCACAGTATACATCTGTATATACCCCTTTATCTCTGGTGTTCTATAATAAAGGCATCTGCAGGAGTTAGTGGGTGTTGTGTGCCTCTAGCACAATATACACTACCCAACTGCTGTTTTACCCAACTCCCTTCAGGCCATTACCATGTCTGGAAGGCCAGCAAGGAGAGGCAGACAGGCGCGACCGGTTAAAGAGGGCAAGCAGGCTCTGTGTCTAGAGACAACAGTGCTGGTCGTGGACGCGGTGCATTGTCATCAGCACGTGGCCATGGGACACGCTTGTCCTTCTTTTCGGCAGCTGGACATGTTGAGCCGCAACATGCCAACGACTTGGTAGAGTGGATGACCAAGCCCTCTTCATCCTCCTCATCCTCTCTCACCCAGTCTCAGGGTACTTCCCTCGTCTCAATGTCATCATCAGTGACTCCTTCCCTAGACCCACCACGTCCTCCTGAGGAGTCTCCTGAACTCTTTGAGCACAGTGTTGGGTACATGCTCCAGGAGGATGCCCAGTGTTTTGTAGCCTCTAAAGATGACACTCAGCTAGAGGAAGGCAGTAGCGTGTATGCAGAGAGAGGGGATGCTCAAGAAGGACAGCAATCTGGCAGTCATGTTCCACAAGCTGCAGCATACTGCCAGGTTTGCTACAGCGATGAAGAGGGAGGGGATGATGAGGGCACTGACTCCACATGGGTGCCTGGTAGGAGAGAGGAGGAGGAGGAGGAGGCACATGTCCAACGAGGCAGGATGCCCCCAGGGGGCCAGCTTAGGGGCAGGACACTGACTGAATCACACCGCAGAGCTCCGCCTGTGCAGGGCGCTGCCTCTGCACGTTATGCTAAAAGTTCTTTGGTGTGGGCCTTTTTTGAGACGAGTGCATCAGATCGCACCGCTGCTATTTGCAACATATGTCTCAAGCGTATCTCGCGTGGCCAAAACATCAGCCGCTTGGGCACCACATGCTTGACCAGACATATGTTGACCTGCCATGCAGCTCGTTGGCAAGCGTACCTCAAAGACCCACACCAAAGAACAAAGCGGCCCTCTCCTTGCTCCTCATCAGCTGGCATCTCCAACCCCACTAGACCTTCAGTCCTCTCTGAAACCTGCTCTGAGAGGAATGAAGGTGTAGAATTAGGTGTGTCACAGCCAAGTGCTTCCGGGCACTCTGCTAGCAGTACACCCACGTCCGATTATAGCAGGCAAATGTCCCTGCCCCAGCTGCTGGACCGGCGAAAGAAGTTCACTCCCAGCCATCCACATGCCCAGCGGTTGAATGCTAGCTTGGCTAAATTGCTAGCACTTCAACTGCTGCCTTTTCAGTTGGTAGACTCGGCCCCCTTCCGTGAGTTTGTACAATGTGCGGTTCCTCAGTGGCAGGTCCCCAAACGCCACTTTTTCTCACGGAAGGCGATTCCGGCTCTCTACCGGCATGTGGAAGGCAATGTCCTTGCCCCGCTGGACAGGGCGGTCAGCGGTAAGGTGCATATTACCGCTGACTCATGGTCCAGCAGGCATGGACAGGGACATTACCTGTCTTTCACGGCCCATTGGGTCACTCTTCTGGCAGCTGGGAAGGATGCAGGACAAGGTGCAGTAGTGTTGGAGGTTGTTCCGCCACCACGCCTCCAAAATGCTATTATTGGTTGTGACACACCTCTCTCCTCCACCCCCTCCTCTTCTTCTTCCTCCATGGCCTCTTCCAGTGCTCTGTCCTCAGAACCAGCGGTGCTCCGTAGGCATTCCAGGGGCTACGCAAGTACGCAGGCAAAACGATGCCATGCCGTGCTTGCGCTGGTTTGTTTGGGGGACAGGAGCCACACTGGGGCGGATGTATTGTCAGCTCTGCAGGGGCAGGCCGAGAGGTGGTTGACGCCACGCCAGCTTAAGCCAGGAATGGTGGTTTGCGACAATGGCACCAACCTCCTCTCTGCCCTCCGATAGGGACAACTGACCCATGTGCCCTGTGTAGCTCACGTCCTTAACCTGGTGGTGCAGCGGTTCTTGGGCAGGTACCCCGGCTTACAGGATGTCCTGAAGCAGGCCAGGAAAGTCTGTGTGCATTTCCGCCGATCATTTAATGCCTGCGCTCGGCTGGCTGAGCTCCAAAAGGAGTTGAACCTGCCCAAGAACTGCCTTATATGTGACATGCTCACCAGGTGGAACTCAACGTTGGCCATGCTGCAGCAGCTGCACACGCAGCAGAGGGCCATCAATGAGTACCTGTGCGACTACTGCACCAGGACAGGGTCAGGGGAGCTCAGATTTTTCTCACCACGCCAGTGGGGCATGATCAGGGATGTATGCACTGTCCTGTCACCGTTTGAGGAGGCCACAAGGATGGTGAGCAGTGACAGTGCATGCATCAGTGACACTGTACCTCTTGTCCACCTCTTGGAGCATACGCTGCGTGGAATAATGGACAGGGCACTTGAGGCAGAACAGAGGCAGGAAGAAGAGGACTTCCTTGCCTCTCAAGGCCCCCTTTTATCCAGACAGTGTTCCTGCTGTGCCACCCATCACACAGGAAGAGGATGAGGAGGAGGATGATTGTGTCAGCATGGAGGTGGAGGCTGGCACTCAGCATCAGCAGCAGCAGCAGCAGTCTTGTAGGGATGATTTACAGTCCCAAGAAACACGTGGACTTGTACGTGACTGGGAGGAGGTAGCTGCGGATCATGTTGTCCTTAGTGACCCAGAGGACTCCGGACTGAATGCCTCAGCTAACCTACGCTGCATGGCCTCCCTGATGCAAAGCCTGCGGAAGGATCCTCGTATCCTTCGGATCAAGGAGAGGGACCATTACTGGCTGGCCACTCTCCTTGATCCACGGTACAAGGGTAAGGTTGCCGACCTTATCTTGCCATCGCAGAGGGAGCAGAGGATGAGACATCTCCGGGAGGCCTTGCAGAAAGGTCTGTGCAACGCGTTCCCAGAGACTGGGAGGTTACAAACTCCTGGTCCTGGACAACGTGTTGCTGAGGCATCGGTCAGAAGGAGCGGTGGAGAAGGTGGCCGTCTGACTGATGCTTTCAGACAATTTTTTAGTCCGCAGCCCCAAGGTATGATCGGTTCCAGCAACCATCGCCAGCGTCTGATTTACATGGTGCAGGAATACCTAGGGGCAAGGTCAGACTTGGACACCTTTCCCACCGAAAATCCTCTGGCTTACTGGGTCTTGAGGATGGATCACTGGCCAGAGCTTGCACAGTATGCAATTGAGCTACTGGCTTGTCCTGCATCCAGCGTTCTTTCGGAACGCACCTTCAGTGCTGCTGGTGGCTTTGTTACCGATCACAGGGTGCGGCTGTCTACCGAATCAGTTGATCGACTGACCTTCATCAAGATGAATCAGTCTTGGATCACCCACAGCTACCAAGCACCTGAAGCTGATGTAACCGAATAATTTTTTTTGAAATATCACATCCCTTCAAGACTGCCTATGCTGATGCTGAGTGACTGTCCTGTAATGTTGATTGTCTATCCTCTTCCTCCTCCGATGATATGTTGGAAGAACATTTCTGTTTCTGGGTGATGCCATCAGCCCAATTTTTCTGCCCCTGTTTAACAGGGGCGTTTAATTACAAATTTTGATGCAATGCTTTGCAGAAGGGCTAATTCCTGCAATAAAACAAGAGTATATGGGAGAGGTTGCAGTGTCGTGGCACCAGCACCAGTGCCTAAGGCTCAATTTTTATGCCCCTGTTTACCAGGGGCGTTTAAGTACAATTTTTGATGCAATGCTTTGCAGCAGGGCTAATTCCTGCAATAAAACAAGAGTATATGGGAGAGGTTGCAGTGTCGTGGCACCAGCACCAGTGCCTAAGGCCCAATTTTTCTGCCTCTGTTTAACAGGGGCGTTTAATTACAATTTTTGATGCAATGCTTTGCAGCAGGGCTAATTCCTGCAATAAAACTAGAGTATATGAGAGAGGTTGCAGTGTCATGGCACCAGCACCAAAGGCCCAATTTTTCTGCCCCTGTTTAACAGGGACATGTAATTACAATTCTTGATATAATATTTCACAGGAGGGCCCGTTCTTGTGCCCACCCAGAGTAACTGTGAGGACTTATAGTGTTGTGGCACCAGCACCACAACCACCAAAGGTCAATTTTTCTACCACTGTTCAACAATTGCTTGTAATTACAATTCTTGATATAATCGTTCACAGCAGAGCGCTCCAGCGCCCAGCAAGAGTCACTTTGAGGGCTTACAATGTTGTGGCAAAACCAACACCTTGTTCCGCCATTTCTGCAGAGCATATAGGGCAGGGCCCTACTTTTAAACATCCAACTTACAAACATCTCCTACTTGCAAACGGAAGGAGACAACAGCAAGTGAGATGAAAAAAGATGGACGACAAAACAAATTATACAGGGGTGATAACCCTTCCCTATGTTTTCCAAAAAGCTTAAAAAATTTTTTTTTGACTGGAGCTACACTTTAAAAATGTACCAGTTGAAAATTACAAACAGATTCAACTTAACACAACAAACCTACACAGTCCCTGTCTTGTTTGCACCGCCTGTATACTGCTGTTCTGAGTATAAAGGGCCTGGGGGGCCACACGCATTTCCTTTTTTTAATATGGGTACGGGGTTCCCCTTAATATGCGTACAAGACCCAAAGGGGCTGGTAATGGGCAGGGAGGGCTACCCATGCCATTTTTCTCAATGATTTTCAACCATATTGCAGGAACCAGATATAACATTAAAACCGCAAGCAGCTTTAAATGATGTTATTTCCGTTAAATGTCATTTTGTGCAGGGACAGTTCTAAACACGGGAAACACGTGGCACTTCACAGGCATACTACAGACACCCCCCAGGCACCATATTTAAATATTTCACTTTTTTTCCACTTTAATCGTCATTAAAATCAGTGCTCCCGCCAAAACGGACGTTTTTAAAACTTTTTTTTGCAATGACCCATGTCCCCTGGGGCAGGAGCCAGGTCCCCAAACCCTTTTTAGGACAGTATCTTGCATATTAGCCGTTAAAATTAGCACTTTTAATTTCGAACGTTCGAGTCCCATAGACTTCAATGGGGTTCTAACGTTCGTACGAATTTGGGGTCCGTTCGAAAATTCTGGTGCGAACCGAACTGGGGGGTGTTCGGCTCATCCCTAGTTTGGAGGAGAGAGAATGCTGAGTTACAACCAAAGAACACCATACCTACTGTGAAGCATCGGGGCAGCAACATCATGCTTTGGGGCTGTTTATCTGCAAAGGGAACAGGACGACTGATCCGTGTACATGAAAGAATGAATGGGGCCACATATCATGAGATTTTGAGTGCAAACCTCCTCCCATTAGCAAGGGCATTGAAGATGAAACGTGGCTGGGTCTTTCAGCACGATAATGATCCCACACACCCCCCCCCCCCCCTGCCCGGGCAACGAAGGAGAGGCTTCGTAAGAAGCATTTCAAGGTCCTGGAGTGGCCTAGCCAGTATACAGATCTCAACCCCTTAGAAAATCTTTGGAGGGAGTTAAAAGTCTGTGTTGCCCAGCGACAGCCCCAAACATCACTGTTCTAGAGGAGATCTGCATGGAGGAAGGGGACCAACATACCAGCAACAGTGTGTGACAACCTTGTGAAGACTTAAGCCGCGTACACACGGGGCGGACTGTCTGGCCAACTTAGTCCGTCAGACAATCCGACGGACAGTCCATCATACTTTCGAATGAACGGACTTGACCACACACACCACTTTTTGAGCAGACTAATACGGCGTACTAAGTCCGCCATACTATCCGCCCTACTTTTGAAATGAACGGACTCGCCCACACACGCGGAGGAAAGTCCGCTCATTTCGAGCGCATCTCCAGGTAGGCGGGGCCCGCGAAGGAGACGTCGCTGGCCCCGCCGCTTGGAATGGACTTAAAGGGGAACCCCAACGCCGAAAAAATCGGCGTGGGGTCCCCCCCAAGTCCACAACAGACCCTTGTCTGAGCACGCTAACCGGCCGGCCAGGAAAGGGGGGCGAGCGAGCCCCCCCTCCTGAGCCTTACCAGGCCGCGTGCCCTCAACATGGGGGGGTGCCTTGGGGAAGGGGGGCCGCGCGGCCCCCCCACCCCAAAGCACCTTGTTCCCATGTTGATGAGGACAAGGGCCTCTTCCCGACAACCCTGGCCGTCGGTTGTCGGGGTCTGCGGGCGGGGGGCTTATCGGAATCCGGGAGCCCCCTTTAATAAGGGGGCCCCCGGATACCGGCCCCCCACCCTATGTGAATGAGTATGGGGTACAATGTACCCCTACCCATTCACCTGTAAAATAAAAGTACAAAAAAAACACAACACACGAGATAAAATACTTTATTGCACAGCTCCGGGGGTCTTCCGTCTTCGGGGGTCTTCTCGCCGGACTCCTCCGCTATCTTCTTGTAGCTCTTTTGCTAGCGGAGGAGTCCGGCTTTCTTCCTCGCCGCTGGCCTCTTCTCCCGACTTCGGGGGTCTTGTCCCCCTCTTTGGTTCTTCTGCTGGGCCACCGCGCCTTCTTATAGCTCTTTTACAGGCGGTGGCCCGGTCTTCTGTCGCCGCCGTCGCCGCCGCCTTCCGTTCTTCTTCTTCTTCTCCAGGAGATGTTGCCTCGACGATCTCTCCGGCCGGAATGCCAGGGACGCACTGCGCGGCCACTTATATAGGGACAAGGGGCGGTGTCACATGGCTTTATGTCACATGGGTTGGTCACATGGGTTGATGTCACATGGGGACTATGACATCGTAAGGGGGTGGGGTCACCATGTGACACCAACCCATGTGACATAAAGCCATGTGACACCGCCCTTGTCCCTATATAAGTGGCCGCGCAGTGCATCCCTGGCATTCCGGCCGGAGAGATCGTCGAGGCAACATCTCCTGGAGAAGAAGAAGAAGAAGAACGGAAGGCGGCGGCGGCGACGGCGGCGACAGAAGACCGGGCCACCGCCTGTAAAAGAGCTATAAGAAGGCGCGGTGGCCCGGCAGAAGAACCGAAGAGGGGGACAAGACCCCCGAAGTCGGGAGAAGAGGCCGGCGGCGAGGAAGAAAGCCGGACTCCTCCGCTAGCAAAAGAGCTACAAGAAGATAGCGGAGGAGTCTGGCGAGAAGACCCCCGAAGACGGAAGACCCCCGGAGCTGTGCAATAAAGTATTTTATCTCGTGTGTTGTGTTTTTTTTTGTACTTTTATTTAACAGGTGAATGGGTAGGGGTACATTGTACCCCATACTCATTCACATAGGGTGGGGGGCCGGCATCCGGGGGCCCCCTTATTAAAGGGGGCTCCCGGATTCCGATAAGCCCCCCGCCCGCAGACCCCGACAACCAACAGCCAGGGTTGTCGGGAAGAGGCCCTTGTCCTCATCAACATGGGGACAAGGTGCTTTGGGGTGGGGGGGCCGCACGGCCCCCCTTCCCCAAGGCACCCCCCCATGTTGAGGGCACGCGGCCCGGTACGGCTCAGAAGGGTCGCCCCCCTTTCCTGGCCGGCCGGGTAGCGTGCTCGGACAAGGGTCTGTTGTGGACTTGGGGGGACCCCCACGCCGATTTTTTTCGGCGTTGGGGTTCCCCTTTAAGTCCATACCAGGCGGCGGGGCCAGCGACGTCTCCTTCGCGGGCCCCGCCTACCTGGATACCCGCTTGAAATGAGCGGACTTTTCTCCGGGCGGGAAAAGTCCGCTCATTTCAAAAGTACGGCGGACTGACACACACACGGGCGGATTGTCCGCCGAAATGCGAGTCCGACGGACAGTATTACGGAAATTCCGAAATACTTAGTCCGCCAGACTGCACGCTGAAAAAGTCCGCTGAAGCCCACACACGAGCGGACTGTCCGCTGAAATGTGTTTCGGCGGACTAAGTAGGCCAGACAGTCCGCCCGTGTGTACGCGGCTTTACAGAAAACGTTTGACCTCTGTCATTGCCAACAAAGGATATATATCAAAGTATTGAGGTGAACTTTTGATATTGACCAAATACTTATTTTCCACCATAATTTGCAAATAAATTCTTTCAAAAATCAGACAATGTGATTGTCTGGATTTGTTTCCACATTTTGTCTCTCATAGTTGAGGTATACCTATGATGACAATTACAGGCCTCTCTCATCTTTATAAGTGGGAGAACTTGCACAATTGGTGGCTGACTAAATACTTTTGTTGCCCCACTGTAAATCTATCAGATCGACTTGACTAACAAAATTAAAGCCAAACTCTAGTTATTGCTTAAGAAGTTTTTTTTTTTCCTTTTGGAGTAACATTAATAACCTTTCACTACCAGAGCTGTTTTTGCATTTTTTACACACATGTTTAGAAAATAATTTTATGCCTGAAGATTACAAAAAAAAACTAAAAATATACATATTTTCTGAAAGCAGACACCCTAGAGAATAAAATAGTTGTAGTTCCAATTTTTTATGTCACAAGCTATTAGCGTGAGGGTTAATGAAATGCAAAGTTTCCGTAAACTAGACACTAAAGTGGATTTCAGGGCACATAAACACAATATATTACCCAATTTTTGATAAAATATAAAAGATGAGATTATGCCAAATAAATTGACACCCAATATGTCAAGTCTTGATATATATAGCACTACCTCCATTGGAGCCGCTGGTTGGGATGGATCCTTTGTTCTTTTCCTCGACTTCCTTAAGAACTTCAGCCCCTCTGACACACTAGGCTGACAAAAATCACTGAAAGTAATACTTAAAAGTAGTATTATATCAAAGAAACAGGCACTAAACCAGTTAGTAAATGAGTCATTTAGCATGCAGGGTGATTAGTGATAAGAACTAGGCATAAGATGACACTTGGCCTCCAGATCAGCAAAAACAGTAACAAGGTCACCTAAAGTGCAGCACTGAGCAGTGATAAAGCTTGATTTACCGAAGAGAGAAACTATATTGCCAAAGCATACCTCCCAACTTTTTAGAGATGGGAATGAGGGATACCTCAGGGGCGGATCCAGAGTCTAGTCTCGGGAGGGGCACTGCTATAAAATATGTTTTTTTGGGGGCAATTTATATGGGAAATGGCTGGTATTGGCGCTTCAATCATTACGGCACCATGGCTGTTATGGTGTCAGGATGATTGAAGCGCATTATTTCTAAAACCAACAGAAAGATATTAAATTTCATATCCACCACAAACGGAAACGAATACAAAATCAATGAACTGATCACTTGTAACAGCACTTATGTTATTTACGTCATTGAATGTCCGTATCACAAACAATATGTGGGGAGAACCACACAACAACTACACGTCAGGATCAGAGAACACATTACTAATATAAAAAATGGGTTCAACAAACATAGCGTCTCCAGACACTTTAGGAACTTTCATGGTCGGGACCCAAAATGTATGACTTTTTATGCAATAGACAAAATCAAAGGACATTGGAGGGGGGGAAGACAAAAGAGTCAAAGTGTCACAAAACTAAACAAAATGGATTTTTAATTTAGACACACTTCAGCCAGCAGGCCTAAACATTGACTTAGATCTGAATTGTTTTTTGACTAATTTTTAAATTTTAAATTTTAATTGGAATTTTTAGATTTTTTAATAAAAAAATCTCCCCTCTTATTTCCCACTAGATTCCCTCCTCTTCTTTTCTCTCCTTTCACTGGGTGTAATATAAAATTAAATGGTTCAACTCACCATAATGCAGAATCAGTGGGAGCCCTGAGGGTGTCATTTGCCATGTCGTCTGCCACCAAATGCGGATTGTCACTTGCCAGGTCGCTTGTCACCAAATGTGGATTGTTACTTGCCACGTCACGTCACCTTTTGTTGAGTCCCAGAGTGAAGATAGGCATCATCTCTCTGCTGCACACAGCTTCCCGCACAGTGAGGGTGGAACTGGAGGGATGCAGGGCAGTGAGAGATTATGTCATCTCCCTGCTCCCCTGCCTGCTGGCTTCCTGATTGGCCAGCAGCCCTTCTAAGCCGCCCAGTTGCCCCCCCCTCACCTGTCCACTGAGCGCAGTCACCCGTGGAACCGGCCGCGCTGGTACCCACGGAACCGTGCGCGCTAGCACACGCGGAACCGGCCGCGCTGGCACCCGCGGAACCGGCCGCGCTGGCACCCGCTGGCCGTATTCTCGGAGGGGGCAATTGCCCTGTTGCCCCCCTGGACCCGCCCCTGGGACACCTATTAGAGAAAGTATGTAGGCATAGGGCCTACCCCCTGTCACACCCTCTTAAAGGAGAATTAAGCAAAAAATAATTTGTTAAACCCCCAAGTGCTTTTTTTTACCACTACTATTCCTTTATACTGGCTTTTGACATTTACAAATGCAGAAATTTAGAAATTAGATTTAAGGTTTAGCACTGGAAAATACTTTTTTTAAAGATAATAGTGCATTTTATATGCAACTACTGTATATAGCTCAGACCAAAATGAGGGACAAATGAGAAGGAAAGAGGGGCAGACTTCCAAATTAAGGACAGTCCTTTGAAATCAGGGACAGTGAGCTATGCCAAAGTGCATTAATGGTGACTGTGCTTAGGCCTAGACTGACTGGATGTGCACTTTCCATAGAAGTGAAGGAAAGGGGAGAAGGGAACAAAGGGGACTTGCAGGATGGTTTTACAGAAGGGGCAGTCCTCCATGCTGTTCTTCTGCTGGCTACAGTTGGAGCCCTTTAAGAATCATTGGTGCACTTAACAACAGTTTCAATAAACCAGTATGCAGTATAGGTGCAGTAAAAATCCAGAATGCCTTCGGAGATTCATTAGAGAAAAGTGGAGGGTGAGAGAATGCTCTGGTTTCCCTGCAGCAACAGTGCAGATGCAATCACTGCAGTCTGTGCTGCACTGCCTCGGGTGTCTCCGCTGGTCTGGCCCGTCAGAAGTCTGGTCAGTATAGAGCAAATGTTCTCTCATTGTTTCCTTCAACTCCCAGAGGAAGAACGTAGCTGTACAGTCTCAGAAATGCAGCTCCTTTGCACCTCCTTGCTCCAGTGTCTCTTGGGAATAATGGTGCAAGGGGTCAATAGGCTCCACAATATGGTTTACTTCCTGGGCTTCCATCTTAAGTGTTCTGCATAAGATTACACAAGCTTTTCTGGTTTATAGTTTTCCCTCTGCTGACAGGAAGGAATAGTACAACACAAGATTGAGCACAACAGCATAAAATGAAAGTAAACTAATTGTAATGAGGCAAATGTCTCCTTCTATAAATAAAAGAAACATAAGAACACTTGGGAATATATGGAGAAGAAAGAATTCATAAGTACTTGTGTGTCAAAAAACATGAATCAGACTGAGACAGAAGTACAGTTAAATCACACTTGTTTAATAATTATTAAAAAAAAAAAAGGTAAACAGAGTAAACATAGTCAAAACATAGCCAGAGTTCAACAGAATGGATAGTCAGACAAGCCAAAATGTCAGGGAGCCAGAGAGGAGCGTAGTAGAACAGCAAGCAGGATCTGGAGCCAGAAGGAATGTCAACTAAGCAAGTCTTTAACAGAAACACAAGAGAACGTCTCTAGAGATGTGACCAAGGTGAAGGCAGAGATCATCTGGACTGGATGGCTTAAGTAGGCAGGACTGACGAGCAGGATATCAACAGGTGAGTCACTTAGGAGAGGTAGGAGCTGGCAATTAGCTGACAGCTAAGCAGCCAGCTTTGAGAAGGAAGGGCTGAGCCCAGCCCTGACAGTACCCCCTCCTCAATGACCCCTCAATGACCCCTTGACCAGGCTTGAGGGTAAAATGTCTATGGAAATCACGGAGGAGGACAGGGGCATGTACATCTGAAGATGAGACCCAAGAGAGTTCCTCCGGACTGTACCCTTTCCAATGCATACAGTACTGTATGCGCCCACGGAACCTACGGGAGTCAACAATGGACTGTACTTCATACTCTTCATGGTTCTTAACCTGTACAGGGAGAGGACAAGACACCGAGTTGGTAAAGAAGTTGCAGACCAAAGGTTTTAATAAGTAAACATGAAATACATCTGAAATATATTAACATATTAGAAGCAAGGTCTAATGCGTAAGCCACTGGGTTAATCCTGCAAAGAATACAGAAAGATCGAATAAACCAAGGTGCAAACTTCTGAGAGGGAAAACAAAGTTGGAGGTTGCGAGATGACAGCCAAATGCTGTCCCCAACCTGGTAGGAATGCACAGGCAGTCATCTGTGGTCAGCATGTACCAATCACTAGCATGTCGCAAAGCCTACTGGACTTGTGCCCAAGTGGAACGAAGACCACAGAGATGATCCTCTAACGCAGGAATACTCTGCGGAACAAATGAGTCTGGCAACACGGAAGGTTGGAAACCATAGTTCGCCATAAACGGGGACAATCTGGAAGAAGAATTCAAGGCACTATTGTGAGCAAACTCTGCCCATGTTAAGAGGTCTGACCAGTTGTTATGATGATCAGAATTATAGCAACGTAGGAATTGCTCCAAGGACTGATTGGCTTGTTCTGCAGCCCCATTAGACTGCGGGTGATACGCAGAGGAGAAAGCAAGCTGAATTCCCAACTGTGCATAATAGGCTCACCAGAACCGGGACACAAACTGACTACCCCTCTCTGAGACAATCACCTTAAGTAACTCATGTAAGTGAAAGACCTCCCGTGCAAAAATGGAAGCCAGTTTCTTAGAAGTTTTCGAGCACTAGTCAACCACCATAAGGATAACTGTATAACCCTGAGAGTTGGGTAAGTCCGCAATAAAATTCATAGACAGGTGGGTCCAGGGCCTCTCTCCATTGGGTATGGGTTGTAGGAGGCCCACTGGAAGGTGTAGTGGTGTCTTACTTTGTGCACACACGGAACAGGCAGCTAGGAAGGCGGTTACATCAGAACATAGGCTAGGCCACCAGAATTATTGGGAAATGGCCCAAAAAGAGTTGATTCTTCCCAGGGTGCCCAGCAGCCTTGGGAGAATGGTAAGTCTGGAGCACTGCAGTACAGAGACTCTCTGGGACAAAGCAGCGGTCACAAGGTTTCTCAGGAGGAGCATGGACCTGAGCAGCAAGATTTTTTGTCACCCAAAGGAGAAGTGAGACTGGTGCGAACCGTAGCCAGAATACGATCAGAAGGAATCACAGGAACCGGAACCGACTCCATCTTGGAAGTGGAAGAAAATTGTCGTGACAAAGCGTCAGCACACATTCTTAATACCGGGTAAGAATGAGATAATGTATTTGAAACTAGACAAGAAAAGAGCCCATCGCACCCTTCTAGGAGAAATGTGACAAGACAAGAATGTGAGATTCTTATAGTCAGTAAGAACGAGAACCGGCTCAGTGATACCTTTGAGGAGATGTCTCCATTCTTTCAGGGCTAAAATGATTGCTAACAGCTCTCTGTCACCAATCTCGTAATTGCATTCCACAGGTGACGTAGGTAGGACGTTGAGACAGAAGGGAGCACCAACTCCAGTCTCAGAAGCATCAACCTCAAGGATAAAAGGTAACGTAGGATCAGAATGTGCCAACACAACGCTGGGGCTTGGGGAACATGAATGCCAATTTGTCTACCAGTGTTTCTCCCTCTCTCTAGGCTCAAGTTCCTGCCATCCTCAACCTCAGAACCAACATCTGAATTCAGTAATGGCTGGGCATCATCAAGGGGCAAGTGGCTGACACTGTGATCAAATATCTAAGCGGACTCCTCAATGGCTGATGTTGGGGCTAAGGCAGGAATAGATGTGGACAAGGAGGCAGGTTTATCCACTCTGGCAACTGCAGGAGACTGCACACTTATCTCTGCTTGCGTGACAGAGGATGAGGAGGATGAGTAAACCAGTCCACCACCTGCTCTGTATGCTGTGGCTGGATAGCGCAGGCAAACTCACTAAACAGGAGGAAATGATGCCCTACCTGAGGACTGACCACCACGTCCACCTTTGCCTGTGGACACATTTGTTGCTGGCCCCCTTACAGTGCCAAGGGAACGTCTGCCTCTCCTTGTTGTCCTCCCAGACATTATTGGGAGGGAGGGGGCAGTGCTTATAAGCAAATGTAAAGAAGAAGTTGAAATCTGTACGTAGATGCACTTTAATCAATGTAAAGAGGTGTTTGGTGCACTTTAATTTGAGTGCTCACACTACACAGGCACCCTCCATGAATACAATATAATATACTGCAATATAATGCGTCAAACATATCGCGATGCACAGAACAATATGGCGTTAAACTGGCAGTAATGCACACAAAACTATACGGCGTTAAACTGGCAGTAACACACACAGAACTATCTGGCATTAAACTGTCAATAAGGCACACAAAACTATATGGTGTTAAACTGGCAGTAACGCACACAAAAGTAAATGGCATTAAACTGGCAGTAATGCAATCAAATTCACTACACTAACGCTATCTGAACTGTCCCTACTCTAGCTATACACTAATGTAAAGATTACTGATATGGTCTCACTATACTACACTGAAACTATATGACCTGTAGTGATGGACGAACTTCCGACGGGACGTTTCGCGAAAGCGAAATGCGAACGGACCCAAACGTTCGCGAAACCGAACGTTCGCCGCGGGCCCCATTGACTTCAATGGGAGGCGAACTTTGCAAACCTTCATGTCGAATTTGCGGCCACGTGGTAATTATTAGGGGGTAAAACGTAGTCCCACCATCTGGACAATGACATAATACATGTATGAGGTGAATTTGGGATCGATAACTACAAGCATTTTTATTTTATTTGGGAAATTGTTCTAACAATTCAGGACTATGGAGCTAATGAAGGCAATGGAGGAGAGGGAAGGTCAGGGACCAGGGTAGGCAAAGAAGAGGGTGCAGGAGATGATCACCAGCAGCGTGACATACCGGAATGACACATGCACCGTGATAGAGGCATCTGACAGCAGCACCGTAATACAGAGCACTGACAGCAGCACCGTGACATACAGCGCTGACAGCAGCACCGTGACATACAGCGCTGACAGCAGCACCGTGACATACAGCGCTGACAGCAGCACCGTGACATACAGCGCTGACAGCAGCACCGTGACATACAGCGCTGACAGCAGCACCGTGACATACAGCGCTGACAGCAGCACCGTGACATACAGCGCTGACAGCAGCACCGTGACATACAGCGCTGACAGCAGCACCGTGACATACAGCGCTGACAGCAGCACCGTGACATACAGCACTGACAGCAGCACCGTAAGCAGCCCCAGGAGGAAGTCAGCACAGCACAGGGATGGTGTGATCCCCTCATAATAAGAACCCCCAGGAGGAAGTCAGCACAGCACAGGGATAGTGTGATCCCTTCATAATAAGAACCCCCAGGAGGAAGTCAGCACAGCACAGGGATATCATAAGCAGCCCCAGTAGAAATATGACACCGCTCAACCTCTTCAAAGAGGAGGGTAGGGGCATATAGTACGGTGTGCTTTTTTGGGTCAAGGAAGTGAGCCAAATGAATTAAGAAGGTCTGTGTGCTTGATTAAAAAAATAGTTTATAGACATATACATGGTCTACTGGTCACATGTGTTGAATTCCTCCGAGATCCATGCCTCATTCATTTTTAGAAATGTGAGGTAGTTAACACTGTCGTGAGCTAGGCGAGTACG
This sequence comes from Lithobates pipiens, assembly GCF_037356315.1. NCBI lineage: Eukaryota > Metazoa > Chordata > Amphibia > Anura > Ranidae > Lithobates > Lithobates pipiens. The sequence goes on from NW_027507903.1 coordinate 573,750,819, forward strand.
CTTATCGGTCACAATCCCCCCTGCTGCGCTGAACGTCCTTTCGGACAGGACACTGGATGAGGGGCAAGCCAACAGTTCGATTGCAAATTGGGCAAGCTCTGGCCAGAGGTCAAGCCTGCCCACCCAGTAGTCTAGGGGTTCATCACTCCTCAGAGCGTCCACATCGGCCGTTAACCCAATGTAGTCGGACACCTGACGGTCTAGGCGTTCCCTGATGCTGGATCCGGATGACACCTGTCGATGGGTCGGCTGAAAGAATGACCTCATATCCGAAGTCACCAACACATCTTCAAACCGGCCTCTTCTTGCAGGCGCTGTTGGATTGGTACCCGCAAATCCTTCTCTGGGAGTGGGAATTGCTCCTCTGCCAGCGCACGCAAAAGCAGAATGCAGCATTTCTCGAAGCAAGGCCTGGAAGTGCTGCATTCTGACAGCCCTCTGCGACGGCGGTAACATTTCCGCCATTTTGTGTTTGTACCGGGGGTCTAAGTACGTTGCCACCCAGTACTGGTCCTTGACCCTCATGCTTTTTATACGGGGGTCCCTATTAAAACACTGGAGCATGAAGGCCCCCATTTGCACTAAAGTGGAAGCGGTGTGGTGGCCTGGCTCCTGCTCATCATCCAGGATAATGTCGTCCTCTTCATTCTCCTCTCCCCATCCTCGCACAACAGGGATCCCAGAAAGGTTTAAAGCATGCTCTTCTTGCTCCTGCTCATCCGCCCCGGCACCATCCTCCTCTGACTCCTCATCAGACTCCTGTTGTTGACTTGTCTCAGATAGAGTAGCCCCCCCTGGGAATTCATCCAGCATTGCGACTTCCTCATCTTCCCGCTCCTGCTCCTCCACAGCCTGATCAATGACACGACGCAATGCACGCTCCAGAAAGAAGGCATAAGGTACCATGTCACTGATGGCGCCATGGCTGCGACTGACCAGTTTGGTGATCTCCTCAAATGGCCGCAGAAGTCTGCATGTGTCGCGCATGAGCAGCCACTGGCGCGGTGAAAAAAAACCCAGCTCCCCAGAACCGTTTCTTTCGCAGAGTTCATACAGGTAGACGTTAACTGCACGTTTCTGCTGGAGCAGCCTATCAAGCATATAGAAGGTTGAGTTCCATCGCGTCGGGCAATCGCAAATAAGACGTCTGACCGGCAGATGGTGTCGCCGCTGAATGTCAGCAAGGCGAGCCATGGCCGTGTAAGATCTTCTGAAATGGGCCGAGATTTTCCTTGCCTGCCGCAAGATGTCCTGGACCCCAGGGTATTTGACAAGGAATCGCTGCACGACCAAGTTTAAGACGTGTGCCATGCACGGCACGTGCGTGATTTTGCCCTGTTTCAATGCGCTAAGCAGATTGGCACCGTTGTCACACACCACTTTACCAACTGTCAAATTGAGCGGTGTTAGCCACTCATCTGCCTGTGAACGCAAAGCTGAAAGGAGTGCCGGGCCAGTGTGGCTCTTTGCTTCCAGGCACAACAGACGCAGCACGGCATGGCAACGTCTCACCTGGCATGTGGAATAGGTTCTGGGGAGCTTGGGCGGTGCAGCGGAAGAGACGCTAGCAGCGGAAAAGGAGGAGGCAGCTGAGGAGGAGAGGGAGGAGGATGGAGTAGGAGGAGGAGAAGAAGAGTCAGGCCTGCATGCAATCCGTGGCGGTAAAACCAAATCTACACGGGTGCCACGGGTTACATGCTTGACGGCCGTCAGAAGGTTCACCCAGTGGGCAGTAAAACTGATATACCTTCCCTGCCCGTGTTTGCTAGACCACGTGTCTGTGGTCAGATGTATCTTGGCACCGACACTGTGTGCCAGAGATACATTCACTTGCCGCTGAACATGGCCATATAGCTCTGGGATGCCCTTCTCTGAGAAATACTTCCTTCCTGGGACCTTCCATTGTGGTGTTCCAATGGCCACAAATTTGCGAAAGGCCTCCGAGTCCACCAGTTTATATGGCAGTAGTTGGCGGGCTATGAGTTCTGACAAGCCAGCCGCCAACCGTTGGGCAAGAGGGTTATCCGGCGTCATCATTTTTTTACGCTCAAACATTAGGCCCACGGAAGCCTGCCTTTTTGCAGAAAAATGTGAGCTTGGCGTGATGGAAGGTGGAGTGGAGGACAATTGTGAGGAGAGAGGAGAAGGAGAAGTAGAAGACGAGGCTGGACGGTGAGAGCCTGCAGTGTGGCTTTGTGTGTTCCGTTGCTCCCACTGGGCTCGGTGATGGCTGCTCATGTGCCTTCTTAAGGCGGTCGTCCCTAGGTGAGTATTGGGCTTACCGCGACTAACGCGTTGACTGCAAAGATTGCAGATGGCAACACTATTGTCAGCAGCGGACACGTTAAAAAAAGCCCACACTGCGGAGCCATGTGCCGGTGTCCTGGGAGCGCCAGATGTGACCGTACATGGTCGATGACTCGCTCCTGATACATTTGCAGTCTGCTTTGTCCCTGCTGTGCAATGTAAGTCATTGCTGCTTCTCCTCCCTATCTGCTGGTCCATATCTCCCTCTGAACTCCCCTCCTCTTCCTCTCTTGTGGGCACCCACGTGACATCACTAGACACGTCATCATCAACGTCACCTTCCCCACCGCTATAAGTAGAGATCTCGGAGTAGGCAGCAACACCGGGGACCAACCTCCTCCTTGGGCTGATCTGGGTACTGTCGTCAGACTGCTGAGTAGCGCTTGTTGCTACCTCCTCTTCCTGATCCAATACCAAGAGTGGCTGCGCATCAGAAATGTCCTCTTGATATGGATCGGAAAATAATTCCAGTGACTCAAGCGGAAGGTATGTGGTGGTGGTGGTGGTGGTCGTGTTGTTGGTGGTAGTGTCTTTGGGGGTGCACATAGCAGAGAGTGAAGAAGAGGGTGCAGATCGAGAGGATGAGGAGGGTGCAGAAGAGTAAGGCTGAGCGAGCCACTCAACCAAGTCTGGTGCATCCTTTAAAGTAATTGAACGCACCTTCTGCAACTTCCCACTTTGGCTCAAGCCTGTTGCTCCTGCCCTACCCCTACCACCCCTGCGGAAGGGCCTGCCTCTTCCTCTGCCTGTCATTTTTTAAATGACCCTGTGACAAAACTCTTAGTCCCTATACCGATGAAGGACTGCTGCAGTATAGGGCAGCAGTCAGCAGTGGTGCACGTCAACCCTATCTATTGTGGACCGATAGCGGTCCTTACAGAACAGCAGACTGTACCGCACTCAAGCCTATGTACCGTAGCACCCTATACCAAGTTACCAGTCCTTATAAGAACTTTTGTGGACCAAGCAGGTTGTGTATTAGTGTTTAGCAGACTGTACGTCAGTCCCTATACCGCTGAAGGACTGCTGCAGTATAGGGCAGCGGTCAGCAGTGGTGCACGTCAACCCTATCTATTGTGGACCGATAGCGGTCCTTACAGAACAGCAGACTGTACCGCACTCAAGCCTATGTACCGTAGCACCCTATACCAAGTTACCAGTCCTTATAAGAACTTTTGTGGACCAAGCAGGTTGTGTATTAGTGTTTAGCAGACTGTACGTCAGTCCCTATACCGCTGAAGGACTGCTGCAGTATAGGGCAGCGGTCAGCAGTGGTGCACGTCAACCCTATCTATTGTGGACCTATAGCGGTCCTTACAGAACAGCAGACTGTACCGCACTCAAGCCTATGTACCGTAGCACCCTATACCAAGTTACCAGTCCTTATAAGAACTTTTGTGGACCAAGCAGGTTGTGTATTAGTGTTTAGCAGACTGTACGTCAGTCCCTATACCGCTGAAGGACTGCTGCAGTATAGGGCAGCGGTCAGCAGTGGTGCACGTCAACCCTATCTATTGTGGACCGATAGCGGTCCTTACAGAACAGCAGACTGTACCGCACTCAAGCCTATGTACCGTAGCACCCTATACCAAGTTACCAGTCCTTATAAGAACTTTTGTGGAACAAGCAGGTTGTGTGTTAGTGATTAGCAGACTGTACGTCAGTCCCTATACCGCTGAAGGACTGCTGCAGTATAGGGCAGCGGTCAGCAGTGGTGCACGTCAACCCTATCTATTGTGGACCGATAGCGGTCCTTACAGAACAGCAGACTGTACCGCACTCAAGCCTATGTACCGTAGCACCCTATACCAAGTTACCAGTCCTTATAAGAACTTTTGTGGAACAAGTGAGTTGTGAATGTTTAGCAGACTGCAGCAGAAGGGCAGCAGTCAAGTATAATATCCTTTCTATATTTGGAAGAAAGAATATTATACATGTACAAGCCTATTACTGTACCACTGATACCAGTCCTGAAAAGAACCTTTGTGGAACTAATAATAACAGCAAGTCTTTAAAATTACCCTCACTGCCTGACAACACTGCTTCCTTCCTGTCCCTATACAAATTGGCAAAAAAAGAGAACGATTAGTGGTTACTGGAACAGCTCTTTTGTGGACCTTGATAGTAACAGCTAATGATGATGATGATGATGATGATGATGAAAGACTAATCTGGCTGTCCCTGTAGCATACACCGTCCTTTCCCTTTCTCTAAACTAACAAAAGACACTCAGGCTGCTGCAAGAATCAGCAGCACAGCAAACCTATCAACACCTAACACCTATACCAGTCCTGAAAAGAACTTTTGTGTACCAAATAGCTAGTGGTTTATCTCTCCCTACTCCACACAGGAACCTGTCCCTATCGTAACAGAAGAAAGAATGTAAAATGGCCACCGGATCGGGTGTATTTATAGGTTAGGGGGAATGTCCAAGTGTCCATGTGCTGTCATGTCTCAATTGGCTGTCCTGTATCACATGATAAACGTGTCACCAAAGGTTAAAGTTCTTGTATACATTAAACACGTAAGTCCGCCGCGGCGAACGACGGAAAAAGGCGTTCGAACGTGCGGACCGCGAATGTCGGAAATTCACCGCGAAACGACCGCCGGGCGAAACGTTCGTCCATCACTAATGACCTGTCCCTACTCTAGCTACACAGTATCTAAAGCTGAATGACGGTCCTCCTCACTACACTCACACTATTCTTAGACTGACACTAAACTAATATTCTACACTGACAATTGAAGTAAAAAATGGAAGCACTCTATAGCACACTAACTAACTAATAGCACTGAAAAGAGCCCTGTTCTATCTCTCTCCACGCTCAAATCACACTGAAAATGGCTGCCATTGAAAGAATACTTTTATACTGTGGGGTGTGAATGAGCCATGATTGCATAAAGTCATGATGACAGTGTCCAATCATGACTCTGACAGTGCTCTGTACCCTGATTGGCTGAAGCTTTCACTGCTGTCAGTGGTTCTCCACTGACAGCTGAACTAAAAAAAAATGAAAATAAAAAAAAGTCTGTAAAGAAAATGGCATGGGGTCCCCCCCAGGTCCATACCAGGCTCTTTGGGTCTAGTATTTGGAGGGGACCCCCCCCACGCCAAAATAAAAAAAAATGTGTGGGGTCCCCCCCCCCAAAATCCATACCAGACCCTTATCCAAGCATGCAGCCCAGCAGGTCAGGAAAGGGAGGGGAGGAGCGAGCGCCACCCCCCGAACCATACCAGGCCCCATGCCCTCAACATTAGGGAGTGGGTGCTTTGGGGCAGGGGGGCTCTGCGCCCCCCACCCCAAAGCACCTTGCCCCCATGTTGATGGGGACAAGGGCCTCTTCCCGACAACCCTGGCCAGTGTTTGTGGGGGTCTGCAGGTTGGGGGCTTATCGGAATCTGGGGCCCCTTTAACAAGGGGCCCCAGATCCTGCCCTATCATGTGAATGGGTATCGGGTACATACTACCTCTACCCATTCACCAAAAAAGGCAGTGAAATGTAAAAAAAAGCCAGTTTTTGACAATTTCTGTAATAGCTCTGTCTTCTCCTGGTGCCAGCCTCTCCTCCGCTATCTCTTCCTGCCACCGTCTTCTCATGCTGTCTCTCCTGGTGCCTTCTCTCCTGTCGCTGTCTTCTCTCCCCATGTTGAGGGCATGCAGCCTGGTATGGTTTGGGAGGGGCGGGCTTGCTCGTCCCCTCCCTTTCCTGACCTGGGCTGCATGCTCGGATAAGGGTCTGGTATGGATTTTGGTGGGGGGTTCCCACGCCATTTTTTTGTATTTTGGCGTGGGGGGTCCCCTGTGAATCAATACTAGACCCAAAGGGCCTCATATGAACCTGGAGGGGAACCCCACGCAGATTTTTTATGTTTTTTTTTTATATTGAGCTGTCAGTGGGGAACTGATTCAGCTGTCAACGGAAACCCCACTGACAGCTGATGACTCGTCGGTAGTTAAGAACGCGGCGGCTGGTTTCCCAGCCCCCTCCGTAGCAGCCAGCTATATACAGTGTGTTTAATGAGGGAAAATAAAAAAAAAGGATTTAAAAACGGATATCAGCAGCTAACATCCGTTTTTCGTCCATTTCTGTTTAGGGAGTAAAAAATAGGGATTTCTTCTGTCACAAAAAATGGAGCTTAGCTTAACGGATGTTTATCCGCTAACGTCCGCTATCCCATAGAGATACATGTATGTCCATTTTTCATCCTCCAAGGGATGGATGTAAAACGGACATACGGATTGGCCTTGTGAAAGGGGATCTAGACTTTCACACTGGGTTGGCGGGTCAATGGGCGTAGCATAAGGGGTGCAGGAGTCACAATCGCAACCCCTCCCCTAGCTCTAGGGGGCCCCTGCAGCCTCCCTATCATATTATCATATCCTCCACAAAGTCCAACTCCAATCTGCCCTAGGGCCCCATAGCCACGTTCCAATACTGGTCTTCCACTTTGCCTTCCACAGTCCACACCCCTCTGTTCCCATTGGCTGGGGAGAAGCTGTGAGCCATTACCTAAATGGAGAAGAGCACGAGATGAGAACAGCCCAGGATGGGGAAGTGTCTGTGCTGTGTGCTGGCAACATGGAATGGTAATCAGGCTCAGCAAGTTAAGAGGAGAAGAGTGCCGTCCTGTAGCCACGATGGGAGCGATGTCACTGGTGAGGTATGACACTGCTCAGTGTCTCCTAGTCACCAGCTGGGATTCTCTGTACCCCCCACCCAGAGATGTCTGCTTATCCCACTTCCCTGACAACTGGGGACAAGACACACACCTCTGGGAGATGACCTTCCCCCAACACCTGCCAACACTGACAAAGAAATTATTACAAATTGCTAAAATAAATCCCTTAACACCTCCTGAGGGGCCCCTGAGGGGCTGCAGGCTCCAGATTTTGTGTCACATGGCTTTGCCCCCCCCCCCAGATCTAAGTTGCCATGGTATGCTATGCCTGGCTGCTGAGCTCCTTTCCCATTACGGCACTCTACACTGCTCCTCCTCCGTGGGACTGAAATCACATTCCTTTACAACACAGCCAGTCAGCCACGATCTTCACAGAGTGTATCTGCCTACTGCAATTACACTGCCATTCCGACCAAAGAATTTCACAGGTCAGAGCAGCAACATAAAAGCCACATACACCCTGTGAAGACTGTCAAACTGTGTGTAAAGGATTGTGATTTCAGCCCTGTTTAATGTGTGGCAGGGGGAGCTGTATACAGCTCTGGAGTGGGAAAGGAGCCAAGTGACCTGCCAGGGTTTCCTGCCCTCTGATTCTTCAGCTGTGATTCCTGTCCTCTGATGTAAGGAGGAACTCTGTGAACTCAAAACTCTTAAACCACTTTGAGTATCTTGGTGGAAGTGGTGGGTGGTAGTGTGTGGGGGGGGCCCACGTCAACTTTTGCATTGGGCCCACAATCTTCAAACTACATCTCTGGGCGGGTCCATCAGCGGTAAAGCGCTGGTCGTTTTAGAGGCGCTTTACTGCTGTTTAAGCCCTCTTTTTGGCTGCTAGCGGAGCACTTTTAACTCCCCTAGAGGACGCAAAAAAGGGGTTAATAGCGCCCGTGTTGTGGCGCTTCCAAAGTGCTTTTCAGACGCTGCCCATTTATTCCAATGGGCAGGATCGGTGTAGGAGTGCTGTATACACCACTCCCAACACTCCCAAACCGCCCTAAAGATGCTGCTTGCAGGACTTTTTTTCCCATCCCGCAAGTGCAACGCTCCAGTGTGAGAGCACTCAGGCTTTCACACTGGGGAGGCATGAGAGGCCATTTTTAGGCACTTTACAGGTACCATTTTTAGCGCTAAATCACCTGAAAACTGCCTCAGTGTGAAAGGGGTCTTAGGGTGACTACATTTTCAAATGATCCCAACAATTTTTGGGGGTGGGACAGGGGCAGAGCAGGGGTGGGGATAAGCATGCAAAATGTGTCACACCAGTGAGAGGAGCTTAAAGGAGTATAATTGATTAATGCCTGAGCCTACTTTGCTTTGCATCAAGAGTGCAGGCCCAGGTGTGCACTGCAGGTCACCATCACAAGCAAGGGCAAGGCCACAATTTATCCACATCTCTACCTCCAGGACAAAGTCTGCACAAGCCAATAGGGACTGGGAAGACCACGTACTATCGGCATGTGACTTCATCAATCACCCTGGACATAGCCAGTGGCAGCAACACCCCTTCCCTCCCATCTTCTGCTCCAGGCAAATTACAAAAATGTTGCTAACATGGATTACCCTGCACCTGAGCCAGAGACACCATTAATAAATCTGGAAAGAAATCAGGGATGGCTGGTCATTATTGTTTTTGCTTTATTCCTTCATTTTCATATGATGATAAGCCAGTAACATGCCACTTGTGTTGGGGGGGGGCGACATTCACTTCTCTTTAATATCTATGGAGGAGCAATGTGGGCACCCTTAGCCATTAGACATGGGCGCCGTCAATAAATTTGTTTCGTTCTGTTCCGTTACGGTTCGTATTAAAATTAATTCGTACTTCGTATTTCGTGTCCGAAATTCCGTTTAGTTTCGTACGAAATACGAATTGTCGTTAGGTTCGTTAATTTGTATGAACGTTCGTTACAATGAATTTAAAGGCAAAAATATACCTCAATATGACAGTCGATGCTGATGGAAGTTTGGTTTTTATCCGAAATACGAAATTCCGTTGAAGAATTTCCTATCCGAAATACGAATTTTCATTAGATGAGAAAGAGAGAAGCGGATTGTCTGGCATGTACTGCTGGTCCAGTTTTCGCCTGCTCCTCCTGGGGCTGCTTATTATGAGGGGTTCCCACCATCCCTGTGCTGTGCTGACTTCCTCCTGGGGCTGTACCTCTGCTGTGCATATTATGAGGGGCTCCCACCATACCTGTGCTGTGCTGACTTCCTCCTGTGGCTGCTTATTATGAGGGGCTCCCACCATAACTGTGCTGTGCTGACTTCCTCCTGGGGCTGTACCTCTGCTGTGCATATTATGAGGGACTCCCACCATCCCTGTGCTGTGCTGACTTCCTCCTGGGGCTGCTTACTATGAGGGGCTCCCACCATCCCTGTGCTGTGCTGACTTCCTCCTGGGGCTGTACCTCTGCTGTGCATATTATGAGGGACTCCCACCATCCCTGTGCTGTGCAGACTTCCTCCTGGGGCTGTACCTCTGCTGTGCATATTATGAGGGGCTCCCACCATCCCTGTGCTATGCTGACTTCCTCCTGGGGCTGCTTACTATGAGGGGCTCCCACCATCCCTGTGCTAGAAGAAAGTGCTTGGACACGCTATGCTTATCATATCCCTTAACCACCTCAATACAGTGCAGTTACACCCCCTTCCTGACCAGACCAATTTTCAGCTTTCAGCGCTCTCACACTTTGAATGACAATTACTCAGTCATCCAACACTGTATCCATATGAAACTTGCATCCTTTTTTCCACACAAATAGAGCTTTCTTTTAGTGGTATTTAATCACTAGTGAGTTTTTTATTTTTTGTGCTATAAATAAAATAAAACGTAAATTTTGTGAAAAAAATGCCTTTTTCTTCGTTTCTGTCATAAATTTTTGCTAATTAGTAATTTTTCTTCATAAATTTTGGCCAAAATTTATACTGCTACATATCTTTGGTAAAAATAACCCACATTAGTATATATTATTTGGTCTTTGTGAAAGTTATAGAGTCTACAATCTATGGTGCCAATCACTGAAAATTGATCACTTCTGATCAGGCCTTCAGTACATCAGGTGTACCTAATTTCTTGAGACACTAACAAGTCAGGAAAATACAAATACCCCCCAAATGACCCCTTTTTACAAAGTAGACATCCCAAGGTATTAAGTAAGTAGCATGGTGAGTTTTTTTAAGTTGTCATTTTTTCCCACAATTCTTTGCAAAATGAAGATTTTTTTTATTTTTTTTACTAAATTGTCATATTATCAGGTTATTTCTCACACACAGCATATGCATGCAACAAATTACACCCCAAAATACATTCTGCTACTCTTCCCGAGTACGGCAATACCACATGCGTGAGACTTTTACACAGCCTGGCCACATACAGAGCACCAACATTGATGTAGTACCTTCAGACGTTCTACGAGCAAAAATGACGCATCTCATTTCTCAACCACCTATTACACTTTTGAAGTCCCTGGAGTACCAGGACAATGGAATTTCCCATAAAATGACCCCATTTTGGAAAGCAAACACCCCAACGTATAATCTGTGAGGCATAATGAGTCTTTTGAATGGTTAATTTTTTTCCAGAAGTTTTTGGAATATGTGGAAAAAAATTAAAACGCCTTTTTGTTTTACACAAAATTGTCAATTTATAAGATATTTCTAACACATAGCATGTATATAGCAAAAATTACACCCCAAAATACATTCTGCTACTCTTCCCGAGTACGGCGATACCACGTGTGTGAGACTTTTACACAGCCTGGCCACATACAGAGCACCAACATTGATGTAGTACCTTCAGACGTTCTATGAGCAAAAATTACGCATCTCATTTCTCAACCACCTATTACATTTTTGAAGGCCCTGGAGTACCAGCACAATGGAATTTCCCATAAAATTACACCATTTTGGAAAGCAAACACCCCAACGTATAATCTGTGAGGCATAATGAGTCTTTTGAACGGTTCATTTTTTTCCAGAAGTTTTTGGAATATGTGGAAAAAAATTTAAACGCATTTTTTTTTACACAAAATTGTCAATTTATAAGATATTTCTAACACATAACATATATATAGCAAAAATTACACCCCAAAATACATTCTGCTACTCCTCCCGAGTATGGCGATACCACATGTGTAGGACTTTTACACAGCCTGGCCACATAGAGAGGCCGAACATTGAAGTAGTACGTTCAGGCGTTCTAGGAGCATAAATGACACATCTCATTTCATTCCTACCCATCACACTTTTGAAGGTCCTGGACCACCAGGACAGTGAAATTACCCACAAAATGACCCCATTTTGGAAAGTAAACACCCCAACGTATATTCTATGAGACATGGGCTGCAAATAGGTACTCGGGTACTCTGATGGGCTGGAGATAGGTACTCGGGTACTCTGATGGCCTGGTGACAGGTACTCGGGTACTCTGATGGCCTGGTGACAGGAACTCGGGTACTCTGATGGCCTGGTGACAGGTACTCGGGTACTCTGATGGCCTGGTGACAGGTACTTGGGTACTCTGATGGCCTGGTGACAGGTACTCGGGTACTCTGATGGCCTGGTGACAGGTACTCGGGTACTCTGATGGCCTGGTGACAGGTACTCGGGTACTCTGATGGCCTGGTGACAGGTACTCGGGTACTCTGATGGCCTGGTGACAGGTACTCGGGTACTCTGATGGCCTGGTGACAGGTACTCGGGTACTCTGATGGCCTGGTGACAGGTACTCAGGTACTCTGATGGCCTGGTGACAAGTACTCAGGTACTCTGATGGCCTGGTGACAAGTACTCAGGTACTCTGATGGCCTGGTGACAGGTACTCTGATGGTTTGGTGACTGGTATTTGGGTACTCTGAAGGGCGGTGACAGGTACTCATATGGACTGTGACAGGTACTCGGGTACTCAGATGAACTGTGACAGGTACTCAGGTACTCAGATGGACTGTGACAGGTACTCGGGTACTCAGATGGACTGGAACAGGTACTCGGGAACTCTGATGGCCTGGTGACAGGTACTCGGGTACTCTGATGGCCAGGTGACAGGTACTCGAGTACTCTGATGGCCTGGTGACAGGTACTCGGGTACTCTGATGGCCTGGTGACAGGTACTCGGGTACTCTGATGGCCTGGTGACAGGTACTCGGGTACTCTAATGGCCTGGTGACAGGTACTCAGGTACTCTGATGGCCTGGTGACAGGTACTCGGGTACTCTAATGGCCTGGTGACAGGTACTCAGGTACTCTGATGGTCTGGTGACAGGTACTCTGATGGTTTGGTGACTGGTATTTGGGTACTCTGAAGGGCGGTGACAGGTACTCATATGGACTGTGACAGGTACTCGGGTACTCAGATGAACTGTGACAGGTACTCGGGTACTCAGATGGACTGTGACAGGTACTCTGGTACACAGATGGACTGGAACAGGTACTCGGGTATTCAGATGGGCTGTGACAGGTACTCGGTACTCTAATGGACTGTGACAGGTACTCGGTACTCTAATGGACTGTGACAGGTACTCGGTACTCTAATGGACTGTGACAGGTACTCGGGTACCCTGATGGACTGTGACAGGTACTCGGGTACCCTGATGGGCCGTGACAGGTACTCGGGTACCCTGATGGGCCGTGACAGGTACTCGGGTACCCTGATGGGCCGTGACAGGTACTCGGGTACCCTGATGTGCCGTGACAGGTACTCGGGTACTCTGATGTGCCGTGACAGGTACTCGGGTACTCTGATGTGCCGTGACAGGTACTCTGGTACTCTGATGGGCCGGGACAGGTACTCGGGTACTCTGATGGGCTGGGACAGGTACTCGGGTACTCAGATGAACTGTGACAGGTACTCGGGTACTCTGATGGGCTGGGACAGGTACTCGGGTACTCTGATGGGCTGGGACAGGTACTTGGGTACTCAGATGGGCTGAGACAGGTACTCGGGTACTCTGATGGGCTGGGACAGGTACTCGGGTACTCTGATGGGATGGGACAGGTACTCGGGTACTCTGATGGGCTGGCACAGGTACTCGGGTAATCTGATGGGCTGTGACAGGTACTCAAATACTCTGATGGACTGTGACAGGTACTCTGATGGACTGTGATTGACAGGTACTATGAGGGGTGGTGACAGGTCCTCTTTATTGGGGGGGAGGGCAATCAGTATGTTTGGTGTACACTGTATGCAGTAACGAGATGTTACCGCAATCTCCTCCTCACACACGATCGGTGTGTGAGGAGGAGAACCCGGTAACATCCCGTTACCGCGGTTTGTTTACATTTTAGTGATCGGCTGTGAAAGGATCACAGCCGATCACGTGGGTAAACAGCCGGCCAATGGCTGTTTACCAGCGTCGGTGACGAGCAGTAGTGATGGCCGAACGGTTCGCCCGGCGGTCGTTTCGCGGCGAATTTCCGACTTTCGCCGTCCGCGGGTTCGAACGCCTTTTTCCGTCGTTCGCCCCGGCGGACTTACGTGTTTAATGTATACAAGAACTTTAACCTTTCGTGACACGTTTATCATGTGTTACAGGACAACCAATTGAGACATGACAGCTCATGGACACTTGGACATTCCCCCTAACCTATAAATACACCCGATCCGGTGGCCATTTTACATTCTTTCTTCTGTCACTGTAGGGAAAGGATCCTGTGTGGAGTAGGGACAGAGAAAACGCTAGCTATTTGGTACACAAAAGTTCTTTTCAGGACTGGTATAGGTGTTAGGTCAGCAGCCTGAGTTTCTTTTGTCAGTTTAGATAAAGGGACAGAGCGCTGTATGCTGCTATTTTAGGGACAGCTCAGCCAGATTAGTCTTTCTTCATCATCATCATCATCATCATCATTAGCTGTTACTATCAGGTCCACAAAAGAGCTGTTCCAGCTAATCGTTCCAGCCTACTCTTTTTTGCCAATTTGTATAGGGACAGGCAGGAAGCAGTGTGTCAGGCAGTGAGGATAATTTTAAAGACTTGCTGTTACTATTAGTTCCACAAAGGTTCTTTTCAGGACTGGTATCAGTGGTACGGTAATAGGCTTGTACACGTATAATATTCTTTCTTCCAAATATAGAAAGAATATTATACTTGACTGCTGCCCTTCTGCTGCAGTCTGCTAATCATTCACAACTCACTTGTTCCACAAAGCTCTTTATCAGGACTGGTAACTTGGTCTGTCTAGGGTGCTACGGTACATAGGCTTGGGTGCGGTACAGTCTGCTGTTCTGTAAGGACCGCTATCGGTCCACAATACATAGGGTTGCCGTGCACTACTGCTGACCGCTGCCCTATACTGCAGCAGTCCTTCATTGGTATAGGGACTGACGTACAGTCTGCTAATCACTAACACACAACCTGCTTGGTCCACAAAAGTTCTTATAAGGACTGGTAACTTGGTATAGGGTGCTACGGTACATAGGCCTGAGTGCGTTACAGTCTGCTGTTCTGTAAGGACCGCTATCGGTCCACAATACATAGGGTTGCCGTGCACTACTGCTGACCGCTGCCCTATACTGCAGCAGTCCTTCAGCGGTATAGGGACTGACGCACAGTCTGCTAAACACTAACACACAACCTGCTTGGTCCACAAAAGTTTTTATAAGGACTGGTAACTTGGTATAGGGTGCTACGGTACATAGGCCTGAGTGCAGTACAGTCTGCTGTTCTGTAAGGACCGCTATCGGTCCACAATACATAGGGTTGCCGTGCACTACTGCTGACCGCTGCCCTATACTGCAGCAGTCCTTCATTGGTATAGGGACTGACGTACAGTCTGCTAATCACTAACACACAACCTGCTTGGTCCACAAAAGTTCTTATAAGGACTGGTAACTTGGTATAGGGTGCTACGGTACATAGGCCTGAGTGCGTTACAGTCTGCTGTTCTGTAAGGACCGCTATCGGTCCACAATACATAGGGTTGCCGTGCACTACTGCTGACCGCTGCCCTATACTGCAGCAGTCCTTCATTGGTATAGGGACTGACGTACAGTCTGCTAATCACTAACACACAACCTGCTTGTTCCACAAAAGTTCTTATAAGGACTGGTAACTTGGTATAGGGTGCTACGGTACATAGGCCTGAGTGCGTTACAGTCTGCTGTTCTGTAAGGACCGCTATCGGTCCACAATACATAGGGTTGCCGTGCACTACTGCTGACCGCTGCCCTATACTGCAGCAGTCCTTCATTGGTATAGGGACTGACGTACAGTCTGCTAATCACTAACACACAACCTGCTTGGTCCACAAAAGTTCTTATAAGGACTGGTAACTTGGTATAGGGTGCTACGGTACATAGGCCTGAGTGCGTTACAGTCTGCTGTTCTGTAAGGACCGCTATCGGTCCACAATACATAGGGTTGCCGTGCACTACTGCTGACCGCTGCCCTATACTGCAGCAGTCCTTCAGCGGTATAGGGACTGACGCACAGTCTGCTAAACACTAACACACAACCTGCTTGGTCCACAAAAGTTTTTATAAGGACTGGTAACTTGGTATAGGGTGCTACGGTACATAGGCCTGAGTGCGTTACAGTCTGCTGTTCTGTAAGGACCGCTATCGGTCCACAATACATAGGGTTGCCGTGCACTACTGCTGACCGCTGCCCTATACTGCAGCAGTCCTTCATTGGTATAGGGACTGACGTACAGTCTGCTAATCACTAACACACAACCTGCTTGGTCCACAAAAGTTCTTATAAGGACTGGTAACTTGGTATAGGGTGCTACGGTACATAGGCCTGAGTGCGTTACAGTCTGCTGTTCTGTAAGGACCGCTATCGGTCCACAATACATAGGGTTGCCGTGCACTACTGCTGACCGCTGCCCTATACTGCAGCAGTCCTTCAGCGGTATAGGGACTGACGCACAGTCTGCTAAACACTAACACACAACCTGCTTGGTCCACAAAAGTTTTTATAAGGACTGGTAACTTGGTATAGGGTGCTACGGTACATAGGCCTGAGTGCAGTACAGTCTGCTGTTCTGTAAGGACCGCTATCGGTCCACAATACATAGGGTTGCCGTGCACTACTGCTGACCGCTGCCCTATACTGCAGCAGTCCTTCATTGGTATAGGGACTGACGTACAGTCTGCTAATCACTAACACACAACCTGCTTGTTCCACAAAAGTTCTTATAAGGACTGGTAACTTGGTATAGGGTGCTACGGTACATAGGCTTGAGTGCGGTACAGTCTGCTGTTCTGTAAGGACCGCTATCGGTCCACAATAGATAGGGTTGACGTGCACCACTGCTGACCGCTGCCCTATACTGCAGCAGTCCTTCAGCGGTATAGGGACTGACGCACAGTCTGCTAAACACTAACACACAACCTGCTTGGTCCACAAAAGTTTTTATAAGGACTGGTAACTTGGTATAGGGTGCTACGGTACATAGGCCTGAGTGCGTTACAGTCTGCTGTTCTGTAAGGACCGCTATCGGTCCACAATACATAGGGTTGCCGTGCACTACTGCTGACCGCTGCCCTATACTGCAGCAGTCCTTCATTGGTATAGGGACTGACGTACAGTCTGCTAATCACTAACACACAACCTGCTTGGTCCACAAAAGTTCTTATAAGGACTGGTAACTTGGTATAGGGTGCTACGGTACATAGGCCTGAGTGCGTTACAGTCTGCTGTTCTGTAAGGACCGCTATCGGTCCACAATACATAGGGTTGCCGTGCACTACTGCTGACCGCTGCCCTATACTGCAGCAGTCCTTCAGCGGTATAGGGACTGACGCACAGTCTGCTAAACACTAACACACAACCTGCTTGGTCCACAAAAGTTCTTATAAGGACTGGTAACTTGGTATAGGGTGCTACGGTACATAGGCTTGAGTGCGGTACAGTCTGCTGTTCTGTAAGGACCGCTATCGGTCCACAATAGATAGGGTTGACGTGCACCACTGCTGACCGCTGCCCTATACTGCAGCAGTCCTTCAGCGGTATAGGGACTGACGTACAGTCTGCTAAACACTAATAC
Organism: Lithobates pipiens; assembly: GCF_037356315.1. NCBI lineage: Eukaryota > Metazoa > Chordata > Amphibia > Anura > Ranidae > Lithobates > Lithobates pipiens. Next base: position 573,767,791 of record NW_027507903.1, read on the forward strand.
ACAACCTGCTTGGTCCACAAAAGTTCTTATAAGGACTGGTAACTTGGTATAGGGTGCTACGGTACATAGGCTTGAGTGCGGTACAGTCTGCTGTTCTGTAAGGACCGCTATAGGTCCACAATAGATAGGGTTGACGTGCACCACTGCTGACCGCTCACCTATACTGCAGCAGTCCTTCAGCGGTATAGGGACTAAGAGTTTTGTCACAGGGTCATTTAAAAAATGACATGCAGAGGAAGAGGCAGGCCCTTCCGCAGGGGTGGTAGGGGTAGGGCAGGAGCAACAGGCTTGAGCCAAAGTGGGAAGTTGCAGAAGGTGCGTTCAATTACTTTAAAGGATGCACCAGACTTGGTTGAGTGGCTCGCTCAGCCTTACTCTTCTGCACCCTCCTCATCCTCTCGATCTGCACCCTCTTCTTCACTCTCTGCTATGTGCACCCCCAAAGACACTACCACCAACAACACGACCACCACCACCACCACCACATACCTTCCGCTTGAGTCACTGGAATTATTTTCCGATCCATATCAAGAGGACATTTCTGATGCGCAGCCACTCTTGGTATTGGATCAGGAAGAGGAGGTAGCAACAAGCGCTACTCAGCAGTCTGACGCCAGTACCCAGATCAGCCCAAGGAGGAGGTTGGTCCCCGGTGTTGCTGCCTACTCTACTTATAGCGGTGGGGAAGGTGACGTTGATGATGACGTGTCTAGTGATGTCACGTGGGTGCCCACAAGAGAGGAAGAGGAGGGGAGTTCAGAGGGAGATATGGACCAGCAGATAGGGAGGAGAAGCAGCAATGACTTACATTGCACAGCAGGGACAAAGCAGACTGCAAATGTATCAGGAGCGAGTCATCGACCATGTACGGTCACATCTGGCGCTCCCAGGACACCGGCACATGGCTCCGCAGTGTGGGCTTTTTTTAACGTGTCCGCTGCTGACAATAGCGTTGCCATCTGCAATCTTTGCAGTCAACGCGTTAGTCGCGGTAAGCCCAATACTCACCTAGGGACGACCGCCTTAAGAAGGCACATGAGCAGCCATCACCGAGCCCAGTGGGAGCAACGGAACACACAAAGCCACACTGCAGGCTCTCACCGTCCAGCCTCGTCTTCTACTTCTCCTTCTCCTCTCTCCTCACAATTGTCCTCCACTCCACCTTCCATCACGCCAAGCTCACATTTTTCTGCAAAAAGGCAGGCTTCCGTGGGCCTAATGTTTGAGCGTAAAAAAATGATGACGCCGGATAACCCTCTTGCCCAACGGTTGGCGGCTGGCTTGTCAGAACTCATAGCCCGCCAACTACTGCCATATAAACTGGTGGACTCGGAGGCCTTTCGCAAATTTGTGGCCATTGGAACACCACAATGGAAGGTCCCAGGAAGGAAGTATTTCTCAGAGAAGGGCATCCCAGAGCTATATGGCCATGTTCAGCGGCAAGTGAATGTATCTCTGGCACACAGTGTCGGTGCCAAGATACATCTGACCACAGACACGTGGTCTAGCAAACACGGGCAGGGAAGGTATATCAGTTTTACTGCCCACTGGGTGAACCTTCTGACGGCCGTCAAGCATGTAACCCGTGGCACCCGTGTAGATTTGGTTTTACCGCCACGGATTGCATGCAGGCCTGACTCTTCTTCTCCTCCTCCTACTCCATCCTCCTCCCTCTCCTCCTCAGCTGCCTCCTCCTTTTCCGCTGCTAGCGTCTCTTCCACTGCACCGCCCAAGCTCCCCAGAACCTATTCCACATGCCAGGTGAGACGTTGCCATGCCGTGCTGCGTCTGTTGTGCCTGGAAGCAAAGAGCCACACTGGCCCGGCACTCCTTTCAGCTTTGCGTTCACAGGCAGATGAGTGGCTAACACCGCTCAATTTGACAGTTGGTAAAGTGGTGTGTGACAACGGTGCCAATCTGCTTAGCGCATTGAAACAGGGCAAAATCACGCACGTGCCGTGCATGGCACACGTCTTAAACTTGGTCGTGCAGCGATTCCTTGTCAAATACCCTGGGGTCCAGGACATCTTGCGGCAGGCAAGGAAAATCTCGGCCCATTTCAGAAGATCTTACACGGCCATGGCTCGCCTTGCTGACATTCAGCGGCGACACCATCTGCCGGTCAGACGTCTTATTTGCGATTGCCCGACGCGATGGAACTCAACCTTCTATATGCTTGATAGGCTGCTCCAGCAGAAACGTGCAGTTAACGTCTACCTGTATGAACTCTGCGAAAGAAACGGTTCTGGGGAGCTGGGTTTTTTTTCACCGCGCCAGTGGCTGCTCATGCGCGACACATGCAGACTTCTGCGGCCATTTGAGGAGATCACCAAACTGGTCAGTCGCAGCCATGGCGCCATCAGTGACATGGTACCTTATGCCTTCTTTCTGGAGCGTGCATTGCGTCGTGTCATTGATCAGGCTGTGGAGGAGCAGGAGCGGGAAGATGAGGAAGTCGCAATGCTGGATGAATTCCCAGGGGGGGCTACTCTATCTGAGACAAGTCAACAACAGGAGTCTGATGAGGAGTCAGAGGAGGATGGTGCCGGGGCGGATGAGCAGGAGCAAGAAGAGCATGCTTTAAACCTTTCTGGGATCCCTGTTGTGCGAGGATGGGGAGAGGAGAATGAAGAGGACGACATTATCCTGGATGATGAGCAGGAGCCAGGCCACCACACCGCTTCCACTTTAGTGCAAATGGGGGCCTTCATGCTCCAGTGTTTTAATAGGGACCCCCGTATAAAAAGCATGAGGGTCAAGGACCAGTACTGGGTGGCAACGTACTTAGACCCCCGGTACAAACACAAAATGGCGGAAATGTTACCGCCGTCGCAGAGGGCTGTCAGAATGCAGCACTTCCAGGCCTTGCTTCGAGAAATGCTGCATTCTGCTTTTGCGTGCGCTGGCAGAGGAGCAATTCCCACTCCCAGAGAAGGATTTGCGGGTACCAATCCAACAGCGCCTGCAAGAAGAGGCCGGTTTGAAGATGTGTTGGTGACTTCGGATATGAGGTCATTCTTTCAGCCGACCCATCGACAGGTGTCATCCGGATCCAGCATCAGGGAACGCCTAGACCGTCAGGTGTCCGACTACATTGGGTTAACGGCCGATGTGGACGCTCTGAGGAGTGATGAACCCCTAGACTACTGGGTGGGCAGGCTTGACCTCTGGCCAGAGCTTGCCCAATTTGCAATCGAACTGTTGGCTTGCCCCTCATCCAGTGTCCTGTCCGAAAGGACGTTCAGCGCAGCAGGGGGGATTGTGACCGATAAGCGTACTCGCCTAGCTCACCACAGTGTTAACTACCTCACATTTCTAAAAATGAATGAGGCATGGATCTCGGAGGAATTCAACACATGTGATCAGTAGACCATGTATATGTCTATAAACAATTTTTGGAATCAAGCACACAGACCTTCTTAATTCATTTGGCTCACTTCCCTGACCCAAAAAAGCACACCGTACTATATGCCCCTACCCTCCTCTTTGAAGAGGTTGAGCGGTGTCATATTTCTACTGGGGCTGCTTATTATGAGGGGTTCCCACCATCCCTGTGCTGTGCTGACTTCCTCCTGGGTGTTCTTATTATGAGGGGCTCCCACCATCCCTGTGCTGTGCTGACTTCCTCCTGGGGGTTCTTATTATGAGGGGATCACACCATCCCTGTGCTGTGCTGACTTCCTCCTGGGGCTGCTTACGGTGCTGCTGTCAGCGCTGTATGTCACGGAGCTGCTGTCAGCGCTGTATGTCACGGAGCTGCTGTCAGCGCTGTATGTCACGGAGCTGCTGTCAGCGCTGTATGTCACGGAGCTGCTGTCAGCGCTGTATGTCACGGAGCTGCTGTCAGCGCTGTATGTCACGGAGCTGCTGTCAGCGCTGTATGTCACGGAGCTGCTGTCAGCGCTGTATGTCACGGAGCTGCTGTCAGCGCTGTATGTCACGGTGCTGCTGTCAGCGCTGTATGTCACGGAGCTGCTGTCAGCGCTGTATGTCACGGAGCTGCTGTCAGTGCTGTATGTCACGGAGCTGCTGTCAGCGCTGTATGTCACGGAGCTGCTGTCAGCGCTGTATGTCACGGAGCTGCTGTCAGCGCTGTATGTCACGGTGCTGCTGTCAGCGCTGTATGTCACGGAGCTGCTGTCAGCGCTGTATGTCACGGAGCTGCTGTCAGCGCTGTATGTCACGGAGCTGCTGTCAGCGCTGTATGTCACGGAGCTGCTGTCAGCGCTGTATGTCACGGAGCTGCTGTCAGCGCTGTATGTCACGGTGCTGATGTCAGTGCTCTGTATTACGGTGCTGCTGTCAGTGCTCTGTATCTCCTGCACCCTCTTGTTTGCCTACCCTGGTCCCTGACCTTCCCTCTCCTCCATTGCCTTCATTAGCTCCATAGTCCTGAATTGTCAGAACAATTTCCCAAATAAAAAAAAAATGCTTGTAGTTATCGATCCCAAATTCACCTCATACATGTATTATGCTATTGTCCAGGTGGTGGGACTACGTGCTACCCCCTAATAATTACCCCGTGGCCGCAAATTCGACCTAAAGGTTTGCGAAATTCGCCTCCCATTGAAGTCAATGGAGCCCGCGGCGAACGGTCGTTTTCGCGAACGTTTGTGTCCGTTCGCGTTTCGCGTTCGCGAAACGTCCCGTCGGAAGTTCGTCCATCACTAACGAGCAGTGTTCCCGGGGAACAGGCCGCCACTGACGTGCACGCGCAGCACGCTCGCGATCACGCGCATGTTCGGGGTGTGACCATCTGTGATCGGCCGTGACTTCATCACGGCCGATCACGTGGTAAACAGCCATAACGAATGGCTGTTCACCCCCTTCGGTGGCGAGCGGTGTCTCCGTGACACGCCGCCACCGAAGAAACAGGGATGCGCGCGCACGATTGCGCGCATCCCTGTTTAAACGGGAGGCCGTCATATGACGGCCTCCCTCCACAATAGGTGTGCCGCCTGGCCGTCATTTGACGGCCGGCGGTCAGCTACTAGTTAAGGATATTTTGAACGTGCTCTTTAATACGCACTCTAAAGCCCCGTACACACGAGCGGACTTATGTCCGACAGACTTCCAAAGGAGTTCCGTCGGAGTTCTGCTGGAATTCCGACGGAGTTCTGACAGACTTTTCGGCCGAACGGACTTGGCCACACACAATCACACTAAACTCCGACGGATTCGAACGTGATGACGTACGACCCGACTCGAATAAGGAAGTTCATAGCAAGTAGCCAATAGCTGCCCTAGCGTCGGTTTTAGTCCATCGGAGTAGCATACACACGAGCGGAGTTTTCGAAGGGGACCGGGTCCGGCGAAGTTCCTTCGGGAAAATTTGAAGCATGTTCCATATTCTAAAGTCCTTCGGACTTTGGCGAGTCAAAAGTCCGTTGCAGCCCACACACGATCGGATAGTCTGACGGACTCAGTCCTTCGGACTTTGGATGTTGAAAAGTCCGCTCGTGTGTACGCGGCATAAGTGATCTTTTGGTCCGTCCTACATACTGTAGACCACAGCTGCACTCTAAAACGTATACTGCTGTATTGCAGCAAATAAAATTATTTATTTCATATGTGTCGCCTGTGCTAGTCAATTTGAATTCGAATTTCTTTTCATTAGGACGTTTTGTTCTTTTACATGCATAACACCTTTTGCAAGGAAAAAAGCCTTTCCCAGAAAAAAAGGTGAAAGGTTTCTTGGGGGGATCTGGTATACTCTTCACTGTTTTGTCTCAGAGTGTCGGTGCTCTCTTATATATAAATCTTGGATTCCTTGGTAAATTGTCACTCAGGTATCTATCAGCTAATAGTATATTCCAATGCCTACTAATAATCTTCTCAATTTTCCTATGTTGTATATTAAAATGGGAATTCTTTCATATTCGCTTCTTGTTTATTCTTCTCCTTATCTCGGATCAAAACTCCACAGTCCATTTCTTTCACTTCTTCTATCTTTTTCTCAATCCGATCGGGGATTGTCGTAGCGCAGGAATAAAACACTATCATTTATAATAGAAAGGCAACAATAACTCAAATAACCACTTGTTACAGCCAAGATATGCACAATACCATCTCTGAATGCCCAACAAATGAAAGCAGATTGGTTACAGAAGCAGAAGACAAAACAAGGTACCACTCCAGTCAGCTAAGGACAGGAAAGTGAGGCTACAATTCACACTGACTCACCCTGAGGCTCACCAAAATTGGACAATAGAAGATTGGAAAATAGTTGTCTGGTCTGAGGAGTCGCGACTTCAGCTGAGCATCGTGTAAACACCACGGCCTACCTGAGTATTGTTGCTGACCATGTCCATCCCTTTATGACTACAGTGTCCCCATCTTCTGATGGCTACTTCCAGCAGGATAATGCACCATGTCACAAAGCTCAAATCATCTCACCACTGGTTTCTTGAACATGATAATGAGGTCACTGTACTCCATTGGACTCCACAGTCACCAGATCTCAATCCAATAGAGCACCTTTGGGGTGTGGAGTGATGCTATCATGTCAATTTGGACCAAAATCTCTGAGGAATGTTTCACACCTTATTGAATCTATACCACAAAGAATTAAGGCAGTTCTGAAGGCAAAAGGTGGTCCAACCCGGTACTAGCAAGGTTTACCTAATAAAGTGAGTGTATGTCATTTTTGATTTTGGCTCATGCACCTTAAATGAGTTGTAAATACAGAAGGTTTTTCTTCTGTGTGTGGCAGTTTCCCCAGCACCCCTAATACTTATCTGTGCCCCATCTCTCTCCAGAGATGTCCACGAGTGTCTTAGCCATCCAGGACGCTCAGCCTGATTGACTGAGACACAGCAGTGGCGCCATTGGCTCTCACGCTTGTCAATCAAAGTCAGTTAGCCAATCAGGGGAGAGAGGAGGCAGGGCTGGGGTGGGCTCCATGTCTGATTGGACACACGGAGCTGTGACTCGGCTCGTGTGCCCCCATAGCAAGCTGCTGGCTGTGGGGGGTACTCCACAGGAGGGTGGGGCCAGGAGCAGCGAAAATGGACCAGAGAAGAGGAGGATCTGGGCTGCTCTGTGCAAAACCAACTGCACAGAGGAGGTAAATATGATGTTTGTTATTATTTCTTTTTTTTAAACAAGATTTTATAATCTATTTAAGGTGCAAAGGCAATGGGCAGGGGTGTACACATGCCACAGCCATGATGGTTCGTATTGCAGTGCGGCGATAAATTACCCCCAGTAAAATAAATGGGGCTGTGCCACAACCACCCCACAAACACCCCACAACCGTGTGCAATGAACACAGTTGTGATGTGGGTTTTAGGGGTCAAAACAGTAATATAATTCCTCCTCACTGCCTGTCAAATGCTCTCTGAAGAGTGAGCTGGTGCAAATGAGCCCTCAAAGTGTTGTATTGTTGTCATTACACAGGTTGTCCATTGAGCAGCGTTGTTGCACAGGAATTTTCCAGCAAAAAGCTATGTAGATTTGCGCATTGTGGGTTCTGACTTATTTTAAGGCAAAGGTTTGTTTAAGGATATTGCATTAAACCATCAAATTATACCATGTCTATTACCTGCATTCACTGATAACATACTTTTACGCCTTTGTAGGGAAACATCCATATTTGTAACCATACCATTTATACAGTGATTCTCTCTATTCTATTGCAGATGAAAAGTGCTCTGCAAAAGCAAGTCTTATTTGCAGAAAAAGGTGGCATGGATGTCATTCAGAGAATGCTTTATCTGAATGCATGCAAAGTGTTCTCTGATTGGGCAAGGTGGAGAGTGTGACGTCACCTCTCTGTCTCTCCGCCTTGACGAATCAAAAAGCACTCTGAACTTAATTAATAAAGACCTGTCTGGTTTTAGATGGTGTAGCTTTCTGCTCATCACTTCAAATCAGAGCTGCGCAGCCACAGAAAGCAACCAATCAGAAATCTTTTTTCAGCATAGACTTTTTAATTAAAAGTGAATTGTGTCTGGTTGCTATGGGTTACTGTTTATCAATGTTATGTGTGGTTCATTGTGAAACCAGGTCTATCAGTTACTAAAGTAGCACTAATAAAGACAATGGAGCTAAGCTGGATGTGGTTTTCACATAGTTCTCTGAAAATGTACCTTAGTAATTGGGATTCATTTACACTTTGCCCACAGACATCCGGAGTCCATAATGCTTTAAGATGCAAGACTCTGATATAAAAAGTCCTTACCTTGTGGCATTATAGAAAGAAGTGGTAATACTAAAACACACATAACTGATGTTCTAGGGCAGTGATTCTCAACCACCAGGACCGCTGCTGAGTCATGGCCTAGTTCATTCATTCAGCTGCAGATCCTCTGACTTTCCACAGTGCCCCCCCCCCCAACCACCTATAGTGACCCCAACCTCCCATAGTGGCTGACAGTGCCCCCCAACTGCTTATAGTGACCCTCAGTGCCCCTCAACCTCCCATGGTGGCTCTAGACCCCTTGAGTGTTATCAGCATCCACAGCATCCTCCAACCTCTCATGGTGGCCTGCAGTGCCCTGCAACCTCCTATAGTGGCCCGAAGTGCCCCTCAACCTTCTATAGTTGTTCCAGATCCCCTGAGCGTTCCCAGGACCCACAGCATCTCCCAACCTCTCATAGTGGCCCACAGTGCCTCTCAACCTCCCATGGTGGCATGCAGGGCCCCTCCACCACCCATAGTGCCTCCAGTACCACCCATAGTGGCCCATAGTGCCCCTCAACTTCCCATAGTGCCTCCAGACCCCCTGAGGGCCCTCACTACCCAGAGCACCCCACAACCCCATAGAGGGCCACACATGCGTCATTGCAGATTAATAGTGGGAAGTCATATTTGCAGAAAAAGGTGGCACGGATACCATTCAGAGAATGCTTTACATTATCTGAATGAATACAAAGTGTTCTCTGGGCAAGGTGAAGAGTGTAATGTACTAATTGTGCAAATCAAACATATGTGCAAAATTCAAAAAAATGTATAACAAGTAAAAAAAAAAAAAAAATGTATAACAAGTATCTCTAGTGTCCAAAAATAGGTGACAATAAAAGTAGTATAAAAATCCTGTCAAAATAATCAAATTTCCAAAATTCTTCACAAAGAAATTCCCAAATGTGCTCCACCACAACGTGAATCTTTCACGACTCACAAAATCAAGCTCACCAGATAGATATACTGGTAAAGTTATAAACCAGCCATCAAGCCAAATCTCTCCCAGCGATCCTCTGATTTATTCCTCTTTCCTCCTGGGCATTGGCCAGAATCCCATCTCCCAATTCATAGTATGCAGTATGGGAAATAGAAAAAAAGGAAGGAGGCTCCCATAGCGTAAAATTGTACTAACAGGCTTTATTTAAAAAATTGGCACCTTTCAGGAGGGAGAACAACAATGGATTCGCCCTGGGACTTTAAATGAAGTGGGTACTGTTTCCGCCAGTAAACATAACAGTAGTAAATATAGTATATGGTTTATTCAAATACAATTGTTTACACAGATAAATAACACCAACGGTTGCCAATTAAAAAAATACATAAACAAGGAGTATTGGTACATAAATGTAGAAGTAGTACATGGTACACGGGCATCATACTACCCGACTAGTTTTGTGAGATCCAGCTCGCTCTTCAGGGGTGGATGTGTGTAACAAAAATATATATGTTTGGCAATATAGCACAGTATTAGTTATAAAGGCACAGGGTAGGAGGGGTTGTAGGCCCCCCCATACTTACCACTGAGCTTGGCCATGGCTCCAGGTGTGCGGCCCTCGAGACGGCGGCAGCAGATGCCTCCCAAGGGAGCTGAGGGGGCAGAATCAAATGGGACCCCACACAGGGCCAAACGGAGAGCAGGCATGGCAAAGGTGTAGTGATGTATCCCTAGAGTCCTCGTTGACCCCCGCTGTGTTCTGGGCAACATACAGGTCCCAGAACACAGCGGGGACCAGTGAGGATGCAGAGCATGACTCATGCAGGAGCAGTAGGGAAACAGGAAATTAAGCCGCAATGCTTCACTTCCTGATTCTCTCACCGAGGATGGTGGCGGGGGCAGCCGAGAGATGATTGCTCGGCTTCGGCTGCTGACATTGCTCGCACCCTGGACAGGTAAGTGTCCATCTATTAAAAGTCAGGAGCTGCAGTATTTGTAGCTGCTGGCTTTTAATATATATATATTTTTTTTTAGTGGACCCCCGCTTTAATGTCTAAACCGCTGGCAACAAATGTGAGTACACCATTAAGTAAAAATGTCCAAATTGGGCCTCATTAGCCATTTCCCCTCCCCGGTGCCATGTGACTTGTTAGTATTACAAGGTCTCAGGTGTCAATGGAGAGCAGGTGTGTTAAATTTGGTGTTATCACTCTCACTCTCTCATACTGGTCACAGGAAGTTCAACATGGAACCTCATGGCAAAGAACTCTCTGAGGATCTGAGAAAAAGAACTGTTGCTCTACGTAAAGATGGCCTAGGGCAGTGATGCTCTTGCACGCTGCAGTGTAGCGGAGCATCATGGGAAATGTAGTTCCAAAACATCTGGGGTGCCAAGGTTTGCCATCACTGGCCTAGGGTATAAGAAGATTGCCAAGACCCTAGAACTGAGCTGCAGCACAGTGGCTAAGACCATACAGTGGTTTAACAGGACTCAGAACAGGCCTCACCATGGTCGACCAAAGAAGTTGAGTGCACGTGCTCAGCATCATATCCAGAGGTTGTCTTTGGGAAATAGACTTTTGAGTGCTGCCAGCATTGCTGCAGAGGTTGAAGGGGTGGGGGATCAGCCTGTCAGTGCTCAGACCATACGCCGCAGACTGCATCAAATTGGTCTGCATGGCTGTCGTCCCAGAAGGAAGCCTCTTCTAAAGATGATGCACTAGAAAGCCTGCAAACAGTTTGCTGAAGACAAGCAGACTAAGGACATGGACTACTGGAACCATGTCCTGTGATCTGATGAGATCAAGTTAAACTTATTTGGTTCAGATGGTGTCAAATGTGTGTGTAGCAGCCACAACCTTTGCTGTGCAGCCTTGACTTATTGGGCTTACCAGCAGGGACGGACTGACAACTCATGGGGCCCCCGGGCAATAGGAGATTATGGGGCCCCCGGGCAATCAGAGATTATGGGGCCACATAGTATACACAAACACACACACAGTATAATATCACACACACAGTACACACAGACATGTTTCTATTGGCTGAGAAGGTACTGGAGAGGTGGGGCAACTATAATCTTGGGTTTTACTGAGGCTGGCAACCCTGATGGGGCCCCCTAGTGGCATGGGGCCCTCGGGCAGTGCCCGAGTAGCCCAATGGTCAGTCCGCCCCTGCTTACCAGTTACCTTCTCTTGGCCTGCTCCTCCACGTCTAGGGGTTCCCAGGGTTGATACCCAATGACTTGAACACTGACATAGATGAAGTCCTCTTTAAAAGGTTTTATTTTGCAGCAACAACTTCAATAACACAGTCTCTTAGGGAACAGAGGGCAGGGGTGAAGAACTCAGGCACCTTGAACTGCAGGTCTAGCAAAGTCTCTATTTCCACCCAGAGAGTAGCCACTCGCAGCTGGGTACTTCAAGGCTGAACAGATCTCTAGCCAGAGATCATGGCAGTCAGCATGTTGACTCAAAACTTGAACAATCAACTAAGGGTGAACAGGAACCTTTTTTCCTCCATACCTGGAACATTTTCCGTCTCCTCAATGGTACTGGAAAAGTGTGAATCCATCAATGTCCTTCCCAACTCAGTAACCAGGCACTTTCCAGGATGCCCCTCCAAGCCGAGAGCACACCCGGACACTTTGAATCCTCCCTCAGTTACTGTGCCTTGGACCAGCAGGTTCCGAGACTCAGGAACAGACGGATCCCTACCCGAGACCAGACAGGTCTATCAGGGGCCACTAACAGGAACATGTTGCGGGATGTCGAACACCCCGCGACCGGGACCCCTCGCGGGGCTACCCCGCTCCTGGAACCAGACCAGTCCCCACGGGTCTCACAAACTCCTCTCTGCGAACACATGACCCACACCCCTTAAGTAGCCCTTCCCAGACTCCTCAGCGGTGGGAAATTCAGATAGAGGCAGCGGTGGTGGAGGGGGGGGTTCAGGCAGACGCATCGTTTGATGGTGGTGAGAGGTTCAGACAGAGACAGTGGTGGTGTGTGTGTGTGTGTGTGTGTGTGGGGGGGGGGGGGGTGGGGGACAGAAGCAGCAATGGTATTTTATACCATGACAATTAAGGGGAAAAAAGGCCAGCGTGGTCTATCAGGACAGTTGCTGTAGCTGACCATAGATATATTCCCATCAAGTGGGTTATACTGGACTATCTTGGTACTGATACACAAACGGAAATTTTTTGATAAAAAAATATATAATTTTAATACATATAAAAAAAGAGGGACGTGTACAAAGAACAATTTAATAAAATTCAACCACAGACAACCACTAACGGGATCATCCGAAAGAAGACTGTTGATGTGTGGTATAGACAGACTGGTCCTCTACCGGTTTCGCGGATTGAAAACCCTTCTTCAGGAGGAACTATCTATAAGTCAGGAAATACAGACAATAAATACAATAAAAAATATACAATAATTACATCATAAGAAATATCATTATACAGCAAACATTGTAATAGAAAGATCTGCTCACGCAGAAGATCATTCATCGATACATAACCAGGCCACCAAAAGAATTCCCCCTGCGGAGCACGTGGGAGATTGTACAGGGCCACTACTAATTAAGAATAGATATAATAATGGTAAATGGACAGGCTAATTGCAATCCAATTGATAGGGCCCATAGGGAGTTAGGGAACACCAATGAATGCACAAGATGGTAGGGAGGGGACAGGTGAGGCAAAAGGGGGTGACCGTGTGAGGACAAGGAAAGGAGGAAAAAGTGGGTGGGGAAAAAAGGGGGGGAGAGGGAGGGGAAAGAAAGAAGGAGAGCAAGGAAGGGAGTTAAGGGAGGGGGGAAGGGGAGGAAGGGGGGGGGGAGAAGGGAGGGGGGAAGGGGAGGAAGGGGGGGGAGGAGGGAAGGGGGGAGGAGAAGGGGGCGAGAAGGAAGGGGGAGGGGAATGGAAGGGATGATTAGAATGTACAGAAGGATTAAAAACTCACCAATGAGTGTTGTAAAGTTAACAACATAATATAATACCAGGGGTGGTAGTAGATCAAAGTGAAAGGAGTAGACACTAGGGACAGGACACAGCCAGCCGTAGTGGAGGAGATGCAACCTGTAGTAAGAAAGTGTCTATGGCTATCCAGCCAGGAGACACTATAAGGTAATATGACCTATAGAAAAAACGGTAATCAAACTGTAAGATAAGACAGTGTAGTCTAAAAAGTTAGTAAGTTGCAAGCAAACAAAGGGGGGGGGGGGCATTAATTCTTACCTCAAACTCCACACCGACCAGCACACCACCTCTGGATCCAGGCCGTACCGCACACCTCACGGGTCTGAAAGACCCGTTAAGTATGCTCCCCAACCCGTGCACGTCCAGACTTCCAGGGCGGCATCTGGCATCACTGGGTCAGTTTCCCCGCACTGCGCAGGTACACAAGCCCGTGTTACTGGGCAAGCGCGCCGTGATCAGTCTAAGGACGGGCCACCCAGACAAGGTCACTGCAAGTGAGAGAGGCAGTGGAATGCCCTCTCACCAGGGGAAAACCAGAAGCAGCCTGCGATCATGCCCATCACTGGGGGAGCAGATCTATACAAAAAGAAGAAAAAACACATATGAACATCATGACAATTAAAACTAAAATGTAATTTATCAGGAAGTCAGATTTACTTGCAACAGTGGTGGTCGTCAGGGGGGTTTAGTCCAAGGCAACTGTGGTGGCGGTGTGGGGGGTTTGGTCAGAGGTAGCAGTGGTGGTGAGGGGGGTTCAGTCAGAGGCAGATGTGGTGGTTGGGGGGGTTCAGTCAGAGGCAGCAGTGGTAGTGGTGGGGGGGTTTAGACAGAGGCAGCGGTGGTGGGGGGATTCAGACAGGGGCATCAGTGGTGGAGGGGTTCAGATAGGGGCAGCGGTGGTGGGGGGTTTAGACAGAGGTAGCAATGGGATGCGATAAGTGGCACTGGCACTTATTTGCTCTCAGTGTCAGTCGTGGCTCCAGTGATGCCTCTTCCAACATGGGGTCTCTGTGCACAGCAGAAAGCACCTCCTCTTCACGCCTTTGGCCGTCATCTGGTCAGCTGATTTTCTCCTCCAGTTTCCACCTCCTGTCCTGACATGACATCTGTCTGCAGGCAAGGGGTGTAATCCGGGGGACTGGACAGATCAGAGTATGGGCGGGCTCCATACTCTGTGAGGCAGGAAGCTGAAGGGGAGGGGCCAATCTGCACGAGGAGCTGTGAGGGTAAGGAGCTTCCCACCCACCCGCCCTACGATTAGGAGAGTTGGTGGTGACGGTGGGGAGAGGGGGTCGGAATACTGGTTGGTGGTTGTTTGGCGGGGTGCAAGGTACTTGTGAAGGTCATATGGGCACCTATAGGGCATGGTTTAGGGACCCGTCTGAGGGCGGCTCCCAGTTGGTATATGGGTACCTGCTAGTTGTCTCTGAGTCGGAGGCTTTAGCGACTTGAGGCCTGAGAAGTGGCTAGCAGGTACAGTCATGTGTTATGCCTATTGAACCTTGTGCCCCATGGTGGTGATAAAACGCAAAAGAGATATATAGATATATAGGTAAAAAGGTTATTACGTTATTTATGTTAATTATAAAAGTTATATTTTGGTTAATAAAAATAAGATTGGCTGTTGTGGCCAATTCAATCCACCCCGTGTTGTGTGATCATTGAAGGGTGGGATGGGCTATTGGTAACGGGTGCAGCCATAGTTAATACCATAGTCATGGTAAATGATGGCTTTCTACATAAGTGTAGCTGTCTTGTGTGCTATGTGGTTGTTTGCAGAATAGAGATTAGAATGTGGTGTTCAGGTGACTGAGATGTGTGAGAATCTCTGACATTGATGCCTCCCCAGCAGAAAAAGTAGTATATATATCGCTGGCTGGTCTACCACAAAAATTCTATGTTACCTTTTTTTTTTATTTTTTTATTTTTTTACTGCATATTTCCTGTAGTTCTGAATATGTGTTTAGGTGCATTTTTCTTTCAAATATCTAATTAAAAACAACATAAAAATGGATTTTACTAATTTTCACTGTTCACTGAAAGCTGATATTTAATTCTATGGGTAGAGGCAGAGCCAAGGCAAGTCCTTTAGCGCCCAATATGGTCCCCCAGCCCCCCCATATAAGGTGTAATATACCTCAGCAGTAGGGATGAGCTTCGTGTTCGAGTCGAACATACGTTCGGCTCGAACATCGGCTGTTCGCCCGTTCGGCGAATTCCGAACGTTATGGGCCGTTCGCGCCAAATTCGTGTGGCGCTCACGGCCCACAATGCACTGCGTCATCACAGTGCATTGCTGGCTCATGATTGGCCAAGCATGCACTGTGATTCCGCATGCTTGGCCAATCACAGCGCCAGCAGCGAATAGAGCCATGATTGGCCACAGGCAGGATGCCTGTGGCCAATCATAGCTCAGGCTGTGTAGTACACGCCCCACACTATATAAGGCCGCCAGCACGGCGGCCTTGTGTAGTGTGTTGGCGTCTGAAGCAGTTAGTGGGTGTTCTGTGTACCTTCAACACAGTACACACCGATCGTTATCGGCTGATTTTCTTGCTCTTCTGTAGTGGTTGTTGTCTGCGTGCCCTGACCGCAGTATACACCGCTATATTCACCTCACCTATATAGCTAGTGATCTATCTTTTATAATAGAGCTTGCAATCAGTAGTGTTAGGAGCTTGTGCGTGCTGTCTGCGTGCTCTGTACCCAGTACACACCGCTATATCCACCTAGCTCTTCTCTATTTGAGCCCACTTGCCATCTGCAGGAGTTATTGGAAGTTGTGTGTGCCTCCAGCACAGCACAGTATACATCTGTATATACCCCTTTATCTCTGGTGTTCTATAATAAAGGCATCTGCAGGAGTTAGTGGGTGTTGTGTGCCTCCAGCACAATATACACTACCCAACTGCTGTTTTACCCAACTCCCTTCATGCCATTACCATGTCTGGAAGGCCAGCAAGGAGAGGCAGACAGGCGCGAGCCGATAAAAGAAGGCAAGCAGGCTCTGTGTCTAGAGACAACAGTGCTGGTCGTGGACGCGGTGCATTGTCATCAGCACGTGGCCATGGGACACGCTTGTCCTTCTTTTCGGCAGTTGGACATGTTGAACCGCAACATGCCAACGACTTGGTAGAGTGGATGACCAAGCCCTCTTCATCCTCCTCATCCTCTCTCACCCAGTCTCAGGGTACTAGCAAAGCAGCTGCCAACGCATTGTCTTCCCTCGTCTCAATGTCATCATCAGTGACTCCTTCCCTAGACCCACCACGTCCTCCTGAGGAGTCTCCTGAACTCTTTGAGCACAGTGTTGGGTACATGCTCCAGGAGGATGCCCAGTGTTTTGTAGGCTCTGATGATGACACTCAGCTAGAGGAAGGCAGTAGCGTGAATGCAGAGAGAGGGGATGCTCAAGAAGGACAGCAATCTGGCAGTCATGTTCCACAAGCTGCAGCATATTGCCAGGTTTTCTACAGCGATGAAGAGGGAGGGGATGATGAGGGCACTGACTCCACGTGGGTGCCTGGTAGGAGAGAGGAGGAGGAGGAGGAGGAGGAGGCACATGTCCAATGAGGCAGGATGCCCTCCGGGGGCCAGCTTAGGGGCAGCACACCGACTGAATCACACCGCAGAGCTCCGCCTGTGCCGGGCGCTGCCTCTGCGCGTTATTCTAAAAGTTCTTTGGTGTGGGCCTTTTTTGAGACGAGTGCATCAGACCGCACCGATGCTATTTGCAACATATGTCTCAAGCGTATCTCGCGGGGCCAAAACATCAGCCGCTTGGGCACCACATGCTTGACCAGACATATGTTGACCTGCCATGCAGCTCGTTGGCAAGCGTACCTCAAAGACCCACACCAAAGAACAAAGCGGACCTCTCCTTGCTCCTCATCAGCTGGCATCTCCAACCCCACTAGACCTTCAGTCCTCTCTGAAACCTGCTCTGAGAGGAATGAAGGTGTAGAATTAGGTGTGTCACAGCCAAGTGCTTCCGGGCACTCTGCTATAAGTACACCCACGTCCGATTAAACAGGCAAATGTCCCTGCTGCTGGACCGGCGAAAGAAGTTCACTCCCAGCCATCCACATGCCCAGCGGTTGAATTCTAGCTTGGCTAAATTGCTAGCACTTCAAATGCTGCCTTTTCAGTTGGTAGACTCGGCCCCCTTCCGTGAGTTTGTACAATGTGCGGTTTCTCAGTGGCAGGTCCCCAAACGCCACTTTTTCTCACGGAAGGCGATTCCGGCTCTTTACCGGCATGTGGAAGGCAATGTCCTTGCCTCGCTGGACAGGGCGGTCAGCGGTAAGGTGCATATTACTGCTGACTCATGGTCCAGCAGGCATGGACAGGGACGTTACCTGTCTTTCACGGCCCATTGGGTCACTCTTCTGGCAGCTGGAAAGGATGCAGGACAAGGTGCAGTAGTGTTGGAGGTTGTTCCGCCACCACGCCTCGAAAATGCTACTATTGGTTGTGACACACCTCTCTCCTCCACCTCCTCCTCTTCTTCTTCCTCCATGGCCTCTTCCAGTGTTCTGTCCTCAGAACCAGCGGTGCTCCATAGGCGTTCCAGGGGCTACGCAAGTACGCAGGCAAAACGATGCCATGCCGTGCTTGCGCTGGTTTGTTTGGGGGACAGGAGCCACACTGGGGCGGATGTTTTGTCAGCTCTGAAGGGGCAGGCCAAGAGGTGGTTGACGCCACGCCAGCTTAAGCCAGGAATGGTAGTTTGCGACAATGGCACCAACCACCTCTCCACCCTCCGACAGGGACAACTGACCCATGTGCCCTGTGTAGCTCACGTCCTTAACCTGGTGGTGCAGCGTTCCTTGGGCAGGTACTCGGGCTTACAGGATGTCCTGAAGAGGACATAAGAGCATATAGGGCAGGCCCCTACTTTCAAACATCCAACTTACAAACATCTCCTACTTGCAAACGGAAGGAGACAACAGCAAGTGAGATGAAAAAAGATGGACGACAAAACAAATTATGCAGGGGTGATAACCCTTCCCTATGTTTTCCAAAAAGCTTAAAAATAGTTTTTTTGACTGGAGCTACACTTTAAAAATGTACCAGTTGAAAATTACAAACAGATTCAATTTAACACAACAAACCTACACAGTCCCTGTCTTGTTTGCACCGCCTGTATACTGCTGTTCTGAGTATATAGGGCCTGGGGGCCACACGCATTTCCTTTTTTTAATATGGGTACGGGGTTCCCCTTAATATGCGTACAAGACCCAAAGGGGCTGGTAATGGGCAGGGAGGGCTACCCATGGCATTTTTCTCAATGATTTTCAACCATATTGCAGGAACCAGATATAACATTAAAACCGCAAGCAGTTTTAAATGATGTTATTTCCGTTTAATGTCATTTTGTGCAGGGACTGTTCTAAACATGGGAAACACGTGGCACTTCACAGGCATACTACAGACACCCCCCAGGCACCATATTTAAATGAATATTTCACATTTTTTTTTCACTTTAATCGTCATTAAAATCAGTGCTCCCGCCAAAACGGCCATTTTTAAAAACATTTTAGGCATTGACCCATGTCCCCTGGGGCAGGAGCCAGGTCCCCAAACCCTTTTTAGGACAGTATCTTGCATATTAGCCGTTAAAATTAGCACTTTTAATTTCGAACGTTCGAGTCCCATAGACTTCAATGGGGTTCTAAAGTTCGTACGAATTTGGGGTCCGTTCGAAAGTTCTGGTGCGAACCGAACCGGGGGGTGTTCGGCTCATCCCTACTCAGCAGCATAGGTTATAGACCTTCTCAGCTTCCTTTTCTGTCTACTCCTCAGCCCAGGCCTGGGTGGAGGCTGGTGGGCTTATTCGCTGTGTGAAAAATGTCAAAATTGGGCCCAAAGTGTCAAACTTGTGTGTAGCCACCATTATTTTCCAGCACTGCCTTAACCCTCTTGAGCATGGAGTTCACCAGAGCTTTACAATTTACCACTAGAGTCCTCTTCTCTGAAGGGAGGGGATCTTGCTCTGCTTCAGTATGTTACAGTACATGTTGGCATTCATGGTTCGCTCGATGAACTGTAGCTCCCCAGTGCCAGCAACACTCATGCAGCCCCAGGTCATGACACTCCCACCACCATGCTTGACTGTAGACAAAACACACTTGTCTTTGTACTCCACACCTGGTTGACGCCACACATGCTTGACACCATCTTAACAAAAAAGTAGTGTATCTTGGTCTCATCAGATCACAGGACATGGTTCCAGTAATCCATGCCCTTAGTCTGCTTGTCTTCAGCAAACTGCAGGCATTCTTGTGCATCATCTTTAGAAGAGGCTTCCTTCTTGGACAACAATCATGCAGACCAATTTGATAAAGTTTGCTGCGTATGGTCTGAGCACTGACAGGTTGATCCCCCACCCCTTCAACCTCTACAGCAATGCTGGCAGCACTTATAAGTCTATTTCTTAAAGACAACCTCTGGATATGACACTGAGCACGTGCATTCAACTTCTTTGGTTAACCATGGCGAGGCCTTTTCTGAGTGGAACCTGTCCTGTATGGAGAACAGTCATTGAAAGTCATTGATAAAAGAAAAAGCGTGGGGTTCCCCCAAATTCAATTACCATACCCTTCAGGTCTGGTATGGATATTAAGGGGAACTCCGCGTCAATTGTTTAAAAAAATGACGTGGGGATCCCCCCAAATATCCATACCAGACCCTTCAGGCCAGGGTTGTGGGGATGAGGCCCTTGTCCCCATCAACATGGGGACATGGTGCTTTGAGGGGTCACAGACCCCCAAAGTATCCTCCCAATGTTGAGGGCATGTGGCCTGGTACGGTTCAGGAGAGGGGCGCTCTCTCGTCCCCCCCCTCTTTTACTGCGGCCTGCCCTACACGTTTTTTTTTTTTTTTTATCAATGACTTTCAATGACTGTTCTCTGTATTACGGGGAGCCGACAATTCATTATAGCCGCGAGTGCTTTTAAATGACTTTTTATCCTGCAGAAATTACACTTTGTGCTGGGACAGTTCTAAGCACAGGAAACATGCGCCCCTTTACAGGCATACTATACACACCCCACAGGTACGAAATTTAAAGGAATATTACACTTTTATTGTTTCACTTTAAGCATTATTAAAATCACTGCTCCCGAAAAAACATTTTTAAAACTTTTTTTTTACTTGATACATTTCCCCTGGGGCAGGAGGACCCAGGTTCCCAAATAATTTTTATGACAATAACTTGCATATAAGCCTTTAAAATTATCACTTTAGATTTCTCCCATAGACTTTTACAGGGTGTTCCGTGGCTTTTCCAATTTGCCGAAAACACCCCAAATTGTTCGCTGTCCGGGGAACGGGCGATGTTCGAGTCGAACTCGAAGCTAATCCCTACAGGAAACTAAGGAAATCTGCAACAGAAATACAAATTTGTATACTGAAATACAAACCTGACAGGGGCAGGGGCGCCGCCCCCTCTCTCGAGGCCACCCCCTATATGTAATGGATAGACTCATGCATAGTAAGGATGAGCCGAACACCCCCCGGTTCGGTTGGCATCAGAACCTGCGAACAGACCTAAACTTCGTGTGAACTTTAGAACCCTATTAAAGTCTATGGGACTCGAACGTTCAAAATCTAAAGTACTAATTTTAAAGACTAATATGCAAGTTATTGTCCTAAAAAGTGTTTGGGGACCTGGATCTTGCCCCAGGGGACATGTATCAATGCAAAAAAAAGTTTTAAAAAAGGCAGTTTTTTCGGAAGCAGTGATTTTCATAATGCTTAAAGTGAAACAATAAAAGTGTAATATTCCTTTAAATTTCATACCTGGGGGTATAGTATGCCTGTAAAGGGGTACATTTTTCCCGTGCTTAGAACTGTCCCTGCACAAAGTGTAATTTCTGCAGGAAAAAAAGTCATTTAAAGCGGGAGTCCGCCGGGAGTTCCGCCGTTTTTTTTTTTTAAAAGCCAGCAGCTACAAATACTGCAGCTGCTGACTTTTAAAATAATGACACTTACCTGCGATGTCGGCACCCGAAGCCGATCTCTCGATCGTCTCTCAGGTGCTGCCGCCGCCATCTTGGGTATGGGAATCAGGAAGTGGAGCCTTTCGGCTTCATTTCCCGGTTCCCTACTGCGCATGCGCGAGTCGCGCTGCGCAATAAGGATAGTCCCCGCTGTCTCTGGGATCCGTGTGTTTCCCAGCAGGCAGCAGGGGACATTCGGAAAGGGGCGTAGATTCTGCGGAAAGGGGCGTACCTTCTGCAGAATCTACGCCGGAAGTGGGTGCAGATACCTGTATTGTACAGGTACCTGCACCCCCTCCCCCCTGAAAGGTGCCAATTGTGGCGCCGGAGGGGGGGGAGGATTCCAATGAGCGGAAGGTCCACTTTAGGGTGGACCTCCGCTTTAAAATCACTTGCGGCTATAATGAATTGTCGGCTCCCGTAATACAGAGAACAGCCATTGAAAGTCATTGATAAAAAAAGGCCCTTCAGATCTGGTATGGATATTCAGGGGAACCCTGCGTCAAATAAAAAAAAAAAAATGATGTGGAGTTCCCCCTAAAAATCCATACCAGACCCTTTATCCGAGCACGCAACCTGGCAGGCCGCAGGAAAAGAGGGGGGGGCGAGAGAGCGCCCCCCCGAATCGTACCAGGGCACATGCCCTCAACATTGGGAGGATGCTTTGGGGGTCTGTGACCACTCAAAGCACCTTGTCCCCACGTTGATGAGGGCAATGGCCTCATCCCCACAACTCTGGCCGGTGGTTGTGGGGGTCTGTGGGCGGGGGCTTATCAGAATCTGGAAGCCCCCTTTAACAAGGCGACCCCCAGATCCCGCCCCCGTTTGAAATGGTAAGGGGGTCCAAAAGTACCCCTACCATTTCACAAAGAAAGTGTAAAAGAATTGTAAAAAAGACAAACACACTTTTGAAAAAGTCCTTTATTAAAAATTAAAAAAATGTAAAAAAGATTCCAGCGGTGGTAATCCACTCTTGCTATCCAGCGACGGATGATCATCTCTCCGGGGTCCAGCGATGGCTGATCTGATCCATCCATCCTGTCTCAACTGGCGGAGGCACTGCGGGGATCCCGGCAGCCTGACATTTCTTATATGAGGAGGGCGGGGTCAGAGGGGGGCGGGGTCAGGTGACGGGTGGCCCCGCCCCCCTCTGACACAAGTGGGGAAGCCTGGCTTCCCCATTGACATGTGGGTTACCCCGCCCCCCTCTGATGTAACGGAAACCTGTGTTACAGGTTGTCATTCGGCCCCGCCTCCTCTCTCCCCTAATTGACTTTGATTGACAGCCACAGGAGCCAATGGCGCAGCTGCTGAGTCTCAGCCAATCGGGTGGAGAGTCCCAGAATGGCCAAGGGACTCGTGGACATCGCTGAAGAGAGATGGTGGGGAGGCTGCGACACACAGAAGGATTTTTATCTTGATGGATAAAAAAACCTTCTGCATTTACAACCTATTTAACTGAGTCAGAGTATGGTTTGCCTACACTAACTTCTAGCACACACTAGAGGGTGCTACAAGTGCATATGGTTTTCATTCAGTAAAGTCTATTTGTTCCCAAATTAAAAGCAGTTGACATTTTGAAGTACTTTTGAACAACATTGGTCAAGTCATCAAATGTACTGAGTAGTTTCAAATGCATGTTTACATAAATGTCTGTTAGTGTATGACCAGCTTAAGGCAGGAAATGTGTTATTGGCCAGATAACCCGGTAAATATAAAGGAGAAAAAAATAACTAAAAACAGAAAATGAATGGAGTCACCACATCTAAGAAACAGTACGCTGCAATATATAAACATTTTGTTTTTGAGTTTAAAAGCCCCACCCATAGACAAATGACAGCTGGGTGGGACCGCTCTAGATCCGGGTGGTCAGGGCAAATCCCAGCCCATCTGTACCATATCTGTACCATATGATTAGCAGTGGTCAATCACAGCCAATCACAACAATACACACTGAATGAATTGATTTCTTTTAGAAAAAAATGGTTGCTTATAACAGTGAACATCATAAATTCTGATCACCTCCCCCAGAGTAGTGCAGTGTTACTCTGGTAACAATGAGGTTGATTTGCTAAAACTGGAGTGCAAAATCTGGTTCAGCTCTGCATAGAAACCAATTAGCTTTCAGGTATTGTCAAAGCTTAATTGAACAAGCTGAAGTTAGAAGCTGATTGGCTACCATGCACAGCTACACCAGATTCTGATTACTACAGTGTGAGCAAATAAGCATTTTGTTTTGCTCTGGTCACAATATGTAAAAAAGAAAAACTGTCAATAAATAAATAAAAATAAATAAATAAATAAATATATATATATATATATATATATATATATATTTATTTATTTATTTATTTTTTACATACTGTGACCATTCAGTGTCACTGATTACACCAGTATTATGTTGACATTGTACTACTTTGGAGGCAGTATGTAAAAAAATAAAAATAAAAACAAATTGTGAAAAAAACAATTGTCTTTATTTCTTCATTTTACAAAAAAAAGTGACAAAAAAAAAAAACAGTCATGCCTCTTACTAAATACCTGGGGCTGCCTAGTTTAAAAAAAAGGGGTCATTTGGGGTATATTTGTAATGTCCTAGCATTTTTGGACCTCAAAAAATGAGATAGGCCGTCAGTACATCAGAATTGATATATACCATAGTTTGTGGACTCTATAACTTTTCTAAATAATATATGTACACTGCTTTGGGTTATGTTTACCAAAGAAACGTACAGAATACATTTTGGCCTAAATTCATGAAGAACGATTATTTATTTGCAAAATTTTATAACAGAAATGATTAAAAAAAAAAAAAAAAATTGTTTCTTTAGCAAAAAATGAAAAAAAAAAAAAACTGTGGTGATTAAATAACACCAAAAGAAAGCTTTATCTCTGTGAAAAAAATTATAAAAATTTAGTTTGGGTACAGTGTTGCATAACTGAGTAATTGTCGTTCAAAGTATGACAGCGCTGAAAGCTGAATTGGCCAGGGCAGGAAGGGGTGGTGAAAGTGCCCAGTATTGAAGTGGTTAATACCAATTTAACTGCTTGCTGACCAGCCACTCGTTATACTGTGGAAGGTTGGCAAGGCTGTGCAAAACGCTGTAGGTGTACTTTGGCTGCTTTTAGGGCTATAGGGCTGCGTGTGCCGCTGGAGCCGATTCGCATGGCCGGTGGCCACAATCGCTCCTCAGAGAGCCAGAACGGGGATCTGTCAATTTAAACAGACAGATCCCTGTTCTGTCAGTGAAGTAGAGAGCGATCTGCTGTTCCCAGTAGTGATCAAGAACAGCCTTTTCACTCTACTCCCTTTCAGTCCCATCCCACACAGTTAGAAACACCTCCCTAGGGAACACTTAACCCCTTGATTGCCCCATGTTAACCCTTTCCCTGCCAGTGACATTTATACAGTAATCAGTGCCTATATTTAGCTCTGATCGCTGTATAAATGTCAATGGTTCCAAAAAAGTGTCAAAAGTGTCTGTCCCGCTTAAAATCACTGATCGCTGCCATTACTAGTAAAAAAAAAAGAAAAATTAATATTTCAAATGCCATAAATATATCCCCTATTTTGTAGACGCTATTACTGTTGCACAAACCAATTAACAGGTTCCCGACCGGCGAACGCCGATGTACGTCGGCAGAATGGCACGGGCAGGCAAATGGGCGTACCTGTACGTCCCTTTGAATTTGCCGCCCTACCATCGTGAGCGCACCGCCTGCCGATCGGGACCC
This sequence comes from Lithobates pipiens, assembly GCF_037356315.1. NCBI lineage: Eukaryota > Metazoa > Chordata > Amphibia > Anura > Ranidae > Lithobates > Lithobates pipiens. The sequence goes on from NW_027507903.1 coordinate 573,792,633, forward strand.
CCATGAGTCTGGTCGCGGGTCCCGCGGACTCGATCGCCGCGGGCATACCCGCGATCGTCTCACGGGGCGGCTGAACGGAGAGATGCCGTTGTAAACAGCATCTACCCATTCTGCCTAGCAACTAGTGATGCTGATTCTCTGCTCCATGTGATTGGAGCAGAGCTCAGTGTTCACTAAATGAAAGCCCAGCCCCCAACAGTTAGTAACCCACCCCTAGGAACACTTAACCCCTACACTGCCACCCACTGGTTAACCCCTTCACTGCCATTTACACAGGAATCACTGCATTTATATAGCAGTGATTGCTGTATAAATGACAATGGTCCCAAAAATATGTCCGATGTGTCCGCCATAATGTCGCAGTCACAATAAAAATCGCTGATCACCGCCATTACTAGTAAAAAAAAATTATTAATAAAAATGCCATAAAACTATCCCCTATTTTGTAAACGCTATAACTTTTGCGCAAACCAATCAATAATCGCTTATTGTGATTTTTTTTTACCAAAAATATGTAGAAGAATACATATCAGCCTAAACTGAGGGAAACATTTTTTTTTTATATATATTTTTGGGGGATATTTATTATAACAAAAAGTAAAAATAATGCGTTTTTTTTCAAAATTGTCGCTCTATTTTTTTTTTATAGCACAAAAAATAAAAACTGCAGGGATGATCAAATACCACCAAAAGAAAGCTCTATTTGTGGGGAAAAATGACGTCAATTTTGTTTGGGAGCCACGTTGCATGACCGCGCAATCGTCAGTTAAAGCGACGCAGTGCTGAATCACAAAAAGTGGTCTGGTCTTTGGCCAGCAAAATGGTCCGGGCTGAAGTGGTTAATATACGCTTATTGTGTTTTTTTTTTTTTTTTAGCAAAATGATGTAGAAGAATACATATTGGCCTAAACTGATAAAGCCATTTTTTTTTGGGGGGGGGGGGGGCATATTTATTATAGCAAACAGTAAAAAATATTGCTTTTTTTTTGTTTTTTTTAATTATCGCTCTTTGTCGATAGCTTAAAAAATAAAAAATGCAGAGGTGAACAAATAGCACCAAAAGAAAGCTCTATTTGTGGGAAAACGGGACATAAGTTCTGTTTTGTGTACAGCATCGCACGACTGTGCAATTGTCAGTTAAAGCGACGCAGTGCCGTATCGCAAAAAAATGGCCTGGTCATTAAGGGAGCAAATCCTTTTGGGGCTGAAGTGGTTAAACTGAATTTTGTCTTTCCCATGGGTTACAGTGTATGTATACAAAATGACAAAATTTCACCAAGTAAGTTATAATTTTTTTTTCTCTTTTTTTAAACCCCGTCCTGCTTTACCATTGCAAATATTGCTAGCATGTAATGTCAGGATGTGCAGAGGGTCACTGATGCTGAACTCTGTATAGATCCTGGAATGGTCTCATCACTTACAATATGTTTAAATACAAAGTACATTCATTGTAATTGTAGGCAACGTTTGGGAATTTTCTAACCACAGAGAGGACATTAATGTTATTGTATTGTATAACAGAGAGTATGTGTGTCAGGGAACGTCCTGAGGGCACAGCGTGTCTGCTGTTAGAGACTGTCAGTGTATGATATACTGTATATAGTATACAGCCTCATGTCCATGTTATCGCACTGAATACTGCAGTCTTCCAAACCGAAATAAAATGTGGTAAAACTAGTCCGACCTGAGGCGTGGACATTCGCAAACTGACGCTGTTTCCAAAAAAACATTGCAAGTGTCAGTTTATCACCTGTTGCCCCAAAGACATGTAATATAACACCACGTAGAATCTCAGTTCCCATAGCTCTACTTACCTGCTTAGTTATTTCCTATGAATATTTTCACAAAGCTTTACTCCACATGGAGTATATTGAGAAAAAAATATTGAGAAAAAAACAGGCAACTGTATGGAATTGAAAGACAGAGCTCATTTGCGGTGCTTTGCTGCTTTTTTTTGCTAGCACTGAGCAGCATGCAGGTGTAACGACGGTGATTTGCAGTTTTCTACGGAAGTGATGTTCCATCGCCGCCATCTTGCTACACCCGACACTCGTCCACAGTACTTTTAAAATAATGACACTTACCTGCGATGTCGGCACCCGAAGCCGATCTCTCGATCGTCTCTCAGGTGCTGCCGCCGCCATCTTGGGTATGGGAATCAGGAAGTGGAGCCTTTCGGCTTCATTTCCCGGTTCCCTACTGCGCATGCGCGAGTCGCGCTGCGCAATAAGGATAGTCCCCGCTGTCTCTGGGATCCGTGTGTTTCCCAGCAGGCAGCAGGGGACATTCGGAAAGGGGCGTAGATTCTGCGGAAAGGGGCGTACCTTCTGCAGAATCTACGCCGGAAGTGGGTGCAGATACCTGTATTGTACAGGTACCTGCACCCCCTCCCCCCTGAAAGGTGCCAATTGTGGCGCCGGAGGGGGGGGAGGATTCCAATGAGCGGAAGGTCCACTTTAGGGTGGACCTCCGCTTTAAAATCACTTGCGGCTATAATGAATTGTCGGCTCCCGTAATACAGAGAACAGCCATTGAAAGTCATTGATAAAAAAAGGCCCTTCAGATCTGGTATGGATATTCAGGGGAACCCTGCGTCAAATAAAAAAAAAAAAATGATGTGGAGTTCCCCCTAAAAATCCATACCAGACCCTTTATCCGAGCACGCAACCTGGCAGGCCGCAGGAAAAGAGGGGGGGGCGAGAGAGCGCCCCCCCGAATCGTACCAGGGCACATGCCCTCAACATTGGGAGGATGCTTTGGGGGTCTGTGACCACTCAAAGCACCTTGTCCCCACGTTGATGAGGGCAATGGCCTCATCCCCACAACTCTGGCCGGTGGTTGTGGGGGTCTGTGGGCGGGGGCTTATCAGAATCTGGAAGCCCCCTTTAACAAGGCGACCCCCAGATCCCGCCCCCGTTTGAAATGGTAAGGGGGTCCAAAAGTACCCCTACCATTTCACAAAGAAAGTGTAAAAGAATTGTAAAAAAGACAAACACACTTTTGAAAAAGTCCTTTATTAAAAATTAAAAAAATGTAAAAAAGATTCCAGCGGTGGTAATCCACTCTTGCTATCCAGCGACGGATGATCATCTCTCCGGGGTCCAGCGATGGCTGATCTGATCCATCCATCCTGTCTCAACTGGCGGAGGCACTGCGGGGATCCCGGCAGCCTGACATTTCTTATATGAGGAGGGCGGGGTCAGAGGGGGGCGGGGTCAGGTGACGGGTGGCCCCGCCCCCCTCTGACACAAGTGGGGAAGCCTGGCTTCCCCATTGACATGTGGGTTACCCCGCCCCCCTCTGATGTAACGGAAACCTGTGTTACAGGTTGTCATTCGGCCCCGCCTCCTCTCTCCCCTAATTGACTTTGATTGACAGCCACAGGAGCCAATGGCGCAGCTGCTGAGTCTCAGCCAATCGGGTGGAGAGTCCCAGAATGGCCAAGGGACTCGTGGACATCGCTGAAGAGAGATGGTGGGGAGGCTGCGACACACAGAAGGATTTTTATCTTGATGGATAAAAAAACCTTCTGCATTTACAACCTATTTAACTGAGTCAGAGTCCACAGTAAGGATACACTAAGAAGGGGGAAAGCGGACATGTTGTTACACCCACCAGAGTTTTGCATTTTACACATATTTGTAACAGTAAAGTGAGTTTATATAGTGAAATACAGGACTTACAACCCCGTGTGACTTCTTAGATGTTGAATTTTAAAAGCAGCGAACTTCTGTCAGAGTAGCAAACCTGTGAGATCAGCAGGGTTGCCACTGCTTTTAAAATGTAACATCTAAGTAGTCAGACAGAGTTGTAAGTCCTGTATTTCACTATATAAACTAATTTTCCTGTTATAAATACATGTAAACTGCAAAACTCCAGTGGGTGTAAAAACATGTCCGCTTTCCCCCTCCTTACTGTGGACGAGTGTGGGGTGTAGCAAGATGGCGGTGAAGAAACATCACTTCCGTAGCAAACTGTGATGGGTTGCAAAATATGTCATTACACTGGTAGCCAGTAGACAAGCACAGTCTGCATTATTTCTACCAACCGGAAGGTGGCAGTGTGTGGATCTTCAGGCTGACTAAGTTCAAGTGTAGTATCTGTTCTTATCAGTGATCTAGTGGAGGTTCTGCCATTCTGGCCTGACTACGGTTGGAATGTATGGGCTATGAATCTCTGCTATAGTGATGGGGACTTGGAAGGGTTAGCACCAGCTGGAACAGAAACCAGGGCACCTACAGGCAGTTTCAGCACGATAGTAATTCCACCAGGAAAGCTGGAAGAGCCCATTACCTCCTGGTTTTAGCGTTCTACCTTGTCTGGCCATGGGCTGGGAAGGCAGAGAATCTGCCGTTTCTGCTAAGTCCAGGGCAATTTTTGTTACCAGGTCTCAGAGTCTAGTCAGTGCACATTGCACGGCCACTTATTTATTTATTTTTCTCCGCGGTTTTGTCACTTTCACTTTTGTGAGTGTGTTTTTTTTTTCTCACTAGGGTGGAGGGTGTGAGTCAGCCCCTCAATCTAGTACTTGGTGGTTTGCTTTGACTAACCACGAGGACAAGGATCCTACTGGCTAGGTGGACCATGTTGTACCATTTGTACCTATCAGGAGCCTTGCACCCTAGGGGATCAGGGAGAGGTCCTACCTCTTTTGGGGGATGGACAAAGCACACCCTTAAGTGCACTTTTTAGTGTATGTACACATGCACATTTTTGTACACTCAACGTTTTTTGTTTTTCGCAGCTTAAGAAAAAAAAAATTCTGTTCTTATCAGTGTCCAGTATGGGATTCTACGATGGGGGTCCTGAGGAGCCTTTCCCGATAGGAGAGGAAACCGAATAAGTGTTAAGCACGTAAGTTATGGGTCGGGTATACTCCCTTGGCATAGAGGGTTTGGAGTGTCTCCTGATTTGAGCGGTGCTGCATGATCTAGTCATGGGCTGGGAGAGCAGAGGGCCTGCCATGTCAGTGCTCCCTTGAAGTTTGTCGCCCCAGGGGTGATCATAGTATCACTTGTATCACTTGGGCATGGGAAACCTACTATGAGAAAAAGCACAAGGACATGTCACCTAAGCTTTTTTCTGCACAGCGCCTCTATGGGCTAGGCTTAGGTGTAATTTTTGCCAGCAGGCTGCAAGGCCTAGCCAATGCACGTGCACTTTATTTATTTATTTTTTCCACCTTTGTCATTTTGCACTTTTGTTTGTGCTTATTTCACTTGGATGGAGGGTGTGGGTCCTCCCGCCTACCCTGATGTCTAGGGGGAGGGTGCATGACCACCAGGTTCCTTCCTCTCCTAAACCAGGGGGTCTTTCTTTGGGGGAGCCCCTCATCCAGTACTCGTTGGTTAGCTTCTGGTCAAGTCTTGCCTCTGTCAGTAGCCTTGTGCCCCTAGGGCGTTTGGGTAGAGTCCTACTTCTTCGGGAAGGTGGATGAGAGACACACCCTTAAGTGCACTTATTTTTGTGTGTGTTTTTCACATGGACTTTATTGTACACTTGGATGTTTTGGTTTTGTGCGACACCGCAAGACTCTATTGGGGGAAATTGTCCCCAGTTATGGGCTCCAGGCAGCCATCTTGGGGTGAATGGTTATCATATTGGATGCCAAAATCCTACGAGATTTGAGCAGCCATCTCGACCAAGGATCTTATAAATATAGGATAGGTAGGGAATAATTCCGCTGGGTAGAAAAAAGCAGTAGTGTCAGAAACCATGAATCAGACCGAGACAGATGTACAATTAAATCACACTTGTTTATTAAATAAAAATGTAAATAGAGAAAGCATAGTCAAAGCATAGCCAGAGTCCAGTAACCAAATCGAGTAGTCAGCCAGGCCAGAGTTCAATAACCAGATCGGGTAATCAGCTAGGCCAGAAGTCAGGGATCCAAGTGGAGAAACAGCAAGCAAGATAAGGAGCCAGAAGGGATGTCAGCAAGCCAATCTTTAAACAGAACCGCAGGGGATGGTTTCTTGTGATGTGACCAAGGCGAAGGCAGAGGTGAAGTGAGCTGGACAGCTTTAAGTAGGCAGGTCAGACGAGCATCATCAGGAATAGCTGGTAACTGTGGAGAGAGATGAGAGCTGGCAATTAGCTGACAGCTGAGCAGCCAGCCCAGAGAAGGAAGGTCTAAGTCAGCCCTGACAAGTAGGGAGAGTTTCCAGACGAGTAGAGTCAAGTAGCTTTCCCATATAGGGTAACGCCACTGCACAGTATCCGGAACAAGCTTCCACTGGCCGCTATAAAAGGCAGAGACTCAGAAGAACACAGAGTCATACAGCATACCACCACCCTTCTAATGGAATGCTCCACTTTTGCATTGTACTGTACGTGTGTACATGTTGCACTGTACTGCACATGGCACCACTGAGAACTGTCTTCTTCACCACCATTATACTGTCTTCTAGAAAAATGTATACTCCATCACATACATAGTGCTATTGTTATATCTGTTTGCTGTGCCTGGTATATTTCAGTAACTTAAATCAGTGTCAACCAAACCATCCCGGTGTGGTGATTCTTACTACAAGCCTAAATAATAGAATAGATACACTTCGGCTATATGGACTCACCCACACATTTGAATTCGACAGGTTCGCAGAGAAGGGTGCACGGCCTGGGGTGTAGAGCCTGCACATCCGGATCAATGCACCCATCCCTGCATATCTGTCAGACTTGGTACATACTGTAGAACCTGGGTGTCCAGGTCCATGTACCCATCCCTGTATACCTGTTGAACTCAACTGTGCGGGTGATTCCATATAGCCAATGTAGATCCATTCTTTTTTTATTGGCTTCTTGCATACATCTCAGCACTAGTATAGAAAATGAACAAATGGCTCTTTGCACTGTACGGGACAGAGTGTCTATGTTAATGAGGTTTTTGATTATATTCCATAAAATTGTCTATTTTATTTTCATCATATTCACTGTCCGGGTGAGTCTGTACAGCCAATGCATATCCATTCATTTTATAAAGGCTGCATGCACACATGACTAATCATGTAAAGGTATGGCCCTACTTAAATAACAGTGAAGTGAAACAATATACAAATAAATCAGTAACAATATGTTTTCAGTCCTTCAAAGATTCTTCCAATCGCCATGCTCCAGAAAAGAAATGTGCCTTGTAAGCTAACTCAGATTTGCTCCACCACAGGGAGGGCAAAATTTCACACTCACCAGACTCAAGTAGCCATGGATTTCAATGGTATCTCCTCACCTCAACAAGATTAGTGTATACTGCATATACCAAAGATTCCAAAGATTTCCTTCCACTCCATAGTCAATGAGCCAATCCCAGAGGAATAAAGGGTATAGTGTATATACACATTTATATTACAGTGTAGTAGTTTTTATTAGTAATGTAAAACAACATACATATGTATGTATGTGTGTATATATATATATATATATATATATATATATATATATATATATATATATATATATATACACTGTGTATATGTAGCACTAACCCCCGAAGGAGCTGCTGGTTCTATTTGGGCTTACCGTTACCTCACCTGCTCGCTTCTCTGTCACATCCGACACTTAGTCCTTTTTTTAACATTTATTCAGGATAAACACAAAAGTTCTTCAATAGAGAGTCAAAGGATAAAGGGGGAGTTCAGGCACCTAATAATTGCTAATAACAATCTCACTGACCTAGCAGCCGATGAGATGCTCAACAAAGTCTCTGCCACAGACTTGTCAATTAAACTAAGAAATCTTGAGAGTTTTGAAGAACTACCATACAGTACCAGTTTCTTTCAGCTGACCCAGCGATACTGTATGGGTGTTGATCCAGGTTGCGTCCTCTAACTGAGTTTCCAGGCTCCTCCAGAGACACCAGCCTTGCACTCGGTCCTCTACTAGAAAAGTCCTCCCCTAGATCCTCCAGTTTTGTTGGCTTCTCCCCACAGTCGAGACAGCACAGGACCACCCCTGGATCAGTAGGCCCCAAGACTTTTCTGGGCCTACCCTCTCAGTTGCAAAGCCTCGGGCCAGCCGGTCCAGAGGCACAGGACCATGCGACACAGACCCCAGGCCAATAGGGCCATGAGGTTGGGATAGCGGACCCTGGAAAACGAACCACCAAAAATGGCGTCGGTACCTTAAATACACTCTCCCAGAATGCACAGCAGGGAAGACACTCCCACAGAGGTTTTTCTGAGCAAGAGGTAGTATTCAATACATCCAGCCTGCCGCATTTTCACACTTACCGGCGGTGACAGCGACACCTACGGTCAAGTGGGAACCAGCGCAACCTAGCTGAACTGGCACAGAAACCAGAACTTTTAGGAAAAATTTATCTGAGCCCAACAGCGACTTCAGACAACTAAATTTGAAAAATAATAGCGTCTGCCCATTAGGAGCAGGGCGCTACATATATATATATATATATATATATATATATATATATATATATATATATATATATATACAGGTGACACTCGAAAAATTAGAATATCAAACAAAAGTTCATTTATTTCACTAAGGCCCCTTTCACACTGGGGTTGTTGCGGGCTATGTTTAGCGGCGGTATGCGGCCGCTAGCGGGGTGGTTTAACCCCTGCTAGCAGGCGAAAAAGCGTTATAACTGCCAGCAAAGCGCTCCTTTTCACAAGGAGTGGACTGAGGCTGGAGTCAGTACATCAAGAGCCATCACACACAGACGGATCCTGGACATGGGCTTCAAATGTTGTATTCCACTTGTCAAGCCACTCCTGAACAACAAACAGCATCAGAACCATCTTACCTGGGCTAAAGAAAAACAGACCTGGTCTGTTGCTCAGTGGTCCAAAGTCCTCTTTTCTGATGAGAGAAAATTTTGCGTCTCATTTGGAAACCAAGGACCCAGAGTATGGAGGAAGAATGGAGAGGCACTCACTGCAAGATGCTTGAAGTTCAGTGTGAAGTTTCCACAGTCTGTGTTGAATTGGGGAGCCATGTTATCTGCTGGTGTTGGTCCACTGTGCTTCATTAAGTCCAGGGTCAATGCAGCCATTTACCAGGAGATTTTGGAGCACTTAATGCTTCCTTCCACAGACGAGCTCTATGAGGATGCTGACTTTCCAGCAGGACTTGGCACCTGCCCACACTGCCAAAAGCACCAAAACCTGGTTCAATGACCATAGGGAATACTGTGCTTGATTAGCCAGCAAACTCGCCTGACCTGAACCCCATAGAGAATCTATAGGGCATTGGCAAGAGAAAGATGGGAGACATGAGACCGAACAATTCAGAAGAACTGAAGGCTGCTATTGAAGCAGACCTCAGCAGTGCCACACCGCATTGAGGCAGTAATTGCTGCAAAAGGGGCCCAAACCAAGTACTGAGTACATATGCATGCTTCTACTTTTCAGAGGTCCGATATTGTTCTATATACAATCCTTGTTTTATTGATTGTATGCAATAGACTAATTTTCTGAGATTGTGGATTTGGGGTTTTCATGAGCTGTAAGCCATAATCATGACAATTATGACAAATCACGGCTTGAACTATCTTGCTTTGCATGTAATGAGTCTATCTCATATATTAGTTACACCTTTTATATTGCATTAGTGAAATAAATGAACTTTTGCACGATATTCTAATTTTTAGAGCAGAGTTTCTCAACTCCAGTCCTCAAGGCACCCCAACAGGTCATGTTTTCAGGCTTTCCATTATGATTTGATCAGTTTCACTGCCTTAGTAATTACCACAGCTGTTTAATCTGAGGGAAATCCTGAAACATGACCTGTTGGGGTGCCTTAAAGACTGGAGCTGAGAAACCCTGTTTTAGAATATCACCTGTGTGTATGTATGTGTATATATATATATATATATATATATATATATATATATATATATATATATATATATATATATATATATTGCAATTACATTTATGGGTGCTTTTGGGTAGGCACCAACACAGACAACCTTTCTGGAAAAAACACGCCGCTCTGCCGATGATACGGGTTCCCCACCAGATGTGACGTCAAGCGTGGCGAATGCACAGCCTCAATGCATTTTGCAAGGATTACCTCATCAGGAAGCTTCCATATAATTTCCACCCAGTCACTCCCAGGCTTGGGGCACTTTATGCGTGTAGCTAGCGTAGGTACAGAATTGCCATCTTTCAGGGACAAAACTTAGGCTACTTTCACACTGAGTCGCTTTGCAGGCGCTATAGCGCTAAAGGGCTTTCACACTGGAGCGGTGTGGTGCGCTTGCAGGACAGCCCAAAAAGTCCTGCAAGTCGCATTTTGCAGCGCTATAGAACAATAAAACAATGGGGCAGCACCACAAACCCACCGGCAAAGCCCCGCTGCAGGCGGGCGGTTTTAACCCTTTTTCGCCCGCTAGCTGGGGGTTAAAACCGCCCTGCTAGCGGCTGAATAGCGCCGCTAAAATGACTTTACCGCCGGTGCCCACCCGCCCCAGTGTGAAAGTAGCCTTAGAGATATGGAAAGGTTTCTGGAGGAGAAGGGACAGTGTAGGCCCTACCTCTGAGGAAGATTTCCCTTTTGGGTGTGGTCTGGCCAGGCTGCATTCTGCTCCTTATGGCAGACAATGTCGGCATCTTCCAAGCTGCATATCGCTGGTCTACCGCTGCCTCTGTTGTAAGTCTCTGTGGTCAGGTGTGCTCCATGCTGGGTCTGTTGTATTTGCTGAACTTTCCTACAATATATAACTACTTCCAAACTTGCGCTCAGTGTGCTCACTGCCCGCCGTGCAACACTGTACCTACCCACATGCATCTTACCCTATGCTCGACTGTTCTAAGGTTCTGACATCATCAAGGCCAGTGAAGGGAGTCCCGCACTGGACGGAAGGATCCCGAGGGACAGTCCTCCTCTGGAATGAGGGGGAGCACCATCTGCTGGAGGAGTGGAGGATCAGATAAGTAAATGCGCTTCTCCTCTTCCCTGGATAAAATGAGCACTGCAAAAGGAGGGTAATTTTATAGTTTCTTGGAGTTGGACTTCAAAAATATGTACATATTAGAAAATTCCTAGCCAAGCTCCAGTTCTTTTTTAACACTCCAGCATCTAACCAAAAAAACAAAAACATTTTGGGTGAATAATTTCTGTGAATTAGCAATATTCAGTAAATGCTTCACTCTAATCCATTTTGGGCAGACAGATAATAACATGAAGTGTAAGATCATATCATTTTTGTTTCTTCATTACTACACAGATCATGGTTAGCTAACAAAGGAAACAAAACAGGACTTGATGTGTCTTCTAGAACGAGCAACCACAATCTGTTTAGACTTGATAATGAGTCATTGCAGGAGATCACAAGTCCCTCATACAGCCTGGAAACGGGTTCCTCCAGAGCCTGGGATTGTGGGAGGACAACATGATTGCCAGACAGACCGATTAAGAAGAACACAATGTTGACTTAATAAAAATGCTTTTGTGCTGCATCGGTCGTTCTGTAAATTGTAACAAACCACAAGGTTTGGCACAAAACAGAAGCTGGATTGTTATTATATTAAAATCTTGTTTATTGAGATTCATTAAAGCTGAACTTCAGGCTGATATAAAAAAACACCATTTTATGCAGCCATGAGTTCAAAAAACAATAATAATATGTATAATGTGTAGCACTGTCCCTGTAGGGCTTGCTGAGTGTTGACTTCATAGGCCTCTCTCTGGTTACCTGCAGCCGGTTGCTAATAGCTCTCACTTATTTACTGAGGGTTCTCACCTGGTTGCTAAGGGTTCCCACTTAGTTGCTGAGGGTTTCCCATTTGGTTCACGCTTAGGTTGCTAGGGGCTCCTGCTTATTTGTTTGAGTTCCCACTTGCCCCACCCGTGCTCTGGCTTGCTCGTTACTCAATGACCAGTTCAGGGTATTTGTGTTTTTATATTTTATTTTGGAACTTGGATGGGAGAAGCATAGCTACCAACTGTCCCTGATTTCGAGGGACTGTCCCTGATTTGGAGCAATGTCCCTCTGTCCCTCTTTCCCCCTCATTTGTCCCTCATTTTGGTCTGATCCATATAGTTGTATATAAAATGCACTTTTTATCTTTCAAAAAGTGTTTCCCAGCGCTAAACCTTTCACCAATTTCTAAATTGCTGCATTTGTACATTTTGAAAGCTAATATAAAGGAATAGTAGTGGTACAAAAAAGCCCTTGTGGATTTAATTAACCCTTTTTTGGTTAATTCTCCTTTAAGGGGGTGTGGCAGGGGGCATGTCTTATGCCTACATATGTTTATTAGTAGGTGTCCCTCATTCCCATCTCAAAATGTTGGGAGGTATGGAGAAGGGATGAGTGGGATACTCCAACAGGAACTTTTCACAAAGGATAAGGACAGCTCTTAGTCCCTGTACACACGGTCGGAGATTTCGACAACCAAATCCGTCGGATTTTGCCCGACGGATCTTGTCCGAAACTGTTGCATACACACAGTCGGACTAAGTTGTCAAAAAATCCGATCATTCAGAACGTGATGACGTAATTTCGTTACGATGGGACTACATTCAGGCTAGTAGCTAATAGCTTTGATGTAGGAATTTGATCTGAGCATGCGTGGCACTTGGTCCAATCAAAATTCTCTACACATGATCAGAGTATGTCCAATCGAACCAGTTGGTCGGAAAATATTTCCAACAAGTTGGAAAATTGGGTCCGACGGATATTCCGACGGAATCAGTCCGATGCATACCACACACAGTCGGATTATCCAACAACACGGTCTGATAGGACACATTCCAACGGATTCTATGACCGTGTGTACAAGGGCTAACTTGACCTCTCCGGATAATTAGCAGAAGCAGTCACACTGCTTTAATCATACAGCCACATGTATGGAGTAATTAAGTCTTGCTCTTACTAGCTGCAGACTTCATGCACTACATTATCTTCAGGACACTCTCTAGCATCCCCTTTACTGACACCGTCCACTGACTCTTCTAGCTGAAGGGGGCGGCCCTCACTCGACAGGCCCCAATAACACAGATCTGCACACACAGTAGGCAGAATCAGATAATTCCTGGTGTCTCTCTTCCAATCAGCTATGCAGGAACTCTGGGTCAGCTTCTCTCTCTCTCTCTCCCTAGGCCCCTGGGTCAACCACCTAGGGCCTCACAGCCTCCTACGCAGAGCAGAGGGCAGCCGCCACTCCCTCCTGGACTCTGTTCCCCAGCTCAACTAACTCTGAGCACATGTATTCTGCCTTTTTATACAGTATCCCAACTTGCAATGCAGAACTTTCTCTCTGCCAATTGCCAGGGTTGTAACAAAGCCTGTACACTTGTCAGGTCTCCTCCCACTGTCCAATATGCCTCCCCATTGGACCAATGGGAGACAGAACAAGATGAGCTGTACCTGATTACAATGAGCAGACCTAATCGATAGATCCTGCTCCCTGATAGGCAGAGAGCACTCAGTTTTACCTGACCAGCTTCCTGGTAAGCAGAAAGACCAAAAACTATACTCTCTTCTAGCAACCTACCTAGAGGGGTGCTACAAATGTACCTAGTGTAATACCTGAATCTGACATGGCATCTTCCTCTACTGCAACTGCTCGACTGGATGAGGGGGGTGGGGGCAGCACTAGGAGCCAATCAGGTTTACTTTGTGCACATGTGCTAATAGGGTATATACTTACAGGAGGAAAGAGCAGTGTGAACAGAGAGTAGAGATGAACTCAGGCATGTATGAATCCTAGTCCACACCAGCCTTAACTATCCCACCAGAAATTGTCAATGCGCACCTCCAATCATATGCGGCTTGGGCATCCCCTGCCCAGTAGCCGTACATATACAAGGAGCTGCTGTAGAGCGAAGAATGCCTCTGCCACTTATGATTGTCAGTCCTCAGTGGCACCTTTTTATGAGATAGCTCAGTCAGGTGAGGACTAGGATCCAAACATGCCTGAGCTCATTCATGGTAGAGAGTAAACGACTGCCCCTTCACTGTCCAGCCACAGGGTGGGGGAAGCAAAGTGACCTAGGTTCCTAGTTTAACTGTAGCACAGAAAAGTCAAGTCACCAACCTAGATGTACTGTGCAAATCTCAGGACTGGATGGACATTGCCGTTGGCAAATAAAACAGCTTCTGTAGTCGTATTTCATCTGTTTGATTTGTCTAGAGTTCATCTTTAACATAGTAAAAGAAGCCTGTTTTGAGAAATATTTAGTTTTGATATTATACTGTATATTGATTTATTGTTTTGATCTTTTGATGAGTCCCCTTTGCCATATTGTTTTTTTTTTTTTTAGAACTGTCTACACCAGCCTTCTCAACCTTTTTAACATGGAAGAACCCTTCAAATAACTTTTTGGCTTCAGGGAACCCCTACTAATAATTATAATATTTATGGCTCACGGTACATTAGTGTGATGGTCAGTGTGAAGAATGCTCCTCACATTTGTAGCCATAGTGAAGAATTCCACACTTGCAGATAGCTAAAATGATCATTGGTGTCAGTGGTTACTCGTTTTAGAGGCAGAAATCGCCCATTGCCTGAGGAACTGCTCTGGACCAATCTCCTGAGAGTGTTTGGACATGCTGTGAGAAGGATCTTCCTGTGGGAGATTCAATGGCAACCTTGTGCTATTAATGGGGTTTGGGATTTCTGTGAGGAACTAGTGAACTGAAGAGGAAGTAAACCCTGATGAGTTTACTTCCTCTTTGATTCCCTGCAAAGGTAAAGCATAATGGACTACTATGCATCGCATAGTCCATTATGTGTCACTTACCTGACACAGGAGCCAGCGAAGTCACCGCTGTCCCCTGTAGTCCAGAGCATCCATCTTCTTGGTGGGTCTCGCTGCTCTCCTGCTGTCATTTGGCGAGGCCGCGATGACGTCACTCCCGCACATGCGCACTGGAGCCGCCACTCGCGGCATATCGCCGTAGACAGCGGCGCACTCAGTGTGCCTGCTCGCCGCTGCGCCGCAGACAGTGGTGCCTGTCTTTCGGCAAATATCTCCTAAACCGTGTAGGTTTAGGAGATATTTCTTGGACCTACAGGTAAGCCTTAATCTATGCTTACCTGTAGGTCAAAGTTGGTTGTAAGAGTATACAACCACTTTAACATACTTTTTTTTTACATGAAATTGTCCTTCTTTAGCTATGGACCTCTATAGGTTATCCGTCCCTTCCTTTCTTGATTATACAACCACGATGCACACTTCTTTGTAAACCACACTGATATCTCTCTCCAATCTCTGTGTGTGATCAACTCCTTCCATCGTTCTTTCCCCCCCCCCCCCCCTATTGTTGGTGGTCCTCCCACAGGCCAGTGGGCTTGCGTAAGCCCCCTCTCACATCAGCTTTTTGTGATTTTAAAATACATAGCTTAGTGGTGACATCTATCAACATATTTTGAGTGAATAATTTTACCTGCAAGAGAGATTAAAGGTCCTGATGAAGCGGCTTCTGTCTGCGAAACACCTCAACCTATATCACATTTACTGTGAGGATCTCCAAGCTCAAAATGTCCTGCCTCTCAAATGAGAGACAAGCGTTAGATTGTGTCTATTGTCAAAATAATAATGTCCTAAAAACCAATGTTGTTTTTATTCTGTTTTGAATAAAGACGTTTTCTACTTTTTAAATAATTGGCTTGAATTGTATTTGTGGTCATTGGAGGGACATTTAATCCACTTTTAATCTGCACCAGAAGTACATTTAAAATCATGATAACACTGGAGAGCAATTAGGAGACAGTTGTCACACTAAAACAGGAATTGTCTGAATGAGGATCATCACCAGGTATGATTTTAACCACTTGTCCTCCAGAAGGTTTTACCCTCTTCATGAGCAGACCATTTTTTTTCTATTCAACACTGCGCTACTTTTACTGGCAATTATTCAGCCATGCAAAACTGTACCCAAATTTTTTATGATTTTTTTTTCATAAATAGAGTTTTTGTTTATTATATAAATGAAAAAAGACCAAAAATTTTGAATAAAAACAATATTTTTCTAATTTCTGTTATAAATCATATCCAATAAAAAAAATAAAAATAAAATGTCTTTATAAATTGAGGCCACAAAGTATTCTCCTACGTGTCTTTGGTACAACAAAAATCCCAATAAGTGTAGATTATCTGGTTTGTGTGAAAGTTTTACCATCTATAAACTATGGTATATACAGTATCTCACAAAAGTGAGTACATCCCTCACATTTTTGTAAATATTTTATTATATCTTTTCATGTTACAACACTGAAGAAATTATTCTTTGCTGCAATGTAAAGTAGTGAGTGTACAGCTTGTATAACAGAATAACTCAACACACAGCCATTTATAAACCACTGGCAACAAAAGTGAGCACGCCCCTAAGTGAAATGTCCAAATTGGGCCCAATTAGCCATTTTCCCTCCACGGTGTCATGCGACTCATTAGTGTTACAAGGTTTCAGGGGAGCAGGTATGTTAAATTTGGTGTTATCGCTTTCACTCTCTCATAATGGTCACTGGAAGTTCAACATGCCACCTCCTGGCAAAGAACTCTCTGAGGATCTGAAAAAAAAGAATTGTTGCTCTACATAAAGATGGCCTAGACTATAAGAAGATTGAGCTGCAGCACGGTGGCCAAGATCATACAGCGGTTTAGCAGGACAGGGTCCACTCAGAACAGGCCTCGCCATGGTCGACCAAAGACGTTGAGTGCACATGCTCAGCATTAAATCCAGAGGTTGTCTTTGGGAAATAGCCATATGAGTGTTGTGAACATTTCTGCAGAGGTTGAAGGATTGGGGGTTCAGCCTGTCAGTGCTCAGACCATATGCCACACACTGCATCAAATTGGTCTGCATGGCTGCCATCCCAGAAGGACGCTTTTTCTAAAGATGATGTACAAGAAAGCCCGCGAACAGTTTGCTGAAGACACGCAGATTAAGGACATGGATTACTGGAACCATGTTCTGTGGTCTGATGAGACCAAGATAAATGTATTTGGTTCAGATGGTATCAAGCGTGTCTAGTGGCAACCAGGTGAGGAGTACAAAGACAAATGTGTCTTGCCTACAGTTAAGCATGGTGGTGAGAAATCTGGAACTTTGGGCACTTTTGACATTTTCACTTAGGGGTGTACTCACTTTTGTTGCCAGCAGTTTAGACATTAATGGCTGTGTGTTAAGTTATTTTGAGGGGACAGCAAATTTACACTGTTAGCTCTTGTACACACAGTCGGAGATTCCGGCGGAATGTTTCCGATCGGAGCGTTTTGTCGGATATTTCTGCATCGGACTGTTTCTGTCGGAATATCCGACGGACCAACTTTTCCAACTTGCCGGAAATATTTTCAGACAAAATGCTCCGATCGGACATACTCCGATCATGTGTAGCCTACTCCGACGGACAAAGTGCCACGCATGCTCAGATCAAATTCCTAGACCAAAGCTATTGGCTACTAGCCTGAACGTAGTCCCGTCGTAACGAAATAACATCATCACGTTATGTACAATCGGATTTTCCGACAACTTAGTCCGACCGTGTGTATGCAACAACTTCCAGAATTAATCCGTAGGAATTGCTCCGATGGATTTGGTAGTCGGAATCTCCGACCGTGTGTACAAGGGCTTATACAAGCTGTACACTCGCTACATTACATTGTAGCAAAGTGTTCTTCAGTGTTGTCACATGAAAAGATATAATAAAATATTTACAAAAATGTGAGGGGTCTACTCACTTTTGTGAGCTACTGTATACACAGTACACTGTAATTTACAAAGTTATAGACACTATACTGTAATGGGGGTGATCAGCAAATTATAGTGTGACTGTGATAGGGCGGCAGAAATCCGGTGATAATGGTCACTATCTGGGAGCCTCACTATCTGACACTGATGTTTCAAGTGACACTAATACAGTGATCAGTGATAATACTGTACACTAACACTGTACTAATGGCACTGGCTGGGAAGGGGTTAACATCTAGGGGCAATCAAGGGGTTAATTGTGTGCCTAAGGATGTGTAATGTGTGCTGCTTTTACTTTACTATCTGGCTGTTTTTCCTCCCTGTTCTGCAGGGAGAAGAAACAGCCAGATCACTGCTCTCTGTACACAGAGTTCTGTGTTTTTGTAAACACAGCACTCTGTGTGTGATTGGACACAGCCGATCAGCTGACTTCAACCAAAACCATTGGCTGAAATCAGCTGCTAAACTTGTGCTGTTTCCCATCACAGCATGGGTCGGCAGGGGGCACGTGCATGCACGCCGTCAAACCCCGGAAGAATCAGCAGATGTACAGGTACGTGATTGTGCCTACACCTGCAGCCCACTCACAGAATGTTTACTCTGAGCATTAGGCAGGTGATTAACCCATACCTGCATAAGAGTAAAACAAATGTTAATGCATAAGCACAATTTTTCAACTTTCACATGTGTTAGTAAAATTGAACATATCGCCATAACTACTTTGGGTATCCACGTAAATTTATATCTTGTTTTTATTAGGACAATTCAGGCTTTCATTTCGTGATTTTTTTATTTTTTTTATTAGCAAAAGAAAACTGACCCACAATAGTAAGAAAACTTTTTTTTTTATTTAGCTGTAAATCTCTTCCTACTACCATAATTTACCACCAAAGAACCACTCAAAATAAATTCTCCTGACGGTTGTAGCAATACTACATATGTGTATGTTAGTTGTTGTTTGTACCTGTGGTAGGGCCCAGAAGTAATGGTGCACATTTTCTTTTTTTTATCCTGCCTAAAACACACTGAGACTAACAATGATAATAATTTAAAATATGTGGCCTCATAGAAAAAGAACCACTTCCGTGAGGCCGCATGTATATGTACAGTTGGCAGGAAGGGGTTCATGAAAGCTGAAAATTTAAAAGACTGAAAACAACTTTTACGGGTCCGTTAAAGCTTATATACAATACATTATGTATGGCTACGTTAATCACTTCAGCCCCAGAAGAATTTACCCCCTTCCTGACTAGAGCACTTCTTGCGATTCGGCACTGCGTCGCTTTAACTGACATTGCGCGGTCGTGCGATGTGGCTCCCAAACAAAATTGACATCCTTTTTTTTCCCACAAATAGAGCTTTCCTTTGGGGGTATTTGATCACCCCTGTGGTTTTTATTTTTTGCGCTATAAACAAAAAAAGCATTAATTTTTACTTTTTGCTATAATCAATATCCCACAAAAATATATTAAAAAACAATTTCCTGGTGCCTATCCATGGCAGCATACCTGTGACAAGCTCCGCCTTGGCTCCTCCCTCAGGACTAGTGAATATTATAAAAGAAAAGGTTAGTACAACCCCTGCATTCTCCTTTTTTTCCTCATACCTCATGGCGGTGAATCCTGGTCGGCGTCCTTACCTTCTGCATTCGGCAGCGTCCGTCCGGGTTCAAGCCTCTCCCGGACGCAGTTCTTTCTCTTGGGCAGCTAAATGCGCTTATAAGGTTGGAAGTCCCTTCTGTAGGATCTTTTGGGACAAGCAGTTTGTCTCTTAAGTAAGAGCTTTACCTGCAGTATGGGCGTTCAGGCTTCAGTCCATGGCAGCAGAGGTGGCAGCTTTGCTCTGTTCCTGAGACTTAATTTTCGTCTCTAGTCTCCCCTGTCTTTTCCCTCTCTCTCTCTTGCGCTCCCATACTTTTCGGAGGCCCCCCTCCCTTCCCCCGTGCGTCTGTCATTTCCAGACTCACTAGGGGCCGCGCGCGGCGAGCCTCTGTTGCTTTATCGTCTGTCAGCGTTCCCCGCCGTCGTCTGCCCATGCGCCGGCGGGTCGTATGTTTCGACGGCTAGTCTCGTCGCTCGGCGCATGCGCGGTAGCGTCGGAGGCTTCGTCGGCCATTTTTACTGAGGGCGAAATGTCCACTTTGCCCTCAGAGCGTCAGGGGAGGAGCACAGGCGTGCCCCCACTCCTCCTCCTATTTATTTCTCTAGCAGCATAAGTGAAATGCCTGTGGCTGACAAGAGAACTACACTCTAGAGTTCCAGGCTATACCCACCTCTGTTAAGGTAAGGCATGTCTTAATGCTTGTAGATGCATTTGTCTTCATATATATGTGAGCATACGGATATGTATATAGCTCTAAATGATGTGAAGGAATAATTTATTTATTGATGATTTATTAATTTATTAAATTATTTAAAAATAAATTTATTTTTAGAGCCTCCAAAAAAAAAAAAAAAATGGATGTGTAAAAAAAAAAAAAACAGCACACAGTAGTAAGGGGGGGGGGGAGGAAGTCGTTACTTATATAGGCAAATTCCCTTCTTTTCCTCGTGAATCAGTGCACGACCGGTTGACGCCTCTCCTCTGATTTTTCCTAGCCGTTACCTCTGCTAAGCCGCCTAACATGAGCCTTTCGCCGCCCGCTCAAGATCCTACTCTACTCCCAAGGTAAGGACCTACGCCCAGGTAAGTTTAAAAAAAATAAAAAATAAAAAAGAGTGCACTAAGGACGGTACTTTTGTATTTCAGTCCTGTACGCCAGAAGACGTCTAAGAAGACCTCAAGGCGATACGAAGATGATGATGACTCCTGTCACAGCAGAGACAGGTCGCCCAGACATGGGAATTACAGAAGTGGCAGGAAAGCTTCGGCCAAGCGGCGCCGTCATTCGCGTTCCCCGAGACCTAGACCTACTAGATGTCAGGCCTGCGGAGGCACCCCGCTTCCGGACAAACTGATTTGTCGAGATTGCCTTAGAGACTATGCAGCGGACAGAGAGTCTGAGGGCCTACAAGTGGCAGATCTCCTTAAAAAGGACTCCCTTGCAGAATTGGTCGCCACAATGCCGATGCAACAACCGGCATCCCCTCCTCAGGAGCAGATGGCTGAGGCCTCCATTCCCGGGCCATCCACGAGTGGAAGTTTTCGCCCCTTCCCTCCCTCCTCCTCTAAGCATCAGGACGAAATGGCCATTTCAGAGGAATCTTCAGATGACCCAGATGCCTCTGGCTTTGCCTTCGCCATGGTCCAGCCTTATGTGCAAGCCGTTAAACAAGCGATCGGTTGAGAGGAATCCAACATGGAGGTTAGGAAGTCCAAATCATACTTCCCCTTTCTTAAGCACCAGATCTCCTTCTTCCCTCTTATGGAGGAAATCAAGGAAGTGATCGAGGAAGAATGGGGGAGGACAGAAAAAAGACTTTCCACCAATCGCTTGGGAAAATTATACCCTCTCTCTGGGGCAGATTCCGCAATGCTGGAGGGCCCTCCAGTGGTCGATGCCGCAGTGGTAAGGCTGGCCAAGAATGTCACTTTGCCCCTGGAAGATTCAACTTCCTTCAAGGACCCTCTGGACAGGAGGATGGACCTTGACCTTAAGAAGGCCTATCAGATGGCAGGAAATGCCTGTAAACCTGCAATAGCCCTGACATCAGTGTCCAACGCATTACGCGTCTGAACGGATAATATAGAGTCGGCAATCCAACAGGACATCCCTAAGGAAGATATAATCAAGGTGTTGGATGAGCTGAAGCTCTCAGCTGACTTCATTGGGGAGGCCGCCAACGACTCAATTCATTGCTCTGCAAGGGCAATGCTTCACACAGTAATGGCCAAAAGGGCACTGTGGCTAAAACCGTGGGCAGCGGACGTTGCCTCGAAGCAAAACTGGTGCAAGATACCTTTTGATGGTAAAGCCTTGTTCGGGGAAAAACTTGACAAGGCCATCTCTCGGGTCACTGGCGGAAAGTCAGGCCTACTTCCCCAAGACAGGCGATCCAGATGTTTTAGATCATCTGCACCAAGGTTCCAATACTCCAAAAATAGGGACTATCGACAGTCCAGACAAGGGAAAGGCTTCAGGCACAACTGGAAAAGTACACAGTCTACGTTTCTCAAGTCCAGGAGGCAGAGGCCAGTACCCACCCCACAGGATCCAACAAAATCCTTTTGACGCCAGGCCAGCCCAAGTGATCCCTGTAGGGGCCAGGTTAAAACAGTTCTCAAAGGTCTGGGAACAAAAATGCAGGGATCCTTGGGTAGTTGCCACAGTCAAACACGGCCACTTCTGGTCTTTTCTAGACAAACCTCCCAAGGACTTTTTTTCCCCGACAAGGGTATCAAGATCCCCTCAAAAAGCGGAAGCACTAAAGTGATTTCTTCTTTCCCTACAGGAGCAACGAGCAGTAGTTCCAGTGCCTCCATCCGAGAGATTTTCAGGTTTTTATTCCACCCTGTTTCTAGTCCCCAAGAGAAACGGGGGGTGGAGACCCATGATAGACCTAAAAAGACTAAATCGCTATATCTTTCTGGAAAAATTCAAGATGGAGTCTCTACAGACGATTATTCGTGTAGTCCAACCAGGGGATTGGATGTTGTCAATAGACCTGCAAGACGCTTACCTACATATACCCATACTCCCTACGTTCCAGAAATACCTGAGATTCGCGGTGGGGCAGGTAAATCTCCAATTTCAGAGCCTTCCATTTGGCCTCTGCACGTCACCAAGAGTCTTTACAAAGACCCTGATTGCCATCATTGCACCTCTGAGAGAATTGTGGCTTCGGGTGTATCACTACCTGGACGACCTTCTACTCCTGGCGAGGGACCCAACCCAGTTAGTGGAACACAGGAACATCCTATTGACAACACTAACGGATTTTGGATGGAAGATAAACCACGAGAAAAGTCTACTCTCTCCGACTCAAGAGATGGTCTATTTGGGAGCGCTGTTCAACACGATGAACGGAACGGTGTCTCTTCCATTATCCAACAAATGAAGAAGGTGAGCTCGAGATCCTACCTGACAGCCTCAAATTGTTTGAGCCTGATAGGTCGGATGTCGTCCTGTATCCCTATGGTCCCTTGGGCCCACTGGCATTTGAGACATTTTCAGCTGGAATTCCTAAGACTGTGGAACAGACGATATCTATCCCAACCCATACACCTGACGACCCTGATGCTCAGGAGTCTACATTGGTGGATGAAGAGACAGACGCTTCTGAAATCTCGCCCGCTAGGGCATGTCGACTGGATCATAATTACTACCGATGCCAGCGCAGCTGGTTGGGGAGCACATTCCAACCAGACCTCAGTACAAGGAAGATGGTCCTTCAATGCAGCCGGCATGGTGTCGAATGTCCTGGAGCTCAGAGCAGCCTATCTTGCACTGCTAGCCCTGGAGTTCGAGATTTCGGGCAAACCAGTTCTCCTCAGGATGGACAACATGGCCGCGGTATCCTATGTGCACCGACAAGGGGGAACGCGCAGCAGATCCCTCCTGAACGAGGTGGAGCCCATATTCCTCTGGGCGGAAAGGAATCTGAAGGACCTAAGGGCAGTCTATCTGCCCGGTCATCTCAACTCGAGGGCAGACAGCCTTTCCCACAGGTTCGCAGATACCAACGAGTGGTCCTTACACCCGGAAATCTTCAACTGGATAGTGATCCAGTGGGGCCCCCTCGAGCTAGACCTCTTTGCGACAGCATCCAACACCAAACTTCCAAGGTTTATCTCGAGGTTTCCACACCCCCAGGAGGAGGCAACAGATGCCCTCTCAGCCCCTTGGGCATGCAATCGGGCCTACGCTTTTCCTCCGCGGCCCCTCATACCGAGGTTCCTGTCAAGACTTGTGAGGGAGACATCAGCGGTGATAGCGATTCTACCATACTGGCCAAGAAGGCCTTGGTTCCCTACGGCAATGGATCTGAGCACCAGACCTCCAATCAAGGTTCCAATAGTACCCCTCCTCCTGTCGCAAGGATGTCACACCCACCCAGATCCCTGCAGGCTGGACCTTCACATCTGGCAACTGAAAGGAAAAGTTTCCAATCCCTGGGGTGCTCCGACAAAGTGATCGCAACCCTGCTCAAAGCGAGAAAGCCATCCACGAACAACATATACGATAAAGTATGGAACAAGTTTAGGGCCTTCATGCTTGACAGAAACTGTGATCCAGGTTCCCCTTCATCATCTCAAATTCTTGAGTTCTTGCAGACAGGCCTGGACCTAGGTCTTGCGTTAGGTACATTGAAGGTGCAGGTATCAGCGATCTCAGCAGCAACTAGTAAAAGATGGGCAGAGGATCCATTGTTAATCCAGTTCTTTAAGGCCGTCAGGAAGATCCGACCACCAACCAAACAATCTTTTCCCACTTGAGACCTTACGGTCATCCTGGAGTCCTTAGCCAATCCACCCTTTGCCCCTTCGAACTCGGCATCGCTCTGGAATCTAACCTTAAAGTTAGCCTTCCTGATAGCCATAACCTCTGGCAGACGGGTTTCAGAGCTCCAAGCTTTGGAAGCAGATCATGATCACATTATATTTTACCCAGACAGAGTGGAACTCAGAACAGTACGAGGGTTCATTCCCAAGGTCGCTTCATCCTGAGCATGTCAGAACCTTGGGCACTCCCAACATTTTCTAAACAGGACTCTGACGCTCTTCATGAATTAGACATCGCCTCCACTCTGAAATGCTATCTGCAAGCCACAGCTCCATTCTGAGCCTCCATCAGACTGTTCATAATTCCCTGGGGAAAAAACAAGGGAAAGGAGGCGTCAGCTAGAACGATCGCCTCATGGATCATTAAACTCATCCACAAGGTGTACAGGACAAAGGGTCTAGAGACCCCTTCGGCGGTCAGGGCGCACTCCACCAGAGCGGTTTCTGCTCCTTGGGCGGCAAGAGCGAATGTGTCGATCGAAACTATTTGTCGGGCAGCGACCTGGTCGTCCCAACATACATTCCTGAAACATTACAGGGTGGACCCAGGAGCTCTCTCTTCAGTGGAGTTTGGCAGACAGGAAGTCACTTCAGCCTTCGCCTCTTCTAAATAATAATTTCTTTAAAATAAACCTCTAAGCATTATCCCACCGTCTCAGCTAGTTATTTGTCACAGGTATGCTGCCATGGAGGCACCAGGAAAACAGAAAATTGTGCCATACTTACCGTAATTTTCTTTTCCTGGTGCCTATCCATGGCAGCATACATTCCCACCCTCGGTATTCTATATTAATGAGAATGCGGGGGTTGTACTAACCTTTTCTTTTATAATATTCACTAGTCCTGAGGGAGGAGCCAAGGCGGAGCTTGTCACAGGTATGTTGCCATGGATAGGCACCAGGAAAAGAAAATTACGGTAAGTATGGTACAATTTTCTGTTTTTTTTTTCCCTCAGTTTAGGCTGATACGTATTCTTCTACATATTTTTGGTAAAAAAAAATCGCAATAAGCGATTATTGATTGGTTTGCGCAAAAGTTATAGCGTTTACAAAATAAGGGATAGTTTTATGGCATTTTTATTAATAATTTCTTTTTTTAAATGGAGATTTTTATCATGACTGCGACATTATGGCGGACACATCGGACATTTTTGGGTCCATTGTCATTTATACAGCAATCGGTGCTATACATTGCACTGATTCCTGTGTAAATGGCACTGGCAGTGAAGGGGTTAACCACTAGATGGCAGTGTAGGGGTTAAGTGTGTCCTGGGGGCGTGGCTGTGTTTTACATATCACTGATCTCTGCTCCAATCACAGGGAGCAGAGATCAGTGACATTTTTGCTAGGCAGAACAGGAAGATACTTGTTTACTTTAGCATCTCCCCGTTCTTCCTCTCCATGAGGTGATCGTGGGTATCCCCGCGGCGATCGAGTCCACGGGACCCACGACCTGACTCAGAGCTTCCCACGGGTGTGCGCACCCCCCACCGCCTCTTAAAGGGCAGCATACAGGTATGTGATTCTGCCTGTATGTGCCCTTCTGCTGGCGTATATCAGCGTGAGGCGGTCGGGAATCTATTTTTTTCCCCACCCCTCCCATCTCGCTCTAACCCATCTTTCCAAGATTTCTATAAGCCCCCTGCCTTCAGAAACCAACAACCCCCACTACACCACCAAGGGTTGTTGGGAAGTGGCCCTTGCTTGCTTGCCCTCCCCCCTTTCCTGATCTGCCTGGCTACATCCTCAGATAAGGATATGGTATGGATTTTAGGGGTATCCCACGCCATTTTCTTTTTTTTATTTTGGCATGGGGTTCCTCCTCAAGATTCATACCAGACTCAAAGTCAGATCCCGTTCATTGAAGTCGGACATAAAGTCACAGGGCAAAGCAGATCAGAAGTCATGAAACTTCCATGTCAGAGTAGTGTGAACATAGCCTCAATGTTATATAATGAAACTTGTGTGCAACAGTTGTCCATTATCACTGGTCAAAGCCAAAGTCGTTTCCATGTTGCACTCGTCTAAAGTTGCGTCAAAGTTGCATCAAAGTTGCACTTTGCACACGGAGTCATACAAGTGTGAATGTAGCCTATGAGATCCCCTCCATTGGTCTGCCAATGGGAAATAACCACATCTTGCAGGCAGTAAAATAGAATGCACATAAACCGAGAAAGAAAGGACTCAACACTGGATGATCATTGTTACATATAGTTACATAGTAGGTGAGGTTGAAAAAAGACATAAGTCCATCAAGTCCAACCTATGTGTGTGATTATATGTCAGTATTACACTGTATATCCTTGTATGTTGCGGTTGTTCAGATGCTTATCTAATAGTTTTTTGAAACTATCAATGTTCCCCACTGAGACCACCACCTGTGAAAGGGAATTCCACATCTTTGCCGCTCTTACAGTAAAGAACCCTCTACGTAGTTTAAGGTTAAACCTCTTTTTTTCTCATTTTAATAAGTGGCCACGTGTCTTGTTAAACTCCCTTCCATGAAAAAGTTTTATCCCTATTGTGGGGTAACCAGTATGGTATTTGTAAATTAAAATCATATCCTCTCTCAAGTGTCTCTTCTCTAGAGAGAATAAGTTCCGTTCTCTCAACCTTTCCTCATAACTAATATCCTCCAGACCCTTTATTAGCTTTGTTGCCCTTCTTTGTACTAGCTCCATTTCCAGTACATCCTTCCTGAGGACTGGTACCCAGAAATGGACAGCATACTCCAGGTGCGACCGGACCAGAGTCTTGTAGAGCAGGGTAATTATTTTATTTTCTCTGGAGTTGATACCTCTTTTAATGCATGCCAATAATTAGTTTTCTTTGTTAGCAGCAGCTTGGCATTGCATTTAATATGCTCTTAAAGCAAACCCATCTCTCCTCCGTGTTCTTTGTTCCTAAGATTTTATCTCAATTCATGTCTTCTAACAAAGTTCGTAGTTTAGAGAAGTTGGCTCTGTTTTCTAAATTGCCCCATATTTCCACATCCGCGATCAGGTCTGTATTGTTGGTAATCAGTAAATCCAGTAACTCTTTATTTCTAGTTGGTGTGCCTACCATCTGAACAATGAATCTGTCCTTCAATACATTTAGGAACTGGCGAAACAAATGCGTGGTTCCCTCCGCCCAGTCTATGTCTGGATAATTAAAATACCCCATTATGATAACACTTCTAATCCTTGCTGCTAATCCAACTTGTGATAGGAGATTCATCTCCCCCTCCTCCCTCGGGTTTGGGGGCCTATAGCATAATCCAAGTAATATTTTCCCTTTAGCTTCATCCCTTTGGAACTATACCCATAAGAATTCCACCTCTTCCCTAGCCCCCTTAGTGATGTCATCTCTCACATTCACTTGTCATTGGTTCCAACGTGCACCATGATAGCCGGGTCTTCCTCAGCCCCTCCCAGTACTCCCTCCACAAGATCTGTGATGTGCTGAATGTGAGCACCCGGTAGACAACATACAGTTCGGCGCTTCAGATCTTTGTTACAGATTGCTCTATCTGTCCTTCTAAGAACTGAGTCCCCTACCACCAGAATCTGTCTTTCCTTACCCCCCCCCACTCTCACTGGAGGAGTTCTTCCACCGGCAGCTAGCAGAGTCCCTCAGCTCCAGCAGTGCTGGTCCCTGACAGGTTTCATCAATCTCACTCAATGGAGCATACTTATTGGGATGCTCCTGCCCTGGATCGGCCTCCCTGGCACTTCCCCCTCTACCCTTCCTGACTGTCACCCATCTACTCTTTCCTAGTGCCTGCACCTCTTTGTCTCCACCCGCCCCTGTGCTGTCCCCTGCCAGCACCTATTGTGTACATTCCTAGCTCTCCTTTAGTATGGAGGGACTTCTCAGTGCTGACAGTTGCTTCCCCAGATTCAGAACCTGGGCTTCCAGGGAAACAATGTGCTTACATTTTGCACAGCAGTATTCGCCCTTGATCGGATGATCAAGGAACACGCATACATGCCACAAGATGTACACAGAGTCGCATCTCCACATCCACCGGGCATCGTACCTACTAATTTAATGAGGATTGGGGATTATACTCTGTCCAAATTACCTAACAAGTAGCTTCCTGACACTAATACTCAACAAGACAATACAAAGGTACTCAACAAGACAATACAAAGGTACTCAACAAGACAATACACAGGTACTCAACAAGACAAAACACAGGTACTCAACAAGACAATACACAGGTACTCATGTGACTGCGGCTTAAGGTAAAAAGGTTAAGGTTAAGATCTATTTAAAAATACTATCTCTTCTGTTATTGTAATTTCATTCATAAGGTTAGTTTCTCTGTGTCCTTTTATCATCAATATCCGCTCTGTGATGTCATTTAATTTGATATCCAAATGTTTAAGGCAAGCAAACACACTATTACGGTAATATTCAGAGCATTTTTTCAGCCATGACCCCTAGAAATTTGACCATTGCTGTAATAATTGCATGAATCACTGCCATATTATTCCCGGTACACTGAAAAGCAGAGCATATGAAGTCCAGCTCATTAACAAGTAGCAAAAGGACATGGGGTCAGTTCATGTCTTAAACCAAACATTGCAACATCCCTCTCCAAATAATTAACTTATATGTCCTACATTTCCAAATGATGGCAGTGTGATTAAGATGCTTTGTGCTACACGTAACCCTGTGCATAAACAAGAAACCCTAACCGATGTGTTTTCCTAGTTAGTATTTCCCAATGGGTTTGTGTTTAAAATCAGTAAACATGACGCAATTGGAGACGTTTATTGTCTGCTCATGCTACTTCCCTGTTTCCCAGTTCTAAGCAGTTCTGAGGTGGTTATCTAAGAAAGACTTTCCACAAACTGTAGGCAAAAAACACACATAGAGAGCATTAGCAGTAACCGGTACCAGGACAGAACGTTCCCTTATTTCCAAAATACAGTTATGCCACGTACACACGATCGGAATTCCGGACAGAAAAAGACAGATGAGAGCTTTTCATCGGAAAATGCGACCGTGTGTATGCTCCATCTGAATTTAGCTGTCCGAATTTCCGCCAGCCAAAAATTGATAGCATGTTCTCAATTTTCCCGACGGAAAAACTTTCTATCGGTAATTCCGATCGTGTGTATGCAATTCTGACACGCCAAAAATCATGCATGCTCAGATTCATCTACGAGACAGAAGCCATTGGCTACTGGCTATTGAACTTCCTTTTTCTAGTCACGTTGTACATGTTGTACGTCACCGCATTATAAATGATCGGAATTTGATGTGACCGTGTGTAGGCAAGACAGCTTGAGCCGAATTCCGTCAGGAAAACCATCAGAGCTTTTTCCGACGAGAATTCCGATTGTGTGTACGCGGCATGAGGATCCCCCACATTCAGACTTTTCCACAGCATTAATGGGCCAAGGGTATGCCATGTCCTCCTTCCACCTGTAAACATTTCAAATGTTACTAAAATTGTTAGGACTGTAATTTACATCAATGGGAACCCCAGGAGCCAAAATATCAACCCTCCCATCCAAAACATATACTTCAATGCATTCACTATTTGGCTAAAAATTTTCAACCCTGACCATCAAACCTATATGAGCTGTTAAATTCCTAAGCTTTGGGTAATAATATGAAGTTGCCTTTCCCCCTTCACCCTATCCCACATCCTTTGCTACTACAATAGCTTCAGCACTTCAATCATATTAGTTTATCACAAAAATTACGGTCAAGGCTCTTTGGAGGACATGTGCATCCTCCACACCAACCTCATCAAACTATATCTTCATAGAACTGGCTTTGTACATAGGGGCACAGTGTTGGAACAGAAACGGACATCTGTGAAATTGTTGCCAGAAGGTTGGAAGTGGTATAGACTACAGATGGCCACAGGGATCAAGGCACCACATGCTCAATTATTAGTACATGGAAATATTGATTACAAATTGAAACTTTACAGTCAGATTTATCACAAATACACAACTTTTTCTACTTGTTGAAAACTTTTCATTGTAATCAACTGTTAAACATTCCTAGAGCAGCCATTCTCGACCAGGGTTCTGTGGGACCCTAAGGTTCCTCCTGAGCTTGCTAGGGGTTCCTTGAGCTGTGCTTGATTTACCTCCCATCTGATGAGTCTACAGGGCCAGGGCCAAAGCCATTTAGCAGAGTAAGCGGCATGACATGACATGAGCTGTAAGGATGGTATCCTGACCACAACTGCAAAGATAGCATTCTTTCCACAGACTGCCACTGTAAGGCAGCATTCTTTCCAATGACCACTACTCTAAAAAGTAATTCTTTCCAGTGTAAGAGGCAGTATAAGAGGCATTTGTTCCCACTGACCCCTAAATGAATTGGTTTTAGTTATGTCTCCCCATGACCTGAAAATTATTTATGGGTTCCTCTGGGGTAAAATGCTTGAGAAAGGCTGCCCTAGAGCAGCAGTCGGCAACCAATGGTCCGTGGACCACTGATGGTCCACTAGAAAATTTTTGTGGTCCGCCCAATGTTGTTTCTAATATTGTTCTCAATGAGTGCTGACAGTCAATACTGTCAGTGCGCATTGATACCCGAAGCCTCCTCTGTAGTTCTGGTTCCCGTGGACTCAGAGGGAGGTGTTGAGAGTTGTACAGAGAGAAGGAGGTGAGGAAGGAGGGGACTTCCAATGGCAGCACAAATCACAGACTATAGGAGGGAGCATGGCGCTAGAGCGCATGGCTGGATAAGGAGGATAGCTCCAATGATGAGTCTGTGTGAGGCAGCAGTGTGATCCAAGGGGGGGGGGGGGGGGCAGAGAGCCAGAGCATTGTGTGAATAAGACATGTAAAATTCATGTAAGTGGTCTGCGGAATTCAAATATGTGAGTTTAGTGGCCAGTGAGGTCCGAACCACTGCTCTACAGGGATTTCTAGGGCCTCATAATGGCCAACAGTTTTAATGTTATGAATTCACACGCCACACTTTCACATAATACCTTGGTTATCCTCACCCATCAATATAATACATACTGTGTATCCAAAAGATATATCACTTTGATCTTGCATGTTGATCATAATGGTGGAATCCAAGTAGAGCTCAACACATTTCTCGAATCAGTCAACCCACTTAATCAGCAACTGTGAGATGAGCTGAACCATCAGTCAAGTATTTTGATCCTCCACCTCCCACACCTCACTCATTGGAAAGGAAAAACAAGGATAAAAAGGTAGGGGGTTAAATTCGCCAACAGGACTGTCGTGACATTATGTTTTTAGTTCATTATGTGAACTGGGTCACATTAAAAACGGAACCCAAACCCTTCTCTTACAATGGATGCCTTTTTCTTTCTTAATTGGATCCCAGTATTTCATGTACGGTATGTATCTCCCTCCCATTCTGTTTAACCAATATGTTTAGAATCTGTGCCCCAAAGAAGTAACTTTTGAAACAAAGACATGCAAACATTTTGTACAAAAAAGCACAATGTTTAATATACATTTCCAGAGAGTTTAATATACATATGAAATACTGTAATAAACATTTTAGCAAAATTGCACCATGAGAAAGAAATTACATTTATACAATAAAAACATGTAGTGTACATAAATGAAGAATTTTACACACATTTAAAGAACAAAGGGAAAAGATTTCTGAAACTTGTCACATGGTCACTCTTTGATAACCTGGTGCACGGAGCAAAGCTCTCATTGCGGAATGCATTTCCCATAGAAACCAGCGAGAATCCATCTTTTTCCGGTCTGACGTCAGTAAAGTAAATTCTGATTGGTTGCTATGAGTTGTTGCACATTGCTCCTAGAACTTTGCTCCCTACATTGTTTACTGAATCAGCCAAATATGTTTTAACAATTGTTAGTCAAGTGGCCCTATGGGTAATACTAAGTCTCAGATGGAAGAGAGAAAATTGATGGCGTAGCCCATATCAGCCAGTTAGAACTGAACTCCAGGATTTAAAAAAAAAAACATCCTTGTAGTGGAACCCCCCCTGCATGACAAGGGTTAACTGCTCATTAAAGGGGAACTAAAGTCTCAAAGACTGTGATCAGGCAGGCTCTTCGTTGCGGAAGAGACCTACAGTACCTGTAATACCTACCTTAGTCCTCACACCAGCAAGCTTCCACCACACTGTATGACCATTCCCCTCTAAGCCTTTTTCTTCGGCCCAAGGTCGCACGCTGATTTCATCACATACGGTGCAGGACCAGCAGCCCTGCATTGTATGTGAGAATAATGAGGGTAGCCCACAATCGGGAGTGCCAATGTGAAGAGGAGAGCGTAGGAAGCCTGCCAAAGCAAGGAATAGGGTAATTACAACTAATTCCTTTGCCTTTGTACTTGGGCCTCATTCACACTGGATCTAAAAAAAAAAAAGCAAATCTATGTGTTTAATTTGAAAAGGTCAGCAAGCGGTTATTCAAAGCTTTAAAATCTTCTTTATTGTATACTCATTTGAAGTAAGAATCCAACACAAAGAGAATGCTGATACGTTTAAGCCTTTATGGGCCCATTAAACCGTAAGGGCTGAAACGCATCAGAATTTTTTTTGTGTTGGATCCATACCCCTAATTCGTATACATTAAAGAAGATTTTAAAGCTTTGAACACCTGGTTGCCAACTTTTTTAAATTGGATGTCTGATTGAGCAGCTTGTGCGGCTGTTGAATTCCCTACACCTCATAACGAGTTTAAGGGTAGCAGCACCATATCTCTCCATTATAGAATATATGTGTTTATAGGACCTTTCTAATAAATGCATATCTAGTAAATGTATAAAATCACTTAATGGTATAATTAATTGTGTTTAGGTATGTTCAGTTTAGATGGTTTTTAGAAAATAGGATCCTGTGCATCCAAGATGCATCTAAACACATGTAAATGTATATAAAATGCATATAAAAGAAAGTACATTTAAACGGAGGAATCTAGTGTGAATGTAGCCTTAACAAGCAGTCAACCCTTGCAGTGAAGTGGTCCCCATTGCAGGAGTATTTTTTTTTTAATTCCCATTATTCAGCATTAAAGTCCAACTTCAGTCAATTTTTTTTATTGGCTTGTTTTAGTTTTGGATAGTGCGAACTTTTGTCTTTTTATTGCTGTCTGTATCTTCATTTAGAACAATTATCTTTGTTCTCTATTTAAGGGGTGTCAGACAGAACCTCTCACCACTTCCTTTCTACTTGGGAAGTGGGAGAAAGTTAAGGAAGAGGCCATCCCCACTATGGGGGGCACAGGCAGCAATAAAAAAAACACATCTAGCTGAGTGAGGAGAGGTTAGAACCCATGGCAGGATTTTTTGCAGTCTGTTTGCTCATGAGGGATATTCCCCTCACTGGTAATAGGTGTCAGACAGAACAGGAAGTAAGGGGAAATTCCCCCAACATGTCACAGGCAGCAATTAAACATTATTTTCTATCTGAATGAGGAAAGGTTTAGACCCTGTGACAGGATTTTTTGCTCTTTCTCCATGTGTTTTGGGAGAACAGCAAGTAAGGGGATATTGCTTTAGCATTTAAAGCCGGCAGGGGTTCTAACCCTTCCCTACATTTCGCATAGCACTAACCTTTTTTAGCTGTAAGTTTTAAAACCACTGACATTTGCTAATCCTATATTTTTTTACTTTCAAAATGTAATGTGTGACACCCTGAAGTAACTGAAAGCCTTAAGCTGGTCATTCACATTGCTACTTGGTTGCACAATCCCTGTAAGATTTGCCAACAGCTATGTAGAGCAGCCACTCTCAACCTTTTTTACTCTAGGTTAACCCTTGAAGTAATTTTCAGATCTTGAGGAACCCCTGCAAAACCAATGCATCAGTGGCCAGTGAGAACTATGCCCTATACAATGCTGGTCAATGGAAAGAATGCCTCTCTTATAGTGGTATTGGGAATACCATCCTTAAGGATAGTCAAAAAGATCATTTTTGTTATGCTAATAACTCTGCAAAGTGGTGTTGGCTCTGAAACCATGCAGGCACCATCAAATAGGAGGTTAACCAACCACAGCTCAAGGAACCCTTAGCAAAATATGGAGGAACCCTAAAGTGGCTGGTGTAGAGTGAAGGTTTTCTGGAGGAACCCTAATGGCTGGTGTAGAGAGAAGGTCTTCTGGAGGAACCCTAATGGCTGGTGTAGAGAGAAGGTCTTCTGGAGGAACCCTAATGGCTGGTGTAGAGAGAAGGTCTTCTGGAGGAACCCTAATGGCTGGTGTAGAGAGAAGGTCTTCTGGAGGAACCCTAATGGCTGGTGTAGAGAGAAGGTCTTCTGGAGGAACCCTAATGGCTGGTGTAGAGTGAAGGTCTTTTTTACTGGATGTAACATCAGTCGATTGTTTAGGTAGGCCCTCACACTTCATAATTGTTGGCAAATCTAAAGATTATACAACTGGATTGTCTGGGTGTTTTTAGATCTCTTTAATCAGGTAGCCTACCAATACTAAACCAAACTAGAAAAATCATTACTACATTGTGAATGGTGGCTGTGGGCAATGCCTTCACCCTCCTTGATTTTCATGAAGCTCCACATTTTCACTTGAAAGAAGGGGACATGCATTAGGTGAATAATGTATCCGAAGGACGGCAATTATTTTTAGTACCATTAAAGCAAAAGCAAAAAAAAATGGAAATGTTTGTACCGTTCAAAGCGTATTAAAGAGCCTATTAAAATCATATACATGAGATGTATGTATGCACATAGAAAAAAAAAAGACAACTGCTGAATGAACATGTTAGACAATTTTTGAAACTGCCATTAAGTTGTGACATGTTATATTATAAATGGAAAGCATCAGCATACAATAACCAGCCAAATTCAATTGACAGCAGTCATTTGAGCTTTATCAAATACTGCTGTAATCAATAGAAACCATACAGATTGCCCTACCATCAGTCTAGTGCACTAATAAAATGTTTTATTGATTGCTCTCCATTTCTGCACTTTGCATGTTGATCTTTGCCTTACCAGAGTTCTGCCTTCCTGAAACTGTCATTTCAGGTACGTGTGAATGCTCATGGGTTGTATTGCTCACTGCCTTGCTTTTATTTGTCAGATATGGAAACTTTTAGATTTCCCAACTGCTGATATTGCACGTGGGAGTATCATGAGGTGGTTCTGGAAGCTGGAACCCAGAGTATCATAGAGGAATATGGAGCCAGTAGTTAATGTCAGATATCAACAGGGCACCCATAAATAAACTTTAAAAGGGCATAACGGTATTACTTACTCCTCGTTGTCATAATATCCTTTATTTTACTCATGCCAAAAGTGAAGATATGGAACTCTAAAACCACTGAACAGTTATTGATGAACTTGATTGGTGAGCTGCTTTAGCTTGCTCATTAAAGCAACATGCCTGGCAAATATTCCAGGTCTGCTGTTTTAAGTTAAACTGCAGCTGAAGCCCACTAAATGCTCCCTGATTTATTTTTTATTTTTTTTGGAAAACGTACATTGAGCTAATTAGCACAGTACACGCAAACTGCAACAGAGCATTGCCTCAATTTATACTGCCATCTTAAGCTAAAAAAAAAACTACAGTGTTTGCCTATATTGTATACAATTCTAGCAGTTTGTATTGCTGCTTTTGAAAAATGTATCTGAGATAGAATTTTAACTCAATATACTTTTATATTATATCTCTCAGCATGGAGCATCTGGTCAACCACGCTGGTTTGGCAGATGCAACCATTACGTCAGAAAAAAAAGTGTGGTTCTAGTTTATCTGCTTTCTCCATTCTCATGATCCATTCATGTAAAGGTCCAATGCTAAGCATCTTCTGCTGACCACTCCTCTATAGCTTTATGTTTGTTTGCATTGGCTAAAGTTGTGTTTTCCCCACAAGTGTATTAGGAGTTGTTCTTCGCAAGCTAGAGTAGAGGCAATAGCTGCTTCTGAAAGGAGCAAGCAATCACCATGGAATGTTCAGATCAGCCTTTCTCAACCTTCTTACCCAAGAGGAACCCTCAAAGTAATTTTTAGGTCTTGGAGAACCCCCTCTAAAATGAATGTCTCAGGCATCAGTGGGAAACACGCCCCTTACATTGGTTATCAGTGGGGAAAATGCTCTCCTTATAGTGGTGGTCAAAATGCCACCCTTTCAGACGGGTAAAAAGTTGTCATGCGATTGACTTTTCCCAAGTAGCGTTGGCCCCAGAACTTCCTCAGATAGGAGGCCAACCGACCACAGCTCAAAGAACCTCCAGCAACCTATTGAAATATTCTGGCTGAAAATAGCTGGTTTAGTTTAACAGATGATGGGGACAAATGAAAATGAGATGCCTCATCACCAGTCATCTGAGCCATTTCATTCTAATACTCTTTTACCAAGACTATTAGGTTAATAATCATAAGGTTGATTTAATTTAATCTTATTTTTGCTGCCAGGAAAACATTTTCTTATATTTTTAGAAAGTATGTTTTAGAATCAAGCCACATACTGCAAATTTTTAATTACCAATCAGTCGTTAGTCGGATCAGTCGCTAGTGATCAATAGTTCACAGAGCAAATAATTGGAGGAGTCTAGGAAAATTAGATGTAGTGCCCATACCAATCAGATGATTCCATTACTATTAATCTACAACAGATGGAATATGGTTGACTGCTAAGGACAACACCTTTTTCTTTCCAGAGCAGGTCTGTAAGTTGAAAACAAAAGTTATCTTGCATTACCTGTCAAACGGCAGAAAAAATAACTTATGGTGTATGTGAGACTGAAGAATCTGAACGCGTTTTGCTGTGGGCTAGTTGGGTCACTGCACATATATACACATGTCTGTATTGTCATTGTTGTACTGTCTGGACCTGTCCTTCACTTAAATGAAGCGTTCAAAAATATCAGTGTAAAATTTACTTACTTTTCAAATTTGAAACAAATTGCTACCTCTGTAAATATAGGGTCAACACTGAAAAAAACTAACCCAATAAATTATGGTAAAGAGTTGATGACTGACATTACTACCCAACAGCTGTCTCAGTTTTGGTGAGATTGGATGTAGCATTTCCTGGGAACCGGGTTTGGGTGGAATAGAGTTCACTTGATGCAACATGTGAAAATTTCAAGATATATGCAGAGGGACTAAAATTCCTGACCAAAAGTAAATAGAAGACCATCAGAACTCAGCGGACAGTCTCCGACTTCCAAGGAGATGTTGGTGCAGCTGATTTGTCTCCTGCAGATTACTAAACTGGACCTTTCAAGCAGGAGGGGTGTGAAGATAATTGTGATCTATATTGTACATACACTTGTGCTACACTTGGGGAGTTCCCAAACAAAAGCTGTTTACCTTTCTACCAAAAAAAAATATTTTTTAGCATAAATGTCATGGGGTGTTTCTTCTTTAAAGCTGAACTCCAGGCAAAAAATAATAATCACAAATTGAAGCAGTTATGTGTTCATTAACCACTTGAGCTCTGGAAGGTTTTACCCCCTTCCTGACCAGGCCATATTTAGCGATGCAGCACTGCGTTACTTTAAATGACTTTAAATTGCACGGTTGTGCGACACTGTACCCAAATAAAATGTTTGTCCTTTTCTTTTTCGCACAAATAGAGCTTTCTTTTGGTGGTATTTGATTACCCTGTGGTTTTTATTTTTTTGCGCTATAAACAAAAAAAGACCGACAATTTTGAAAAAAAAAACAATATCTTTTACTTAGTGCTATAAAACATATCCTATAAAAAATTTAAAAAAATATAATTTCTTCATCAATTTAAATTTGCATCCTATGCATTAAGATGAAAAAACACCTGGCAGTCACCGGTCCCCTAGCCCCCCGTTTTACTTACCCGATCCCCTTCATCTCCTTGGCGGGGACACGCTGTCCCTCTCTCCACAGGGTTTCGCCTCTTGATTGGATAGATTGATAGCAGTGCAGGCATTGGCTCTCGCTGTTTTCAATCAAATCCATTGACATGGGCGCCAGGGAGCGTGGGCGCCAGGGGGTGGGGTCGAGTCTGGCATTTGTGTCTGTGGGCGCAAATGCTGGACTCGGGAGCGTGCCTGCAAGGTGACCCCCTCGGGACAGCGTTTCTCCTAGGGGGTTATCTGATGCAGGGAGGAGCCGCGAGAGTCGCCGGGGGGACCCGGGGGAAGAGTCGCCAGGGGGACCCGGGGGGAGAGTCGCCGGGGGCACTCTGTGCAAAACGAGCTGCACAGTGGAGGTAAGTATGACATGTTTGTTATTTAAAAAAATAAAAAACAATCCTTTACAATCACTTTAAGCCAATATGTAATCTGCTACAAATTTTTGGTAAAAAAAATCCCAATAAGCGTACATTGATTGGTTTTCGCAAATGTTATAGCATTTACAAACTATGGGATACTTTTCTTTATTTTTTTTTTAAAGTTTTTACTAGTAATGGTGGCGATCAGCGACTTTTAGCAGGACTGCGATGTTGCGGCGGACAAATTGGACACCTAACTGACACTTTTTTGGGGACCAGTGACACAAATACAGTGATCAGTGCTAAAAAAAATTGCACTGTTACTGTACTAATGACACTGGCAGGGAAGGGGTTAACATCAGGGGCAATCAAAGGGTTTACTGTGTGTGCCTAGGTTGTGCTTACTCACTGTGGGGGAGGTGCTTTGACTAGGGGAAGGAAAAGATCCATATTCCTGCTTAGCAGAAACACAGGATTAGTGCCTTCCCTTCTGACAGAACGGTAATCTGCCTTGTTTACAATGGCAGATAATCATTCTGCCTGTGTAATGTTTAAATGGCTGGTGCAGGCGGACATCGAGGGGGAGTGGGTTGCTGGTGTCGTGTGTGCCCCAGGCCCAGAAGTGTCAGATCGCTTACTAGATAGGTGATCTGGCACAGAGTGGCTGCCCTGTCGCAGTAAATGTACGGTGGGCAGCCCACAAGTGGTTAAAGCATCATAAAATGTATTTTTAAATATAAATAATATAAGCACCTGAATCTGTCTTTATATCAGCCTGTCCTATTTCCCTATACAGCAGCACCCAGGCTGGGAGAAGGTGAGCTAGCACTAGGAATCAATCAGGTGTGCTGCTTGCAAAAGTCTTGACAAGAAATATGCTGAAGAAAGGAGAGCAGAGGCTAACCTGCTGCTCTTTCCTATCTTACCAACATGGCTGTGTTATCTGGCAGAGCTTTTTGAATCTCAGGACCAGATGGACAAAAATAAAACCCTTCAGAAACCAAAATAGCTTCATTCTATGTATGTCAACTATGTGCTATCTGCCTGGAGTTCAGCTTTAAATTCCTGGATTGCGTATTATTTCCGCAAGTAAGACAAAGCGCTTTGAGAGGTCTCCTTATTTTTGCTTCTTTAAAAACAAGGCTTCAGAGTCAATATCAGTATTCATAATAATTCATGATAATTCTGTTGTTTTAGGCTTGTTGACACTTCGAGGCTTGCAGGTCCACTTCCTGCTGAGACAAAAACATTCCCACAGGAAGTCCAAGCAAGCATGGGTCTGTTTTATGTCTCTCCATAAAAAACAGGCTTACTTTTTAATTATCATCACAAAACGATGTGAAAATCATCTGGTTTTAACATTCTCTGCTTTCTAGAGCCCTTACGCTGATGGTTTTTCTCTGGCCAATGTAAACAATTTTAATACCTTGGTTGGATAACAGTGTACATGCTGAAGTGATCATAAGAAATGAGCTCTTGAAAAAAAACATTGTGAGAACAGTTTGCCCCGATATACATGATATGACATTTTTAAGTGATGGAACCTGCTTGATTACTGCAGTTATATTTTACGCCTGGTAAGCATGCATTGGTAGCTCCCTAGCTGGGGGTTTGTTTGACTACTCAGTAGAAAAAATATTAGAATTATGATGCCATACATGTTCAAATTCAGTGCAGGAAGAGGTTGTTTCTCTGCTAATATTCCCTTGTATAGGCTGTCTTGACTGTTAAGGTTTAGATATCACTTATGCCCCATAAACACGATCGGATTTTCTGACAACAAATGTTGGATGTGAGCTTGTTGGCTGAAAGTCCGACCCTGTGCATGCTCCATCGAACATTTGTTGTCGGACTTTCCACCAACAAATCTTTGCTAGCAGGTTCTCAAATTTTCCACCAACAAAACTTTGTTGTTTGAATTTCCGATTGTGTGTACACAAGTCCGATGCACAAAAGTTCACGCATGCTCAGAATCAAGCAGAAGGAGCCGCACTGGCTATTGAACTTCCTTTTTCTGGGCTCGTTGTATGTCTTTTACATCACCGCGTTATCACGTTCGTAATTGTTGGCCAACATTTGTGTGACCGTGTGTATGCAAGACAAGTTTGAGCCAACATCCTTCGAACAAAAATCCACGGTTTTGTTGGCAGAAAGTCTGATCGTGTGTATGGGGCATTAGAATAAAAAATGCAGGGATGGTAGGTGCAATACCTTCTGAACCGCACTGACACATGTATGCCATACTGAGACAAAATCATAAACTGTAAGGCTCGGTTCATATATATGCGATTCGGATGAGTTTTGCATAAAATGTGAACCGGACCGGCTTTCAATGATGCCGGTTCACATACTGTATGTATATGCCGGCCGGTTGCAGTGCAAATTAATGAAGGGTTCCTGTGCGCTTTTTCAGTCCAGTTCATTTGAGATTTAAGTGTAAAATGAGCACCTGAATCACACCTGAACCACTGAATGGAAACCGCACTGGACTCTGCACAGAAACCGACGCCGCATATATGTGAACCCAGCCTAAGGGCTAACTGAGAAATACAATTCTGTCTTATAAGGTAAGGTAAGACAGCAAGAGCCTGGGTCAACATGCTTTAGACTTGTGTCAATAGACACAGTTTGAAATGCCTCTGAGATCATTAAAAGTTCATTGACAGGTGCAACTGGCCTGCTGATGACCTTCCTCTTCCTCTGACCTGCTTTTCCATAGGCTTGTATAGGATTACAAATCTAGTTTAAGCCAGCAAAAGCCTATTAACATAGGCCTCAATAGTTATTTTTGAGAAAGGCACGTTTGGTATTTCAAATGTTAGCTATTGAGACAGGTTGTGCACTATGGGATACGTAGCTTCACACCCTAAAAGATTTAGATATTTTTTTTGTTCCTCTGTCAGGAGGCTAACTTGAATATTTATTCCCACCTAAAATTTGGTAAGAGATTATGTTTAATGTGACAAACACATGCTACATTGATGTCTGCCAACAAGTGGCTGGAAGTACTGGTGGGCACAGGGACACAACTGTCCTGTCAAAGTTTATAACGTAACAAACTATGTTGGCCACAAAGATCATAATCATAATTTCTCTTGCACTAGCCATGGACATATAAGAACATACCTGTACAAAACGTAATGTGCCATATAGTACATGATTCCTAACAAAGCCAGGAAAAAGGCCCATCATTTTGGTGGCTTTTTATGTTGGCTCTTGGCATTTGTCCAGCCCTGTCGTAAGTGCAGTATGTTATCAGCCAGAATCGCTGTTCCTATAAATACCCAAAAAGTGCTTCTTGACAAGAACAGCATACAATTGATACCAATTTACTCTCTTCTCTTGTGGAAGAAAACAGTACATATTACCTATTGCATTTATGTGCCAGAAATACTGTTTCGTAGTCTTCTATACAGGAATCAAATGAGAAAACAGTACACTTTAATATTAACAGCTTGTGGGCTTCTGCAATTTTTTGCAACCTTCATAATAACAGGATTGCCTTCCTGTGTGGCACTTTATACTGCAATATATTTATGATGCTAAATGTCTTTTAACTTAGATCTGCATTCATTTAGGGAGTGCTGAGTCCTTTTTTTCTACCACATACAGAATAATTACTTTTATATCCTCTAAATAAAGTGCCTATAGGGACTTCACAATACTTACATAATTTTCACATTAAGCCTCTGTCATACTGGATTGTTCTGTAATGTATACAAAAGTAAACCAGAGTGCTGAATACTTTTGAGAACTTTCCCTTTACAGGACATAGCCCTCAAATCTGGCAGGTAACTGGGTTAAGCCAGAGATATGAGGAAATGTAATTAGACAACATAGAAATACCTTCCTGGCCAACTATTTTCTGATGGGTACCTTAGTCCAGACACCACATTTGTGGTTGTCACCTCATTTCAACCAACCCACCATCAGAATGTTGAGGTGTTTATATTCAGAAACCCCTGAACGGCAACTTTCTCACACAAATGTATTGCAGTCCTTTGTAATAGGTGAAGTGGGAAAATAGTGTTTTTGTGTGCAGCGTTCCA
Source organism: Lithobates pipiens (assembly GCF_037356315.1). Taxonomy (NCBI): domain Eukaryota; kingdom Metazoa; phylum Chordata; class Amphibia; order Anura; family Ranidae; genus Lithobates; species Lithobates pipiens. Next base: position 573,834,914 of record NW_027507903.1, read on the forward strand.
GGGAGCTAGAACTACGTATATGTAGCATACACCTGTCTGGAGTCTTTTTTCTGCGCAAACAGCTCCAGCAACAAAGAACCCTCAGAAACTCTCTTCTCATATCTTTGCTCCTCAAAGTGTAAATCATAGGGTTCAGTGCCGAATTCAAGGTGGCCAACCCAAAAAAGTAGTCAGCTTTGTAAAGAATGTTGCAGGATTTCACTTTGCATGACACATCCATGAGGAGAATAGTGAAGGCCGGTAGCCAACAGATAATAAAGACTCCAAGAACTATTGTAACTGTTTTTAGGAGGGCAAGAGTCTGTGGTGCTGCAATCTCAGCATGGCTGGATTTAACCACGCAATATATACGGACATAAAATATAACAATGGATAAAAGTATGGCGGTGAAGATAGTTACTACAAACAGAATGTACTTTTTGGCATATAAAGGAAAAACAAAGGAGCACTCTTCCAAGTTTCCAATACAGTTCCAGCCAATAATAGGTAAGCCCCCAATTACCATTGAGATAACCCAGCAAGCTCCAATCAAGAGGATCATCCTACAGTTCCTGTCACTGCTGTAGACCTTGACCTTTGTGATGGCTACATGTCTCTCAATAGCAATGGCCAACAGACTAAAGACTGATGCAGCCAAGGTTGTGAAAGCTGTGCCCTCGCGGATGAACCATGATACAGGAGTCAAGGTGAGGGTCCTTCTGCCAGAAAGCAAGATATTGGCAATGTAGGCGCATCCCGTAAGGAGGTCTGAAAATGCCAGATTTCCAATAAAGAAGAACATGGCAGAGTGGAACTTCTTGTTGCGCAATACGGCAATGAGGACAAGAATATTCTCCAGAATAATGATGCAGCAAATGATGATAAATATGATGGAAATTGCTGAAGGGTTGTCTTTATGTAGCCCCTTGGTGTAGTTATAATGTTCCAAAATCTTGGATACATTCAAGTATTGCTGATATATGCTCATCTTGGCAGTTGTGTTATGGCTGGTGTATGGAATTACACCCTGCATGGATCAGCGTTGAGCCATAAAAGGAACATTTAGTCCATTCTACGCTGAAAAATTCTTGGAGGGTCTGGAATAAAAAATATAAAGTAAAAGAGTTAGCAGGGTGACAGAGAAACAATTGCAAACTGGTTATACAGGACTGTAAATTAATGAGACGAACAACAGATTTGACTGTTTCTGGTAGTCATCTACAAAATGCCAATTTGTAATGTATTAGTTAAGCGTTTGCTATTGTGTCATCGCGTTGCCTTGCCTAACGCATGTGTGCTCGATTGTTTGACCACCATCACCCTGGTGTTCTTTCGACTTGTGGTGTGCTTGGTAGGGCTTGGGGGGTGTCTTTCTCTTCCCCTACATGACGTTTAGATTGGGCGCCTTGTCCACTGGCAGGTGCACATATATATGGGGGGTCCTTCTTTTTTCCCCTGTTTTCTTTTTGGCCATGCTCACAGCTGTGAACACCCTGGATGGATGTGATTCCATTAGGGGAAATAATGGTCACATTTAGGTACGATACGTTGTTGTATACAGTTTATTTGCCTTATTGGCATTTTGTGGTCCTTTACTTCTTTTTTCTTTTTTATATTTATACTCCTTTTCTTTTTCTTGGGGGATCCTACTGGTGTGCTTTGATTAGGCCTCCTCTTCACTTTCTGGAAGTTATTTTTAGTGCATTGCCTTTTGACCCCTCTCTTTGAGGAGCTCACATATATCTTTTACTTATTTGCCCCATATATTAGTTCACCTTTTTAGACCTTTTATTAGCTTTATCTTATATTTTACTTTCAGTCTTCCCTCTTATGATTGATACTTTGGCTTTCGCCACCATGTGTGGCCTCTGTGTTGTGGCTTCCTGCCCACTCTACAGCTCTCGGACAGAATGAGTCCCATGCTGTCCAGTACACTTCATTGTTCCTTACCAGGAAAGAACTTGAGATTTTGAAGTTTTTTAAAGCTGTTATTTTGTTGGGTGAGTTATGCCTTGGCTGGTTTGGCTATTGCTGTTGAAGGAACCTTTTTGAATAGTTCATTGTAAAAATTTCTGTTCTTTTTTCTGTTATACTGTATATATATATATATATATATATATATATATATATATATATATATATATATATATATATATAATCTATAGATAAATATATAAAATTGCTGATATGGCCTCTCACAAATACCCTATAAAATTAAATTTTCTCCTGAAGAAGTGAACTTTGTTTCACGAAATGTGTTGAGTGACAGGATATCAACTTTGATATGTATACATGGCAGTATGTAATTGTTTACTGTGTCCTGTGTTATGCTTCATGAAATCTACGTCACGGTTTTAACTTTTGTATGTGAATACAAATCAACATTTTTATATATAATTGTTGATTTGTTGATGTTTGGTGCAGCTTTTCAAAAGTCCCATGGGAAATTTCTTTGGTTAAGAGATCTCATTTTTGGGGACTGAGCCGCACCCTCATTCATCTACCAGGACCTTACTATGTAATAGTGGTTACTCTCAGTGATGTAGCCACTTACATGGGGACAGAGCCTGCAATAAAATCCGGATAAACATACTAAACCTTCCGTACTCTACTAGACAAACTTTCTTTATTGCTCCCTGTATTCACATTGGGGGAATTTCCCCTATTTCATGTTTTGTCTGACACCAGTCCAACAGACAGGAAGTGGGGACATTTTCCCTTACTAGACAAGAAATAAGGTAACGTCTCTCAAATGGCGACACAGCAATCTACCACTTTTGTATTCTAAATTAACATAAAGTTTTGGCTAAGCTTTAACCCAGAGGTCATTGTCCCCCAGATGCCCACTCCAATTTCAACAATTCCAGTATTCATTAGGTAATTTTGAAATAACCTTTTTAATAAACTTCCTGAAGATATCTTTGTTTTATAGGTTAACAAATAGACAAAAAAAGTGAAAAAAGATTTTTATTCATTTTATTTTTTTTAAATTGATTTTTTTTAACTGTGTTCCTTTTAATAAAATTTTAGGTCGTAGAAAAATGCCATTATAGCTGTGACTGACCTACCATTTTATTATAAACAAGGCCATGTCTCACATAGTGATTACATTACCAGGAACACTGCTCATTGTCAGTGACAGCCACGTCTCACAACTAGTAGTAAAGAGCATGTGGTAACTGTAAAGGGGGAATATAGATTAATGTTCTCTCTACATGAGGCTTTTAATGGGGAAGTGGTTAACACAGAGGAATAGAATGCTTCTAATTACTGGTGATTACAAGCGCCACAACTTTTTATGATTAAAGGGAGCAATAGACAGGTAGGTATATATCTGAAACTGGGGAAATATTTGGCTGTCCTTAAAGTGTCACTAAATCCACATCTTAAAAAACTATCAATAAATGGTGTATTACATTCTGTTCATACTGAGTCACTATGGGATTGGTTTTCTGTATTCTGCAAAAACCTGGTTGATCCTGCTGCTCTCTATCTCCACCTTCTGTGCAAATCCCCAATTCAGCTAGAGATTTTGCAGAGCAGTGTTGGCAGCTCCGCACATGCTCAGTTTTCAGTGAGATACTATGCTAAACATTTCCTCCCTATTACATCTGAGCAGCCCATGTGACAATAGAGTCATACATGTGGGTGTATACACAGTGCTAAATGACATCCCACTCTCCCCCTCCTCCTCCATGCCCATGTAGCTATTACATGTAGATTGATGGAGGCTTCACCTCCCTCTTATTCTAAGTCATAGGCTGGAGTTTTTTTTTTATAAAAATAAATACAGTGCCATCATCTGTATACAGAATATACATAATAGACAATCGAAGAGACAATATAAATTAAACAGTGTGTGTTTAGTATCACTTTAAGGTCCCTACCTCACAGTGGTTCTCAACTCAAAGTAATAGCGGTCCATACTGTACCTTTTGCTCCTTCACTCTGCTACATACCTATACAGATTTTTCAGACAGGTTGGAAAATGTTTGTGCTCTATCAAGCATTTCTGACTACTATGTTTATCATCTCCCCCCTAAGAGAGTAAAAAATGGTCCGGTGATCTTGAGTGATGCTTGAAGATAGAAGCATCACTTACCTAGCTGATTATTTTATAAGTAAATAGATGGTTTGTGTATTTACATATAAATAATATAGGAAAAGAAATGCATCTAAAATAGTATAAGGGCCTTTCACATGGGCTGTCCGATTAGGTCCGCCTGTCAGTTTTTCTGACGGACCTGATCCGACCCTCCCTTCACCCCATGGATAAGGGTGAGGCAAGTTGCAACCAAATAAGGTAATACGTGTATGGTGACTTCACCCCTATGGAGCAGCGGATGTTGGAGGTGACATGTCCGCTGACATCCACCACTATCTGATCCGATCCTGTCTGCTTATCCAGGCAGATGGTGGTCCTAATATCATCAGATGAAAACGGACAGGCAGTCTGTTTTCACCCGATCTGCCCATAGAGGAGAGCGGGACTGTGTCCCTCTCCCCTCTGCACAGTGAGCAGAGGCAGATTTGTCATCCGCCTGCTCAGCAGGGATCAGCGGATCAATCCTCTACTGAGCAAGCGGAGTCCTTCCAATGGAGGCGCCCATGTGAAAGGGGCCTAAAGTTTTACATTGAACTAGAAATAACCTTGGTAATTATTTACATGTACAAAACAGGCAAAAGGTGCTTTATAAAGTAATAGATACATTGCAAAAATTATACATAGTCAAAAGAAATCTGCACTGAAAATGTGGAGCAATGTGGAGGCAGGCATTACAAATGTCCATATAAAATGCTACTTGCCTTGCTGTCTCTGGTTTTAATACATTCCAAGTCACTTACCAGGAACACACATGCAAATTATGCCGCATACACACGATCGGAATTTCAGACAGCAAAAGACTGATAAGAGTTTTTCATCGGAAAATGCGACCGTGTGTATGCTCCATCGGAATTTAGCTGTCCGAATTTCCTCCAGCAAAAAATTTATAGCATGTTCTCAATTCTCCCAACGGAAATACCGATCCTGTGTATGCAATTCCGACACGCCAAAATGCACGCATGCTCAAATTCAACTATGAGATGGAAGCTATTGGCTATTGGGTATTGAACTTCCTTTTTCTAGACCCGTCGTACGTCACCGCGTTCTTGGCGGTCGAAATTTGGTGTGACCGTGTGTATGCAAGACAGCTTGAGCGGAATTCTGTCGGGAAAACCATCAGAGCTTTTTCCGACGAGTATTCCGATCGTGTGTACGTGGCATCCGAGAATCAAAATGAAGTCAGAACTCCTTATCTTGCACACTTGTTCTAGACTCCAGACTCAGAAAGTCTGGATGTGAGGACAGTGAGGGACAGTCTACTGCCAGAGCAAAGGGGAGTGGAGGATCGGTTAAGTAAAAGTGTTTTAAAAATCCCCCTAGACCAACCTTTCTCAACTCTCAACTTAACCAATCTTTTTAGCATGGAGGAACCCCTCAAATAATTTTCAGGTCTTAGGGAACCCTTACCAAAACCAATTAATTGGGGGTCAATGAGAAAAATACCCATTGCATGAGTGGTAAGTAGGAAGAATGCAACACTTACAGTGGTGGTCAGACTACCACCCTAAAGACAACTAAAAAGATCATTGTTGTCTTTCTGCTGGCTTTGCTAAGTGGGCTTGGTCCCGAAACTTTGCAGGCTCCATCAAATAGGAGGTCAATCAGCCACAGCTTAAACCCGAATTCCTACTCCTATGCCTATGGGATTATCTTGTTCTCTAATCGCTGGATATCCCCCTTACCTTGCTGCTGTCATCTTCTCTTTTTTTCTTTTTTTAAATCTCCTGCTCCTGGAGATTCCGGAAAGGGGCGGTGCTGCTGTGGATATGGGCGGGGCTTCAGCTGCAGGTCAGCTCTTCCTGTCGGCCGCACGGGCTCCTGGGATTGTTTTTTCAATTTCCCAGGAGTCTGTGTGGCGCCCATATCCCATATAGGAGATTATACGGGCGGTGCATGTTGGGACATTAGCAGCACAGTGTCCCGGAAGACAATGCCTGTGGGCTTCACATGCCCACAGGCAAAATGGAAAACGTCAGGAGAATTTTTTATAAAGCCTTTCTAATACCGAAAAACGTCAGGAAGACACTTAGCGAACATTAAAAAGTAAGTAACATAATTAGAAAACATTATTATTGCAATTAACCAGAAGAAAAAAAAAACAAACGGCGGTGGAACCCCGCTTTAAGGAACCCATAACAACCTCTGGAGGCACTCAAGGTTTTTTTAGAACCCTGGATGAGAATGGCTGCTCCAGACTAAATGAGCATTTAAAGTTGAAGTTTAGGTGAGGATTTTATAGAAAACTTACATTGGTCTAGATTTGACTAATGAAATTATGCATGTGCCTTATCTGTGGGATCCCTGTTGAAGATGAAGATCACTGTTGTACAGTGGTGTGAAAAAGTGTTTGCCCCTTCCTCATTTCCTGTTCCTTTGCATGTTTGTCACACTTAAGTGTTTCGGAACATCAAACCAATTTAAACAATAGTCAAGGACAACACAAGTAAACACAAAATGCAATTTGTAAATGAAGGTGTTTATTATTAAAGGTGAAAAAAAATCCAAACCATCATGGCCCTGTGTGAAAAAGTGATTGCCCCCCTTGTTAAAACATACTATAACTGTGGTTGTCCACACCTGAGTTCAATTTCTCTAGCCACACCCAGGCCTGATTATTGCCACACCTGTTCACAATCAAGGCATCACTTAAATAGGAGCTGCTTGACACAGTAAGGTCCACCAGAAGATCCTTAAAAGCTACACATCATGCCGAGACACAAAGAAATTCAGGAACAATTGAGAAAGAAAGTAATTGAGATCTATCAGTCTGGAAAGGGTTATAAAGCCATTTCCAAAGCTTTGGGAATCCAGCGAACCACAGTGAGAGCCATTATCCACAAATGGCGAAGACATGGAACAGTGGTGAACCTTCCCAGGAGTGGCCGGCCACCCAAAATTACCCCAAGAGCGCAGCGACGACTCATCCAAGAGGTCACAAAAGACCCCACAACAACGTCCAAGGAACTGCAGGCCTCACTTGCCTCAGTTAAGGTCAGCGTTCATGCCTCCACCATCAGGAAAAGACTGGGCAAAAATGGCCTGCATGGCAGAGTTCCAAGGAGAAAACCACTGCTGAGCAAAAAGAACATCAAAGCTCGTCTCAATTTCTCCACAACACATCTTGATGATCCCCAAGACTTTTGGGACAACATTCTGTGGACCGATGAGACAAAAGTGGAACTCTTTGGAAGGTGTGTGTCCAAGTATATCTGGCGTAGAAAGAAAACTGCATTTCATAAAAAGAACATTATACCAACAGTAAAATATGGTGGTGGTAGTGTGATGGTCTGGGGCTGTTTTGCTGCTTCAGGACCTGGAAGACTTGCCGTGATAAAAGGAACTATGAATTCTGCTGTCTACCAAGAGATCCTGAAGGAGAATGTCCGACCATCTGTTCGTGTACTCAAGCTGAAACGAACTTGGGTTCTGCAGCAGGACAATGATCCTAAACACACCAGCAAGTCCACCACCGAATGGCTGAAGAAAAACAAAATGAAGACTTTGGAGTGGCCTAGCCAAAGTCCTGACCTGAATCCTATTGAGATGTTGTGGTATGACCTTAAAAAGGCCGTTCATGCTCGAAAACCCTCTAATGTAACTGAATTAGGACAATTCTGCAAAGATGAGTGGGCCAAAATTCCTCCAGGACGCTGTAAAAGCCTCATTGCATGTTATCGCAAACGCTTGGTTGCAGTTGTTGCTGCTAAGGGTGGCCCAACCAGTTATTAGGTTTAGGGGGCAATCACTTTTTCACACAGGGCCATGATGGTTTGGATTTTTTTTCACCTTTAATAATAAACACCTTCATTTACAAATTGCATTTTGTGTTTACTTGTGTTGTCCTTGACTATTGTTTAAATTGGTTTGATGTTCCGAAACACTTAAGTGTGACAAACATGCAAAGGAACAGGAAATGAGGAAGGGGGCAAACACTTTTTCACACCACTGTAGGTGCCACTACTACAGTGATCGCTGCTGTCCTGCTGCATTGGTACCACTAAAGGTTGCCTATTCAGAATGGGCACCATTCACAGAACACCTTGCATTTTTCTCAACAAGTATAAGGTGTTCTCTGATTGGACAAAGTGGAGAGTTGGGGCAGTGACATAACAATCTCCACCTCGTCCAATCAGACAATGCCTTGTATTCATCGCGAAAATGTGAAGTGTTAAAATAGGGACTGTAGGTTTGTTCTTATGTTGAATCTGTTCGGAACAGGTACATTGTTTAAGTGTAGCTCCAGCCAAAAAAACTATTTTTAAGCTTTTTGGATAGCATAGGGAAGGGTTAACATCCCTGTAACATTTGTTTTGCTGTCTGTGCCCCTGTTCAGAAGATTTCACCTCACTTTCTGTCCTAAAGATGATTGGATTTAGAACATTTTGGGCTGTTGTGGAAACAAGGATTGGTGATAAAGCATCAGTGGAGACACCTTTTTCCCCATAATAACTGTAATGCCCCGTACACACGATCGGATTTTCCGACTGGAAATGTTGGATGTGAGCTTGTTGGCGGTAAATCCGACCGTGTGTATGTTCCATCGAAACATTTATTGTCGGACTTTCCGCCAAGAAATGTTGGCTAGCATGTTCTCAAATTTTCTGCCAATAAACGTTTGTTATCGGACTTTCCGATCGTGTGTTCACAAGTCCATCGGACAAAAGGCCAAAGTACAAACACACATGCTCGGAATCATTCAGTCTTGCAAAACTAGCGTTCGTAATGGCGATATCACGTGCGTGTAGTACGTTACTACGTCCGTAATTGTTAGCCAACATTTGTGTGACCGTGTGTATGCAAGACAAGTTGGAGTCAACATCCTTCGGACAAAATCCCGCGTTTTTGTTGTCGGAAAGTCCGCTTGTGTGTACGCGGCATTACAGGAGTGAATTTCCCTTCCTAGGGGGAGATTTCCTCTCACTTCCTATTGTCTCCCTCCGTTTGTAAGTAGGAGTCGTTTGTAAGTCAGATGTTTGTGACTAGGGGACCGCATGTAATGTAATTGTAACATGTAATTATACTGTTTATACATACTGTATGTGTATATATGTGTAATGGAATAGAATAAATACTGTATATTGTATATGAGGTATAAATATATTTAAGGGAGGTTGCATAAAATTCTAAACTATTTCCTAAAAATTTAACCCTTTCAGCAGTCCTTTCAAATGGCATTCAGTTAATTTGCTAATAAAAATGCTTAAATGGAGAGTGTATGCTCAATTGAGTTCGATGTAGTGAGTAGCTGTACCTATATGACCCATATAAAGAACTCACACTCACAAATACTCTTATTATCAGCTATGACAGTACATTGGCTTGCAGTGACTTACCTGTCATCGGTCTGCCTCCAAGGTGCGATGTGATGAGGTCTTGAGTAGGCAGCCTCCTTTCTACTGTACGTGGGTGAGCGAAATATCAGCCCACGCAACCTGCAAAGTGGAAATAGACATTTAATCAGACAACATCTACGGGGACTTCCTATTCTTTGGATACATGGTACGCTTCATTGCACTTTCTGGTAAAACCCCACACTCCGTCATTATCATAAACAGCTGTCACCACACATGTACAGTAGATTAGAACTTTTTAACAGTTTGTGTAGGACATGTGGTTTTTTTTTTCTTTTCTCTCGTTTTTATGATAAGCTCTGATCATACATCTCTGTGGGATAAGGCTTTCAGCAGAAGAGAAATCTCTTCCTAATACACATGAAGAATAAGTGTTGTGATGATCTCTGATTCTCAGACAGCTGGCAAGCATCTCACACATTCATTGCCAACCCAACCATAATGACAGGACTCGGTGCCCTGTTTGGGAATGACTCACAGGTACCAGGCTACCAGCTTCAACAGCATTGATCCTTAATGCTGAAGAATGCCTTTTAACTAAAAGAGGACAACAGTGACTCAGTGATTTTTTTCAGTGCAATAGGTTACAATTACAAGTGCTTACAACGTATGCAAGGGGAAAAAAAATTAAATAAAAAATACATTTATATATATATATATATATATATATATATATATATATATATATATATATATATATATATATATATATATATATATATATATATATATATATATGTGTATATGTATATGTGTGTATATATATATATATATATATATATATATATATATATATATATATATATATATATATATATATATATATATATAATAACAGTATATATGTATATATATATATATATATATATCTTATATATTCTCTGATTGGACAATGTGGAAAGAGCAACATAATAGGGGTTGATTTACCAAAACTTGAGTGTGCAAAATCTGGTGCAGCTCTGCATAGAAACCAATCAGCTTCTAGGTTCCGTTTTGTCAAAGCTTAACCACTTTCAGACCGGACCATTTTGCTGGCTTAAGACCAGAGCACTTTTTGCGATTTGGCACTGCGTCAATTTAGCTGACAATTGCACGGTCGTGCGACATGGCTCCCAAACAAAATTGACATCCATTTTTTCCCACAAATAGAGCTTTCTTTTGGTGGTATTTGATCACCCCTGCAGTTTTTTTTCTTTGCGCTATAAACAAAAAAAATCCCCCAAAAAATGTATAAAAAAACATTATTTTCCTCAGTTTAGGCCGATACGTATTCTTCTACATATTTTTAGTAAAAAAATTGCAATAAGCGATTATTGATTGGTTTGCGCAAAAGTTATAGCGTTTACAAAATAGGGGATAGTTTTATGGCATTTTTATTAATATATTTTTTTTTTTACTAGTAATGGCGGCGATCAGCGATTTTTATTGTGACTGTGACATTATGGCAGACACATCGGACATTTTTGACACATTTTTGGGACCATTGTCATTTATACAGCAATCAGTGCTATACAAATGCACTGATTCCTGTGTAAATGACACTGGCAGTGAAGGGGCTAACCAGGAAATGGCAGTGTAGGGGCGTGTTGCTAATTGTGGGGGGCATGGCTGTGTTTTACACATCATTGATCTCTGCTCCAATCACAGGGAGCTGAGATCAGTGTCACTGCTGCTGGCAGAACGGGGAGATGCTTGTTTCATGGGGATTCCTCCCCGTGAGACTATCGCGGGTATCCCCGCGCCAATCGAGTCCGCGGGACCCGCTATCCGACTCCGACTCATGGAGTCCCCACTGACATTAACTATGGGGCATACTTTCTTCCAGTGAAAGAAAGGTTAGAACACTATACCTCCCACGGACACCAAGGATGGGGCACTATTCCTATGCACTAACACCCAATGATGGGGTACTATTCCTCCCACTGACACCCAATGATGAGGCACTATTCTTTCCACAGACACCAACTATGGGGCGCTATGCCTCCCACTGACACCCAACGATGGGACATTATTCCTTCCACTGACACCCAATGATGAGGCATTATTCCTCCCACTGACACCCAACGATGGGGCACTAGGCCCCTGACTGACACCCAACAATGGGGCACTATTCCTCCCACTAATACCAATGATGGGGGCTCTATTGTGCTTTTTATTTTTGTCTCCATATCGAAAATGAAGAGGTTACTAAAGTTCCAAAAGTTCTCGTAAAACAGAATAAACATTTGGAAGAGATGTATTGTATTTTCAGAGGAAAATTGTATTGTATGTATTGTATTTTATGATTAAACGAAAATTGTACGATCTGGTACCATACGAGAATTGTTTTTGCGTGTTTCCTTTCGGATAATTTCGAATGATCAGATTATCGTAGGAAAGGGGTATTTTTCGTACGATTTTCTGATCCTGAGTACGGCCCTCCTAGGATCTGAGGGACAGTAAAATGGCCCTTTGTTTGGAAAGCTTGGAGACCCCTGCCTTAGAAGATAGTACAGCTCCCTGTATGTCTTTCATTTGTGTCCTAAATGGTTCACCTGGAATTATCTAGAATCACAAAATAATTTCTCTTCTATAGACCAACCCAATAAGCAACAGAAAGACACAAGGAGAAAGGTGTAGAAGGATGTGAAGTCTTGTTGCTGTAGTCTTGAGCTTTCATGGCCAACCTACAAATCTTCCTTTACATTATTTCTAAGTAAGCGATATCAGGGATCTTTTATCATAAGTAACATTCGTCAGTACGGAATGTTTAGCTTACATTGTAAGTGATCTTGGTTTATGCACATTTCTACATCCAGCAGAACAGCCTCCACATAAGATGACGGTTATTCAGGAAAGGAATTTGCTAGATAATGGACAATGTACCACATTTTAGGAGTTGTGCGGGAAATAGCTCTTCTGATAACGTCTTGTTGTATATACTTTACTCATGAACTGTTTGCTATGTTGCCGTAAGCATGTGTCCTCTTTAAAGTTTCCTGTAAAAAAATACTGTTTTCATGCACAGGCTGCTTCCATATCTAAGGCTTCATTGTATGGATGAATATTTGACATACTTTGAGATAAGCTCATGTAGGTAGGGGGATGTTGGTGGTAAGGGAGTCGGTCTATCTTGTACCCTAGCCTTTAGAATTAAGCAAAGACATGTTTTGGATGAAGTGCGGTTGGAACTTGCTAGGCTTTTGTTGTCGTGTCCCTGTTGGGGAGATTTGCTACCCTTCATTCATGTCAGGGTGAGATGTATGTCACCAGCTCATCAGGGCTTTCTAGAGCAAGCCCAAAGATTTATTTGGCAATCACATCATAGTTGCAAAAATGAAATTTTTGAGCCTCAAAGGACCCCTCCATGAGGCATATGACCAGTTTCCAGCTATTGGTTAATGCAGCACCCGCTTACAGCTACTTTCACGTGTGTGGTGGGATTATTATGCTTGGATTCTACATGTCATGGAGACACTGTGTACATTAGGGTTTGGGTAAGGTGTCACCAGAACAGGAAATGAGGGGCAGTCGCCCAATGGGGCATTGGCAGTGATAGGATTGTAGCCCTTCTCTACTCTATTCTTTCTCTTGGTGACAAGTCAGGAAGTGAGAGAAATGGTGTCATTTCATCATGGTACCCAAAAGTTGCTATAGACTTGAACTTGCTGAACTTGGACTGCAGATGACCTTTTATTTCTCAGGTTGTCACATGTATAATTTTGTAAATGCCTCTAGATTTTTTCAGTGTTCCCAGTGAGATCAGCCTTGAAACAGAGCAAGAATAAATGTGTATATACTGCCTCTTGTCATAGTTAGCGCTTTTTAGCTGTTCATTTTAGGCAGTAGCATACTTATCTTGCTATACAGTACTTGAGATCCACTGTTACAAAGGCATAACTAGAACATTCAGGACCCCAATGCAAGAAACCAAGAAGGGCCCCCTTGACCGTTGGGACCCTTTCCAATGGTCCCAGGTTCCCTTTCCTTCCCCTTAGGCCCAGGGTCCTTCCAACTGATCCGGGGGCCCTTTACTTCCATTGTGGGACCCGATGCGAGTCGCAGCACTACTAAACCCACAACAGTAAAATGAGTCTGTATAAGCAGTAACGCATGATTGTTATAATCACTGTGGAACCTAAAGGGTTAGTCCTTCGCATTGTGTAAAAAGGCTGTTTGATCTTGTCTTCTCTGATCCTCCCCCTTTTCCACTGTCCCCAATTTATCTGCTGCTAGAATAGAGCCTCGGAGGCACTCTGCACATGCTCAGTTTGATGTGTATTGCAAGAGAGTTTTTTTTTCTTGGGACTGTGCATGTGATCAGCACAGGGCCAATCAGCACTATCCAGACAGAGGGTTAGGGGCCATGACGCCTCATAGCACAATCAGAGGAGAATGAAAACGCCTCCTACAAGCTTTAACCAGTGCTCGGCTGCACACTGATAGAAGTCACAAAACTGCTATATACTGATGGTGAGAAAAGGCATTTAGCAGTTTATATTTAATAAAATAATGGAATTTCCATGTTCTGTGCACTGTGGGAGACCACATATAGTGAATGCAGAGTCCTGGGTTTAGTAATACTTTAAATCACAAAAGTTGCAAGCAGGTCGCAAGGAAATTGCAAGCAAGTTGCACAACTTTGGCGTCGCAGCAGTGTGAACCGAGTTCCACAGTTTGACCCCTTTACATGTTCCTCTTGCTGTCATGGTGGCGGAACGCCAGGTCCTGATTGCAAGTGTAACCTTTGCGACCTAGGTAGTTCCAGCACTACACTCTGTGACTCTTATGGCAGTAGGCACACCTCTCACCACTTGGTTCCAAAAATGTAACCAACCTGTTTAAATTTCACCCCAATAATATAACACCCTTTAGGCTGGGCTCACACTATTGCAAATTGGATGCGGGTTTCCCTGCATAAAAAAATTTGCATAGCAGGAGACTGTGACCAGCTCTCTATGGAGTCGGCTCACACATCCCCACAGCTTCTCTGGTGTGAATTTCACAGGAGCCCTGTGTGTCTTTTGGTCTGTTTCAGGTCCAAATTCAGGCTGAAATCAGACCTGAATCAGGGAATGGAGACGCACAGGACTCCTGCTGTGAGCTGCTGCGTTCTCCAGTGTGAACCCAGTCTGAAGGTTTGATGCAACATGCTTATTCTTAGATCTGCCCCCTTCAGCTCCCACCTGATAGATCTATCATGGGTTTCCCAAAATGTGACCTTGCCCATCATGAAGGATCCCATTATATGCAATGGTGCCCATTCACACCTGAGTGTCCTGTCAGGAATGTTCATGTTGGATGCAAAGACTTTCTTCTACCTTGTGTAGGCCAACAAGAACCTATATGACCCCAGTGATTCCCGTTACCAAAACTGTGGCAAGCGGCAGAGGGACTGTGAAGAAATTGGGCGTGAAGTTTTCCCAGACCGGTACATGTTCCAAAACTGGCCTCTCTTTTTTCCAGTGGATGGATCCAGTATCTTCACCTCTTCTTCTTCTCTTCGTCCTCTAACAACAATGCAGCAGTTGTTGCCAAGAAACCTTGTAAAGCGGACATGGCTCAGACCTCTGATAACACAAGACACCAAAATACTACATAGAACAACCAGGGACAATGACATATGGTATCACAGATATTCGTTTCCATTGGTCAGCAAAAAAAATTACAAAAACTTGAAAAGATAAAAATTTGAAAGCAAAAACACTTCAAAAATTGTCTGAGAAAAGCTCAAGCTCAGTGTAAATAGGTGCGTAGAGTGTAAGGCCGCGTACACACGCGGGGACTGTTCGCCCAACTTTGTTCGTCAAACAGTTTGAGCGGACAGTCCGCTCAAAATTAACATGGACGGACTTGGCCGCACACGACAAACGAACAGTCCGCTGAAACTTGCGTGATGACGTGAACGGCACGTACGACGGGACTAGAAATACCACGTCCTATACACTGCAATGCAACCTTCGCCGTGTAAATCCTTTCTGAGCATGCGCGGAACTTAGTTTGACGAACAAGCCTACACACGGGCGGACTGTCCGCTCAAACCAAGTTTCAGCGGACAGTTTTACGGAATTTCCGAAAAACGTTGTTCGTCAGACTGTCCGCTGAAACTGTCCGCTGAAGCCCACACACGAGCGGACTGTCCGCCGAAACACTGTTCAGCGGACAAAGTTGAGCGAACAGTCCCCGCGTGTGTACGCGGCCTAAGAATTGAGACAGTCCCTTCAAAATGAAGATGGATGAACAGAATGCAACTGGTACTATCCATAGTCCCCAGCTGTTTTGGGGCCAAATTAATCTGTCCTCCTTCAAGCTGAGTGGACACCTGAAGAAGAACCCCGAGCATGAAGTAAGCACAAAAGGAGGAGACTCTAGCCTGAAGCATCACGTGACCGCAGATTAAGAGAATTTAATTTCTTTTTTAAACCCAGCGTTCAGATAGAAGCAGTGGAAGAGGGGAATAGGTAGGGGGAAGGCTCCCCCAGAGTGGGGCTTTAAAGACCCACATTAGGTAGAAAAAAACTGACCCCATATCAACTGACTTTGGGGCAAAGCAATACATTAGTAATTGTACTTCTGTGACCCAAAAGAGAAGTTTGGCCAACCAAAATTGTTAGCCACACTTCTCTTTTAAATGTAGGCAGTGAAAATACCTGAAGTAGACTTGCATAGCTCCCAACTGTCCCTGATTTTGAGGGACTGTCCCTGATTTGGAACAAAGTCCCACTTTTCTCCTCATTTGTTCCTCATTCTGGTCTGATCTATTCAGTTGTATACAAAATACACTTTTTTTTGTCTTTCAAAACGTGTTTCACGATGGTAAACCTTTCATCCAATTAGTAATGATGGGTTTTACTTCCTCTTTATTTCCCTGAAAAGGTAAAGCATAGTAGCCCATTATGTGTCACTTACCTGACACTGAAGCCCTCGATGTCCCCATTGTCCCCACTAGCAGGGAGCGTCCATCTTTGCCCCTCTTCCTTCTGGGGCCACGAACTCCAGCTCTGTGACTGTTCGGAGTCGCGTGACGTCATTCCCACGCATGTGTGTGGGAGTCGCCACTCACGGCATGGCCCCTATTAGAAATGACATTGGCACATGCGCCGTAGTCATAGCACTCGTATTTTAGTAAATATCTCCTAAACTGTGGAGGTTTAGGAGATATTTCAAGCACCTACAGGTAAACCTTAATATAGGCTTACCTGTAGGTAAAATTGGCTGTACGGGGTGTACAAAGCCAGTATAAAGGAATACTAGTGGTAAAAAAAGCACTTGTAGGTTTAACTAATCATTTTTTTTGTTTGTAATCCTCCTTTAAGGGAGTGTGTCCTATGTCTACATAGTTTTGCTAATAGGTGTCCCTCGTTCCCATCTCAATAAGTTGGGGGGTATGGACTTGTAATTAGCATCTTGCAATCCTCACACTGCAGATCTAACACTGGGAGAGCAAGAAGTGGCAAAAGGAGTCAAAAATTAAATGTGCTGCAGTGCTCATGTGCTAACAAGGCATACGCTGAAAGGAGGAGAGAGCAGAGTGACAGTCTGCGGCTTCTCCTTCACTGTCCAGTCACAGGCTGGGGGTGGGACAAGACCCCCTAAGTGTTAGGAAGGGTTCACAATGGTGCGATGTGGGAAACCCTGCAAATCCTGTGCGGGTTCCCACCTGATTCGCAGACAATTCACACTGACATCTGCGAACCGCTACGGGTGTCAATGTAAAGTTACTAACACCCCCAGATCGGATCACAGTGTGAATTGTGAAATGGCATAGGAATCGGATTACTTGGGTGTGAACACCCATGCAATTCGATTCCAGTGCAGACCAAAAAAGGATCTTGAACCATTTTGGTCTGAATATGATGCAAATTCAGCCATACAATCTGTATGGCTAAATTCGCATTGCACCGGCATCACATGTGTTCTGCACAGCAAATTGCCAGACAGGTAAAACAGCTCTGATACATAGGCATATATATATATATATATATATATATATATGCATTTCAGAATTTTCATGTGTATTTAGCTGTTTGTCTGGAGTTCAGCTTTATTAAAAAAAAAGTTAAATGCGCTAGATAAGACTATACCAGAGCCTGAGTTAGCATGCAAACTAACCCCAACATTTACAGGATGATGAAAAGATAAAGGAGTTTGTGATATAAATCGACAATACACAGAGACAGAGATTACCCGAGATCTCACCCAGGTGCTCTGCCTACATGACAAATGAATCCCATCTACTCTGAGCAGTTATGTAGGATACACACTATAAGAAATTCGAGCAAACGATCATCCGATTTTCCTCCTTGTTGCACAGCAAATCAGAGCCAATGAGTGAAAATTCAAAGGCTTTTAGTCTGTTGTTTATTGTTTCTGATCATACACAGTTTTTCTTTTCCGATCTTTCTTGTGCGAAAATCATACGAAAACGGTACACATTAAACGAAAATCGTTCGTTCTTTTCCCATACGAGAAAAAGTCTGGAGTTTATCCCGTCGGGAATTTTCATCTGAAAATTTGGAATTAGCTGTCGAAAGTTGTACGAAAGTTCTTTGGACAAAAATCCTCGCCCGATTTTCTTATAGTGCAGGGATATGCAATTAGCGGACCTCCAGATGTTGCAGAACTACAAGTCCCATGAGGCATAGCAAGACTCTCAACCACAAGCATGACACCCAGAGGCATGATGGGACTTGTAGTTTTGCAATAGCTAGAGGTCCGCTAATTGCATATCCCTGTTATAGTGTGTATGAGCCTTAAGTCTCCCTTGGCTAAGTGACAGGAAGGGGAATTTACTGCAGTGGTGACTGCTGCTCAGTGTCACAGAGACTTTGTTAGTAATTTATTTAAAAAATGTCTTCACAATCATCCATCACAGAGATGTATCATATAGCTGAAATCTATAGCTATGCTGGAACCCGCACAGGAAAACATTGCAGCCAATTTATAACAACCGAAGCGGAGAAATAACTGACGTTCACAGCAACCAATCCATGCCCCGCTTTAACCCCTTAAAGTATTTTGTATAGGGAAGTTTTTTATTATTTATAAAGGTCAGGTTTTTCTTGCCGTGTTCCCACCAGGGAGATTCGTAAAGCCGAGTTCTGTTAAAAAAAAAAGGTCAGCAGCTACAAATACTGCAGTTGCTGACTTTTAATAAACGGACACTTACCTGTCCCAGGGTCCATCAATATGGGGGAGAAAAGCCCCCGCTCCTCTTCCCCTCCGCTCTGCAGCACTGTAAGGCCCCTTTCACACATGCGGACGATATGTCCGTATTTCATCCATCCGTTTGCGGATGAAATACGGGCATACATTCATCCCTATGGGATAGCGGGTGTCTGCGGATGAACATCCGCAGACATCCGATTTCGTCGGCCTCCCACTGTCCGATTCTGCAGACAGAGGAAAATCCTATTTTTCTATCCGTCTGCAGAGCGGATCGGATGAAGACGGACAGACGGTCCGTGCTCATCCGATCCCTATAGAGGAGAGCGGAGATCTGACAGTCCCTGCACAGTGTTCGGAGACCGCCCTGTCCGCCGCCGGCTCAGCGGGGACAACGGAGCAATCCCCGCTGAGCGAGCGGATCATCACGGGGCGGATCATTACTGATCCGTCCTGTGTGAAAGTGGCCTAAGTGTGGGCGCCCGGCTGTGGCTCCCCCCCCCCAAAAAAAAATTACATGCCAAACGTGGCAGGGGGTCACCTCCCTTAAAGTGAAAGTTCCATTCCGTTTTTGGGTGGATCTCTGCTTTAAGCCGAGTGTGTGTACACAAGTCTGTCGGACAACAGTCCAAAGTACAAACACGCATGCTCGGAAGCAAGGACAAGCTGGAAGCAGTCGGTCTTGTAAACTAGCGTTAGTAATGGAGAATTAATAATTGTGACTTGGCAAATTATGAAACCTCGAAATGCAGCACACATTCTCTTCTTCTTTAATGGGATTAAAGTAAGGGTCTCCAATTTTTATAAATAAAGGGCCAATTTACTGTCCTTTAGACTTTAGGGAGGCTGGATTGTGGTCAGTGGGAGTACAAAATCCTCCAGCATCAGTGGTGCTAAACAAAGCCCCATCACTAGTATTAGTGGGTAGAATGTGCCCCATCGTTGGCATTTGTGGAAGAAATTATGCTCCATCAGTGAGGAATTGTACTCCAAGGGCCAACAAAGTAAGAGGTCACAGTTTGGAGACCACTGCCTAAAAGCATATCTAAAGAAGAAACTTTTTTTTAAAGTTTTGGATAGAGTATAGAGGAGTTAGAACACATGTCAGGTTTTCATGTCTGTCTGTGCCCCCTTTAAGGCACATCACCCTCTCCATTTGTCCTGTCTACAGTTATCACCAAAAGTGAAAATAATTTTTGGCTGACACAGAAATAGAGGGGAAATCATCCAATGGAAACACTATTTCAGGTAAGGGCTTTCCTCTCACTACATGTTTTGGCTGTGGGACACAGTGAAGGGAAATCTTGCCAATAGGACACAAATGGTACAAAAATACTGACAGGGGTTATAACCCCCCCCCCCCCCTCTCTCACCCCAATATGGAAAAAAGTTCTCCTGGTTCCAACATGGCATCATACATGTAGTAGTGGTGCCAAGAAAGGAAAATGACGGTAAGTATTTGATAAAATTTTCCATTTTCCTGTAGCCCATATGGAAGCATACTACCACACGTATGCTACAATGGATTAGCACCAGGAAAATAAAATGATGGTGAGTATTTCATACAATGTTCCATTGTGCCTTTAGTTCTACTTTAACACTGCCTCTTGGGATAACTGGGCAGTGGGCACTTAAATTCCTGCAAGACTACATCTCAGCCCATTGCAGGAGGGCATCCTCATGAGAATTTGAGTAGCCATGGAGGAAGCCGTGAGGAGCATTGCCTCCAACTACACCTTTCAGAAGCCAGGACACAGTGTATAGATTTTGTTTTATTTTCAGTTTGTTTGGGTGGTGGGGGGCTGGCAGGGAAGTGGACCCCTCATTTGCGTTAAAGTAAATCTTGATCTTAAATTAAACCTTTCACGGGAAAAATATGGGGCCTACTATAATTTGTTCCTTGGCTGGAGGGTGGCGTGGTCCATCAGCCGTCACCTAAATGTGACAAAGACGTTTTGGCATCCTTACACTGATCTGGTAGATTAGGCCGGATCTGACAATGTGTTGACATGCGGTAAAACCAGCTACATCAGCTGGTCAGCCCCATCTTTGCATTTAGAATGTGTGGGATGGAAAATCCGGTTATGCACTGATTGTATCTGGCGCTGTAGTATGTCGTATGTAGTCATTGTTTCTGCACAGTCCGGAAGGTAAAGAAAACGTTCCATAGAAATGATCTATAAAAGATCAGCTTCATGCAAATAATGTTATCAGTGTTTAAAATAAAAAATAACTTGTCTCTATGTATAACGTTTGATTATATATGTACAGGAGAACATTTATATTTACTCATGGCTCTGCTTTTTGCTATGGAGTGGCACATAGCGGGGGGGGGGGGGGGGGATTTACTAAACTGGAGAGTGCAAAATCTGGTGAAGCTCTGCATAGAAACCAATCAGCTTCCAGGTATTATTGTAAAAGTTGAATTGAACAAACTGAGGTTAGAAGCTGATTGGCTACCATATACAGCTGTACCAGATTCTGAGTGCCCCAGTTTTAGGAAATCCCCCACAAATGGGTGCTTTACTGCTCATTCTCACAATGCCAATCTATGAGCTGGCACTCGTGCTCTCTCCATGTGACTAATATTCTTTTGCGCCAACTGTAAAGCCCCATTCACATGGGCATTCCATGATTACACGGATCAAAAATGGACTGCAATGTATCATTATGGGTGGTTGGATGTAAGTGGACATGCGTCTGCCTAAATCTGCCCACATCTGGGTTTGTTGAGGTTCATCAGCCCAAATGAAATCAGTTTGCATCCAGTTCCACCTGTAGGGATCAAAAGAGGAAAAATTGGGACACACACAAATGTCACATATATGACATTTCAGATCCGACTCAGCAGAGGACAACGGTCATGCTGCCCATCTCCTTTAAACCCAACTTGTCGCTTACACACTGTCCTTGGTGGTGCATCATTATTCCCTAGTTTATGCAGACAGTATTCCCTGTCTGCATAAACTAGGGGGGACTTCAGAAAGGGTGGGAGGGCGACACTTCCACTTTGACAGCTTCCCGACTACCTCGCGCAGATATGCTGCGGCAGAAGGGGGCACGTACGCAGATTAATGTACCTGTACGTTGCCCTTTAAGAGGCGGCTTGCGTGGCTACCGTGATCGTGGGTCCCGCAGACTCGATGTCCGCGGGCATACCCGTGATTGTCTCATGGTGAGGAAGAACAGTGAGATGCTAATGTAAACAAGCATCTCCCCATCCTGCCTAATGACACTGTCACTGATCACAGCTCCCTTTAATCGGGATCAATGACATGTCACACACAGCCCTTCCCCCCACAGTTAGAATCACTCCCTAGGACACACTTAACACCTACAAGCCACCTAGTTGTTAACCCCTTCACTGACCTTGACATTTTTACAATAATCAATGCAATTTTTTAGCATTGATCGCTGTATTAATGCTAATGGTCCCAAAAATGTGTCAAAATTGCCCGATGTGTCCACCATGTTGCAGTCACTATGAAAATCACAGATCGCCGCCATTACTAGTAAAAAAAATAAATTAGCAATAAAAATGCCATAAAACTATCCCCTATTTTGTAGACGCTATAACTTTTGCGCAAACCAATCAATAAAAGCTAATTTTTTATATATTTTTTGGGGATATTTATTAAAGCAAAAAATAATGCGTTTTTTTTCAAAATTGTCGCTATTTTTTTGTTTATAGCGCAAAAAATAAAAACCGCAGAGGTGATCAAATACCACCAAAAGAAAGCTCTATTTGTGGGAAAAAAAGGACGTCAATTTTGTTTGGGAGCCCCATAGCACGGCTGCGCAATTGTCAGTTAAAGTGACGCAGTGCCGAATCGCAAAAAGTGCTCTGGTCAGGAAGGGGGTAAATTCTTCTGGGGCTGAAGTGGTTACGTTTCTATACCTTCTATGCCTTTTAATTCCACCTGCAGATGGAGGATTATTATTACACATTATTATATGGGAATGTCAACAGTTTACGCAGTGCTTTATAAGTCCATTCATTAGAATAGGGAGCCTGAGAACGGATGTGATGTTGGGATTGTGGCTGCATTAAAGCTCAACTAAGCTCTGTCAATCAACATCAAGGATTTTTCACCCTTATGCTGCTAGAATTAATAAATAGATAGGATGGTATATTATATTTACTTGTTTAAAACTTCTTTGTATGTAAATATGATTCTGTTAAAATGTAATGATGTCAGTAACCCATAAGCCCCCGAAGACATCAGATGAAACATACCTAGGTCGGGTTCTTGTGGTGGCGTCATAATTTTTTGCTCACGATCTTGGCATTTCTGGCCACTTCTACCATCTTTTAGCTGTGTCTCCTGCTGTGTACTAAGCATTGTTTCTATGCACTACTGGTTGGCACTTCTCAAATGTGAGTGTATGTTTTTTATTCTTCAATAAAATATATTTTTTTAGTTTTTCATGATGATGTCTATTTATGTTTAAAAAAAATTCTGTGCAAATGTCTGAACCTTCACCAGTAATCCCTGTATTGTGTCTAATAGGTTTACATTTCCTATTTTATATCCTATGATCATCAGCTCCATCTATATACCTCAAATCAGAAATTTACATTATGGCCATTAGATGGAGCTAATGATCATAGGAAATAAGCATAGTCACCGAATACAGAGATTATTTGTGACGGCTGTTTGAATGCACAGCAGTTTTTTGTTTTTGTTTTTTTATAAATGAACCCCAAGGAGAAGCTTGCATTTTTATTTTTGACCATATTGTATCAGAAGAGGAAGCAAACCTATATGTGAATTTCTATGACGCTGAGCCATAACATTGGTTATCATAAGAGCTTTGTGACTTTCCTAAAAAATAGAGGTCAGACCAAAATGGTGAGCTGCCTTCCATAGTTGGAGTACACAAGTTATCTTTGAGCATGGATGGTAGAGAATCAAGATATAAGAATCAACCATGTATATAATACATTTTCACAATTGTTGTTATATAGTCACTGGAAAAGGTGAGATTGTTGTGTATAAATTCCTTATATATCACATATAGGTTTCTATTTACTAAAGCTGCAGAGTGCAAAATCAGTCTCACTTCTGCATAGAAACCAATCAGCTTCTAACCCCAGCTTGTTCAATTAAAGGGGAGGTCCACCCTAAAAAAAAAAAATGCATAAAAAGTCTCCAAAAAAAAAAAGTTTCACTTATCAGAAATGGCTGTTGCTAGGCAGATCGTCCTAATCTGCCGCTTCCTATTCGGGGGTGATCTTGGGTCTTCTCCTTCTCGCGTTGTCTTCTGGGGAATAGGGCGCTGTGTGTTGTGGGAACTGTGTGTGTGTTCCAAAACACAGCGCGCCCCATTCACAAAACGCTGCGCGACTCGGGCATGTGCAGTAGGAAATGGGCACTGAAGCTGTAAGGCTCCACTGCCTGTTTCCCTTACTTTGAATGGAGGCACCGGGACACGAGAGCAGAGGGATGGGTCAGCCTCGGGCGGCCGACATCGCGGACACCCTGGAAAGGTAAGCGCTTATTAAAAGTCAGCAGCTACAATGTTTGTAGCTGCTGACTTTTAAATATTTTTTTTTTTTTTTTTGCTGGCCCACCACTTTAAAGCAATTGTATAGTCATTTTTTTAACTTTTACCTACAGGTAAGCCTATAATAAGGCTTACCTGTAGGTAAAAAAAATATCTCCTAAACCTGTACGGTTTAGGAGATATTCCCCTCACAATGCGCCACTGACTGCAGCGGCACATGCGCACAAGGGGATTCTCGGCTGAAAGTCCGGCAGACGCCGGACCCTGCCGGAAAGAAATCTCCCGCGCGCATGCGAGGGAGTGACGATATCGCGGCTCCGGCCAATCACAGCGCCGGAGCAATACCCGGAAGACATGCCGAGGGAACATGTCAGCTCCCTCGGCGTGGATCGGGCCCGATGTCGGAGCCTCGTTCTAAGGTAAGTATTTCATAATGAGCTAGTATGCGGTGCAGGTCAAAAAAAAAAACTAAAAAATTTCAGCAGGATAGTGTGTATGGGGCTTTACTGTATATATTTTTTATTTATATGTAACAATTTTATTGTATATTTTTGTTATTTATATGTTACAATTTTATTTTATTTTCACTTGTGGTTCTTCTTAAAAGCTCAGTGTTCCTCAGGCTTACACATCTTTTACCTGCATAAGAGGATCCTGTGGTGACAGCAGTTTGTAAGTATAATCTACATTGTTGCAGACTACTTTCTTTTTCTCCTAATTGTTACAGCAAAGATACTTTCAATACAACATAAGTTTGTTATTGTGGTGTCTCTATGACACTATAGTATCAAACTGGCTGTGGAAACAAGTTATTATTTGGCATGAATAAACAGTGGGATCCAAGGTGAAGAGCGTGGTGTGCTTTATAATATAGAAAGTAGACATGTGCACTGCCGAAAAATTTGTTTAGTTTTTGCTTTCGTTTTCTTTTTTTTGGGTCATTCATTATGATTGAAATCATATTGCGTTATTTCGAATAAATTTGTAACTTCGGAAAAATCCGAATTCGTTATGTTCCATTCGTTTAGATGCTGTATTTGTAAATTAGTAAATTCGTAAATTAGATAATTAGTAAATTCGTAAATTCAATAATTAGTAAATTCGTAAATTTGAACAATCATGAATCCAAGATTTCAAAAATCCAAAAAAATAACTAACTTACTAATAATAACCAACTATTAAATTACAGGTATTGGAATTTCTTTTCAAATTTGTCTGTTTATGAACTTAACAAATACAGGTGGTCCAATTTCATCCGACAGCCCATATAGAACAGCAGGCTGTGTCCGTGTCAGCTCTGCATCAGCGGAACGGACACGGACCAGTCAGCCTCCTTCTCAGTGCAAAGATCCTCTGCTGAGCGAAGGGATACCCTGGCAGACTCTGCCAGTGTGAAATGGGCATTCGCTTTCTTTTTTTCCCCTCTGTTTTTGGTGATCTGACCAGGAAAAACACATCCTATGTAAGGCCTCATTCACACCTTGGCATTTTGGGATCACAGGAAAGTCACTGCGATTCTGCCCAAACAGAATGAACAGGTCAGTCGGCATGTGATTAGCAAACTTGGGCAGAATCGCAGTGATTCCACCCACGATTCCAAATTGACAGGTGTAAATGGGGCCTAAGGCTAGGTTTCCACTAGTACAAATTTTCATGCGAGTTGGGACTGAAAAGTCGCATGACAAGTCGTACCCCATGATTTCCAATGAGTACTGTTCATATTTGTGCGACTTCAAGACGCAGCGACTTCAAAGTAGTCCCTGCCTGCTCTACTTTGGTCCCACTTTGATACGACTTGAGGTCCAAAGACCTCAAGAATACACAGGCATTGCTTCAAGTCGCAACAAAAAATGGCGTGACTTTGGGGACGCAATACTGCAAACATAGCCTTAAGCTATACATCACCCAGGTCAGCGCATTTCTACTGTTGGAGTGGTTTGCATATTGAACGATTACCTGCGGTTACTGACAGGTGTACACCCTCGGACACAAACTTAATCCGGGGTGCTCAGCCATCCCTAACTGCAGGTAACTCCATGTGCGATTACATGCCAATAGCTACAGACAGCCATTGACAGTGTCAGTCTGTCATTGATTTCTACAGACTTCCTGTCTGCAGCAGTTATATAAAAACATCTGGCTGTACCTGCAGCAGGTATGTGCTAATCTGGGTTCACAACACTAATCATTCATACACAAGCCTTTAAATCTGCTGCTTTCATTACAATGATACCTGGTGATCCAGCGATAAAGGTCATTTTTTAGTCACTTCCTGTTAGAGGGTTCTAGGGTCTGTCTGTCACCCAACTGTACCCTATCCTGTCATTATCCACTTGCTGACCGATCCCTAGAGGCGATTCAGTTTGCATTGTGCGCTATACAAGTATTTCATTCATTCATTCATAGCAGGGCGGCCGCGTTGCGCAGGATCACGTACTGTATATACATGATCCTGCATTTCCAGGTATCGGGCGCACATGCAAAAGTACAGCGGGAGCCGCTCAGTGGGCCTGGCGGGCCCGATGTTGGCTGGCACCCTGCAATGGTTCGTTACACAGGCAGAACAGCAGTCTGCCTATGTAAACAAGGCAGATTGCTGTTCTGTCAGTATGGAAGGCATTGATCCTGTGTTCCTGCAAAGCAGGAACACAGATCTTTGCCTTCCACTAGTACAAGCACCTCCCCCACAGTAGTAAAGCACTAGTCAGGCACATAGGTAGCCCCTTGATCACCCCTGATGTTAACCCCTTCCCAGCCAGTGTCATTAGTACAGTGACAGTGCATCATTTTAGCACTGATCACTGTATTGGTGTCACTGGTCCCCAAAAAAGTGTCAGTTAGGTGACATAAGTCGCTGATCGCCGCCATTACTAGAAATAAATAAATATTCTATAAACATATCCCATAAATATATCCCATAACTTTTGCACAAACCAATCAAAATACATTTATTGGGATTTTTTTACCAAAAATATGTAGCAGATTACAAACTGGCCAAAATTGATGAAGAAATTCGATTTTTTTTACATATTTGTTTATTGGCTATGTTTTATAGCAGAAAGTAAAATTGTCGCTCTTTTTGTGTTTATAGCGCAAAAAATAAAAAGTGCAGAGGTGATAAAACACCACCAAAAGAATGCTCTATTTATGGGGAAAAAAAGAACATCAATTTTATTGGGGTACAACATTGCTTGTCCCTGCAATTGTCAGTTAAATTAACGCAGTGCCGTATCGCAAAAAATGGCCTGGTCAGGAAGGGGGGGGGGGGGGTAATGCTTATGGAGGTCAAGTGGTTAAAGAGGTTATAAACCTTCCTGTAAATTTGGACTTATAGATAAGCCTATAATTAGGTACTGTAAATATCTAATAAATATCTAATAAACGTGCGCCATTTAGGAGATATTTACTGTATACTGCACCAATGATGTAATCGGCGCATACGCTCGGAAAAAACGGCCGCCCGTGTCGTTTCTTCAGAAGCGCGTGCCGTGACCGGGAGTGACGTCACGCTACTTCGGCCAGTCACAGAGCTGGAGTCCGTGCACCCCAGAAGGAAGATGGATGCGGCCTCCAGCGGGGACGATGTTGGCTTTGTTTGCAGGTAAGTGTCACATAATGTGCTAGTATGCGATGCATACTAGCACATTATGCCTTTACTTTGCAGGGAAGGGAAAAAATTAATAATATTTGAGAGTTTACTTCCTCTTTATGGACAAGTAGCCATTTCAAAAAGCATTCTGCAAGCATGGGCAGCTGTTGTCCCCATTGGGAAACCCACACTGAGAAATGCCATACAGCAAATGCAGGAAGTGACTGCAAAGAGGCAGCATGAGATCAGCAGCACTGAGATGCAATGGAGGCTAAAAGAAGTCATTTATTTACAAAAATGACAATGGTTTATGATGTAGAGTACTCGAGCAAACTAAATGTCATTGAGTTAGGGATTATCCATGCAGCCCCTCTCCACCCCGGTTCTGACCCTCGCGGTGACATTATCATATACAATGTTATGTGACATTACAGCGCTCTTCCCACTCTCCGGCCTGTCACTGTGAGTGGCTGCAATACAATAAAACAATTTGGTGCGGATATAAAGGGCACAAAGGGACATATCCGGCAGCGGAGCACACCAGCCGGATCCCCAGCTTGTGTCTGTGAATTGTCCGGATGGAGGAAGGGGGGTAAAAGAGCAGACGTGTCCCCAGTGGGAAGGGACCCTGCTAGGGAGAGAGAGGCGTGAGGTCACATCTGCTTACTGTTCCCATCTTCCGCTTCGGGGAGAAGGAGCTATTTCTGTCCCTCTCCCATATCCTCCGCTTCCTTGCGGCTTTCCAAGCTGTTTGCCTCCCAGAGAAAAGTCACTCAGTAGCTAACTACTACCGGCTGCGTTCGCTTGCTCTTCTGTTATCTTCTCTTTTTACTGTTTTCCTGTTTGATGGGCTTATTTACTAAGTTACTGTATAGGAAATGTTTTACAGGGAATACAGGGGAGGGGGGCGGGCGTGCAGCCGGGGCGGACTGTGCTGCTGCATAGGGGGCCGTAAGGCTGAGGGACCTCTAACAGGGGACGGGTTAAAGGAGAAGTCCATCTTTCTGTTCTGACCATGTTCCATGTTACACCCATATTTAATCACTTAAGCCCCGGACCATTTGGCTGGCCAAAGACCAGAGCGTTTTTTGTGATTCGGCACTGCGTCCCGTTAACTGACAATTGCGCGGCCGTGCGATGTGGCTCCCAAACAAAATTGACGTCCTTTTTTCCCCACATATAGAGCTTTCTTTTGGTGGTATTTGATCACCCCTGTGGATTTTATTTTTTGCGCTATAAACAAAAAACTGCGACAATTTTGAAAAAAAAAGATTATTTTTTACTTTTTGCTATAATAAATATCCCCCAAAAATATATCAAAAAAATTTTTTTCCTCAGTCTAGGCCGATAAGTATTCTTCTACATATTTTTGGTAAAAAAAACAAAAACGCAATAAGCGATTATTGATTGGTTTGCGCAAAATTTATAGTGTCTACAAAATAGGGGATCATTTTATGACATTTTTATTATATTCTTTTTACTAGTAATGGTGGCGATCTGAGATTTTAATTGGGACTGCGACATTATGGCGGACAGATCGGACACTTTTGGCGTGATTTTGGGACCATTTACATTTATACAGCGATCAGTGCAATTAAAAATGCATTCATTACTGTGTAAATGTGACGGGCAGTGAAGGGGTTAACCACTAGGTGGCGCTGTAGGGGTTAAGTGTGTCCTAGGGAGTGATTCTAACTGTGGGGGGGGGGGGGGGCTGTGTGTGACACGTCACTGATCACCGCTCCCGATTACAGGGAGCTGTGATCAGTGTCACTAGAGAGAATGGGGAATGTTTGTTTACATTAACATTTCCCCATTCTTCCTCTCCGTGAGACGATCGCGGGTATCCCCATGGACATCGAGTCAGCAGGACCTGCGATCACACTCACGGAGCTCCCGGTGGGCGCGCTCCCGCAAGCCACTTCTTAAAGGGCAACGTACAGGTACGTTAATCTGCCTGTACGTGCCCTTCTGCCAACATATATCTGCGTAAGGCGGTTGGGAAGCGGTTAAAGATGAACTCCTCATTATCTAAATACATTCATCATGTATATTCTTCCTTGAATCTTGGTGTGCTTTGTGTATTTCTTCCAGATCTGTCAGTAATCCAAGGTAAAACGTTATCTCCAGTGGTGGCTGGTGCTCAAAATTATGGGGGGGGGGGGCGCAAATTTTTTGGGAAAAAAAGTCATCAATTGCAGGCACAGTGCCATCAAACGCTGCCACTGTGCCCTCAAATGCTGCCACTGTGCCCTCAAATGCTGCCACTGTGCCATCAATTGCAGACACTGTGCCATCAAATGCTGCCACTGTGCCATCAAACACTCCCAGTGTACTCATTAAATGCTGGCAGTATACCCTTTAATGCCCCCAGTGTTACCCCCTCGCCTACTCACCATCTGCCCGACACTTACTCTGTCTTGGTGGGGCAACGGGTGACGGCGATGAGCGGGGTCCTCCATGCATCTCCTGCCATCCTCATCTCCCGTCCTCTCCTGATAAGTGTCCAATAGCGGTACCTGTCCTTTCAGCCAATTAGGTGACAGGTAACAGAAATGAGCACCTGATTGGTGGAGGGGCGGTTTAGCGTTAGGAAAGCGAATAGTCATTCGCTTTTCTAACACAGGTGAGTGACCTGAGAGTGCTCAGCATGGCGCTTGCAGGTCACCTTTTGATGCATATTAGAGCCTATGGCTCTAATCAGGTGCTTCAAAAACACTCCCCGTTGCTGTAATTCAGGCGCCCTGTGCCCGAAAAGAGGCCTGAATAGGGGGTGGCAGCGGCGGCCATAGATAGATTCATGCAATGCATGAATCTATCTATTGGGTGGCAGGAGAAAAGGGGTGGCGCCCATGCACCCTTAATGCACAGGCCGCCATTGGTTATCTCTGTGCAGGATCTTCCTGTAATAAAGACTCTCTCTCCTTGCGCAGAGGTCTTACAAGTGTACTTTTTTTTTGGAAAAAATTATTTTAAATGAAAAAATAAGAAAACAGTAAAGTTAGCCCAATTTTTTTTATATTGTGAAAGATAATCTTATGCCGAGTAAATTGATACCCAACATGTCACATGTTCAAAGTTGCGTCCGCTCGTGGAATGACGACAAATATTTACCCTTAAAAATCTCCATAGGCGATGTTTAAAAAATTCTACGGGTTGCATGTTTTGAGTTACAGAGGAGGGCTAGGGCTAGAATTACTGCTCTCACTCTAACAATTGTGATGATACCTCACATGTGTGGTTTGAACACCGTTTTCATATGCGGGCGCTACTCACGTATATTTTCGCTTCTGCGCGCGAGCTCGGCGGGATGGGGCGCCCTTACAATTTTTATTTTTCTTATTTATTTTACCTTTTATTTTTACACATTTTTTTTTTTTTTTTTTTTTATTGTGTCACTTCTTTTTCCTACTACAAGGAATGTAAACATCCCTTGTAATGACAGGACCTCTTAAATATGAGATCTGGGATCAAAAAGAGCTCAGATCTCATATTTACACTAAAATGCAATCAAAAAATGTTTTATGTCATTTGAAAAAAAAATGTCCCTTTAAGAGCTGTGGGCGGAAGTGATGTTTTAAAAAACATTAGGGTATATATTGTGTTTTTAAAAAAAATTAATTGAAGTGCATTTTTTCCTAAAAATTGCGTTTGAAAAAACACTTATTATAGGCTTATCTATAGGTAAAAAGTTTACAGATGAAGTTTGCTTCCTCTTTAATGGATTCACACATGTGCGGAATTGCAACTCTGTTTTCACAGCTATTTGAAAAAGTAGTTGTTCAGCAGTTCAGGTCAAGTTTAGATAAGTAACAGGTCAGGTTTAGATAAAGATCAGGTCAGGCTTAGATAAGGAGCAGGTCAGGTTTAGATAAGGATCAGGACAGGTATAGATAAGGATCACGCCAAGTTTAGATAAAGATCAGGTCAGGTTTAGATAAGGATCAGGACAGGTATAGATAAGGATCACGCCAAGTTTAGATAAAGATCAGGTCAGGTTTAGATAAAGATCAGGTCAGGCTTAGATAAGAATCAGGTAAGGCTTAGATAAGGATCAGGTCAGGATTAGATAAGGATCAGGTCAGGATTAAATAAGGATCAGGGCAGGTATAGATAAGGATCAGGTTAGATTTAGATAAGGGTCGGGCCAGGTTTAGATGAGGATCAGGTCAGGTTTAGATAAGGATCAGGTCAGGTTTAGATAAGGACCAGGTCAGCTATAGATAAGGATCAGGTCAGGTTTAGATAAGGACCAGGTCAGCTATAAATAAGGATCAGGTCAGCTATAGATGAGGATCAGGTCAGCTATAGATAAGGATCAGGTCAGGTTTAGATAAGGATCAGGTCAGGTTTAGATAAGGATCAGGTCAGGTTTAGATAAGGACCAAGTCAGCTATAGATAAGGATCAGGTCAGGTTTAGATAAGGATCAGGACAGGTATAGATAAGGATCAGGTCAGGTTTAGATGAAGATCGGGTCGGGTATAGATAAGGATCAGGTCAGGTTTAGATAAGGACCAAGTCAGCTATAGATAAGGATCGGGTCGGGTATAGATAAGGATCAGGTCAGCTATAGAAAAGGATCAGGTCCGGTTTAGATAAGGATCAGGACAGGTATAGATAAGGGTCAAGTCAGGTATAGATAAGGATCAGGACAGGTATAGATAAGGATCAGATCAGGTATAGATAAGGATCAGGTCGGGTTTAGATAAGGACCAGGACAGGTGTAGATAAGGATCAGGTCAGGGTTTTACCCTGTCCACAACTGATGACATGTGCGATTCAGAAGCATTCCCATAGAAGTCAATGGGCCTGAATTGGAACCTGAGCCAGACCACACTGCTCAGAAAACTGGCAGAACTCTTTTTCAATTCGCACTGAATCCGCACTGCGGCTGCTCCGGACATATGTGAACAGGCACAATAGAAACCAAGGTTATTTCACGTCATGCAAATTGGATGTGGTTCAAAATGCATCCTAATCGCATATATAAACCGACTCAGAATATGTTACCTTAACATCATAGTCCTGGTGTTTTCTTGGCCACTTTCCAAGGTGAACTGCATATATATATATATATATATATATATATATATATATATATATATATATATATATATATATATATATATATATATATATTGATTGCAATTTACTTGTCCATCTGCTGACACTCTGCCTTTATTTTGATCTCTAGTATACTGTATATTACTTTGTGAAGATCTGTGGTCAGCTCCTCGAAGACTTAAAGGGGTTGTAAAGGTACATTTTTTATTTGCTACATAGGTTCCTTTAAGCTAGTGCATTGTTGGTTCACTTACCTTTTCCTTTGATTTCCCTTCTAAATGTTTTTTTGCTTTGTCTGAATATCTCACTTCCTGTTTCTCCTCAGTAAACTTCTCACCATCATCCGAGCTGGTGGTTAGTCAGCCAGAACAGCTTACTGAACAGCTTACTGGGGAGGAACAGGAAGTGAGAAATTCAGACAAAGAAAACAAAGAAAAAAAACATTTAGAAGGGAAATCGAAGGAAAAGATAAGTGAACCAACAATGCACTAGCTTAACCACTTCAGATCCGCGCTATTGCCAAATGACGGCATTAGCGCGGACCTACATTTTCAGGACTACGTCTATTGACGTCGTCCTGGTTACGAGCGGCCTGCGCGCCCCCTGAGGGGCGCGCGCGGCGCGCTCTGTGATCGGCGAGTCCGTGAGACTCGCCTGATCACCGATCCGTGTAAGGGGTCGATCCCGACCCCTTATCACGTGATCAGCTGTCAGCCAATGACAGCTGATCATGTGATAGAACGGAGCCGGTAATCGGCTATTATTCCTCCTCGCGCTGACAGCGCGAGGAGAGAAAAAAAAAGCCGATCACCGGCGGCTGTGATCGGGACATCAGTCCCGATCACGGCCATCAATACATGTGCCCACCTGCCACCTGCCTGTGCCCACCTGCCTCCCGCAGTGCCATCCTGAAGTAAAATAAAAGAAAAAGTAAGTGCCCCCCGTCAGTGCCCCCTGTCAGTGCCCATAGTGCCCACAGTGCCACCCACAGTGCCACCCACAGTGCCACCCACAGTGCCACCCACAGTGCCACCCCACAGTGCCACCCACAGTGCCACCCAATCTGCCTCAAAGGTGCTGCACCCCAGTGCCGCCCATCAGTGCCCAGCAGTGCCGCCCATCAGTGCCCAGCAGTGCCGCCCATCAGTGCCCAGCAGTGCCACCTATCAGAGCCACCTATCAGTGCCACCTATCAGTGCCCATCAGTCCCATCTATCTGTGGTACCTATCAGTGCCCATCCGTGCCACCCATCCGTGCCACTTATCCGTGCCACCCATCCGTGCCATCTTATCTGTGCCCATCTTTGCCCATCAGTGCCGCCTTATCTGTGCCCATCGGTGCCGCCTTATCTGTGCCTATTAGTGCCGCCTTAACTATGCCTATCAGTGCCCACCAGTGCAGCCCATCAGTGCCCACCAATGCAGCCCATCAGTGCCCACCAATGCAGCCCATCAGTGCCCACCAATGCAGCCTATCAGTGCCGCCTAATCAGCGCACTTCAATGAAGGAGAAAAATGACCCGTTTGCAAAATTTTATAACAAACTATTAAAACATGATTTTTTTTTTTTTTTTTTTTTGCATCTTTTTTTGTTTGTTTAGCAAAAAATAAAACTCCGAGCTGTAACTAAATACCACCAAAAGAAAGCTCTATTTGTGGGAAAAAAATGATAAAAATTTCATTTGGGTACAGTGTTGTATGCCCGCGCAATTGTCACTCAAAGTGCATCAGCGCTGAAAGCTGAAAATTGGTCTGGGACTGAGGGGGGTTTAAGTGCCCAGTAAGCAAGTGGTTAAAGGAACCTATGTAGAAAATAAAAAAATTACCTTTACAACCCCTTTAACTACATATACAGAATTTTATGCTGGATCGCTCAAGCTCCCCGCATGTTATCTGACTTAGGAATGTTTTTGCTTTCAGTTCAACTCACAGGATGTGAGGACACCACATTTCTGGCAGGATCGTCAGGTATTTTTTGTACCTACTAAAGTTGTTTTAAGCCTGAAAAATGAAAACGAAAGTGTCTTCCATATCTAAGAACGGGTAAGCTAAAATATTTTACGATGTTGTTTTTCAGCGTAGTTATCCTTTAAACGCATAATAAAGTGTTCTTAAAGTGAACTTATGCCTGTCCTAGGCGTGCACACATGGGGTGCGAGGTGTGCCTGGGTACACCCTAATCAGCCTGTACTGTGCAGATTCCCCCTGCTTGCCTGGCTGCAGAGAAAGGAATTGGGGAATCTCTGTCCTAAGTCCTTTTCTCTGTCTCAAAAGTGAGATATCAGGGGATCTGTTTATACCACTGATATTTCACCAAAGCCCCTTTAGGGCTCCTAAAAAAAAAAATATATATATATATATATATATATATATATATATATATTAAAAAAAAAAAGATGAAAAAAGAACGTTGTAAAAAATATATAAAAAAATTGTAAAAAAAAAAATATATAAAAAAAAAGTTGTAAAAATAAATAAAAAAAAGAAAATAATACAAATAAAGATAAACTGCTGACACCAATCTCTGCCCTACTGGCTTGTCCACTGCCATATCTAATACACACGCATGTATGTTTGAGCTTTGGGGTGCACATCCTAATGCAATAGGCTGCGCACACCTATGATTCCTGTGTTGGCTCAGTATACACCAAGGTCAGCTAGGTCTTACGCTCTACAGGAAATTGACCAATTGCTTCTGCTGAAAGGGGACACCGTCCATCACCAATGGAGAAGATCAAAGGTCAAGCTTAATTTACACTGTTTCAACCCAACAACCATAAACTGATCCTAATAGAAATGCCAGCAAATTCCATACGTTGGTTGGAGAGCAAGTCAAAACTTGTATTTTCCATTGTACCCGAGCCCTCTGGTGTAGTTCTATTTTCAGCTCATAAGGGCCTATACTGAAGAAGTAACTGACAGGCATGGCGTCCTAACTGGCTATAGGGAGCCGGGACCAGTGACATCAGTGACATGCTTCAAACAGACACTATGTCCTCTACAGTTCAAAAGCCAGCCCTTGCATTGACCTGAATGTCCTGTACACTCAACGCTCCTTCCTGTTTTTACTGTACAACCTCTCGGGCCTCGGAGATGGCCAGTGCTACTGTATTACACAGATCCAGAAATAAGACATTACCCATTGGATGCCACTTTTCCTAGTATGGTAAGAATGTACTCAGGTAGATTTAATATAAAATATAATATAATTTATATTAAAATAATAAAAAATTATATAAAATGTATTAGGTTGCCCAGAAATGTTTAAAATTAAGTGGAAGTGCAAACACGATTCAAGATGTAGGAGAGATTTACTTGCAACACGAGCTCAAGCAATAGAAGGTAGAGGGTGGCGCATTAACATTTTATATACCTGGTCGCAGACATACAGTGCCTTACAAAAGTATTCACCCCCCCTTGGCTTTTGACCTATTTTGTTACATTACAGCCTTTTTAGTTCAATGTTTTTTTTAATCTGAATTATATGTGGTGGATCAGAACACAATAGTCTAAGTAGGTGAAATAAAATTAGAAAAATATATACTGTATATATATATATAATATATATTGTATTAATAAAAATAGGAATTATCAGAGCATGTGAAACGAATAAATATATAAATATAAAAATACTATTGTTATATGTATAAACCACACAGAGTTATCAGGATGCAATATTTCTGAGTGCTCCTTTGATACTGTTTAATAAGGCAGATAATCTGGATGCGGTTGAAGAATGAAGATCCATTTATGATAATTTATCACTAAACGTATTACGGAAAATAAATGTATCATTAATTAAAATTGAATTTTCCCATCTTTTCCATGGAGGGGGTGTTTGCATTGGTTGCACAGTTGCTATGATATAATCAGACCCATCAAGAAGCTCTGATGTCTTCTTTAGTTACATTGTAACTCTACCTTGAAATGGACATAGATAATATCTCAGAGATCTACAATGGGGTGACAGTGATTTATTATCTCTTTTTTTTTTCCCAGAGACAGTGAACAATACTTAGTAGATCTGTCTAGTTAGTAGACGGGTTCCTAAGGGCCGGTTCACACAGCGAGGCGAGGCGAGGCGACACGGCTCGCCTCACCTCGCTCCCGCAAGTCGCCCCCGTTCTGTACAATGGAACCGTTATGAGAGGAGCGACTCGAGTCGCTCCGACTCAGAAAAAAGGTTCCTGTACTACTTCGGGGCAACTTCGGGGGCGACTTGCATTGACTTCTATACAGAAGTCCTCTGCAAGTCGCCGCTGAGCTCCCCGCAGGTCGCGGCGAGGTAAGTCGGAGACGCCTCGCCGCGCCTCGCTGTGTGAACCGGCCCTTAACGTTTTAATCTGAGGATCCAAGTTAAACTAGCCATACACTAGTACATTTTTGAACAACTGTTTATATGAACATTCAAACGAAGATTATCATCAAGTTGATGACTCCACAAATGTCGTTCAAAAGTTGTTCAAAACTTTGTTTGCTTTAATGACTCTAAAATCGAACAAACGTTCCTGTTACAAAAGTTTTGTGTGTATGACCAGCTTAAGAAAACTACTACTGTACTGGGACCTAAAATGAGAATTGTTACCAAAATGTCAGCCAAGCCAAACCAAACAATGAGCAATAACAATGACCATATAACACACTGTGAGGCTCTTCGTCATTTCTTTAAGCTTTAGTAAAGACGAGAGAAATTTTCTTTAAGAGATTTTCAACCAGAGAAGGGGTTTCTTTACCTCAGCACCTTGCTGGTGTAGTTCCCTTTGTTTCCCTCCTTGCACGCACACTGGTCATTCACACACTGTATTGTCAAAAGTATTGGGAAGCCTGCCTTTACACAAACATGAAATTTAATGGCATCCCAGTCTTAGTCTGTAGGGTTCAATATTGCGTTGTCCCACCCTTTGCAGCTATAACAGCTTCAACTCTTCTGGGAAGGCTGTCCACAAGGTTTAGGAGTGTGTCTATGGGAATGTTTGACCATTCTTCCAGAAGCGCATTTGTGAGGTCAGGCGCTAATGTTGCAGTCTCTGTTCTAATTCATTCCAAAGGTGTTCTATTGGGTTGAGGTCAGTCAAGTTCCTCCACCCCAAACTCGCTCATCCGTGTCTTTATGGACCTTGCTTTGTGCACTGGTCCAAATCATTTGGTGGGGAGGAGGGGGGATTATGGTGTGGAATTGTTTTCCAGGGCTTGGGCTTGACCCCTTAGTTCCAGTGAAGGGAACTCTTAAGGCATCAGCATACCAAGACATTTTGGACAATTTCATGCTCTCAACTTTGTGGGAACAGTTTGGGGATGGCCCCTTCCTGTTGCAACATGACTGCCACTTCCCCTTGACCCTAAGATTGATTCAAGTTCAGGGGAGAACACAACAGAGGGATCTAGGTTATTTATTTTTTATTTCCAACCTACGCAGTTTGAAGGCCTGCTCATCCTCCATCTTCCTGTTTTTATTACATGTCTGACAAAATTTCCACAGGAGTCGTTTCACTATTAGTGAACCAGTTTTTTTCTTTGAACGCCCATTCACATGCAGGATTTATTCCGCTGCCCATGATTGTTTTTCCCCCCCTAGGTGGGAATGAAAGCTTTGGTAAACCATCGTCTGGAAATTTTCCTTACACTGATTTAACCAATAAAGACAAAATGACTGTGATAGCGATTGCTGATCATATATTCTGTTCAATACAGCACTTCATAAAATGTTGTAAACAAATGCACCATGATGCTCCTGTCTGTGGTTACCCGTGGCAGGAAAGACGCGGCATACGTAGGCATGCATCATTGCCTGACTTTTATAAGGTGGTGGGTGATATTTCCCTGTCGTCATAGTATTTATATACCCAGGCAGACCTGACTCACTCAATTTCAGAAGTTCTTCACATCTGCTGCTCCCTGTGATGTGGCTTGTCAGTAGCTGTCAGTGCATGTCCTGCTATTTCATTTTTATATTTGGCAGAGTTGAGGTTTCAAGTGTTTTACAAGAGGAAGAAGACAAGATTAACCCTTGTGCACGATCCTAGCCTGTGCAGTGCTAAGAAGGCATCCTACCCACTGAGCCAGTTTAATCATCGACAAGCACATGCTGCTTGGCGTCTGGAAATGGGAGCCTATCCAGGATGTAGGCCTGTAGCTGGGCCAGTATTTACGAGGCCAATGTACATTCAGAAAGCTCTGCATTGCTAGGTATGAAAGTATTTCAGAGAATAATGCATACTTCCCAACGTTTTCAGATGCAAATGAGGGACTCTGTGCTTGAAGATCATTTTTAGTAATATTTGGTGTATGCATGCTAAATGTAACAATTCCAGTTTTTTATTGCTTCTCACAGAGATCCAAGTGCTCCTCCTAATAATTATCTATCTCTCTAGTGCAGAAGTTTCCAAACTGTGGCACTATACTTGCCTTGGAGCACTTCTACTCCCACTGATACAAGGCACCATTCGTCCCACTAACACCATCAACGGGGTGCTGATCCTCGCACTGACATCAATGATGGGGGCATTATTCTGGCCACCAACATCGACCATGGGGCATTATTCCTCCCACTGACACAGACCATGGGGCACTACTCCTCCCACTGACAGCATTGATGGGGCACTATTCCTACTCCCACTGACCATCAAGCCTGAGGCGTTCTGTACTCTCACTGATGCTGGGCCATTTTCTACTACCACTGACCAATCAGTCCCCCTTAAAGTCTGAAGGACATTATACTGGCCCTTTGTTTAGAAAGTTTGGAGATGCCTGCTCTAGTGGATTGGTGCCATCTTTATTCAAACATCACCCAGGATCATCATCTACTTCCTAAACTGAGATGCTAAGGCTAGGCATCCAAAAGCTCCAGCGGTCTTGAATTGTGGACGGTTCCTGACATCATCAAGCCCAGAGAAGGCTCCATAGACCAGGAACAGTCCACTGCTGGACCGTAGGGGACTGTGAGGGAGCGCCATTTTCTTGTGGCTAAGTACAAAGTTCCACTGTACAGTCTGACCACCGAATGACAGGAGACTACTTTCTCCTGTCTGCAGCAGACTGATAACATCATCTCAACGTTGGCACAATCACTGGCTTCAAGTTCAAGTGCAGATTTTAATGATAAAAAGTACAGCTTGACCGAAAAACAAATAACATTGTCGTATAATGTGGCATGCCAGGAATTTATTCAAGCAGACTCGTAAAGTTAGTGACACTTTAAAACACATTTCTTCTTTGAAATTAATATTTTGGGCCATCTCTTCTCTTGTTACGTTCAGGTTACGTAATGGCTATGCAGTATATTAAACATACAGTACATATAAAACAAAGCAGTGACACAGCAGTTTGCACTGACATCGATTAACTCAGAGCAATAATAAGCCGGCAGATAAACAAGGCTGGCTTATAGAGAGAGGTGCATCCAAATTCAATAATGAGTCATTACAGTTCCACCAAGCAATTAATGTTCTGGTAACAATGTTAAGCTGACACAACAGATGAAAATACAATTTTTCTATCTCGTTTTCGATCCAATTTTCTGATCAAATTAAAAAAAATATCCAAACTAATAGCTCTCTATTTCTTACTGACCACTGGGAAATTGAATTGAAGACTTCCTAATCGAATGTAGCAGTAAAGACTTTCGCTGTCTATCAGATTATTGATGGGTCTTTTGTTTTCAATTAATTTTGTTTCAAAGGCAGTTATTCTTTAAAAGAACCAAACTGAACCAATAAACTTATTTTTTTTTTTTTTATCTTTTATTTAATCAAAAGACAAGATCCATAGCATGAAAGCAGTGGAGATGAAAGAATATACATCATCATACAACATCGTATAAAGAAACAAGAGGAAAAGCAACGTGTATTACTAGAATCCAGACTGCGTTATGCGTTTCCCGGCCTGTGTACCTTCAAAACATAACAGCATATCTACTCAAAGATGAGAAGAGGCCAATATTGAAAGGGCGAAATGAATTCCCATCCCAAGGAGAACGAGGCAAGGATGCCCCCTGTCCCCGGGTTATTTTTATTCTTGTCCTCGAACCGCTGGCCATTGCCCTTAAGGCAGACCCTAACATTAATGGCATTGCCCTATGCGGGAGATTGCTATAAACTGAACGTGTTCGCGGGCAATGCCCTCCTGACCCTCACCAACCCTCCAGGCCCTTGTAACCCGCTTTGCTGCCATTTCAGGTCTCCAAATTAACCCACACAAAACAACTGCCCTGAAAATTACTCTCCCGGGTTCCCTAGCCTCACATCTCCAATCTTCCTCCCCCTACTGCAAGTTGACCCTCTCTTATGCTTATCTTTTCTCTGCCAATTTCTACCCGCTTTTGCACACTATCACAGCTGTCATGGCGTACTGGCGATTCCCCACCTTATCCTGGATCGGCCAAATTCACACATTTAAGATGATCAGCCTCCCAAAGATTCTTTACTATTTTTGGACTCTTCCTGTCCAGGTCCCTGCTTTCTATCTGCAGCTACTCCAGAACAGACTTCTCACCCAGTTAGTAAGGTTGAATAAAGACACCAGTCCATCCAGTTCAACCTGAGTGAGTGTCTACTATTGCCCCTATCCCTCACACACTCACATCACATGTCCCTACCCTCAAGGAGCCCATGATCCAATGTCCCCATTCATATACTAAGGTCGATTTTGGACAGAAGCCAATTAACCTACCTGCACGTCTTTGGATTGTGGGAGGAAACCGGAGTACCCGGAGGAAACTCATGCAGACACAGGGAGAACATGCAAATTCCAGGCAGGTAATGTCATGATTGACATTTTACTGCTAGGTGAGAGTGCTACCCACTACACCACTGTGCCACTAATAGGTTAAGGGGACGGGCTGGGCATTCCAGACATTGCAAAATATTATCAAGCAGCCCAAATTTCCCAACTCTCCATGCTCCATGTGACATCTGACATACCCCTATGAGTTCTCTTGGAGGTGCCTAACTGCGTGCATAACGCACTGACCCCCGGCCTCGGCTTGAAGGTCGGTGTCAGTTTATAACTTATACCCTTATAATATGTTTTATTATGTATTTTAGTGTGAACTTTTATCATATGCTTCATGCCCATATCCCCTGCGTGGGAATTTGTTATCTGGTTTCCCCCTTTTTATATATCAATAAAAACATTGTACCAGAAAGGACAAAATAAACACGATTCCATGGATCCCGCTCAGACCATTTTTCTTGTTTTTATAGAGTGGAGCCGTAAAGATACGGAGAAAAATAGAAGAAGAAGGCATCAAAAAGCAAAGGAAGATAAGTTGAAAGAAAGTGAGAAGAAGTGGGGGCGAGAGAGGTAGAGGGAAAAAAAGGGAGGTGGTCGCAAACAAGGAGGGGGGGGGGATAAATGGAAGTGCAAGAGTGTTATGCAATTTATTTAATTATTTCTGCCAAAATTCATATGTCTCACATGAGAAGTTTAAGGTGAATTAAATCGGCAGTGAACGGATAAACTTTAGCAACGTTTTCTGTTTGATCTTATTTGTTAATCAGTTACTTTTTTACTCATTTTTGATCGTATTAGTAATCAGAATCTGGATGAAAGTAATTGCAAAAAAGCTACATTAATGGTCAACCTGAAGGCAATTGAATAGATTACTACAGACCACCTCCCACCACCTCACTGCCAGCAACTTCATCGTAAAGGCAGTCTCCTTCAATCCAATTTCTGATGTATGTCATCTGGAAGACTCTTAGTTGGTATTGTAGGGTATATAGGCTGCCAACCAGCTGCTGACAAGACCTGTGCTTGTCCAATTCACTTCTAATCTATTCACATTGTTTTCAGTTTCAAGCCCCAATGAAGGAGGCATTGTTGGACCCCAAAAATGTAACGTAAAAAATGTTTTCTCTTCTTAAGTTCATTTCCATTATTCTCGTCTAGGCAAGAATGACCTACCTGGACCGGCGCATGCACAGGAATGGCATGGGTCACTTCAGGATCTGCTGTGACATTTATGCGCATATATGTGGTCCTGCAAACTGCCTCCTTGGATCTCAGGATGCAACTTGTTGGATCTCGCACATGTGCAGAAATGGCACAGGAGTCTCTGCCAGTTTACTGTCAGATGCATGGCAAGCCTATGCACGCGCAAAGGGTTGGGCGCATGCGCGGGTATGCTCATAGACCTGGCAAATATCTTTGTGACGTATCTGCACATGCACTGTATATGAATTCAAGGTGGTATTGCAAGAGAGGAGTAGTGTAGGGAGAACTTTACCTACAAGCAAGACAACGTTGAACTCCATGGATTAGTAGATATCCAATTTTTAGGATTTAAAAAACATATTGTTAATTGTAAGGTTGGAATTCCTACTAAAAGTGTTATACTACACTAAACATTTCATCCATCCCCTGAATTATTATTATTTGAAAAGCTAGCATAAAGAAAAACTTGGTGGTGTAAAATAAACACTTGTGGGTTTAACCAATCATTTTTTGTGTATTAATTCTTCATCAGGGGGCAAAGCAGGACACATCCTGTGCCTACATACATATAACATGTCCCTCTTTGCCATTGCTGACGGTTGGGAGGCATGGGCTATTTACAGAATCACCTAGCAATCACAATCATAACTGCTTATACTGCAAAATGGCCAGTGACCTACAAAGGGGAAAACTGAGCCTGGTGGTATTACAGCACCATGTGTGGTCCCAAACAAGCCTTCCATTTGTCTCCAAAAGAGGTTAAAGGTGTACCACTTGACAGCAATTCCATTTGCATGAGGTTGACAGGCTTTAGGAAATGTGAAAAAGATCAGCTTGGCTGGAAAAAGAGAAGAGCAGAAGGGGGAGGACGAGGTGAATAGGGCCTTAATGGACATCATTAAAAACAAAACAAAGGCAGAGATTGTCCTATATCCCTTGCTGCTAAAACAATGGAGTTTCTGCTCGGTCAGCCTCTGTCCCCTCTGTGGGAAAACAGAGGGGACCCATTTCCTTGTTATATATTGGGAACTTCAATGGAGTAGAAGAGAACTGGAGAGGGTGTGCTCAACCAGTGGAGGAGAAATGTGAGGAGGCGATTCACAGGAACACTTCAAGGCAAAGGCCGCTAAATCTCTCAGCACTAATCCTTATCCTGTCTGCCTTTGGAATAATTGTTCACTTTAATTGCTAGTTCCCTGTTAAAGGACAACGTTTTGAAATCAATTCTAGATAGTGGTGTTGTCTTAACACATTGAGCTGTCTGGGTTTTCTTTTAAGTGGAGACTTTAAAGCCAGTCTGTCACCTAGAAATAACCGGACAGAACTTTCAATTAAAGCTGGCTATACGCTAGTAGATTTCAGAACAAACGTTTGCACAAAACATGCACGCCTTGGTGAATATCGTTTGAAAGAAACACAGAAGAGTGACAGCTGAAATAAAGACAAAAAGTCATGATAGAAAAAAAAGACATTGAGCCTGCCCCAGTTTTTTTTTTTAATATAACAATAATACTATTGTTTGTAATTTTTTTTTGTCTGAGTATAGGTCTATGTTTGCCTAAGCATGTTTGAATCCACCTACTGTTGACTGACTCACTACCTCTACTCTAACGCCGCGTACACACGACCGGACTTTTCGAGGGACTAGGTCCGACGGTCTTTCCGACAGACTTTCGGCGGAGTTCCGACGGACTTTCCGAATGAACGGACTTGGCCACACACAATCACACCAAAGTCCGACGGATTTGAACGTGATGACGTACGACTGGACTAGAATAAGGAAGTTCATAGCCAGTAGCCAATAGCTGCCCTAGCGTCGGTTTTTGTCCGTCGGACTAGCATACACACGCGAACGGAGTTCCGGTGGAAAAATTTAAAACATGTTCTATTTCTAAAGTCCGCCAGATTTTTGGCAAGCAAAGGTCCGATGGAGCCCACCAAGATTGAATTGTCTGATGGACTCGTTCCGTCGGACCTTTGCTGTCAAAAAGTCCGGTCGTGTGTACGTTGCATAAGTTTATTCCAAGCATTAACTCCCCTCTGTAAAATAATACTTTTTAAGATTGATTTTGATCCTTCTTCCTGCTAGTTTGAGGTCATGTCTCCATTGTCTTGATCTTGGCTTCTTATTGAAGATACTGCCCCCCTGAA
This sequence comes from Lithobates pipiens, assembly GCF_037356315.1. Lineage (NCBI taxonomy): Eukaryota > Metazoa > Chordata > Amphibia > Anura > Ranidae > Lithobates > Lithobates pipiens. Next base: position 573,879,740 of record NW_027507903.1, read on the forward strand.
CCTTATTCACACTAATGTATGTAGATACAGGTTTCAGACATGTCTCCTCTTTCCCTTCTTTCATCTAGGTCAGGGGTCTCCAAACTTTCTAAGCAGAGGGTCAGCTTACTGTTCTTCAGGCCTTAGGGAGGCCAGACTTTGGCCAGTGGAAGTATAAAATCCCGGGGTATTAGCATCCCATTAATAGGAGGAATATTGGTGGTGCCAGTAGGGGGAATGGTGCTCCATCATTGCTGTCAGTTGGTGGAATAGTTCCCCAAGGGCCAGATAAACGCAAGCACCGGGCCACAGTTTGGAGACCACTGCTATAGACTGTACATATTATGTTTCTGAAGTCTCCCCTGATATGTTTTATCTCACAGGCCTTTCGCCATTTTTGTTGCTCCTCTCCGAACTCATTCTATCTTATGGTTTTGAACGTACTTCACAATTTTGGTTGCTTTTAACATGTAATTTTGGAATGAATGGACTTTACCAAACATAAACCACATTCACTGTTAGAAATTTATTTGGTCAAGAAAAAGTTTCCATCCTGCTCCTTCAAATTTTCTTGTCACTGCAGTCAAAAACAAACGTTGATTTGACACCACAAATGATTAGAAAATTGTGTGAATGTTCTGAATACAAAAATCTTCTAAATTAAATTCTACTAATGCAAACTAATGTCAAACTTCAGGTTGGCCACAAAAATGAAATGTGCTCCCCAATATATGATGAAACTATTGCTTGTTTTTCCAGTTAATCAATAGGGGGGGGGGGGGGACTTATCTTAGTCCGTGTTCCTGTAGCCTTTCTCTCAACTAATTCTTGTAGTGACAAATGATCCCTAGAAGCCACTCTTTTTCTCTGATCATGTCACCACCCCTCTCGAGAAAGGCATCATCTGCAATCCAGAAGAAGTGGCCATTGCTGGTCCTGCATTGTACGTGATGACATTGGGGACCTGCTCACATGCTGGAGAGGAGTTCTGGCTGCTACAGGATTGTGGGTGAAGGTAAGTATTAAAGTGGTACTAAAGTTTCTGATTTTTTGTTATAAAAATAACAAACGTCATATTTACCGGCATTGTGTGATGGTTTTGCACAGAGCAGCCCTGATCCTCCTCTTCTCGGGTATCTTGCGGGAGCTTCTGGCTCCTGCCCCCTGCTGAGTGCCCCCAGAGCAAGCTGCTTGTTCTGGGGGTACACGTGTGTTTATATAAGACACACAGTGCGCAGCTCGGTGTCCCCCTCATTGGCTGTGATTGACAGCAACGGGAGCCATTGTGTCTCAGCCAATGAGGTGGGAGAGACTTGGGAGAGACGCTGCTCTCATGCACATCGCTGGATCAAGGTCGGGCTCAGGTAAGTATTAGGGGGACTGAGGGGGGCTGCTGCACACAGAAGGTTTTTTATCTTAATACATTAGGATAAAAAACCTTCTGACTTTGCAACCACTTTAAAGTATAACTAAAGGCAAAACTTTATTTTTAGTTTTGGATAGAGTGGAGATGGATTATAACACCTGTCAGTTTTTATTGCTGTCTATGCTCCCGTTGGGGAGATTCACCCTCTTTATTTGTCCTGTTTACCTTTTATCATTGAAAATTAAAGTAACAGAAAACCCCAAATTTTAGGATGTCCCCAGAAAAGTAATAGAGTGGGAACCTTCCAATGGGAACACTAGTTCAGATGACCTGGGGGCCCCAAGTGATTCCCTTAATTTGCAGGGATTTGCATTCACTTCCTGTTTGGCTATGGGACAGGAAGTGAAGGGGAATCTTCCTAATGGGACAAAGATGGCAAAAATAAACCTTACAGGGCTTTTAACTCTCCCTTACTCTTTTCAAAAGGAAAACAAAAAGATTTGCCTTTAGTTCTACCTTAAGATTCACTTTAATTGCCCCCAAATGCACATATGGTGCGTTATAACACAACAGGTGCAAATGCTGTGTGCATCGCCGTGCACTGTATTCTAAAGAAAATAGAGCAGGACCTGTTTTGTATGTGTTCTAGTACACCGACAGCCTGTTGCACCTCAACGCACAAGAAAACATGCATTGTAAGAAGTCTGCATTGTAGCATGAATGAGCCCTAATACCTATATATATATACCATCTAACCCTCCCCCTTTCGTTTTCTATGCCTTGCTTGAATAAAATTGCTGTAATCTCTACACCTGGGCCAGTGAGAGTGAGGGAGGAAGAGACGATGAAGCAATGGGAAGTTTGCGCCAACTGACCTAGTGACAGTTATTACAAACAGTTCAGGATGAGTTGGCAAACACTTTGCCGGTGCCAGTAACGTGCGGAGCTCTAACAGTTATTCAGCTCATAGTGCAGGACACGTGTATTGTATCTCATGGCAGAATGCAATGATGTCTTCCTTATCACAGATAACATCAGCAGTGGCATGTGCCTCATCACAGTACCCTGTCACTGCAGGAGTGTGACCGAGGCGCCAGTGAGAGAGCGTGGTTCCCCTGCCCAGCGCTGCTGCCCATTGTTCTGCTCTGCAATAACAAACAAGGCTTTGGATGAGAAGGGTTTGGTCTCCCAGAGAGAGCTGACCCTGATCACCATTGTTGTCTGGCCGACCTGCGTCAGACACAGCTTATAATTCGTCTACTGCTTTCTGGCAGGCAGTATGATAAAATGCTGTCATTGTGTCACCTAAGTACAATAGCAGACACACTTAAAGGGTAATACCTTCTTTCTGACAAATAAGGTGTTGCAAAATCAGCAGCACTATAAATAAAATTTACTAGCAAAAGTGTGCCCATTCATTGAAAGGGATGGATATAGAAATGATGTAAAGAAACAACTGGGCCTTATTCTTTCTACATACCTGTATGGCAAGGTCATACCATGTCAGTATGTCACTGTCAGTACACCTGTATATCATACTGCAGAAGACAGTACTAATTACATAATACAGAGCACTTAAATATGTCACACCCTTGGCAGAATGTCCAACTTTGACAGCATGTCAATGGCAGAGAAAAGGAATGTGCTTAGCAGTGCTGACAGAGCGCCCAGGGTGGTCTCTACATCCATGAACTTAGCATGTTTATGGGAGTATGGCAGGTATGGTCACTAAGTGCTGGACAAATTCATGTTTCTGCTGCCTGAGCATTTGGAAAACAGCCCCCAAATTCTGCCCTAGGAACCTAAGAGGCCACACCTGGCCTGGGCATTTCCATATGCATAGCTCCCAACTGTCCCTGATTTCGAGGGACTGTCCCTGATTTGGAGCAATATGCCTCTGTCCCTCATTCCTCCTCATTTGTCCCTCACTTTGGTCTGATCTATATAAAAATACACTTTTTATCTATCAAAAGGTGTTTTCCAGCACTAAACCTTTCACCTGATTTCTAAACTGCTGCATTTGTAAATTCCAAAAGCCAAAGGAATAGTATTGGTAAAAAAGCACTTGTGGGTTTAACCAATCTTGTTGTTTTTTTGTACAATTCTCCTTTAAGGGGGCGTGGCAAGGGGTGTGTCCTATGCCTGTATGCTTTTGCTGATAGGTGTCCCTCATTCCCATCTCAAAAAGTTGGGAGGTATGCATATGGGAGGGATGGGGGTGCTTTTTATAGCCATGACCCACTCCAAAAGGTACAGAATACTTTACTCCTAGGCCCAGCCTCATCTTTCTGAAGATATACAGAAGGCTGGGGACAGAGAGGGGGATTTTTATCTCTAGCTACTGAGAGATGTAACCATGTGCAGTCACCTCGTTACACTAGGTCTAAGCAAAAAAAAAAAATGTAGTAGCTCAATTGTGCTACTAAAACCTTTAGCAATTAATCCCTAGTAGTAGAAATTGATGGATAAACAGATGGAGAAAATGGCTCCACATTTAATTGGCTACCAACATTGGAAAGGGGACTTTTTTTCACTGATTACCATTGTAAGGGGCCACTAAACTAACCATCAATGTAATAGGTCATTTTTCCACTGATCACCAATGTATGGGTACATAACAATGACCATCCTGCAAAGTGTATATCCCTGACCATGTAATCTCTGTTGCACTTTATATACTCCTGTCCACTGCACTCTGTAAACTGTGCTGTACTTTATATACTCCTATCCATTGCACGTTGTAATCAGTGCTGTACTTTATGTACTTCTGATCACTGCACTCTGTAATCTGTACTGTGTTTTATATACTCCTGACCACTGCATTGTAAACTGTGCTGGATTTTGTCCGTCAGATTATGTCTGACGGACTTTGTCCGAAACTGTTGCATACACACGGTCAGACAAAGTTGTCGGAAAATCCGATCTTTCAGAACGTGATGACGTAATTTCGTTACGACGGGACTACGTTCAGGCTAGTAGCCAATAGCTTTGATGTAGGAATTTGATCTGAGCATGCGTGGCACTTTGTCCGATCGGAATTCTCTACACATGATCGGAGTATGTCCGATCGGAGCATTTTGTCAGAAAATATTTCTGGCAAGTTGGAAAATTTGGTCCGACGGATATTCCGACGGAAACAGTCCGATGCATACCACACACAGTCGGAATATCTGACAAAACTCTCCGATCGGACACATTCCGTCGGAATCTCCAATCGTGTGTACAAGGGCCTAGGGTGCATCATGTGCATGGCAACCAATCAGCTTCTATCTTCAGTGTCTTCAGTTAAGCTTTGAAAATGATTGGTAGAAGCTGATTGGTTGCTATGAACAGAAGCTCCAGAGTCTGGATGCTCCAGTTTTGATAAATTCACCTCAGTACCTAAAAGCTGGAATCATTATATAATAGAGGACAGCTTCCCATTTTAGAATAAGTATAAAGGGTAATGCAGTGATGCTCAACCAGGGTTCCTCCCAAAGGTTGCTAGGGGGTCCTTCAGCATTGGGCAATTTCTGCCTCTCAGATAGGTTCCCACTCACACTATTGATCTTTTTAGCTATCTGTAAGGAGGTAATTCTTCCCAATGACCACAAGTGTAAGGACCATTCTTCCTACTGACCATCACACTAATGTATCATGAGTTGTAGATATCTCATTTTTAGCAGGGGTTCCCCGAGACCGGAGAACTATTTCAAGGGTTCCTCTGTGTTGGAAAGGTTGAGAAAGGCTGGGCTAATGTATAAAAGAATAGAGTAAGGCTAATGTACAAAAAGTGTGAAATGAGCAGGAAACATTGAGTCAGAGTCCCTGATTCACTTTCAGACCTGGAGTGCAGAAATGACAGCTAGAAGCTGATTGGTCGCTATGAGCCACCACAATTTGTTTTATAACACACTTTTCACACATTGGCCCCCTATGTCATTAGGGGAATTCAGCGGATGATGGACATCTCTTATTATAACATTGTTATTGTTTAAATGTAAGGACAGAGGGTAGTTGTTCCTGTTATACAAGTGTCTTACTGTCAGTGAAGTGGAGGAGGTATAAAATAGGCAAGATAACACACTTTCTCAGCTGTCTTTTTAAAGGAAACCTTTCCTGTAAGAAATATGAGAGCCACCATTGCTGAATTCTCATTGTGCAAATTTGAGTTGAGTGTCCTTTAGGCTACATTTACATGGCTGCACAGCATGTACAGTATATGTAGCCTTATGCTGATCCACTTACTTTAATACTTTGAACGACTGGTCTGAAATAAATATCCTGATAATGAATCTTTAAAGAGACATGCCCATTTAGAGCAAAGTGATAGTGTCTCCCGATACCCCCTACCAGGGCTTTTTTTTTTTTCAGGGGGAACTTGGTGGAACTCAGTTCCACCACCACTGGCTCAGACCCTTTGGTGCCCGCTCACCACAATCACTTGTAAACACAGAAGTCTGGTTTCTGTATTTACAAGTGACTGCTCTGCACTCTGTGTGTAACCCCCATGCACTCTGTATGTAATGCAATCCTGATGTTTAATGTCCCTTTAAGACCCTTTTACTGTTTGTGAAATATGACCACACCCACTATTTGATGTGATTTAGGGTGTGTGTGTTGGGGGGGAGGGGTTTTTGCAGGGGCCGTGGTTGAGTTCCAGCACCCATTGTTTGAGAAAAAAAGCCCTGCCTCCTACTGATGAAGTCCAATCACAGGAAGTAATGTGTATGGGGGGGGGGGGGGGGCGCAGTGACGTCATCCTGCAGCCATCTTTGTGTAATGTGTGGTGAACTGGGGAACACAAAATAGAATTAGCTTTGCTGCATTTTAACTCTAAGTGTTTTCAATCCATAAAGCTAGAATAAATAATTTTTCATATGCATATCCATGTTTTTTGAAGAGTGGTATCGTTGAGTGTATGAGAGCAAGCAGTTCCTGGAGCCAGGGAGGAGGACATTGACGGGGTGACATAAGCCAGCGGCTTTGGCTTTTTGATTGCCACTATTGCCCTGGGAATGATTTTACGTGTAATGCCGCGTACACACGGGTGGATTGTATGGTGTACTTAGTCCGTCGAAACACATTTCAGCGGACAATCCGCTCGCGTGTGGGCTTCAGCGGACTTTTTCAGCGTGCAGTCCGGAGTACTAAGTATTTCGGTTTTTTCGAAATTCTGTCCGTCGTACTTTGGTTTCAGCGGACAATACGGTCGTCAGTATGCTAGTTCGAGGGACTAAGAATGGCGCATGCCCAGAAAGGATTTACACGGCAGAAGGGTGCTTTGCTGTGTCTTGGACTTCCTATTTCTAGTCCCGTCGTACGTGCTGTACACGTCATCGTGCAAGCTTTCGACGGACTGTTTGTGTATCCGTGTGTGGTCAAGTCCGTTCAGTGGAAAGTATGATGGACTGTCCCTCGGATTGTATGACGGACTAAGTACGCCATACAATCCGCTCGTGTGTACGCGGCATTATTTGACCTTTTTTCATGAGGTCAATCACTGAGGTGAGCATTCAATTTACTTGTTTGATGGAAGCACACATGACACTTCTGGAGAGTTGGATATATTTTCATGTGTGTTACAGAGGTGATGTGATTACCGGTATATCACAGCTTATGGACTGTGTATAATGGACTTTTATCATTAGTTGCACTACAATAGCTAACTTGTATATACCTGTAAATCTCCAAATTTCCCACCCACAAGCAAAGCACACTCACTCATTCTTGTTGCGATACCACTCGTAAATTTTCTACTATGTTTATCCAATGTCAAATGCAGTCATAATCTTCACCCACATGGTGGTGTTTGGGGCTGGAGAATGACCACACAGTTCTAATCACTGTCACGTGTGGGAAAACATCTCCTACATAAATGGAAGCTCTGCTTGATTACAGCAAGGGCTCCAATGGAGTCGGGAGTCGGACGGGTGAGTTTGCTGGGAGGTTGAGATTCTGAACACTGTAACATGGGAGAGGTTCCCCATTTTTCCATGCCCAGAAACCTACTCCATTATATCAAGGTCTCCACAGAGTGGAGGGGCAACAAGAGAACATGGATGGGTGAGTTTAGCTTACTGGGGGATTTTGGATCTAGAAAGTAGTCGCCACACTTAACTGGAATTTTTCTGTAATGATGAAGACATTTCGTAGCTTATCCAAGCTACTTCTTCAGTCCTAATAAGTGTCTGGAAAACACCCCAGCAACAATATCCACAAAGTTAGCACCACAGTCTTAATCCAATCACCATGGGAAGGCAGATGTCCAAGAACAGGATGGGAAGTGTGAAAGTTGCAGAACCACCTCTAGTTTGATAATTCCATTTGGCTTCATAGGTGTTATCTTCGATTCACATAGCTGAAGGTACGAATTGTTGATTGGATTAAGGTGTCGGTACTACCTGTGTGGATATAAATGATGAGGTATTTATACCTGACACTCATTAGAACAGAAGAGCAAGCTTGTATAAGTTGAAATGTCTTCAGCATCCGGTTGAATAATGACAAACTACTACTAGATATACCATGACCTGGATAAATGAGAACCTTCATAGGCATACAATCAGGAGACACTTTCATTTTGTCTTGAATTTGCAAAAGAATGTGGGTTCCATTCATGAGACGGTATGGAGCACCTTAAAAAATACGGTAAATTATTTTAGCATTCACAAAAAATGCTACTAAAATACGGCATGAGTTGTTTTATAAAGTCATTCGGTATTTTAGAAGTGAAAACATGTGGTAATATAATGGCTAGAGGTAGCCAGCGTATTTATTTACAGTAGGAAATACTGTGTTAAGGAGTGGAAATCACTGGTGTCCTGTCCTTAACAACCAGTAACTGTCATGGTTATTAAGGAGTGGACGGCTGCTGCGTCCTTTACAACCGATGAGTCATCAGCTGTCAGCTTAGCGTAAAAAAAGAATTTCCAGCAATGAAAAATTAAAGGAAAAAAAAGACATTGAGTCCCCCCATCAATACCAGGCCCTTTGGATCTGGTATGGTTTTGAGGGGAACCCCTATGCCAAAAAAGTTTTTTAAAAATGGCGCCGGGTCCCCCAAAACCCATACAGATCCTTATCTGAGCATGCAGCCTGGCAGGTCAGGAAAGAGGTCGACAAACGAGTGCCTCCCCCCACCTCCTGAACCATACCAGACCACATGCCCTCAACAACTTGTCCCCATGTTGATGGGGACAAGGGCCTCTTTCCCACAACCCTGGCCAGTGGTTGCGGGGGTCTGCGGGCGGGGGGCTTATCCCTCTGTAATCCCAGCACATGCGTGATGTCACTGACTGGGGAATGCTTGGTCGGTGATGTCACAAGAGGGCGGGTCCACTGGGTTGCTTCGCCCTTTCGTTTATATAGTGGCGAGAGGCGGCAGAGCTGTCAGACAGCGGAAGCCAGCTTCGGGAGCAGAGGTTTTTTTTTTTGTTCGGGTTGGAGGGCGTTATAATTGATGATGGATCTACACCGGGGACTTTTTTTTATATTTTTGTTTTTTCAGTAATGGACTTGTCAAAAACTGCCTCCTGTCTTTCTTTTACACTACACTTTTTTTGGTAAATAAATAGGGGTACTATTTACCCTACACTCATTAACATGGGGGGCAGGATCTGGAGCCCTCTTGTTAAAGGGGGCTTCCAGATTCCAATAAGCCCCCACCCACTGGCCAGGGTTGTGGGGAAGAGGCCCTTGTCCCCATCAACATGGGGACATGGTGCTTTGAGCCCCCCTGCCCCAAAGCACCCTCCCATGTTGAGGGCATGTGGCCTGGTATGGTTTCCTGACTTGCTGGGCTGCATGCCCAGATAAGGGTCTGCTATGGATTTTGGGAGGACCCAAAATTTAAAAAAAAATGTAAAAAAAAATAATTGGCATGGGGATTCACCTAAAAAAACATACCAGACCCAGGGACCCCATACTGTTTTTTTCTTACTTGTTTATAGCTGACAATAATTTTTTTTACATTAACCTGTCAGTGGGGAGCCCCGCTAACAGATGATGACTCAGCCAAGTGCACATTCCATAAATATTGAATGCCTTTGATCACTACTTAATTACTGCATGAATTTATTCATTAATTTCCTTCTGTAAATTGAGTTTAACGCCTGTTCAAGAGTTTTCACATACTTAACAGTACCCCCACAACCACTCGTCAGGGTTGTGGGGAAGAGGCCCTTGTCCCCATCAATATGGGGACGCTGTACTTTGGGGGGGCAGAGCCCATGTTCAGGGCATGTAGCCTGGTATGGTTCAGGAGGGGTTCGCTGGCTCGTCCCCCTTTCCTGACCTGCCAGGCTGCATGCTCAGATAAGGGACTGGTATGGATTTTGGAGGGACCCCACATCTTTTTTTAAAGAAAAAATTGGCGTGGAGGTTCCCTCTCAAAATCCCTACCAGACCCGAAGGGCCTGGTATGAATTGGGGGAAACCCCATGCCGTTTTCTTTTCTTAATTTCCGGCAATAATTTTTTTTTTTTACATTCACCTGTCAGTGGGGTGCCCCACTGACAGATGTTGACTCATCCAGTACACATTCCATAAATACCGCATGCCTTTGATCACTACTTAATTACCGCATGCATTTAATTATTTTTATTTATGTTTTGGGGTAAATACCACAGAACGGTATAGTGAACCGAAAGTTTTAGGATTGCATGCATTATTTAGGGAAAATGTGTCTGAACACCTACATATCACATGCGAGATGCTTTTGTGAATGGAGCCCAGTGTTTCTATAATTTGAATTCCCCTGACCAGTATAATTGTTCCAGGCACTGAAATTTGAAAAAAAGGGAGTATGTCCCCAAGAAAACAGTACATTTGTATAGAGCAGGAACAATAGGAAAGGATGGAATTGGAAATAAAGACAGGATGCCCCCCACCCAGGCTCCACCTATAACTATAGTATAACTCTCGTATGGACCGACTCACTATGATCTTGCTTCGTATTTTTCAGATTCAGTTTAAAAGCAGTGAACGCCTCACAATGTTTAACTATTATTTCTTGAGGAAAAGACTTGTCATAGAAAAATGCTTGACAGTGACATGTTTACCATGTGACACTTCCAACTGATAACATACGTCATTTCTCCTCTTTAAATAGCACTGATTTAGGCTTTTCTGGTTTATTTTTTTTAAAGGCCAGAGGGCGAGTATACCCTTCCTACAAGTCAGAAGAAATGAATTTCACTGCTGTTTGCTTCATTGACAATCATATTTGGGTGCAAATATCCAAAAAAGTATTTTCATAACATTCACTTAGGGGCATATTCATAAGGTAGAGAATATGACATTTACTAAACACGCAAAGAATTATTTTATTATATTAGTATGGTTAAATTGCCAGTGGCCAATCATTGATGTTGGTTTATAGTGCCCATGGTCCTCTGAAAGTTCTGACTTCTTGAAAATTGCATTGAGTGATAGGGGAGAGGAAATGTGAACCTACTACTTTGCCTCCTCTAGGTAGACTTTGAAGCCCAACTCCAGGAATTACAAAAAAAAACGGCCCTGCAGTGATGACCCCCTTCCCAGGCCGCCACCACCGCCGCACACACCGAAAAGATAAAATGCTCATTAACTTTAGGGGATGAGGAAAAAGGTAATACATACCTTATTTCCCAATCCAACAGGCCTCAGCTTGGGAACTGCTCCAGACTCTTCTCTGTTCCAGCTTTTGGACAGTCCTTTACTGTCTTCATGTGCAATGCATGGCTATTGTCCCTTGGTTGTACTTGATGGTGTCATTGTGAGACCACGGCATGGAGCACCTTATAGAAGAGGCTTTGGGGGACCAGTTGCATAGATGAAGGGAGCCTGCTGGAGCAAGGAGCAAGGTAAGTATTTAACTTTATTTGATGCTTCCCTAAACCTAAATGCATATCTATAATCAAAAATCCTATATTCATTTCCCCATTTTATTTCAATTATTTAAAGTATACTCCTATGAATCTGAACAATCGTAAAGTTTGTAAACCTTGTGAAGATACCCCACATATTTCCTTCCTTGAATTCTGTGACACGCGGTCACTATGTCTTGTGAGTAACTACTGATGTGTCACACATTTCATAGAGCCTGCCTTCTGAACTACAGAGGTGCTGAGAGGAGGAGTTTCAGGAGGCGGAGTCAGTACAGAAATCACTACTTGCAGGCAGGGTACCATGGGATATGTAGTCTTTAGAACTTGAAGTAGCTACAAAGCATGCAGGAAATCCAGGAAGATGTGGAAAGAGAAGGCCAGCAGACAAACAGAACTCACAACATGAACAATTTCAGGTACGTTTATATTGGATAATCAATAATAACTATTGTTTATATTGTTATTACAATGTTAAAGCGGTTCTTCACCCTAAAGGGGAAGTTCCGCTATTCTGATCCCTCCCCCCCCTCCGGTGCCACAATCGGCACCTTTCAGGGGGGAGGGGGGTGCAGTTACCTGGATAATCCAGGTAACTGCACACACTTCCGGCCAGACCGCCGCAGAACCCCAGCAGACGCCCCGCCCCCCCCCCCCATTGTGTTCTGGGAAACACACAGTTCCCAGAGACACAGCGGGGGACCATAAGAGACGCGCAGCGCGACTCGCGCATGCGCAGTAGGGAACCGGGCAGTGAAGCCGTCATGCTTCACTTCCCGATTCCCTGACAGAGGATGGCGGCGGTGGCAGCAGCGAGACGAGCGATCGCTCGTCATCTGCCGCCGACATCGCTGGAACCTGGGACAGGTAAGTGTGATTTTATTAAAAGTCAGCAGCTGCAATATTAGTAGCTGCTGGCTTTTAATATTTTTTTTTTTAGGTGCAGCTCCTCTTTAAGGTTATAAAAATGAAAGTGTGTGCTGTGACCGTAGAATCATTTTAAAGAGTATTTAACCTTTTTCAGTGTGGGTGGACCATTGCAAGAGTATTTTTTTTTAACCACTTCATGACCACCCTATAGCAGTTTTACCAGCAGCTCACTCCCGCTGTGGATTTTGCACAACGAGAGCCAATCAGCAGGTACCGTGGACTTGATCTCAATCGGCACCCGCTTATCGTTCGTTACAGAGGCAGTACAGTCTACCTACGTAAACAAGGCAGATTGCCATTCTGTCAGGAAGAAAGGCATGGATCCTGTGTTACTGCAAAGCAGGGACAAGGATCCATATGTAGGGGAAAAAAATCTATTATTCTCAGTGGAGATGGTTCACATCTCCACTCCAAGTCGCCTGAAGCCAATGCCCGAAGCTCAAACAAGTTCTGGACCCTTTTTTGTCGCTCGAATCGAGCAGATTTGGGCGTTTTTATTCTTTTTACATTGGGGACCTTTTGCCCTGCACAAATTTGCGGCAAAACGCAGTAAAAAAGCATTGCAAAATCGCAGTAAAATCGCTGCAAAAAAGCGGTAACATCGTGCGATTTTCTGCCTGAAAACGCTATGCTCAGGTGTGAATGGGGCCTTAGTAAAAGCACCTCCCCCACTGTACGCAAACACTGACTAGGCACACATTTAACCCTTTGATCACCCCTGATGTTAAACCCTTCCCAGCCCGAGTAATTAGTACAGTGACCGTGCATACTTTTAGCACTGATCACTTTATTAGTCACTGGTTTCCAAAACAAAGTGTCAAAAGTGTAATTTAGTGTCCGATTTGTCCGCCGCAATATCGCAGTCCCACTATAAGTCACTGATCCCTGCCATTACTAGTAAAAATAAATAAATAAATAAATCTATAGATATATCCCATAGTTTAAAATAAAACTAGCGGCAGCCAGATTTTCCGGTGAGTGTCCATTTCACAGGGGTGCGGTGGATGATTTTGGAGCACTGTACTGGATCACCTCTTCACTTTTCAAGTCACCACCACAGTTTTGTGCACATCTTTGCACTGAACTATTGTGTTTTCACCAATAAGTTTATATTGCTGATCCTATCATGGGACTGTGCATTTTAATCTATATTTTTCACTACGTTTGTTTTTTTTTTTTTGATTTCCATCCACAAGATTGGACTTCAATGTGCTGCCCATTTATAATACAGTATTCTCATCTCATCGCTGTTCAATTACTTTTGGCGCTACACACTTTTTCTTAATATCCCATAGTTTGTTGACGCTATAACTTTTGTGCAAACCAATATATATATAGATTTATAGAAATTCGATTTTTGATTTTTCTTTTATTGGATATGTTTTATAGCAGAAATTAAAAAAATTTACATATATTTTTTTTCAAAATTGACAGTCTTTTTTTTGTTTATAGCACAAAAAAAAACAGAGGTGATCAAATACCACCAAAAGAAAGCTCCATTTGTGGGAAAAAAGATTTGTATTTGGATACAGCACAATTGTCAGTTAAAGTAAAGCGTTGCCGTATCACAAAAAATGTCCTGGTCATGAAGGGGGGTAAATCTTCTGGAGCTGAAGTGGTTAATGTAATTCCTGGAGTTGGCTTTTAAGGGAAAAGAGACTACCATTTCTAACTTCAATTTGAATGTTATACATTTTATAAAGAATTCTCTTTACTAAGGGATCCTGATCTCGCATTCTGGCAGGACGCACTCAAGGCTGGATAAACGAGGAGCTCATCTCAGCTCTTTTTTCAAATGTTAAGATCTCTCAATTCTCTCCTGGGACCTGTACTGTAACAATTTCCTCAATGTAATCCAAAAAGAGAGAGTGCAGAAGGAAAGAATCCTAGGAAATACGCCCTATTAGTTCTTAAAGACATACTAGGAGATAGTTCTATAGCAGCTTGCGGAAATCAGCTATTTTATAGCAAAACAGGAAGGCTTCTGTTGACCAAGTGTCTAAATTAAGAACCATCCATACTACCCAGACCAACCAGGACCTCTTTCATCGCCCATTCAATGTATATTCTCTCATTCTACAGTTGCTGTTTTTTAGAGCTGGTTTGAAACCTATGAGATCATTCCTATATTAGAAGCTTTGATGCAAAAGACCAAGAAAATGAGACCGGCATCCCATAAAGTCAGGAAAGCTGAAAAAAAGACCACCAAATCCAACCAACCCCTGTATCTCTTTCACAGGAAAGACATTGCAACTGAAATCCTTTTCATTGTACACCATTTTGACCTTCCAGCCACTGGCATCCTAACAACCAATGGCATCATCGGTTGATAAGGAGGACGTTGGGTGCCCGCACAGCATTCTTGTTTTCCCCTCCGCTGCTCCTTTCTATCAGCACTGGGGTCACATTAGCTGAGTGATGGATGGGTGTCCGACTCCTATGTGTGTGAATGTTACTTCAATATGTAAAACTATTATGCCCCGTACACACGATTGGAAATTCTATATGTGACTAATATGGGCTATTGGCGCTACCTCCAATACACATGTTCGAGCTATTAAAAATACCGTTAGTGAACCTCACCATTTAACAGGCCTGACCTAGATCTGTATTAGTGATATATCACTTTCCCTACTGTCTATCTGTATAGATTGATGCCTTCACTGATATACATCCATCCCCAATAGCCCATATTAGTCACATATAAAATCTCAAAGCACTGTCTTTTGATTAAAGCCTGTGTATTTAGGGAGGCAGCAACCTCTTGGTAATTTTTTGGTTGTGCGATAGTACTTATTCACCTTCCTCATAACTATCTTCCTATCTATCGTGTCCTTTCCCACAAGCGCGGCTATTTTCCAAAAAAAACACGATTGGAAATTCCACCAGCAAAAGTCCGATGTGAGTTTTGGTCGGAAATTCCGACCGTGTGTATGCTCCATCGGACTTTTGCTGGCGGAATTCCCGCCAGCAAAAGATTGAGAGCAGGTTCTCAATTTTTCGGTTGGAAAAAAGCTCAGATCGGAAGTTCCTATCGTCTGTACCAATTCCGACGCGCAAAATTCCTATGCATGCTCGGAAAAAATTTGATGCATACTCTGAAGTATTGAACTTCATTTTCTTGGCTCGTCGGAGTGTTGTACATCACCGCGTTCTTGACGGTCAAAAGTACAGAGAACGTTTGTGTGACCGTGTGTATGCAAACCAAGCTTGAGCGGAATTCCGTTGGAAAAACCATCCAAGATTTTTCCGACGGAAATTCTGCTCGTGTGTACGGGGCATTAGTCTTGGTTCCTTAACTTAAAAAAGGTTGAGAAATACTGGTATAGAGAATAATTCATATTTTCAGTGTATAGTAAGTAGGGGAACTGGCCGACTGCAGCCATATTTCGTGTGGGGCAGATTGTTTTAGCCCTGTTTTTAGCTTTTTTGATGAAGAAATAAATGTTCTTTTTACTGGATTTATGCTATGGACAGGGCTTAAGTCCTGCGGGAACGCAAGGGAATGGAGTTCCTGTACTTTTTCCACAACAGGAACTCAGTTCCCGTTGGCAGCCGTGTCATGCAAGACTTTGAAGTATGCAAGCTGTATGGCAGGTGCTACACCAGCAGCCGCCGACACAGCTCACAATAGTAAGCGCCGCACACCTGACCATTCAGGCATTGCCAGTAGGGGGCCCCATGACAGCTTCCGCTTCGATCTACCTGTCAATCACAACTAGCTGATGGGTGGATCAGGTCTAGGTCTAGGTCTAGCTGACGGGTGGATCAGCTATTCTGCTCACAGGACATGCAGGGAGAGAGGTGAGCTGAGGGAGGAACATCAGTTTGGGGTGGTAAGCTGAGCAAAATACCTGGCAACGTTTAATGCCAGGAGGGAAGTTTATGTGGAAATATGTGAAGGGTTGGAATAGCAGCGAGTGTGTGTTGGAGCCCTACAGAGTTTGCAGCCCCCAAGCTAACATACATCTCCTAAGCAGGAACACATCACTATCTCCCCAAGCATTCTGTCCAGATAATGTGCAGTGTATTTATGACCTTTCCGTTTAACCGTTTGTTATCCAAACTCTGTTCAATTAAAAGTGTAAACTCACCACATAAACACTCTATATACAAAATAAAATTCCCCAATAAAGATCAGAACACGATGTTCACATTTGCATGGAAGCACAATTGAATGAATGCTGATTATTCAAAAATTACCGTATTTATGTTTATTGAGGATTATTATTTTTTATGTACTAATAGTTAAGCTTCATACACACAATACGAAAATTGGATGAAAAATACCACTTTTGAAGCGTTCGTGCATATGAGCGTATCATTTTTTATTTTTTTTGGTGGGGGAGTGGATCTTGGGTGGAAGTTCCCACACTTTTTTCCCCAGGACTTCATCCTTGGCTATGGATGCCCCATTTTTGATTGCATGTGGATGCCGCTTTCATATATATCCCATTCTGGAGTATCTACCGTTCCCTGTGAATACCCTGTTTGGAGATATCATTTTCTACATGCTCTTTATCCCTGTAGGGGTGGGGGCTTCTGGTGAGTGCATACACTGGAGGGGAAGCACAAGAAATCACCTTATTTTTGATGCACTTGGTCACTTTGTAGCACAGGAAGTCACTTTTTTGATGCACAGAAGAGGACATTAAGTCACAGTATCTGGAAATCTGCACCAGTCACTTTCATGAAATTATGAATATGGGACACTGAACATATATATTTTTTATGAAATGATGAATTTGGGACACTGATTATATATATATATTTTTTTATCATTTTTATGCTAGTAGTATATGTTTTTTGTCATTGACACACATATATAATATATCCTTAGTTTGGATTACCATACAGTTGCTTATTGTATCACATTTTTCTCATTATTTACTCTTAACTGTCACCAGATTTTTGAAATTTAGGACTCACTTTATATTATCAGTTGTTATTATACATTATATGTTAATGTGGTAATAGAGTGTGTTTTTTCCCACTCACTATCATGTTTGCATTATCTAATTCAACATTGCACTTTTTATTTGTTGTACATCTTTTACTCATCAGAGTTGTATAGTGGTTTAGGATGTTTTCATTTGCTTGCCTTATAACCTCACCTTGTTTGAGGGATATATTGTACCCATTATTAGCAGTGCCAATATCTCTGTTTCTTACTTATGTGGACAAGAAGGCCTGGCTCACAGTCTCCGCTCTAATTCATTCCAGAGATGTTCTATCTGGTTGAGGTCAGGACTCAATCAACATGTTCTATTGGGCTGAGATCAAGACTCTGTGCAGGCCGGTACAGTTCCTCCACCTCAAACTCGCTCATCTATGTGTTTATGGACCCTGGTTTTTGCACTGGTGCGCAGTCAGGCTGGAACCTGAAGGGGCCATCCCAAAACTGTTCCCACAAAGTTGGGAGCATGAAATTGTCCAAAATGTCTTGGTATGCTGATACCTTAAAGTATTACTAAACCCTTGTTTTAAAAAAATAAATAAAATAAGAAACATATCATACTTACCACCAATGTGCAGTTCGTTTTGCACAGAGTGGCCCCGAACCTTGTCTTCTGGGGTCCCCTAGAGGCGCTCGCGACTAATCCTGGCATTTGAAACACCCCCTAGGAGAAGCGCTGGACTCGGGCGCACTCCCGAGTCCAGCATTTGTGTCCATAGACACAGAATGCTGGACTCGGCCCTGCGTCATTGGATTTGATTGATAGCAACAGGAGCCAATGGCTGCTCTGCTATCAATCTATCCAATCACGAGTCGAGAGGTACGAACGGGCTCAGGTGAGTGAAACGGGAAGGGGGGGGCTGGTGAGTGACAGACATTTTTTCACCTTAATACATAGGATGCATTAAGTTGAAAAAAACACGAGAGTTTATAACCCCTTTAATTGGTCCCTTCACTGGAACTAAGGGGCCAAGCACAAGCCCTGGAAAAAACCCGCACCATAATCCCCCCTCCACCAAATGAGTTGGACCAGTGCACAAAGCAGGATGGAAATGGATGATTGTGTTTAGGGTGGAGGAATATGACGGGTTTGCAGTCCTGACCTCAACACGATAGAACACCTTTGGGATGAATTAGAATGGAGACTGTGAGCCAGGCCTTCTCGTCTACATCAGTGCCTGACTTCACAAATGAGCTTCTGGAAGAATGGTGAAACATTCCCATAGACACACTCCTGAACCTTGTGGACAGCCTTCCCAGAAGAGTTGAAGCGGTTATAGCTGCAAAGGGTGGACCAACTCAATATTGAACCCTACGGACTAAGACTGGGATGCCATTAAAGTTCATGTGCGTGTAAAGACAGGCATCCCAATACTTTTGGTAATATAGTTATGAGTTGTAGATCATATAGTAACTATTAGCAGGGGTTCCTTGAGAACGGAAAGTTATTTCAAGGGTTCCACTGTGTTGAAACCTTTGAGAAAGGCTCACGGGAAGGAATATAACAAATGCTTAGGGTATATAGAGTATAAGAAATGCTTGGTAGCACCACATGGAACAGAATGTTCTCCATCTTCTCAAAAGCACGGACACATTGTACAATATAAAGAGTTAAACTGTGCTGTTTAGCTGCATGGTACGTGAGCGTTAGCAGGCCAGTCTGTACAGACACATATCCTGCATGTGTCTTCCCCTCTACCCCTATCAGCGTGTTCTTTTTCTCTATTACTTCCTGTCACGCAGCTGTCTTATCTTTACACAGTTGTCTTCCTCTATTAACCTCTTCACTGCCAGAAAACCAGCTTCTCATAGATTGCATCACACAGAAAAGCGCGGTACAAAATGTCACATAACGAAACTCTGCAGACGTGTTCTGTGGCATCAACAGGGCTAAGGCGACATCTACACAGTTGATTGTTGCTCATGTGATGCAAGAATCAGAAAATCAGCTGATGGAGCGATCAATAATGTCATGTGACTGCGTTGGATCAGCTCTGATTTTTAGTGATTTTCTTTTTTTGGGTAATCTACTTAATTTTTTAAAATGGGAAAGTATTCACTGGATCTTTTTCTGTACTCAAAATCACATATTTGTTACTGTTGCTAAAATCATATTTTCGACAACTTCTCACAATCCAACTGATTTAAATCATTACACCAATTTCTGATATTTCTTGCATGAGCACGAGACTAAAAACTTACTGTGATTTTAACCATTTAAAAAGTTTTAGGTTTCCGAAGCAGTTGATCATCCTCATAGGTTGAATGTAGCTAAAGACTGAGGCTCGGTTCAGACTGCTACAGCATACAGCCCCTTATTTACCGTCCCTTTATTCTGGCCCTATCCATCTCCGAGCACCGTCCCTTGATTCCGCCCCTATCCACCTCTGAGCACCGTCCCTTGATTCTGCCCTCTATCCACATCCGAGCACCGTCCGTTGATTCTGCCCCCTACTCTCCTCCAAGCACTGTGCCTTGATTCCGCCCCCTATCCAACTCCGAGAACTGTCCCTTGATTCCGCCCCCTACCTACCTCCGAGCACTGTCCCTTGATTCCGCCTCCAATCCACCTCCAAGCACCATCCGTTGATTCCACCCCCTACTCATCTCCAAGCACTGTCCCTTGATTCTGCCCTCTACCCACCTCCGAGCACTGTCCCTTGATTCCGCCCCCTACCCACCTCCGAGCACTGTCCCTTGATTCTGCCCCTGATTCACCTCAGAGCACCATTCCTTGATTCCGCCCCATCCACATCCGGGCACCTTACCTTGATTCCACCCCCTACCCACCTCCGAGCACCATCCCTTGATTCCACCCCCTATCCACCTCCGAGCACCGTCCCTTGTTTCTTCCTCCTATCCACCTCCGAGCACCGTCCCTTGTTTCTTCCTCCTATCTACCTCCGGGAACCGTCCCTTTTTTCTTCCTCCTATCCACCTCCGAGCACCGTCCCTTTTTTCTTCCTCCTATCCACCTCCGAGCACCGTCCCTTTTTTCTTCCTCCTATCCACCTCCGAGCACCGTCCCTTGTTTCTTCCTCCTATCTACCTCCGAGCACCGTCCCTTGTTTCTTCCTCCTATCTACCTCCGAGCACCGTCC
This sequence comes from Lithobates pipiens, assembly GCF_037356315.1. NCBI lineage: Eukaryota > Metazoa > Chordata > Amphibia > Anura > Ranidae > Lithobates > Lithobates pipiens. The sequence continues at coordinate 573,899,918 of NW_027507903.1, forward strand.
CTTTTTTCTTCCTCCTATCCACCTCCGAGCACCATCCCTTGTTTCTTCCACCTATCCACCTCCGAGCACCGTCCCTTGTTTCTTCCACCTATCCACCTCCGAGCACCGTCCCTTGTTTCTTCCACCTATCCACCTCCGAGCACCGTCCCTTGTTTCTTCCTCCTATCTACCTCCGAGCACCGTCCCTTTTTTCTTCCTCCTATCCACCTCCGAGCACCGTCCCTTGTTTCTTCCTCCTATCCACCTCCGAGCACCGTCCCTTGTTTCTTCCTCCTATCCACCTCCGAGCACAGGTCCCTTGATTCCTCCTCCTATCCACCTCCCAGTACCATCCCTTTTAGAGAATACAATGGTTAACGAATAACACAGTTAACGAGTGTTTTGAAAGACAAGCAACTCTTTTTTTTTTTATTCTGACTCGGTTTACAAGTGTTGTCTTGCAAAACGAGCAGAATTCAAGCTAACGAGGTATGCAGTACCTCATTTGGCCAGAGGTGCGGGGGCGCCAGTGACACTCAAAACGGTTCGGAGCCAATCGGAAATACGCAGAATCACTTGGAAATACTCAAAGACACTCAGAAATACTCAGTTCCAGAGTGTTCCCGAGCCTTTCCGAGTTCAGCCGAGCTGTACCTGAGTGTTTCCGAGGCTCTCTGGGACCCCCCCCACCTCTGGCCACAAGCGGTATTGCATGTAATAAAAGTCAATGCGGAACAAATTATCTTTGTTTCCATTGACTTCTATGGGGAAACTCGCTTTGATATGCGAGTGCTTTGAATTACAAACATTCTCCTGGAACGGATTATGCTCGTAATTCAAGGTTCTACTTTATCATCAATGCTAAGTAAATTGTATGGAATTTGTTAACGATGAGCTGTAAAATATATCCCCTGCAGCCAGCAAAAATACACACCCCTTTTAACAATAGTCCCCCCCAGCAACAATAGACCCCCCCACAACAAAATACACCCTAAGCAACAATAGATCCACCCCAGCATTAGTAGACCCCCCGCTGGCAACAATAGATACCCAAGCAGCCAGTATCAACAGACCCCCCAGCAGCCAACAACAATAGGCCACTCCCTCAACAGTAGATTACTCCCAGCAGCAATTTAACCCACCTACCCCAGCAACAATAGACCCTTGAGCAGCCAACAAGAATAGACCACTACCTCAAAAGTAGATTCTTTCCAGCAGGGGGAACCTCCCATCACCAATAGACCCTCCAGCAACCAACAACAGACTCCTCCCCCAACAGTGGAACACGCCTAGCAACAATGTACCCCTCCCCCCAAAGCCACAACAGACCCTCCAGCAGCCAACAAGAATAGACCCCTCCTTCAACACTAGATCCCTCCCAGCAACAATTGGTACCCACCACAGCAACAATAGATCCTCCAACAGCCAGCATTAATAGACCCTGGAACATACCTCAGCACCCCTTGCCATTACATGCATTCAGTGGTGGAGGTGCCGGAATTGCGTTGCTGTTGATAAAAATCCCCGTACTCTCCTAAGACTCAGTATTGAACCAGAGACCCAGCATTCTGTCTCTTCTATCAGTCGCACTGGAGAATGATGTCACACCCTTCCTCCAGCACTGCAGACTAAGATCTTAGTGACCCTTTTCGGATCAGCTCTGTATTTAGATAATGTATTTGTGTGTTTCCTTCACTATGACAGTTTCCTGAGACATGGTGCGTCCCAATGATCTATTGTGAAGGCCTCACCTATGCACATAGTGCAGAATGAAACATAAACACACCATATAGGCATTAAAGAAGGATTCCACCAAAAAAAAAAAATATTAAAAGCCAGCAGCTATAAATACTACAGCTGATGACTTTTAATAAATGGACACTCACCTGTCCCGGGTTCCAGCGATGCCGGCAGCCGAGGCCGATCGATCGCTCGGCTCTCGGCTGCTGTAGTCACCATTCTAGGTGAGGGAATCAGGAAGTGAAGCGAATCGGCTTCACTTCCCGGTTCCCTACTGCGCATGCGCGAGTTGCGCCGCGCATTAGGAAATCTCCGCGCTGTCACTGGGACCCGTGTGTGTCCCAGCAGACAGCGCGGCAGGGCAGGAAATGGCGTAGACTCCCACGGGAGTCTATGCCCGGAAGTGGGTGTAAATACCTGTCTTTGACAGGTATCTCCACCCCCCCTCCCCCCTGAAAGGTGTCAATTGTGACACCGGAGGGGGGGAGGGATCCGATCAGCGGAGGTTCCACTTTAGGGTGGAATCCCGCTTTAAGTCAGACAAAGATACCCACTGTCAGCATTCTAACCACAACACAAGTTTATTTTAGGCTTGCATGTCAATGTAAACCATTGAAAAAAGGAAATGCCTAATTCCCCTTTTTCAGAGCAATTGAGAAAACATCATTGAGCTCAAAGTGCATACTCTGCACTGCTGATTGAGCTAATCTGATGGCGCTTTTGGTGCGTGATTTTTTATTTTATTTTTTTTAAGCATCTGAAGGAGTTTGTTTTAATGTTACTAGGACAGTTTATTCTGAAAAATGACACATCAGCAATTTATTCATGCAGCCGTGTAAGTGACAGGTCCTCTTTAGCTAAAGGTCATGGATGAGCGTTCTTATGGCAGGGAGTGTGGGATGGGTGTCAAGGCAGCATGCAGAGTTCAAGCACATATAAAGAGGAGATGCAAGGCCATTAAAGTAGTTGTAAACCCAAACTGAATGACATTTCAGCCTTCATTTGCATCTCAGTGCTGCTGATCCCCCGCAACCTCTTTTCAGCCACTTCCTGTCCATAACCACTCTCGCAGTGGCAGGTTCCCTGATTTTCTGATAGTGATAGGAGTGGACCATGCTTATATAATGTGTGTTGAAATGTCTACTTGTAGTCTCCATTGGAAGTCATGTGACAGAGTGACAATGCAGGTGCACAATTGAGAGACAGGGACTGAGCATTGTCACCTTATACCAGGAAATACCTGAATAAGGACCGCCAGGTATTTCTTTTTAGAGCTGCAGATTAATGTTTTAAACTATATTAAACCCACAACAGTAAATCAGTCTATATATGCAGTAATGGATGCTTGTTATACTCACTGTGGAACCTAAGAGTTTAATCCTCTGCATTGTGTAAAAAGGCTGTTTGATCCTGTCTTCTCTGATTGTCCCCTTCTTTTACTTTCCCCCAATCCATCTGCTGATAGAACAGAGGCTAGGGGACAAGCTGCATGTGCTCAGTTTGGTGTGCATTGCTAGAGAGTTTTTTTTCTTGGAAGGGTGCATGTGATCAGTACAGGGCCAATCAGCACTGTCCAAACAGAGGGTCAGGGGTCCTGCAGCTTAGTAGGACAATCAGAGCAGAATGAAAACACTTCCTACAAGATTTAACCAGACACTGATACAAGTCACAAGACTGCTATATACTGCTGATGAGAAAAGGTATTTAGTAGTTTAGATTTACAAAAATAATAGGATTTCCATGTTCTGTGTACTGTGGGGGACCAGATATAGTAAATGCAGAGTCCTGGGTTTAGTAACACTTTAACATGTAAAGCTTATGGGAAACTCTTAAAACTGAACTCCAGGACACACAAATTATATTTAATATCTAAATACCTTCACCTTGTGTCTTCTCACTTGAATTGTTATGCTCTTTGTATATTTCCTCCATATCTGTGCAGTATTCCAGTGTGAAACTTTTTCTCTGTATAGGAGCTTCCTGTAAAAGAACGGTCACTGCTGCTCTCTCTCATTCTTCAGGGTGACTGGTCTTGTCTCCACCCCCTCCTGGATTTTGTGCAGGCAGCCTGTAGTAGGTGGAGCCTGCCAGGCCCCTCCCACAGCTCCGCTCTCTGCACAGACTATGTACAGCACAGTGATGAAGTCATTGTTACTTGTATAGGGTAATATCTGGGTTTGCAAATGCATTTGGTGAACACAGAATAACACCCTATCCTTTGTGGCTAATAAAGTGATTTTAAGGCCTTAAAAGTTTTTCACCTTAATGCATTAAGATGAAAAACCTACTGTGCTGCAGTTCCCCCCTTTTTCTTACCTGAGCCCAATCCAATCCAGCAATGTGCACAAGCACAGCGGCTCCCGCCATTGTCTCTCTCCTCAATGGACAGATTGATAGCAGCGGGAGCCAATGGCAAACAAAAGCTGTGGCACAGGAACGGGGGGGGGGGAAGTCCTGCTGTGCTGTCTGTGTCAACACAGCAGTGGGACTCAGAAGCAAGGCTACACGGGAGACCCCATGGAAAGACGTTCCATGGGGGCACCCGATGAAGAGGAAAGGCCTGGTACGCTGGCGAGGGACCCCAGAACAGGATCAGGGCTGCTCTGTGCAAAACGATTACACAGAGAAGGTAAGTATAGGCGATGTTTGTTATTTTTTTTATCAAATGTTTACAACCACTTTAAGGATTATATTCAAATGAGTTTTTGTTACCAGAGTTCAGTTTTAAAGCCCAACTGCGGGCAATTAAAAAAATGACCCCTTGCAGGGGGGCTGTGGAACAAAAAAAGGTTTACAGTGGAACCTTGCTTTATGAGTAACGCGGTTAACAAGCTTTTTGAAAGACGAGCAACTTTCCTTTTTTTTATTCTGACTCGGTTTGCGAGTGTTGTCTTGCAAAATAAAATCTAATGGGTGTTGCAGTACCAAATTTGGCTAGAGGTGCAGGGGCGCCGTGGACACTTGGAGCCGTTCGGAAATAGTCGGTTCCTGAGTGTTTCCGAGCCTTTCCGAGTTCAGCCGAGCTGTCTCCAAGTATTTCCGAGGCTCTCCAGCGTCCCCCTCCCACCTCTGGTCACATGTGGTATTGCATGTAATAGAAGTCAATGCGGAATGAATTATCTTAGTTTATATTGACTTCTATGGGGAAGCTCGTTTTCTCCTGGAGAACGGATTGTGCTCGTAATCCAAGGTTCCACTGTACTTACCCAATCCTCTTCTCTTACCCGGAGCTAGACCCGCAACTTCTTCTCCCCCACAATCCAGCAGTCTAGGGTCTTGATGTCATTACGACCAAAGCTGGGTGCGTAGCCCTACATTGGACGTGATGACGTTGATGGACAGTCCATCGCCAGTCCAGTGGGGAGCTCCATCTGCTGGGGGAGCAGAGGATGAGCTAAATAAAACTAATTCTCTTCTCCCCTGGACAAAACAAGCATTCAATTAACCCTTACTATGTAGGCCCAGACCCCCCCCCCCCCCCCCTTGCAAGGGATACATTTATGACTACTTGGAAGGACTTTTATTTTTAAAGTAGAGTTCCCCTTTAAGGCCTGGAAGTGATTTCAAGCATAGCTAATTTTGATTTTTCCTAGCCAGAATACACATTGTGCTCTAGACATGAAATATTAGCAGGGTGTGCGACAGACTCCATGACAGCTGTGTCTAAATCTCTTCCAGCCATAGAACGCATTTGTTTTCCTCCCTTAGTCACATCCCTCTTAAATGGTACTGATCAAAGTATAAATAAGGCGTTCTTAAGTGAATCAAGTGCTGCCAGTATGGGGGAACAGGAGGAAATTAGTGGCCGGTGATGATGTAGTGTATTCATATTTGTGCCAAACCTGCTTCACTTCCATCCTGCGATCCGCCAGTAATCTGTTATTCATCGAGCTAAATGATAAATACGGGGGTCAGCTGAGAATAGCGGCCTTGTTTGTGTCTTACGTTAGCCATATCGTCTTTCTTTTGTAACATTCTGGTTAGAAAGTCAGTCCACTCGGGTTCAGTTTTTGGCAGATGCTGGAGAGTCAAAGGATCATTATATAATGAATATAATAACTTTCTTTTACATTCCCAATCAATATACAGACCTCACTACAGACCTCAGATCAGCTAAGTTACAGATAATACCTAGCCAGGCAGCACTTCTTCCCTCCACAAAACCGGCAAGACGTACAATCCTGCCATCTTGGCCAGTGTAGAACAGATGTCCCCAACCTTAACCAGTGGCTACCCAGCCAAACACCCATTCTACCCCATCCCATTCCGATAGCTAAAATTAATGGAGACCACACAGAGAGCGGAGTAAAAAATGGCCGTAGCAGCCTCTTTATTAACAAATAAACTTAAATTTACATAAACAAAGGAAGAAACATTCCTTATAACAGAAACACATCAATCACTGAGCTTGTTGGTCTTTGGAGGCACCCCAAACTCCAGTATGTTCCAATTATGCACTGCTGGACCTTTTACCATAATAGGCCTCGGAGACAACACACTGACCGCATATACCGCATAGTACCATATTCCAGCTAAACTAGGGATCCTCAAACTACGGCCCTCCAGCTGTTGCAAAACTAGACATCCCATGAGGCATTGTAAAACTCTGAAATTCACAGACATGACTAGGCATGATGGGAATTGTAGTTCCTGAACTGGAGGGCCATAGTTTGAAGACCCATGAGCTAAACCAACGTTAACTGGAATACACCAGAGGGACACATACCACCGATGGGTCCCGAACCCTTCCTTATCCTAGCTTTTCTTCTGCCAGCAAAGACCAACAAGCGCCCAGCTGCCACGACAGGCTCAATCCTGCTTCTCCCGATGCGGAAACTGACCAGAACAGGGTGGGCGGGTGGGAAGTTGTCTCCTGTGTCTGTCCAGCTCCACTGGATGCCAGGGCTGAGCCAACCCTCCCTGAGCTGCCTTAACCCCACCCTGCCACGGATTTACCCCCCCCCCCCACCCCAAGTAAGCCCTTTCTTTACTAACACAAAGCTACCAGTTAACCCCTTCTTTACTTGTTTCCCCTCTTCACACTGTTATGCTAGCCCTATGCTTTTTTATTTGATCCGGGCCTCACTTTATGGACCTTGCTTTGTGCACTGGTGTACAGTCATGTTGGAACAGGAAGGGGCCATCCCCAAACTGTCCAAAATGAAATTGTCCAAAATGTCTTGATATGCTGATGTCTTAAGAATTCCCTTCACTGGAACTGAGGGGCCGAGCCCAACCCCTAAAAAAGGGAAAAACAACCCCACACTATATTCCCCCCTTCACCAAATGATTTGGTCAAAGCAAGGTCTATAAAGACATGAATGAGCGAGTTTGGAGTGGAGGAACTTGACTGGCCTGCACATAGTCCTTACCTCAACCTGATATAACACTTTTGGGATGAATTTGAGTGGAGTGGAGAGCCAGGCCTTCTTGTCCACATCAGTGCCTGACCTCACAAAACGCACTTCTGGAAGAATGGTCAAACATTCCCATAGACACACTCCTAAACCTTGTGGACAGCGTTCTCAGAAGAGTTGAAGCTGTTATAGCTGCAAAGGGGGGGCTAACTCAATATTGAACCCTACGGACTAAGACCCGTTAAGGCAGGTGTACCAATACTTTGGTAATATAGTGTATATTTAACCTAATCACTTTACTTTACTCTCCAATCTAATTTACAGGCCTCACTACAAACCTCAGGACTGGTAAGTTACAGTTAATGCCCTCTTACCTCCACTCAACTGGCAAGCCATCTAGTACTGCAACGGACTATTGTGTGTGTGATCACATGGCTTTGTTTAGCAACAAACCATGTGATCACCAGGCCAGCGAAGACATGGTGATTACATGGCTTTGTTCATGGGTGCTACATGGCTCAATGTAGCCATGATCAATGTAGCCATGTCACAATGTAGCCAAGATCAATGTAGCCATGTCACAATGTAGCCATGATCAATGTAGCCATGATCAATGTAGCCATGTCACAATGTAGCCATGATCAATGTAGCCATGATCAATGTAGCCATGTCACAATGTAGCCATGATCAATGTAGCCATGTCACAATGTAGCCATGATCAATGTAGCCATGATCAATGTAGCCATGATCAATGTAGTCATGATCAATGTAGCCATGTCACAATGTAGCCATGATCAATGTAGCCATGATCAATGTAGCCATGTCACAATGTAGCCATGATCAATGTAGCCATGTCACAATGTAGCCATGATCAATGTAGCCATGATCAATGTAGCCATGTCACAATGTAGCCATGATCAATGTAGCCATGTCACAATGTAGCCATGATCAATGTAGCCATGATCAATGTAGCCATGTCACAATGTAGCCATGATCAATGTAGCCATGTCACAATGTAGCCATGATCAATGTAGCCATGTCACAATGTAGCCATGATCAATGTAGCCATGTCACAATGTAGCCATGATCAATGTAGCCATGATCAATGTAGCCATGTCACAATGTAGCCATGATCAATGTAGCCATGTCACAATGTAGCCATGATCAATGTAGCCATGATCAATGTAGCCATGTCACAATGTAGCCATGATCAATGTAGCCATGTCACAATGTAGCCATGATCAATGTAGCCATGTCACAATGTAGCCATGATCAATGTAGCCATGTCACAATGTAGCCATGATCAATGTAGCCATGATCAATGTAGCCATGTCACAATGTAGCCATGATCAATGTAGCCATGATCAATGTAGCCATGTCACAATGTAGCCATGATCAACGTAGCCATGTCACACAGCAGAAAAGCAGAAAACTTAATGATTCTTAAATGTAAGTAAGTATAATATAATATAAATATAGTGACCCTAATTACTTTCCTTTATCCTCCAATCTAATTTACAGGCTTCACTGCAGACCTCAAGAAAGCTAAGTTACAGTTTCATTTTGTGTATTTGTGGCCCCTGCAGTCCCGGGCAGCGGACTGAAACTGTAAAGGACAGATGAGACAGATTTGCACTAAAAACCACACACTATTAGTGGTTAGGTCCGCAGGCTTATTTTTTAAAAGTGTAGTTCTACTTTTGCAGCCAAGTTTGAGAAAACCTACTATATATTTGTTGTTTTCTCACTCGCAAAGCATACCTAAAAATATTTAGACAAAAAGAAGTTGTGTTGTTTTCTTGTTTTTGTTGTTTTTGTTGTTTTTTTTTTGAGCGGCTTTCGGGCAAGCTACTCTGAAGCAGTGGCGGCCGCTCCATTAGAGGCGCGCAGCCCAGCCCCTAATCTACATACAGGGCATGGGATGCATGAATTTCAATGGGATTTTTTATTTTTTTTATTGAGGCACGTGATTAGAGCCTGAGGCTCTAATTGGCTTCAAAAAAGGGTGGGCTCGGGGCGCAGAGCACCACGCCTCAGCCCACCCAGTTGTGTGACAATAGCGATTTAATATCCACAGTTGACTTCCTGCTTTTCCTCCTGGCCAATCAGGAAGTGGGTCTGAAGACCCGATTGGCTGAGAGGAGAAGCGAACCCATTGGCCACCAAGAAGGAAGCTGCCAAGGAGGAGGAGACACAGGGGGAAGCCACTGAGGAGGAGGAGATGCAGGGGAAGCCACCGAAGCTGCCGGTGACCTAGATGGGATAAGTGCGGGGCTGGTGGGCGGACGGACAGACGAGCGGCGGAGGGCCAGTTTGACCGAAGGACTAACCAAACGGGTTGACGGGTGGTTTGTTTGCTGCCCCCCCCCAAAAAAAAAAATGGAGCACCAGCCGTCACTACTCTGAAGGCTGTCAAAGTGAAAGTGGAGGGACAAAGTGGGGACAGACTGTTAGAGATGACATTAACATGAGTAAGGTACAGTGTTTGAACCTGACTGGTGCAGGCACTTTTCAGCTGACAATTTTACGCTTAGTTCCTTCAATTTTTCACTTGAGGGATGTCAGGTATGACAGATGAGGGATACCAGGGAGAGGTAGCCAACGGGGCCACAAACTGGGTGAATTTTGGCCGGATCCCCAGGAACCAGATGAAAGTCGTACAATTTATGGACAGCTTTAGTCTGTCTCTCTGCTTCTCTTTAGCATTCTCTCTTTAGCATTGCCTTGCTGTGTGACAGGTTTGACAACTTTCCCCATAATAGTTAATACTTTGGTTCCAATTTTTCCACTGCAGTTAACTGAAACATTTGAGGGAAAAGGAGAGGGCTTCCATGTCCTGTGATAATGATTACACAGACAGAGTAGAGATTGAGAGCCCAGCAACTGCGGAGATCACTAGATGACCAACTCTTGTCCGTAAAAGTACACTAATGCCGCATAAACACGATCAGACTGTCTGGCAGACTTAGCCCGGCGGACAAACCGCCGGACTTTGAAGCGGAGGTCCGCCGGACTTTCCGAACGAGCGGACCTGCCCACACACAACCGGACTTTTCCGGCGGACTATGGCGGGAGTCCGCCGTACTTTTGAAAATGAACGGACTTATCCACAAACTGAGAAAAGTCAGTTCATTTTGAATGCGGCTCCAGGTAGCCGGGACTAACGAAGGAAGTCAAAGAAAAACGGCGTGGGGGTCCCCCCCAAAGGTCCATATAAGACCCTTATCCGAGCATGCAGCCCGGCTGGTCAGGAAAGGGGTGGGGACGAGCGAGCGCCCCCCCCTCCTGAGCCGTACCAGGCCACGTGCCCTCAATATGAGGGGGTGCTTTGTCCTCATGTTGATGAGGACAAGGGCCTCTTCCCGACAACCCTGGCCGTTGGTTGTCGGAGTCTGCGGGCGAGGTGCTTATCGGAATCCGGGAGCCCCCTTTAATAAGGGGGCCCCCAGATACCGGCCCCCCACCCTATGTGAATGAGTATGGGGTACAACTACCCATTCACCTGGGAAAAAAAATGTAAATAAAACACAACACAAGGTTTAAAAATAATTTATTGCACAGCTCCAGGGGTCTTCTTCTGTCTATGGGGGTCTTCTCGCCGGATTCCTCCACTATCTTCTGCTCTTTTGCTAGCTCTTTTACTAGCGGAGGAGCCCGGCTTTCTTCTTCGTTGCCACCCGGGGTCTTCTTCTGACTTCGGGGGTCTTGTCCCCCTCTTCGGGGGTCTTGTCCCCCTCTTTGGTTCTTCTTGCCGGGCCTCCGCTTTCTTTCTTTAGCTCTTTTACTAGCGGGGGGCCCGGTCTTCTGACGCCGCCGCCTCTTCTTCCGACTTCAGGGGTCTTGTCCCCCTCTTCGGTTCTTCTTGCCGGGCCTCCGCTGGCCCCGAAGGCAGCGACATTGACCTCCTACGCTAGTCCCGTCTACCTGGAGCCACGTTCAAAATGAACGGACTTTTCTCCATGTGCGGGAAAGTGCTTCATTTCAAAAGTCCGTCGGACTAGCACACACGCGGCCGGATTCGCAGTCCAGCGGACAATTTTTGAGTCAAAACTACTTTCTAAGTCCGCCGGACTTTTGGGGAAAAAAAGTCAGCTGGAGCCCACACATGGGCCGCCGGATGTCCACTGGATAGTTTGATCATGTGTACGCAGCATAAGTGCTTTAACACTCCAAATCCCACCCAACACTAAATGTTTACAGATAGGTAGGGTGCTCCTTTAAGATGTACACAGGGCTAGATTTAAATTCCTTGATCCGTCGGCCAACTGTTTTGTTTTCCGAAATCCCCCCCCCCCCCAATCAAAACAGTTGGCTAACTAGTTTTACCACTCTACGTCAATACACATCAGACCAATGAAGAATAGAAAAGGTAAATGCCATGCTATTCCGCTAGACCTCCTAGGTGATGGACCTAGAGTAGGTAGTCTATAAATACAGAGTATACAATCCATAGAACAGCAACAGAAATGTACAAACAGAACGGGGACAGCAACGTGAGGTACAACCAGATTACACCGGCAGGTAGTGCACCAGCCTGGACATTTTTTATGATGTGGGAATGTGTTAAGGTGGAACTTTGTAAAAAAAAATTACAAGCAAGATTTTTTTTTCTATTGCAGAAGAAACATAAATGAAATAAAGACTTCTTGCCTTCCTGTTCGCTATCTTCTTTAGAGTATACTCTGGGCAGGAATTATATCATCGTGAGCCAATCAATCATGTTGGCTGAAGATGTTGAACCTAGCAAAAGGCCAGAGGAAGAGGGCGCTCACAAATATTGCAGTGGGGTGTACCTAAGTATATCATAGCTTGGTTCCACTTTAATGACAATCGGCAACATGAGATTTGGATTACTGTATGTCTCCTCTGGTAACGCTGTGACCCGAGACCACAGCATTTATCTGATATATGGGCATAGGATAAAAAAAAGTACCTACAACTGAAGCAAAGCCTCACATAAAACTGATGTAAGACTTTTGAAATTAGCTGGAACACGCAATTTTCTCTGGATCATTTATATGCAGTGATTACCAAGGTCCAAGAGGTCTGCAGTAGTGGTATAGGGTATATACAGAATTTAAGCAGAAAGAGTTAAGCCTGCAGCTAGTAATGTGTGAGAAAGGACTCAGAACCTTTGTGCCTCCTCTGATAGAGAACATCTGGTCTGAAAAGTTATGCAGGCGCAGGAGATGAAACATGTGGGCTGCAATGTCACATCTTTCTTTAACCCTGATGCTAATATACAGCTGTACTGGGGCCAGTCGAGCAGTCTGGGGGGTAGGTAAAAGGGTGAAATGACTGACTTTTGTGGGTTTGAAGGCTAAATTATTAACATCAAGGGGTTTAAGTTTAAGCAGTTTGGGAGGGTTGGAAGGCCTTCTTTTCTTTGCTGGAAAGACACAGAATCCATAGGCAGAAATCAGATTTAGGGCAGCAAAGAATGGACAGTTGACTGAAATGTGGCAGTATTTCAAAAGGAATGTTGGGAAAATGTTCATGGAAAGTATCATGGACATTGGAGTGGATAGGATGGACATAAGACTGTAGCACATAAGATGGATAGTGGATTGGACTCTGAACTAGTTAGCATGGATAGGTTACTGAAATTGATAAATTACTATCCTTTAAGGAACAATTAGAAAATGTACATATGTAGCATTGACACTGGAGTGAATAGGATGGACTGTGCTAAGTAGACTGAACACTGGACTGTGGAAAATAAACTGAACACTGGACTGTGGAAAATAAACTGAACACTGGACTGTGCTAAGTAGACTGAACACTGGACTGTGCTAAGTAGACTGAACACTGGACTGTGGAAAATAAACTTAACACTGGACTGTGGAAAATAAACTGAACACTGGACTGTGGAAAATAAACTGAACACTGGACTGTGCTAAGTAGACTGAACACTGGACTGTGCTAAGTAGCCTGAACACTGGACTGTGCTAAGTAGCCTGAACACTGGACTGTGCTAAGTAGACTGAACACTGGACTGTGCTAAGTAGCCTGAACACTGGACTGTGCTAAGTAGCCTGAACACTGGACTGTGCTAAGTAGCCTGAACACTGGACTGTGCTAAGTAGCCTGAACACTGGACTGTGCTGAGTAGACTGAACACCGGACTATGGAAAATAATCTGAACACTGGACTGTGCTAAGTAGACTGAACACTGGACTGTGCTAAGTAGCCTGAACACTGGACTGTGCTAAGTAGCCTGAACACTGGACTGTGCTAAGTAGCCTGAACACTGGACTGTGCTAAGTAGCCTGAACACTGGACTGTGCCAAGTAGACTGGATACCGGGCTGTGCTAAGTAGACTGGGCACTGGACGGTGTCAAGTAGACTGGACACCGAACTGTGCTAAGTAGACTGAACACTGGACTGTGCCAAGTAGACTGGATACCGGGCTGTGCTAAGTAGACTGAACACTGGACTGTGCCAAGTAGACTGGACCGGGCTGTGCTAAGTAGACTGAACGCTGGACTGTGCCATCTAGACTGGATACCGGGCTGTGCTAAGTAGACTGTGCACTGGACTGTGCCAAGTAGACTGTGCACTGGACTGTGCCAAGTAGACTGTGCACTGGACTGTGCCAAGTAGACTGGACACCAGGCTGTGCTAAGTAGACTGGGCACTGGACTGTGCTAAATAGACTGAATACTGTACTGAGCTGTATAAGATGCAGAATGAACAATGTTGAATAACATGGCCAGTGGATTGTGCTGAATAGAGTGGATTTGGGTGAAAAGCGGAAATAGGAAATCGACCTAAATAAGATTGTGCAGAATGGGATGGAATGTAAACTGTGCTAATGTGGAGAGATGATTATGCTACAGTATATTAGATGTAGAGTGGACTGTGTTGGATACGACGTAGAGTGGACTGCGATGTATGAAATGTGAAGTGGACTGCACTATATATAGATGTGGCCTATGTTTTATAAGATGAAGAGTGGTCTGTACTTTATGGGCTATAGAATGGTCTGTGCTATATAATTTGTAGAGTGGTCTGTGTTGTATAAGATATAGGGTGGTCTGTGCTATATAAAGATGTAAAGTGGACTGTGCTATATAAAGAGGTAGGGTGGACTGTGCTATATAGAGATGTAGAGTGGACTATGTTGTATAAAATGAAGTGTGGAATGTGCTGTATACAATATACAGTGCAATGCATTGAATCAGATGAACAGTAGGTAGGATGGGGATTCCCGAAAAGGATAAACAGTGCCCTTAGAAATAACAAGGGACTCTGCCGTGGCAGAATAAGATATACAACAAACAAAAAGGGATAGTGACTGGGTATGAAAGGAACTACCAGATTTATCTGTAGAGAATAATGTCTGGTGCGTGCAGACATTGTTAAATAGCAATGACTATATCAGTCCATCACAGCTATGCTGCAACTAGCTATGGTGGCTCAGGTACGTGATGGATAGCGTTCTTCTTCCTATCCATGGCATAGAGTTTGAAAATGCATTTTTTTTTTTGTCTGTAAAAAGTTATTGTATTCTGGGGAAAAAAAACGTAAAGACCTCTGAAGGCAGTCAGATGAGTATGCTGAACCCATACTCCCTCGTGTACCCCATAAGCTGGTGAACCCATAGACACAGACAATTAGCTCTGCTGGCCATTTATGTTTATGCCAATGGAGAAAGGAGGAGGATGTTGTAGGCCGATATTGGAAGAACATCGTATTTCAGGGAGAAATAACAGGGTCGGTACAAGTTCAGTAGCTTGCTTGGTGAAATGTTCCTTCAGACAACAGCTGGCTGGCAGAATTGACATTCTCTTGTAGACAAGAGATTGTCCCTCTATTTTACCGCAATCCACAAGAACTATTACACAAAATGATTGTATTGCATGAAAATACTGCAATTGTCCATATATGGCCTTCTTTCTTTCCACAGAATTCCCAGATTAATGTGCTACATATTTCAAAAGGTCTGTGCACCCAAACAAGGTCTACCACACACATCTCACAATGCTGAACTGACCATGATGACTTCTTAAAGGAGAGACACGTGGGCTGTCATTGAGGACCTCTCCTTCTTAATATGCCAGTTGGCTATCTGCCATGGTGATCCAATAACTGTGATGCCGAGTACACACGACCGGACCTTTCGACGGACTTGGTCCAGCGGACAATCCGACGGACTTTGCAGCTGAGGTCCGCTGGACATTCAAACGAACGGACTTGGCCACACACGATCACTCCAAAAGTCCAAAGGATTCAAATGTGATGAAGTAGAATAAGGAAGTTCATAGCCAGTAGCCAATAGCTGCCCTAGTATTGGTTTTAGTCCGTCGGACTAGCATACAGACGACCGGATTTTTCGACCGGACTCGAGTCCGTCGGAAAGTTTTGAAGCAAGTTTTATTTCTAGGTCCGCCGGACTTTTGGGGAAAAAAAGTCTGCTGGAGCCCACACACGATCGAACTGTGCGACGGATTCCAGTTCGCTGGACCAAGTCCGTTGAAAAGTCCGGTCGTTTGTACGCGGCATGATACCCACAAAAGTTTTTGTCAATCAGGAGTTCTGCTATTGCTCTGTCTTCACTTGCTGCATGTTTGTTCTGAGTTTTGAAGACTCATCCCAACATAAATGATTTTCTACCTGTTGATTTGGAACCTTAACAGCTGAAAGCAGATCCTAGTTAAACATATATACGCTACATGTTTAAAACTTTATTAAGCATAAATGTGCCCATATATATTAGGATAACACTGACAGATATGACGGTGGGCCTGTGCCTGCTGCTTTTTTACAGATCATAAACATCCTTGGGGAAACAGGGGAAAGGGGGACATGATTAAATGTTTTTGGCCAGGCTCATGCTGTTGCCCTACAGTAATGGGTGCATTACCACAACATGCAAAACCTGAGTTATGCACATTGGTGTGTATTCTAATGGCACCCCAACACACCTTATAAATGAACCGGTGTTGGAGCACACTACAACACACAGTAAGACACTACTATGTGCTGTGGTGCACTCCAGTAGAAGAAATTACGTACCTTTTTGGTGTGTTCGCTATCCCACCTGATTAGCACTACTCTGCCTCTTCTTCCATCATAGCTGACACTAAAGACCCCAATGTCAGCCAGTATCAGATGCTAGGGGGAACGGTGGCATCGATCCCTCCGTCATGTGAAAGTGCTCATGCCTAGGGATTAGATACTAGTTCTGAGCACCGTCTCCAGGGAGAAGGTCTTATGTTCCCCATACCCAGAAGCACCAGGTATTGTCCCTGTCTATGACGGAGGGTGGAGTAATAGGGGATCAATGACGAGGTGAAAATAGGCTGGTCAGTTGGCCCCCTTTTTGAAAATACTTACTGTGCCCTGAATGGGCATGTATGAATTTAAAGCAGAACTATACTGTTTCAATCAGGATTAACTATTTTTAATCCTTATGCTGCTAGCATTAGTAAATAGATAGGAAGTTACTGTATATCCTTTTTACTAGTTTTAAACTTTTTTCTTACTTTTTTTCAGTTGCTTCCTTGTTTCTGGCCTAGGCAAGTTATGTCATACACCCCAGGAGTCTTCAGAACTTTCTCAGCTAAGCACACCCTCCTGCCTGAATGCCTGAGCTAAGGGCAGATGGATTCCAGAAAGTAAATCCTACATGAATCATCTGCCCTTACAGATGCCCACAGATAGAAATGCTAGGGGGTGTTTATCAAAGTGATTTCTCAAAAGAATAAAGCATGGAGACATGGATGGATGGGCGAATTTGCTTTAAATATTATTATTATTATTATTTTTTTTTTTTTTATGATTTAAATAGCATTTTTAGTTTGTGGTGCTCAGATACATTTAAGTTCTGCTTTAACACAGGGACTAGATCTATGGCAAATTCGATGGACCACTTGGACTTTTTCTGCCATCGATCTTCTGTGTTTCTATGTTTCTAACTTACATGGCAATATCCAATAGGTTTAAAGCAGGGTTTCTCAGCCAGGGTTCTGTGGTACCCTAGGGTTCCTCCACAGGTTGCCAAGGGTTCCTTGAGCAATGAGCAGTTTCTGCCCCTCTCAGATAAGTTCCCACCGACTTCATTGATCTTTTTAGCTATCTGTAAAGGGGTACCCCTTCCCAGTGACCAGAAGTGTAAGCAGCAATCTCCCCACTGACCATCACGCTAATGTATCTTAAGTTGTAGCTATAGTAATTTTTAGCAGGGGTTCCCGGAGACTGGAACACTATTTTTAAGGGTTCCTCTGTGTTGAAAAGGTTGAGAAAGGCTAGGTTTAAATGTTCAGAGTGCTGGAGTTTGTTGGTTCTTGTTATGCCTCTGTGGTTTTCCTTTGGTTTCATCCCATATATTGCCCATGAAATGTATGCATCGGACAGTAGAGATTGTAAGCTCCAACTAGCCATGGCCTGAGGCATGGGCATAGCATAAGGGTTTGCAGGGCTCACAATCGCAACCCTGCCCCTAGCTCCAGGGGGCCCCTGCAGCCTCCCTCTCATATTATCATGTCCTCCACAAAGTCCAGTTTCGATCTGTCCTAGGGCCCCACAGTCACGCTCCAGTACTGGGCTTCACATTCCTTTTCAACAGAGCCAATCAGCCATGAGCTGCATTGGGTGTAGTTGCCTACAGCAACTTCACCCGCCGTTCCGACCAGGGGATGTCACAGGTCAGAAGGGCAACATAAAGGCCAGATACACCCTGTGAAGGTTGGCAGACTGTGATTTCAGCCATGTGTCTTGTGGGAGGGAAGGAGCTGTTACTGTGCTGGAATGGGAAAGGAACTCTCCCAAATGACCTGCCAGGGGTCCCTGTCCTCTGATTCTCCGGGGTGATCCCTGTCCTCTAATGTAAGGAAGAACTCTGGGAATGCGGTGGGTGTATCTGCACACATGGTGGAAGTGTTGGGTGGTAGTGGGGGGGCCCCCAGGTCAACTTTTGCATCGGGGCCCACAAGCTTCAAGCTACATCTCTGGACTGAGGTAACTGGTTACTTGTTTAGTACATTTTACTCTATTGAATGTCTTAGTACTGACTATGTTCTAACGTCTCCTGTTACATCATAAAGCTGTCCTGCTATTGCACCATCCTTTCCAATATCGTCTCAGCATCATATTGCTTCCTCTAACAGCTTTTTCTAGATTGCACATATCATTATGATTTAGTATGTCCTACATGACCCCGGTAGATGGTTTTCTTTTTAACTTTCCAAATGTATAGAGCACCAACATATTAAACATCAACTAGTAGAGAACACACCTATGTACCTTCCAGAGTTCACAGACACTACGGCCAAATTAGAGGGAAGCCAATTAACCTACTAGTATGCTTTTGAACTATGGGAGGGAACTGGAGCACCTGGAGGAAACACCATTCCATTCAATAACCCACTTTGCTGCATGTAGCTACACAAGTATACAATTTTGATACATTAAAAAGGGTGATTAGCAGCACCGTATATTCTTTCTAGTTTGTGTAACCATAAAACAAGGAAACAAATTTCCGCTTTCACATAATTAAACCTCATTATGGTCTTTCCTTACTTTTCATTTTTTATCTCATCTTGCTTTGATCCTACGTGTGATCTTCTTCTTGCTTTAATATATCCCAGGGTATAAGAGAGAAAGTCTTAGAAACCATTCACACTGTTGCGTTACACAGTAGGACGCCATTTCTTCTGAAAAGCCCCCCCAACTGATCTAGGCAGCTCAGCAAAACGCACTAGTACTATAGCAAGTAAATGGGGTTGTATGATGGCCATTTACATGGCAATTTTCAGTCAATTTCATTCACATTTAATCCACCAGTAATTGCAAATATGAAATAAAGTATTCTTTCGTATCGCAAAGTATTATTTTGTATTCGATCCACCACCCACAGGTTTGACCAAACACCAGAACTCTGTCAATTGTGAAGTCGAAACTGGGCTTGTAGCCATCAAATGCACCTTTCAATGGGTTAAATTATAACATTTAACTAAGTGAAATGGAAAACAATTGAAATCTAAAGCACTTACCCCTACAATTATCCCTTTTTTTGTACTATATGCACAGCACTATGAGGTTTAGCTCCCCTCCAATTAGTAGGGTGTAGGTCCTTGGACCTCCATGAAAGTCTTGGGGTAAGGACAGGTGACCTTATTATCGGGTTCTTCCTCTCCTATGGGATCTCCCTTTGGCGAAGGCCCCACCTAGTTCTTCGGTGGTCATTGCCTTGGCAGGTCCCCTGAGGAATGGGATTCGACCAGGTGGACCATGACTACTCCAGTCCCCATCAGGAGTGTTGCACCCTGGGTGGATCAGGGCCAGGGTCCTTTCTCTTTGAAGGAGGACTACCTGTACAACCTGTGCACTTTTTTGTGTGCTTTACTTTTTTTTGTGAATTCACTTTAACTTTTCAATTGTGCCTGGTGTTAGTTCCCAGGGCTCAAACTGCACTGCGGTGCTAAAAAAAAAAAAAGAAGCTAATTGAAATGCATGCGAACCATGACCTACTGCAATCTCATTGAAAGCGATTGTTTTTTCTGCCACGTTTGTTAAAAATGATTTAATTTCCTTCTCTTTGTGGTTAATGGAAATCAACATTTTTTCCTTTGATTGTTTTGTGAAATGGGATCAAAAGATTATTTGCTAAATTAAGTTGCCGTATTTGTGGACAGATCTCAGCACCTAGTACTGCTTCATTAGCCCATAACTTACAGATCCTCAGGATGTTCTTCAGCTTACTGTCATATCACATACCTCCCTCCATGCATCCTATCCACTTTTTTTTAGCTCCGCACATCTTCCTTATGGCGGCATTCTGTGTAACGTCAAATCTACACTACATGTATCTGTGAACTTTTCTATCAGTGCTGATCACTCTAAGCCCTTGTACACACGGTCGGACAATCCGACAACAAAATCCGTCGGATTTTGTCTGACAGATTTTGTCCGAAACTGGTGTTGCATACACACGGTCGGACAAAGTTGTCGGAAAATCCGATCGTTCGGAACGTGATGACGTTATTTAGTTACGACGGGACTACATTCAGGCTAGTAGCCAATAGCTTTGGTCTAGGAATTTGATCTGAGCATGCGTGGCACTTTGTCCGATCGTAATTCTCTACAAGCGATCGGACAAAGTCCGATCAGATCATGTTGTCGGAAAATTTTTATATCCAGCTCTCAAACTTTGTTGGTCGGACATTCCAACTGAAAAAGTCAGATGAAGCCCACACACGGTCGGATTATCCAACAACACGGTCCGATTGGACATTCTCCGTCGGAATGTGTACAAGGGCTTATAACCACAGCTTGACCACTGGGAATAGCCATGTAAGTTGGGATATTCCCAGTGATAAGTACTGAATAAGTAGCAATGAGACACTTTTTTTCGTTGTTCCTAAACACAAAATGTTATATTGGATCATACATGGATTTAAATTTATTGTCATGACATATCAATCAAATTAAACCATAAGTATTTTAATTTCAATAAAAATTCATGATAGTTACAAATGCAGAACTTTAGCCTCAACCTATCCATCTTTTATATACACTTTATTGCCAAAAGTATTGGGACACCTACCTTTACACGCACATGAATTTTAATGGCATCCCAGTCTTAGTCCATATGGTTCAATATTGAGCTGGCCCACACTTTGCAGCTATAACGGCTTCAACTCTTCTGGGAAGGCTGTCCACAAGGTTTAGGAGTGTGTCTATGGGAATGTTTGAGCATTCTTCCAGAAGCACATTTGTGAGGTCCGGCACTGATGCTGGACAAGAAGGCCTGGCTCGCAGTCTCTGTTCATCATTCATTCATCCCAAAAGTTTTCTATTGGGTTGAGGTTAGGACTGTGTGCAGGCCAGTCAAGGTCCTCTACCCCAAACTCGCTCATCCATGTCTTTATGGACCTTGCTTTGTGCTCTGGTCATGTTGGAACAAAAAGGGGTCATCCCCAAACTGTTCCCACAAAGTCGGGAGCAATATAGTGTATATACATCCTGAAGTGGTGGTGATGAGTTCAAAAATATCTACCTTTTCCCTGTAATCCTTGCAGTTGTTCTACAGGAGGGGCCATAGATGGCTCAGTTTTTTTCGGTTACCGGTAATAAAACTGAAATCCACACAAGTGAGATGGAGGAATCCTCCCTTCAACGCTATTGTATTCTGACAGCGGGGATTCCTTCACTGTCAGAATACATTGATCGGAAAATATAACAAGAGTCCCATTTGAGATCGACTCCTCTCAAATGCGAATGGTCATAGGTGGATTGAAATTCGGCTGGTCCTTGCTGAATTACGATCTTTCAACTTGGCTTACACTGTTGAGGTGGGAGAACGTACATATTAACACACGTGTTACTGGAGCTTAGAGCAAAGCACGTCTCTTGCGTTGGTGCCATTCATTTTGAATGGTGACCCAATGCACCTTCCTGAAGGACGTGCTGCACAATGCATTCCAGCGCACTAATGAGCATTGCAGTATGTTGCCAGAAAATGTGCACGTCTGTATTCTGGGACTTTGACGTGTATTGCCAGCAATTCATTGTGAAAAAAAAAACTATTAACAGAATGCACCCCAACGGATAAGTTTGAATCTAGCCTAAAGCTTACCATTCTTGATGAACCGGAGGAAATTTGGTTAGTGCGCAGCTCTGTCGGCCCCCTCCCTCCCAACATCGTATGATTGAAAAATCAATGGAGCCGGGTGGAAAGTTGTCTGCCTAAAAAGAGGCTGCATCCAATCATATGCAGCCGCTGCCTGGGTATTCTGACAGCTGCTGCTGCCGCCAGCAGTCACGATACAATAGCCCAGCAGGGAGGATTTGTTCAAGCGCTGTTAGCATAGGAGAATGAATCTGCTAGTTTTTCAGCCTGCGGGCCGAACGAAAAATAATATCAGTTTATGGTGACTGTAATGGGGAAATTTACTAAAAACGGGATCATGCAAAATCTGGTGCAGCTCTGAATAGAAACCAATCAGCTTCCAGGTTCTATTGTCAAAGTTTAACTGAACAAGCTGAAGTTAGAAGCTGATTGGCTACCATGCACAGCTACACAAGATTATGAGGGCTCTTAGTGGTCTAGTTTTAGTAAATCTCCCCCTTTACCAAAACCATATAATATGAGATCAAACCTTTATGCCTTGTACACACGGTCGGACATTCCAACCACAAGATTTTGTCCGAAACTGGTGTTGCATACACACGGTCGGACAAAGTTGTCGGAAAATCCGATCGTTCGAAACCTGGTGACGTTTGTTGCATACGATGGGACTACGTAGAGGCTAGTAGCCAATAGCTTTGGTCTCGTAATTTGATCTGAGCATGCGTGGCACTTTGTCCGTCTGAATTCTCTACAAACGATTGGAAAAAGTTCGATCGGATTTTTTTGTTGGAAAATTTTAGATCCTGCTCTCAAATTTTTTTCCGACGGAATTTCCGACGGAAATGTCCGATAGAGCCCACACATGATAATATAATCCGATCGGATCTTTTCCGTCGGAAATTCCAACCGTGTGTACAGGGCATAAGATTTTCAATTTGTATGCAATCAGGCTGGCCCTTGTATTACATGGTTTTGGTAAATCTGAAGACAAAAATCTGCAGAAAATCTAATAGTGTGTATGGGGTCTAAGCCCTTGTACACACGGTTGGACATTCCGATAACAAAATCGGTCGGATTTTGTCCGACGGATTTTGTCCGAAAGCAGTGTTGCATACACACAGTCGGACAAAGTTGTCGTAAAATCTGGTCCTACGTAACGTGATGACGTTATTTCGTTACGACGGGACTACATTCCGGCTAGTAGCCAATAGCTTTGGTCTAGGAATTTGATCTGAGCATGTGTGGCACTTTGTCCGATTGGAATTCTTTACACATGATCGGACAAAGTCCGATCGGATCATGTTGTCGGAAAGTTTTATAGACCAGCTCTAAAACTTTGTCCGTCGGATATTCAGATGGAAACAGTCCGATGGAGCCCACACAGTCGAATTATCCGACAACGCGGTCCGAACGGACATTTTCCGTCGGAATGTCCGACCGTGTGTACAAGGGCTAAGTGCTCAGGCAGAGTTGGCCTATACATTGCCTTTCATCTAGGTCTCTTCTGTAGAGACCAGGAGATCAGTGTCGTGATCAGGTCAGTTTGTAACTTGCATGGTTGTTATGGTGTGGTTAGTCAATACATGAATGCAACGACACAAAAATGTATTGTCCCTGCTAGGACCTCAGGTGCACACTACCTAACACTATATACTGTTTACTACTATAACAACCCCCCGGGGGCATGTGGCTGTACCAGTCCAGCAAGCACTGACAGCCATGCTAGGATCAGCAGTTCTGCAGCCAACTTAGAAACAGAGGTGTGACAACACGCAGGCAGCTCTTTCTTTAGAGAAGTAACCTAAGACACTCAAAGCAATTGGAAGTTCTATCTATAAACGCCGTGGTGCTGCAGTTATGATACAAACAATTTTCTTTCTATTGTCTTTAAGGTTTACATTAGTAAAATGATCATTAGGCTAAATCCTCTGTGGACACATACACTCCCACATTATAACTAGCAGATGGTAATGTTTTGATTTTGTGGTTTATGGACAAGCCTTATTGAGATATTTGTTGCTTTGCATTGCAAATTCTATGATACCACCTCAAGTCAGGGCATGTTTGCCAATTAACCTTCCTGAATTAATACTATGAAAGTTTCTAGTTTTATTACTGCGAAATGTGAATACTGTATGTGATATCTGTTTTATAATAATACAATCTACCTGCTATGGTTTCTTTTAGCTTCTTTTAGTAGAAGTTCCCCCAATTCAGCTACTAGAAAGAACCTGCAGGCTACTTGGAAACCCAAGTGTTGGGGTGGCCATACAGAGCCTGATAAAAGTCAAAGACGTGATTGTCTTGGGCACATACTGTGCCATCTGGGTTTTGTAGAGATGTGCTACTATCATTAAAGGTGATATATTAAAAAAAAAAGGTTTTCCAACACATTTTCAGTGAAGTAAAAGACACAAAGATTTCACTGTCCATGTGCAACCGGTCAACAGAATAGGGCAGAGAACAATACCTTCAAGGATTGGAGGACGCCTCTGCGCCTGTTGCTCTCGGTCAGGTATCTGCACATTCATGGTCAGCTTATATTTGTCATTGCCCTGGCCAGTTTTGGCATTGTTCTTGGATCCCAAACTTTATGATCTCCAGTCTATATCTAGAGACACCTAAAAGTGAATTTGGAACCACCGGTAGGACATAAGGGACATACACAGAAGTCATCTACCTGCTATCGTTTTTTAGCTTCTTTAAGTAGAAGTACCCCATTCAACTACTAGAAGGACCTACAGGCTAGTTGGAGACCCAATTGTTTGGGTGGCCATACAGAGCTTGATAAAAGTCAAGGCCGTGATTGTCTTGGGCACAACCTGTGCCATACTAATATGTAGTACGATCAGCAAAGGCAATATATTAAAAAAGATTTTCCAACATATTTTCGGTGAGGTAAAAGAAACACAAATTTCACTATCCATTTGCAACTAACACCGATCAAAATCGCAAAATCGGTAAGATTTGGGCAGAGAACACACAACTTCAAGGATTGGGGGACGCCTCTGCGCCTGTTGCTCTCGGTTAGGCATCTAGATGCACATTCATGGTCAGCCTATATTTGTCATTGCTCTGGCCAGTTTTGGCATTGTTCTTGGATCCCAAACTTTATGGTCTCCAGTCTTTATCTAGAGACACCTAAAAGTGAATTTGGAACCACCGGTAGGACATAAGGGACATACACAGAAGTCATCTACCTATTATCGTTTTTTAGCTTCTTTAAGTAGAAGTACCCCATTCAACTACTAGAAGGACCTACAGGCTAGTTGGAGACCCAATTGTTTAGGTGGCCATACGGAGCTTGATAAAAGTCAAGGCCATGATTGTCTTGGGCACAACCTGTGCCATCCTAATATGTACTACGATCAGCAAAGGCGATATATTAAAAAAGATTTTCCAACATATTTTCAGTGAGGTAAAATAAACACAAATTTCACTATCCATGTGCAACTAACACCGATCAAAATCGCAAAATCGGCAAGATTTAGGAAGAGAACACACAACTTCAAGGATTGGGGGACGCCTCCGCGCCTGTTGTTCTGTATTTGTCATTGCCGTGGTCAGTTTTGACATCGTTCCTGGATCCCAAACTTTATGGCTTCCGGTGTTGCAAATCTAGAGACAGCTAAAAGTAGATTTGGAACCACCGGTCTTCTATGGTGGACTTCCTATCGGAACCACTGGTAGGACATATCGGACACACACGGAAGTCATGAGCAAACTGTTGGCACTATATAAATCCTGTATAATAATAATAATAATAATAAACATCTGAGTACTACAGTCTCTTTACCTTGTTAAATGTTCTTCAGACTTTGTTCAGCTTGAGAGGACAACGTGATATCCACAGCACACGAGGAAAGTCCACGCTTGTAAATTCCACAGCAGATAAACCTGCAAATTTCGTTTTCTTTACACCGAGCACATGATCCAGTTGGAGAAGAGACCTGTAGCCTGCACTGTATCTAGGCAGGTCCTCTTCTTCTGTATTCTGTCCCCTGATCTTTTCCAAGCCAGCATCTTAGAACCATCAAACTTTCCTCTCCCACTCCACCACTGCCAAAGTAGGGGGTTTTTGGGGTGTGCTCACTACACCCATTATTCCTGCTCTCTCCTTCTCTCTCTCTCTCACTCCTTCCCCCTCTCTTTCTTGAAAAACAAAATCCAGATGTTTTCCTCTTTGGCTCTGGGACTCTTTTGGGAGAGAAGAAGGGAAGGAGGGGGTTGAGAGGCTGCGCTTATTAAAATAAGGAGTGGGAAAAAAAACGTAGAAAGAAAAAAAAAATGCAAGAAGCAGTAGAATAAGGCAAAGTGTCTTTTTTGGTCAACAGCTTTGACTTAGACAAGAGGACAGAAGAGAATTCACTACTCACTCCCCCTTGTGAGTCTCTCCCTGTCTGTCCCCTCCTCCTTTCAGTCTCTGCCTCCCCCACTTTGTAGGCACACAGTCACTATTCTTTGCTATCTAACTAATTATGGAAACTACAATTTCAAGGCAGCTGCTATGATGGGGGGATGGTCCTGGACCTCCTTGTTCTTTGCTGGGATCTGCGCTTCTGTGGTTTTCACGAGGTTTTGCTTTAAGGGAACAAAAACTTGCAGAGTGTTTAGATCTTGAATCAGGCAAAGGCTGAACCCAACCACAAGGTGACAGGGACAGGGTTAGGAGGCATAGGGGCAGGACAAGGTCTGAACAGAAAAATTGTGCTGAAAGCCATTCTCCCAGAGCAGGCGGCGGTCTGTGGCTTGTCAACCGAAGGGGAACTACAAGTCCCAGCATGTGGGGACCCCCCCGACTTCTGCAGACATCATATCGCGTGACAGCAAAGCACCTGGTCTATGCAAATCTGCAACAGTAAAACACTTAGAAAAGAAATGTTTATCCTCTAAAAAAAAAAAGAAAATGTACAAGCAAACTGCGCTAAAATATCCCATGGTAACACAAAACTGCACCATTTTCTCTAATAACGCCAATGCAAGAAAATAACTTTGATTACAATAAACTGCAAACTTTTTTTGTTTGTTTGTTTGTTTGCTTTTTTTTTTTTTTGCAGGAACACGCATATAAAAAGGTAATAAACAATCAATACAAGGTGCAGAAATACTCCCAACCATTGTTCAAGAATATGTCATCTAGACATGTGCGCCGTCAATAAATCTGTTTTGTTACGTTTCAAATTAGCCGTTAATTCTTATTTCGGAATTCATGTCCGAAATTAAATTTGGATTCGTACGAAATATGAAGTTCCTTAACTTTTCAATTACGAACGTTCGTTATGATGAATTTGAAGAACAAAAAATACCTTTCTCAATATTTCAGTGGTCAACTCATTATGCTCATTATGAGTGGCTCCCACCATTCCTGTGCTGTGCTTATTATGAGGGGCTCCGACCATCCCTGTGCTGTGCTTATTATGAGGGGCTCCCACCATCCCTGTGCTGTGCTTATTATGAGGGGCTCCCACCATCCCGGTGCTGTGCTCATTATGAGGGGCTCCCACCATCCCCGTGCTGAGCTCATTATGAGGGGCTCCCACCATCCCTGAGCTGTGCTCATTATGAGGGGCTCCCACCATCCCCGTGCTGAGCTCATTATGAGGGGCTCCCACCATCCCTGTGCTGTGCTCATTATGAGTGGCTCCCACCATCCCTATGCTGTGCTAATTATGAGTGGCTCCCACCATCCCTGTGCTGTGCTCATTATGAGGGGCTCCCACCATCCTTGTGCTGTGCTCATTATGAGGGGCTCCACCATCCCTGTGCTGTGCTGATTTCCTTCAGGGGCTGTACCCCTGCTGTGCTCATTATGAGGGGCTCCCACCTTCCCTGTGCTGTGCTCATTATGAGGGGCTCCCACCATCCCTGTTCTGTGCTCATTATGAGGGGCTCCCACCATCCCTGTGCTGTGCTCATTATGAGGGGCTCCCACCTTCCCTGTGCTGTGCTCATTATGAGGGGCTCCCACCATCCCTGTTCTGTGCTCATTATGAGGGGCTCCCACCTTGCCTGTGCTGTGCTCATTATGAGGGGCTCCCACCATCCCTGTTCTGTGCTCATTATGAGGGGCTCCCACCATCCCTGTGCTGTGCTCATTATGAGGGGCTCCCACCATCCCTGTGCTGTGATGACTTCCTGGGGCTGTACCCCTGCTGTTCTCATTATGAGGGGCTCCCACCTTCCCTGTGCTGTGCTCATTATGAGGGGCTCCCACCATCCCTGTGCTGTGATGACTTCCTGGGTTTGTACCCCTACTGTGCTCATTATGAGGGGCTCCCACCTTCCCTGTGATGTGCTCATTATGGGGGGCTCCCACTATCCCTGTGCTGTGCTCATTACGAGGGGCTCCCACTATCCCTGTGCTGTGCTCATTACGAGGGGCTCCCACCATCCTTGTGCTGTGCTGACTTCCTGGGTTTTTAACTTCATCATAATGAATAATCGTAATTATTATGACAATAATAAAACAATAATAATGAACATTCTTATTTTGTCCGATTCTGAATCTCCCATCGGCTACCAGTACCAGTCTCCCACTCCCATATTAAAAAAAGTCATTTTGCCAACCTTCACTCAGCAGCAGAAGAAAACCTCTGATTGGTTAACAAAACACCAATCACGTTTCCATTGTAACGGAATTTGGATCCGAAATTCGTCAACAAAATTTCGTATTTCGTATAGAATTCGAAAACATAGAAATGTATATTTCGGATGCTTCCAAATGTACGAATTTTTGATTCGTACGAAACAAACCGCACATGTCTAATGTCAACCCAACATTTCATATTCCTGAAACTCTATATTATCAAATACATTGGGACGCCTGCCTTTACACGCACATGAACTTTAAAGTGATTCTAAAGTCTAGTTTTTTAATCTTTTTTTAAAATAACAAACACGTTATAGTTACCTCCTCTGTGTAGTGGTTGTGCACTAAGCAGCCCAGATCCTCCTCTTCCCGGGTCCCTCTTCGCCACTCCTGGTCCCTCCCTCCTGCTGAGTGCCCCATGGCAAGCAGCTTGCTAAGGGGGCACCTGAGCTGAGCCACTGCTCCCTGTGTCCATTCAGACATGGAGCCGCAGCCCGGCCCCATCCCCTTTTTCTCTTTATTGGCTCACTTATTTTGATTGACAGCAGCAGGAGCCAATGGCTCCCTGCTGCTTCCTCAGCAAATCAGGAGGGAGGGTCTCATCCTGCCAAGTCTTTCGTGCAACATCGCTGGATCGAGATGGGGCTCAGGGAGGTATCAGGGGGTCTGCTGCACACAGAAGGCTTTTTATCTTAATGCATGGAATGCATGAAAAAAAAACTTCTGCCTTTACAACCACTTTAATGGCATCCCAGTTTTAGTCCATAGGGTTCAATATTGAGTTGGCCCACCCTAAGTAGCTATAACAGCTTCAACTCTTCTGAGAAGGCTGTCGACAAGGTTTATGAGTGTGTCTGTGGGAAAGTTTGACCATTCTTCCAGAAGTGCATTTGTGAGGTCAGGCACTGATGTTGAACGAGAAGGCCTGGCTCGCAATCTCCGCTCTAATTCATCTCAAAGTGTTCTATCGGGTTGAGGTCAGGACTCTGTGCAGGCCAGTCAAGTTCCTCCACCCAAAACGCGCTCATCCGTGTCTTTATGGACCTTGCTTTGTGCACTGATGAGCAGTCATGTTGGAACAGGAAGGGGCCATCCCCAAACTGTTCCCACAAAGTTGGGAGCATGAAATTGTCCCTTCACTGGAACTAAGGGGCCGAGCCCTACCCCTGAAAAACAACCCCACACCATACTCCCCCCCCCCCTCCACTAAATGATATTTTTTATCTATTTTGAAAACATCTTTGAGTAAATCTTCAGGACACCGGTGACAGATCTTCAAAAATCTGAAACTGTGCTAAGAAAATAACTGGATTCCTGAGATGCCAGATGCTGCTACAAGGAGTGTTCTTCACCTAATATTACATAGGATTTAATACAAACAAGCACCTTCTCCTTGCACAGCTATGGTACTATTTTATTTCTGTTGCCTATGGAAAATACATTTTTAAAGCTGAACTCAAACGTACACAAAAAAAATTATTTAAATATATTCCTCAATAGCCACACTCTACATTGTTTGCACCAAATTCATTTGCAAACCCAGATATTACCTTGTAAAGGTAGCAGTGACATCATCACTGCTTTGTACATTGCGTGTGCATTGTGCAGAAATGTGGGAGTGACTCAACATCCCCCACCCACTACAAGCTGCCAGTAGAAAACTATAGGAAGGGGCGGAGACAAGACCAGTCACCTTGCACAAGGGGAGAGAGCAGCAGTGACTGGTCTTTTTTACAGGAAGCTCCTACACAGAGGGAAAGTGTCACATTGGATTACTGCACAGATCTGGAAGAAATACACAAAACACACCGAGATTTAAGTAAGAAGACACATGAAGAATGTTTTTAGCTCCTATATTTTTTATCTCGGAGTTCACATTGAAAGGACCATCTGTGTACGTTTATTTTGCAGGATGTAAAACAGTAAATTCGAAGTCATGGTTGGACCAGCTAGACAAGTTCTGAGGTCAGCACAGCAGGGGGATGGTACTTAGGGTGCCAAAGGCTGTCCATCTACAAGACCCAGTTGGAGGGGAACTACAAGTCCCAGAATTATCCGCTACATTTTAATAGTAAACACTGAGAGCTTTGGTGCCAGTACAGGCAGAGAACTTTATTTTACCTAAAAGGCAAATATTAGTTACAGATGTAGTGGAACTAGAATGTCAACCCATACAGCTGGACTGCCAAAACTCCCAAGCAGGTTTTACCTTAATGTAGTTCATCGAGACGGACTCTGTGGATTCAGGTGCTGGGACTTTAGCGCTGGTAGGAAGGGTAGAAAGTCTGCCCAGAGGATCTTGGTTGACCATGCCAGAAAAGCTGAAAAGAAAGCACAAAAATCCCTATCTTTATTATGTTAGCTACTATTCCGATCAATCCACCATGTAATGAAGATAATCAAAGGCAGAGATATGTTTAAAGCCCCTGTGACAACCATGGCTGCTTCCATAGATACAATAGAATGATGAGTGTAGACATTGAGGGTTCCTGGGAGGCGAGGGTTATTGTTGAGTTTCAGGAACGGCGAGTTAGTGTTAGCTAATCAGAGAAGTTGAGGGTTAGTGTTAAGGTTACAGAGAGATTGAGGGTTAGTGTTACAGGGAGGTTGAGGGTTAGTGCGAAGGTTACAGAGAGATTGAGGGTTAGTGTTAGGGTTACAGAGAGATTGAGGGTTAGTGTTACAGGGAGGTTGAGGGTTAGTGCGAAGGTTACAGAGAGATTGAGGGTTAGTGTTAGGGTTACAGAGAGTTTGAGGGTTAGTGTTACAGGGAGGTTGAGGGTTAGTGTTAGGGTTACAGAGAGTTTGAGGGTTAGTGTTACAGGGAGGTTGAGGGTTAGTGTTAGGGTTACAGAGAGTTTGAGGGTTAGTGTTATAGGGAAGTTGAGGGTTAGTGTTACAGGGAGGTTGAGGGTTAGTGTTAGGGTTACAGAGCGTTTGAGAGTTAGTGTTACAGGGAGGTTGAGGGTTAGTGTTAGTGTTACAGGGAGGTTGAGGGTTAGTGTTAGGGTTGCAGAGAGTTTGATGGTTAATGTTACAGGGAGGTTGAGGGTTAGTGTTAGTGTTACAGGGAAGTTGAGGGTTAGTGTTACAGGGAGGTTGAGGGTTAGTGTTACAGGGAGGTTGAGGGTTAGTGTTAGGGTTGCAGAGAGTTTGAGGGTTAATGTTACGGGGAGGTTGAGGGTTAGTGTTAGGGTTGCAGAGAGTTTGAGGGTTAATGTTACGGGGAGGTTGAGGGTTAGTGTTAGTGTTACAGGGAAGTTGAGGGTTAGTGTTACAGGGAGGTTGAGGGTTAGTGTTAGAGTTACAGAGCGTTTGAGGGTTAGTGTTACAGGGAGGTTGAGGGTTAGTGTTAGGGTTGCAGAGAGAGAGTTTGAGGGTTAGTGTTACAGGCATGTTGAGGGTTAGTGTTACAGGGAAGTTGAGGGTTAGTGTTACAGGGAAGTTGAGGGTTAGTGTTACAGGGAGGTTGAGGGTTAGTGTTAGTGTTACAGGGAAGTTGAGGGTTAGTGTTACATGGAGGTTGAGGGTTAGTGTTAGGGTTACAGAGCGTTTGAGAGTTAGTGTTACAGGGAGGTTGAGGGTTAGTGTTAGTGTTACAGGGAGGTTGAGGGTTAGTGTTAGGGTTGCAGAGAGTTTGATGGTTAATGTTACAGGGAGGTTGAGGGTTAGTGTTAGTGTTACAGGGAAGTTGAGGGTTAGTGTTACAGGGAGGTTGAGGGTTAGTGTTACAGGGAGGTTGAGGGTTAGTGTTAGGGTTGCAGAGAGTTTGATGGTTAATGTTACAGGGAGGTTGAGGGTTAGTGTTAGTGTTACAGGGAAGTTGAGGGTTAGTGTTACAGGGAGGTTGAGGGTTAGTGTTACAGGGAGGTTGAGGGTTAGTGTTAGGGTTGCAGAGAGTTTGAGGGTTAATGTTACGGGGAGGTTGAGGGTTAGTGTTAGGGTTGCAGAGAGTTTGAGGGTTAATGTTACGGGGAGGTTGAGGGTTAGTGTTAGTGTTACAGGGAAGTTGAGGGTTAGTGTTACAGGGAGGTTGAGGGTTAGTGTTAGAGTTACAGAGCGTTTGAGGGTTAGTGTTACAGGGAGGTTGAGGGTTAGTGTTAGGGTTGCAGAGAGAGAGTTTGAGGGTTAGTGTTACAGGCATGTTGAGGGTTAGTGTTACAGGGAAGTTGAGGGTTAGTGTTACAGGGAAGTTGAGGGTTAGTGTTACAGGGAGGTTGAGGGTTAGTGTTAGTGTTACAGGGAAGTTGAGGGTTAGTGTTACATGGAGGTTGAGGGTTAGTTTTAGTGTTACAGGGAGGTTGAGGGTTAGTGTTACAGGGAGGTTGAGGGCCAGTGTTAGTGTTACAGGGAGGTTGAGAGTTAGTGTTACAGGGAGGTTGAGGGTTAGTGTTAGGGTTATAGAGAGTTTGAGGGTTAGTGTTACAGGGATGTTGAGGGTTAGTGTTAGGGTTACAGAGAGTTTGAGGGTTAGTGTTATAGGGAAGTTGAGAGTTAGTGTTACAGGGAGGTTGAGGGTTAGTGCGAAGGTTACAGAGAGATTGAGGGTTAGTGTTAGGGTTACAGAGAGTTTGAGGGTTAGTGTTACAGGGATGTTGAGGGTTAGTGTTAGGGTTACAGAGAGTTTGAGGGTTAGTGTTATAGGGAAGTTGAGAGTTAGTGTTACAGGGAGGTTGAGGGTTAGTGTTATGGTTACAGAGCATTTGAGAGTTAGTGTTACAGGGAGGTTGAGGGTTAGTGTTACAGGGAGGTTGAGGGTTAGTGTTAGGGTTGCAGAGAGTTTGATGGTTAATGTTACGGGGAGGTTGAGGGTTAGTGTTAGTGTTACAGGGAAGTTGAGGGTTAGTGTTACAGGGAGGTTGAGGGTTAGTGTTAGGGTTACAGAGCGTTTGAGGGTTAGTGTTACAGGGAGGTTGAGGGTTAGTGTTACGGTTGCAGAGAGAGAGTTTGAGGGTTAGTGTTACAGGGAAGTTGAGGGTTAGTGTTACAGGGAAGTTGAGGGTTAGTGTTACAGGGAGGTTGAGGGTTAGTGTTAGTGTTACAGGGAGGTTGAGGGTTAGTGTTAGTGTTACAGGGAGGTTGAGAGTTAGTGTTACAGGGAGGTTGAGGGTTAGTGTTACAGGGAGGTTGAGGGTTAGTGTAAGGCCGCGTACACACGCGCGGACTGTTGGCCCAACCTTGTCCGCTGAACAGTGTTTGGGCGGACAGTCCGCTCGTGTGTGGGCTTTCAGCGGACAGTTTCAGCGGACAGTTGGACGGACAAGGTTTTACGGAAATTCAGAAAAACTGTCCGCTGAAACCTTGTTTCAACGAACAGTCCGCCCGTGTGTAGGCTTGTTCGTCAAACTAAGTTCCGCGCATGCTCAGAAAGGATTTTCAAGCCGAAAGTTATAATGCAGTGTATAGGACGTCGTATTTTGCGTCCCGTCGTACGTGCCGTTCACGTCATCGCGCACGGTTTCAGCAAACTGTTCGTTCGTCGTGTGTGGCCATGTCCGTCCATGCTAAGTTTGAGCGGACTGTTCGCTCAAACTGTTGGACGGACAAAGTTGGGCCAACAGTCCGCGCGTGTGTACGCGGCCTTAGTGTTACAGGGAAGTTGAGGGTTAGTGTTACAGGGAGGTTGAGGGTTAGTGTTACAGGGAGGTTGAGGGTTAGTGTTAGTGTTACAGGGAGGTTGAGGGCTAGTGTTAGGGTTCCAGGGAGGCTGAGGGTTAGTGTTACAGGGAGGTTGAGGGTTAGTGTTACAGGGAGATTGAGGGTTAGTGTTACAGGGAGGTTGAGGGTTAGTGTTACAGGGAGGTTGAGGGCTAGTGTTAGGGTTTCAGGGAGGTTGAGGGTTAGTGTTACAGGGAGGTTGAGGGTTAGTGTTACAGGGAGGTTGAGGGCTAGTGTTAGGGTTTCAGGGAGGTTGAGGGTTAGTGTTACAGGGAGATTGAGGGTTAGTGTTACAGGGAGATTGAGGGTTAGTGTTACAGGGAGATTGAGGGTTAGTGTTACAGGGAGGTTGAGGGTTAGTGTTATAGGGAAGTTGAGGGTTAGTGTTACATGGAGGTTGAGGGTTAGTGTTAGGGTTACAGAGCGTTTGAGAGTTAGTGTTACAGGGAGGTTGAGGGTTAGTGTTACAGGGAGGTTGAGGGTTAGTGTTAGTGTTACAGGGAGGTTGAGGGTTAGTGTTAGGGTTACAGAGCTTTTGAGGGTTAGTGTTACAGAGAGGTTGAGGGTTAGTGTTAGGGTTGCAGAGAGTTTGAGGGTTAATGTTACGGGGAGGTTGAGGGTTAGTGTTAGTGTTACAGGGAAGTTGAGGGTTAGTGTTAGGGTTACAGAGCGTTTGAGGGTTAGTGTTACAGGGAGGTTGAGGGTTAGAGTTAGGGTTGCAGAGAGAGAGTTTGAGGGTCAGTGTTACAGGCATGTTGAGGGTTAGTGTTACAGGGAAGTTGAGGGTCAGTGTTACAGGGATGTTGAGGGTTAGTGTTACAGGGAAGTTGAGGGTTAGTGTTAGTGTTACAGGGAAGTTGAGGGTTAGTGTTACAGGGATGTTGAGGGTTAGTGTTAGTGTTACAGGGAGGTTGAGGGTTAGTGTTACAGGAATGTTGAGGGCTAGTGTTAGTGTTACAGGGAAGTTGAGGGTCAGTGTTACAGGGATATTGAGGGTTCGTGTTACAGGGAAGTTGAGGGTTAGTGTTACAGGGAAGTTGAGGGTTAGTGTTACAGGGAGGTTGAGGGTTAGTGTTAGTGTTACAGGGAAGTTGAGGGTTAGTGTTACATGGAAGTTGAGGGTTAGTGTTACAGGGAGGTTGAGGGTTAGTGTTAGTGTTACAGGGAAGTTGAGGGTTAGTGTTACAGGGAGGTTGAGGGTTAGTGTTAGTGTTACAGGGAGGTTTAGGGTTAGTGTTACTGGAATGTTGAGGGCTAGTGTTAGTGTTACAGGGAGATTGAGGGTTAGTGTTACAGGGAGGTTGAGGGTTAGTGTTACAGGGAGGTTGAGGGTTAGTGTTACAGGGAGGTTGAGGGTTAGTGTTAGGGTTACAGAGAGTTTGAGGGTTAGTGTTATGCCCCGTACACACGAGCGGACTTTTCAACATCCAAAGTCCGAAGGACCGAGTCCGTCAGACTATCCGATAGTGTGTGGGCTGCAACGGACTTTTGATTCGCCAAAGTCTGACGGACTTTAGAAATGAAGCATGCTTCAAATTTTCCCGACGGAACTCCGCCGGACCCGGTCCCCTTCGAAAACTCCGCTCGTGTGTATGCTACTCCGACGGACTAAAACCGACGCTAGGGCAGCTATTGGCTACTGGCTATGAACTTCCTTATTCGAGTCCAGTCGTACGTCATCACGTTCGAATCCGTCGGAGTTTAGTGTGATCGTGTGTGGCCAAGTCCGTTCGGCCGAAAAGTCTGTCAGAACTCCGTCGGAACTCCGGCGGAACTCCTTTGGAAGTCTGTCGGACATAAGTCCTCTCGTGTGTACGGGGCATTATAGGGAAGTTGAGGGTTAGTGTTACATGGAGGTTGAGGGTTAGTGTTAGGGTTACAGAGCGTTTGAGAGTTAGTGTTACAGGGAGGTTGAGGGTTAGTGTTAGGGTTGCAGAGAGTTTGAGGGTTAATGTTACGGGGAGGTTGAGGGTTAGTGTTAATGTTACAGGGAGGTTGAGGGTTAGTGTTAGGGTTACAGAGCTTTTGAGGGTTAGTGTTACAGAGAGGTTGAGGGTTAGTGTTAGGGTTGCAGAGAGTTTGAGCGTTAATGTTACGGGGAGGTTGAGGGTTAGTGTTAGGCCGCGTACACACGCGGGGACTGTTCGCCCAACTTTGTCCGTCAAACAGTTTCAGCAAACAGTCCGCTCAAAATTAGCATGGACGGACATGGCCACACACGACGAACGAACAGTTTGCTGAAACCGTGCGCGATGACGTGAACGGCACGTACGACGGGACGAAAAATGCGACGTCCTATACACTGCATTATAACTTTCGGCGTGTAAATCCTTTCTGAGCATGCGCGGAACTTAGTTTGACGAACAAGCCTACACACGAGGGGACTGTTCGCTGAAACAAAGTTTCAGCGGACAGTTTTTCGGAATTTCCGAAAAACCTTGTTCAGCAGACTGTTCGCTGAAACTGTCCGCTGAAAGCCCACACACGAGCGGACTGTCCGCCGAAACACTGTTCAGCGGACAAAGTTGGGCGAACAGTCCCCGCGTGTGTACGCGGCCTTAGTGTTACAGGGAAGTTGAGGGTTAGTGTTAGGGTTACAGAGCGTTTGAGGGTTAGTGTTACAGGGAGGTTGAGGGTTAGAGTTAGGGTTGCAGAGAGAGAGAGTTTGAGGGTCAGTGTTACAGGGATCTTGAGGGTTAGTGTTACAGGGAAGTTGAGGGTTAGTGTTACAGGGAGGTTGAGGGTTAGTGTTAGTGTTACAGGGAAGTTGAGGGTTAGTGTTACAGGGAGGTTGAGGGTTA
Source organism: Lithobates pipiens (assembly GCF_037356315.1). Lineage (NCBI taxonomy): Eukaryota > Metazoa > Chordata > Amphibia > Anura > Ranidae > Lithobates > Lithobates pipiens. The sequence continues at coordinate 573,936,618 of NW_027507903.1, forward strand.
GTGTTAGTGTTACAGGGAGGTTGAGGGTTATTGTTACAGGAATGTTGAGGGCTAGTGTTAGTGTTACAGGGAAGTTGAGGGTTAGTGTTACAGGGAGGTTGAGGGTTCGTGTTACAGGGAGGTTGAGGGTTAGTGTTAGTGTTACAGGGAAGTTGAGGGTTAGTGTTACAGGGAGGTTGAGGGTTAGTGTTAGTGTTACAGGGAGGTTTAGGGTTAGTGTTACAGGAATGTTGAGGGCTAGTATTAGTGTTACAGGGAGGTTGAGGGTTAGTGTTACAGGGAGGTTGAGGGTTAGTGTTACAGGGAGGTTGAGGGCTAGTGTTAGGGTTCCAGGGAGGCTGAGGGTTAGTGTTACAGGGAAGTTGAGGGTTAGTGTTACAGGGAGATTGAGGGTTAGTGTTACAGGGAGGTTGAGGGTTAGTGTTACAGGGAGGTTGAGGGTTAGTGTTAGTGTTACAGGGAGGTTGAGGGTTAGTGTTACAGGGAGGTTGAGGGCTAGTGTTAGTGTTACAGGGAGGTTGAGGGTTAGTGTTAGTGTTACAGGGAAGTTGAGGGTTAGTGTTAGTGTTACAGGGAAGTTGAGGGTTATTGTTACAGGGAGGTTGAGGGTTAGTGTTAGTGTTACAGGGAAGTTGAGGTTTAGTGTTACAGGAAGGTTGAGGGTTAGTGTTACAGGGAGGTTGAGGGCTAGTGTTACAGGGAGGTTGAGGGCTAGTGTTACAGGGAGGTTGAGGGCTAGTGTTACAGGGAGGTTGAGGGCTAGTGTTACAGGGAGGTTGAGGGCTAGTGTTACAGGGAGATTGAGGGTTAGTGTTACAGGGAGGTTGAGGGTTAGTGTTACAGGGAAGTTGAGGGTTAGTGTTATAGGGAGGTTGAGGGTTAGTGTTAGTGTTACAGGGAGGTTGAGGGTTAGTGTTAGTGTTACAGGGAAGTTGAGGGTTAGTGTTACAGGGAGGTTGAGGGTTAGTGTTACAGGGAAGTTGAGGGTTAGTGTTACAGGGAGGTTGAGGGTTAGTGTTACAGGGAGGTTGAGGGTTAGTGTTAGTGTTACAGGGAGATTGAGGGTTAGTGTTACAGGGAGGTTGAGGGTTAGTGTTACAGGGAAGTTGAGGGTTAGTGTTACAGGGAGGTTGAGGGTTAGTGTTAGTGTTACAGGGAGGTTGAGGGTTAGTGTTACAGGGAGGTTGAGGGTTAGTGTTAGTGTTACAGGGAAGTTGAGGGTTAGTGTTACAGGGAGGTTGAGGGTTAGTGTTAGTGTTACAGGGAAGTTGAGGGTTAGTGTTACAGGGAGGTTGAGGGTTAGTGTTACAGGGAGGTTGAGGGTTAGTGTTAGTGTTACAGGGAGATTGAGGGTTAGTGTTACAGGGAGGTTGAGGGTTAGTGTTACAGGGAGGTTGAGGGTTAGTGTTACAGGGAGGTTGAGGGCTAGTGTTAGTGTTACAGGGAGGTTGAGGGTTAGTGTTAGTGTTACAGGGAGGTTGAGGGTTAGTGTTACAGGGAGGTTGAGGGTTAGTGTTACAGGGAGGTTGAGGGCTAGTGTTAGTGTTACAGGGAGGCTGAGGGTTAGTGTTACAGGGAGATTGAGGGTTAGTGTTAATGTTACAGGGAGGTTGAGGGTTAGTGTTACAGGGAAGTTGAGGGTTAGTGTTACAGGGAGGTTGAGGGTTAGTGTTAGTGTTACAGGGAGGTTGAGGGTTAGTGTTAGTGTTACAGGGAAGTTGAGGGTTAGTGTTACAGGGAGGTTGAGGGTTAGTGTTACAGGGAAGTTGAGGGTTAGTGTTACAGGGAGGTTGAGGGTTAGTGTTACAGGGAGGTTGAGGGTTAGTGTTAGTGTTACAGGGAGATTGAGGGTTAGTGTTACAGGGAGGTTGAGGGTTAGTGTTACAGGGAAGTTGAGGGTTAGTGTTACAGGGAGGTTGAGGGTTAGTGTTAGTGTTACAGGGAGGTTGAGGGTTAGTGTTACAGGGAGGTTGAGGGTTAGTGTTAGTGTTACAGGGAAGTTGAGGGTTAGTGTTACAGGGAGGTTGAGGGTTAGTGTTAGTGTTACAGGGAAGTTGAGGGTTAGTGTTACAGGGAGGTTGAGGGTTAGTGTTACAGGGAGGTTGAGGGTTAGTGTTAGTGTTACAGGGAGATTGAGGGTTAGTGTTACAGGGAGGTTGAGGGTTAGTGTTACAGGGAGGTTGAGGGTTAGTGTTACAGGGAGGTTGAGGGCTAGTGTTAGTGTTACAGGGAGGTTGAGGGTTAGTGTTAGTGTTACAGGGAGGTTGAGGGTTAGTGTTACAGGGAGGTTGAGGGTTAGTGTTACAGGGAGGTTGAGGGCTAGTGTTAGTGTTACAGGGAGGCTGAGGGTTAGTGTTACAGGGAGATTGAGGGTTAGTGTTAATGTTACAGGGAGGTTGAGGGCTAGTGTTAGTGTTACAGGGAGGCTGAGGGTTAGTGTTACAGGGAGATTGAGGGTTAGTGTTAGGGTTCCAGAGAGTTTGAGGATTTGTGTTACAGGGAGCTTGAGTGTTAGTGTTTAGGGCTCCTGGGAGCTTTGGGTTTTAGGGCGATTGAGGATTAATCTTATGCCGCGTACACATGACCGGAATTTCCGGCAGACTAGGTCCGACGGTCTTCCCGACTGACTTTTGCCAGAGTTCCGACTGACTTTCCGAACGAACGGACTTGGCCACACACAAACGGACTAAGTCCATTTGAAAGTCTGTTAGTTTTGAACGTGATGATGTAAGACGGGACTAAAAAAGGACGTTCAGTAGCCAGTAGCCAATAGCTTTCCTTGTGTCGTATTTGGTCCGTCTGACCAGCATACAGACGAACGGTTTTCCACGATAGGAATTGAGTCTGTCGGAAAGATTTGAAAAGTTCTATTTCTAGGTTCGTCTGATTTTTTAGGGCTAGTGTTAGTGTTACAGGGAAGCTGAGGGTTAGTGTTACAGGGAGGTTGAGGGTTAGTGTTAGTGTTACAGGGAGGTTGAGGGTTAGTGTTAGTGTTACAGGGAGGTTGAGGGTTAGTGTTACAGGAAGGTTGAGGGCTAGTGTTAGTATTGACACGTCGCTGGTCCCGTCACATGGTATGGACTTAAAGGGGAAGCCCTACGCCGAAAAAACGCCGTGGGGTCCCCCCTAGGTCCATATTAGACCCTTATCCGAGCACGCTACCCTGCCGGTCAGGAAAGGGGTTGGGGACGAGTGAGCGCCCCCCCTTCTGAGCCGTACCAGGCCGCGTGCCCTCAACATGGGGGTGTGCTTTGGGGAAGGGGGGCCGCATGGCCCCCCCACCCCAAAGCACCTTGTCCCCAAGTTGATGAGGACAAGGGCCTCTTCCCGACAACCCTGGGCGTTGGTTGTTGGGGTCTGCGGGCGGGGGGCTTATTGGAATCCGGGAGCCCCCTTTAATAAGGGGCCCTCTGATACCGGCCCCCCACCCTATGTGAGTATGGGGTTCAATGTACCCCTACCCATTCACCTGTGAAAAAAAAGTAAATAAAACACAAAACACAAGGGTTTAAAATAATTTATTGCACAGCCCTGGGGGTCTTCTTCTGTCTTGGGGGGTCTACTCGCTGGACTCCTCCGCTATCTTCTGCTAGCTCTTTTACTAGCGGAGGAGCCTGGCTTTCTTCTTCGTCGCCGCCCGGGGGACTTCTTCTGACTTTGGGGGTCTTATCCCCCTCTTCGGTTCATTTTGCCGGGCCTCTACGCCTTCTTACAGCTCTTTTACAATCGTGGCCCGGTCTTCTATCGCCACAGCCGCCGCCGCCTTCTCTTCTTCTTGTTCTTCTTCTTCTTCCTTAAGATGTTGGCTGCGACATTGACTTCCTTCGCTAGTCCTGGCTACCTGGAGCCGCGTTCAAAATGAACGGAATTTCCTCCGTGTGCTGGAAAGTCCAGTCATTTCAAAAGTCTGGTGGAGTCCGGCGGACAATTTCTGAGTCAAAAATACTTTCTAAGTCCGCCGGACTTTTGGGGAAAAAAAGTCAGCGGGAGCCCACACACGGGCGGATTGTCCACCGGATAGTTTGATCGTGTGTATGCGGCATTAGTGTTACAGGGGAGTTGAGGGTAATGCTGCGTACACACGATCAAACTATCCGGCGGACTACCGGCGGCCAATCTCTGTATTTGTGAACGATACTAAACTAAGCAAGGGCAATAACTTCTCCGCAGGATGTGGAAACCTTGCAAAAAGATTTGAACAAATTAATGGGATGGCCAACTACATGGAAAATCAGATTCAATGTAGAAAAATGTAAAATAATGCATTTGGGTGGCAAAATAGGAATGCAATCTATACACTGGAGGGAGAACCTCTGGGGGAATCTAGGATGGAAAAGGACCTGGGGGGGCCCTAGGAGATGATAGGCTCAGCAATGGCATGCAATGCCAAGCTGCTGCTAACAAAGCAAACAGAATACTGGCATGCATTAAAAAGGGGATCAACTCCAGAGTTAAAACGATAATTCTCCCGCTCTACAAGACTCTGGTCTGGCCGCACCTGGTCCAGTACTGGGCACTAGTCCTCAGGGAGGATGTACTGGAAATGGAGCGAGTACAAAGAAGGGCAACAAAGCTGATAAAGGGTCTGGAGGACATTAGTTATGAGAAAAGATTGCGAGCACTGAACTTATTCTCTCTGGAGAAGAGACGCTTGAGAGGGGATATGATTTTAATATACAAATACCATACTGTTGACCCCACAATAGGGATAAAACTTTTTCGCAAAAGGGAGTTTAATGAGATTCATGGCCACTCATTGAAATTAGAAGAAAAAAGGTTTAACCTTAAACTACGTAGAGGGTTCTTTACTGTAAGAGCGGCATGGATGTGGAATTCACTTCCACAGGTGGTGATCTCAGCGGGGGGCATTTATAGTTTCAAGAAACTATTAGATAAGCACCTGAATGACCGCAGCATACAGGGATATACAATATCCAGAGGTGCCGGGTGCTGTGTAATATAAATGGGTCCAGAGGTTGTAGGGTGCTGTGTAATGTAAAGGGGTTCAGAGGTGCAGGGTGCAGTGTAATGTAAAGGAGTCATGAGGTGCAGTGTGCTGTGTAATGTAAAGGGGTACAGAGGTGCAGTGTGCACTGTAATGTAAAGGGGTCCAGAGGTGCAGGGTGAAGTGTAATGTAAAGGGGTCCAGAGGTGCAGGGTGCAGTGTAATGTAAAGGGGTCCAGAGGTGCAGGATGCTGTGTAATGTAAAGGGGTAGAGAGGTGCAGAGTGCAGTGTAATGTAAAGTGGTCCAGAGGTGCAGGGTGCTGTGTAATGTGAAGGGGTCCAGAAGTGCAGGGTGCAGTGTAAAGTAAAGGGGTCCAGAGGTGTAGGGTGCTGTGTAATGTAAAGGGGTTCAGAGGTGCAGGGTACTGTGTAATGTAAAGGGGTCCAGAGGTGCAGGGTGCTGTGTAATGTAAAGGGGTCCAGAGGTGCGGGGTGCAGTGTACTATAAAGGGATCCAGAGGTGCAGGGTGCACTGTAATGTAAGGGGGTCCAGAGGTACAAGGTCTGTGTAATGTAAAGAGGTCCTTAGGTGCAAGGTGCTGTGTAATGTAAAGGGGTCCAGAGGTGTGGTGCTGTATAATGTACACAGTAGTGACAAAGAGATATTGAAGGAAGCAGAGGTATGCAGGGGGCACATTGGGGTGTTTTTACATTTTAAGGGGGAGGGGGTGCTAGATATGAATGATGTAAGCAAGAGCAATTTGGCGTGACTCGCCGCAAGCTGTCACAGCCGGGTGCCCACACTTGCAATGCCGGCACCACGGAGAGGAGCGAGGCTTCAGTGTGGCCGCATAGGTAGACCATGGGACACGTGAGTGTGGGTTTATTAAACTACACTTTTTTTAGCTGCTGACTTTTAATAAACACAGAACTGGGTGGAACTCGGCTTTAAAAAGCAAATGAAGAAGTTAAAGCCTACATGAGTGATTGGGTTTAGATCTACTTTAACTGCTGTTTGTACAAGTTGGAAAAATCCATATAAACTGCAAACAAAAGACACCGGGGGAAAGCTCACTCGGTATCTTTTGTTTCGGCGTTTGTGTTTTGTATTAATAATTTTAATCCAATTTATTGGTCTATAGACAGTGCGAAAAGACACGTTGTCAGTTTATAAACGAAGGATGATGATGATATAAACACTGAAGTTGATTTCAGTTCAGGCGGATGTCTTTGCTGCTAGCCTGCCAGAGCGCCTGCGAATCCTCAGCACAGGAAGTGTCGCTGACATCTCAGGCAGCCTCGGGGTACACTGGACAGTCATATGATGGACTGTTGACCTCCCTCGGTCAGCGTCCAGCTACATTCCTGGAGGAGAAAAGTAATTACATGAGGTCATTATTTACGTATTGGCTTTTCCTGGCTTATCTTATTCTCAAGTGGTTTGGTAATGGTTAGCAAAATTGGAATCCATTAAAGGTGTTATGCACTTTAAGCACCTGTTAACAGAGGCTGCCATCGCTGACCTGCTTCTGATAACTGTAGGTGCTTGGCTGCTATGCTGACCTACTGGCTTTAAAGTGGTTGTAAACCCTTACAACACACTTTGACCTACAGGTAAGCCTAGATTAAGGCTTTCCTGTAGGTCCAAGAAATATCTCCTAAACCTACATGGTTTAGGAGATATTATCCGAAAGACAGGCCCTGCTGTCTACGGCGCATGCGTCGTAGACAGCTGTGTGCAGGCGCACTGAGCGCGAAACCCGTTAACGGCGATATGCCACGCGTGGCGGCTCCCGTGCGCATGCGCGGGAGTGACGTAATTGCGGCTTCGCCGAATGACAGCGGCGGAGTAGCGAGACCCACCGAGAAGATGGATGCGCCGGACTACATGGGACAGCGATGACATCGCTGGCTCCTGTGTCAGGTAAGTGACACATAATGGACTACTATGCGATGCATAGTAGTCCATTATGCTTTACCTTTGCAGGGAATGAAAGAGGAAGTAAACTCATCAGGGTTTACTTCCTCTTTAATATTTTCTGAGTAGTGATGAGCCGAACTGCCCTGAGTTTGGTGAACTTCAAAGAGGTTCAGATGTCGAACTCGAACCCCACTAAAATAAATGGGTGCCGAATTGATCAAATTAGCGCTTGCTGACCGCCGCGCACAGATGTACGTCGGCATAATGGCACAGGCAGGCAATTGGGCATACCTTTACGGCCCTTTAAATTAGCTGCTGGTCCCGGGAACTCGATGTTTGCCGGCTGCCCACAATTGCGTTGTGGAGAGGTAGAACAGGGAGATGTCTATGTAAACAAGGCATTTCCCCCATTCTACCTAGTGACATTACAGAGATCTACTGCTCCCTGTCATCGGGAGCAGTGATCGCTGTCCTGTCAGTGGAAGCCCATCTCCCCCACAGTAAGAACGCCTCCCCGGGACACACTTAACCCCTTGATCGCCACCTAGTGTGTAACCCCTTCCCTGCCAGTGTCATTTACACACTAATCAGTGCATTTTTATAGCACTGATTGCTGTATAAATGACAATGGTCCCAAAATAGTGTCAAAAGTGTCCGATGTGTCCGCCATAATGTCATAGTCACGATAAAAATCGCAGATCACTGCCATTACTAATAAATACATTAAAAAAAGAATAATAAAAATGCCTTAAATGTATCCCCTATATTGTAGACGCTATAACTTTTGCGCAAGCCAATCAATATACGCTTATTGCAATTTTATTTTTTATTTTTACCAAAAATCTATAGAAGAATACATATCGGCCCAAACTGAGAAAGAAATTAGTTTTAGATTTTTTGGAGGGATATTTATTATAGCAAAAAGTAAAAAATATTGCTTTTTTTTCAAAATTGTCCGTATTTTTTTGTTTATAGCACAAAAAATAAAAAATGCAGAGGTGATCAAATACCATGAAAAGAAAGCTCTATTTGTGGGGAAAAAAGGGATGTCAATTTTGTTTGGGTACAACATCGCACGGCCACGCAATTGTCAGCTAAAAAGGCGCAGTGCCGTATCGCAAAAAGTGCTCTGGTCAGGAAGGGGTAAAATCTTCTGGGGCTGAAGTGGTTAAAAGTGCCTATTTTTGGGCTAATAAGCAAGGGTGGGAAGTTTCAAATTGCTGAAAAAAAGTTTTAAAAGAACAAATGGTACACAGACCACAAAGGTCCCCTAAAATACATAGCAGACCCCTAAGGGTCTATTACGTATTGTATGGGAACTTTGGACGGATCTGTGTGATGTTTATTTTATTTTTTTTAAAGAAGTTTTATTTGCTGTATTTGTTCATAAATGCCATTTTTGCTGTAATACATCCTGCAGGAAAATGTTTTTAAAAATTGCGTAGAACCCCCCCCAAAAAAAACAAAAAACATATCAGACCCTTTGAGTCATGTCATGTAAAAAAAAAAAAAAAAGCTTGAGGTCCCGTTATAAATCTATACCAAACTCTTTATCCAAACATGCAGCCTGGCTGGCCAGAAAAGGGGGTTATGAGTTTTCACTCCCCATTAAACCATACAAGGCCACATACCTTCAACATGGGGGTGTGCCCCCTGGCAAAGCACCTTGCCCCATGTTGCATAAAAAAAGCACCTTATCCTCACAACCTTTGCCCTTGTGGTTGTAGGGGTCTAAAGCTTATTGGAACCTGGAAGCCACTTTTAATAATATGGGGGCCCCATATACCGCCTCCCCAAATGAATGAGTAAGGGATACATAGTACCCCTACTCATTCACGAAAAAAAAAAAAAAGACATCATCTAGCAAAAAAGGTACCCAAACTTTTGACAAGTACTTTATTTAAAAAATAAAAATCCCCGAAAAATGTTCCTCCTTGTAAATCCATTGTCAATCATGGATCCGGGAAAAAAAACAGACAACCTGACTGCAATTGATCCCAACCGTAGCACTAGCCAAATGACAGCTCCCCAAGCTGTCATCGTTTACAGTATATAAAGGAGTGAACATGGAGTCTCTCCGGGGCTTTGCCTGGAAGGGGAGGTATGTACTGATCTGGTTCTTGTTCCTTTACCCTGCTGCCCAGCACAGGTGTACTGTGCTATAGAGACCCTAGCCTGGGACCTGAAGCTTCTTGCTGACCTGCTGGAGGATATATCCAGGGAAGGAAGTGCAGGAATGTGATTACCTTGATCGGAACAACGGAGGTGGTAAATTTGATCTGCTAAAGAGTGTCTGGAAGCAGGGGCGGACTGACAACTCATGGGGCCCCCGGGCAATAGGAGATTATGGGACCCCCAGGCAATCAGAGATTATGGGGCCACACAGTAGACACAAACACACACACAGTATACAATCACACAGTATACACAGACATGTTTCTATTGGCTGAGAAGGTACTGGAGAGGTGGAGCAGCTATAATCTCTGGATTTTTAGACCAAAAGGGTGTCGGTAAGTGACATTTCAGAGACAGATGTAAAAAAAAAAAAAATTTTACATACTGTCCCTGGTTTTACTGAGGCTGGCAACCCTGATGGGGCCCCCTAGTGACATGGGGCCCTCGGGCAGTGCCCGAGTGGCCCAATGGTCAGTGCGCCCCCGCCTGGAAGAGTTGGGTAGCAGTTGTGGACATAGCAAGAAGCTATAGTGGCTCATTCAAGGAGTATGTATGTTGCATTTATGTTGCTCTACAGCCCAAATAGTACAGAGTGCCAGTCTGACCGTCATTTTTCTGTTACTCTAATTCCTCACTCCTTGAGTTTACTGGTCCTATAAAAAAAACTCTCTTCCGGACAGAGCCCCAGAGAGGCACCAGAGAGGCTCCAGTCATAATGTAGGGAATCCAGGAACAAGCCCTGGGGTAAACCACTGGGCACTCCTATTAGAAGGGACGTAAATTGAGAAATGCTACTTGAGAAATTGGGTATATGGAAAGACTGTGTGGAACCCCCCTCCCAAGTTCTTGTAAAGTTTCGGTAAAGTATTAGAGAATAAATAAAAGGCCCGGATAATGTGCTGTGTTGTACTGGATCATCATGGTTCATGTAAAGTATCTTAAAAAAGAACAGTGTGGTAATCATTTAGTGCACACGATCTTCAAGAATATGGTGTGTAAGACAGCTAAGATGGTGGAATGGCTTCCCAATTCAGGTGTGTGCGTACCCTGCCCAAGTTCTGTATTTAGAGAGGAAGAGAGGTGCCCCTGGCCAGCTTGGGTTGCCTTTAAACATGCACCACTAGCAATAAACCGTCTATTGGTTGACCTGGGAGACAGTGCTGGGAGAAGGTCATCCAGTGCCCAGGGCAAAGATACCAAATTGCAACCCCCTTTCCTTTAGGGTTAGGGTCAGGGTGCCCCCTACCCCTGCAATAAACCATTGCACCAGGGGCAGCTGTCCTTCCTGCCCACCCCTTGTCCCGGCCCTGCTGGGAAACATAAGTATTCATAATTCCAGCTACTGGATCCACTTACACTATTGCTAGGGACAATCCCCAACAGCAAGCAGAAGCTAATAATGTCAATGAGCTTAGGGAAGACCTGAGGAAAGCAGAACTATCAATTCATACTCAAGCTGACTACAGCCTAGCAGCACTAAATTTAGAATAGGTATACTAATGTTTAGGGCAGGGTCCCTGAACTTCAAATGCTTTCTAACCATACATTTATATATGTGTAAACAGTCAGAGTGGTGTAAATGATAAATTGTAATAAAAAAATAAAATGAAATAACAAACAATTTGCTGCTATGCCAATAGTGCTTACCACTAGATCATATAAATATTCTCAAACATGTACAGAGAGCACTATATTTCCCTAATTTCTCTTACACATAACTACATCTTATGAGAGTGGTGGAGGAGAAGAAAGAGGGATAAGTGCCGAATATCACGTTGGATAAATAACACACATGCGTTATTAACCTTGATTAATTTTGAGGTCCACAAAAGAAGGCGAGCACTTAGGTTCGATTGGCAATAAAAAACATGGAAGATGTCTAAAATGATTAAGATGGACTTGTAAAACAGTCTGGACTTTGATTGAGGCAATTGCATGGACAATTTATGCTCCACTCTTTGTTTCAGAACATACATTTATCACCAAGTCCCCTCCTCCCTTCTGTAAAAGAATGATTGTGGGTAGACAAAAGTAGCTGTCTCTCGCAAAGTGCTAATAGAATGAGTGAGAACGTTCCCGTCACTGAGCTCATAGCCCAAAATGAGCATTTGGTGCAGGTGGAGAACTGACACTGGAGGCTGAACCAGTATATTACCAAAAGTATTGGGATGCCTGCCTTTACACGCACATTAACTTTAATGGCTTTACAGTCTTAGTCCGTAGGGTTCAATATTGAGTTGGCCCACCCTTTGCAGCTATAACAGCTTCAATTCTTCTGGGAAGGCTGTCCACAAGGTTTGGGAAGTTGTCTATGGGAATGTTTGACTATTCTTCCAGAAGTGCATTTCTGAGGTCAGGCACTCCACCCCAAACTCAATCACCCATGTCTTTATGGACCTTGCTTTGTGCACTCTTGCGCAGTCATGTTTGACCAAGAAGGGGACATCCCCAAAAAATGTTCAAAATGTCTTGGTATGCTGATGCCTTAAGGGTTCTTTTCACTGGAACTAAGGGGTCAAGCCCAACCCTTGAAAAACAATCCCACACCATAATCCCCCCTCCACCAAAAATAATTGGACCAGTGCACAAAGCAAGGTCCATAACGATATGGATGCGCAAGTTTGGGGTGGAGAAACTTGACTGGCCTGCCCAGATCCTGACCTCAATTTGATAGAACACCTTTGGGATTAATTAGAGCAGAGACTGTGAGCCAGGACTTCTCGTCCCCATCATTGCCTGACCTCACAAATGCGCTTCTGGAAGAATGGTCAAACATTCCCGTAAACACACTCCTAAACCTTGTGGACAGCCTTCCCAGATGACTTGAAGCGGTTATGGGTAATAGGTGGGCCAACTCAATATTGAACCCTACGGACTGAGACTGAGATGCCATTAAAGTTCATGTACGTGTAAAGGCAGATGTCCCAATACTTTTGGTAATAGAGTGTATGCGCATAACCTGCCTGGCTGTGCTGCGTGGTAGATGTTTGTAAATCCACTGGTAACTGTACAATCTTTTCTATAAACTGTGATTTAAGTTTAAGTAAGTGTTCCCAATGACTCACAAACAGGCTGTTTATAATTATTTTGATAGGTTCAAACTGTACAAGAAATTACAGTAAATTTAAAATGTGCGTTTACCAGAACAAAATAACGCAATAAAATAGAAAACATATGTATTGAGATTAGTGGGTGTAATAGAAAACACCTGCCATTACACATTATTGGCATTGGCAAAGGGTGACTGTTTTGGAAAGTTTTGGGACTTTTTATATCAAATAGTAGACGATAATTTGAAAGTAAACTGGAACACAGTAAACAGATGAGCATTCCAAAGATTTTATTTACTTTCTGTTTTTCTTTTGTTTGCTAAATGGTCCGTCTATTCTAAAATGATACGTCACTTACAAGATAGGAGTGCCTAATGAATAAGGGCCCTCTCCCCTATAGAAATCACTGCATGAAAGGTATAAAAAAATGCAGAGAAAAATAATTAGTACCCCTTGGCTTCTCTACTGTAGTATGTGATGTTCTTATCCTTCTGGGGAGATCTTGGGGAATACTGAGTATCCCAAAATTCCTGAAAAAAGCCCCAGAAGTGTTTTCTTGGAAGATTTGGGATTCTCATAATTTCTTAAGATTTTGCTGGAAGTATCATGACAACATCCTTGCCTAGGCATAGCATTATATATATATATTATATATATATATATATATATATATATATATATATATATATATATATTGTAGACATGTCACTGGAGAAGTGATCGAGGGGGTGTACATCTCACCTAGGTTGCTACACAGTGTGAGATGGTAAATCCAGGATGGATCAGTTTCTCAGCAGCGATATGCTGCTGAGTTGTTATTTAATTTTGCCGGGCCTGGGTTTATATGGAATGGCAGGTAGGTTTGGTAGAGGGACCTGTCATTCCACATCCCCCGATCCAGTTCTGGGTTTGGGATCAGGTGAGCTTGGATCCTAATTAGCCTGAGAAGCTAAAGGCTCTGTAGGGTCTGCAGGTGATTGCTTCTCAGCCAGGGAATGAACAATCTGTGTGTTGAAGGAAGCTGCAAGCACAGCCACTGCTGGAGCTAAAACTCACCCTGCGATGTCCAGGCGAAAGACGCTGTGTTTGTAAGTGTCAGATAGGTGAGCAGAACCTGTTAGTAAGCGCCCAGCCGGGCTAGGACTTTTATTTTTGTTGTACTTAGAAAGCACGGTGTTGCTGTATATTTTGTTTGCTGGACTGTTTGTACCACGAATAAACGCCAAGATCTGCTTTATCAAATTCCAAGTCTGCTGTGAACTGTGTCCAAACACACCCTACCCCGGGAAGATCCCTTACAATTGGTGGAGAATGCGGGCAACGCGGTTGCTAGGGGCAACGGTGTAGACAGACTTGGCTACAGCTGCTGATGTCCTGGGTGAAAGCTGCAACTACACTCCAAAAACAGTCCAGCAACATGGAGGAGATGCTGAAGCAGTTTATGCAAGTGAGTTTGCAACAACAGCAGGCTCAGACAGAGGCCAATAGACGACATGAACAGTCCATGGCTGAACAACAGCAGATGATGGCTGCACAACAGCAGGCGCAGACAGAGGCCAATAGACGACATGAACAGTCCATGGCTGCACAACAGCAGATGATGGCTGCACAACAGCGGATGCATAAGGAAGAGTTGCAAGCTTTGCGCCAAAGCCAACAACAACTTATCGAGCACCTGATAGTAAATCGAGAGGCGCCTGTGGTTGCTAATCCACCCTCAATGGAGGGAGCCGCTCCAGAGATTTTTTCTGGGAGAAGGACTGTGCAGAAAGCGCTGCAAAAGATGACTGCTGAGGACGATGTTGAGGCCTATCTAACAGTATTTGAGCGCGTGGCTGAGCGAGAGAAGTTACCAGCCGCTGAGTGGGCAGAGGTAATTGCGCCCTATTTAACAGGTGAACCTCAAAAGGCCTACTATGACCTCAGTGAGCAAGAGGTTAAGGACTATACTCGGCTAAAAGAGGAGATGCTTGCCCGACTAGGAGTTACTACTGCAGTCCGTGCCCGGAGGGTACGCAACTGGAGCTACAGTCTGGACAAATCAGCGAGGTCCCAGATGTATGACCTAATCCATTTGGCAAGAAAGTGGTTGGAGCCAGACACTTCTACTCCTGCACAAATCCTAGAGAAGGTCGTGATGGATCGCTACCTCCGAGCCCTTCCTACTGACTTGCAACGCTGGGTGGGACAAGGTGATCCTAAGAATGCAAACGAACTTGTCAACCTTGTGGAGAGGTTCCAGGCGACTGAGGACTACCTCCGTGATGTTCCTGCAGCATCTTCACCTCCCCGGAGCGCCAGATCTGTGCCGTCAGCTGGTAAGAGACTTCCATCTATTGGGGGAGTGTGGAGGGGTGCTGATGGGGGGAAAAGGGCTCAAGTGGTGTCTCAGGGACAAAAGACTGGTGATGGTCCCGGGTGGCTAAGGGGCTCTGAAAAGGACTCCTTGCCAAAGAGACCAGGCCCTATCCAGTGTTGGAGATGCCATGAGGCGGGACACGTGTCGGCCCATTGCCCTCTTACCTCTGAACCCATGGAATGTGACGCTAGCAGGCGTCAGTCGCTATTTGCGGAACCATCTTGTGCTGCAGTTCCTGGACTAGAGACTGAACCGCAAATCTGCAACATCACAATCAATGACTTTCCTGTTAAAGCGTTAATGGACTCAGGAAGCCTTGTAACCTTGGTGCATGCTAGCCTGGTGACTGGGGACTTAGAGTCTAAAAAGCATATGAGTGTTGTGTGCATACATGGTGATACAAAAGTGTACCCTATAGTGCTGGCTAAAGTCGGGACTGAACAAGGCACCGTACAATATGAAGTGGGTGTGGTTAAAAACCTCATGCATAATGTAATATTGGGGCGCGATTTTCCATTATTCTGGGCTCTTTGGGAAAAAAGAAAAATCCCCAAAAGGAGTGAGGATACCTCTAAGGGGGTTGCCTTGTCCACTGTGAATGATAAAAATGTGCAGGATGAAAATGATTGTTTTCCTTTGCAGGTCCTGGCTGGGGAGGAGGAGGCTCCTCCCACTGAGCAAAATATACTAGACTTAGAGGTGTCTAGCGATAATTTTGGGACTGCACAATTACAGGACCCCACTCTCAAAAATGCGAGAGAGCAGGTTGCTGTTATGAACGGGGTACCTCAGGAACCAGATGCTGAAAAAAGATTTCCACATTTTTCGTTGACTAATGATCTTTTCTATAGAGTCAATAAGGTTAAAGATGAGATTGTGGAACAGCTTCTGGTACCTAAGCCGTACCGGCGTCAGGTGCTTGACATGGCACATAACCATGTTCTTGGGGGACACTTGGGGACTGACAAAACGCGAGAGAGGGTTCTCCAGAGGTTTTTTTGGCCGGCCATATATGATGACATTAAAAAAATACTGTGAGTCGTGCCCCACATGTCAGGTTAGTGCCCCAGTGTCACATTTTCGCAGTCCTTTGGTTTCGCTCCCTATTATAGAGGTGCCTTTTGAGCGTATTGCCATGGATTTAGTGGGTCCCATTGTAAAGTCAGCTAGAGGACACCAGTATATTTTGGTAGTCCTGGATTATGCGACCCGCTATCCTGAGGCTGTACCCTTAAGAAACACTGCATCTAAAACAATTGCACGTGAGTTGTTTTATATGTTCTCTAGGACTGGGATCCCCAAAGAAATCCTAACTGACCAAGGTACGCCATTTATGTCGAAAGTAATGAAGGAATTATGCAGACTATTTAAAATCTCACACATCCGTACCTCTGTGTACCACCCCCAGACGGACGGATTGGTGGAGAGATTTAATAAAACTTTGAAACATATGTTGAAGAAAGTGGTGGCAAAAGATGGTCGTGACTGGGATAATTTATTACCCTACCTCATGTTTGCTATTAGGGAGGTGCCCCAAGCGTCCACAGGGTTCTCACCATTCGAGTTGGTCTATGGTCATCACCCTAGGGGTCTACTAGACATTGCAAAAGAGACATGGGAGAATGAGTCCACCCCATACAAGAGTGTTATTGAGCATGTAGCACAAATGCAGGACCGTATAGCCACTGTAATGCCCCTGGTAAGGGAACACCTCCAGAGAGCTCAAGAGGCCCAAAGTAGAATTTACAACCGGTCCGCAAGAATCAGGACATTCAACCCAGGCGATAGGGTCCTTATACTAGTCCCCACTGTTGAGAGTAAATTCTTGGCGAAGTGGCAAGGTCCTTATGAAATTGTTGAAAAGATCAGTGAGGTGAACTACAAGGTGCACCAACCAGGTAGAAGGAAGCCTTTCCAAGTTTATCACATAAACTTGATCAAGCCCTGGAAAGACAGGGAATCCTTGGGGGCGACAAATACTGTTAATAATTTGTCACAACCAATCCCTCCAGTCAAGGTAGGTGATACTCTATCAGTGTCACAGAAACAGGAGGCTCAGGAATTTTTACAGAAAAACAAAAACAAGTTCTCTGACCTCCCAGGGCGTACACACCTCATCCATCATCACATTGAAACTGAGCCTAGAAGCAGAGTAAACCTTAAGCCCTATAGGATACCCGAGGCACGTAGGGAAGCCGTATCTGCCGAGGTAAAACGTATGCTTGCTCTGGGGGTAATTGAGGTGTCACAGAGTGAATGGTCCAGCCCAATTGTGCTAATCCCAAAGCCCAATGGAACTTGGAGGTTCTGTAACGATTTCAGAAAGTTGAATGAGATCTCCAAGTTCGATGCGTATCCTATGCCCAGGGTAGATGAGTTGATTGAGAAGTTGGGTAACGCCAGGTACATAACCACCCTCGATCTCACAAAGGGCTATTGGCAGATTCCACTTTCTGACGAGGCTAAAGAGAAAACTGCTTTCTCCACCCCTGATGGGCTATTCCAGTATGTAGTGATGCCGTTCGGGTTACATGGAGCGCCTGCAACTTTCCAGAGGTTGATGGACTTGATTCTGCGACCACATCGTGATTACTCAGCCGCCTACCTCGATGATGTGGTCATTTTTAGCCCTGATTGGGAAAGTCACCTCTGTAAGGTACAGGCCGTGTTGGATGCCATAAGTGATGCAGGGTTGACCATAAATGCCGAGAAGTGTGCTCTAGCCCTAGAAGAGGCCAAATATCTGGGCTACATTGTTGGAAGAGGATTGGTTAGGCCACAGCTAAATAAAATTGAGGCAATACAGAATTGGCCTAGACCCCTGACAAGGAAACAGGTTAGAGCTTTCCTGGGTATTACGGGTTATTACCGTAGATTTGTGCCGAACTTTGCCTCAGTTGCTGCTCCGCTAACTGACTTGACAAAGGGCGGAAAGACAGCAATGGTCACGTGGACCCCAGAGGCCGAGGAGGCTTTCCAAAGCCTTAAGTCTGCCTTGTGCCAACCACCTGTGTTAGTCACCCCCGATTTCAGGCGAGAATTTCTGGTCCAGACAGATGCCTCTAGCACAGGCTTAGGTGCAGTACTCTCACAAGTAGTGAATGGTGAGGAGCATCCGGTGACGTACTTGAGTAGAAAACTAACCCCGGCCGAGAAAAATTATGCCATTGTGGAGCGAGAATGTTTGGCAGTGAAGTGGGCCCTAGAATCTTTAAAGTATTACTTGCTAGGCAGGAAATTCAAGTTGGTGACAGACCATGCCCCCCTAACATGGATGAAGTTAAACAAGGAGAGAAATGCAAGAGTGACTAGATGGTTTCTCTCCCTACAAAACTTTAATTTCACTGTGGAACACAGGCCAGGGAAATTACAGGCAAATGCTGACGCATTGTCAAGGGTAAGTTGTCTGTGGGGACAAAAGGCTCAGCCCTCCGGTCTGAAAAAGAGGGGGGGGATATGTAGACATGTCACTGGAGAAGTGATCGAGGGGGTGTACATCTCACCTAGGTTGCTACACAGTGTGAGATGGTAAATCCAGGATGGATCAGTTTCTCAGCAGCGATATGCTGCTGAGTTGTTATTTAATTTTGCCGGGCCTGGGTTTATATGGAATGGCAGGTAGGTTTGGTAGAGGGACCTGTCATTCCACATCCCCCGATCCAGTTCTGGGTTTGGGATCAGGTGAGCTTGGATCCTAATTAGCCTGAGAAGCTAAAGGCTCTGTAGGGTCTGCAGGTGATTGCTTCTCAGCCAGGGAATGAACAATCTGTGTGTTGAAGGAAGCTGCAAGCACAGCCACTGCTGGAGCTAAAACTCACCCTGCGATGTCCAGGCGAAAGACGCTGTGTTTGTAAGTGTCAGATAGGTGAGCAGAACCTGTTAGTAAGCGCCCAGCCGGGCTAGGACTTTTATTTTTGTTGTACTTAGAAAGCACGGTGTTGCTGTATATTTTGTTTGCTGGACTGTTTGTACCACGAATAAACGCCAAGATCTGCTTTATCAAATTCCAAGTCTGCTGTGAACTGTGTCCAAACACACCCTACCCCGGGAAGATCCCTTACAATATATATATATATATATATATATATATATATATATATATATATATATATTTTTTTTTTTTTTTTTACATTTTATTTAGTAAAGGCTGATCATTTGTGGACATTAACGAAAAATCATCGAAAATGTAGCAAAAAAATATTTTCTACTTTCTGCTATAAAACATATCCAATAAAAAAATATAAAAATAAAGCGTCTGCACAAATTTAGGCCAAATGTATTCTGCTACATGTCTTTGGTAAAAAAAATCCCAATAAGTGTATATTGATTAGTTTGTCTAAGCCCTTGTTTACACGGTCAGATATTCAGACAACAAAATCAGTTGGATTTTGTCCGACAGATTTTGTCCGAAACTGGTGTTGCATACACACGGTCGGACAAAGTTGTCGGAAAATACGATCGTTCGTAACGTGATTACGTAATTTTTAACTTAATACTTTTTTATTAAAGCTTTTTCAAATATAAAATAACAATGTTATACGCAATACAAAAAGAGCTTCATTTCATACAAGGTAATACAATGGTGAAGCTGCGCCCAACACACACGTTGCCGCAAGCACGCCATGCGCCTTTTCCACCCCCCCTCCCCTCCCATCCCTCCTACCCGCCCCCCCCTCCCCACTTCGAGCACACACCGCTGGCGCCGGTCACGCCGATCATAGCTGGATAGCAATGGGCACCACTCAATATGGAGGGGGAGAAAAGTAAGGACGAGAAACGGGCAAAGAGGCCCCCCACCCCCCCCCCCCCCGCGGACTCCCCGTAAGAAAGTCCACCTGGGGGGAGGGGGAAAGAAACCCCTCGCCTCCCGCCCACCAAGCGGGTGCTAGTCCGCCCTCTCGGTAGACTCACTCAGGGGGGTAACCCATGCTGATCAGCCAGGGGTTCCATAATATCCCAAATTTTCTTAAGTTGTTTAGTTTTATAAACATTGCTCTCTCGCACCATACTGTAGAGTTGATTGCGTTAACCCATTGTCCGAATACCGGGGGATTTTTGGCTTGCCAATTTATTGCTATCAGCCGTCTGGCCTGGTACAAACACCTCAGGACAGACGGCTTTTGTGATTACGTAATTTGGTTACGACGGGACTACGTTCAGGCTAGTAGCGAATAGCTTTGGTCTAGGAATTTGATCTGAGCATGCGTGGCACTTTGTCCGATCATAATTCTCTACAAACGATCAGACAAAGTCCGATCGGATCATGTTGTCGGAAAATTTTTACATCCAGCTCTCAAACTTTGTTGGTCGGACATTCTAACGGAAAAAGTCAGATGAGGCCCACACACGGTCGGATTATCCGAGAACATGGTCCGATCGGACATTTTCCGTCGGAATGTCCGACCGTGTGTACAAGGGCTGGAAGTTGTAATATAAACAAACTATGGTATATAAACTGGAATTTTTTTTTATTATTATTTTTTATACTAGTAATGGCAGCGATCAGTGACTTATAAGGGGACTGTGATAGTGTGGTGGCCAATCCGACACTGGGTGGGAATTGACTAACTGACACTGACATCATCAGTGACAATAATACAGTGATCATTGTTAATACTATGCACTGTCACTGTACTAATGACACTGGCTGGGAACGGGTTAACTTCTAGGGCCAATCAAGGGGCTAAAGTGGAGGTTCACACAAAAATGGAACCTTCGCTTTTTGGGAGCCTCCCCTCCACTGATGTCACCTTTGGCACTTTTCGGGGGGAGGGGGGGGGGTCAGAGACCTGTATAATACAGGTATTTGCACCCACTTTCGGGCATAGGCCCCCGCTGTCTGTTGGAAAAAACAGAGACAGCAGGGACCATGAAGCCGTGAGGCTTCAGTTCCTGATCCCCTTACCGAAGATGGCAGGGGCAGCACCTGAGAGCTGAGCGACAGATCGGCTTCGGGTGCCGACATCGTGGGTGCCCTGGGCAGGTAAGTGTCCATCTTTTAAAAGTCAGCAGCTGCAGCAGTATTTGTAGCTGCTGACTTTAAAAAAAAAAATTTTGGCGGACCTCCGCTTTAAACGTGTGCCTAACTATGTGCAATCTGTGAAATATGTGCTGCTTTTACTAAACAACGATTTGCAGGGAGGAAAAAACAGCGGCATCGCTGCTCTGTGTGCAGAGCCCTGTGTTGTTAGTAAACACAGGGCTCTTTACTGTGATTCACTAAGCCGATCAGCAAGTCCCGCCATAGATCATTAGCAGGGACCTGTTGACCGACTTGTGCTTTACTGAGTCACATCGGAGATGGGGGCACTGCATGCACCCCCTACTCGGAAATGCCATTGCGCATATGTGTGTAGCGCTACCACCCAGAGGAGCCGCTTAAGTATGTTTGCCAATAGTGTAACTGCAATGACACAACCACATTATGAAAAAACACAAAAATTGTGTTTACTGCAATATTGTTGTGGAAAAGTGTAACAAACAGTAACAGTATATATATTTAAGTAATGCAATTGGAGAGCAATAACTGAGATTAAAAGCAATATAGCTCAATACCATATTCAGCCTGCTTTTAGGGGATTCCAAACCTGAGAAAACCTCAAGAGCAGAGGCAAACACTTCAATAACAATAAATCACAATATGGTAATCTGTACCAGATTGGTTACCTTTACTCAGGTCGGCACTATGAGTCCAGGCATGAGGAGAGCAGAGGAATGACCCTCTATGTCAGGCCTCTCTCTTCTGTCCCCTGACACCACAGGCCCAACTTCAAACACTTTATTCAAATCAACATGTAATGGCCAGGGGCGGACTGACAACTCATGGGGCCCCCGGGCAATCAGAGATTATGGGGCCACATAGTATACAATCACATAGTATGCAATCACACAGTATACACAGACATGTTTCTATTGGCTGAGAAGGTACTGGAGAGGTGGGGCAGCTATAATCTCTGGATTTTTAGACCAAAAGGATGTCGGTAAAGGACATTTCAGAGACAGATGTAAAAAAAAAAACACAGATTTTTACATACTGTCCCTGGTTTTACTGAGGCTGGCAACTCTGATGGGGCCCGCCAATTGGCCCGAGGCCCTCGGGCAGTGCCAGAGTGGCCAAATGGTCATTCCGCCCCTGGTAATGACTTAACTTCCTAGATAAACTGTCCCACACACACGCTGCATATACAGAGAACTGAATATGTGTGTGCAGATCCGTATGGAACTAGTAGCTTCAGTCCTTTTGAAGAAAAGATAACACTTTGTGTCTTCAGCTAGCCACTTTCTTTGGTACACTTAAACTCCCGAATATCAGGGCCAAACAACACAACTGGCCCGGATTATCAAGTAAAGAATCCAGGATCTTCCTCAGCAAGGTGAAAGGACAATGGTGTCTGTATACAGTGTCTCTGTGAGTGAATGGCCTTATCCTGTAGCCCTGTGGCACTACAAGTGTAAGCAAGATGACTAACAGTGATGATGTCTGTATACAGTGTCCATTTAACTTCTTCTGTGGTGCAGTGTCCTGGTTTCTTGCAAATGGGCAAACTAATTGCCTCCTCAACCAATTCCGTGGTCAAGGGCAAAATGAACGGTCTGACTGATCACCTCACACTGGAATGCTTCACCGTCGGTGCTGCTGCGCCTGTACATGCACCTGGGACCCCCCCCCCCCCTCTCAGGCTTGATGTCCTGATTGACGGCGGAGGCCTAAATCGTGCGGTGAACTCACCTAGGAGGCAGGTATCTCTCACTTAGGTCTGATCTCTTCCTCTGCCTTGTGAATCCCCTCAGATCAGCAAGATGAGTCTTTTGTTTCCTTCTTCCTGGAGCAGGATGGCCCTTGTATTTCTTTGCCCACAGAAAGCTATGAGGCCATTTTAGCAGCTGCTTGGTAAAGTCCTTCTGATTTGCTCCTGTAATTGTTCCTGTCATTGACTATCCTCCTCTGACCAATAGGGATACAGGGGAGGATGCAGAGCGAGTAGCCCTGTGTGTCTGAGGAGAAAAAGGAGGGGCAGGAATACTTAGCATTAACATTATTCTTCACTGGAAACACTTGAACTCAGTCAATTTGAGGGGTGTCCACATCATTTTGACAGTAATGCCGCGTACACACGATCAAACAATCCGGTGGAAAAGTCCGGCAAACTCAATTCCGCCAAACAATCCCCCCGTGTGTAGCCTCCGGCATACTTTTTTGACCCGACAGTACGGCGAACTTAGAATTTCGGTTTGCACAACAATCTGCCCGCCGTACTCGCATTTTGGCGGACAATCCGGCCGTGTGTAAGCCAGTCAGCCGTACTTTTGAAATGAGCGGACTTTTCCCGCCCGGAGAAAAGTCCGCTCATTTCGAGCGGGTCTCCAGGTAGGCGGGGCTCGCGAAGGAGACGTCACTGGCCCCGCCGCCTGGTATGGACTTAAAGGGGAACCCCAACGCCGAAAAAAAATCGGCGTGGGGGTCCCCCCCAAGTCCACAACAGACCCTTGTCCGAGCACGCTACCCGGCCGGCCAGGAAAGGGGGTCGAGCGAGTGCCCCCCCTCCTTAGCCGTACCAGGCCACGTGCCCTCAACATGGGGGGTGCCTTGGGGAAGGGGGGGCCGCGCCCCAAAGCACCTTGTCCCCATGTTGATGAGGACAAGGGCCTCTTCCCGACAACCCTGGCCGTTGGTTGTCGGGGTCTGCGGGCGGGGGGCTTATCGGAATCCGGGAGCCCCCTTTAATAAGGGGGCCCCCGGATACCGGCCCCCCACCCTATGTGAATGAGTATGGGGTACAATGTACCCCTACCCATTCACCTGTAAAATAAAAGTACAAAAAAAAAAACACAACACACGAGATAAAATACTTTATTGCACTGCTCCGGGGGTCTTCCGTCTTCGGGGGTCTTCTCGCCGGACTCCTCCGCTATCTTCTTGTAGCTCTTTTGCTAGCGGAGGAGTCCGGCTTTCTTCCTCGCCGCCGGCCTCTTCTCCTGACTTCGGGGTTCTTTTCCCCCTCTTCGGTTCTTCTGCCGGGCCACCGCGCCTTCTTATAGCTCTTTTACAGGCGGTGGCCCGGTCTTCTGTCGCCGCTGCCGCCTTCCGTTCTTTTTCTTCTTCTTCTTCTCCTTCTTCTCCTGGAGATGTTGACTCAACGCTCTCTCCGGCCACAATGCCAGGGACGCGCTGCGCGGCCACTTATATAGGGACAAGGGGCGGTGTCACATGGCTTTATGTCACATGGGTTGGTGTCACATGGTGACCCCGCCCCTTACGATGTCACAGTCCCCATGTGACATCAACCCATGTGACCAACCCATGTGACATAAAGCCATGTGACACCGCCCCTTGTCCCTATATAAGTGGCCGCGCAGCGCGTCCCTGGCATTGTGGCCGGAGAGAGCGTCGAGTCAACATCTCCAGGAGAAGAAGGAGAAGAAGAAGAACGGAAGGCGTCAGCGGCGACAGAAGACCGGGCCACCGCCTGTAAAAGAGCTATAAGAAGGCGCGGTGGCCCGGCAGAAGAACCGAAGAGGGGGACAAGACCCCCGAAGTCGGGAGAAGAGGCCGGCGGCGAGGAAGAAAGCCGGACTCCTCCGCTAGCAAAAGAGCTACAAGAAGATAGCGGAGGAGTCTGGCGAGAAGACCCCCGAAGACGGAAGACCCCCGGAGCTGTGCAATAAAGTATTTTATCTCGTGTGTTGTGTTTTTTTTTGTACTTTTATTTTACAGGTGAATGGGTAGGGGTACATTGTACCCCATACTCATTCACATAGGGTGGGGGGCGGGTATCCGGGGGCCCCCTTATTAAAGGGGGCTCCCGGATTCCAGTAAGCCCCACGCCCGCAGACCCCGACAACCAACGGCCAGGGTTGTCGGGAAGAGGCCCTTGTCCTCATCAACATGGGGACAAGGTGCTTTGGGGTGGGGGGGCCGCGCAGCCCCCCCTTCCCCAAGGCACCCCCCATGTTGAGGGCACGCGGCCTGGTACGGCTAAGGAGGGGGGGGGCGCTCGCTCGCCCCCCTTTCCTGGCCGGCCGGGTAGCGTGCTCGGACAAGGGTCTGTTGTGGACTTGGGGGGGACCCCCACGCCTATTTTTTTCGGCGTTGGGGGTTCCCCTTTAAATCCATACCAGGCGGCGGGGCCAGCGACGTCTCCTTCGCGGGCCCCGCCTACCTGGAGACGCTCGAAATGAGCAGACTTTCCTCCGCGTGTGTGGGCGAGTCCGTTCATTTCAAAAGTACGGCGGACTTAGTACGGCGGTCTTAGTACGCTGTATTAGTCCGCTGAAAAAGTGCTGTGTGTGGGCAAGTAGCCCGTTCGAAAATTCCGACGGGCAGTTTGGCGGACGTCCGCCAGACTAAGTACGTCGGACAGACGGCTACGTGTGTACGAGGCTTAAGGCTCCATTCCTACTAGTGCGGTTTCTAGTGCGACTTTGATGCAACTTTACACTCTCTGGCACCCAAGTCACAAGAAAGTCGCATTAAAGTAGTGCAGGAACCTTTTCAAAGTCGCTGTGACTTTAACCACTTCAATACCAGGCACTTAAACACCTTCCTGCCCAGACTAATTTTGAGCTTTCAGCGCTGTTGCACTTTGAATGACAATTGCACGGTCATGCTACACTGTACCCAAATGACATTTTTATCATTTTATTCCCACAAATAGAGCTTTCTTTTGGTGGTATTTGATCACCTCTACAGTTTTTATTTTTTGCTAAATAAATAAAAAAAGACCAAAAATTTGGAAAAAAAATGTTTTTTTTTGTTTCAGTTTCAAAACGTTATAAATAAGTACGTTTTCTCCTTCACTGATGGGCACTGATGAGCTGGCACCAATGAAGTGGCACTGATGAGGTGGCATTGATGGGCACTGATATGTGGCACTGATAGGCGGCACTGATGGACACTGATAGGTGGCACGGATTGGCATGGATAGGCGGCATAAATGGGCATGGATAGGCGGCACAGATGGGCATGGATAGGTGGCACAGATGGGCATCGATGGGCACTGATAGCTGACATGGATGGGCACTGATAGTTGGCATAGATGGGCACTGATAGGCGACATTGTATTGTATGGTTTTGTGTCGATGGATGCTAATCAGTGCCAAAAAATAATGCAGTGATGCCCATTGTGTGCACTGATTGGCATCCATTGTGGCACTGACTGGCATCCCTGGTGGTCTAGGGTGGCATACCTGGTGCTGGGCATCGCTGGTGGTCTGGTGGCGTCCCTGGTGGTCCAGTGTGGGCATCCTCGGGGGCGGGGGGGGCTGTGCTGATAATCGATCAGCACAGACCCCCCCATGAGAGGAGCAGCCGATCGGCTCTTCTCTACTCGCATCTGACAGACGCGAGTGAGTAAAAGCCGATCACCGGCTCTTCCTATTTACACTGTGATCATCCATGATTGGACACGGCTGATCACATGGTAAAGAGTCACCCCGCAACAACGATCGCCATGATGTGCGCCCCTGGGGGCACACAGCGGCTCAAAATCCTGAGGACGGTCTATGACGTCCAGTCAGGATTTTGAAACCACTTTGCCGCCGTCATTTGACAATTGGCGGGCGGCAAGTGGTTAACAACTTGCCGACCGGCTCATGCCGATATACGTCAGCAGAATGGCAAACTGATATACCTGTACGTCAGTCCGCAAAAGCAGGATAGCACGTGCGCCCTTGCCACGCTCCACAGGAACGTGCTCGCGGGTCCTGCAGACTCGATGTCCGCCGGGGGCCCGAAATGGCAGCGAGGAGAGGCAGAACTGGGAAACAAGGCATTTCCCTGTTCTGCCTATTGACATGACAGGGATCTACTGTTTTCCTGTTATCGGGAGCAGTGATCACTGGTAGCCCTTCCCCCCTACAGTTAGAACACACTGAGGGAAACACACTTAACCTCTTTATCACCCCCTAGTGTTTAACCTCTTCCCTGCCAGTGACATTTACAGTATACAGTAATCAGTGGCTATTTTTAGTTCTAATCGCTGTATAAATGTCAATGGTCCCAAAATGGTCCCAAAATAGTGTGAAAATTGTCTGATCTGTCCGCCGCAATGTTGCAGTCCTGATAAAAAAATCGCAGATCGCCACCATTACTAATAAAAAAATAATAATAATCATAAAAATGCCATAAATCTATCTCCTATTTTGTAGATGCTGCAACTTTTGCGCAAAACAATCAATATGCACTTCTTGTTATTTTTTTATTACCAAAAATATGTAGAAGAATACATATCGGCCTAAACTGAGGATGAAATTTGTTTTTTATATATTTTTTGGGGATATTTATTATAGCAAAAAGTAAAAGTAGATTTTTTTTTCGAAATTGAAGGTTCAGCTTTTAATTTCAAAGGGACTCGAGCCATTTCTATAGATAGTAAGCAAAGTACACAAGCATTGCATTGGCATGTCCGTTGGTTCCGGAACTTACTGACTTAAATGTATATCACACTGGAGATTAATATTTAACAGATACTAAAAAAAAAAAAAAAAAAGAGAAACTGATAACATTTTGCTGGCCTTTGTTCTTTCCGCTTTCTGGCCTTGAGAATAGCGCAATATGAGTTTAACCCTCAAGCTGCTCTGTCTTCAGCTTAGTTGTGACTATAGTGCTTTTTCATTTATTTAAAGGCAGATTTCTAATCAGAGCGTTCAGCTCACTTACCTAAATTTTACATGGGTGTGATCATTTATCTCCTAAATAGTACACATCCTATGGCTCTATTTCCTCCCTTCCTTATAAATACATCAAAGCATTAGTTAACCACTTCAATACCAGGCACTTAAACCCCCTTCCTGCCCAAGCCAATTTTCAACTTTCAGTGCTGTCACTTTTTAAATGACAATTGCGCGGTCATGCTAAACTGTACCCAAACTAAATTTTTATCATTTTGTTCCCACAAATAGAACTTTCTTTTGGTGGTATTTCATCACCTCTGTGTTTTTTCTTTTTTGCTAAATGAATAAAAAAACACCAAAAATTTTGAAAAAAAAATGCGTTTTTCTTTGTTTCTGTTATAAAATGTTGTAAATAAGTAAGTTTCCTCCTTCACTGATGGGCATTAATAAGGCGGCGCCAATGAGGTGGCGCAAGTGAGATGGCACTGATGGGCACTGACGATGGGCACTGATAGGCGGCACTGGTGGGTGACACTAATATGCAGCACTGATGGGCATTGATAGGCGGCACTGATGGGCACTCATAGGTGCCACTGGTGGGCACTGACGAGCACTGATAGGCGACACTGATGAGTGCTGAAAGGCTGCACTGATGGGTACTTATGGGTGGCACTGATAGACGGCACTGCTGGACACTGACTCTTATTTTTTCTCTCCCCTTTTCTTTGCTCCTCCCCCTTTTCCTCTCCCTTCCATGTATTCTCTATTTATATTCCTTCCCTTACTCCTTGGTGGGGAGATTGGGATGAGTGGCAGTGCTGCAGCAGAGCCTTGGTCCAGCACAACACCCCCACAGCTTCTCCAACACCAGCAGGGCCTTGGTCCAGCATAACACCTCCAAAGATTCTCACACGCCATCATAGCCTTGGTCCAGCACAACGCACCCACAGCTTCTCCAAAACCAGTAGAGCCTTGGTCCAGCACAATTACCCCACAGCTTCACCAACACCAGCAGGGCCTTAGTTCAGCATAACACCCCCACAGCTTCTTCAACACCAACAGAGCTTAGTCCAGCATAACACCCCCACAGCTTCTTGAACACCAGCAGAGCCTTAGTCCAGCACAACACCCCCATAGCTTTTCACATGCCAGCAAGGCCTGTGTCCAGCACAACACACCCACAGCTTCTCCAACACCAGCAGGGCCTTGGTCCAGCATAACAACCCCACAGCTTCTCCAACACCAGCAGGGCCTTGGTCCAGCATAACAACCCCACAGCTTCTGCAACACCAGCAGGGCCTTGGTTCAACATAACACCTCCAAAGTAGGGATGAGCCGAACACCCCCCTGTTCGGTTCGCACCAGAACCTGCGAACAGACCTAAACTTCGTGTGAACTTTAGAACCCTATTAAAG
Organism: Lithobates pipiens; assembly: GCF_037356315.1. NCBI lineage: Eukaryota > Metazoa > Chordata > Amphibia > Anura > Ranidae > Lithobates > Lithobates pipiens. The sequence continues at coordinate 573,965,096 of NW_027507903.1, forward strand.
TCTATGGGACTCGAACGTTCACAATCTAAAGTGCTCATTTTAAAGGGTAATATGAAAGTTACTGTCCTAAAAAGTGTTTGGGGACCTGGGTCCTGCCCCAGGAGACATGGATCAATGCAAAAAAAAGTTTTAAAAACGGCCGTTTTTTCAGGAGCAGTGATTTTAATAATGATTAAAGTGAAACAATAAAAGTGTAATATTCCTTTAAATTTCGTAGCTGGGGGGTATCTATAGTCTGCCTGTGAAGGGGCGCATGTTTCTGGTGCTTAGAACTGTCGCTGCACAAAGTGTCATTTGTGCAGGAAAAAAAGTCTTTTAAAATCACTTGCGGCTAAATTGTCGGGTCTCCGTAATACAGAGAACACTCAATGAGTGTTCTCTGTATTAGCCGACAATTCATTCATTCATTGATTAAAAAAAAAAAAAAAAGCGTGGGGGTTCCCCTAAATTCAATCAAAAGGCCCTTCAGGTCTGACATGGATATTAAGGGGAACCCCGTGTCAAATTAAAAAAAAAAATTGACGTGGGGGTCCCCCCAAATATCCATACCAGACCCTTCAGGTCTGATATGGATATTAAGGGGAACCCCGCATCAAATTAAAAAAAAAAATTGACGTGGGGGTCCCCCTAAATATCCATACCAGACCCTTTATCCGAGCACGCAACCTGGCAGGCCGCAGGAAAAGAGGGGGGGACGAGAGAGCGGCCCCCCCTCCCTCCTGAACCATACCAGGCCACATACCCTCAACATTGGGAGGATGCTTTGGGGGTCTGTGACCCCTCAAAGCACCTTGTCCCCATGTTGATAAGGACAAGGGCCTCATCCTCACAACCCTGGCCGTTGGTTGTGAGGGTCTGCGGGCGGGGGGCTTATCAGAATCTGGAAGCCCCCTTTAACAAGGGGACCCCCAGATCCCGGCCCCCCCCTGTTTGAAATGGTAAGGGGGTACAAAAGTACCCCTACCATTTCACAAAGAAAGTGTCAAAATGGTTAAATAAGACAAACACACTTTTGAAAAATTCCTTTATTAAAAATAAAAAAAAAATTCCAGCGGTGCTAATCCACTCTTGCTATCCAGCGACGGGTCTCCGGGGTCCAGCGATGGATGATCATATCCAGCGACGGGGGATCTCTCAGTCCAGCGCTGTCCATACCTCCTTCTTCTGTCTCCACTGTGGAGACACTGCAGAGAGCCGAGCGCTGACATTTCTTATATTGGGAGGGCGGGGCCACCCGTCACCTGACCCCGCCCCTCTGACGCAGGAGAGGGAAGCCAGGGGTTCCCCAGTGACGTGTGGGTGACCCCGCCCCCTCTGATGTAACGCAGGTTTCTGTTACATCAGAGGGGGCGGGGTCACCCACACGTCACTGGGGAACCCCTGGCTTCCCTCTCCTGCGTCAGAGGGGCGGGGTCAGGTGACGGGTGGCCCCGCCCTCCCAATATAAGAAATGTCAGCGCTCGGCTCTCTGCAGTGTCTCCGCAGTGGAGACAGAAGAAGGATGTATGGACAGCGCTGGACTGAGAGATCCCCCGTCGCTGGATATGATCATCCATCGCTGGACCCCGGAGACCCGTCGCTGGATAGCAAGAGTGGATTAGCACCGCTGGAATTTTTTTTTTATTTTTTTTATTTTTAATAAAGGAATTTTTCAAAAGTGTGTTTGTCTTATTTAACCATTTTGACACTTTCTTTGTGAAATGGTAGGGGTACTTTTGTACCCCCTTACCATTTCAAACAGGGGGGGGGCCGGGATCTGGGGGTCCCCTTGTTAAAGGGGGCTTCCAGATTCTGATAAGCCCCCCGCCCGCAGACCCTCACAACCAACGGCCAGGGTTGTGAGGATGAGGCCCTTGTCCTTATCAACATGGGGACAAGGTGCTTTGAGGGGTCACAGACCCCCAAAGCATCCTCCCAATGTTGAGGGTATGTGGCCTGGTACGGTTCAGGAGGGAGGGGGGGCCGCTCTCTCGTCCCCCCCTCTTTTCCTGCGGCCTGCCAGGTTGCGTGCTCGGATAAAGGGTCTGGTATGGATATTTAGGGGGACCCCCACGTCAATTTTTTTTTTTAATTTGATGCGGGGTTCCCCTTAATATCCATATCAGACCTGAAGGGTCTGGTATGGATATTTGGGGGGACCCCCACGTCAATTTTTTTTTTTAATTTGACACGGGGTTCCCCTTAATATCCATGTCAGACCTGAAGGGCCTTTTGATTGAATTTAGGGGAACCCCCACGCTTTTTTTTTTTTTTTTTTTTTTTTTTTTAATCAATGAATGAATGAATTGTCGGCTAATACAGAGAACACTCATTGAGTGTTCTCTGTATTACGGAGACCCGACAATTTAGCCGCAAGTGATTTTAAAAGACTTTTTTTCCTGCACAAATGACACTTTGTGCAGCGACAGTTCTAAGCACCAGAAACATGCGCCCCTTCACAGGCATACTATAGATACCCCCCAGCTACGAAATTTAAAGGAATATTACACTTTTATTGTTTCACTTTAATCATTATTAAAATCACTGCTCCTGAAAAAACGGCCGTTTTTAAAACTTTTTTTTGCATTGATCCATGTCCCCTGGGGCAGGACCCGGGTCCCCAAACACTTTTTAGGACAGTAACCTGCATATTACCCTTTAAAATGAGCACTTTAGATTTCTCCCATAGACTTGTATAGGGTGTTCCGGCTTTTCGAATTTGCTGCGAACAGCCCAAATTGTTCACTGTTCGCTGAACAGGCGAACAGGCAATGTTCGAGTAGAACATGAGTTCGACTCGAACTCGAAGCTCATCCCTACTCCAAAGATTCTCACAGACCAGCAGAGCCTCTGTCCAGCACAACACCCCCACAGCTTCTTCAACACCAGCAGAGCCTCGGTCCAGAACAACACCCCCACAGCTTCTTCAACACCAGCAAGGCCTTGGTCCAGCACAACACACCCACAGCTTCTCTAACACCAGCAGGGCCTTGATCTAGAACCCCGTTTCTTCTTATCCCATAGCTTTTCCAACACGAGCAGAGCCTCTGTCCAGCACAACACACCCACAGCTTCTCCAACACCAGCAGAGCCTTGGTCCAGCATAACAACCCCATAGCTTCTCCAACACCAGCAGGGCCTTGGTCCAGCATAACACCTCCACAGCTTCTTCAACACCAGCAGAGCCTTAGTCCAGCACAACACCCCAGGCAGCTTGTTCAACACCAGCAGGGCCTTGGTCCAGCATAACACCCCCACAGCTTGTTCAACACTAGTAGAGCCTTGGTCCAGCATAACACCACCACAGCTTCTCGAATGTCAGCAGAGCCTTGGTCTTGCAGAACATCCTGACAGCTTCTCCAAAAGAAGCAGAATTTCACTCTGCACAGCAACCCTGCTGCCTACAATTTCTCAGATACCAGTTCCATGCAACACAGGAATTGTATCCTCTGCCAGCTGCAATGCTGAGGTGGGAAGAGTGGCCAGAGTTCAACTGATGTCATATCAGTTACATGTAATCAATACGGTATTAGTGACTATCATGGAATAACTAAAAATAGAGGGGGAGGTCCTTGTTCAGGCACTAACTGTTTTAGGGTGACAATGCTTTGTCCCTGTCTCCCAATTGTGTTCCTGTATTATTACCCTGTCATACAGGCTTCTGATAGAGGCAAAAAGTGATTCTTTATAACACACATTATGCAGACATGGTCCATGTTGTCATCAGAAAACCTGCCCCGAGAAATAGTATGCAAAGTAGGTACAGAAGCACCGAAATGCAAAAAAAGGTTAAAAAAACTTAAAACAAACATTTTAATAAAAAAAAAAAAAAAAACAACAACACACAAAAGCATAGCAATTGTTTATGATACGCAATGCTTTAACAAACTAAATGCCAATCATTTAGGATTTACTTTAGGAAGAAGAGATTTTATTTAGTTGTTTTCTTTTTCAGCCCCGACGCTTGACATATGGTAAGTGCAGCATTTAAGAGATTAGCGGTAATGTAAGCCAGTCATTTACCTCCATCTTGCAGGATCCTTCCACCCCCTTTCCTTTCCACTCTGGTCAGGGCTCATCATGCGGAAGTAACATGTCCTGACAATGCCCCAGTTCCCACAATGACGCCTATTGGATTTCTAGGAAAGGGAAGCACTTGTTACTTTTTGTTTATGTGAAATCTAATTTCATCTTTAGCATGCAACTTCAAGAACAATTCCAGTCAATGAACAACATCAATAAATTACCTCTGAATGTGATCATATCAGAATGTCTCCTTGGTTTACCTAAATTAGAAAATTATATATATTTTTTATGCTTGATTGTGTTTTAGTGAAATCAAACCACATTTTGTAAATTCCTAATCGCCATATTATTCTTAAAAAAAAAAGAAAAAATTATATCAATTTTATTTGGGTACAGTGCTTCATGACTGTGCAATTACCAGTGATAAAAAGCAAACAACGGCCTGGTCATGAATGGGGAAAACCTTTCGGAGGCGAGATGGTTAATGGAATTGAACGTGCGTTTTAGGTGCATTTTCCTAAATTCTAACAGACAATTCCCCCTAGCAACATCAACATTTCCCTAAAACGCAAAACGCATTAGAAATGTTAATTAAAAAATGCAAAATGTGCCAGAAAACGTGCTGCAAAAATGCATTCAACTGCACATGCATAGATGTGACCCTAGCCTAACTGAAAATAATGCATGCTACATGTCTGTGATTTTACTAGCAGCAGTTATTAAATGGGCTAAATAAAATAATGGAAACGAGGCAGAGTAAGCTATTGGAAAGTGGTAATTTACTATCACCCTCTTTATGCCACTACCATAGATTTTAATATTAAATAACATTAAGAGGAAAGAAATATATATAGTGTAGCGATGAATGTCTAAATCAAAATTATAACAATAACAACCAGACTGCATAAAGGAATAATGGGATGTAGATCCCTAAAAAGTGATATCCAGTATAAATGTGACAATAATGTCATGTGTGAATGCAAAACAGGACATGTGAATATGTATCAAAAAAAAAATCCATAAATGTACAAGTGCAAAACAGGACTTATAAATATATTTAAGAAATCCATGCAAAAAATAATAATAAAGTCTACTGTGTGTCAACACAAAAAGGAGTTGTGAGAACCGTTGAGGAACTTCAAAATGTCATGCTGATATTCAAATAGTGAACTTAAACTGATATTAATAGTCCGGCAAAGCGCCACCGATGAAAAATGAAGGCTTACCGGATGGCTTGAACTCAAGAGAACATACGTTCCATGAGTCAAACAGACTTGTATTGTCAAACGACAAAATAACAAGGATTGCCTGGATCAACCTGACAATTAATTAATAAATATTTAAATTTAAGAGTAGTGCAAGTACTTCCATCATACACCACACCATAAAGTAGGATGTAGTTCAGGTGACTCTATGGGCATAAAGAAAAAACAGGAAACTAAAGATCTCCAAAGAAGGTCACCAAAGAACACTATAGTAAATGCAAAAAAATAATTTTATTAATTACAAAAATTACCAACTACTTTAATTAATGAGACACCGGGGAAAGGGGGTTTACATATGTGTAAAGAACACAGACTTATTAAAAGTATGACAACGTTGTTAAAACAATATTAAAAACAAACGAGGCCGCGGCTGCACACATCACATTCACACCACAGTCACCATCAACACAAGTCTAAGGCCTCATGCACACGAGACGCAGTTAAACGCGCGTTCAGATGCAGTTGGACAGTTTTTTCAACTGCACCTGAACTCATTCAATGTTATCCTATGTGTCCATGCACACAGTCTCGTTTTTTTCCGTTTATATGCAGTTGCGTTTAATCTCGTTTTTCCAGAAGCAAAAAAATGCGTTCAGAAACAAAAATTTCTGCGTTTCAGACGCAAAACGCGGCAAAACGCGGTAAAACGCGGCAAAACGCCGCTACCGCGTTTAGCCGCGTTTGCGTTTATATGCGTTTTTAAAGGTGACCTTTTTTTTTACATTAAAAATCTCAAAAATGATTGCAAATGATGAAAAACCATTAGAAAAATATTTTAAACAATTGCAATTGCAAGTGGACAATCCACAACTTGTGGCAAGTGACGTGGCAAGTGGACAATCCACAACTTGTGGCAAGTGACATGGCAGGTGGCAAGTGATGTGGCAAGTGGACAATCCACAACTTGTGGCAAGTGACGTGGCAGGTGAAGTGGCAAGTGACGTGGAAAGTGGACAATAGACAACTTGTGGCAGGTGACGTGGCAAGTGACCTGGCAGGTGACGCGGCAAGTGACTTGGCAGGTGACGTGGCAAGTGGAAAATCAACAACTTGTGGCAGGTGACTGGCATGTGACGTGGCAAGTGGACAATAGACAACTTGTGGCAGGTGACCTGGCAAGTGACCTGGCAGGTGACGCGGCAAGTGACTTGGCAGGTGACGTGGCAAGTGGAAAATCAACAACTTGTGGCAGGTGACTGGCATGTGACGTGGCAAGTGGACAATCCATAACTTGTGGCAGGTGACGTGGCAAGTGACGTGGCAAGTGGACAATCCACTTGTGGCAGGGGACGTGGCAAGTGACGTGGCAAGTGGACAATCCACTTGTGGCAGGGGATGTGGCAAGTGACGTGGCGAGTGGACAATCCACAACTTGTGTCAGGTGACGTGGCAAGTGGACAATCCACAACTTGTGGCAGGTGATGTGGCAAGTGATGTGGCAAGTGGACAATCCACTTGTGGCAGGTGACGTGGCAGGGGACGTGGCAAGGGACGTGGCAAGTGGACAATCCACAACTTGTGGCAGGTGATGTGGCTGGTGACGTGGCAAGTGGACAATCCACATCTTGTGGCAGGTGACGTGGAAAGTGGTGTGGCAAGTGGACAATCCACAACTTGTGGCAGGTGATGTGGCTGGTGACGTGGTAAGTGGACAATCCACAACTTGTGGCAGATGGCATGGCAGGTGACGTGGAAAGTGGACAATCCACATCTTGTGGCAAGTGACGTGGCAGGTGATGTGGCAAGTGACGTGGCAAGTGGACAATCCACAACTTGTGGCAGGTGATGTGGCAAGTGATGTGGCAGGTGATGTGACAAGTGGACAATCCACATCTTGTGGCAAGTGACGTGGCAGCTGACGTGGCAAGTGACGTGGCAGGTGACGTGGCAAGTGACATGGCAAGTGGACAATCCACATCTCGTGGCAAGTGACGTGGCAGGTGATGTGGCAAGTGACGTGGCAAGTGGACAATCCACAACTTGTGGCAGGTGACGTGGCAGGTGATGTGGCAAGTGACGTGGCAGCTGACGTGGCAAGTGGACAATTCAAAACTTGTGGCAGGTGACGTGGCAAGTGACGTGGCAGGTGACGTGGCAAGTGATGTGGCAAGTGGACAATCCACAGCTTGTGGCAAGTGACGTGGCAAGTGGACAATCCACAACTTGTGGCAGGTGACGTGGCAGGTGACGTGGCAAGTGAACAATCCACAACTTGTGGCAGGTGACGTGGCAAGTGACGTGGCAGGTGAAGTGGCAAGTGACGCGGCAAGTAGACAATCCACAACTTGTGGCAGGTGATGTGGCAAGTCACATGGCAGGTGATGTGGCAAGTCACGTGGCAAGTGGACAATCCACAACTTGTGGCAGGTGATGTGGCTGGTGACGTGGCAAGTGGACAATCCACAGCTTGTGGCAGGTGGCATGGCAGATGACGTGGAAAGTGGACAATCCACATCTCGTGGCAAGTGACGTGGCAGCTGACGTGGCAAGTGACGTGGCAAGTGGACAATCCAAAACTTGTGGCAGGTGACGTGGCAAGTGACGTGGCAGGTGACGTGGCAAGTGATGTGGCAAGTGGACAATCCACAGCTTGTGGCAAGTGACGTGGCAAGTGGACAATCCACAACTTGTGGCAGGTGACGTGGCAGGTGACGTGGCAAGTGAACAATCCACAACTTGTGGCAGGTGACGTGGCAAGTGACGTGGCAGGTGATGTGGCAAGTGACGCGGCAAGTAGACAATCCACAACTTGTGGCAGGTGATGTGGCTGGTGACGTGGCAAGTGGACAATCCACAGCTTGTGGCAGGTGGCATGGCAGATGACGTGGAAAGTGGACAATCCACATCTCGTGGCAAGTGACGTGGCAGGTGATGTGGCAAGTGACATGGCAAGTGGACAATCCACAATTTGTGGCAGGTGACGTGGCAGGTGATGTGGCAAGTGGACAATCCCCAACTTGTGGCAAGTGGACAATCCACAACTTGTGGCAGGTGCCGTGGCAAGTGACACGGCAAATGCAAGTGTACAACTGCTCTCTATGCTGCTGCTGCTCACTCTGATCAAAATAGCAGAAATAGTTAAAAAAAATGCTTTGAGAGCTTGGGAGGGTCTACATGATGTTATCTTTATAAACGCGTTTAAACGCAAACGCGTCTAAACGCGTCTAAACGCGGCATGCAAACGCGGCAAAACGCGCGTTTCTAAACGCGCGTTTCAGCTTTTTTTTTAACAGAGGTTTCATCTGCGTCTCGTGTGCATGAGGCCTAATACTGAATTGATAGTATAATGTCCAAAGGAACAATTCCCAGTAAGTCCAGTCAATCAGTAAAGGTCATACACCTGGTGCACTGGGCGGGTGAGTAGATGATTGAGTGTTAATCATGGGGGTGAGTACATCCTCACTTCAGCAGAGTCTTTACTAGTATGATGTTTAAATATACAACACTAGTTGATGGTCAAGCAAAAGGAGGTAATCGAACAACAGCTTGTTATAAAATATTCCTGTACGTTAGATAAGGTGCATATAAGTAAATGGCATCACCACTAGTATATGAACAGTTCGTAATCGGGGGAGTACTTAGAGCAGAGTAGACATGTGCACTGACAAAAAATTTGTTCATTTTCGTTTTCATTTCATACATTTTTTTGCTTTTTCCAGAAATTCGGAATATTGAAACATTTGGAAATCCAAAAATTCGGAATTCGGAAATTTCAGGAATTTTCACAAAATTAGATTTTTCGGATTTCCGAATGTCGAATTTCCGAATTTTCGGAAATCCAAAATTCGGAAATCAGAAAATTGGAAATTCGGAAATCAGAAAATGACAAATTCGGAAATTCGAAAATCTGGAAATTTTCGGAAATTCGTAATTTTGGAAATTCGTAATTTCGCAAATTTTGACATTTCGCAAATTTTGGAAATTGAAAAATTCGGAATTAAAAAAACGAATTCGGAACTAAACGAATTGCACATGTCTAGAGCGGAGAGAACATTTTCTATATGAAACAATGTCTGGAGGAAAATTGTTACTCTCACCACCTCCGCTGTGTCAAACGTCTATCCTTCAGTTTTTTTTTAAATATTGTTTTGACAGCGTTGTCATACTTTTAAGTCTGTGTTCTTTACACATATGTAAACCCCCTTTCGCCGATGTTGACACACAGTGGACTTTATTATTATTGCACGGACTTCTTGAAATTTATTCATAGGTCTTGTTTTGCACCTACACATGTATGGATTTTTTTTGATACATGTTCACATGTCCTGTTTTGTATTCACACATGACATTATTGTCACATTTATACTGGATATCACTATTTAGGGATCTACATCCCATTATTCATTCATGCAGTCTGGTTGTTATTGTTATAATTTCGATGTAGACATTCAGTGCTACACTATATATATTTTTTATAGTGGCAACGTTTTATATACACAGATTCTTATCTCCATGAGATGGCTCAGATTCATTGACCCAATGGGCTGGCCCTCCCCCCCCCACCAGGCAGAGGGCACTACTCTACTCCACTTTACCCTCTCTCCCTTGACACTACTCCCTCTCCATCTCCGGTATCTCGCCCCACCACCCAACTGTCTTCTTTCCTCTGCCGTTCCCTCCCTCATGCCTTCCCTCTTTCTCTCTATTGGTGTTACCTGTTTAACTACCCCCTCCTCCCCCTCCCTGGTACACATTCCTTCTCCGCAGCTCTTACCCACTCATGAGGTTTTGGATGGATTATGTCTTCATATGTCTCATGTCTGGGCCCACTAGATCACTGAGTTGCCTTACTCCCCTAATAAATATAAATTGTACACCATGTTGTTATATTGCATAACTTGGTATGTGCTATCGCTAGTACTGCTATGATGGGGTCTTCTCCTCCTGTGCCTTACTCAAGGTGCTAGGTTAGTGAATTTGAATTGCAGATTCTATGCTGTAATCCTATCTGAATCTCTAACCTGACTCATGCTCTGTGCCCATGTTGGTTATGCTAATTGTTATGCACTTTTTTCTGAAAATAAAGAATTACAAAAAAAAAACAAAAAACGATAAACAGGTACAACTTATGTAAGAGGATTTGTTTATCACATGAGGTTAGTCACTTCTCTGAGTATATGGAAGGGTTTACAACAACTTTACCATAAGAGCAAACTGTTACTGAATGTCATGTAGGTAGCAAAATGCTGCATATGGAAAGATAGCTATATACACAAATATTTCTCTTGTTCAGTTTGCAAGACAGAAATCATGGAGATTCCTCCATCCATGCCAAACAGTGTGGAGAAGGGAGTCTTCCCTGACAACTATTGAATTCAGTTGTTGGCTCGAACTGTTGAATACCCAAACAGTGACTGCATCTGAGTTACCTTAGTAAGGAGTTACCTTCTCACCCTTTGTTAGAGCTCAGTGCTGCCAATCAGTGCCCATCTATCTCTTCCATCAATACCATTCCTCATTGGAACTGCAGCTTGTTGAGGAGAAGATGGTGGATGAGCGCTGCATCTGTGACTAATACTGAAGTTGCCTGCATCAATGACATCATCCATGGAGGTTGCTCTACGCATCAGCGGAAGGTGGAAATCACTGTACCAGTCTGGCAGCTCCACAAGTGGGATGTGGAGGGTGGTGCAAAAGTGATCTAGGTCCTCCGGGACTCTGAGGTTAGCTGTGTGACCATTTGCTGTTGCTGACAAGCAAAAGGAGAACTTCCATTGGTAAAAATTTCTTTTGATCTCAGGACATCTAATAAAGGCCTCAGTTCCCTCCTCCTTTGCAATGTTATATTAGACAGGTCTTGAAAAAGTTTTACTTCAGTCCCCTGGTATGAGAAGCATACACGGCCCCTGACTTTCCTCAGGATTTCCTCTTTCTGGATGAAATCTGTGAGGCAATAGATCACGTGCCTGGGTGGGTCAGTGTCTCTGCCTCTCGGACGCAGGGCGCTGTGCACTCCATTATTATCTGAGTATCAGGGGCCCTTTGCAGCAGATCGTTAAACAGGGCCGCAATCGTGTGTGGGAGTTGGTTTGAGCCAATGGATTTGGGGAGACCCCTTACCCGGAGATTGTGGCGTCTCCCGCAATTGTCCAGTTCCTCCATGTGTCGGTTGATCTCTCTGAGATGTACCGCGTGTGATTCTGTGACTTGCTGCATGTAGCCTAGGGAAGCATCATGGCATGTTTGTGTCTCCTCCATTTCCTCCACCCTTAGAGATATGGCCTGTATGTCTGTTTCGCAGCTCCTGTATGGCATCTGCGATCGTCGCCGATAGTGAACTTTTGATGTCCGCTGCCAACGAACGGAGGTCGGCCATGCTCAGTGCGGCTGAAGCATGACTGGCGCGGGAGGGCTACGGGCCCGGGGAGAGTGTCTACTTAAGGAGCGCGGTTTGCGGGATGAGGCCTGTGTCTCCAACGCGCCTTCCCTAGGCCGTGCTCCAGGATTTGGCGGATTTGTTGCGTGTTCTGGCTCCTGGGAGATCTCGACCTTGTTGTCTATGCGCTCCTGGGTGTGCTTTCCATGTGTATTCCAAGTGGTGGTGTCTGTAAACAGCTAGCTGGACCTGGGGGAACAGGAGCTCGTGGATTAAGCATACATCTTGTAACAGAGCCAGGTCATGCCCCTTCCATCATTACCAATGATGGGATACTATACCTCTTACTAATTGGGGCACTACTACTCCACCATATTTATTTTCACTGATGCCGGCCGGGCCCCGCTCATTTTCTGCCCCTGATGGCCACAATTCGGCCCTCCTAAAATCTCAAGGACAATAAACTGGCCCTTTGTTTTATAAGGTTTGGAGACCCTTGCCCTAGACTGACAATGCTGCTGCCCATAGGTGCCCTGTGCTTACAGTGGAGGCACTATAATACAGGAGGTGTGCTACTGGTCAGTTCACCAGGTGAAAACAGAGGGGGGAAAAAAAAAGCCCAAAAAAAGAAACTAAATTCAGCCACCCCATTTAATGACTGGTAGGTTTCAATATAATACATTTCAGGGTTTGGGTTTAATGTCTATGTCCAGCTTTAGCATTAGGAATTATAATTACACTGGGTGCAGAGAATGTAGCCCTTGCAGGGCATATCCGATCAAATAAAGCGCACATAACTGCTCCTACTCTTTATTTAGCAGCTGTGTTCGGATAATCTATGTCTATGTACAGTATCCATATACAACTCATAAACTAGTATCCTAGCAGCCCACCCTTATTTTTAAGTAGTATATCTGATGCAAATGCATTTTTATCATGCCCCAAATAACATTGTGTGATTCTCCATCCCTGCTGACTTTGTGCCAGCTGCCTATCTTTTATAAAAGCTAAGGACAACAGATGTCACCATGAGTGGCACCTTTGTGTTCTGCCACTGATAATTACCCACCTGCTGTGTACAGGATCACATGACGCACAGGTTGGCGGTGAAGCTTGCCATTGTTCTGGGGACATCAAATAAGAGGGAAGGACCTTTAGTAGCACGATACACAAAAATTACAGATAGAAAACACTGAGAATTGGGGGCAAAAAAAGTAAACTAACCCTGAAGGGGTTACTTACTCCAACCGGGCGTGTACTATAAAAATACATTCAATGCTCTTGGGCTAACGAGCGGCTTTAATTATGAATGAAAGAGCCTATTATATGTGAACGTTTTGGAAACTCCCTAATATCAAAGTCATGGATTTCAAAAGACTGTTGAATTTTACACGTTGTAGATGAGAATAAATACCCATAGGGACTGGCACTTACTTAAATGCCTGGCATAATCCTTTATTCTATAACGCTTAGCTCTGGTCTTGATTAAAATGTATTGAACGTTTATTATTGCCCTGCAAGTACGGTACTTTGAAATTCAAGGTCTTTAAAAAGTGACCTTTTTCTTTTGAGTTCGCTCTTCGTTATATTCTATGGCTGCCAAAGTAAAATGAAATTTTTCCCTATGTTGCCTCAGTAATAACAGTTTAAAGTCAGGATTTCCCTTTATTTCCCCACACCTGTAATTGTCTTCCTTCCTTTCTCACAGTACTGACATGGCATGAAGTCTGATTATTTGTAGAATATGGCGTATCCAGCACCTCCTTAAATCCCAAGAGGACCTGTAGGATAAAATAAGGGAAGTTGCAATTTGTTTTCGCAATTTTGCCAAGCTATTTATTTATATTTACAGTACTGTGCAAAAGTCTTAGGCAGGTATAGAAAAAATACTGTAAATGAAGACAGCTTTCAGAAATAGAAATGTTGATAGTTTATTTTTATCAATTGACAAAACGAGTAAAAAAAACAAAAAAAAAAAAATGAACAGGAGAGAAATCAAAATCAAATGGATATTTGTTTTGACCCCCTTTGCCTTCAAAACAGTATCAAATCTTCTAGGGACACTTGCACATAGTTTTTGAAGGAACTCGGCAGGTAGGTTGTCCTAAACATCTTGGAGAACTAACCTCAGATCTTCTGTGTATATAGGCTGCCTCAAATCCTTCTGTCTCTTTGTGCAATACCAGACAAACTGCATGTTGTTGAGATCAGGGTTCTGTGGGGGCCAAACCACCAGTTCCAGGACTCCTTGTTCTTTTTTACACTGAAGATAGTTCTTAATTACATTGGCTGGATGTTTTGGATTGTTTTTGTGCTGCAGAATAAATTTGGGGCCAATCAAACGCCTCCCTGATGATATGGCACGATGGATAAGATCTGCCTGTATTTCTCAGCATTGAGGAAACCACTAATCCTGACCAAATCTCCAACTCAATTTGCAGCCACAAACTTGCAAGGAACATGCTTCGCTGTTGCCTGCAGACACTCATTTAGCAAACAAACTGCCTCCTGCTACAGCCAGATATTTAAAGTTTTGACTCATCAGTTCTGAGTACCTGCTGCAATTTTTTCACACCCCTTGTTCCTATGTTTTCGTACAGAGTTGAGTCACTTAGTCTTGTTTCTATGTCGGAGGTATGGCTTTTTAGCTGCAATTCTTCCATGAAGGCCACTTCTGGTCATTCTTCAAAGGAAAGTACAATCCCATAGTTCCAATAAAGAAAATGTGGAAATAAATGTAAACTAAAAAAAAATGAAAAGTCCAAGTTGTGATAAAACAAAATCCTTCAAACGGTATGCACACCATCCATTGCCAAAAAGTGCGTAATCCTTAGTTAACACCTCCACCTTAAAGGGGTTGTAAACCCTTGTGTTTTTTCTCCTTAATGCATCCTTCTGTCAGTGACCGGCCCCCCAGCCACCCCCTGCTTTACTCACCTGAGCCCCGTAATTCCCACGCCGGAGATGCGCTCTTCACCCCTGCCCGTTGTCGCAGCTCTTGATTGGATAGATTAATAGCAGCGCAGCCATTGACTCCTGCTGCTGTCAATCAAATCCAATGACGCGGACGCTGGGGGGCAGGGCCGAGTCTGGCATTCTGCATTTATGGACGTAAATGCTGGACTCAGGAGCATGCCGGTGTCTTGTCAAATAGCGTCCTCCATCAGATAGTGTCCCCTGCGTACTGCACATGCGCAGTACACAGAAACACAGATTCCGAAAATTGCAGAGGATGAATGGCGCCTGTGCCGTGAGTCCAGGTTCTATTCCCACTATCCAAGTGGACATAGAGTTAGAATAAAAAAGAGCCGAGCCCTAAGCGTGGCGAGCGAAGCTCGCCCGCGAGGGGCCCTCTAAAATTCACAAGCCTATGTCCGCTTGGATGGTGGGGCTACCACTTCCACTCACGGCGCAGGTGCTGTTCAGCTTCGGAGATTTTCCGAAGCTTCGTCTGCTCCGTACTGCGCATGCGCAGTACGGAGTGGACACTATGTGATGCCCGGACTCTATACGCTAGAACACCGGCAAGATAATCCCAGAGGAGAGCGCTCCTCCTAAGGGGTTATATGACATGGGGAGGAGCTACCAACACCGCCGTGGGACCCCATAAGACAATGATCGGGGCCATTCTGTGCAAAACGAACTGCACAGTAGAGGTAAGAATGACATGTTTGTTATTTAAAAAAACAAAAAAGGAAGCTTTACAATCACTTTAAAGCATGCTTGCTTACCAGCTTGCAAGGATCTCCTATTACAAAATGTCAGTATTCTTTGCGTCTCAAAATCCAGCCTGGGGAACTTTATGTTGAAATAAAGAAATCCGCCCCCAAGAAGACTTAATCACGGAAGATCCCCAAAAAAAGATATAAACTCACCATAGCATAAAATGCTAAAATGTTTTATTTACAGTAAAAAGGGGTGCACAGAAAAAGCACTTTAAAACTCGCATTAATGGTATACAAGCCGGCCGGCTCTCTGTAGCAGCCCGTCCTTTCTGGATATATGAAGCGTATTGGCAGCAGCACATCGCTCCACCCAGTAGCTCCGGACAGTAGATGGGTGTACCTGGGTCCCATTGGTTTCCGTCAGTTTTATGCTGATGGCATAGGTCAGTAATCATGATGTGTCTTTCATCTTCTGCATTATGTTTCTTTGGCTGACTGCTGCATCTATGGTCCTCAGTGTTGCCTGTTTCTTTGTGCTTCTTCAAAAGACCTTGAATAGCACACCTTGAAACCCCAGTCTACCTAGGGGAGCCCTTGCTAACGCAGTATAACTACCTTGCAGTGGCAGCTGGTGGTACATTTGTTTTGGGGGGGGGCAAACAGTGCACCCACAGCCACCCCCCCCCCCCCAGTCAGGTAACCCACACTACCACCCTGGTCCAGCAGTCAGTCGGGTCATCCGGAGCTCCTACCCCATCTATGGCGGGCAGCACTTCACCCAGGCATCATGGGCGGTTTCCCCTTCCCCTGCTCTCCTGCGCATGCATCACAGCGGCTTCCATCTCCTCCTCGGCGGCCAGTCGCATTAACAGAGTAAATCAACAGTGTACATTTGCTGTCCCCTCAAAATAACTCAACACACACAGCCATTAATGTCTAAACCACTGGCAACAAAAGTGAGTACACCCTTAAGTGAAAATGTCCAAATTGGGTCCAGAGTGTCAATATTTTGTGTGGCTGTCATTTTCCAGCACTGCTTTAACCCTCTTGGGCATGGAGTTCACCAGTTTCTGGACTGCTTTTTCACTCCTCCATGACAACATCACAGAGCTGGTGGATGTTAGAGACCTTGCGCTCCTCCACCTTCCATTTGAGGATGCCCCACAGATGCTCAATATGGTTTAGGTCTGGAGACATGCTTGGACAGTCCATCACCTTTACCCTCAGCTTCTTTAGCAAGGCAGTGGTCATCTTGGAGGTGTGTTTGGGGTCGTTATGTTGGAATATTGCTCTGCGGCCCAGTCTCCGAAGGGATCGGATCATGCTCTGCTTCAGTATGTCACAGTACATGTTGGCATTCATGGTTCCCTCAATGAACTGTAGCTCTATAGTGCTGGCAGCAATCATGCAGCCCCAGGTCATGACACTCCCACCACCATGCTTGACTGTAGGCAAGACACACTTGTCTTTATACTCCTCACCAAGTTGGGCCGCACACGCTTGACACCATCTGAACCAAATACGTTTATCTTGGTCTCACCAGACCATAGGGCATGGTTCCAGTACTCCATGTCCTTAGACTGCTTGTCTTCAGCAAACTGCGGGCTTTCTTGTGCATCATCTTTAGAAGAGGCTTCCTTCCAATGATAGCCATGAAGACCAATTTGATGCAGAGTGCGGCATATGGTCTGAGCACTGACAGGCTGACTCCCCACCCCTTCAACCTCTGCAGCAATTCTGGAAGCACTGATACATCTATTTTACAAAGACAATCTCTGGATATGATGCTGAGCACCTGCACTCAACTTCTTTGGTCAACTATGGTGAAGCCTGTTCTGAGCGGAACCTGTCCTGTTAGACCACTGCATGGTCTTAGCTACCATGCTGCAGCTTAGTTTCAGGGCCCTGGGATCTTCTTATAGCTTAGGCCAGTGATGGCCAACCTTGGCACCCCAGATGCTTTGGAACTACATTTCCCAAGATGTTCATGCACTCTGCTGTGTAGCTGAGCATCATGGGAAATGTAGTTTCAAAACATCTGGGGTGCTTCTTCAAACAAATAGAGCTTTCTTTTGGTGATATATAATCACTGCTGAGTTTTTAATTTTTTACAAAAAATGTGCCCTGATAAGGCGGCACTGATAGGCTGCACTGATGGACACTGATGAGGCACCACTTATGGGCACTGATTTTAGGTGGCACTGTTGAGCAGGCACTAATATGCCGAACTTATGGGCACTGATAAGCACTGATAGGCAGCACTGATGGGTGGCGCTGGTGGGCACTGATAGGTGGCACTGATGGGCACGGATAGGCGGCACGGATGAGTGGCACTGATGGGCACTGATGGGTGGCACCGATGGGCACTGATAGGCAGCACTGATAGCCAGCACTGACTTGCATCACTAATGGGCACTGATTGGTGGCACTTGTGGGCACTGATTGCTGAAACTGGTGGGCTTTGATTGCTGGCACTGGTTGCACTTTATTGTAATCAGAGCACTGATTATCAGTGCCCTGATTACATGTCTCGATGTCCCCCGCAAGGAGATGCCACTGATTGGCTCTCCTCGCAACACACTCTGTCAGTGTGAGGTGATGAGAGCTAATTGCCAACATTTCCGTGTTTACATGAGAAATTAGAGCAAATGGGATGGGACTATAACGGTGCAGTAATCAAACAGAGAAATTCATTTTATATAAAATCTTCAAAATATATTAACAAAGATTGTTTAAAAATCTATTTTTAAAAACAAAAGCTTGAACCCATAATTATGGTCCGTTGAGCTATTTGGAGTGGTATAGTATGAATCCCGACATGTTTCGGCCTATGTATTGGGCTTCTTCAGGGGATGCTTTCCACTGGAGTCTAAGCCTTCCTATGTTTCTGAAATCACACTTAAAACAGCAATAACAATTTTATTCAGTAGAAGCTGAAGTGCTAAATCCACTGCAATGCCTGCAGGTGGCCAATGGAGGCAGACCAGATAGAATTAAGCTGTATAAACAAATGGCAGAGTGGGCAGAAACCACAAGGCAGTTTGGTTCAGTTGTTATACTGGAATGAGTCTTGTGTACTGTATGCATCCCCGCATGTCACCGGTGGGGATGCATACAGTAAACAATACTTGTTCCAGTATAACATCTGAACCAACCTGTCTTGTGGTTCCTGCCCCTGCTGCCATTTGTTTATACAGCTTAAAGTTTTACTAAACCCACAACAGTAAAATCAGTCAGTATATGCTGCATAGCATGCTTGTTATACTCACTGTGGAACTTAAGGGGTTAATCCTCTGCATTGTGTAAAAAGGCTGTTATATCCTGTATGCACAGATCCTCCCCCTCCCTACACTGTCTATCTGGGGAAGGCCAGCTAACACAGGCAGAGTAGTCGACCTGCACATGCTCAGTTGTGTCTTTTATGCTGGAGAGCGCATTTACTTGTTGATCAGAGCTAACCAGGTCACATGATTTTTACATCACACATGTACACATGTGGGCGTGTATACAGGCTGCAGTGGAAATATCCCCCTACCTGAACTCTCAGCACTGGAGATATCTGCTGTTTATCATGTAACTGTGGTATGCAGGTGATCCAAAAAGGTAAATAGTGGCAGTATTTTAATGTAAAAAGATGATTGTGCTGTGGGCACTGTGGGGGGGGGGGGGGGGGGGGGGGAGGGGGTTGAACTATTTTCATATTACTGGGTTTAGTAACATTTTAATTCTATCTGATCCATGTCTGCCTCCTTTGGCCACCTGCAGGCATTGTAGTGAATTCAGAATCTCAGCTTCTATTGAATAAAATTGTTATTGCTGTTTTAAGTGTTATTTCAGAAGCACAGAAAGGCTGAGACTCCAGCTGCTAGCTTCCCCTGAAGAAGCCCAATACATAAGGCGAAACATGTCGAGATTCATACTATACTGCTCCAAACAGCTCAATGGGCCATAATTATGGGTTCAAGCTTTTGTCTTTAAAAAATTATTTTTTAAACAATCGTTAATACATTTTGAAGATTTTATCTAAAATTAATTTCTCTGTTTACTGCACCATTATAGTCCCATCCCATTTTCTCTAATGTCTCTAATAATTTCGGGATAAGGGTGCTTTCTAAATGTGATAGTCTATCCACATTGTCTTATATTCTGTGTTTACATGTTTACAGCCGAACACATGGTTAAAGAGCCACAGCTCTT
Organism: Lithobates pipiens; assembly: GCF_037356315.1. Taxonomy (NCBI): domain Eukaryota; kingdom Metazoa; phylum Chordata; class Amphibia; order Anura; family Ranidae; genus Lithobates; species Lithobates pipiens. The sequence goes on from NW_027507903.1 coordinate 573,984,544, forward strand.
TACAGAGATCGGGGTCGTGCCGTGTCCTAGAAACACGATGTGGCCGTGATCACCACGCTGCACTCCTCAGCAGGCATGCAGGAGCATTCCGGTGCGCCGTCATATGACGTCTTCCCAGAACGAGAGCCGCATCGTCCCTCCATCATTTGACATTGGGCGGGCGACACGCGGTTAAAGATCCTTAAGGTTTCTTGGCTGTCGCTTGCCAAATCAAAGTTTCAGATCCCTCTATACATTTTCTATAGGATTAAGGTCTGCAAACTTGCAAGGCTTCTTTTGGCTTTGTCTTTTTCCTTTGTTGCCTTGGTGGTATGTTTTGGGTCATTGTCATGCCAGAAGACCAATCCATGACCCATCTTCAGTATTCTGAGGGAAGAAGATTCTCATCCAAGATTTTACAATACATGGCCCTGTCCATTGAACCCTCAATGTGGGAAATCCGGTCTGTACCTTTAACAAAGAAACAGCCCCATAGCTTAATGTTTCCACCTCCGTGCTTGACTTTAGGGATGGTGTTCTTAGGGTCATAGTCGGCATTTTTCTTCATCCAAACACAGCGGGTCGAGTTAATGCCAAAGAGCCTAATTTTGGTCTCATCTGACCACAGTACTTTCTCCCAATCCTCTGAATTATTTAGATGTTCATTGGCAAACTTCAGACTGGCCTGTACATGTGCCTTCTTGAGGAGGGGGACCTTGCGAACGCTGCATGATATCTATCCATGGCGGCATATTGTGTTACCAATGGTTTGTTTGGTGACTGTGGTCCCAACTGCCTTGAGATCATTCACAATCTCCTCCCGTGTAGTTCTGGGCTGATCTATTACTTTTCTCCTAATCATCCTTACTCCATGGGGCACAATCATGCATGGAGCTCCAGACCGAGGGCGATTGATGGTTAATTTGCATTTCTTAAATTTGCGAATAATCGCTCCATCAGTTGTCTCCTTCTGACCAAGCTTCTTGTTGATGGTCTTGTAGCCCATTTTAGCCTTGTGTATGTCTACAATCTTGTCCCTAACATCCTTTGACAGCTCTTTGTTCTTGCCCATGATGGGGAGGTTTGAATGGAAGAAAGAGATTCTGTGGGCAGGTGTCTTTTATACACATAAAGAGTTGTCTTTGGGAGCACTTCCTAAATTGACAGGACAAAACTGTGTACCACATGAGCACATACTGTAGCCAGTCTGTGGGAGCCAGAATTATTGTTGGTTGGTAGGGGATCAAATACTTATTTTACTGCAACTTAATGTATAACATTTGTATCATGTGTTTTTTTATGGATTTTTGGTTGATATTCTGTCTCTATCATTTAACCACTTACGGACTGCCCCCCCCCCCCCCCCCGATATACATCCTAACTTTGAAAGGGAATATCATTGTCATGGCAGCAACTAGATGCCATAACTCCAGTATCCTCTTATCGTGCGGCGGTCCGCTTTCTGATAAGAGTGGTCTCTGTGGTGGATTTGCTGCAAGATCATTTTTATCAGCGATGCGGAGGCCCCCCCGCCGCGCTCCGGTGCCCTCCACCGCTTACCGGATCCATCGCTTCTCTTGTCTGTGTCACCCCATGATGGTCGGGACTAGGGATGAGCTTTATGTTTGGGTCGAACATGAGTTTGATTCATGTTCGACCTCTATGGCCTCTTCCTCTGCAGATTTGTCCTCGGACCAAGAGTAATTGTGAGGGCTTACAGGGTTCTGGTATCACCAACACCTAAGGCCCAATTTTCTGCAGAGTATATAGGGCAGGCCATATAGCATATACATGCAGTAACCCAACTTTCAAACATCCAACTTACAAACAACGCCTACTTACAAATGGAGGGAGACAACAGGAAGTGAGAGGAAATCCACCCCTAGGAAGGGAAATTCTCTCCTGTAAGAGTTAATATGGGAAAAAGGTGTCTCCACTGATGCTTTATTACCAATCCTTTTTTCCCTAAAAACCCCAAATTTTCAAAATCCAATTTTCATTGGGTCAGAAAGTGAGATGAAATCTTCTGAACAGGGGCTCAGACAGCAAAACAAATGTAACAGGGGTGATAACCCTTCCCTATGTTATCCAAAAAGCTTAAAAAATTATTTTTTTGGCTTGAAGCTACACTTACAAAATGTACCTGTTCCAAATTACAAACAGATTTAACTTAAGAACAAACCTACAGTCCCTGTCTTGTTTGGACCGCCTGTATACTGCTGTTCAGAGTATATAGGGCCTGGCGGCCCACGCCTTTTCTTTTTTTAATTTGGGTGCGTGGTTCTACTTAATATACATACAAGACCTAAAGGGCCTGGTACTGGGGTGGGGGGCGTTTTTCTCAATAATTTTCATCCATATTGCCGGGACCTTACATTTCACATTTGACATTACATTTCAGCTGCAAGCAGTTTTAAATTACTTTTATTCCTTTAGAAATGTAATTTTGTGCAGGGACTGTTCTAAACACAGAAAAACACAGGAAACACAGGAATGCGCCACTTTACAGGCATACTATAGTCACCCCCCCCCCCCCCCCCCATGTACGATATTTAAAGGAATATTTCACTTTTATTTTTTTACTTTTAGCATTATTAAAATCACTGCTCCCGAAAAAACTGACTTTTTTAAAACTTTTTTTTTTCATTGATACATGCCCCCTGGGGCAGAACCCGGGTCCCCAAACCATTTTTGGGGCAATAACTTGCATATTAGCCTTTAAAATTTGCACTTTTGATTTTTCACGTTCGGGTCCCATAGACATTAATGGTGTTCGAATGTTCACTCAAACTTTCAGCCCGTTCGCATATTCTGCTGCAAACCGAACCGGGGGAGGTGTTTGGCTCATCCCTCATCCTTAGTCGGGACAGACACTTGTCACCTTGCTCCCTCCTGTGTCACCCTTTAGGATTAATATATTAAAAAGCACCAGAGAGAGACACAGTGCTAATACCCCATTGAAAATGAGCAGAGCCCCAGAATAATCCGATTCTCCATCTGGAAAACATACACGTCAGCTCCCAGTGATCCCCAGTCTCAGTATCATGTAAACTTGGCTCATTCTCACGATATTACAGCAGCTTTTATTCTAGTGAGTAAATCCTGTCTTGGAATATGTGCCATGAATGTGCCGTTTCATTTCACATCAATTGCCAGATTCACAGATCGCTGCCAAACTATGAATATACTCCACAGCTTGTATGTAGGTGGTAAATGGAAAATAAAGGCGGGTCCGGTAACCGGCTGGCTCCTGGATAATATTACAATTTAAAAAAAAAAAGAAAAAAAAAAAAGAACTGTAATTCATGCATTAAACACGCTCTTCAAGTGCTATTCCACTTTTCTGATATATTTCAAGCCTGGTTTCAGTTTAAATTAGTTATATTTATTCTAGGCGCCTCAAAATAAAAGGGGAGCAAGTCTTATACTTTATTTTCTTGCTCATTCTCTGCCGAATTAGAGGAGTCTAGCTCTAACTCAGCAGGTGGTGAGTTTGACTCTTTTGCAGAGAGACCACTGCTTCCACATAGAGAGATAGAGAGCAAGGCTCCTTCCTTGCAGCATATTGGCAGGGTACAGACTTTTCTACTCTAGTGCCCCATACACACAATCACAGAAAAAACTCGGATGGTTTTTTAGACGGAATTCCGCTCAATCTTGCCTTGCATACACACTGTCACACAAAAGTCCTCTGAACTTTCGACCGTCAAGAACGCGTACAACACTACGACGAACCGAGAAAATGAAGTTCAATGCTTCTGAGCATGCGTCAAATTGTTTCCGAGCATGTGTGGTTTTTTGCACGTCCGAATTGCATACAGATGAACGCATTTTGGATAGGGACTTTTTCTGACCGAAAAATACAGAACCTGCTCCCAATCTTTTGCTGGCTGGAATTCTGCCAGCAAAAGTCCGAGGGAGCATACACACGGAATTTCTGACCAAAAGCTCACATCTGACTTTTGCTGGCAGAATTTCTAATCGTGTGTATGGGGCATAAGGGCCAGTAAGGGCCAGTAAAGGCTAGTTCACATTAAAGCGGGGGAAAAGTGCATTGCTTGCGCCCTCTAATCCTTTTCTCCCCTTCTATGCGGTGATGTCATCACGTCACCACGTCTATATTCACAGAAACGTTACCGGTCAGAAAACACTCCATTTACATCTAGGCATTCCAGATGGTGGGCGGAATTGCCACGATTTTGCCCACAAATCGGGAAAATGCGGGATACACTTGCGATACCATTACTTTCAGTGGCACACCAATGACGGTGGGATTATATCAAGATTGTCACCCGACAGATCACGCAAACAAAATCGTGAGATGCCTGCTGCCCAGAGGAAGTTTCCGGAACTTCTTTTGGGCCACAGGCGTCAATCGATGGGGGTGCCGATGAAAGTAACGGGATCGCAAGTGCATCCTGCATTTTGCAGCGATTCGGGAATCGTGGGTAGAATTGCGGCGATTCCGCCTGTGATCTGGAACGCCTCGATGTGAACGGAGCCTTTATGATGCCCCCTCCCCAACCGGAAGCAAGGAAGTATCACTGGTCACACGACTGAGATTAATGGACCAGAAAAAGTTATTCTCAAGTTTTGCTTTTTTTTGCTTTTATAAATAATAATTGGGTGGCCAAATACCAGCAACAATAACGATATTAGTGATATACATGGTTGGGGAGACTTAAGATTTGCCTTCTACTTTAGAGCGGTATTAAACCCAAAAACAAAAATTTAATATATTGCAGCTTACCAATCATAAGATGTGGTAGCTGCATTCGTTTTCTTTTCTTATGCCGCATACACACGATAGGAAATTCAGCCAGCAAAAGACCGATGAGAGCTTTTGGTCAGAAAATGCGATCGTGTGTATGCTGCAATGGACTTTTGTTGGCCGAATTTCGGCCAGCAAAAGATTGAGAGCATGTTCTCAATTTTTCGGTCGGAAAAAGTTCCTATCCAAAAAATACGTTCGTGTGTATGCAATTCCGACGCGCAAAAACTCACGCATGCTCAGATTCAACTACAAGACGAAGCTATTGGCTACTGGCTATTGAACTTCCTTTTTCTAGTCCCGTCGTACGTGTTGTATGTCACCGCGTTCTTGACGGTTGGAATTTGGTGTGACCGTGTGTAGGCAAGACAGCTTGAGCGAAATCCTGTCGGAATTCCATCAGGAAAAACATCAGAGCTTTTTCCGACCAAAATTCTGATCGTGTGTACGCTGCATTATGCCGCGTACACACGGGCGGAGTGTATGGCGTACTTAGTTCGTCATACAATCCGACGGACAGTCCGTCGTACTTTCGACTGAACGGACTTGACCACACACGGATGCACAAACAGTCTGTCGAAAGCTTGCGCGATGACGTGTACAGCACGTACGACGGGACTAGAAATAGGAAGTCCAAGACACAGCAAAGCTCCCTTCCGCCGTGTAAATCCTTTCTGGGCATGCGCCATTTCTTAGTCCGTCGAACTAGCATACTGACGAGCGGATTGTCCGCTGAAACCAAAGTACGACGGACAGAATTTCGAAAAATCCGAAATTCTTAGTACGCCGGACTGCACGCTGAAAAAGTCAGCTGAAGCCCACACACGAGCGGATTGTCCGCTGAAATGTGTTTCGACAGACTAAGTACGCCATACAGTCCGCTCGTGTGTACGTGGCATTAGGCTTGTTTTACTTATTTCGTGAATGATCTGGCCAGAAACACACCTCCTATATTAGAGTGCCTCCATTCTGGAGGAATTATGAGCACCTATGGGCAGCAGCATTGTCAGTCTGGAGGGAGGGGAGTGTTAGATGTACTAGCAGATTTAAATACACTAACACATTAAAGCCAAACTCCAGCTAACACTTTATAAGCAGTTACAGCAAACATTTTTTCTCTTTTAGGATAAAGGTTCTACCATAAATAAATCATTGTAAGCACTCTTGTCAGTGTTAATGGTTTTTCTAAACCCTCTAACTGCTACATCTGCAGGACTGTTATAGTAAACTGGATACAGTGAGGTTGATTTACTAAAACTGGATAGTACACAATCTGGTGCAGCTCTTCATCAGTTTCCAGATTTTTCTGTCAAAGCTTAAAGGGATTGTAAAGGCCGGAATTTTTGTTATCTTAATGCATTTTATGCATTAAGATAAAAATCCTTCTGCGTGTAGCGCCCCCCCTAATACTTACCTGATCCCCATTTCTATCTGTCCACGGATCTCTCGGCCATCTGGGACCCTCCTGAATGGCTGAGACACAGCAGGGGCACTATTGGCTCACCTGACTGTCAATCAAAGTCTGTTAGCCAATCAGGATAGAGGGGGCAAATGGCGGTTCCGTGTCTAAATGTATACACGGAGCTGAAGCTTGGCTCAGGTGCCCCTATAACAAGCTGCTTGCTGTGGGGGGCACTCCACAGGAGGGAGGGGCCAAGAGACTCGAGAAGAGTAGGATCAGGGTTGCTCTGTGCAAATCCACTACACAGAGCAGTTAAGTATGACATGTTTGTTATTTAAAAAAAAATAAAAAAATTCGACTTTACAATTATTTTAACCTCTTGCCAACCAGCCGCCGCAGTTGTACTGCGGCAGAATGGCATAGGCAGGCGAATCGCCCGTTATGTTACGTCGGTTCCTAAGGCGATCACTAGGGGCACGCGCTGCTCGCCCCCGGAGTCGATGCAAGTGTCCAGCGGTCTCGATGACCGCGGGGCTCCCGCGATCACTGGTAACACTGCGAGAACTGGGATCTCTATGTGTAAACTGAGGGGAGAAGTGACAGATTGTGTGTTCATACAAAGTATGAACAGCGATCTGCCATCTCCCCTAGTCAGTCCCCTCCCCCCTTCAGTTAGAGCACACACTAGGGAACACAATTAACCCCTTGATCGCCCCTAGTGTTAACCCCTTCCCTGCCAGTGACATTTTTAAAGTAATCAATGCATTTTTATAGCATTGATCGCTGTATTAATGTCAGTGGTCCCAAAAATATGTCAAAATTGTCCGATGTGTCCGCCATAATGTCGCAGTCACGATAAAAATCGCAGATTGCCGCCATTACTAGTAAAAAAAAATATATAATAAAAATGCCATAAATCTATCCCCTGTTTTATAGACGCTATAACTTTTGTGCATCAATATGCGCTTATTGCGATTTTTTTAACCAAAAATATGTAGAAGAATACATATCGGCTTAAACTGAGAAAAAAAAAGTGGGGATACTTATTGCAGCAAAAAAGTACAAAGTACTGTGTTTTTTTCAAAATTGTCGTTCTTTTTTTGTTTATAGCGCAAAAAATAAAAACCGCAAAGATAATAAAATACCACCAAAAGAAAGCTCTATTTGTAGGGAAAAAAGGACATCAATTTTTTATTTTTTTTGGGTACAATGTCACATGATCGTGCAACTGTCAGTTAAAGCTACGCAGTGCCGTATTGCCAAAAGTGCTCTGGTCAGGAAGGAAGTAAAATCTTCCGGGGCTGAAGCGGTTAATTGAGCACGTTGAAACCTCCGTTCACACTGGAGCGACTTGTCGGCAATAGAACTGTTCAAATTGGTGCAATTCCAACTTTGCGGTGCCGCAACGATTTTAAAACAAGGTTCCAGCACCATTTTTTCCAATTTCAGGTGTAACTTGCATAGTTATCTAAGGATCAGCTTCTGTCAAACAGAGATGGCTAAACACAGATCAAATTTGGATCCATGTGTACTCAGATTTACACCCCATTCACACTTGTGCGACTTGTCATACGACTTCAGACATCAAAGTCGCATGACAAGTAATACCCCATGTTTTCCAATAATACCAATTCATCGTAGTGACTTCAAAGTAGTCAGTAGAGCTGGACAGTTCTAATTGGCCCTATGCTGATTACGTTTACGTTTAAGAAAAATAAAAAAACTCTCTAGCAATACACACTAAACTGAGCATGTGCAGACACCTACTCGGGCAGGGGTTGTCCACAAAAATTTGAAAAGGTATGGACCTGTTGGCTAGATGATAATACCATGGCAAGCAACCCATTCCTAGATTAACACTATGGGGGTTATTTACGAAAGGCAAATCCACTTTGCACCGCAAGTGCACTTGGAAGTGCAGTCACTCTAAATCTAAGGGGTAGATCTGAAATGAGGGGAAGCTCTGCTGATTTTATCATCCAATCATATGCAAGCTAAAATGCTGTTTTTTATTTTCCTTACATAAATAAAAGTACATAAATAACCCCCTATATCTCTAGTCTGTTAGTATATTGACCCAATTACTCTCATGTTGAATTATCCTGTTGGTACCAATTTGAGCAAAGATTCTCCTGAACTGAACCTCTCCCCACGTTGCGGTTATAGTATAAGTTAGTATGTTTATGTTCTATGTTGTGCCCTGTTGCGGTATGTTGCAGCATCAGACGAACTGCCCCTTCGTGGGCAAAGGTTTGGCCCCTGTGTAGGCTAATTTTGTATGTTAATGAAAAATGTAATAAAGATTTTGCAAAAAAAAAACGGAGCACGTGCAGAGTGACTCCAAAGATGGATTGGGGATAGTATAAGAAGGTGGAGGGTCAGAGAAGACAGGATCAAACAGCCTTTTTTTTTTACACAATTCAGAGGCTTAACGCCTTAGATCCACAGTGAGTATAACAAGCTTGATTCCCTGTATATACAGACTGATTTTACTGTTGTGGGTTTAGTAGCACTTTAAGAATAGGTAGGCGAAATTGAATATATTTTTGTTTTTTAATACGGCTTTAAGCTGTCAGTTGTGTTGTGTGGTTCTGCAGCTGGAAATCACGCTCGTCATTTAGGAGGAAAGAGGTGGGAGATTTTATACGTAATGAGAAGTTCCAGAGCAGTTCAGAAGAAAGATGATAAAGTAGGTGCAGTGGGTGGAAGGCGGATATAATTCTACACTGATAACCTTTTTAATTGGCAGATATTAAAGTGCTGAGGCTGTGCAGCTTCCTGCAGGGGGAGGGGGGGGGGGGGACCTGCAGAGCGTGACCCCTGGCACTGCAAGTCACCAGAGACAGTGACAGTAAATGATGGTTCCCAGCAGACATGTGACCCAGGCCCAGTGAGCTATGAACTGCGATTCTTCAAATTTCCCCTCCAGGTTTTACAAATATCACGTCACTTCACCCAGCCCAAGGTGCCTCTTCAGGTGACATTGCTGGCATTCCTTTAATAGCAAAGAGAGGAGTCACTGGCACAGCGGCTTACCTGTCCTTAGGAAAAACGTCTTTTAATTCTCTGCAAGGCTGCTTGTATGTTTTTCTTAGCTTGTTGTGTTACATGACTATGGTATTAAATATGGCGTGTGCTTAGAAACTTCTATACCAAAAACCCAACCCTTCTGGTATAATAACCCCACCACAACAGTTTTGGAGTTAAATTAGCCATAGCAGTCTTTTGTTAACCACTTCAGGATTTCCCCCCTTCCAAGACCAGAGCACTTTTTGCGATTTGGCACTGCGTCGCTTTAACTGACGATTGCACGGTCGTGCGCCTTAGCACCACAACAAAATTGACGTACTTTTTTTCCCACAAATAGAGCTTTCTTTTGGTGGTATTTGATCACCACTGCGTTTTTTATTTTTTGCGCTATAAACAAAAAAAGAGTGACAATTTTGAAAAAAAGCAATATGCTTTACTTTTTGCTATAATAAATATCCCCAACAAATATATATAAAAAAATGTCTTTCTCGGTTTAGGCTGATATGTATTCTTCTACATATTTTTGGTAAAAAAAATCGCAATAAGCATACTGTATATACTCGAGTATAGGTCGACTCGAATATAAGCCGAGGCCCCTAATTTACCACAAAAAAACTGGGAAAACTTATTGACTCGTGTATAAGCCGAAGATGAGACATGCAGCAGCTACTGTTACAGCTTAAAAGAGTGGAAAAGAGGGTCAACAATGCCCATCTGCAGCTGCATACCTCCCTGTGTCCATCCCTGTGTACCTCCCTGTGTCCATTGCAGCCTACCTGTGTCCTGTGCATGCCTCCGTGTGCCAATCTGCAGCCTCTGTGTCCTTCTGCAGCTCTGTGCCCATCTGCAGCTCCGTGTGCCATTTTGCACCGATCAGCATGTCATAAAATCATACGGCGGCCATTCCAGGATTCAAAAGCCGCACTTCTCCTCCTCGTCTGTGACAGACGGCGGCCATTCCACTGTTCAAAAGCCGCGCCTCCCTGTCTGTGATAGGCGGAACACTCAATTTCCCAATTTCCCAATTTCATACTACGGACGAGGATGAGAGGATGTCCGTGATAGGCGGAAAACTGACTGGGAAATTGAGTGTTCCGCCTATCACAGACAGGGAGGCGTGGCTTTTGAACAGTGGAATGGCCGCCGTCTGTCTGCGCGACACGCTGATCAGGTAGGCAGACGGCAGTGACTGGAGTATAAGCCGAGGGGGGCACTTTCAGCCTAAAAAAAGGGGCTGAAAATCTCGGCTTATACTCGAGTATATACGGTATATTGATTTGCGCAAAAGTTGTAGCGTCTACAAAATAGGGGATAAATTTATGGCATTTTTATTATTAATTTTGTTTTATTAGTAATGGCAGCGATCTGTGGTTTTTATCCTGACTGCAACATTATGACAGACACATCGGACACTTTTGACACCATTTTGGGACCATTGTCATTTATACATGATATAAAAAAATGCACTGATTACTATGTAAATGATACTGGCAGGGAAGGGGTTAAACACTAGGGGTTCCACTCCGTGACACGATCGCGGTCCCCTGGCGGACATTGAGTCCGTGGGACCCCCGAGCGCGGTCATGGATTACGCGGCGGGCGCTCACAATGCCGCGATTTAAAGGCGAGGTACCTGTACGCCCATTTGCCCAGCCGTGCCATTATGCCGACGTACATCGTCATGTGCTGGTCGGATAGTGATTAACCAAAATATATAAATAACAAATTATTAACAAATAATAAACTGATCAATAGCATAGTAACCTGAACACAGTGTATTAAAGACATTGACTGACCGAAGACTCAGCAACACGTTTGTCCAGGACCAGGAGTTTGTTACCTCCCAGTCTCTGGAAACACATTGCACAGAAATTTCTGCAAGGCCTCCCGGAGATGTCTCATCCTCTGCCCCCTCTGCGACGGCAAGATAAGGTCCGCAACCTTACCCTTGTACCGTGGATCCAGGAGAGTTGCCAGACAGTAATGGTCCCTCTCCTGGATCCGAAGAATACGAGGATCCTTCCGCAGGCTTTGCAGGATCAGGGAGGCCATGCAGCATAGGTTAGCTGAGGCATTCGGTCCGGAGTCCTCTGGGTCACTAAGGACAACATGATCCACAGCCACCTCCTCCCAGCCACGTACAAGTCCACGGGTTTCTTGGGACTGTAAATCATCCCTAAAAGACTGCTGCTGCTGATGCTGAGTGCCAGGCTCCACCTCCATGCTGACACAATCCTCCTCCTCCTCCTCTTCCTGTGTGATGGGTGGGACAGCAGAAACACTGTCTGGATAAAGGGGGCCTTGAGAGGCAAGAATCCTCCTCTTCCTGCCTCTGTTCTGCCTCAAGAGCCCTGTCAATTATTCCATGCAGTGTATGCTCCAACAGGTGGACAAGAGGTACAGTGTCACTGATGCATGCACTGTCACTGCTCACCATCCTCGTGGCCTCCTCAAATGGTGACAAGACAGTGCATGCATCCCTGATCATGCCCCACTGGCGTGGTGAAAAAAAAAACAAGCTTCCCTGACCCTGTCCTGTTGCCGTAGTCGCACAGGTATTCATTGATGGCCCTCTGCTGCTGTGATGGCCAACGTTGAGTTCCACCTGGTGGGCATGTCACATATAAGGCAGTTCTTGGGCAGATTCAACTCCTTTTGGAGCTCAGCCAGATGGCATTATATGATTGGCGGAAATCCACACAGACTTTCTTGGCCTGCCTCAGGATATTCTGTAAGCCCGGGTACCTGCCCAAGAACCGCTGCACCACCAAGTTAAGCACGTGAGCCACACAGGGCACATGGGTCAGTTGTCCCTGTCGGAGGCGGAGAGGAGGTTGGTGCCATTGTCGCAAACCACCATTCCTGGCTTAAGCTGGCGTGGCGTCAACCACCCCTCGGCCTGCCCCTGCAGAACTGACAAAATATCTGCCCCAGTGTGGCTCCTGTCCTCCAAACACACCAGCACAAGCACGGCATGGCATCTTTTTGCCTGCATACTTACGTAGCCCCTTGAACGCCTACGGAGTACCGGTGGTTCAGAGGACAAGGAGGAAGAAGAAGAGGAGGGGGTGGAGGAGAGAGGTGTGTCACAACCAGTAGTAGCATTTTGGAGGCATGGTGGCGGAACAACCTCCAACACTACTGCACCTTGTCCTGCATCCTTACCAGCTGCCAGAAAAGTGACCCAATGGGCCGTGAAAGATAGGTAACGTCCCCGTCCATGCCTGCTGGACCATGAGTCAGAGGTAACATGCGCCTTACCTCTGACCTCCCTGTCCAGTGAGGCATGGACATTGCCTTCCACATGCCGGTAGAGAGCCGGAATCGCCTTCCGTGAGAAAAAGTGGCGTTTGGGATCCTGCCACTGAGCAACCGCACATTGCACAAACTCACGGAAGGGGGCAGAGTCTACCAACTGAAAAGGCAGCAGTTAAAGTGCTAGCAATTTAGCCAAGCTAGCATTCAACCGCTGGGCATGTGGATGGCTGGGAGTGAACTCCTTTTGACGGTCCAGCAGCTGGGGCAGGGAAATTTGCCTGGTACAATCGGACGTTGTTGTACTGCTAGCAGAGTGCCCGCAAGTACTTGGCTGTGACACACCTAATTCTGCACCTTCATTCCTCTCAGTGCAGGTTTCAGAGAGGACTGAAGGTATAATGGAGTTGGAGATCCCAGCTGATGAGGAGCAAGGAGAGGTCTGCTTTGTTCTTTGGTGTGGGTCTTTAAGGTACGCTTGCCATGGCAGGTCAACATATGTCTGGTCAAGCATGTGGTGCCCAAGAGGCAGATGTTTTGGCCACACGAGATACGCTTGAGACATATGTTGCAAATAGCAGTGGTGCAATCTGATGCACTTGTCTCAAAAAAGGCCCACACCAAAGAACTTTTAGAATAACGCGCAGAGGCAGCGCCATGTACAGGCAGAGCTCTGTGGTGTGATTCAGTTGGTGTGCTGCCCTTAACCACTTCAGCCCCGGACCAATAAACACCCTAAGGACCAGAGGTCTTTTTACAATTTCGCACTGCGTTGCTTTAACTGGTAATTGCGCGGTCATGCAATATTGCACCCAAACGAAATTTGCGTCCTTTTCTTCCCACAAATAGAGCTTTATTTTGATGGTATTTGATTGCCTCTGTGATTTTTATTTTTTGCAATATAAATGGAAAAAGACCGAAAATTTTGAGAAAAAATTATATTTTTTACTTTTTGTTATAAGAAAAATCGAATAAACTCAATTTTAGTCATACATTTAGGGCAAAATTTATTCAGCCACATGTCTTTAGTAAAAAAAATGTCAATAAGCGTATATTTATTGGTTTGCGCAAAAGTTATAGTGTCTACAAACTAGAGTACATTTTCTGGAATTTACACAGCTTTTAATTTTACGACTGCCTATCTCATTTCTTGAGGTGCTAAAATGGCAGGGCAGTACAAACCCCCCCCCCCCCCAAATTACCCCATTTTGGAAAGTAGACACCCCAAGGAAGTTGTGGAGAGGCATATTGAGCCCATTGAATATTTTTTTTTTGTCCCAGTTTCGAAGGCCATAAAATGCCAAAATAACACAAAACCCCCCCAAATGACCCCATTTTGGAAAGAAGACACTCCAAGGAAGTTGTGGAGAGGCATGTTGAGCCCATTGAATATTTTTTTTTTTGTCCCAAGTGATTGAATAATGACACAAAAAAAAAAAAAAAGTTTACAAAAAGTTGTCACTAAATGATATATTGCTCACACATGCCATAGTTATATGTGGAATTGCACCCCAAAATATATTCTGCTGCTTCTCCTGAGTACGAGGATATCACATATGTGGGACTTTTTGGGAATCTAGCTGCGTACGGCACCCCGAAAACCAATCACTGCCTTCAGGGTTTCTAAGGGTGCAAATTTTTGATTTCACTCCTCACTACCTATCACAGTTTCGAAGGCCATAAAATGCCAAAATAGCACAAAACCCCCCCAAATGACCCCATTTTGGAAAGTAGACACCCCAAGCTATTTACTGAGAGGCATGTTGAGTCCATGAAATATTTTATATTTTATATTTTGCCACAAGTTGCAGGAATTTTACAATGTTTTTTTTTTTGCACAAAGTTGTCACTAAATGATATATTGCTCACACATGCTATGGGCATAAGTCAAATTACACCCCAAAATAAATTATGCTGCTTCTCTCGAGTACGGGGATACCACATGTGGGGGACTTTTTGGGAGCCTAGCCACGTACGGGACCCCGAAAACCAAGCACTGCCTTCCGGATTTAAATATAAGATGCTACCAAAAAAACTGTTAGCGATCGCAGGGATCAGGCCTGACTCTGCGATCGCTGCAGTTATGTGTTTAGTGTTTTGTAAGTGACAGTGATCGATTGATACTGCACTTGGGTGGGCTGGGCAGAGGGGCAAAACGCAGGTGCTACCAGGTATCTGGGCTGATCCCGCTAACAATGCGTTTTTTTTGGAACCCTAAACTGCTGGGGATGCTAGTATAGATCTGATCAGATCAGATATTGATCTGTTCAGATTCTATACCACTACGGGAGGTTTATGCTTTGCGTGTGGGTGTTAGCGGTACTGGCACTAACCTAGCGCTGCCTGGGGCGACGCAGACCCTGACCCTAAAACCTAATTGATATCATCCGCCGGGTGATCAGGGGATTAAACATTTATTGGGTAGTAAATGGTGGGTGCCCTGATGCTATAAAAAGCAAACTAACCAGAGTCACCCGTAACACTTATACGGTGATCACTGGTGAAAGGGTTAACTAGGGGCAATCAGGGGGTTCAAATTTTTATTAGGTAGTTTATGGGGGTCCCTGGCGCTATATAAAAACCTGACGGGGAACCTAAATAACTAACTGGCTAACCAGCGTCACCAGTGACACTTATACTGTGATCGCTGGTAAAAGGGTTAACTAGGGGCAATCAGGGGGTTAAAACCATTATTGGGTAGTATATCGGGGTACCTAACGCTATAAAAACCTGGCGGTGAACCTAAAAAAATAACTAGCTACCTAACGACACTAATGCAGCGATCAGAAAAACGATCGCTTAGTGACACTGGCAAAAGGGGGTGAAAGGGTTAACTAGGGGCAATCAGGGGGTTAAAACCATTATTGGGTAGTATATGGGGGTACCTAGTGCTATAAAAACCTGGCGGTGAAC
Organism: Lithobates pipiens; assembly: GCF_037356315.1. Classification (NCBI taxonomy): domain Eukaryota; kingdom Metazoa; phylum Chordata; class Amphibia; order Anura; family Ranidae; genus Lithobates; species Lithobates pipiens. Next base: position 573,999,894 of record NW_027507903.1, read on the forward strand.
CTAAAAAAAAAACTAGCTACCTAGCGACACTAGCGACACTAATGCAGCGATCAGAAAAATGATCGCTTAGTGACACTGGCAAAAGGGGGTGAAAGGGTTAACTAGGGGCAATCAGGGGGTTAAAACCATTATTGGGTAGTATATCGGGGTACCTAGCGCTATAAAAACCTGGCGGTGAACCTAAAAAAATAACTAGCTACCTAGCGACACTAATGCAGCGATCAGAAAAATGATCACTTAGTGACACTGGCAAAAGGGGGTGAAAGGGTTAACTCTAGGGGCAATCAGGGGGTTAAACCTTTATTGGGGGCTACCCTGGACCTAACACTAACTGCCCTGACAGTTTTTACTTTTACAACTGACACTGAATGCAGTGATCAGTAAATAAATGATCAATGCAATCAGTGACACTGTGACTGGGGGGGGGGGGGGGAGGGGGATCAGGGGGCAATCGGGGGGGGATCGGGGGGGTTTGTGTGCCTGTGTGTACCTACATGTCAGTGTAGTGTTGGTGCACACTTACTTTTTGTCTTCTCCTCGTAGTCCGGTCAAAAAGACCGCCCCGAGGAGAATGACATCACTTCCTCCTTCCTGTGTATACAATACACAGTGGGAGGAAGCTTGTTATTGGCCAGGAGCGATCGAGAGGGGATGGCCAGAAACCAATGGCCATCCACTCATCACGGATCGCTCCTGCAGCGAACCGGACCACCGTATCCAGCGGGAGGGGGTCCGATCGGACCCCCCACCCGCTGGAAGGCAGGCACGTACATGTACGTGCTTGTGCCTGCCTGTGCCATTGTAATGACGTACAATGGCAATACGGCGGTCCTTAAGTGGTTAAGCTGGCTCCTGGAGGGCATCCTGCCTCGTTGGAGATGTGCCTCCTCCTCCTCCTCTCTCCTATCAGGCACCCACATGGAGTCAGTGACCTCATCCTCCCCTCCCTCTTCATCACTGGAGCAAACCTGGCAGTATGCTGCAGCTGGTGGAACATGACTGCCAGATTGCTGTCCTTCTTGAGCATCCCCTCTCTCTGCGCTCACGCTACTGCCTTCCTCTAGCTGGGTATCATCATCAGAGCCTTCAAAACGCTGGGGCGACCTCCTGGAGCATGTACCCAACACTGTGCTCAAACAGTTTGGGGGACTCCTAAGGAGGACATGGTGGGTCTAGGAAAGGAGTGACTGATGACATTGATACGAGGGAAGAGGATGCTTTGGCAGCTGCTTTGCCAGTACCCTGAGCCTAGGTGAGAGAGGATGAGGAGGGCTTGGTCATCCACTCTACCAAGTCTTCGGCATGATGCGGCTCAACACGTCCAGCTGTCGAAAATAAGGACAAGCGTGTCCCATGGCCACGCGCTGATGACGATGCACCGCGTCCACGACCAGCACTGTGTCTCTAGATACAGAGCCTGCTTGCCTTCTTTTATTGGCTCGTGTCTGTCTGCCTCCAGACATACTAATGGCCTGCAGGGAGATGGGAAAACCAGCAATTGGGGTAGCTTTAGGTGCACACTGAGCAGATGACACAGTACACTGACTGTAATTACTGCAGCTGCCTGCGGTATAGAAACAGAACACCAGAAATTGGGGTTAGCTTCAGGTGTATACTGTGCAGGTGGCACAATACACCGACTGACTGCTGCAGCTGCCTGTGCTAGAGAAACAGAACAACACCAGCAATAAGGGGTAGCTTCAGGTGTATACTGTGCAGGAGGCACACTACACCCACTGTAACTGCTGCAGATGCCTGTGCTAGAGAAACAGAACAACACCAGCAATAAGGGGTAGCTTCAGGTGTATATTGTGCAGGAGGCACAATACACCCACTGTAACTGCTGCAGATGCCTGTGTTACATAAATAGAACAACACCAGCAATAAGGGGTAGCTTCAGGTGTATACTGTGCAGGAGGCACAATACACCCACTGTAACTGCTGCAGGTGCCTGTGTTAGAGAAACAGGACAACACCAGCAATAAGGGGTAGCTTCAGGTGTATACTATGCAGGAGGCACACTACACCCACTGTAACTGCTGCAGATGCCTGTGTTACAGAAACAGAACAACACCAGCAATAAGGGGTAGCTTCAAGTGTATACTCTGCAGGAGGCACCATACACCCACTGTAACTGCTGCAGATGCCTGTGTTGCAGAAACAGAACAACACTGGCAAAAAAGGGGTAGCTTCAAGTGTATACTGTGCAGGAGGCACACTACACCCACTGTAACTGCTGCGAGATGCCTGTGTTACAGAAACAGAACAACACCAGCAATAAGGGGTAGCTTCAGGTGTATTCTGTGCAGGAGGCACAATACATCCACTGTAACTGCTGCAGATACATGTGTTAGTGAAACAGAACACCACCAGCAATAAGGGGTAGCTTCAGGTGTATACTGTGCAGGTGGCACAATACACCACTGTAACTGCTGCAGATGCCTGTATTAGAGAAACAGAACAACACCAGCAATAAGGGGTAGCTTCAGGTGTATATTGTGCAGGAGGCACAATACATCCACTGTAACTGCTGCAGATGCCTGTGTTACAGAAACAGAACAACACCAGCAATAATGGGTAGCTTCAGGTGTAAACTGTGCAGGAGGCACACTACACCCACTGTAACTGTGCTAGGTTAACAAGCAAAGATGACACTGTCCCTGCTTATCCTGCTCTCTCCCTGCACACCAACACACTACACAAGGCCGCTGCGCTGGCGGCCTTATATAGTGTGAGGGGTGTACTAAACCCCCCTGAGCTATAATTGGCCACAGGCATCCTGCGTTCAACTCGAACACCAATCTCATCCCTATTGGAGAATAAGTCAGGAGCTCGGATTCTCTATGATTTCATGGTCCCTTGAGGCAGCATTCCAGTTGGCTATGCTGCATCTAGGTAACCCCCCGGCAGCCATCTTGGGCGAGCAGAGTCTTTTTAAAGGCTATGTAAAGCGTCTTTAAAAAAAAATAACAAACATGTCATACTTACTTCTTCTGTGCAGTTAGTTTTTCACAGATTGGCCCCAATCCTCATCTTCTGCGGTCCCTCAGCGGATCTCCTGGCTCCTCCTCTCCTCAAGTGCCCCATTAGAGAGCCCGCTCTCCTTCAGGGCACTCGTGTGGGCGAGCTCCTGTGTCCTGCTGCTGCGTCCATTGACACAGACAGCAGGACTCGGTCCCGCTCCCTGTATCATTGGATTTGATTGACAGCAGTGGGAGCCAATGGCTGTGCTGCTATCAATCTATCCAATCAGGACCCGAGACACCAGCTGGAATGGATGTGCTCGTCCCCATCGCTGGAAAGACCGGGATCAGATAAGTAAAAGGGGGGCTCTGGGGGGCTGCTGCATCACAGAATGCATTAAGGTGAAAAACCTTGAGGGTTTACAATCCCTTTAAGATCCTGTTCCCCAGGTTTTGGCGTGCGCTCTGAGAAGTCGATAGGTGAGGAAAAGATTACACGTCTGACAGAGAAAGTGACTGGTGGCAGAGAGAGGTTCCTGGCCAGGAAGGACAGGTTAGGGACACGCATCCTTCTTTGGAACTACAATGTTGTTATTGCTACTAACTAGCCAATGGTATATGAATTTGCTGGTGCGAACTACAAAACACCCCCCCTTTTAATATTGGGGATACTGTGAATTTCTAAATTCAATGTAAGCACCTATGATGAACGTGTGAGAACGTGTGACTAATTATTTGTTTCCCTGTCTACATGAATTAGATCTTAGTGCAGACTCCTGATGATGCCATGATGACAAAACGTATTGGTAGGAACCACTTATGTCACTTCCAGTGGAGCTTTAAAAATCCCCCTGTCCGGGACGCCCTGTGTTCCATGGACCAGAAAAAATACAAAACCAGAAGTGATTATGATTCTGTACCTTGCTGCCTGCTCACTGCTGACCTTGGTTTCCTATGTTACTACCTTTCCACCTCTGATTTGACTCCACAGTATTACTGAGTGCCTGCCCTGGCTGCATCCAGCATCAGCTCCAGTCATTGTTGTGTGTTCCTGTTGCAAGCTCACTGGGAGCGTTAATGGACTCCGTCTTCTGAATCTACAGCGCATTTGGAGTTCCCCTTCAACCTTTGCTGGTTCTTCTTACAGTGCTGATTTTCCTGACCAGATGTTCTGCTGGATCTTCTGAGTCAGCATTTCCTGCACAAGGTTCTGCAATCAACACCCCCCTGTCCCTCAGCACTACCTGTCTCACTTCCAGTTGTGCATGGACTGGAGACACAAGGGAGGCCAACCTCGTCATTTCAGTCTCCTATGAGGTATATGACAATTGGACTGACAACTGTTCCTGGGTCAATGTCCTGTGCTGCTGGATATTAATCCTTGCTGTCCAGAATTCTGCTTGAACCCTTGCTGTGCCTGGTTCAATGTCCTATGTTATTGTACCAGACAGCTGCTCTATGGCTTCTGACCTAAACCTTGCCATGCCCGAAAAGTGCCTGGGGACCCAGACTTAGCCCTTTGTTTACCACCTTGTAATTGTGCTCCCTGTACACAAATTGCTTCCCCTGTGGATCTACCCTTGTACAACTCTCTGTCGATCCTTTTAATAGAGAAACTTTTGTGCCAAGGGTCGTTAAACTACTCGCGCTCTCTATGTGCTCTGTTCCACCCACACCTGTTACTTAAATGTATTACAAAAATATACTGTATATAAAATATCAAACTTTATTTATATACAAAATAATATAGACAATTTACCAAAAATGATGATGCTTTCCCCAGCTGTACTCTCCACTGGCTACCCTTCAAAGTACTGTCATTCTGCTATCCCTACCACTATCCCTACCCCCTCCTGATCACCGTCATTGCTGAGTACCAGCTGCCAGAAAATAAAGAGTAATCTGGAAATGTATTGTCATTCTAGGGCAGAGCCCTATGACAGCACAAATGTGATTCTTCAGAATGGACTACACCCAAAAATGCTGCCAGATTGGTCATTGTTTACCCTTCCAGTTCCTCGCTGTCTGTGTGGGTCTCATTGGTTAATGGAGTGGCAAGTGATGTAGCCAAAAATTTTAGACAGTTTGGCTTCATGCACACTGCAGTTATCAACGTCAATTCTACAGGTATTTGATATTTAATTGCCCCTCTATGTTAGCCTTTGTGTCCATGCACACCTAGACATTTACAGGAGTTTAGAGGCAGGGGCATTCAGGGGTAGAAATCTGAACACACCAAAATCAAATTCAGGAGAGGAGCGTTTGGGCAGAAAAACGTCCAATGTGCCTAAATGCTTGTACACATGTAAACGTGTCTAAATGCTAAGTACATTTAGAGCTCGAGTGTCTATTTATTTCAATGGCCAGAAAAAATTAATATTCTAGCCAACGAAATTAATGAATGCCCAAACACTTGCCACGCCTAAACGCCTTTTTTCTCCTGTTAGTAGAAAGACGTCAGAAGACCCGAGTGTGTATGAGGCCTAAGTCAGGAAACAAGAGGAAGAGAGACCTTAGGGCCCTTTGTATTAACTGGAAAATTAGGGCACTTTACACCTTCTATTCTTCAGGGTGGCTACTCCATAAAAATCCTACAGAATGCCCTCCATGAATTTTAGAAACACTTATTGAGAAACGCTAAGCTGCCTATGCTTCATTGGCAAATTACTCACCACCAGTGGTGGCTGGTGCTCAACATTTGAGGGGGGGGGGGGTGCAAACAAACTGAAAAATACTGAGCCCCCCCCATCAATTACAGCCCGCTGTGTCCATCAAATGTAGCCACTGTGCCCATCAATTGCAGCCATTTTGCCCATCAAAAGCAGCCACTGTGCTCATCATATGCAGCCACTTCTGTCCATCAAATGCAGCCAATTGTGCCCATCATATGCAGCCACTTGATCCCATCATATGCAGCCACTTGTGCCCATCCCATGCAGCCACTGTGCCCAGTATATGCAGCCAATTGTGCCCATCATATGCAGCCACTTGGGTCCATCACATGCAGCCACTGTGCCCAGTATATGCAGCACCTTGTGCCCATCATATGCAGCCACTTGTTCCCACCATATGCAGCCACTTGTGCCCATCATATGCAGCCACTGTGCCTACTTTATGCAGCCATTTGTGCCCATCAAATACTGCCAATTGTGCCCATCATATGCAGCCACATGTGCCCATCAAATGCTGCCACTTGTGCCCATCATATGGAGCCACTGTGCCCAGTATATGCAGCCACTTGTGCCCATCATATGCAGCCACTGTGCCCATCATATGCAGCCACTGTGCCCATCATACGCAGCTACTTGTGCCCATCGAATGAAGCCACTGTGCCTAGTATATGCAACCACTTGGGCCCATCATATATAGCCATTTGTGCCCATCAAATGCAGCCACTTGTGCCCATCATATTCAGCCACTTGTGCCCATCCCATGCAGCCACTGTGCCCAGTATATGCAGCCAATTGTGCTCATCATATGCAGTCACATGTGCCCATCAAATGCAGCCACTTGTGCCCATCATATTCAACCACTGTGCCCAGTATATGCAGCCTCTTGTGCCCATCATATGCAGCCACTTGTGCCAATCGAATGCAGCCACTTGTGCCCATCATATGCAGCCACTTGTGCCTAGAATATGCAGCCACTTGTGCACTTTTGCCCATCATATGCAGCCACTTGTGCACTTTTGCCCATCATATGCAGCCACTTGTGCCCATTAAATGCAGCCACTTGTGCCCATTAAATGCCGCCACTTGTGCCCATCATATGCAGCCACTGTGCTGGGTGTGAAGTCAGAGAATCCGTGGTGTCAGTTCCGCCGGGAGTTGGTCTCCCCAGGGGTGCTCTCAGTAACACTATGGGCCTGGGAACCCACTGTGTGAAAAGGCACATGGCGATGTAACTAAGTTTTTTCTGCACTGCGCCTTTATTGGCTAAGCCTTTTGGCTATGTCCACCAGGCCTCAGGGCCTAGCCAGTACACTAGCATCAGTACTATTTATTAAATTTTTTTTTTGCCTTGTTTTTTCACTTTGCACTTTTGTGCGTGTTTCTCACTAAGATGGGGGCTGTGGGTCCTTGTAGCTACCCTGAAGTCTATGGTGGAAGTGTGCCCATTAGGTTTCTTCCTCCCCTGAACAAGGGGGGTGGGGGGTTCTCTGTTTTGGATAGCCCCCTCACCTAGTACTTGGTCGTTTTCGGCTGACCATGAGGAGAGAGGTCTGCCAGGCCTTTTGGCAAGGTGGACAAGGTTGAACCTTGCTCCTGTCAGTAGCCTTGTGCCCCAGGGAGTCAGTTCCTACTCCTTCACGGGGTGGAAAAGAGGCACAACCTTAAGTGCACTTTTTTGTTCACATGCATTTTTTTGTACTTAGGTGTTTTGTTTTTGCACACTATCGCTGATTAAAAAAAAAAAATCTTCTTTGAACTCATGATTTTTACTGGAAATGTTTTTGTTGTATAAAGCAGGGGTGTTAAAGAGTGATCTGTCCTGGGTGCAAATACACCAAGTAAACCACATGCTATGTTGGTTTGTTTATATACCTACATTTAGGATTTAGTTGAAAAGATACATTCTCCTTTAAAGTGTATGTCAAATCAATTATTTTTTTCATTCGGTAGGGATGGTTAAAGTGGTTCTAAAGGCAAAAATGTCTTTTACCTTCATGCATTGTCTACATTACAAAGGAACTGCAGTCTGATCACGTAATTTGTAATAAAAACATCTTTGCCATGCTGAAGCTTCTCTCCAATCACTTTGCACATTATTTTCTATATACTGTGATTTCTGTACTTGCCAAATATGCTGAAGAAATCTCTCTCCACTGAGTCTGGCTGCAACCATTTTAATTGTGGGCAGCTGAAGCTGCTGCCTGTTCACTTCCTGGATTTACACAGGCACACAGAGGCACACATCCAGCTCTGCACTTTTCATTGGCCCTCGTATGACTCATCCCCACTCCCTTCCTGGCAAACTCTCAGAGAGTGAGAGAGGGAGCTTTGCATAATGTCATAAGCCTAGGCATGTTACCAGACAATAAACAGGAAGTGGGCTGTATAAGGTATTTACTGGCAGAAAAAAAAATGTTTTACTATCCAAAGCTAAAACAACAAGGGCAGAAAATTTAATAGATGGAAAAACCCTTTATATGTCTGTGCCTACCTTCACACCCTAAAAACTTACCTGAGCCAAATCTCAATCTTGATCAGATGTCAGTCTACAGCAGCTCTTCTCCCCTTTTATCACAGAAAATCGGCAGCAGTTGAAGCCATTGGATCCTGCTCCTGTCAGTCAAATCCAAAGAGGAGGGAGTGGGGGGGATGAGGTCAATCTGTACTGTGTCCAAAGATGCACACAGCCTGGCATGGGATCTAACCTGCACATTGGCAAGTGGCTTGCTATGGGGCAGAGCCAAGATCGCTGGTGGAAGATCCCAGAGGAGGAGGTTTGGGGTGCTCTGTGCACTATTATTACACAGAGCAATCACTTTAATAACCCTGTAGAATCACTTTAAGACCCCTACAAGGTACTTAATTTCTTTTTGGCTACCCGTGTCCTATCAGGGAGGTCACTATTCACTTCCTGTTCCAGAGACAGAACAGGAAGTAAGAAGGGGTCCCTGTCAAAGCAAGGGGTTATTACATCCTACACAGCAGTCACAAAGAACAGGTTTACCCATTAGACGATTTTCCTCACTTCCTTTAGGAGTTCACTCACAGCTCAAAAATTCTAGATACTCTATCTCATCACTTTCTGTACTGGAAACAAAGGTCATCAGGACCAATACCAGGGGCGTAACTATAGGGGGTGCAGCAGTCGCGACCGCAACCGGGCCCTGTGATGAAGGGGGCCCATGCAGCCCCCTCTACATATGGCCGGCAGCAGCATAGGCCGCTAGGGGTACCAGTGCACCATGCACACGGGTGGTTGGAGGTGGAGGGTGACTAGCAGAGCTCCATGCTCGACTATCGCACTGGCTGCTCTTTAGTTGTGCATTCCCCGCATGACCTGTGTCCTCAGCTGGCTCCTCAGAGCACCCCTCTCCTGCTCCATGCATTGCCGCTCAGTCTGATGTCTGTTCTCCCCAGCCAGAGTCCCCCCCCCTGAGTCTAGCCCACACTGCACACAAATGCAGTGCAGCCCTATGAGAGCCCCCCGGAGGACACTGCAGGCTTGTCTGCCAGCTCCCCTCCTCCCCCGTCATAAACAGATGATGAAAGGTCTTTCTGGGAGATATGCTGATCACCCGTCCAGCACACTGGATGGAACCCAGGCCAACATGGATGAGTGCGCAGTCTACAGCTTGGTCATGGTGAGTGAGAAGACCCCATCCCCCACACACATACCCCCTCCATCTCCCCCTGGGGACAGGGACCCTCTCTCACGTGGGGACAGGGACCCCCACCTCCCCTGGGGACAGGGACCCCTTCTCACCTGGGGGCAGTAACTTCATCTGCCCTGGAGAAAAGGACCTCATCTCTTCTGGGGACGGAGACCCCATCCTGCCTAGGGACAGTCCCCCAATGGGGCACCTAAAAATTAAAAAAAAATAAACAAAAAAAACTACTGATGCCAGTGGTGGAACTACAGGGCTCACAAAGGTCATACTTGTGACCACGCCCTGGAGTTCCACCACCAGACTCGGAGGGAAGGGCCCTGGCTGGGGTTCAGGGGGGCCCTTCATGGTTTCTTGCATTGGGGCCCTGAAGGTTCTAGTTACGCCACTGACCAATACAGAATATGAATCTCCTTAATGTGGCACAGACAGCAACAAAAATTTTCGGAATATCTAATGCAAAACTAAAAGGAAAAGTTTGAGCTTTACATACAGCAGATATTGCGGTTTCTGGTGACGTCACTTCCACTTTGTGGAATCGCGAGAAAACCAAGGACCAGTTATGATGCACATGACACACCGGTGGAAGGGCGCAATTTGATGTCTTTTTTTTTACTAGGAAGTCAACAACATCTGGTAAGCATGGTGTGTTTATTTAGAGGCACGGATGAGAGAGCACACTTTGGTCACAACACACGTTTGTTACTTGGATTGGTTTTATGTACAATAGTACTTTATTCACATGGATTAACTGCTTCAGCCACGGAAGATTTTACCCCCTTCCTGACCAGAGCACTTTTTACAATTTGGCACTGCGTTGCTTTAACTGACAATTGCGTGGTCCTGCGACGCTGTACCCAAACTAAATGTTTAGGTTCATTGTCCTGCTGGAAGGTGAACCTCCGCTCCAGTCTCAAGTCTTTTGCAGACTCTAATGCCAAGTACACACGACCGGTTCTCCCGTCGTAATAAACTCTGAAGGTTTTTCAGACGGAATTCCGCTGAAACTGCCTTGCGTACACACGATCACACCAAAGTCCGATCGTCAAGAACACGGTGACATACAACACGTACGACAGGACTAGAAATAGGAAGTTCAATAACCAGTAGCCAATAGCTTCCGTCTCGTATTTGCTTCAGAGCATGCGTTGTTTTTGGTCCGTCGGAACAGCATACAGACATGCAGTTTTCCTGATAGGAATTGGTTCCGTATGAAATATTTAGAACATCTTCTATTTCTAAGTCCATCAGAATTTAAAAAAAAAAAGTCTGATGAGGCCCACACACGATCAGAATATACGGTGAAAAGCTTCCGTCTGACTTTTTCTGTCAGACATTCCGCTCGTGTGTACAGGACATAACAGGTTTTCTTCTAAGATTGCCCTGTATTTGGCTCCATCCAACTTCTCATCAACTCTGACCAGCCTCCCTGTCACTACTGAAGAAAATCATCCCCACAACATGATGCTGCCACCACCATGTTTCACATTGAGGGTGGTGTGTCCAGGTTGATGTGCAGTGTTAGTTTTCTGCCACACATAGCATTTTGCTTTTAGGCCAAAAGTTACATTTTGGTCTCATCTGACCAAAGTGCCTTCTTCAACATGTTTGCTGTGTCCCCCACATGGCTTCTCCTAAACTGAAAACAGGACTTCTTATGGCTTCCTTTCATCAATGGCTTTCTTCTTACCACTCTTCCATAAAGGTCAGATTTGTGGAGTGCAGGACTAATAGTTGTCCTGTGGACAGATTCTCCCACCTGAGCTGTGGATCTCTGCAGCTCCTCCAGAGTTACCATGGGCCTCTTGGCTGCTTCTCTGATTAATGCTCTCCTTGCCCGGCCTGTCAGTTTAGGTGGACGGTCATGTCTTGGTAGGTTTGCAGGTGTGCCATACTCTTTCCATTTCCAGATGATGGATTGAACAGTGCTCCGTGGGATGTTCAAAGCTTGGGATATTGTTGTATAACCTAACCCTGCTTTAAACTTCTCCACAACGTTATCCCTGACCTGTCTAATGTGTTCCTTGGCCTTCACGATGCTGTTTGTTCACTTAGGTTCTCTAACAAACCTCTGAGGGCTATACAGAACAGCTGTATTTATGCTGAGATTAAATTAGGTGGACTCTATTTACTAATCAGTTGGCTTCTGAAAGCAATTGGTTCCACTAGATTTTGGTTAGGGGTATCAGAGTAAAGGGGGCTAAAAACAAATGCACGCCACACTTTTCACATATTTATTTGTTAAAAAATAAAATAAAAAGAATTTATAATTGTCCTTCCACTTCCCAATTATGTGGCACTTTGTGTTGGTCTATCACATAAAATCCCAATAAAATACAGTTGTTTTTGGTTGTAACATGACAAAATGTGGAAAATTTCAAGGGCTTTGAATACTTTATCAAGGCACTGTATATGTATTGGGATTTATGGTATTATGAGGACGCTCTCTTCAGCCTAAATAAGGAGATTTATTCATATTGATGGACAGTACATGTCTGATTGATGGCAGATTCATTATTCTTGTTTTTTATTTTTCATTGGTACAATTTTTAAATTGTGGGTGTAACCCGGTGTAATATATTTTTTATACAGAAGACTTTGCTGGAGACTTTGCAGTAATTGGTGGACTCACTTAAATACAATGGCCAGCATTGGATGTCTTGAAGAATTATTGACACTTAGAATTCTTTCTATACACAAATAGCTAACTTTGTTTATTTCTGCATGGTGTCAGTTCCCTGGTTTGTAAGGAAATGGGAACATTTGGCTTTTTGGCTGTCTTGATGAACACAGGAGCCATTCACCACCAGAGAAGCCACTATACCACTGACAGCTCTCGCTATGTTCCGTAAACAGAATGTGGAACTAATCATTTGACTGTATCCTTGTGTCTTCTCTCACATTGAATTTTCCAGCATGCACTGATGACAAGTCCCTCTCTGTAATGTTACTTACAATTTTTCTTTGCACACTCGTGTCTTTTTGCTACACATTGTCCGCTTTACAGGATCTACTGTTCCAGAATGAATATTTCACAACATCCCCCCCCCCCCCCAAAGAGTCAGACACGTCAACTATGTTTGTGATTGCAAAGTATTATATTGTATAACAGAACATCAACTAATTGGGACTGTGTCCTCTGAGTAGCGGTGGCTGAACTCTAGAACTCCTCCACAACCAGAATAATGCAGTTTCCATGTCCTCAAAAGGCTCCCAGCAATCAAAATTGAAAGTTAGCTGTGATCCATAACTGGATGACATTTCATTTGCTAAATGACCACCAACTGCTGTGTTTTCTTGGCGTGACTCTTTAAAATTCCCATGGGCTATGCGCTTTATGCATAGAAATTCAATGTTTCTGGAACTGAGTCTCGTCTCTATCTGTGCACCCAAGCTATGTTTTTATTAGCTAAATGACTACCATGTCTTATGCCGCGTACACACGATCAGAATTTTGGCCAGCAAAAGACCGATGAGAGCTTTTCATCGGAAAATGCGACTGTGTATATGCTCCATCGGAATTTAGCTGGCCAAATTCCCGCCAGCAAAAATTTGAGTGCATGTTCTCAATTTTCTCAAACTTTCTATCGGGAATTCCGATCGTGTGTATGCAATTCCGACGCGCATAAACTCACGCATGCTCAGATTCAACTACGAGACCGAACCTATTGGCTACTGGGTATTGAACTTCCTTTTTCTAGTCCCGTCATATGTGTTGTACGCCACTGTGTTCTAAACGATCGGAATTTGGTGTGGCTGTGTGTAGGCAAGGCAGCTTGAGCGGAATTCCATCGGAATTCCATCGGGAAAACCATCAGACCTTTTTCTGACCATAATTCCGATCGTGTGTAGAAATGACAGTTTTTACCTCTTATCTTTTTCTTTTGCATCTCATTGATGCTGATCTTCACCTGCTTCCTTAAGATACTCCCTATCTACATGTGCTTCATATCATTGTTTAATGGTCATTCCCTGCTTATTCTCTCTGGAGAAGAGACGCTTGAGAGGGGATATGATTTCAGTATACAAATACCGTACTGGTGACCCCACAATAGGGATAAAAACTTTTTCGCAAAAGGGAGTTTAACAAGATTCGTGGCCACTCGTTAAAATTAGAAGAAAAGAGGTTTAACCTTAAACTACGTGGATGTTCTTTACTGTAAGAGCGGCAAGGATGTGGAATTTCCTTCCACAGGCGGTGGTCTCAGCGGGGAGCATTAATAGTTTCAAGAAACTATTAGATAAGCACCTAAACGACCACAACATACAGGGATATACAATGTAATACTGACATATAATCACACACATAGGTTGGACTTGATGGACTTGTGTCTTTTTTCAACCTCACCTACTATATAACTATCTATGTAACTATGTGTGAATGGCTCACTGATTTTCGCAGAGGTCTGCACTAAGATACAAGTGAGCTTTTAGGCATCCAGTGCTATAGGAATTTCATTATTGGTGAGATACTTCCAAAGGGTTAATTACTTCCAAAGGGATTCAGACATGGTAAATTTCCTCATTGGAAGTGCATTAGCTGATTGATAATGAAAGTCAGAGGAGACGGAGGAGAGACCCACACCAAATTCAATCATTTTGATTTGGGATTAATAAGTATTCTGAATTCTAAATGCTTGTAGGAGGTGATTTGTCAGTGCTTGTTGCCATTTTGATTATATATTTGACCATACTTGGGGCTACATATGTTGTAGCTCTTTTGAGCAGATGTTTAATTTTAATTTTTTTTTTTATGTTGGTTCCCCATATATACCTACTGTTTAATGGTGTGTTAGATGACATCTTCTATACAAACTTATATCCAGTTTTTATCTAAATGGTAAGTATTTGTATTGGTTTCTCTGTCAAACTGGACACGTTTCCTGGACTTTGGTCTACTTCATCAGGAGCTTACAAGCTGGAACATATATATACTCCTCACTGGATGATATTGGGCATGGGGGGAGGGGGCAGACCAATAACCCTAGAAGGGGACAGGACAGATAGGTCCCAGGATTGGAGAGATACAGCGTGGGGATCTACACAAAAATTATGTTGTATATGAGGGAATTTATAAATAATTTTTATATTGTTATGGCATGTTGTTTACACAAATCACATTATCTGGTATGTTATGGCAATGTGCCAAAACAAAATAACAAAGTTTAAAGAAAAAAAAAAAAGTTCTTTAACTATGTATTGTCTTAGACAAATGTATAATCCTGTGTATAGGTGTAATCTGTATGAAGTTAATGGTCTGCCCCACACACCCAATACCATCCAGTGAGGAGTATATTTATGTTCCGCTATTAACCACTTGCTTACTGGGCACTTAAACCCCCCTCAGTCCCAGACCAATTTTCAGCTTTCAGCGCTGATGCACTTTGAATGACAATTGCGCGGGCATACGACACTGTACCCAAATGAAATTTTCATCATTTTTTTCCCACAAATAGAGCTTTCTTTTGGTGGTATTTAGTTACAGCTGGGAGTTTTATTTTTTGCTAAACAAACAAAAAAAGATGCAAAAAAAAAAAAAAAAAGAAATCATGTTTTAATAGTTTGTTATAAAATTTAGCAAACGGGTCATTTTTCTCCTTCATTGAAGTGCGCTGATTAGGCGGCACTGATAGGCTGCATTGGTGGGCACTGATGGGCTGCATTGGTGGGCACTGATAGGCTGCATTGGTGGGCACTGATAGGCTGCACTGGTGGGCACTGATAGGCATAGTTAAGGTGGCACTAATAGGCACAGATAAGGCGGCACCGATGGGCACAGATAAGGCGGCACTGATGGGCAAAGATGGGCACAGATAAGATGGCACGGATGGGTGGCACGGATAAGTGGCACGGATGGGTGGCACGGATGGGCACTGATAGGTACCACAGATAGATGGGACTGATGGGCACTGATAGGTGGCACTGATAGGTGGCTCTGATAGGTGGCACTGCTGGGCACTGATGGGCGGCACTGCTGGGCACTGATGGGCGGCACTGCTGGGCACTGATGGGCGGCACTGGGGTGCAGCACCTTTGAGGCAGATTGTGGGCACTGTGGGTGGCACTGTGGGTGGCACTGTGGGTGGCACTGTGGGGTGGCACTGTGGGTGGCACTGTGGGCACTATGGGCACTGACGGGGGGCACTTACTTTTACTTTTACTTTTACTTCAGGATGGCACTGCGGGAGGCAGGTGGGCACTGGCAGGTGGCAGGTGGTCCCTTGTATTGATGGCCGTGATCGGGACTGATGTCCCGATCACGGCCGCCGCATGTTGGCCTTGGACCACCAAGGTATGTCCATAGAGGATTAATATGGTGCATATACAATTCTTGGGGGGGTTGTCTCTTTTTGATGTGTATTCCTCCTTCTTCTTTCCCACCCCTTAGATGATTACGTGATCATTTTTGGGTTTTTGTTGGTCCTCTCTACCTGTCATCTTATCTGGCCCATTGGTATAGTATTTGGTAAGCTATGTATGTTATATAAAACAATATAAAGGAAGGCGGTACTCCGCAATAATGTCCATCAAACTTATAAAAAGTCCATAGATGAAAATAGGAAAACAACCAAACACCGTGCTGTGGAGTGAGTGGTATTTTCTTTTATTGCATCCAACCAAAGTGCTCTCACTCACCAACAGTAAATGGCCCAGAGGCCTAATGAGCCTTGCAGACACAATCTAATATAGGATGGATGGGATGGATATGATGGACTCTGTACCTCATTTGCTCCAACACTAATCCACTCTCAATATTACCCAACACCAATGATCCAAACAGAGAGCAATCCTTATAGGGCAGCAAGTTTTATTTAAAATGGACAAACTTAAACATAAATGTATTGCACTTGTATTTTTAGGATTCCTGAAAGGCACCTCCACAAACCAATTTTACTTAGTGCCAAGGCATGCGTCTCTCGTAACCACTGTGCTTCAAATCCAAGGCGTGACTTTGGGACAAAGGTGGAAGTGACGTGCCTCAATGCATTTCATACATTCGGGCATCTTCAGGAGGCTACCTGCTGCACCTGTATCTAAACCACATGTGTCAAACACAAGGCCCGCGGGCCGAATCCGGCCCATCAGGCCACTTTATGTAGCCCTTGCACCCAGGGTTTTTTTCAGCCAGGAAAAACTCCATTCTGCCGCGTCTGGCTCTCACCCTCTGCCCCCTGCTCACCACTGTCACTTATAAACACAGAAGTCTTCTCTGCCTATAAGGACAGCTTTCCTCCCAGCAGCTTTCACAGGTGTACTCATGGCAAGGACAAAAGATAAGCAGCTGCAGGTACAGTGTGTGAAGGGGCATCAAGTGGTAAGCTGCACTGTAATCCCCATCTGTGCCCAGATGGAGACCATTGATCTCCCTGCAAGTAAGAGAGAGGCAGAGCTGCCTACAATGCCGGGAGGTACTAGAGCTGGGCCAGGTAGGTAAGATGCGTGGAAGCTTTTGGGGAGGGAGAGATGAGGGCTGTGGATGCAGATATGTGCAGAGGTGGGGGATGGGGGAGAGGGGTGCAAAGGTCAGAGAGTTGAGGAGGGGTAGAAGTGAAACGTGGACAGCCTGTGAAAGAGGGCTGAATCCTGTACGCTGTTTATAGCACACCCCAACCCTGCACTCTGTATGAAGCACGCTTCTCAACCCTACACTCTGTACATAGCACACCCCTGGACTCTGCACTCTGTAGGAAGCACACCCTTGAACTCTGCACTCTGCGCATAGGGCACCCTGAAACTGCACTCCATACATATCGCATCTTTGAACTCCGCACATACACACTCCTGGTATTTATTGCTCCTTTAAGATCCTCCCAGTGTGCAATTTGACCACATCCACCATTTGATGTGGTTCAGCAGATGGGGCATGATTAAGTTCCTGCACCTATTCTCTGACAAAAAAAGCTCTGGATACATTCACAGTATATAGTCTTACAGATACAACCGACCCTTTGAGGGCAACCATAATGTTGATGCGGCACGCAATGAAATGGAGTTTGTCTCCCCTGATATACCGGTAAACAATTCTATAATCTATTTTGGGTAATTTTAACCTTAGCATTATAATTCAAAATCTGTGACCACTGTAAATACTATAGTTTCTCATTACAACAAGGCTAAAATGTCTGAACGTGCTGTCGGTCACTTTCCCTTTGACTTTCTCTCATTTATCACCAAAAAAGCAGGAGTCTTCCATGTCCTTCACATCTAGGCCCCTATATGAGCTGCATTGGTTGATACAGCTGACATTTAGCCACAGATAAATTAACTCAAATAGTTTTTACTGCTCTCCACTGAAAACATACATCTGGAAATTCTAGATCTGCTCACCACAGCCATTTAGGTTACTAAATTGACATCCATGTTGTCTTTTTCCATTTATCTTATCTATACAGAATATACTTGTATACAGACCCATTTGTACACCTCGTAGACATTTCAAGTAAAAGAATTGGACACTGTTTGCCAAGTGTCTCCTTTATGGAGGGTTAGTTGGTGTCCATCCATCTTCAGGGACATGTCCACCATTAACAACTAAAAGCGCATAATACACCAACCAACTCTGTGATAGGCATCTCTTAAAAGGGACAACCTTACTCTATATACATAACCTGGTTGTTTTAATTGTTTGCCAGCCATCATTTATCATGGCACAATCAGTGGACTGTGACGTTAAGTAGTCCATATTGATCACATTCCAGAACTGTGTCACTGAGTGGATGTTGGCTATCCCTGGAAAGCCATTAGACATTCATAGACATATCCCGTTTACTATTTCAGGGTTGGACAGATTCCAGAAGTCATAGAAGTAGTTTTGCCTAGACCTTTTCTGCTGATATTTGAGAGTCATATCTCTTTGTGGATGTTAGGTAGACAGATTCATACGTTCCATAAACTATCATACTGCTACTAGATTTTATTTTATTCTTGGATACTGCATATTTCTAAAGCAGATCTCCAGTAAAAAAATAAATAAAGAAATAAAGAAAAAGCTGATTTTTCTTCAACAGGTGTAGCTTTGATTTAGAGCTACCACTGTATTCTGTTCCATCACTAGATGTTGCTATTCTTCTGGGTTGAATGATGATCAGTCTCATTCAAACACTTCTTCTAGGTCCAGGCTGTCATGGACTTGCCCCCTGGAAGTGCGTCATTATGGTGTCCTAGGCCCGGAGTGCTACTTTGCCAAGCAACACACATATTCGAATAAAAAATATATAAAGTAAGGCGCTATTCTTTTATATAAAATTTATGTGAACGGTGCAATGGGGGTTATTTACTAAAGGCAAATCCACTTTACACTACAAGTGCAAACTACAAGTGCAAAGTGAAATGGATTTGCCTTTCGTAAATAACCCCCATACCTTACTGAAAACCCATTATTCAAACCATTCTCAAACTTTCAATATTCGTGATAACATGTATCTATTAGAATCTATATTGAAATTTGTCATATAGATTGTTGATAGATTGAAATAGATACATGTTATCTCCTAGATTGTAAGCTCTAACGAGCAGGGCCCTCTGATTCCCTTGTCCCCCTTGTACCCTTGTCTTAAATTGTATTGTATTGCACTGAAATGTCTACATCAATGTTGTAAAGCGATGCGTAAACTGTCGGCGCTATATAAATCATGTATAATAATAATAATCAGGAATGTTGAAGATGTTAGCATTGTTTGTATAATGGGTTTTCAGTAAGACATGTTACAGTTAACATCAATTTTATATACAAGAATAGGCCTTCTACATTCTTCTCTACAGTAATCTCAGTTAGTTGTTGATGAGATGAAGATCTCTAGATGGGGGCACAAAGCAGAAGATGAAACCCACACTGATCCAGAAGAGATCTTGGGAATGTAGAGTTCTTTTAATATTGCAACTATGCCCAGTTAAAACTTAAGCACAATTCTTTTTGCAAAGATTGAGCAAAGGTTAAAAACTCTGTCTGATTGTATTGCTGTTTCTGAGGCCATTGCAGAGATTTTATCTAACTTCTTATGTGGTCACTGTAATAGAAAGTGGGAAAATTAAAGCAGTTACAATAGTAAAACATTTTTGAAGAAACTCTGTGGTCTCTGTTCGCTATGAAGAAATAAAAACCTGACAGAGTCTGTAACCCTTCCCCTACTTTAACCAAAACAAACAAAAAAAAAACACACAAAGCAGTTTGTTTGAAGGGGGGTTCAGGTCAGTGCGATCTGCCACAGCCTGCCTCTCTGCTGAGTGTTGCTATTATGGGATTGTCTCGGTATTCACTTGGTACACAGAGAACCGAGCAATCACTGTGGTGTTTTATGCACTAGAGCAGGGGTGGCCAACCCGTGGCTCTCGAGCCGCATGCGGCTCTTTGCCCGGTTCCATGTGGCTCTTAGACCCCATTCACACCTGAGCGTTTTGTAGCTTGAAGCCTGAAGCTACAAAACGCTGGAGGGGAAAAAATGTATTCTCAATGGAGATGGTTCACATCTCCACTCCATGTCGCCTGAAGCCGAACGCCTGACGCTCAGACAAGTTCCATACCCTTTTTTGTCGCTCGAAATGAGCAGATTTGGGCGTTTTACTTCTTTTAACATTGACCTTTTGCCCTGCACAAAAAACGAATCGTGGTAAAAAAAGCCGCAAAATCGTGCGATTTTCTGCTTGAAAACGCTACGCTCTGTGTGTGCTGCATGCTTTCTGTGAAGTTTTTTGGAAGAATTTACTGCTAGTTCAGGCTAGAAGACCCTGTAAGACAATTTGTATTGTGGAAATTAGATGAGCTGCTGTCTTCTGTCACATGGATGTACTTTCAAAGGAAGATTACTGACTTGATGAAAATGACTGGCCTGTGGTCTTTGTAGTGTTAAAACAGTGTGTGACATTTTCAATAAATCCAGCTGAGCAAAAGTATGTGTGTATGAGGAAGGGATGGGGTGATGTTCATGTGTGCCCATGCGTATGATGTGGCTCTCTGCGGTAACTCTGTAAAAAATGTGGCTCTTGGTCTTTGTCTGGTTGGCCACCCCTGCACTAGAGGAAACACTGTAGAGGACTAACTTATCTTCTTTAGTGGGCTCCCAGCAGCCATCGTGCAGGATCCTGTGCCTTTTTAGACACTTATGATTCTTGCAAGATTTGGCGACCATTTTAGCATAGACAGGGCATATAAATGTCACGTATTGTGTCACAGAGAGGTTTTGATGGGAAAGCACAGAATACAGCCACCATCATCCCTTCTAGGAAGTAAGAATGATACCAGGAGCAATTATATGAGGGACAGGCATATCTTACGCATGGGCATCCGGTGTCCCCTTTTGGGGAAGTGCGACGAGAGAGATAAGGTAGCGCTGTGAGTACCCATGCAGGAAAGGACTTTACACTAACTATCTAATGAAACCCCCCTCCATCCCCACCCAACCAAACCAAAATCACTCTCCCACCCAATGCTGACGCCCCATTGGACTGGAGCGGTAAAGCTAGATAATTCAGTTCCCATATCACGTGTGTAGTAGCTGAATGGCCCGCAGATCACCAGATCTGTATATGTCACATACACCTGAGCCAATAATTGCGAAAGTTATCTCTGATACCATCGAAGTAGAGGACCTTAATGTTAAACTATCTATCAATCATTGTTATATTTGCCCCTGTCCGGCCCATCACAAAAGTAAATCTACTGGTTTTTGCATTCCTCATTCTAAAATCACCCTACAATAGAGAAGGATTCCAGCCATGCCTGCCAAATCTTGATGAATTTCTTTTCACAACCCCTGGAGATATAAGTAGCTTTATGGAAGGGGATCATTGAATTAACCAATCCCTTTCAGAAGGACACAGTTGGAGGAGCCAGCTTTTTCCAATACAGCAGAATAGCCTTATGGGTGTAAAATTATAAAACATTAATAAGGGGTCTGTGTGCATTTGATGGGACCACAACATCCACTAAACCTAAGACACACTGAGATGGACTGCAGAATCGGGATGGTACGGATATCAGTTCTGCATTTCAGAACCCGCTTCCAGAAAGCACTAATGGCTTGGCAATTCCAAAAGATATGTTCAAAATTGTCAGGGGAGTGTGTGCATCTCCAACATACCGCTGTGCAAGATGGGTAAATCCCCGCCAGTCGGGCTGGGGTATAGTAAATTCGGTGTAGAAATTTGAAATGTATCAGTCTATCTCTAGCTGAAATTAGGTATTTAAATGGACGGTCCCAAATGTCATCCCAGTCTTCTCCATCTATGTTTGGCACCTCCATCTGCCATTTTTCCCTACATCGGAGCATCCTATCAGGAGTTATACTAAAAAAAACTCTGACAAGTAATGTTAAAGTAAAACTTTGCAAACAAAATCAGAACCTGACTTGACATTTTTTGTCTGTAATGTGCTGGGATGAAGAGTGAGTTAGACTGCTAATGGGCTCTGCAGGGCAGGAGTAGTTGGCCTGTGGGAGTAAAAGAGGGCACTGAGATGGAGTATTGCTCCTGGGTCTCCCATTCGTTTAAGCAGCTTGGGGTTGCAGCATTCCACTGGTGGAGCGTCAGCCTCTTGTGCAGTGCTTGTCAAGGAGCTCTCTTCAGATGTTGAACTGTGTAATAGTGAGCCATAGTTACTGTATGGCCTGAGTTACTGACCTGCCTATAGATGAACTTTCTGGGACTCTCTTGCAGGATTCAGAAGTTAAGAGAAACTGCTGGTAAGGTGCGGTTGCAATTCTGCTGTATCCTGGTCACTAGGGGGAGCCTCTCCTTAATAATTTGTCTCATGCCAAGTAAGCCATCCTACACAGGTAGGCCAAGTAAGCCATCCTACACAGGTTTTACATGAGCTGGGCATTGAAAATAGCTTCTGTCTACTGTGTATTCTATTGGGCCAGTTGTTCTGTAAATAGTAAAAATCATATCAGTTGTCCAGGAAGATTAGAGAGTAAAGGCTCAGTGAGTCGGCGATATGTGACGTGGTTAATTAATTATTTTTAGTTTTTAGTTTTTTTAGGCAAAGCATCACGGCTGTGATATGTGTACATCTCTGAGCAGCTACATGCCCTTAAAAAAAAAGTAGGACATTTTGAAGGTTTTTCATGCAGGACATACTCACCATGTATCATTTAGGATGGATATATTTGGATGTACATGTGTGACATGGTGGCTTTTTATATTGTATACCTAGAGGCCTCAGCCGTAATCTGTAATTGTGTAAGACTAGAGATAAAGCACTTGACATGATACAGAAAATTCTTTAGCAGACAAAGGACAGGTCACAGCAGTTCTCTGCCTTATTTGGTGCTGTATCACGAAGGACATTAACCAGGGTCATGTAATTGAAGGAACAAAATTAACTGATCACAGACATGTTTGCCACTGCTTAGCCGCAATCTGCAACTGTAGAATTCTATATGTCTGATAATCCCACATTACCAAAACATTTGACAAGGTGGGGTCTATTCTACTTTGTGAAATTCAGAATTTGCATGTTTCTGTATATTGGGGGTACTCTTTGAGCCCTCTTGAGGAGTTTTTAGAAGAACTTGTAGTAAATACCTTATTTTACACTTTTTTTTTTTTTTTTTTTAGTTTTTGTAAATGTAAAAAGCATTCATGTGATTAAAGAAGAACTCTCATGATTAGTAAAAAAAAAAATTGAATACTAGTCTATAAATGCATGTTCAGATACCTTTTATTAACCATCAATATATTCAGAAGTAAAGCTCATTTTTTTCAAGGACTCCCTTCTTCTCCTCACATAAAAGCTCCATATCTGGGTTCTGCTTGGGCATAGCTCAGTTGCCACCACCCAGGGGCGGACTGACCATTGGGCCACTCGGGCACTGCCCAAGGGCCCCCGAGCCACTAGGGGGCCCCATCAGGGTTACCAGCCTCAGTAAAACCAGGGACAGTATGTAAAATTCTGTGTTTTTTTTACAATTGTCTCTGAAATGTGCCTTACCGACATCCTTTTGGTCTAAAAATCCCAAGATTATAGCTGCCCAACCTCTCAAGTACCTTCTCAGCCAATAGAAACATGTCTGTGTATACTGTGTGTGCATGTATGTGTATACTGTGTGATTGTATACTGTTTATGTGTATACTGTGTGGCCCCATAATCTCGGATTGCCCGATGGCCCCATAATCTCCTATTGCCGGGGGCCCCGTGAGTTGTCAGTCCACCCCTGCCACCACCCCATTGTTTTCTAAGTGTGCGCGTTGGGAGCTTTCTGAGTTACCCTTTCCCCTCTACCCCCACCTTTTCAAGCAGGCTCAGAAAGATGAGCCACTTGGTGATTGAGCTTCACTGCTACTATGATGTGGGTGGCCAGGCCACACAACGCGATCGGTTGCTATGATGCAGGCGGCCAGGCCACACAGCATCATTGGTTGTTATGGTGCAGGAGGCCAGTTGACACACCCCTTTCCCTCTGCATACCTAGTGACAGTGCTTGTTTTGGGAAAGTGTCTGTTGTTGGGGACAAGCACTGTCAATCACTAAATTAATATTCATCTTTTTTGCTAGATACAGTATGTGGTTGGATTGTGAATGGATTGTGAATGGAGGAGGTGGCACCATGTTTCTCCGGAACAACACAACCTAGAAAGATGGGCAAAAATGTGACCTGCATTTTATCGTGATATGCACTTTTATGCCCCACAATGTAAAACTACCATTCAGCATAAAAACAAAAGGAAGAAACAGCTGTCAGTAGGCAGCACCTCCTAAACACCTGTCAGATTCTGCTATACTGCCTCTGAAAAGCAATCCACCATGGACTGGTTCTGAGGGCAGTTAGCATTGCTGCCATTTTAAAGGAATCCTTACAGAACATCATGGCTGCATGTGCACACCTTGATTAAAATATAGGCGAGTCATAATTTACATGATATGGGTTCAGTTTGCTGATACTCAAAACTTACATTTTGGTTCTGTACACTTTTATGAAAGTGCGTGTGCTGGCTATATGACAAAGGAAAATAACTTGGTAACTCGCACAGTGCAAGTATTTCAAGAGTTCTTGGTGAGCAAACTCATGGAGGTTTTTAGACATAGATCACCAAGTTTCGGGAGAACTAGTTGAGACCTGAGATGACTGACTTTAGTCGCTGACTACTAGCGTAATGCTTATTCTTAACAGAATTTTCCTAATCCCATGATAGGATGGAAAATATGATGCTGCTGCTTCTGGAAAAAAATAGTAAATGGTGCAGTTGAGTGATACAGATGGAGAAGAAATGTCCAATACAGAATGGTCCCATAAATCATTAACCTTATAAATGAGAATTTCTGTCAAGAATGTCATGGATCCCTAAAATTAAGAGCACTATGTAGCTTGCCTTTCACTACTTGGGGCAGTCACTGGAGCAATAAGTGGTGGAAATAGAAAATCTATAAAATCCAAACCCCCCCCCTTTCGTTTAGAAGCTTTGGATGCCACAAGCCGAGGCACCTGCTCTTCTGTCAGTCAAGAGGACTGCTTGAACGTCTGTAACCAGAGATACCTGTGAGGCAATGAGATGCTGCTACACCCTAAATAATGTAAGAATGTCCTGCTTTTTTGTAGCTAGTGTAATATTGCTTGGCACATTAAAGATGGGTAGCAGTATCAGCCTTAAATGCCCATGGCCAGCCTGAAGTGAAAATGTATAATATGTACCCAAGGGCCGAATTAAGAGTATCATGGGCCTGGTGCTGAGGATTTTGATGGGCCTTTTTATGGAAATAAATAAAATGAAAACATTTTTTTTTGTTAAAGTAAATTAAATATTTTTAAAAAAACACTCATTCACACTGTATGTGCAAGAGAACCCATGTGAATGAGCCCTTAATTTTTTTTAATTATTTATACATTTTTTTAATTATTTTCTTAATTTATTATTATTTGTTGGAGTTTTTTTTATTTTTGACATTTTTTTTTCACAATACTTTTTTGGGAGAATGGAGCAGTAGAAGGTGTCAGTACTGCATACACATGGGGGGCCCAGAGCAGGGGGG
Organism: Lithobates pipiens; assembly: GCF_037356315.1. Lineage (NCBI taxonomy): Eukaryota > Metazoa > Chordata > Amphibia > Anura > Ranidae > Lithobates > Lithobates pipiens. The sequence continues at coordinate 574,025,158 of NW_027507903.1, forward strand.
ATCTAATGGACAGTCTGGGGTGATCAGTACGGGGGGAGGCGCAATTACAAGCACCAATCTCCCTCTAGAGGAGGTGGAGTGGCTTTCAGCTGCTTCATGGAGAGCCATAGAGGGAGGCTGTCATGGTGATGGTGTTTGTGATTGCCTGCCTCACCGATCAGCCCCGACTTTCAGATTCCCCCCGCTGCAGGAGGTACAAGGAGCGTCTCATGCAGTGCAGTATTTAAATGGTCAGTCCGTCCCTGCTGGGCCTATATTAAGGTAGGGGCCTGGAGCTGCAGCTCCAATAGCCCCTACGTTAATCTGGCCCTGTATGTAGCTATTCTGTAGCAGGTAAGGTTGCTAGGACTACAGGAATGCATTTAAAGTTTGCACTTCATAATTCTAGGTAATTTGAAGCCCAGTAAAACATGAGCTTTGCTGAACTAAATATTTGTTAATGGGTTTTGCAGTGGGTTGCTTCAGCGGTGATTTAGACCAAACTAGTGGCTTGCCAAAATCTTTGTATCTTTCTTTTTTTGGTGACTAAACTAAACTTATTTTCCCTTCCAGGCTCAATATTCAGTCCCACAGGAAGTAGGACTCAACTATGAACTGTGGTATAATGTATGTGCCCTTCACTGCAACCTAACCCAATTACACAGATGTGTTCAAGTAAAGTATAACTAAAGGCAAAACTTTTTTTTTGGAGTAGAGGGGGATTAGAACACCTATTAGGTTTGTATTGCTGTTTTTGTCCCCCTTAAAGCAGTGTTCCCCCCAAATGTGGGAGCTCCGCTTATCTGCTTCCCCCCCCCCCTCCGGTGCCACATTTGGCACCTTTTGGGGGGGGGGGGGGTGGTTACCTGTCAAAAACAGGTATCCGCTCCCACTTCTGTGTAAGGGCACGCAGAGACCTACGTCATTTGTAGCCCCTCCTCCTTTCTCCCACTGCCTCCTAGGAGACACACAGAGGTCCCAGAAGACAGCAGGGCCATTCAGATAGCGCAACATGACTCGCGCAGTAGGAAACAGGCCGCAAGGCTCCACTTCCTGTTTCCCTTAGTAAGAATGCCGGCAGCTTTGGAAAATAAAAGTAAAATAATATCCCAAATTTTGGTCTGTCCCCAGAAAAGTAATAGTGGGGAAATCTTCCAATGGGGCCACCACTTCTGGTGACCTGTGGAGGGGGGACCCAAGGGATTCCCTTAATTTGCAGGAAATTCCTCTCACTTCCTGTTTTGGCCACAGGACAGGAAGTGAAGGTAAATCTCCCCATGGATGGCAAAAACCCTCACTCTATATAAAATAAAATAAAAAGTTTTGCCTATAGTTCTACTTTAAATGTAAACTACTGTCCACAAGACACTATGGGGGAGATTTACTAAAACTGGTGCAACTCGGCATAGTAACCAATCAGCTTCTAACTTCAGCTTGTTCAACACCAGTTTTAGTAAATCTCCCTCAATAGCTAGATATGTAGACTACTTTTTTATTCTTTTTTTGAGCTACTAGAAATACTAAATGACACATAATTCTGTTGAATTCAAAAAATGAGGAAATGTTAAAGCTGGTTTAGCCATTTACAATTTTTACATAGTTTCATTGAATTTCATAAAATAAATTATCTGTAAGAGATGTAATTCTATAGTACCCGATTACACAACATCTCTAAATTAATGTACATTTTTCTGCTATTTACTGTGTGTTCTGTTGAACTCCATATTGGAGTATTTTTAAATTATAAAATAAAGCTTTTATTGGTATTTCAGAGGCACTTGCACAGCTTTTCAGAAAGAAAGCTTTGCTGAACAATCCTTGAAGGTCCTCTTTGTTGAGTGACAGCTCTACAATGCTAGCTGGACCCCTAAAACCTCTGCCCAATTCTTATATTGTGTCTTGATGCATCCCCAAAGCTACAAACTGTAAAAAAAAAATGTTCCATTTCTTCAAAAATTGAATTAAATAAATCTCAGTCTAATGCAAAATTATCAAAGTGAAGCATATGCCTGCTAAAAGAGTCACGGTGGCTCCTAAAATGGTGGTTTTCAAAGTGTGTGATCTAATGTGCTAACTCCCTCTGAAAGGGTCTAGTTTTGGGCTGTGATGTCACTTGGTAAAGCTGGATGATGGCAGCTGGTACTCAAATACTACACCAATCAATCCTACCTAGCTATGAATAAGCACCATGATGGGGCGTGAAACGCGTTAGCTATTTGTCCTGTTTTCTCTATTATGAGGTGACTGTACTTGGAATTTATTAATTTGCCAATAAAGATGCCTTTTTTTGATGTGCGGCCACCCAGGAATTCTTTTTCTCCTCAATCTTGAGCAGAGCCAGCACCTGTGAGTTCCATCGGGATGAGCACTTTATTGTGGATCTGGGAGGTTGGAGCGGTAATCTCTGTGTCTATAGTGCAAATAGCTATCCATGCAAGTAAATGTCGGGCGTAGACTGTAGTACATGGCCGTACTCACGTAAATGCCTATGCACATATCTTCCTGAACACGAGACTTGTGTTTACATGACTATGGTCACCCACTTGTATGGTTGAGTTTAGGTGCCACCCGGCCCAGGTGCTTGGATTTTTTTTTTTTTTGAGACTCAAGGCGTCCATATGCATGAGACCTAAAAGTAGGTTTCAGTCTGTTTCTAACAGCCTAAAAACATTAGCTATGGCCACTCCTGGCCACTCTTGCACAAAGTGTCACGCCGGCAACAAGTGTTTGGCACTTGTACATCTTCTTCTAACAAGACCACCTGTCATTTTCACCATCTCCTCACCATGCCTTCTCTGCTCCACTCTTTCAGGTAACTGCACTGATCTTCCCTGCAACGTAAAGTCGCTCTACCTGTCTGCAATTTTCCCACCTGACTCCTCTTCATACCCTCTGGTAACTGCACTGATCTTCCCTGCAACCTAAAGTCGCTCTACCTGTCTGCGATTTTCCCACCTGACTCCTTTTCATACCATCTGGTAACTGCAAAGACTCCACTCTTAAACACTGGACTTCATTGCCAAACTGAACTTTAATTCTGCCTTACTAAGAATTCAAAACTACTGTCTATATTTGTTTATTTTGAAAGTGTCACTTATTTTGTATTATGCTGCCCTGAACAAGATCAAACATTTCACCTTATTCAGTTGCCCCCTCATGCACTGCAATCTGTCCAGGCCAGTTGTAAACCCCCCCCCCCCCCCTACAAGGCTGGTTTTATCAGCTTCTAATTGACTAATTTTGAATCACCCCCCACACTTTCCCAATATAAATGTAGGTCATTTCTTGGGACGGCTGGCCACTCCTGCACAAAGTGTAATCTGCCCCTATAAATCCCACTCCCGCCTTACCACCCTCACCCTCCTACTACTCCTAATGTCTGGTGATATTGCACCAAACCCCGGCCCCCCCACACCCAATTCCCACCCCCAAAATATGCTGACTACCTCCTCCAACAGTCGTAACCCCCACCTTCTCATCCCAATTCCCCTAATTCCACAAGTCGGCCCCCCTCTTTCATGTGCCCTCTGAAATGCCCGCTCAGTCTTCAACAAACTAGCCTCTATCAATGACCTTTTCCTCTCCAAATCCCTTAATCTATTTGCTATAACTGAAACCTGGCTCCAAGAAACTGACACTACCTCTCCAGCTGCCCTGTCCCACAGTGGCCTCCTTTGGACTCAATCCACCAGACCCAGTGGACGAAAAGGAGATGGCGTTGGACTTCTCCTCTCCCCACAATGCACCTTTCAGGTACTTCCTACACCTCCCTCTCTTTCCCCCTGCTCTTTCAAAATGCAATGCATTTGTCTTTTCTCTCCAGATTGTCTGAGGGTCGCAGTTATTTATCGACCTCCTGGACCACTGTCACGCTTTTTGGATGACTTCTCTGCATGCCTACCCTATTTTCTCTCATCTGAAGTACCTGCTATCATCCTAGGTGACTTTAACATTCCAATCAATGTTAATACTGCTACTACTTCTAAAATACTCAACCTAACCTCCTCTTTTAACCTAACACAATGGACACAAACCACCACTTACTCCAATGGTAACACACTCGACCTCGTATTCTCCCATCGCTGCACTCCCTGCAATTTCTCTAACACACCCTTTCCTCTCTCTGATCACAACCTTATACTTTTCACTCTCTCCTTGTCTCCTACATCCCATGTTGCCAACCTACAAACCACTACCCGCAGAAATCTTCGCAACCTCAACCCTTATCTTTTTCATTCTGCTACTGATGGCCTTTATGACAAAATCGCACCCCTGTCCTGCCCAGACCTAACCACTTCCATCTACAACAACACGCTGTCATCCTCCCTAGACATATTTGCTCCTCTTTCTACACGCAGAATAAGGCCCTGTCTGCCACAACCCTGGCAAACAGATGACACCAGAAGTCTTAAGAGACACAGCCGTGCTCTTGAGCGAGTGTGGCGTAAATCTAAGTCCCTGCAAGACTTTACCCTCTACAAATCTGCCCTTCTCAAATACAACTCCTGCCTCCACACTGCTAAACAAACCTATTACAACACTCTCATCAAAACCTTCTCATCCAAACCTCGTCAGCTCTTTTCTACCCTTAATTCCTTACTTCACCCCCCACTGCCTCCACCCACTAACTTGCTTACCACTCAACAGATTGCCAACCATTTCAATAGCAAAATTGACACAATTCGCAAGGAGATATCCAGCATTCAACTTCCTCCCTATCCCAACACAACAGGTCCAACACCACGCTCAATACTCTCCTCTTTTTGCCCAGTTACCACAGATGAAGTTAATAAACTCCTCTCCACGGCCCACCTCACTACCAGCTCCCTGGACCCTGTCCCCTCATAATTACTGCTACCACCTTCCCACTCTATCCTTAACTCCCTAACCCACATCTTCAACCTCTCCCTCTCCTTCGGCACCTTTCTTTCCCTGCTCAAACATGATCTGGTTACCCCATACTCAAAAAACCCTCACTAGACCCCACCTGTTTGAACAACTTAAGACCCATCTCCCTGCTCCCGTTTGTCTCCAAGCTCATCGAACGCCTTGTCCATGACCAAGTGAGTCGCTACCTCATGGACAACAACCTTCTCGACCCCCTACAGTCTGGCTTCGGCCCACAACATTCTACTGAAACTGCCCTACTAAAACTCACCAATGACCTACTAACTGCTAAAACCAACGGCCACTACTCCATACTCATACTTTTAGACCTCTCTGCTGCCTTTGACACAGTTGACCACCTGCTCCTCCTTAGTAAATTACGCTGCCTTGGCCTCTGCAAATCTGCTTTATCCTGGTTTTCCTCCTACCTATCTCAGCGCACTTTCAGTGTCACTTACAACTCCATCTCCTCTGCTCCCCTTCCTCTTTCTGTTGGGGTACCCCAAGGTTCTGTGCTTGGGCCCCACCTATTCTCGCTCTATACCTCTTCCCTGGGCCAGTTGATAAACTCCCATGGTTTCCAATACCCCCTCTATGCCGACGACACCCAGATCTCCTCAAAGATCTCCAACTTACTCAATGACATATCAGTATGGATGTCACACCACTTCCTCAAACTCAATCTTTCTAAAACTGAGCTTGTTATATTTCCACCTTCACAATACCTCCCTGTGACTTCACCATTAATATCAACAACAGAACCATTGGTCCCTCCACACATGCCAGGGTCCTGGGTGTAATCCTTGACTCTGACCTCGCCTTCAGCCCCCATATCCAATCACTGGCTAAATCCTGCCGCCTTCACCTCCGCAACATCTCCAGAATTCGACCCTTCCTGACTAATGACACCGCAAAGCAACTCGTTCACTCCTTGATTATTTCCCGCCTTGACTACTGCAACTCTCTCCTTAATGGCCTGCCCTTAAGCAGGATATCCCCCCTTCAGTCTATTATGAATGCTGCTGCCAGACTAATACACCTCACTAATCGTTCCATGACTGCTGCCCCTCTCTGCCAATCTCTTCACTGGCTTCCCCTACCCCACCGTGTAAAATTCAAAATGCTAACCATAACATACAAAGCCATCCACAACATCGCCCCCCATCTACATCACCAACCTCATCTGCAGATATTGCCCAAATCGTCCCCTCCGCTCCTCCGAGGACCTCCTGCTTTCTAGCTCCCTTGTTACCTCCTCTCATGCTCGCCTTCAAGACTTCTCCAGAGCCTTTCCCATCCTCTGGAACTCCCTGCCCCAATCTGTCCGCTCAGCCCCTACCCTGTCCACCTTTAGGAGTTCCATGAAAACTCATTTATTCAGGGAAGCCTATCCCACGTCCACCTAACTGTCCCCGAGCCACCCCCATCAAATCATTCTCTGCAGCTATTACCTTTTGTACCACCCTCCCTTTAGAATGAAAGCTCTACGCGCAGGGCTCTCCTGTACCTTTTGTATTGTACTGTAATTGTGTTGTCCCCCTATACATTGTAAAGCGCTGCGTAAACTGTTGGCACTATATAAATCGTGAATAATAATAATAATAATGTGTTTACATTAGAGGGCTTAAAGACTGCCAAGGTTCTGTGGCAAAAGAAACTAATAGGAAAAAACACAACGAATATCACTCTGTTGGGAACTTTGAAGATTAATTTTCCTGTAATGACTGTAGCTACAGAGATTAATGTTTTTTAAGTGTTTTTTCTTCTGCCAGTTTACAATAAGTATGTACTCCTGTCTTCTCAGTCTGGGTGATGTCAATACGACGAAACGCGTCAGGGTGGAACCATACGAGTTTAACACAGCAGGAGTGATAGGAGAAATAAGAGGAGAGGGACCGAGCCGGAAGACATCAGCGGGGAGTGATCCATTGCTGAGGGCGGTAGGACCATCCTTTAATCTAGCTGATCCTATCTGAGCCTATCTGACAATTCATGTATTGAATCCATGCTTTGAAAGTTTTAATGTTTGTGAGTGCAATGTTTGATGGTTTTTTAATTTAATAAAGCGCCTTGTTTGTTTAATGGAATTACACTATATGTGTTTTTCTTTGTAATTATCCTTCTTTCGGAGATCGAGTGGTATATGAAGGGGAAGGAAACCTGCATTTACACCTAACAGGATTTCTTGATAAGATCTGTGAAACCAGCTGAGTCTGGTAAGAGAAATACCTAAGGGGGTCTTCTCACTGGCACCGACTTTCCGCGGTGTTTGCATGTGTGCACGCGTGGAGGTGTATTCCGGACAATGGTGCAATGTATGTCAAGAGTTTAACGAACTATGTTGAATTACTGCGAGATTAATAGACTCACCATCAAGCGCTAAAATATTTTTTAGATGGACTTTTTTTAGATGGACATAGAATGAGACATAGAGTTTGTAATCTACTCAACATATATACATTGTGAATTTATATGATTATAAATATAATGAGGAAGGATCTTACCATTCATTGTACACTATTGTGATTGTCTATAATTAGACTATTATGCGCTGTTTTTGACTCTCTTTTGATGGATTGATTCATCTTCGGATGTGTTGATTTATTTTTATAGAGTTTTTTGCACAATGCGTAAAAACAAGTTGTAAACTGTATGTAAACTTGTTTTCACGCATTATTAAATCCTTATTTTCCACCATTTTACTAATTTTTGTCATCCTGAGCTTCATTTAAAGTCCCACTTTCTTCCTTTTTGCACCACCGCTGAACCGGTCTTCTGTCGCTGCCGCCTCTTCTTCCGACTTCGGGGGTCTGGTCCCCCTCTTCGGTTCTTCTTGCCGGGCCTCCACTCCTTCTTCCAGCTCTTTTACTAGCAGTGGCCCGGCCTTCTATCGTCGTCCCCACCCCCTTTCCTGACCGGCCGGGTTGTGTGCTCGGATAAGGGTCTTATATGGATCTTAGGGGGGACCCCCACGCAGTTTTTTCTGCGTAGGGCTTCCCCTTTAAGTCCATACCAGGTGACGGGACCAGCAACGTGTCAATCTTGCCGGCAAATGCAGCGACATTGACTTCCTTCGCTAGTCCCGGCTCAAAATGAACGGACTTACCTCCGTGTGTGGACAAGTCCGTTCATTTCAAAAGTACGGTGGACTCCCGCCATAGACTAGGTTCGCCGGAAAAGTCCGGTTGTGTGTGGGCAGGTCCGCTCGTTTCGGAAAGTCTGGCGGACCTCCGCTTCAAAGTCCGGCGGTTTGTCCGCCGGACAGTCTGATCGCGTGTACGAGGCATTTAGCCCCATTCACACCTGAGCATATCGTTTTTAGTCAGAAAGTCGCACAATTTTTGCCGCAATTTTAATGTGTTTTGACGCAATTTTGTAAAACTCAAAAGATCACCAATGTAAATAGCAGAAAAACGCCTGTAATGTGCCTAGAAAAAAAAAAAAATTCCAGAACTTGTTTGAGCTTCAGGCGTTTTGGAGCTTCTGGCTTCAAGCATTTTGGAGTGGAGATGTGAACCATCTCCATAGAGAATAATTGATTTTTCACCTCCAGCATTATGTAGCTTCAAGCTACAAAACGCTCAGGTGTGAATGGGGACTACGTGCTCTTAATTGAGACAAGTACACATAGTGGAGAATATGCTTTGTTCATATTTCATGACTGAGGCTTACAACCACTTTAATATTGAAGGCTATGTGCAAACTGCAGTAATGCATGGGAGGTGACAGATCACTGCAGTCACATCAGTAAAATATGTGATTGAGTATGTTCTAATAAATGCTCTACATCAGGGTTTCTCAACCAGGTTTCCATGGAACCCTAGGGTTCCTCTAGAGGCTGCAAGGGGTTCCTTGAGCAATGAGCAATTTCTGCTTCTCAGAAAAGTTCCCACTGACACCATTGATCTTTTTAGTTATTTGTAAGGGGGTAATTCCTCTCAATGACCACCAATGTAAGGAGCATTCTTCCCACTGAGCATCACACTAATGTATCATGAGCTGTAGATATAGTAATTGTTACCAGGGTTCCCTGAGACAGGAAAATTATTTTAAGGGTTCCTCTGTGTTGAAAAGGTTGAGAAAGGCTGCTCTACATGATCTTCATACTTTGCTACATGACCTTTTAAGATATGACTGATGAGATGCAAACAGAAGATATTTTACAACTGCATGTCAATAGTTCAATCTTGATGTGGGATGAGGTCACCTTACAGTGATAACTCATTTCTTGAACCCGGTGTACTTTGTCTTTATTCAACCGACTTCCTCATTATTATGTGAGTAGGGATGGGCCGAACACCCACCCCCCCCCCCTCCCCGATTTGGTTGCACCAGAACATGCGAACAGGCAAATTTGTTCAAACACGCGAACACCATTAAAGTCTATGGGACACGATCATGAAAAATCTAAAGTGCTAATTTTAAAGGCTTAAATGCATGGTATTGTCCCAAAAAGTGTTTGGGGACCTGGGTCCTGCCCCAGTATGCCTGTGAAGGCGCACATGTTTCCCATGTTAAGAACAGTCTGACAGCAAAATTACATTTCTAAAGGAAAAAGTCATTTAAAACTACTTGCGGCTATAATGAATTGTCGGTCCAGCAATACACATAAAAGTTCATTGATAAAAATGGCATGGGATTTCTGCACAGGGGAACCCCCAACCAAAAAAAAAAAAAAAATGGGGTCCTCTCAAATTCCATACCAGGCCCTTCAGGTCTGGTATGGATAATAAGGGGAACCCTGTGCCAAAATTAAAAAAAAAGAGTGGGGTCCCCCCAAAAATCCATACCAAACCTTTATCCGAGCATGCAACCTGGCAGGCCGCAGGAAAAGAGGGGGGAGGAGAGAGCGCCTCCCCTCCTGAACTGTACCAGGTCACATGCCCTCAACATTGGGAGAGTGCCTTGGGGTAGCCACCAAAACACCAAAGCTCTTCTCCCCATCAACATGTCCCCATGGGGAGAAAGGCCTCAGCCCCACAACCCTTATCCTTATGTGGTTGTGGGGGTCTGCAGGCGGGGGGTTTATCGGAATCTGGAAGCCCCCTTTAACAAGGGGACCCCCAGATCCCACCCCCCTGGTAATGTGGTACAAAAAAAAAGACAAGAGACGGTTTTTGACAATTCCTTTATAAATTTCTTCTTCTTCTTCCGCTTCTTCCTCCGGTCTTCTTGTCTGGCATCTTCTTCTCCTCTTCGTCCTCCGCAAGATCCGCCTCAGAGGGAGTCTTCCGCTGTGACGCTTCTGTTGAGGTGACAGTTCTTATATAACAGAGGGCAGGGCCACCCGGTGACCCCGCCCCCTACAAGGCACGGGAACTTCCCTATGGCTTTCCCCGTGTTGTCAGAGGGGGTCGGGGTCACCCGTTTACATAAAGTTATCCTTCCTATCTGGGAAGGGATGAGGAAGTGTGAAACCTGTATTTTACAAATAGAAAAACATGGCCATTGTTTTTTTTATACATAGTACTTTAGCAAATCTAGTATTCAGATTCAAATTCAGGCTAATTAAAAAGAAAAAAATAATCCAGATAAAATTACATTTAAAAAGCAGCTCTGGCTGCAATACTATTTCTGGCTCTTTGCCCAAAAGTACTTTTTCACATTAAATGTTGCTGCTTTTCCACATGTAGCAATAACCCCCGAAGGAGCTGCTGGTTATTTTTGGGCTTACCGTTACCTGTCGTTCTCCTTGTTTCACGTCTAGCGGATATCCCGTGGTAGATGGCCCAGTAACTTGAGACTGACAATAGATCCACTTGAATGGATTTTATTTGCAAAAACTCACACCATTGAACAGTCTTTCAACTTGGGATCAGAGGGTTGCAAAGGAAAGTTCAGGTACTCTCAATGTCAAAGTCTAAAAACGCTAAAGAACTTGCTTACTTTGACTGCATCCAGAGAATAGCCATTCACAGCTGGATGAACACTCAGGTTGGACAGTCCCTCTCTCACAAGGCCTAGCAGCCAACCAGGTGTTTACACAGGAACAAAGTCTTTGTCACAGACGTTGTTGCAGAACACGTAGGGAAACTAAGCTGTAGAACACTTGTAGGATACCTGGATTTTTCAGCCTACTTGGCGATATCCACAAGACCGGATTCTCTCGGTTACTTCAGCCCTTCCAGGCTCTTGTTAAGAAAACCAACCCATATGTTGTGTTTTTCTAAAGAGTCCTCCCCTGGAATGCTCGATGTATACTGGGTCTCTCCCGAACCGGAGACAGCACCCATCCACCTCAGAATCCTTCCTTAGTTCCCTTGCCTTGGGCTAGCCAGCCCAGAGGCATCAAAGTTGGGTGGATCCGCACCCCAGGCCATAGCCTTCCTGGGGGCTGGTCAGGAGGACCAGGACCATGTAATCAGCACAGCATACTGGACCGGAAACCCTGAACCACGTGACTTCCATGTCTTAAATACCCTCTCCCACAGGGCACAACGAGAGGGCCACTCCCACTGACCTGGCTCCAAAAGAGAGTAACCTAAGCGCCTGACCAGACCATAGTTCCACGTCTGCCACCAGAGACAGTGGCCCCCTGTGGCTAGGCTGAACATCTCACAGTCCAGTCAGACTGACACAGAAGTCAAATTTAGACAAATAGGCCCAAACCAAACTGTGGTTTGGGTAAAGTTTTAACTTTGAAAAACATAGCGTGTGCTCTTCAGGAGCCCGGCGCTACACACTTAAAGCAGAGCTAAAGTCTCTCAGTCATCATTAACTATTTCTAATCCTTATGGTGTTAGCATTAGTAAATAGATAGAAAGGTGTATTATATTTATCTGTTTTAAATAATTCTCAGCTAAGCACACCATCCTGTCTGCATGCCTGAGCTAAGGGAAGATGAATTCTAGGAAGTGAGACCCGGTTCACAACTATTTTATAGTGCGTTTTCAGTTTCAGAGAAATACACTACAGTCCATTTAACATGGTTTTCTATGGATCACGTTCACATCTGTGCATTTTATGGAAAGGACCAGGGACTTTTTTCTGGCTTTTGCTTCCATAGACTTCAATTGATCAAAAACATATAGTGAAAAAAATGCAAAATGCACCTGGAATATGTAATCTGCAACCTGCATAGGTGCGAACCAGACTTAAATTCTAAATTAACCCCTTCCCTGCCCCTTCCCTTACTACATCTCATAAAATTGAATTTATTCTTGGCACTATATGCATTACATTAATTTAATCCTTTAATGTCTATTAATAACTCTTTAGATTTAGATTGAAAGACAGTATACAGCTTAAATCCCTTAGATCAAGACATACTATTATAATGATTGCTATTATTATTATTATCATTATAATCAAATATTATCATATTTCTAATTGAATTGAATTTATAGATTGGTTTACTATAATATGGGCAATTAGCATGATCCAATTTTCCCACCGGCCATCCCGTTTGGATCTGACTTCCATTAGGAATTAACCCCAGTAAGTGTATTTCATCATGAATGGATGACTGTATAATGTTGCGTTTAAACCGTCCAACCTTAAAGACCAGGTGAGCACATGTAGTCCAAGTTGTCATCATTCTATACTATATAATGTAAAAATTCTCTTTTCTTTTTTTCTTATTTTTGTTAATGAATTTATAAATGTATGTTTGACATTATACTAATGACATATTTGTCTTGTGTTACATAGATGAAGTCATAGATGTATGCGGTGTCCTGATGAAGCATTTTGCGAAACATGTTAGCCACCCCTGCATATCTACGCATCTGATTTCACACATCAAGCATCAATTGACGGTCTAAAATATGTATTATAGCTGTGTTGTTTTTACCACATACTATTTAATGAAATAAACTTACATTTTCTTAAACAAATCATTGTTTTTGGTGCTTACCTTAATAACAGACATACTATCTCAAATTAAAATCCCATACTCTTTGAGAGAGCTTTCTCTTTCCTTTTTTGCCTTTTACAGTTATTAGGGATGTTGAGAATTCTGTCTGTTTCTGGAAACTATTCAACCATTATATATATATAATCAGTGACTATTTTTAGCTCTGATCGCTGTATAAATGTCAATGTTCCCAAAAATGTGTCAGAAGTGTCCGATCTGTCTGCTGCAATGTCGCAGTTCCACAAAAAAAATCGCTGATCACCACTATTACTAGTAAAAAAATAATAATAATAATAAAAATGCCATAAATCTATCCCCTATTTTGTAGACGTTATAACTTTTGCGCAAACCAATAAATATACAACTTTTTTTTTTTTTATCAAAAAAAGTGTAAGAATATATATTGGCCTAAACTGATGAAGAAATTATTTTTTTACAATTTTATGGATATTTGTTATAGCAAAAAGTAAAAAATATTGTTTTTTTTTCTAAATTTTGGCTCTTTTTTTTTCTCCGATCGGCAGGAGGGCTCTGTGATTAGCCCTCCTGATCCCATGACGGCCGTGTCCAATCACAGCCGTCATGTGATGTAAACACAGAGCCGGTTTCTAGGCAATCGGCTCTCCTCTCCTCACACAATAGTTGTAGGTGAGGAGAGGAGAGCAGATCGCTGCAGCCAGCTGGTGATCAGTGAGTATGAGCTGTTTTTTACAGCTTTTTACTTACTGATCACCAGTCTAGTGTCATCACACAGTGTAAACACACAATGTCCCCAAAACACATGTCCCCAAATAATAAAAACACCTGTCCCCCACATATGTCTCGGTAAAATCACATGTCCCAATGATTATCTGCACACATGTCCGTGATCACCTGCGCACATCTGTACATGATCATTTGCGTACATATGTCCGTGATCACATGAACCAATTATTATACACTTAAATAATTTTTTTTTACCAAAAACATGTAGCAAAATACATTTTGGCTTAAATTTATGACACAATTCTATTTTATTGGATTTCTTTTAAAATAGAAAGAAGAAAATATTTTTTTTTCCAAATTTCTGCTCTTTTTTTGGCTTTTATCACAAAACATTAAAAATGGAGTCATGAATAAATACCAAAAGAAAGCTCTATTTGTGTGAACAAAATGATAAAAATTTCATTTGGGTACAGCGTAGCATGACCGCGCAATTGTCATTGAAAGTGCGAGAGTGCTGAAAATTGGTCTGAGAAGGAAGGGGGCGAAAGTGCCCGGTATTGTAGTGGTTAAGTTCTGCTTTAAATGTTGGCTATTGCCATTCAACCCACTTCCTGTGAACCCAAAGTGTCAAGAACTCCCCCAACACACACACATACTGAATAAGTCAGCCATCCACTCCGGGTTTACAAGAGAATGTTAGGGGGTGTCAGGTCATTCAGGACCCAACCACTGCTAAGGGAGTACGAGGGCTCATGATGTCAGTGGGCCTAAGACATCTCGATGAAAGGTATGTACTAGAATTGGGCCTTAAAAATGGTATATGTTTGTGTTTAGCTTGAAGTTGCTCCAGTTTTCCTTTTCTCTGTAATGTGCTTATTAGGCTTTGTGCAGATGGGTGTCAATATCAAGAGTTTAGCCTGCAACTCAACAGCTCATTAAACATGAAAAGCTTTAATTCTCAATGGTAATCCTTGACACAGAACACTGTTCAAGTAGCTCCTTGCCAGGATGCATTCAATTATATGGAACATGCACACACAGACACTTGAAATAACCATCATACTCCCTTCATTTCAACCAATTGGAGGACATTTAAGAATTTTTAAGAGTTTGAAAGGCATTTTATAAGTATTCTTTAAAGAGTTTATCCTCTGCCACGCTTGTGAGTAATAAAGTATATAATATATAAAATTAGAGTTAAGCCACCACTTTCTGCTATCTCCCACGAATACCTATTGCCGCAATTTAATTGTGTAGCAGAGATAATGCTTTTCTTTCACAGGCTTGAAAGTAGAACGAGATGAACCCCTTCACAATCACTCATTTATGAGTTTTTTTATAGCAATTATTTACCGTTCTACATCAGTGACAGCCCGTCCATCAGGGGCACATGAGCTCCGCCCCCCTATCCATGCATCCGGCCCCTGATCTACATACAGGGCGCTGGACCATGTATTTCAATGGGGGGGGGGGGGGGGGGTTTGAAGCATGTGATTAGAGACAGAGGCTATAATAGGCTTCAAAAAAGGGTGGGCCCCGAGCCCTCCCAGTTGCGTGAGAATAGCGGATAAATATTCGCTATGCTCACACTGATTCTCCTCCCAGCTAATCAGGAAGCGAATTGTGAGACCCGTTTCCTGATTGGCCGAAAGGAGAAGCAATGTTATTAGCCGGGAAGGAGGAGGAGAGAGGAAATGGGCGGTCTGGAGAGAAGCAAGGGGAAGACTAACGGACCCACCAGCCTCCACTCCAGGGATGGCCAGTCCTATTAACTTATCTACAGACGGTCGGCACATATTTGAGCTTCAGTCTAAATTGAAATATCTAGGTGTAATATTTGATGCTAGTTTAACCTTTGATCCACACGTACAAAATGTTGTCAGAACATCTCTCTTCGACCTGAGACACATTGCTGCGTCCGATGCTATCATACACTGCAGCTGAAAAGATGATCCATACATTTGAGTTCTCCCGACTTGACTACTGCAATGCTCTGCAATGCTCTACGCTCTGGTGTACCTAAATCCACCATTAATTGACTTCAATATGTTCACTAGGGATGAACCAGAACTTTCGAACGGACCCCAAATTCGAACGAACGTTAGAACCCCATTGAAGTCTATGGGACTCGAACGTTCGAAATGAAAAGTGCTAATTTTAACGGCTAATATGCAAGATACTGTCCTAAAAAGGGTTTGGGGACCTGGCTCCTGCCCCAGGAGACATGGGTCAATGCCTAAAATGTTTTTAAAAATGGCCGTTTTGGCGGGAGCACTGATTTTAATGACGATTAAAGTGAAAAAAAAAAAGTGAAATATTCCTTTAAATATGGTGCCTGGGGGGTGTCTGTAGTATGCCTGTGAAGTGCCACTTGTTTCCCGTGTTTAGAACAGTCCCTGCACAAAATGACATTAAACGGAAATAACACCATTTAAAACTGCTTGCGGTTTTAATGTTATATCTGGTTCCTGCAATATGGTTGAAAATCATTGAGAAAAATGGCATGGGTAGCCCTCCCTGCCCATTACCAGCCCCTTTAGGTCTTGTACGCATATTAAGGGGAACCCCGTACCCATATTAAAAAAAGGAAATGCGTGTGGCCCCCAGGCCCTATATACTCAGAACAGCAGTATACAGGTGGTGCAAACAAGACAGGGACTGTGTAGGTTTGTTGTGTTAAGTTGAATCTGTTTGTAATTTTCAACTGGTACATTTTTAAAGTGTAGCTCCAGTCAAAAAAACGATTTTTAAGCTTTTTGGAAAACATAGGGAAGGGTTATCACCCCTGTATAATTTGTTTTGTCGTCCATCTTTTTTCATCTCACTTGCTGTTGTCTCCTTCCGTTTGCAAGTAGGAGATGTTTGTAAATTGGATGTTTGAAAGTAGGGGCCTGCCCTATATGCTCTGCAGAAATGGCAGAACAAGGTGTTGGTTTTGCCACAACATTGTAAGCCCTCAAAGTGACTCTTGGTGGGCGCTGGAGCGCCCTGCTGTGAACGATTATATCAAGAATTGTAATTACATGCCATTGTTGAACAGTGGTAGAAAAATTGACCTTTGGTGGTTGTGATGCTGGTGCCACAACACTATAAGTCCTCACCGTTACTCTGGGTGGGCACAGGAAGGGGCCCTCCTGTGAAATATTATATCAAGAATTGTGAATACATGTCCCTGTTAAACAGGGGCAGAAAAATTTGGCCTTAGGCACTGCTGCTGGTGCCACCACACTGCAACCTCTTCCATATACTCTAGTTTTATTGCAGGAATTAGCCCTGCTGCAAAGCATTGCATCAAAAATTGTACTTAAACGCCCCTGTTAAACAGGGGCAGAAAAATTGGGCTGATGGCATCAACCAGAACCAGAAATGTTCTTCCAACATATCAGCGGAGGAGGAAGAGGATAGACAATCAACATAACAGGACAGTCACTCAGCATCAGCATAGGCAGTCTTGAAGGGATGTGGTATTTCAAAAAAAATTATTCGGTTACATCAGCTTCAGGTGCTTGGTAGCTGTGGGTGATCCAAGACTGATTCATCTTGATGAAGGTCAGTCGATCAACTGATTCGGTGGACAGGCGCACCCTGTGATCAGTAACAAAGCCACCAGCAGCACTGAAGGTGCGTTCCGAAAGAACGCTGGATGCAGGACAGGCCAGTAGCTCAATTGCATACTGTGCAAGCTCTGGCCAGTGATCCATCCTCAAGACCCAGTAAGCTAGAGGATTTTTGGTGGGAAAGGTGTCCAAGTCTGACCTTGCCCCTAGGTATTCCTGCACCATGTAAATCAGACGCTGGCGATGGGTGCTGGAACCGATCATACCTTGGGGCTGCGGACTAAAAAATTGTCTGAAAGCATCAGTCAGACGGCCACCTTCTCCACCGCTCCTTCTGACCGATGCCTCAGCAACACGTTGTCCAGGACCAGGAGTTTGTAACCTCCCAGTTTCTGTGAACGCGTTGCACAGACCTTTCTGCAAGGCCTCACGGAGATGTCTCATCCTCTGCTCCCTCTGCGATGGCAAGATAAGGTCGGCAACCTTACTCTTGTAGAAAAAAGAAAGAACTGCGCTAACCACGAATACCCAATGTGAGTAGGGTATGTATATGTGCCAGACCCACGATATGGGTCTTAGTATCTTAATGTCTCCAAGACCACCTCCAAACTATAATGCAAACCATATACAAATAAGTGCAATTTAAATATAAAAACAAACCATAAATGCGTGTCAAGATTGTGAGTTCACCAAACACAATATGAGTATATCAAACTCAGTGCATATACCTCTAGAGAATAAAAAGTTAAAAAAATAGAATAGAATATGAAAAAAAATGTTTGCAATTTTTTTACATAAATGAACTATCAAGAAAAAAGATTGTATTAGAGACACTCTATATAATGTCCATATAGTCATGTGTCAAAAAATAATAATAGAATGTCCATAAACAAACACCAGTGAAGTAAAGCTTCAAGTGGAGTACAGCAGTGAAGGACAAACTTCAAACAGCTGAGTTATAAGTACACAAATTAAATCTTCTCCAAAGATGTACTGTGCTTTTCCCAACACCGAATGAGTGAATTGGCTCCTTACCAGATCCAAGCGACCCCCCGTTACAGAGGGTCACCACAAGCGACAATAGTCAAAGGATATCCGGATAGCGATTCCTCCTCAAGCGATCCTGAATCTTTCACGCGATAGGGTTATGGCTGTTATTCCACATATCACTCCCAACTCAACGTGGTATCACATAGGGAAAAACAAAGGCTCCAGATAGTGTAAAACCAAATGACTTTAATTTGCAAAAACGAATGTATACACTTACATAAAAGACTTTAAAAGCAGGTTCAAAACAGAAGCGTGCACCGGCCGGATGCACGCCAACGCAGAGACCGACTCGTCCTTCCTGGTCCAAAAAGAACGAACACGACTGGGGTGACGTCGACACGTTCGCACCGCCCTACGCGTTTCGTAATAATTTACGTCGTCCAGGGGCACGGGCGGCGTGCGACGTCACCCCTTTTATAACCATCAACTTAACCAAGCCTCGCTTTGGGTCAGCGGCCATCTTAGATATCACTTAAGCATTAGGAATCAATGACCATGGGCCAAGCCTCACTATCAATCACGAACGTCAGATGTGCGTATCCGCAGCGAACGTCCTATGATTGTAGACCATACCTCGTTTCCATACGAACGTCATATGGTCATAAACCAAGCCTCACTTCCAGGTAATAACCCTATTGGAAGAGAGACGTGGCAAATACCCTCATTTTAAAATACCCTTCCTATGTCCAGAAATAGGGCATAGTGTAGGTCAAAAAGGAGGGTAGACTAAAATAAAAAATCAATAAAAGGAAGAATAATAATAAATAATAATAAAATAAAATAAAAAAATGAAATGAAGTAAAATATCGCAAATTGGTATAGAGATACACCAAAAAATTATGCGTTTCTTGATGTATTTGTATGTCCATCAAATTCAGTTAAGAACTGGGGCTACTGTAAACATGTATTTCAAATACCTTACTGACTCGCGTATTCCCCAGAGATTAGCCTAGGGCATCCCAAACAAATATCAAGGAATGCAATTAAACGTGAGTCCCCACATCTAGAGGGCCGCCAAACCCAAAGCCAGGCCTGCCATCCAAAAGGGGCCAAAAAGGAGAAAAACAAGGATATGTTCTACAATAATATGTACCAAAATAAAACAGCAAGAAAAAAGTACAGTAAAATGGTATTTCACAGAAACTGATACAAGAACCATGGTAAAGAAGCATTATATCAAACAGGTCACCTCAAGAGTTATTAATAAAGGCATTTACATCGGTGTCCACATTAAGGCCAAACGGAACATATGTTTTTAATTTATGGATCCAGGCCATTTCGAGCTTGGATATTTCCCTAACCAGGGACCCTCCCCTCCAGTGGGGCCTATATTTGTCTAAACCGACAAATAGGGTGCCTGATGGGTCTCTCTTATGTGTCTGGTCATAGTGTCTGGACACAGGGTGTTTATCAAACCCACGTCTGATGTTGCCTATGTGTTCGTTCAACCTGACGCGGAGTGCCCTCTTGGTCCGCCCTATATATTGGAGGCCACAAGGGCACTGTAAAAGGTAAACCACAGCCTCCGAAGAGCAAGTAATGAAAGACTCTATTTCGTATGTTCTAGAGGTGCTTGAGGATGCAATGCTAGAGATCTTAGAGCCCCTATGTGAATTCAGGGTACAAACCTGACAGTTCTTACATTTATAGTAACCAATTAGATTTTGAAAGAAACATCTATTGGCCCTAGGCGGGTCTTGTACACTGGGGGCAATCTTGTTTCCCAGTGAAGAGGCCCCTTTAAAAATTATTTGGGGTTTAACAGGTAGAATTGGGTTCAAAACATGGTCACTAGTGAGTAAGTGCCAATGTTTTTGAATCAAATTTCTTACACCGCGATGTTGGACTGAGAAAGTCGTAACAAACGGTACACCACCCTGTATGTTAGCCCTAACACTTTGTCTATCTGCCAGTAGTGAAGATCTATCTCTAGTCCGGGCAGTCTTCATGGTTGCATCAAGGGAAACGGGATCGTATCCCTTTTCCAGAAATCTACCTGCCAAAATCGCTGCCTGTTCATCATATTTTGCAATGTCCGAACAGTTCCGTCTGAGGCGTAAAAATTGCCCCAGGGGAACAGCTTTTAGCCAAGGTTGAAAATGGCAACTGTCGGTAGGGATGTACGAGTTCCTATCGGTGGATTTAAAATATGTGGATGTGATGAACTCATCTCCAACCCTCCTGATATTAAGATCAAGGAAATTGACCTCATCCTGGCTGGCCTCAAAGCTAAATTTGATCCCGCTATTGTTTTCATTTAAACTAGCCATGAACGACCGCAAATCTGGCTCTGTTCCTTCCCAAAGGAGGAGGACATCATCGATATACCTTACTCTTGTACCGTGGATCAAGGAGAGTGGCCAGCCAGTAATGGTCCCTCTCCTTGATCCGAAGAATACGAGGATCCTTCCGCAGGCTTTGCAGGATCAGGGAGGCCATGCAGCGTAGGTTAGCTGAGGCATTCGGTCCGGAGTCCTCTGGGTCACTAAGGACAACATGATCTGCAGCTACCTCCTCCCAGCCACGTACAAGTCCACGTGTTTCTTGGGACTGTAAATCATCCCTACAAGACTGCTGCTGCTGCTGCTGATGCTGATGCTGAGTGCCAGCCTCCACCTCCATGCTGACACAATCATCCTCCTCCTCCTCTTCCTCCTCCTCATCCTCTTCCTGTGTGATGGGTGGCACAGCAGGAACACTGTCTGGATAAAGGGGGCCTTGAGAGGCAAGGAAGTCCTCCTCTTCCTGCCTCTGTTCTGCCTCAAGTGCCCTGTCCATTATTCCACGCAGCGTATGCTCCAAGAGGTGGACAAGAGGTACAGTGTCACTGATGCATGCACTGTCACTGCTCACCATCCTTGTGGCCTCCTCAAACGGTGACAGGACAGTGCATGCATCCCTGATCATGCCCCACTGGCGTGGTGAGAAAAAACCAAGCTCCCCTGACCCTTTCCTGGTGCCGTAGTCGCACAGGTACTCATTGATGGCCCTCTGCTGCGTGTGCAGCCGCTGCAGCATGGCCAATGTTGAGTTCCATCTGGTGGGCATGTCACATATAAGGCGGTTCTTGGGCAGGTTCAACTCCTTTTGGAGCTCAGCCAGCCGAGCACAGGCATTAAATGATCGGCGGAAATGCACACAGACTTTCCTGGCCTTCTTCAGGACATCCTGTAAGCCGGGGTACCTGCCCAAGAACCGCTGCACCACCAGGTTAAGGATGTGAGCTACACAGGGCACATGGGTCAGTTGTCCCTGTCGGAGGGCGGAGAGGAGGTTGGTGCCATTGTCGCAAACCACCATTCCTGGCTTAAGCTGGCGTGGCGTCAACCACCTCTCGGCCTGCCCCTGCAGAGCTGACAAAACATCCGCCCCAGTGTGGCTCCTGTCCCCCAAACAAACCAGCGCAAGCACGGCATGGCATCGTTTTGCCTGCGTACTTGCGTAGCCCCTGGAACGCCTACGGAGCACCGCTGGTTCTGAGGACAGAGCACTGGAAGAGGCCATGGAGGAAGAAGAAGAGGAGGGGGTGGAGAAGAGAGGTGTGTCACAACCAATAGTTGCATTTTGGAGGTGTGGTGGCGGAACAACCTCCAACACTACTGCACCTTGTCCTGCATCCTTCCCAGCTGCCAGAAGAGTGACCCAATGGGCCGTGAAAGACAGGTAACGTCCCTGTCCATGCCTGCTGGACCATGAGTCAGCGGTAATATGCACCTTACCGCTGACCGCCCTGTCCAGCGAGGCAAGGACATTGCCTTCCACATGCCGGTAGAGAGCCGGAATTGCCTTCCGTGAGAAAAAGTGGCGTTTGGGGACCTGCCACTGAGGAACCGCACATTGTACAAACTCACGGAAGGGGGCCGAGTCTACCAACTGAAAAGGCAGAAGTTGAAGTGCTAGCAATTTAGCCAAGCTAGCATTCAACCGCTGGGCATGTGGATGGCTGGGAGTGAACTTCTTCCGCCGGTCCAGCAGCTGGGGCAGGGACATTTGCCTGCTATAATCAGACGTGGGTGTACCGCTAGCAGAGTTCCCGGAAGCACTTGGCTGTGACACACCTAATTCTACACCTTTATTCCTCTCAGAGCAGGTTTCAGAGAGGACTGAAGGTCTAGTGGGGTTGGAGATGTCAGCTGATGAGGAGCAAGGAGAGGTCCGCTTTGTTCTTTGGTGTGGGTCTTTGAAGTACGCTTGCCAATGAGCTGCATGGCAGGTCAACATATGTCTGGTCAAGCATGTGGTGCCCAAGCGGCTGATGTTTTGGCCACGTGAGATACGCTTGAGACATATGTTGCAAATAGCAGTGGTGCGATCTGATGCACTCGTCTCAAAAAAGGCCCACACCAAAGAACTTTTAGAATAACGCGCAGAGGCAGCGCTCTGCACAGGCGGAGCTCTGCGGTGTGATTCAGTCGGTGTGCTGCCCCTAAGCTGGCCCCCGGAGGGCATCCTGCCTCGTTGGACATGTGCCTCCTCCTCCTCCTCCTCCTCCTCCCTCCTTCCAGGCACCCACGTGGAGTCAGTGCCCTCATCATCCCCTCCCTCTTCATCGCTGTAGCAAACCTGGCAGTATGCTGCAGCTTGTGGAACATGACTGCCAGATTGCTGTCCTTCTTGAGCATCCCCTCTCTCTGCGCTCACGCTACTGCCTTCCTCTAGCTGAGTGTCATCATCAGAGCCCACAAAACACTGGGCATCCTCCTGGAGCATGTACCCAACACTGTGCTCAAAGAGTTCAGGAGACTCCTCAGGAGGACGTGGTGGGTCTAGGGAAGGAGTCACTGATGATGACATTGAGAGGAGGGAAGACGATGCGTTGGCTGCTGCTTTGCTACTACCCTGAGACTGGGTGAGAGAGGATGAGGAGGATGAAGAGGGCTTGGTCATCCACTCTACCAAGTCGTTGGCATGTTGCGGTTCAACATGTCCAGCTGCTGAAAAGAAGGACAAGCATGTCCCATGGCCACGTGCTGATGACAATGCACCGCGTCCACGACCAGCACTGTTGTCTCTAGACACAGAGCCTGCTTGCCCTCTTTTATCGGCTCGCGCCTGTCTGCCTCTCCTTGCTGGCCTTCCAGACATGGTAATGGCCTGAAGGGAGTTGGGTAAAACAGCAGTTGGGTAGTGTATATTGTGCTGGAGGCACACAACACCCACTAACTCCTGCAGATGCCTTTATTATAGAACACCAGAGATAAAGGGGTATATACAGATGTATACTGTGCTGTGCTGGAGGCACACACAACTTCCAATAACTCCTGCAGATGGCAAGTGGGCTCAAATAGAGAACAGCTATGTAGGTGGATATAGCGGTATGTACTGGGTACAGAGCACGCAGACAGCACGCACAAGCTCCTAACACTACTGACTGCAAGCTCTATTATTAAAGATAGATCACTAGCTATATAGGTGAGGTGAATATAGCGGTGTATACTGCGGTCAGGGCACACAGACAATAACCAGAGAACACCAGAGATAAAGGGGTATATACAGATGTATACTGTGCTGTGCTGGAGGCACACACAACTTCCAATAACTCCTGCAGATGGCAAGTGGGCTCAAATAGAGAACAGCTATGTAGGTGGATATAGCGGTATGTACTGGGTACAGAGCACGCAGACAGCACTATCTCCTAACACTACTGACTGCAAGCTCTATTATTAAAGATAGATCACTAGCTATATAGGTGAGGTGAATATAGCGGTGTATACTGCGGTCAGGGCACGCAGACAATAACCACTACACAACAGCAAGATAGAAAATCGGCCGAAAACGATCGGTGTGTACTGTGTTGAAGGTACACAGAACACCCACTGCTTCAGACGCCAACACATTACACGAGGCCGCCGCGATGGCGGCTTTATATAGTGTGGGGCGTGCACTACACAGCCTGAGCTATGATTGGCCACAGGCATCCTGCCTGTGGTCAATCATGGCTCTCCTCGCTGCTGGCGCTGCGATTGGCCAAGCATGCGGGGTCACAGTGCATGCTTGGCCAATCATGAGCCAGCAATGCACTGCACCATCGCAGTGCATTGTGGGCCGTGAGCGCCACGCGAATTTGACCCGAACGGACCAAAATGTTCGGATTTCGCCGAACGGACGAACAGCCAATGTTCGAGTCGAACGTACGTTCGACTCGAACACGAAGCTCATCCCTAATGTTCACATTTCTGCAGCCAGAATCCTGACTAGGTCTGGTACAAGTGACCATATTGTAAGACAATAGCAAAAGAAAGGCACACCGACCTAGTGCATTACCAACATACATTTTATTCCAATTAAAAACAACAATGGTTGTTCTCACATACAAATGTAGTATAAAGGCATAACACAGAGCAAGCTGATGCAAGCAGTCACTCTCAGGTCAGGAGTGAAGAGCAGATATTGCCAGAAGACCAGGTGGTGTTAGGACTGAATCAGCCTTTATACTATATTGCTATTGTCTTAGCCCTTGTACACACGGTCGGACATTCCGACGGAAAATGTCCGATCGGACCGTGTTGTCGGATAATCCGACCGTGTGCGGGCTTCATCAGACTTTTTGCCGTCGGAATGTCCGACCAACAAAGTTTGAGAGCTGAATATAAAAATTTTCCGACAACATGATCCGATCGGACTTTGTCCGATCATTTGTAGAGAATTCCGATCGGACAAAGTGCCACGCATGCTCAGATCAAATTCCTAGACCAAAGCTATTGGTAACTAGCCTGAACGTAGTCCCATCATAACTAAATTACGTCATCATGTTATGTACGATCGGATTTTCCAACAACTTTGTCCGACTGTGTGTATACAACACCAGTTTCGGACAAAATCCGATGGATTTTGTTGTCGGAATGTCTGACCGTGTGTACAAGGGATAATATTTCTAAAGGATACCCATTGTCTCAAGGAGGGCAGCAAGGCCATTTACACAGAAATAAGCTATCTGTACTATGCATACTCTGGCCCACTACTTTAGTACAGGAGTATTGCTTTGAGACAAGTGATCATATTACCCCTATGCTGGAGTCCTTGCACTGGCTACCCGTAAGGTTTCGCATAGCCTTTAAGACAGTGGCGGCTGGTTGTTTTTGTTCGGGAAGGGGAATGCGGAAAACAACCACCCCCCCCGGTTGGTCGGCAATGGCTCCTATGTACTCTCCTCCGTGGCTTCAGCAGTGGGCAGAGGCTCCTGTGTCCTCTCCTCCTCGGCAATTGGTGGGTCATGGGCAGTGGCTCCTGTGTCCTCTCCTCCTTGGTTTCGGTGGCGGGCAGCAGGTGGCGGTTCCTGTGTCCTCTCCTTCATGGCTTCAGTGGCAGCCAGCATGCGGCGACTCCTGTGTCCTCTCCTCCTCGGCTTCATGGCAGGCAGTGGGCAGCAGCTCCTGTGTCTTCTACTCCTTGGCTTCGGTGGCAGGCAGCGGGCAGAGGCTCCTGTGTCCTCGGCTTGGGTGGTGGGCAGGGGCTCCTGTGTCCTCTCCTCCTCAGCTTTGGCAGCAGGCGTGTTGCGAGCAGTGGCTCCTGTGCCATCTCCTCCTCAGCTTTGGCAGCGGGCAGGTTGCAAGCAGTGGCTACTGTGTCCTCTCCTCCTCAGATTCAGCAGCGGGCAGGTTGTGGGTAGTGTCTCCTGTGTCCTCTCTTTCTCGGCTTCAGAGGAGCATAGCGGCTCCTGTGTTCTCTCCTCCTCAGCTTCAGCGGCTTCCGCCGTGTGACTCCTCCCTTCTCCTCCTAGGTGTCCAATAGGATCCTTTCAGCCAAACGGGTGACAGGTCTCAAGACCTGCTTTCTTTTTGGCCGGGAGGAGGACCAGTGTGGCGATAGTGAAAATTAATTCGCTATTGTCATACAACTGGGTGGGTTCGGAGTGCAGTGATCTGCGCCAGGAGCCCGCCCTTTTTCAAAGTTCATTAATTACATGCTTCAAAAAAAAAAAAACACACACCCCGCCATTGGAATCTATGCGTCCGGCACCCTGTATGTAAATCTGGGGGTCGTACGCATGGATGGGGGCAGCTGCGCCCATGCGCCCATAATGGATGGGCCGCCGCTGCTTTAAGATCCTCTTGCTCACCTATAAGGCTCTTCATGGCTTGGCAGCCCATTATCTCTCAGAATTTTTATCAACTTACTTGTAGCCTCCGCTCCTCAAATTTTGGTTGGCTGCGTGTCCCCCTACTCACCTACACTCAATGGGGGACAGGGCCTTCTCCTGCTATGCTCCAAAACTCTGGAATTCACTTCCTAAGAACATCAGAGAGTCTTCTTCTCTAAACTTATTCAAATCAAATCTAAAAACATTTTTCTTTAGACAAGCTTTCATTTAATTGTACGTTTTTCCTTTGTTATCCTGTGTATTTTTTGTTTTTTCTTTTTAAATCACTTTGAGAAGCCACCTTTAAAGGCGCTATATAAAATAAGGTTTTTTATTATTATGATTATTACCAGTGGCTTCATGATCCACCAGATTGTGGATTAAGGTTAATATTCTTTAGATCATCCCCTTCTTTATAAGCTGTATATGGGATGATTTATTATTTTATTCATACCCTCAAAGTAAGGCTTTAGGGAAAAATAATTTCAAGTATTGCAGGGGTTTGTGTTGCTTCCGTAACTTTTATCTTTGGTTGCTTTTTTTCACCTTTCTGATACTGTCAAACATTGTAAAAGTTTGCAGATGTCTGATGAATCAGACCTAAAGCTGGCCAATCAGCAGGGAGCATGAGTTCTGCTAAATACAGGGCTATAAGCCTAAATCAACAGGAGTATATCTGACCTCTGCAGAGAGACTACTGCTTCCACAAAGAGCAAAGATCCTAATCTACATGTTTTGATGCTCCTGGAATCTATTTAGCTATTTTAAACTGAGGGTTCAGTTGGACTTTATTAACTTAAAGCTGAATTCCAGGAAAATAAAAGGTCCTCCCTTGCAAATGGAGCTGCAAGGGTTAACTGTTCATTTATATCTAGGGGGACAGGATACAGCAGTTTTACTTCCCTGATCCTCTGCTTCTGAAGCTCCTCTGGAGCTTGAGTGGTTCCCGTTGCCCCTTTTCCCCCCACATGTTGGTAGTCTAAGGTCCTCTGACATAAACAAGATGAATGCAGGGCCCATATTCCTGCACTAGACATGTGGACACTGAGGGACAGTCCACTGGCAAAGCGTAGGGGAGCACTGTCTGCCAGGGAAGTGGAGGATCAGGTAAGTAAAAGTGTCCCCACGCCTCTCTCCACGCCACCCCCTATATGCAATAGATAGATTCATGCATAGCATGAATATATCCACGGCCGCTGTGGCCACCTCCTATTCATGCATCTGCCCCCTTTCAGGACACCTTGCACATGAATTACAGCGGGCACGGTTTTTTTATTTATTTTTTTAAGCGCCTGATTCGCGCTACGAGAATGCGCTCCACTCCCACCCAGGTGTGTTACAACAGCAAATTAATATTCGCTCTTGGTTGAAACACTGATCCTGAATCCGGCCAATCAGAAGCGTGTGTGAGATCCGTTTTTTGATTGGCCAAAAAGAGAAGACTCCCAATTGGCCGCCAAGGAGGAGGGGGGAAACTGAAGTCTCCACCGCTGTGATGACCCGTGGAGAGCAGGAGAGTGGTCGGCTGCCACTGCCGAGCAGGGGAAGCCACCAATGATGGGGTAAGTGCTAGCTCTGGGGGGGGGGGGGGGGGGTGGTGTTTGGCATACTGTTTGTGCCACCCTCCCAAAAAAATATTTCCACCAGCCTCCACTGCTGGGCACAGCTACAAAGCAACGGAGGATCTTTAACTTGTAACTAAAACTTTTTGCAGCATCACATTAGCGCAGCTCCTTTTTTGTTCCTTACTTGTTTGGTGTGTATTTCACTTTTGAGTTGCAGCTTTTTTAGTTGATATACCAGCGCAGTTTTTCCCTTTAACATTAGCATCAGTAATGAGTATTGTTGGAAAATATCTGTGCAACCGGACCAAAACACTCGAGAAGAGGAAGGAAGATGTTAACCATGTAGGAAGGGAATAGAAGAAGAACAGCATGTGTTATCCCTTCTTCTTTTTACTGAGAAGAGGAAAGAAGTCACATGAGAAGCTCTAACAACTCATCGATGAGAAAATCATTCTGAGAGGACATACCTGGTTCCGCACATCTCTTTCTATCGCTCCATCGCTGATGGAACACTGCAAACCTTTACTTGTAAGAGGTAGCTCACTCATCTAGACAGCAAGGGAGCAACGCATGGAACGGGGTGTACAGTATGGTTACTCTCAGTGGCGTAACTAGAACCTTCAGGGCCCCAATGCAAGAAACCATGAAGGGCCCCCCTGAACCCCAGCCAGGGCCCTTCCCTCCGAGTCCGGCGGTGGAACTCCAGGGCGTGGTCACAGGTATGACCTTTGTGAGCCCTGTAGTTCCACCACTGGTATCAGTATTTTTATTTATTTTTAGGTGCCCCATTGGGCGACTGTCCCTAGGCAGGATGGGGTCCCCGTCCCCAGAAGAGATGAGGTCCTTTTCTCCAGGGCAGATGAAGTTACTGCCCCCAGGTGAGAAGGGGTCCCTGTCCCCAGGGGAAGTGGGGGTCCCTGTCCCCACGTGAGAAGGGGTCCCTGTCCCCAGGGGGAGATGGAGGGGGTATGTAATGGTGTGTGGGGGATGGGGTCCTCTCACTCACCATGACCAAGCTGTAGGCCATGCACTCATCCATGTTAGCCTGGGCTCCATCCAGTGTGCTGCACGGGCGATCAGCTTATCTCCCAGAAAGACCTTTCATCATCTATGTATGACAGGGAGGAGGGGGGGCTGGCAGACAAGCCTGCAGTGTCCTCCGGGGAGCCGGCTCTCATAGGGCTGCACTGCATCTGTGTGCTTAAAGTTTGTTTACCTGGGAAAAGTTTGCAGTGCAGAGTGGGCCGGACTCGGGGTGGGTGGGACTCTGGCTGGGGAGAACAGACATCGGACTGAGCAGCAATGCATGGAGCAGGAGAGGGGTACTCTGAGGAGCCGGCTGAGGTCACAGGTCATGCGGGGAATGCACAACTAAAGAGCAGCCATATGTAGAGGGGGCTGCATGGGCCCCCTGCATCACAGGGCCCGGTTGCGGTCGCAACTGTTGCACCCCCTATAGTTACGCCCCTGGTTACTCTGCTCACCTTAGTGATCCTGTTGCCGGCGTTCTGGCAGATAGTTTCCTGCAATCATATAGTGTCCGCTCTGAAGATGAACGGCGCCTGCGCCGTTAGTGGAGGTGGTAGCCCCACCATCCAAGCGGACATAGGGTTGAGAGCGGGCTCAGCCTCGCTGCGCTCGGCTCTTTTATATTCCTACTCTATGTCTACTTGGATGGTGAGGATAGAACCTGGACTCACGGCGCAGGCGCCGTTCATCCGACTATTTTCGGAATCTGTGTGTGCTGTGTACTGCGCATGCGCAGTACACAGCGGACACAATCCGATGGGGGACCATATATGATAGGACACCGGCAAGTCACCAATTACAGGATCACTAGTGTAACAGGCAGTGCCTGGGCAAGGTATTTTGGCACCCAAGTCAGGGATGTCAATGTGCACAACCTCCCAACCACAAAATCTCTATTAACTTAGCTCTACAAAGACTAACACAGATTTAAAATAGTAACAAAGAGTTAACAAACTAAGAACAATGCTTCTGTGATTGGCCATAGCTGATCACATGGCACAGATGGGCTGTGATTGGCCCTGTCTGCACCATGTGATCATTGTGACCAATCTCAGCTAGCAAAACAATTGTACACAATGGATGGCTTGAAAGGAAGCCATCCATTTTTTACAGCTGTCATGTGACCTGCTGTGATTGGCAGCGGGCCGGTACAGTGATCTGTCATCGATCTGTCATCGACACTGCCGGTGACAGCCCTTGCGGGCGCGATCCTGTAAGACGCATGAATTCCAATGGGGTTTTTTCTTTAGAAGCACATGATTAGAGCTGGAGGCTCTAATTGCCTTAAAAAAGGGTGAGTTTGGGGCACAGAGCACTGTGCCTAGAGCCCACCTAGTTATGTGACATTAGTGAATTAATATTTGCTAATGTCTTTCTGTTTCTCCTCCCAGCCAATTATGAAGCAGGGAGTTCTAAGACCCGAATGGCCACGAATAGGGACGAACTTTAGAACCCCATTAAAGTCTGTGGGACTCGAACGTTCAAAATCAAAAGTGCTAAGTTTAAAGGCTAATATGCAAGATATTGTCCTAAAAAGGGTTTGGGGACCCGTCTCCTGTGAAGTGAAATATTCCTTTAAATATCGTGCCTGGGGGGTGTCTATAGTATGCCTGTGAAGTGACACATGTTTCCCATGTTTAGAACAGTCCCTGAACAAAATGAAATTTCTAACGGAAAAAAGTCATTTAAAACTGCTTGTGGTTTTAATGTAAAGTCTGGTTCCGGCAATATGGATGAAAATCATTGAGAAGAATGGCATGGGTAGCCCCCCCTGCCCATTACCAGCCCCTTTGGGTCTTGTATGGATATTAAGGTGAACCCCGTACCCAAATTAAAAAAACGGCGGCGACAGAAGACCGGGCCACCGCCTGTAAAAGAGCTATAAGAAGGCGCGGTGGCCCGGCAGAAGAACCGAAGAGGGGGACAAGACCCCTGAAGTCGGGAGAAGAGGCCGGCGGCGAGGAAGAAAGCCAGACTCCTCCGCTAGCAAAAGAGCTACAAGAAGATAGCGGAGGAGTCCGGCGAGAAGACCCCCGAAGACGGAAGACCCCGGAGCTGTGCAATAAAGTATTTTATCTCGTGTGTTGTGTTTTTTTTGGTACTTTTATTTTACAGGTGAATGGGTAGGGGTACATTGTACCCCATACTCATTCACATAGGGTGGGGGGCCGGTATCTGGGGGCCCCCTTATTAAAGGGGGCTCCCGGATTCCGATAAGCCCCCCGCCCGCAGACCCCAACAACCAACGGCCAGGGTTGTCGGGAAGAGGCCCTTGTCCTCATCAACATGGGGACAAGGTGCTTTGGGGTGGGGGGGCCGCGCGGCCCCCCTTCCCCAAGGCACCCCCCCATGTTGAGGGCACGCGGCCTGGTACGGCTCAGGAGGGGGGGGCGCTCGCTCGCCCCCCTTTCCTGGCCGGCCGGGTAGCGTGCTCGGACAAGGGTCTGTTGTGGACTTGGGGGGGACCCCCACGCCGATTTTTTTCGGTGTTGGGGTTCCCCTTTAAGTCCATACCAGGCGGTGGGGCCAGCGACGTCTCCTTCGCGGGCCCCGCCTACCTGGAGACGCGCTCGAAATGAGCGGACTTTTCTCCGGGCGGGAAAAGTCCGCTCATTTCAAAAGTAGGGCGGACTGGCACACACACGGGTGGATTGTCCGCCGAAATGCGAGTCCGACGGACAGTATTACGGAAATTCCGAAATACTTAGTCCGCCAGACTGCACGCTGAAAAAGTCCGCTGAAGCCCACACACGAGCGGACTGTCCGCTGAAATGTGTTTCGGCGGACTAAGTAGGCCAGACAGTCTGCCTGTGTGTACGCGGCTTAAGTCCTCACAGTTACTCTCGGTGGGCGCTGGAACGGGCCCTGGTGTGAAATATTATATCAAGAATTGTAATTACATGCACCTGTTAAACAGGGGCTGAAAAATTGGGCCTTAGGCACTGGTGCCACAACACTGCAACACCTCACAGAAACTCTAGTTGGAGAGCAGGAATGAGCCCTGCTGAAAAGTATTGTATCAAAATTGTAATTACACGCCCCTGTTAAACAGGGGCTGAAAAATTGTGCCTTAGGCGCTGGTGCTGGTGCCACGACACTGCAACCACTCACAAATATTGTAGTTGAGCGCATCAACGAACCCTCCTGCAAAAGATTGCATCAAAAATTGTAATTACATGCCCGTTAAACAGGGGCTGAAAAATTGGGCCTTAGGCACTGGTGCTGGTGACACGACACTGCAACTTCTCCCAGATACTCTAGTTGGAGTGCAGGAATGAGCCCTGCTGCAAAGCATTGCACCAAAAATTTTAATTACATGCCCCTGTTAAACAGGGGCTGAAAAATTGGGCCTTAGCCACTGGTAGCGGTGCCCAGAACCAAACATGTTCTTCCAAGCTATCAGCAGGATCATTGAGGAGGAAGAGGATAGTCAGTCAACATAACAGGATAGTCACTCAGCATCAGCATAGGCAGTCTTGAAGGGATGTGACATTTCAAAAACAAGTATTCGGTTACATCAGCTTCAGGTGCTTGGTAGCTGGTGGTGATCCAAGACTGATTCATCTTTATGAAGGTCCCTCGATCAACCGAGTCAGTGGACAGGCGCACCCTGTGATCCAGCAGCACTGAATGTGCGTTCCGAAAGAATGCTGGATGCAGGACAGGCCAGTAGCTCAATTGCATACTGTGCAAGCTCTGGCCAGTGATCCATCCTCAAGACCCAGTAACCCAGAGGATTTTCGGTGGGAAAGGTGTCCAAGTCTGACCTAGCCCCTAGGTATTCCTGCACCATGTAAATCAGACGCTGGCGAAGGTTGCTGGAACCGATCATACCTTGGGGCTGCAGACTAAAAAATTGTATGAACGCATCGGTCAGATGGCCATCTCCTCCACCACTCCTTCTGTGACTGACCGAAGCCTCAGCAACACGTTGTCCAGGACCAGGAGTTTGTAACCTCCCAGTCTCTGGGAACGCATTGCACAGACCTTTCTGCAAAGCCTCCCGGAGATGTCTCATCCTCTGCTCCCTCTGCAACGGCAAGATAAGGTCCGCAACCTTACCTTTGTACCGTGGATAAAGGAGAGTTGCCAGCCAGTAATGATCCATCTCCTTGATCCGACGAATATGAGGATCCTTCCACGGGCTTTGCAGGATCAGGGAGGCCATGCAGCGTAGGATAGCTGAGGCATTCAGTCCAGAGTCCTCTGGGTCACTGAGGACGACATGGCCTCTTAAAATGGTGAAAGGACAGTGCATGCATCCCTGATCATGGCCCATTGGTGTAGGGAAAAAAAAACGAGCTCCCCAGACCCTGTCCTGGTGCCGTAGTCGCACAGGTAATCATTGATGGCCATCTGCTGCGTGTGCAGCCGCTGCAGCACCCTTGAATGCCTACGGAGCATTGCTGGTTCTGAGGACAATGCACAGGAAGAGGCCATGGAGGAAGAAGAAGAGGAGGGGGTGGAGGAGAGAGGTGTGTCACAATCACCAGTAGTAGCATTTTGGAGGCGTGGTGGCGGAACAACCTCCAACACTACTGCACCTTGTCCTGCATCCTTCCCAGCTTCCAGAAGAGTGACCCAATTACCCCGTGAAAGATAGGTAACGTCCCTGTCCATGCCTGCACGAGCATGAGTCAGCGGTAATATGCACCTTACCACTGACCGCCCTGTCCAGCGAGGCATGAACATTGCCTTCCAAATGCCGGTAGAGAGCCGGAATCGCCTTCCGTGAGAAAAAGTGGTGTTTGGGAACCTGCCACTGAGGAACTGCACATTGCACAAACTCACGGAAGGGGTCCGAGTCTACCAACTGAAAAAGCAGCAGTTGAAGTGCTAGCAATTTAGTCAAGCTAGCATTCAACCGCTGGGCATGTGGATGGTTGGGAGTGAACTTCTTTTAACGGTCCAGCAGCTGGGGCAGGGAAATTTGCCTGGCAATTGGACGTCGGTTTACTTCTAGCAGAGTGCCCGCAAGTACTTGGCTGTGACACACCTAATTCTACACCTTCATTCCTCTCAGTGCAGGTTTCAGAGAGGACTGAAGGTATAGTGGGATTGGATATCCCAGCTGATGAGGAGCAAGGAGAGGTCCGTTTTTTTTTTTTTGGTGTGGATCTTTAAGGTACGCTTGCCAACGAGCTGCATGGCAGGTCAAAATATGTCTGGTCAAGCATGTGGTGCCCAAACGGCTGATGTTTTGGCCACGTGAGATATGCTTGAGACATACGTTGCAAATAGCAGCGGTGCGATCTGATGCACTCGTCTCAAAAAAGGCCCACACCAAAGAACTTTTGGGAAAACGCGCAGAGGAAGCGCCCTGCACAGGCGGAGCTCTGTGGTGTGATTCAGTCGGTGTGCTGCCTTAAGCTGGCCCCTGGAGGGTATCCTGCCTTGTTGGAGATGTGCCTCCCCCTCCTCCCCTCTCCTATCAGGCACCCACGTGGGGTCAGTGACCTCATCATCCCCTCCCTTTTCATCCCTGGAGCAAACCTGGCAGTATGCTGCAGCTGGTGGAACATGACCGCCAGATTGCTGTCCTTCTTGAGCATCCCCTCTCTCTGGGCTCACGCTACTGCCTTCCTCTAGCTGGGTATCATCATCAGAGCCTTGGGCTGGGCATCCTCCTGGAGCATGTACCCAACACTGTGCTCAAACAGTTCGGGGGACTCCTCAGGAGGACATGGTGGTTCTAGGGAAGGAGTGACTGGTGCCATTGAGACGAGGGAAGAGGACGCGTTGGCAGCTGCTTTGCCAGTACCCTGAGTCTGGATGAGAGAGGATGAGGAGGGCTTGGTCATCCACTCTACCAAGTCTTCAGCATGTTGCGGCTCAACACGTCCAGTTGTCAAAAATAAGGACGAGTGTGTCCCATGGACACATGCTGATGACGATGCACTGCATCCACGACCAGCACTGTTGCCTCTAGACACAGAGCCTGCTTGCCCTCTTTTATTGGCTTGTGACTGCTCCAGACATACTAATGGTCTTCAGGGAGATGAGAACACCAGCAATTGGGGTAGCTTTAGGTGCACACTGAGCATATGACACAGTACACCGACTGTAATTATTGCAGCTGCCTGTGGTATAGGACCAGAACAACATGAGCAATTGGGGGTAGCTTCAGGTGTATACTGTGCAGGTGGCACAATACACCGACTGTAACTGCTGCAGCTGCCTGTGGTATAGGAACAGAACAACACCAGCAATTGGGGGTAGCTTCAGGTGTATACTGTGCAGGGGGCACAATACGCCGACTGTAACTGCTGCAGATGCCTGTGGTATAGGACCAGAACACCACCAACAATTGGGGTAGCTTCAGGTGTACACTGTGCAGGTGGCACAATACACAGACTGTAACTGCGCTAGGTTCAATCACAAGAAATGTAGACACTGTCCCAGCCTTTCCTTTTCTCTATGAACGGCGCAACACACTACACAAGGCCACCGCGCAGGCGGCCTTATATTGTGTGGGGCGTGTACTAAACCCCCTGAGCTATAATTGACCACAGGCTCTCCTCACTGCCGGCGCTGTGATTGGCCAAGCATGCAGGTCACAGTGCATGCTTGGCCAATCATCAGCCAGCAATGCACTGCGATACCGCAGTGCATTGTGGGCCGTGAGCGCCACACGAATATGGCGCAAACGGCCCACAAAGTTCTGGCTTTGCCAAACGGGCAAACACCGAGCTCAGTCCTAGCCACGAGTCCTAACTCCTGATTGGCCAGGAGAAGAATCGACCGATGGGACTCGGGAGGAGATGCAAGGGGGTAACCCGCTAAAGCCATGACCTGGAATGGGTGGGACTCAGGAGCAGACACAAAGGGGCAAGCCGCTGGAAGGGGTAAGTGCAGGGTTGGCGGGGGGGGGGGCCTGGTGGGTGACGGGTGAGTAATACGGTGATCGAGCAACGGAGGGAAAGCAGCGGCTGATCAAGCCAGCGCTGGGGGGGGGGTTGTTGACTGTTTTGCTGGCTGGCTGGCTGGGAGGGTGGGGTGGGGTGGCTGTCGGGGGGGGGGGGGGAGAAGTAATTGTGAAACAGGTTTTTTTCAACATAAACATAGCTTTCCTGTATAACAAAATGCAGAGTAGAACCTAATGCAGCCATTCTCAACCAGGGTTCCATGGAACCCATGGGTTCTTCCAAAGGTTACCAGGGTTCCTTGAGCTGTGGCTAATTGATCTCCCATTTGATGGTGCTTGTATATAGTTCCAGGGTCATTGCCACTTGGCAAACCAGTAGCATGACAGCAATTTTCATTTTAATTCTCCGTAAGGGTGGCATTCATACCACCGCTGTAGGGTTTTATTCTTACTACTGACCACCAATGTAAGAGACTTTATGAAAATTTTCTCATTGACCCCTAATAAATTGGTTTTACCAAGGGCTCCCCAAGACCTAAAAAAATTTAATCTTGGTTTCTCTATGGTTAAAATGTTAAAGTAAAGCTCCAAGTCTCCTAAGCAAATTTTTTAACAAAAGCGCCCCACTGAAACTTAGTACTCATTCTATATAATTTGCAAATTGTCATAACTGTCTTCATACTTCTGAAAGTGAACCTTCAGTCATTTTTTCAACTTTGCATCTATTAAATCTTCTGCCTTTGAAGATTTAACTTTGGATAGTAAAACATTTTTTTTCTGCTAGTAAATACCTTATACAGCCCACTTCCTGTTTCTTGTCTGGTCATTAGCCTAGACTTATGACATCATGCACAGCTCTCTCTCTCACTCTGTTTGCCAGGAGGGGGGGGGGGGGTGAGTCATAAGGGGGCCAATGAGAGCTGCAGAGCTGGAGGTGTGCCTCTATGTAAATCCTGGAAGTGAACAGGCAGCAACTTTAGCTGCCCACAGTTAAAATGGCTGCAGCCAGACTCAGTGGAGGGAGATTTCTGTAGCATATTTGGCAAGTACAGAATAACAGTATATATAAAATAATATGCAAAGTGGTTGGAGGGAAGCTTCAGAATGGCAAAGATGTTTTTATTACAAGTTACGTGAGCAGACTGCAGTTCCTATTTAATTATAAATGTGTCACTTCTTACTTGGCCCTGGCAGACATGCAGCGGCCATCAAAGATGTGGGCATCTGAAGCTCGCTCTTGGGGATTTTTCTGGATTCCATGCAGCTGTCTACACTGCATACACCTCCCAATCTCACGCCTGTGCAGTAAGGACACTGAACAGTGCACTTAGTTGATTACAGGTTGCTATAGCAATGGCAGCATCGGTAGAAGTTCCCACCCTGTTGTTTTGGGAACCTATCAAACAGCAGAGAACAAAGAAGGCAATTCCAATCGAAAAGGCTTCCCGAAGACTTATGGGATAGATGTCACCATTTTCAGGAGTCCAAGGGAATCACCCAATGACAAATCGCCTAAGCAGTCGGGACCGGGAATGCTGTCTAAATACATTAAAAATATCAATTTAGGGCTGCACTGTGGGTGGCCATTGTGATTTGAGGAACATGTCAAAATGAGTAGAACTCCACTTTAATATATCGAACTGAAAGCTCATTCCTGCAGATTCTACTTGATGGATGTGGCTCTTCCTGCGTAGCCACCAGTGCTCAGTGAGAACCAGTGTGCTCTGTTTACAGAATGGACGGCTGGCGTACTAAGGCTGCATTCACACTTGAGCAGAGTGATTTTCAGTCTTTTCCCTTATAAACCCTTACATATACTCAGTGAAGTGACTAGCCTTTGGCGATACACAAAGATGATACAAATCCGCATACATAAGTTGTACCTGTTTATCTGCAGTCTTCTCTTCTGTAGCTCATTATAAAAGCACACAGATCAAAGGATTTTTTTTATCTGAGCTCCAGCAGCAGGTAGCAGAGAAATTAGGTCTCACAGTGCTTTCAGTGAGGGGAGCTCTGAGCCAGTGGTGGCTGGTGCTCAAAATTTTTGGGGGGGCGCAAACAAACTGAAAAATATTGAAACACCCCCCCTCCCAATCAATTGCAGACTCACTGTGCCCATCAATTGCAGCCTCACTGTGCCCATCAAATGCAGCCATTGTGCCCATCAAACGTAGCCACTGTACTCATCTTATGAATCCATTGTGCCTTCACATGCAGCCACTGTGCCCATCAAATGCAGCCACTTGTGCCCATCAAATGCAGCCACTTGTGCCCATCATATGCAACCACTTGTGACCATCATATGCAGCCACTGTGCCCATCAAATGCAGCCACTGTGCCCATCAAATGCAGCCACTTGTGCCCATCAAATGCAGCCACTTGTGCCCATCATATGCAACCACTTGTGATCATCATATGCAGCTACTGTGTCCATCAAATGCAGCCACTTGTGCCCATTATATGCAGCCACTGAGCCCATAAAATGCAGCCACTTGTGCCCATTAAATGCAGCCATTTGTGCCCATCATATGCAGTCATTGTGCCCATCATATGCAGCCACTGTCCCATCATATGCAGCCACTGTGCCCATCAATTGCAGCCTCACTGTGCCCATCAAATGCAGCCATTGTGCCCATCAAACGTAGCCACTGTGCTCATCTTATGAATCCATTGTGCCTTCATATGCAGCCACTGTGCCCATCAAATGCAGCCACTTGTGCCCATCAAATGCAGCCACTTGTGCCCATCATATGCAACCACTTGTGACCATCATATGCAGCCACTGTGCCCATCAAATGCAGCCACTGTGCCCATCAAATGCAGCCACTTGTGCCCATCAAATGCAGCCACTTGTGCCCATCATATGCAACCACTTGTGATCATCATATGCAGCTACTGTGTCCATCAAATGCAGCCACTTGTGCCCATCATATGCAGCCACTGAGCCCATAAAATGCAGCCACTTGTGCCCATTAAATGCAGCCATTTGTGCCCATCATATGCAGCCATTGTGCCAATCATATGCAGCCACTGTCCCATCATATGCAGCCACTGTCCCATCATATGCAGCCACATGTGCCCATCAAATGAAGCCATTTGTGCCCATCATATGCAGCCACTTGTGACCATTATATGCAACCACTGTGTGCATCAATTGCTCTCACTGTGCCCCATCAAAAGCAGCCACTGTGACATATCAAATGCTGCCAGTGTGCCCCCCCCCTCCGCTGGCCTACCGTCTGCATTTACCTGTCTCGGTGGGACAGGTCCTCGATGTCTTCTCCCATCCTCTCTTCCTGTCCTCTATGATTGGACACTTGGCGCTTCAGGTGCTTCAAATCCACCCCCCACCAATGTAATTTAGGCGCCCTGTGCCCGAAAAGGGGCTGGCGCCTGAATAGGGGTTGGCAGCGCTGACCATGGATAGATTCATGCAATGCATGAATCTATCTATTGGTGCTGGAGGGGTGGCCGCAGAGAGGGGGTGGCGCTTATGGACGCAACGCCACTGCTCTGAGCCCTGATTGGTGTGAAGGACGCACCCTCCTTCACACGGAGAACATTCAGAGCTAAGGATATGAATCACAGGCTGTGAGCGCTCTCTCCATCACCTTTTTATCTTTTGCGGTCAGGAAAACCTGTCAGAAGTGACTGTGAAAACAGAGAAATGAGGGAGCAGAGAAAAATCACACTAAAGCCCTGTACACATGGGCTGAATATCAACAGAAACCATCCAACATTCAGCCCATGTGTATGGCAGCCCATCTGACACAAGCCGGCCGAACATCTGGCTTCTGTCGAAGGGGCATGACGGAAAAAGATCTTCCGATCGATGTCTTATAGCGCTCTCAGCCAATCCCCCTGTCAGAACACTATAGCTCAGATCAAAGTCAAACCGATAGAAGCCCTTGGAAATAAAGTGTCTCGCTTCTCTAATTCCCAGTGCATTGTTTTTTGTAAAGAATATTGCTATGACACTCATGCATCAAACACCACTTCTGTTGCCAAAGATACACAAGATGTTTTCAACACCTCCACCAAACCCCAAAGTGATGTAACCATTCTGCTAACTGTTCACTGTACCTCTTAGCACTTATCAGACACTTCCTGCACAAGAGCAATAAAGCTGACAGTCCTTGCACACTGACCACAGAGTAGCGTCCTGTATAGCAGACAGTGCTACTGTTGTCCTGTTGCTTTGGAACAAATAATAGAGGCAGATTAACAATGTAGCAATTACCCCCCACAACCAGAGAAATGGAAATGACAAAAACCTGTCAAACAAACATATAAAATTGTAGCAGTTAGAAAACAAATATATAAACAGCAGTAATTAGGGCATGCAGCTAATAATAAGGTCCAGAGTAGAATGCCCCCCTAAACTCTATACTACGAAGGGTCCTGCCTAAGGGACAATGTTGCAAATAAAGTCGCTCAGTATATATCAAACCCTTTCCCTGCTGGCCAGCACATTGGGGCCCAGTTCCAGCATTGGAGTGTTCAAGATAAGTGCCTCCCAACTCAGGTATAGGTGCCTGCACAGTGTCCCAAGTAAACAATAATGTTCCTCTTGAATAGGGTGCAGTAGGATTTGGCCAGCGAACAACTCCAGGGGTGACAGCTGTTATTTCTCTGTTCTCTTCCAGTGACTCAGTGAAGTCAGAGCCGCAGCATTCTCCTCAAAGATCAGGCAACAGTGGCATTCTCCCCAACAGTCACACGGCAGTGACGTTCAGCGACAGTGGCATTCTCCCTAACAGTCACGCAGCAGTGGCGGTCAGCGACAGTGGCATTCTCCCCAACGGTCACACAACAGTGGCGGTCAGCGACAGTGGCATTCTCCCCAACAGTCACATGGCAGTGGTAGTCAGCGACAGTGGCATTCTCCCCAACAGTCACACAACAGTAGCGGTCAGCGACAGTGGCATTCTCCCCAACATTCACACGGCAGTGGCGGTAAGCGACAGTGGCATTCTCCCCAACAGTCACACGGCAGTGGCGGTCAGGGACAGTGGCATTCTCCCCAACAGTCACACAACAGTAGCGGTCAGCGACAGTGGCATTCTCCCCAACATTCACACGGCAGTGGCGGTCAGCGACAGTGGCATTCTCCCCAACAGTCACACGGCAGTGGCGGTCAGGGACAGTGGCATTCTCCCCAACAGTCACACGGCAATGTTGGTCAGCGACAGTGGCATTCTCCCCAACAGTCCCACGGCAGTGGTGGTCAGCGATAGTGGCATTCTTCCCAACAGTCCCACAGCAGTGGTGTTCAGCGACAGTGGCGTTCTCATGTACCAGGAAATGTTTGCTAATCCGCCTCTCTGTATCACTGATGCAATACTGAAAAATGTTGCTAAAAGTTTGCAGCACGATTTGTCTCCCACAATATCCTTGCCATATCTGCCTCAAGCCTGGGAACAGACCTTCTTTTCCTCTCCATGGAGCCCCAATCATGCTGGTATGTGTAGCTCCATTACCAATCTGAAATACAGGCTCAGTCTGTCTGGGCACTACATCTCCCACAAGTCATAGTTTCACCCAGCAGACTCTGTCCTTCCCACAATCCACAGCAGCTCAGTTTCCTCTTTCTCTCTGTGATCCTGGGTGGAAGGCGGGCTTTTCCTTTAGCTCTCTCTGTGGCTGCATACAGTAGTGCAGCTTACAAGTACCTTGTTGCTCTATGTGGCTGCATATAGTTCTTAACAGGCTTCAGAGGGGAAGTTATTGATCCTGTGTTTCTGCACAACCTATGCAAACATTTTACCCTTTGATTGCCCCTGATGTTAACCCCCTTCCTGACAGTGTCCCAAGTACAGTGTCAGTACATATTTTTAGCACTAATCATTGTAATAATGTCACTGGTCCCGAAAAAGTGTCGCTGATCACCGCTATTACTAGTAGAAAAAAATATTGTTTTCTTTTCTTTTCAGAATTGGCACAGAGGTGATCAAATGCAACCATAAGTAACCTATATTTGTGGGATAAATGGACATATATTATATTTAGGTACAGCGTTGCATGACCGTGCAATTGCCAGTTAAATTAACGCAGTGCCGTATTGAAAATAAAATGGCCTGGTCGTGAAAGGGGGTAAATCTTCCTGAGCTGAAGTGGTTAAAGGACAGTTGTTAATAAAGAGCCTAACATTTACCTTACATCTGGAGTTTGATACAGAAACACTAATTGGTATCTGCTGCACCTACACATTTACATTGACATACCAACTGTATGCAGGGGCCTAGAGCATAATGAGGATGAACCCGTCCCAGTACAAGTTTGGACAAGGGTCCCCTTTAGTTGGCCATTTACAGTTCTCCTCATTGGCTGCTTCTCAGCCATTCAGAGCAAACCTTGCATTTTTATTAGTGAATACAAGGCTTCCTCTGATTGGCTGAGGTGTAGAAGTATACAGGGACAAGAGTAGACATGTGCACTGCCGAAAAACCTGCTCGTTTTCATTTTCGTTTCATTTGTTTTTTTGTTTGTTTTTTTCATTTTTCGGGTCATTCTTTATGATCGAAATTCGTAAATTTGAAAATGTGAAAATATGGAAATTCAAAAATTTATAAATTTGAAAATCCGGAAATTCAAAATAATAGCTAACTAACTAATAATAACTAAATATTAAATTATAGGTATTGGAATCTCCTTTGAAATTTGGCTGTTTGGCAATGTAACGAATACAAATTTATCCGAAGTTACGAAATATCCGAAATAACGAATACAGCACCTAAACAAATGGAATGGAACAAATTAATAAAAATAATAATAATAAAAAAGTTTTTTTATTATTATTATTGTTATTTATTATTATTAATTCATTACGTTCCATTCGTTTAGATACGTTATTTCTGATAATTCGTAACTTCGAAAAAATCTGCATTCAATACATTCAATAACAGCCAAACTTGAAGGAAATTCCAATACCTATAATTTAATAGTTAGCAATACTGTAGTTAAGTTATTATTAGTTAGTTATTATTTCAGATTTATAAATTTTTAGGTTTTAGAATTTTCATATTTTCATTCTTTTTTTTTTTCTTTTTTGTTCTTGTTTTCGTATTTCAAATTTTTGGATTTTCAAATTTACGAATTTTTGGATTTAGAATTTGGGATTTTCCAAATTTCCGGATTTTCGAATTTTGAATTTCAGAATTTTTGAATTTTCGAATATTTGAATTTAAGAATTTAAGTTTTTACGAATTTATAAAGTTACGAATTTTCAAATATTCAAATTTACGAATTTTCGGAAAAATTTGTTAAACAGGTTTTCGTTCATTCAAAATTCGTTAAAAAGGGAATTCTGAACTATATTACATGTCTAGACCAGAGTTGTGTCTACCTACACTGTGTACATCAACAGAAACACACAACTCCCATGGACTAGGATAGCAAATCACTCCCCTGCTCCTCCTTCCTCCTCCTCTTTCCCTTCTCTATGCTAACAGACTTACTGGAGACTGTAGTGTCCACTGTTAACTCTTTCATTTGAAAATCAGAAGTTCAGGGAAACAGTAATGAGAGAGCAGGAGTCAACAGCATTGACAGTTTTAAACTGCCAGTTCCTTGGCAAGATTTTTAATAAATACTGTGGAATGTTTATTTTATTGTGCTCAATGTGGTAAACTAAAATCTACTTTCACGACCAAGCCCAAGGAGGGGAAAATATTGCATTTCCCCAATAGACAGAGGTAAGTATCATAGGAATTTCCTATAATAATTAACGAAACAGAATTTTCTGCTTAAAATCTATGATTTATGTTCGAACAGCACAATACATAGCCTTTTTAAATATTTTTTTGGGGGGGTATTGCCCCATGTTTAGAAATGCAGTGTCCTTGTGACTTTCTGTGAGCTGACCTAGAAGCATAAGACAATGTTATCTTACTTGTATAAGCTACTATTCCCCCAATGTAATGGAGATAATAAAAGGAAGATAAATATAAAGTCCAGAGCTTCTGAAGACGCCCAGTGGAAGTGGCGAAACGCGCCAAGGCAGGATGTCTTACTGCAGCATATCTGGCAGTTGGAATGCATTCTGCAGTGGCCATAGCCAACTTAAATGCTCTATTTTAACTGTTATATTGTACGTGTAATTTTAAATATATTTTAATACAATAAAAATGGTTTAACACTAGATTCTTCTATGATTCTATGGCATGGAATAACACATGAGCCCCGGTAAAAGATACGGAGGAGTGAAGGAGAAGAGGCACAGAGGATCAGATCACATCACCGCAGAGCACATGAGAGCGATCTCTACATGTTTGATTTCAGTTATTTTTGGTGAGTGGGGACACAAAGGAGGGGAGCACAGCACTTTGGATTCAGCACTTTAAGAAGTCAAATGCATTTTGCACTTTAAAGATTGCACTTTACTGTGGATTATACATTTTCTATGGATTTATAATTTGGGGATTTATATTCCAATGAAGGTATAT
The DNA here is from genome assembly GCF_037356315.1 of Lithobates pipiens. NCBI lineage: Eukaryota > Metazoa > Chordata > Amphibia > Anura > Ranidae > Lithobates > Lithobates pipiens. The sequence continues at coordinate 574,069,174 of NW_027507903.1, forward strand.
ATATTTTTACGCATGTATTAGAGAATTTAAAGGGGCAGCGCTGTGTCATTTCCAAAGTTGTAAGGTTAACCATTACCTAACCACAGCAGCACCAGCTCCAGGTACACCCATTGTGTATACATTGAGTGACATTTGCAATTATTCTCTTTTCTTTTCTTTCACATAATTTGCTTACATTTTTATCAATTGCAAGGTGATATAAATAAGAGTACACCATAGCGCGGGTATTGCACATGAAATGTAAAGTGCACCTTCCCCCTTCAACTGACAAATTTGGAAAAAAAAAAAAATTGGGGGGGAGGGTACCCTCCTTTCCTGCAGTCTTCTGGGACACATCACTTTTGACTTGAATGCCCCTCATAGCTAAAGTTAAAGTTGCAAAACTGTGTTCAACCATTCAGATTTGCTCTTTTACCTTAAAAGGGTTAAACTTAGTAGAGCTACTATAAGACCAATATGGACACAAGGGGGTAGGATTACTAAAACTGGTGTATGCTTAATCTGGTGCAGCTGTGCATAGTAACCGATCAGCTTCCAAGTTCTATTGTCCAAGCTTCATTGAACAAGCTGAAGTTAGAAGCTGACTGGTTACTATAAACAACTGCAATCAGTTTCAGTAAATCTCCGCCAGTGTGATCATACTGAAAATGTTTTTGAGATATTGAGTTTTGGTGATAGATGGAAGAAGATTAGGGAACATTTGGAAGTTATGAACAAAGACATTGTCACTAAAAAACAAAAGAAATGTAATCTTGATAAACTAGCCTTTTCACAGGGCTATGCTTACAAATGGCTAAACAGCGGCGGGGTGAATATCTTAATCCCAAGTATTTCTTAATCCCAAACATATCTTAATCCCAAGCAACTTTTTAAGTACTTCTTAAAGGGTACAAGGGTTTTTCCAGCCCTTCGGGGAGACCCATTATTTCCGGTAATGAATCCCTTACGGAAAAAGCTAGCAGATATGTAGACTCTGTGTTAATACCTCATGTGACTTGCTTACCGTCCTACATTCGGGACACCTCTGACCTCTTACGACATATAGAGGGGACCCATGTTCCCCCTGGGTGCTCTACTTGTGGCTGTGGATATAGGGGCTTTGTACTCTAGTATCCCGCATGAGCGGGGCACCCCGCGGGGGACCCGGGTGAATGGGTCCTTTCTTATGGAGCAGGATAAGACCACCTGGCCACATAGCTGTTTTGTCTTGAATCTACTTAGATTTATTTTGACTCACAATCATTTCATCTTCATGGATTGGATGCATTTACAAAGACAGGGAGTAGCGATGGGCACTTGCTGTGCTCCATCCTATGCTAATTTATACTTGGGAGGCTGGGAAAGATGGATTTTTGCAGATGAGCAGTTTGACCATTGGCTGAGTAAAGTACTCTATTGGTTTTGTAACACTGGTGACCTGCTCATTATTTGGACAGGATCCAGGGACAAATTACTTTAGTTTCTGGATATATTGAATATCAATGGCTTTAACTTGAAATTTACTCATAGTTTCAGCCCCAGTCAAATTGCCTTCCTGGATCTTACCATCATGATCAATGACAGGGGGGAATTGGCAGCTGATTGGCATCAGAATCCAAGTTCTGGTAACACAATCTTACAAGCTTCAAGTTCACATCCGGCCCCCACTTATTCGTAGCATACCCTACGCTCGATATCTACTTTTGCATAAAAATTGTTCAGCAGATGAAGATTTCTTCAATCAGGCAGATCTCCTAAAAAGTACACTCCTGGTTAGAGGATACTCTACATCACTCCTTAAGAAGGCCTTCAATAAAGCTGATTGAAGTCTAGGGCTGATCTCCTGTACAAATCCTCTCCCACCACCCCTGTTTATACGGTCAAATTTGTCACTCGCCTTTCTGCCCATGAGTCCAATTTGAGAACCTCCATGTCTCGACATTGGCACCAGTGGGCTGAAGACCCAACCCTTTCTAAGTACATAAGTCTGACCCCTGAATTGGTGTATAAAGAAGCTATCTTCTTGCGAGATACTCTAAACTATAGCTATCATGTGCAGACTTTGGACTCTTGTGCCAGATCTATGTGGGGAAACCTATAGTTACGGGCTATGCCGCCATTGCCCCTGGGTCACAGAGGGCAGGGGCATCCGTTTATCTAACAGACAGTGGCATCAGACTCGATGCCATGCCAGTTTTTCCACTAGAGGTGTTATCTACTTATCTACTTAATGACTTGCAAATGTCATATTTTCTATATTGGCAAGGCAATTTGTGAGTTTGGCTTGCGAATCAGAGATCATGTGGTTTGCTCAGGCTCTGCAAAAATGACCACCTCGGTTGCAAGACACATAGGCCTATACCAGTGATGGCGAACCTTGGCACTCCAGATGTTTTGGAACTACATTTCCCATTATGCTTAACTATACTGCAGAGTGCATGAGCATCATGGGAAATGTAGTTCCAAAACATCTGGGGTGCCAAGGTTCGCCATCACTGGCCTATACCATAGGTTTGATAAAAGATCAGTTTGATTTTTTGCACTCAAGGTCATTTCACCCAGTTCCAGAGGAGGTGATTGGGACAATATGATCCTGAGGGCAAAAACATTGTGGATAGAGAGACTGTCAGCTACCCAGTGTCCTGGAATTAACAAGATTAATTCATAAAAACCTTTTTTATAGATATGGATTCATCTCAATTAGTTGTTGTATGGGCTCACAGTACTCTCTTCCTTTTCTCTCCTTTTGGAGGGCCTTGGTTATTACTTCAGTGCATTCTCTGTCCTTTTTCTATCTATTTTTGTGCTGAAACTATACCAGCTGTTGCCCTTAATGTTTCCCCGGCTGACGTTTGGTGTGCCTTAACCTGTTCTTTGACTGGATTGTTGCTATACGATTTCTAATTCATATAATAAGCATTATTGACACTAGTGCATATTTCTTTATGTATTTTCAAATACTTCTATTGTATGTACCCATAGAATTATTTGTTTCTTTTCTTTGTTTATTCAAGTTATTCCCTTGCAATTTGTTCCTGTGTTCGGAACTTTGGTTACTGTCCTACCGGCCCTCGCCACTGGGGGGTCTCTGTTATTCCGGGCGAGTGTGTCATCTTCTCTCCCCTGGCCTTCCTCACCCATCCACCTGTTGACGGTATGGGGTTTGGGTGCTCTTGGGACAGGCGAACGGCATTTATGATTGAGCGCCTCTCTCAGTATGTGGATTACAGTTATAGGTTACCAGCAATTTCTTTTGTTCACTCATGCACACCCCTTTTCCTTATTTACCCTTGAGCCCTTGTACACACGGTCGGAGATTCCGATAACCAAATCCGTCGGATTTTGCCCGTCGGATTTTGTCCGACGGATCTTGTCCGAAACTGTTGAATACACACGGTCGGACAAAGTTGTCGGAAAAGCCAATCGTTCGGAACGTGATGACGTTATTTCGTTACAACGGGACTACGTTCAGGCTAGTAGCTAATAGCTTTGATGTAGGAATTTGATCTGAGCATGCGTGCCACTTTGTCCGATCGGAATTCTCTACACATGATCGGAGTATGTCCGATCGGAGCATTTTGGCGGAAAATATTTCCGGCAAGTTGGAAAATTTGGTCCGACGAATATTCCGACGGAAACAGTCCGATGCAGACCACACACAGTCGGAATATGCCACAAAACGCTCTGATCGGACACATTCCGTCGGAATCTCCGATCGTGTGTACAAGAGCTGACAGTTCACTGTCCAATTTGAATATCCTGACCTGGCTCCCAAACTCGCCCGGGAAGTTGCCCCTAGGGGCTTGTAGACGCCCTGGTGGTTTGGTTTTGTTCAGCCCTGGGAAGCTCCTTGTTTTCATTCTACATGCCAATATTTATGCTTGGGGAATCTTATGCCTTATATTATCGTATTCGATTGCTGGATTTCGAACTGGTCCACCTCTATGGCAGATTTGAGTTGGCCCTTGTATATGTTCCAATCTATGCTATCTTTATTGTTCATATATGTGTTTTTTGTCCTTGAAGTTTGATTATATACTGTCTATTCTTTGCAGCGGTATATAAATATACTATCTCCTTAAGCATACTCCTGAAGAAGCGGTCACGCCGCAAAACATGTCGAGGTTGAACTGACATATGACGAGGTCCATGGTCCTTTTGTTGGATGGATGAACATCCAACTGTCTAGTTCCTTTTCAGAGATTTAATACTGTGTATTGTATATTTTCTCTTCATAGGACCTTTTTAATGATGTTGTTGTCTTAAATAAATGTATTGTTTTTTTAATATGAATGTGTATGTGAGTCTCTGTGGTACCATGAGAGTCCATAGTTGCCTCAAACACTCTGCCCCAATTTTCTAGTTGATAGGATGATGGTACATTATGTTTATGTTTTCGGTTTAGTAGCAATAATTAATACTGAAAACCTTGTTTACAGAACATCTCCTTATGTTATTGGTGTAGCCTACTGCCGGCTGTTCTAAATAGCTGCCGATTCTTCTGCCTTCCCCTCCCCCACCTACATTGTTAGCCTGGGAACCAGGGCAGCCTGTGTAAAATCCTCTGCTCATGCTGGCTGTGTTGCAGCTCTATATAAGACTTTTTCCCCACTCACTTCTCCCTTCCTGGGATCAAAGCAAAGGACCAATCAGGGAGCAGGAGATCTGGCCAAGCAATCTTATAGACTGTAATGCAGAGTGCTTGGGATCATGGGAGCTGTAGTCCAAAACGGCATCTCTAGAATGCAGAAATTGACTTTCTGAACTTCAAATCTAGACAGAATCTGAGACTCAAGAGGAGGAGAACACAGGACTGCTGCAAAGCATGCTGGGACATATAGTTCCTTGGAGAGACTGCTACACTGTGTGGGATGGCTGCAGAACTGCAGATCCCAATAGACTCAAGCAGGGGAAGAGGGGATTCTCTTTAATGTTTGCCCAGGAAAACTTTGGGACTTGGCCCCAGACCAGGGAAGGCAGCCAGGGATCAGTCAGGAGAGTGTTGAGCCCTATGGCACCACCAGGGTGACCTAATCGCCTGCATCTACAGCCTTACAGAGCAGGTTAGCCAGTCACCATCTCCATCCACAGCCTTACAGAGCAGGTTAGCTGGATATCATCTGTGGTTGCCACCATACAGAGTTGGTTCACCGGAGCTCAAATCAAATAAATTCCACAAAGAGTCTCTCTCCGCCATCAGAACCCACCACTGAAGAGCAGGATTGTTGTGAGGGTTGCCAACCCACCAAACTCTCTGCACCACAAAACAAAGTGAAATTCCAGTTACATAATTTTCTATTAGGCTCCCTAGACACTACCATACCTATTACCCTATTATCTCAGATCTACTTAACCCATTCCTGCATCAGTTGCTTGCCCTTTTTATCGTTGTTAATGCTTGTTCAAGTTATTCCTGCCAGAGCTCTTCCTCAAGTTCCCACCTTCTTGAACTAGGACTATCTCAAAGCCACTCAGAATTACCATTGGTGCACCACTGAAAGGGCCCTAACCACACAAATAAGGCTGCTTTCACACTGGGGCGGTATTCAGGCGTTACAGCGCTAAAAATAGCGCCTGTGTAACGCCTGAAAAAAACCGGCCCCTTTAACTCCAGTGTGAAAGCCGGAGGGCTTTCACACTGGAGCGATGCGCTGGCAGGACGGTGAAAAAAGTCCTGCCAGCCGCATCTTTTCAGCGGTGAAGGAGCGGTGTATTCACCGCTCCTATACCGCTGCTACCCATTGAAATCAATGGGACACCGCGGCAATACCGCCGGCAAAGCGCCGCTGCAGCGGCGCTTTGCGGGCGGGTTTAACCCCTTTTCGGCCGCTAGCGGGGGTTAAAACCACCCCGCTAGCGCCCGCGCACCGCCGCTAAAACGACGGTAAAGCGCCGCTAAAAATAGCGGCGCTTTACCGCCGACGCTGCTCTCGCCCCAGTGTGAAAGCAGCCTTACAATTTTTCCCTTGTTTTTGGAGATCATTCCTCCGAGTTTTATAGTATTTAAATAGAATTTTTCACCTTCCCGAACACTGAAGTCATGTAGGCAGACTTAGACCTAGCAAAATAACGCCAGGGCCTAGGCAGCATAGCCTCTGGGGGTTTATACTATCTGTTTCTGGCTACCCTTATGATACTCTAGGTGACTCTGTTACAGTTTAAGCTGATTAGTAAAACCTGGGCCCTGTTAATCGCAATTGTCCTATATTTTAAATTTAATAATACCATTGTTGTTCATTTCACCCCTTACCTCTGTCTGTCTTATCTATTTTATTTAATGACAATATATTTAGTTTGTTTTACTAATTGGTCTGGTGTTTACATTCTTTGAAATAGCATTATAGCTGGGTACTAGTGTCAATGTCAGTGATTTCTCTGTGAAACTGTGTTTATGTACTCAGCCTGGTGTGTCAAAGTGACTGAGGTCTTTGAGAAGGTTGAGGCCAGCAACAAGACCCATCTTAACTAACGGCTCCTTCTGGGGTGGCGCTACATAAATGAAGAATCATTAAAGCAGACACATGCACACAGGGACACACAGAATTTGTCAGCCTGTGCAAACTTTGGGCGTAGAGATACACTGAATTCTATTGGCGTATGGTCCTTTATGCCCAGGCATGTACTGGCCATCGGGACTACCGGGAGTTTCCCGGTGGGCCGATGGCTCAGTGGGCCTGTTTCAGTGACAGAAATGCCTTCTTCTTGTTTTTTGTAGTGGGTACCTGTGGCCCCGCATCTTCCTCTGGCCGCCACATAGCTGACACAGGCACAAATTTTGTCTCTCAAGTGAGATTTCCAAACTGGTTGCTAGCCACCTGCCGCCTAGCGTGTAGCAACCAGTGACGTCAGACACAGAAGGAGGCTGAGAGGGCCCAGCATTCACAGCGGAGCAGGGTTTAAGTTTCTCCTCCTCCGCGCCGAGTGCTTAGCTCCACCCACCTCCTCCTCTGCTCCGGGGACATGCTCTTAGAGAGGAAGTGCTGTATGTGATCCTCTTCTTCTGCTGCCCGTGCCCGACTTTTCTGCACTGCCTGAGTGTTGTCTGAGGGACCCCAGAGGAAGAGCAGACCTTCCTATGCCTGTGTCCCCACTGCTCGTTTCCCTGCTATCTGTTGCTGTTCGGGATCTGCAGGCAGCTGCCACTATGTCAGGTGACATCAGTCATACCTAGCTCCCGAACTACAGCACAGTTTTGACCAATGGGGGAAACAAGCAAAAAGCAGGAGGAAATATGACAAGTGAGCCTGAGTGGACATCAGCAACACCAGATCAATGTACAAGGTAATGGATCAGAAAAATGTGTGAGGATCAGTTTTAGTGGTAATCTCTGTAACATTAAACAAAACTAGTTTTGAATGAAAGCTGGGAAGCCATAGGGGTTAACTTAGTAACAGTGCAGTCACCCTCCATAGTGACTGAAGGGGTTCGTTTCTAGTCTGGCAGCTTCTCTCTCCCCTTATCTTGGTTTGCAAGTTTTGCTGTATTGCCGCTTCAATTTGGGGCTCTGGTGTGGCTGATCTGAGTGTCCAGAATCATTACCTGAGGGTAATCAGGATGTGTTTGAAATGTGGAGAGATAACATTATTTTATCATATAGTAGAGCTGCAGTATCTTATGCCATTGATAAGAAACACATCGGGACTCTAGTCAAGTCACAAGCAGCATTGGCTGGGTCTATGGATGTGCTATACGTTTAAACCATTTATTTCTCCAATGATCTATTAGGGCTCAGTTCACACTGCTGCGATGTGGGAACCTCGCAAATCCACTGCAGGTTCCTGCATCGCATGTTTCCAGGCAGCAGTTCACACTGCCCTATGCCAACTGCCGGGAGTGTCAATTATAGTTATTGACACCCCCAAATCAGTTCACAAATCGCAGTACAATCCTCAAACTCGGACAGGAATCGGATCACATGGGTGTGAACAACCATGCGATCCAATTCTGCTGCGGACAAAAAATGGTTCTGTGCAAATTCAGCCATACGATCTTTTTGGCTGAAATCGCATCGCACAGATATCGCATGTGATTTTCACTGCAGTGCGGTGTGAATCACATCCGATCTCTGACATCGCAGCAGTGTGATCTGGCCCTTGCTCCATGCTCTCATGTTGGGTTGCGGTAAATTGATATAAGGAATAAAGTATCTGCTTTCTACTGACAGGTCTAGTAAGAGCAGTATTAGGATGCACTTATTTTCTTTTCCTCAGACCATGTACACTGCATGAGATCCCCTCTGTATATGCCCAGTGCTGGCTGATATGTACATTATATTGATGGATTGCTGCTAAACTCTTTCTTTGTGGATGCAGAAGGATATTTCTGTGGAGCTTTTCAGGGAGACTTCTATTCGTGATATTTAATATATCATTATTTTAGGTATAGGCATTGAGATTTATAGCAGCTCAATGAGGTCCACGCATTATAGGGAGTGCAGTTTGACAATGCTGCCAATTTGTAATGGTGAAGGGTGAAGGCCTTATTCATTTAGCTTAGATCTAGAACGGCTTGCTATAGTTAGTTTAGCCCCATTTTGCCCTTGTGTATGGCCACATTTTTATCCAAGTTTTTTCTTTTCCACATTCCTGCACTATATACACTACATTTTCCAGTATGTCACTGGATTTCAAGTAGTTATACCATGAAAAATTATCATTGCCCCCCCTAGTTTTGACTGTGGTATCTTATGTGCCCATATATATTGTTCCTAGAGTCACCACTGTGTACAGCCTATAATAGAAATAAAGTAGAACGGCTAATGGACAGTGAAGGGGGAGGGGAGGCTTGGGTGGCTATCAGGGTTGGCCATGTCTGGCCGACATGAGAGAGACCCGTCATCTGCAATGCCCATCGCCTCACTTCATAGTGCGCAACCTGGTTCAGCCTCAGCACTGCTGCATTGCTGAAAGGCAGCCAATGGTTGTGCAGCAAAACCGGTTTCTAAAATTCCAGCCAATGAGGATGTAGCAATATTCCTATATGATGTTAGCCCTCCCACTTCACTTGTTCACTTGTTTTTGTGCGTGTTTGCAAAATTAAAGTGGGCCAGTCAGGATGAAGTCCAGGGCCAAATTTTTGTCCCAGTCCAGCCCTGTTTATGCCCAAGGGATGTGTATGAGTAGCATAAAACAAGAGTAATACATGTAAACAACCAATATTGTATTGAGGAGATACCACAGTTAAGGCTTTAGTCAGAGACAGCTTAGCCCTCGCAGTTATGTCCATGGTCCACACCCTCGACATCTCGGTCCTTGTCTGAAGTTCAAACATTCTTTTAATGCTTTTTTTAAGTGGATCACATTTGGCGTCTTAAAGCAGCTGCATGGTATAATAAACGGTCTATAATACCAAATGCTGAACTGGAGGAAGAATCTGGAGTATTAATTCTTGATCAATGGAAAGAATTGTCCTAGACAGACATAGCTTTTCATATTTAGCAAGACAACTGGATAAAAGCAATTCACATGAAATAAAGAGCAGCACTGTAAGGAATAGTTCAACAAGTACACACCAAATAATTACACTTTTAATCTAAGTTTCCATAATCCTCCTTCTGCATTTTCCACATCATTTTATGGTTGGATTATGGTGATATGGTGCTAGGGAATGTACAACAGATAAATAAATATTATGCATATAGTTTAACCACTTGCTGACCGCCGCATGTACATTCATGTCGGCAGAATGGCACGGCTGGGCAAATGGGCGTACAGGTACATCCCTTTGAATTTGCCGCCGTGTGGTCATGTGCACGCTGGCGGAGGCAGCGCACACGACCTTGCTGGGAGCTCCGTGGGTGGGATTGTGAGTCCTGTGGACTCAATCGCCGCAGGGATTCCAGCGATCATCTCACAGAGCTGAAGAATGGGAAGATGCTAATGTAATCAAGCATCTCCCCGTTCTGCCTAGTGTCACTGTCACTGATCATAGTTCCCTGTGATAGGGAGCAGAGATCAGTGACGTGTCATTTGTAGCCAAGCCCTCTAACAGTTAGAACCACTCCCCAGGAAACACTTAACCCCTCCCTAGTCCCCTAGTGGTTAACCCCTTCACTGGCAGTGTCATTTTTACAGTAATTAGTCACGATAAAAATCGCAGATCGCCGCCATTAGTAGTAAAAAATATATATATATATATATATATATTAATAAAACGAATCCCTATTTTGTAGACGCTATAACTTTTGCGCAAACCAATCAATAAAGGCTTATTGCAATTTTTTTACCAAAAATATGTAGAAAAATACGTATCGGCCTAAACTAAGGAAAAAAAACATTTTTTTATATATTTTTGGGGGATATTTATTATAGAAAAAAGTAAAAAATATGTTTTTTTCACAATTGTCGCTCTATTTTTGTTTATAGTGCAAAAAAACGCAGAGGTGATCAAATACCATCAAAAGAAAGCTCCATTTGTGGGGAAAAAAGGACATCAATTTTGTTTGGGTACAACATTGCACGATCACGCAATTGTCGGTTAAAGCAAAGCAAGTGCCGTATCACAAAAAAATGGCCTGGTCAGGAAGGGGGCAAATCCTTCTGGGCAGAAATGGTTAAAGAGGTCCTGTCATGATTTTTTTCTATTTTTCTATTATTATTATTATTTTTATTTTTTTTACTGTAAAAAATAAAAAGTTCAATTAATAATAAAACATTTTTAAACGCCCCTTCCCGCAGAGCTTGCATGCAGAGACAAACGCATATGTAAGTTGCGCCTACATATAAAAACGGTGTTCAAACCACACATGTGAGCTATCGCCACGATCGTTAGAGTGATAATTCTAGCAAAAGACATTCTCTGTTACTATCAAATTATTTTGTTTAACAGTATGCTTTAAAAACGGGTTTAGTTTGCACACTGATGCAGATACATGTGTAAGCTGCAGAGCCACTTCATGGCACCCCAATATTATCTGTAGTCCTAACTCTATACATTTTGAGAGTCTCCATATTAGAAGCACATGCATTATAATAGATAGGCAGAGGGCAAGTGAGCCTGGAGGGAGCCCATCCCTCCTTAAAAGGCACAGGGGCGTACTGGACACCCAGCATTTAGCACAATGGCAGCAAAGGTGTCCAGTGCACCCCCTCACCAATATTACATCAGTACAAACAAATGGCCACTGCCATCACCTATAACTGGCCTTCACAGCAAGGAGCTCATGGAAGGGCAACGCATTTCAAACAAAACCAAAGAAAATTCCCAGCTCAGCTTACCAACCAGCCTGCAACCAAATCTGGTGTACTGCATATACACCTGCAATATATATTCCCCACCCAGTCAGGTGTGTCAGAGTGTGTAGTGCTATTTGCAGAGGCATTGGGCACAGGAACAAGGGACTCAATACATCCAGCAGCTCCTTTGGGGGTAAGAGGTACAACTGTAAGGTCCCTTTGACATGAGAGTTCTGATCAGGTCCACCTATGCCTTTTTCAGACAGACCTGATCGGAAGGTCCATGCATGAGAGAAGTGCACAACGAAAAAAAAAATTTTTTTGTTTCGTATTGGATTCTTTCATTAAGTTAATAATTTTGATTCATCATATTCATTATGTTAGAATGATTCATTTTTGTAATCTGTTTTGTATATTCAGATTTGTTTCATATATAGGTTGTTCAAAATCAATTTGATTATCCAAAGTTATTCTGGAAGATTCGGAATCATTCGTTATGTTATGATTCGGAGACTCTTATGGATCCCTCTCCATACGACCCAAACACAAGTAGGAATCATCTTATCTCTCTGCATAGAAACCAATCGGCTTTCGTTTTTTTTTTTTTTTTGTCAAAGCTTAATTGAACAAGCTGAAGTTAGAAGCCGATTGGCTACCATGTACAGCTGCACTAGATTTTGCACTCTCCCATTTTATTAAATCAGCCCCATATTAATGAACTTACAAAACCCTCTAAAGTAGCAAAGATAGGACAAAGAAACTACTTCCTTGCAACTTTTGTGATTTCAACATAACAAAAGGCCCAAACTATCGCATCCTGTCATCCAAATTAAATGAATTAATACAAATTAATTTGTTGCTTTCGTTATGATTTGAGATTCATTGAAATGTGTTACTATTGTGATTCAGCAATTTGGATACATCCAAATCTCTGTATAGCAAAAATTTCATCCGAATTTAGATTCTGGTGGTGCATGTATGTATGCGATGTCACTTCCTGTCCCAACCCATACCAGATCGAGGCTTGGAACGCACGCCGATCCCGGGAGATGAAGCGGTGGAAATAACCCCAAAAATACACTGCTGGAATGATTCAGTGCTGGTCTAAAGGCACCTGAATTGTGAGTGCACATCTTTATAATTGGGGATGTTTACCTTGTTGGTTTAAATACATTTTATAAAGCATATTGCGCAATGATGGCTATTTACTTCTTATGAGATAGCAAGATTTGAGGAGTAACTAGTGGCAATCTAGCTGGAGAAACACCAGGAAAGTGCAGTTGGTTATCCCTATATGAACCAAAGGCAATTTTTTTTCTAGGTTCTAGTGAGTGACCATTTTAGAAGGTGGTGGTGATGCACGAAGTGGAGAGAAGGCTTCTAAAATAGCACGGATGTGATTTTGAGCACACTATGCACATGGGATTTAAGTGATAGAATTGTGAAGTGGACTTTGGGAAATATTGTTAAAAACCTGTGTCCTGCAGTTTTGATATTTTTGCAATTTTGCATTTGATAATTTAATAATTTGCACTATAACTTTACACTATAGAGCTATACAGTTTTTATGTTTGTACAATCAGCGCAGTTACATTTTTCATACAATATGAATTTAGATTCATAACTAAACTAATCGCACATGTCTACCATGTATCTCTATGGACAGGCGGGTGTAAATGTCAATTTACACTGGCCTACCTCTGGGTCCAATCTGGTCTGCAGAAAAAAACCTGCAAGAGCACTATGTCCTCTTCTATTTTGTGGAGCAGATCAGAGGTAGCCAGATGTAAATGGACAGCTGAGTCCATTTACACTCGGTCTTCAATGGAGCAGATCAGAATTTGTCAATGTCTGCTCTGCATAGACTGAGTGGACATGGATGTAATATCTGTCCCGCTCTACTCCGATCAGCAGGGGATCAGCTCATAGATCCCCTACTTACTAGAATGGCATCTGCCCCGCCTAAAAGGGGCCTAAGACACAAAACTTAAAAGTCTTTGTCAAATTGTAATAATAGCCATAATAAAATGTGAAATCATTAATTTAACACCAAAGTCTATGGATGGAATTCTTCCATAATACGATGAATAATGTTATGAAGCAAGCCCTCTCCTTTTCCATATGGTGGGATCAGTCTCTAATGACCCGATTCCTGACCCAACTCTGGGAGAGACATGTGGTGAAAATTGAGTTTATTTCCGGCTATAAAGCTTCACAGCCACAAACCTCAGAGGAGAACGGAGGCTCTTTTGGAGAGGAAGAAACTTGTTTTAACCCAGACATCTGGAAACTGTTGTGTTTAACACTCACAGGGGCTAACTGTGCCCCATAAACTGAAGAAAGACACATTTACCCTGGGGACCCTCCAGTGAAGTAGCTGTGACAGAAGAACGACTCTATATGTATAGGAATTTACCAGAGTTATATAAAGATTTTTTCTAAAGCTCCCCTAAAGTCTATCCTTGTAAATAAAATAGATTCAAATTGAGTTTTCTCCTGTGCACGTAAACTAAATGCTGACACATATTCAGGTTTCGTAGCTCCTGAATTTATTTTTATCATTTCCCTTAAGTGGTCCACTTTTGCATCTGTGTATAATGTGGGCACACCTTGTACCTGGTGGAGTCTCTAATGTGGACACATAAGCCTTTTGATGACTGCTTATCCTCCTCCTTAAAACAAAGAACAGCCAAGGAAGGATAATAATTTCCTTTTACCATAGGCCAACTATTTTGTGCTCCTACGAAGTCCTCCAGGTAGCTTTAGCCTAGGTTCACATTGTAACGGATTAGAAATCGTGTGAGTTCAGCTGAACTCCCACTATTTGAACCTAACAATGCAGTTCGACTTCAGGGGCAATTTGACAGACATCAGTATGGGTTCCTGCACAGCTGTCTATTGAAATCGCACCGGAAGTCACCAAAAGTAGTACAGAAACTACTTTTGAGAATTGGTGCAGCGCCCATAAAGCAGCCATCGCATTAATTCGGACGGTGCTATTGCCAGCAATAGCCGCCGATTTGGCATGCAATTTGACATATCAAATCGCATGCCAAATTGGACCGGTATGAACCTAGGCTTAGTATCACACAAACAAATGCCCTAGCCACACAAGGCATGCAGAGGGTTGGGATCAGAAAGGCTGAAAGAGACAGTTCTCTCACTTTATTAACGATAACTAAAAAAATTGTGCATATGGTTGTCCTTCTTTTATAGCAGTTGGGTTCTAGGTGTATGAACAAACGAAATAAGTGGACCGCCTCTGAGTCAAAAAATGCTGCCACGTTCCCAAACTAATTTAGAAAAAGGAAATTCTCCCATGGGACTTTATTACAGCAATAACCACAACCAATTTTGTTAAAGCGGTAGTAAACGCTGTGTGTTTTTTTAAATTTTTATTAAAAACCTGAAAGGCAAGGTCATAATGCTCTATCCCATACTAGCACATTATGTGAAACTTACCTGAAAACAAAGACTTCCAGACATGCCCTCTCACCGCTGAAGGCGCTCCCATCCTCACACGGTCTTCCTTACGAGTTTGTGGATTCCGACTTTGTGAGTTTCCGGAGCCGCAAAGACATCCCTCCTGCGCATGAATGCGGAAGCCGCCATTTACAGCACTCAACTTTGAAAGAATGGCCCAGGTATGTTGTTCCTTCAGAGCACATGCGCCAGTGATGTCACTGGCTGCATCTACAGTAAGTATCTCCTAAACGGTGCGCGTTTAGAAGATATTTACAGTACCTATAGGTAAGCCTTATTATAGGCTTCCCTATAGGTTAAATTCATGCACAGAAGTTTACTCCCACTTTAAAAAATAGATATATTTTATTGTACAAAATTATGAATATAAAATCACATAATAAAAGAAGGTTTTGCATAAATAATTCATATACTGTATACTCCTGAATTACACCTATAAGAGTAGGTAAATTTAGGCAGGCCTAGTTCGTTGTTTTCATTCTGGGCTGGGCAAGGCTCTGAGTAGCGGCTGGTGACTCACGAGTAGCTTCACTTCTCTGTCACCTCCCTCTTCCTTCTCGGAAGTGCTAGAAGGAGAGGAGGGAAAGAGAGGTGGAGCTGCCTGGAGTATCTTAAAGCGGTAGTAAACCCGCACATTTTTTTTTTTTTTTTAAACCTGCAAAGCAAAAGGCATAATGAGCTAGCATGCACCACATACTAGCTCATTATGAAATACTTACCTTAGAACGAGGCCCCGACATCTGGCCCGATCCACGCCGAGGGAGCTGACATGCTCCCTCGGCGTTTCTTCCGGGTATCGCGGCTCCGGCGCTGTGAGTGGCCGGAGCCGCGATATCGTCACTCCCGCGCATGCGCGCGGGAGATTTCAGTCCGGCCGCTCGGCTGCTGCCGGATTTTGACGGCGAGAAACCCCTTGTGCGCATGCGCCGCTGCAGTCAGCGGCGCATACCGAGGGGAATATCTCCTAAACCGTACAGGTTTAGGAGATATTTTTTTTACCTACAGGTAAGCCTTATTATAGGCTTTCCTGTAGGTAAAAGTTAAAAATGTGGGTATACAACCACTTTAAGGAGTCTTGACAAATCCCCAACTTGGATTGGCAGGAGGCAGGCCTCCTTAAATACCTGGGGTCAGTCCAGCTGGGGAGGAGTTGTCGGGCTGGGCAGGGTGACAGGTGAACCACAACATTCAGCAACCCCTGTGGGCTACAACAGTATCTCACAAAAGTGAGTACACCCCTCACATTTTTCTAAATATTTTATTATTTCTTTTCATGTGACAACACTGAAGAAATTACACTTTGTTAATGAGTAATGAGTAATGAGTGTACAGCTGTCTCCTCAATATAACTCAACACTTAGCCATTATTGTCTAAACCGCTGACAACAAAAGTGAGTACACCCCTAAGTGAAAATGTCCAAATTGGGCCCAATTAGCCATTTTCCCTCCCTGATGTCATGTAACTTGTGTGAGGGGTTAGCTCGGCAGCGGGTGTGTGTGACCCCCTGGATGGGTTCACAACACAAAGTCAGGCACAGCAGACAGCGGTGTAGGTTAAAAAAACAAAAGATCCGGTTTATTTATGCTACATGCAGTGATACATATAACAGCCAAACAAAATAAAACAAGAAAATAAATCCTGGTCAGCTTGACCTCTAACTACACACGTAGACTCCCTGTCTAACAACTGGGTGCAGCCTTGTGCTGTACCAGTCCCTGCCTTTGTTGTAAAGGTTTTGCCACACAGGCGTTAACTCACCGCACAGTACAGGTGACACACTCCCCAGTCTATACAACACAAAACTGGTTCCAGGATGGAGCATCTCCCTATGCATGCTGGGGTTTTTTGTAGAGGTCTTAATGAGCCCACTTACTACAGCTGGGCTCATTAACTCTTCCCCTCTAATTGTAAAAGTCTGCATAAAGCCTGAATCTAGGGCACACATATTTCCCATCCTGGATACAACCAGGTGATTTTACCTGCGTGCTGCCACATACCCCCCCCCCTCTTGTTTCAACCTTGGGGTTGTAACACAAGCAGCCAGACACGCATGTATCCGAGACAAAGCATCCACATTCCCCATTTTAACACCAGGGCGATGCTTAACTGTAAAGTTAAATTCCTGTAGGGCCAGGAACCACCTATTTACCCTTCTATTGGTCTCCTTGTTTTGAGCCATCCACTTTAAAGGAGCGTGATCAGTCACCAGGTCAAAGTGCCTACCTAGCAGATAGTACCGAAGGGAATCTAGAGCCCACTTCACTGCTAAACATTCCTTCTCAATCGTGGAGTAATTTACCTCATGGGACTTCAACTTCCTGCTGAGGTAAATGACTGGGTGCTCTTCCCCGTTCCAGACCTGGGATAACACTGCTCCTAACCCAACGTCTGATGCATCAGTTTGTACCACAAAGTCCTTAGAGAAGTCTGGTGAGTACAACACTGGCTGGCTACATAAGGCTGTTTTTAAGGACTGAAATGCTTCTTCAGCCTCTGGGGACCATTTAACCATGACCGACTCTTTCCATTTCGTCAGGTTGGTGAGGGGCACAGCCTGAGAAGCAAAATGGGGAATGAATCGTCGATAATAGCCAGCGATTCCCAGAAAGGCTCGTACCTGTTTCTTGCTGTTGGGACGTGGCCAACTCTGTATGGCCTCGACTTTATTGACTTGGGGTTTTATCACCCCCCTCCCAATAGTGTACCCAAGATATTTGGCCTCCTCCTGTCCAATGGTACACTTCTTTGGATTGGCCGTAAACCCAGCTTCCCGGATAGAGTCTAGGACTGCTTGTACTTTTGGCAAATGTGAGACCCAGTCTGTGCTATGGATAATCACATCATCCAGGTAAGCTGCAGCATATTTCTGATGGGGCCTCAGAATCTTATCCATTTTCCGCTGGAATGTTGCCGGTGCATTCTGTAACCCAAACGGCATTCTCTTATATTGGAATGCCCCATCTGGGGTTACAAACGCAGTTTTCTCCTTGGCCGACTCGGCCAGGGGAATTTGCCAATACCCTTTGGTGAGATCAAGAGTTGTCATATATCGGGCTGTTCCCAGCCGGTCAATCAACTCATCTATACGTGGCATGGGGTAGGTGTCAAATTTTGTAACTTTATTTAATTGTCTAAAATCGTTACAAAACCGCCAGCTCCCATCAGGTTTGGGCACTAGTACAATAGGACTGGACCAGTCACTCTGGGACTCCTCTATCACACCCAATTCCAGCATCCTTTGAACCTCCCCACGTATTGCCTCCCGTCGGGCCTCTGGTATTCTATAAGGTTTTAGTTTTACCCTTTCTCCTGGCGGGGTGATAATGTCATGCTCTACGCCAGATGTTTGTCCCGGAAGCTCAGAGAAAATCTCTTTGTTACGAAGTACAAACTCTTTAACCTCCTGTTGTTGGGGTTTCGATAAGGTGTCTGCTATTCCAACCTCAGGAACTAAGCAATCAGGCTGTACTTGTGACAAAGTCTCTGCGACTAGGGATTCCCTATCCCTCCAGGCTTTCAGCAGATTGACGTGATAGATCTGCTCCGGCTTTCGCCTTCCTGGCTGTCTAACCCTGTAGTTCACCTCACAAATTTTTTTCAATTACTTCATATGGACCTTGCCATTTGGCCAGAAATTTGCTTTCAACCGTAGGGACTAGCACCAAGACCCTATCCCCCGGGGAAAAAGTAAGTGTCTTGGCCCCACGGTTGTACACTCTCTGCTGTGCTAACTGCGCTTGGGTTAAATATTCCTTTACAATTGGCATTACCTGTGCAATTCTATCTTGCATCAGGGCGACATGCTCAATCACACTCCTGTGAGGAGAACTCTCATTTTCCCAAGTTTCCTTGGCGATATCCAGCAGCCCTCTTGGGTGTCTCCCATAGAGCAACTCGAAGGGTGAGAAACCCGTAGAGGATTGGGGTACCTCCCTAATGGCAAACATCAGATAGGGTATTAGACAATCCCAATTCTTTCCATCTCTATCCACCACCTTCTTTAACATTTGTTTTAGCGTTTTGTTGAATCTTTCAACCAACCCATCTGTTTGGGGGTGATACACAGATGTACGCAATTGCTTCTCTTTGTACAACTTGCATAATTCTTTCATAACCCGGGACATAAAGGGTGTACCTTGGTCCGTAAGCAGTTCCTTACAAATACCCACGCGGCTAAAAACAAGAGCTAGCTCTTTGGCTATGGTTTTGGCCGAGGTATTTCAAAGAGGAATTGCTTCCGGATATCGGGTGGCATAGTCCAATATAACCAAAATGTACTGATGCCCCCTAGCGGACTTCATTATCGGACCTACCAAATCCATTGCGATCCTTTCAAAGGGGACCTCAATGATAGGAAGAGGTACCAGCGGGTTACGGAAATGTGGCATAGGTGCCGACTTCTGACACACAGGGCAGGAGGAACAATAATTTTCTGTTTCCTTCATGACCCCAGGCCAATAGAATCTCTGCAATACCCTCTCTCTGGTTTTTTCGGTCCCCAGATGACCTCCCAGAATGTGCCCATGGGCCAATTCTAACACCAACTTCCTGTAAGGTTTGGGCACCACAAGTTGCTCAATGATTTCTTCTGCCCTTTGAGCCACTCGATACAGCAGGTCCCTTTCCACAGTGAAGTACAGGTAAGTGCAAGTCTTATCTGGGTTCACTAACTCGCCATCTATTTTCACCACATTTTCCCGTGCCTTTATTAGGGTGGGGTCTTTTAACTGTTCTGTGGCAAAATTTTCCCTGTGAACCTCAAGATCCGAAAACTCCACAGACGGCATGTTTTCAACTGAGGATGTTGGCTCCTCCCCAGTTTCTCGAGTTTCCCCCGCCAATACCGACAAGGGGAATTCAGGAGAGTCCTCACCACCCCCAGAGGAATTCTGGTCATCTTCCTGGTTTATAGGGGCACCAATGGGGGCCTCAGGACAATCCCAGAGTTCCCAGAATTTTGCAAAATCCCTTCCCACAATAGCATCATGTGGTAAGTGAGACACTAACCCCACCTGATGAGAGAGGTTACCTTTGGGGGTCTCAAAAAACACTGAAGTTACAGGATACTCTCGGGTGTCCCCATGCACACAAATAACAGCCACCCTGTTCTTCCCAGACACCTCTGTAGTAACTAATTCAGCTTTTATCAATGTTACCAGGCTACCTGAATCTAGCAACACATCAACATGTCTACCATTAATACACATTTTACATAAATGTCTCTCAGGTCCCCGAATGGCAGTGCATGCAACTGTCGCAAACAGCGACTGACGTCTCTCCCTTATAAAGTCACATTGCATAGGCTCATCCACAACTGGGCAATTGGCTGCAATATGTCCCTCTTGCCGGCAGCGGTAGCAAATAATCTTTTTCGCTGCCTCTTGCAGCATGGGCTTCCTGGGCTGCTCCCGCCAGACCTTAGGTAGAACTCCCACCCTCTCACTCTCTCCACCCTCACCCCTTGGAGTCATCTTACCCGCCACTGGGGATGATCTGGTCTTAGGGGGGAAAGTCCGTGAGTCCCTGGAAGATGTGGTCAGGTTCTCTGTAGCCAAGTACCTCTCAACCAGATCCACAAGTTTATCTGCATTTTCTGGGTCTCCATGGCTTACCCATTTTTGGATGGCAGTAGGAAGAGCTCTCAGGAAACGATCCATAACAACACGTTCCACAATGTTTGGTGCAGTCAAAGTCTCTGGCTGCAGCCACTTCCTGCTCAGGTGAATGAGATCATACATTTGAGACCTGGGAGGTTTTCCAACCTGAAAAGTCCAGTTATGCACACGCTGAGCCCGGACGGCCAGGGTGACACCCAGCCGTGCCAATATTTCTGCTTTTAGCACCACATAGTCTTTTGCTTGGTCAGGCTCTAGGTCATAATAAGCTTTCTGCGATTCCCCAGTTAACAGAGGGGCCACCAGTCCAGCCCATTGCTCCTTAGGCCACTTTTCCCTTTCAGCAGTCCTTTCAAATGTGGTCAAAAACACCTCCGGATCATCCTCTCCAGTCATTTTTGTCAGTAAACGGCTCACACCAAAGGATGCGGTATTATTGTAACCAGGGCCGCTGATAGGGCAGTACAAGCAGCCCTGTTGTACCGGGCCCAGCCAGCAGGGGGGGCCTGAGCAGATTTCTAGCTAAAAAAACGAATTTGCTAAATAACTTTATTAACCTGCTCCCACTTGATTGGCAAGGTATATTGTACCTTCCTGG
Source organism: Lithobates pipiens (assembly GCF_037356315.1). NCBI lineage: Eukaryota > Metazoa > Chordata > Amphibia > Anura > Ranidae > Lithobates > Lithobates pipiens. Next base: position 574,090,024 of record NW_027507903.1, read on the forward strand.
GCCCCATCAGGTTAATAGAGGGGCCCAGGAGGTGAGAGAAAAAGAGGGACTTTTTCTCCATTTTCGGGTGGAGGCATACAATCCCTGCTCTGCATCTGTGTACCTTGTGCTCACTGTGTGCTTTCCTGGGCGGATGGATTCAATTGTAATGCGGCTCCCTTCCCTCAATAAGTGCCGTGCTGCTGCAGCCTGATGGAGAGACTGAACGAGAGAGTAATCCATATGCTGGTCCCACAGGCAAGCAATTCCCTTACACACATCACACACACTGACACACATCACACAGGCTGAGGCTTAGTCCCCTGACTCCCCATTGTGTGCTCATGGTCATTATGATGATCAAAGCACAGCAGGTTCTCTATGGCTCTGTCAGTGTAACATGCTGTGTGGTTGTGATTTTCTTAATATATGGCTGTGCTGTGTGTTACAGACTATAACTCAGCACAGCCATAAGAAAGTCAGCACCACACAGCATGTTACACTGACAGAGCCATAGAGAACCTGCTGTGCCCTGATCATCATAGTGACCATGAGCACATAGTGAGATGCTACTTTACACATGTGATGGGGGAAGGGACAGTAAAAACACACAGCCAAGATGCATTTGTACCACCCCCAAATCACTCCCCTTTAAGAATTTTTCACCCAAGCCTTGCAATCAGGTCCGCCTGTCAGTTTTTCCTGTGGACCAGTGGGTGCAGTAGCTGTGTATGATGGGCACAGTGGCTGCGTTTGATGGCACAGTAGCTAAGTTTGATGGGCACAGTGGCGGCAATTGATGGCACAGTAGCTATGTTTGATGGCACAGTGGCGGAAATTGATGGGTACAGTAGCTACGTATGATGGCACAGTGGCGGCAATTGATGGCACAGTGGCAGCAATTGATGGGTACAGTAGCTGCGTATGATGGCACAGTAGCGGAAATTGATGGCACAGTGGCGGCAATTGATGGCACAGTGGCAGCAATTGATGGGTACAGTAGCTGCGTATGATGGCACAGTAGCGGAAATTGATGGCACAGTGGCGGCAATTGATGGGTACAGTAGCTGCATATGATGTTCATATGATTTTCAGTTTGTTTGCGTCCCCCTCATAAATTTTGAGCATCGCCTGCCACTGATGTGGACCGATTGAAAGCCCCATGTAGGTCTACAGGAGTCCAGATATGAATTGACTTGTGTCCATTCAGGTAAAAAAAAATAATAATAGAATAATAATGGTTATTAAAGCGGAGTTCCACCCAAAAGTGGAACTTCTGCTCATCTTCTTCCTCCCCCCCTCCGGTGCCACAATTGGCACCTTTTGAGGGGGAAATGGGGGGGGGGGGGTATAGGGTATCAGCTATCCTTTTCCACTTTCAGGATTCCCTGCCACAGAGCTGTGATGTCACCGCGGGGCTCCCTCCTCCTCCTCTGGCCCCTGGGCCAAACGGGGAGAGAAGCGGGGCCTCGTGCATGTGCAGTAGGGTTTCCGGCGTGAAGCTGAAAGGCTACACTGCCGGGTTCCCTTACCCATAATGGTGGTGGAGCACCCAACAGCTGATGGAAACATCCGCTGCGGGTGTCGAGATCGTTGGACTCCAGGACAGGTAAGTGTCCATTTATTAAAAGCCAGCAGCTGCAGTATGTGTAACTTCTGGCTTTTAATGTTTATTTTTTTGGGGGTATAACACCACTTTAAAGGTTCACCTTTTGGAACATCTTACATGTTTCAGCTCCTGCCACCTTTCCCCCAGATTTTGTGACAGCATGGGGTCAAGGGCGGAGCCAGGGGTGGGGTTGTGGGCGGGACCAAGGGGCCCTGTCAGGTATGCTCTATGGGGCCCCATGATTTCTAACAGCGGCCCTGATTGTAACCACTTGCTTCATTGGTCTGCGGACGTTGCTGTATTAATGTCTCTATTTTCTGTTGAAAATTCTGCTCTTGCTTCTGCAACAGGTCTATGAAGCGGGCTTCAGATCGCTGCTGGGCTTGTTGCTGAGCTTCCAAACTCTGCTGGTGAGCCTTCTGCTGATTTTCCAAACTCTGCTGCAAAGTTGCATTTATCTGCTGCTGGGCTGCAAGGCTCTTTTGTAAACCTGCATTTGTTTGTTGCTGGTTTGCATTTGCTAGAGCCAGCTGTCTCAGTATATCCTCCATGCTGGCCTTAACAAAAAAAAAAGTGCCAAAATTCTCCACCAACTGTGAGGGGTTAGCTCGGCAGCGGGTGTGTGTGACCCCCTGGATGGGTTCACAACACAAAGTCAGGCACAGCAGACAGCGGTGTAGGTTAAAAAAACAAAAGATCCGGTTTATTTATGCTACATGCAGTGATACATATAACAGCCAAACAAAATAAAACAAGAAAATAAATCCTGGTCAGCTTGACCTCTAACTACACACGTAGACTCCCTGTCTAACAACTGGGTGCAGCCTTGTGCTGTACCAGTCCCTGTCTTTGTTGTAAAGGTTTTGCCACACAGGCGTTAACTCACCGCACAGTACAGGTGACACACTCCCCAGTCTATACAACACAAAACTGGTTCCAGGATGGAGCATCTCCCTATGCATGCTGGGGTTTTTTGTAGAGGTCTTAATGAGCCCACTTACTACAGCTGGGCTCATTAACTCTTCCCCTCTAATTGTAAAAGTCTGCATAAAGCCTGAATCTAGGGCACACATATTTCCCATCCTGGATACAACCAGGTGATTTTACCTGCGTGCTGCCACACTTGTTAGTGTTACAAGGTCTCAGGTGTGAATGGGGAGCAGGTGTGTCAAATTTGGTGTTATCGCTCTCACTCTCTCATACTGGTCACTGGAAGTCCAACATGGCACCTCATGATAAAGAATTCTCTGAGGATCTGAAAAAAAGAAATGTTGCTCTACATAAAGACGGCTTAATAAAAAGGAAAAATGGCACAAAGACGGGCATAGGCACTGAGTTATGGAATAAACACTACATAAAAGAACACGTTGTTGAACAGAGGGCTGTGTACAAAATATAATGTAATCTGTAATAAAATAAATCAGCTTAAAGAGAGCAAAGTCCCAGTATAAAGCAAGAAGTCCATAAGACAATAAAACAATAAAACAATGGCACTGAGGGCAGCTCCCTTGAGAGTGAAGCAGACTCTGGAAGGCAAGATAAAAGAACAAAAAAAGGGGCGCCTACTAAGTGCAATATGCTTAAGATAACGTTTTATTGATAGTATAATCAGCCAAATGGCTGCTCACATGACAGTTGTGAGAAACAAGCATGGGTGTATCTCAGTATGGGGTATGCAGTCACTCTGTGGTCCGGGGGTACATCCTCTGTGTGGTCCCAGTGCGCTGAGCTGATCCTGTATAAGGAGAGGGGATCCAGAGCGTGGAGCCAGACGGCCTGCATGCTGCTGGGCAGGGGCCAGCCTGTGTGTATCCCTGTATGTTGCTCGGCCTGGAATGCACACAGTGGAATCCGGAACCGGAAGTGACGTTGGGGCGTGTCAGATGGCGCGTTTCACAACTTCAGCTTTTTCCTCAGAGGCTTCTCCAAGGTTCCACAAAATAGGGGTGAAGTACCAGAGGTGCTGCCTGATGAGTCAACCGGCCTCCCTGAATCACTCTCCCTGACCCAGATTCAGCCCAGGCTTGGCTGCCAGCCAAGCCAAATTTACCTACACTAACAAAACAAAAAAATATATTTACACTATCTAGCACACTAGAGGATGCTATAGCAGTAAAGAAGTACTTCAGTAAACAGCTCCAGATTGAAGCTAGGTACTGCAGCAAAAGTAGATTTTTTTTTTTTTACTTTTAACCGTGTAGGGCTACTTACTCATTTTTTTAACTGTGTTTCAGCTTTAAGCTATATAGTTCCAAGGACAGGAAGTTACTAAACACTCACTGAGAAGTGCAATAGAAGAAAGCCAGAAGAAGGGAACAAGTGAATGTCATATGCATTTCTGGAGGTTTTTAATACAACCAAGTGGAATGTGGGAGTCCCCAGCATAGGATGATGTTGATTAACAAAAATCTGTAATATATTTTTTCATACACATTCTTTAGCACACATTGTTTTAGAGCATTGCATTGATACCTCCCAGACAGGGTTGGATAGATAATATATGACCGGGATGGACCCCAGTTTGCAAGAAGTCTTTTTCTGGCTGGGATTTACGCAGTTTTGAATATTACTGCCAAAATCGACATCCTGTCTCAGTAATTCTAGGAATATTTGTAGTGTTCTGCTCTCCAGAAGGAAAGATTTTCCTCCTGATGGAGTGATAGGCTGATGTTTGATACTCTGTATCATGGGACAAAACTCTGCAGATAAAGGCTCTTGTTTACTGTAATAGTATATGGATATCTGTGGGTTTCAGCTTATCTACGCTTAAGTAATGAGCCTTGCATACCAATGAGTCTGGCAAAAGAAAAGATTTAAAATCTGCATTTTCTTGCTTAAAATAACAAAAACTGTGTATTTTCATAGAGTAAACATTAAAGAGGAACTGCAATCATTTAAAAAAAAAAAAAAAGTTAGCAGCTACAAATGCTGTAGCTGCTGACTTTTAAAGGGGTTGTTTTTTTGTTTTTTTAACCACTTTAGCCCGGGAAGGATTTATCCCCTTCCTGACCAAGCCATTTCTTGCGATATGCCACTGTGACGCTTTAACTGACAATTGCGGAGTCGTGCGACATTGTACCCAAAAAAATGTATGTCCTTTTTTTCCCCCACAAATAGAGCTTTCTTTTGGTGATATTTGATCACCTCTACGGTTTTTACTTTTTGCGCTATAAACAAAAGAAGAGGGACAATTTTGAAAAAAACACAATATTTTTTTAATTTTTGCTATAATAAATATCCCCCCAAAAAAATTTATTCGTCAGTTTAGGCGATCTATATTCTTCTACATATTTTTGGTAGAAAAAAAAAATCACAATAAGCATATATTGATTGGTTTGCGCAATAGTTATAGCATCTACAAAATAGGGGATAGATTTATGGCATTATTATTAACTGCGGCGATCTGCGATTTTTATCGGGACTGTGACATTGCGGCGGACAGATCGGACACTTTTGACACATTTTTGGGACCACTGACATTTATACAGCAAACAGTGCTATAAAAATGCACCGATTACTGTATAAATGTCACTGGCAGGGAAGGGGTTAACACTAGGGGACGATCAAGGGGTTAACTGTGTTCCCTCAGTGTGTGTTCTAACTGTGGGGGGATGGGACTGACTTGGGGAGGAGACCAATCATTGTTCCTATATATTAGGAACACACGATCTGTCTCCTCTCCCCAGACAGAATGTGGATTTGTGTATTTACACACAAAAATCCTGGGTCTTGCTGTCAGGACTCAGGAGCAATCGCAGCTGCCCAATGTGCATTGGCCCCTTAGGGATACGGGCAGCACGCGCGAGCGCCCTCTACACTTCTTAAAGCGCCTGCTGTACAGCTACGACGATTCGCGCAGGAGTGCCATTCTTCCACCTGACAAAGAGGATCGGAGCTGCTCTGTGCAAAACTGTTGCACAGAGCAGGTAAGTATAGGCACGTTTAACCACTTGCCGACTGTAAGTGGTTAAACATGCCTATACTTACCTGCTCTGTGCAACAGATTTGCACAGAGCAGCCCTGATCCTCTATATCAGGTGCCCCCACAGAAAGCTGCTTTCCCTGGGGGCACCCATGTGGGCTCACTCCCGAGTCCCACTGCTGCGTCCATTGACACAGACAGTGGGACTCGGCCCTGCCCACCGCTTCCATGTCACTGGATTTGTTTGACAGCAGCGGGAGATAATGGCTCTTGCTGCTATCAATCTGTCCAATGAAGAGAGAGACAGCGGCTGGAGCCGCTGTGGTTGTGCACATCACTGGATCAGGTCGGGCTTGTTGGAAGAACAACAGCAAAGTCGCTTATGTAAACTGACAATATATATTTAAGTGACAATAAGCCATAGTTTTTATTTTGACGAGAGCCCATCACCAGAAACACAGATGTGAAGTGAATATACCAAGCAAACCAGAAGAAAAGGTTAACCAAAGTGAATCTTTGCAGGAGTCAGAACAAGAGTTGGAACTCACATTACCTAAACCAAGTTCCCCACCAGATCCTGCTGAACTGCCTGAAGTCAGAAGATCCACTCGGACTACAAAGGGCATACCACCCCTCAAGCTGTCTTACACTGTCAAAACACACAGCATACTTGACCCAACATCCTGGAAAGACATAGAAAAACTTCCAAAACGTGAGGCCAATAAATGGAGAAAAGCAGCAGAAGAAGAATTAAAGTCACTTCAAGAAAATAAAACCTCGACACTCACAGAGCTCCCTCCTAACCGCAAAACTATAGGAAGTAAGTGGACTTCCAATGTAAAGTCAGACGCAAAAAGGAATATCCAGAAGAAGTTATATATAATTTTACAAAGCAGATGCTGTTGAGAAGGGGTGTTGGAAGAACAACAGCAAAGTCACTTATGTAAACTGACAATATATATACTCATTATACCTTTCTACCCAGTAGGTGGTACTACAGTGTTATAATGTGTAGTCTCTGTGGTAATGTAATAACAGGATGTATTGACTGTACCTAAGTGTGTACTTGTATACTTCTGCTTCCTGTCTGTCTCCATGATGATAAAAGGCATGTAATATATTTCTCTATAAAAGTAAAGCCATTTGCTGTATCCAGGAAGCATGCTCGCTTGATTTTAATACCCTCCCAATAGGGCTCTGGTAATAAAAAAAGGGGGGGGGGGTTGGGGGGAGCTGCAGCACATTAAGGTGAAAAACCTTGGGGCCTCCACAGTGCCATCATCTTTGAAGTGGGAGCTGGCTGTGGTTTCCTACTGTTCACAGCCAGCTCCCTGCTGCACATGTGCAAGATTGCGCTATGCCGTCAGATCGGTCTAGGAGCCTCCTGGGTCATGTGACATGACCAGGGAACTTGCAGGTGGAGGGAGGGCCAAAAGGGAGAATTGCGGAGGTGGCAGCAGGTAGCTGTCAGAAAGAGGTACTTGCTTCCACAAAAACACCAAAATTTTCAAATATGTTAGAGGAGGGTAAAGAGGTGGTTTAGCACAGTGGCTAAGTAGGTAGCACTTCTGTCTGGCAGCACTAGGGTCAGTGGTTTGAATCTCAACCGTGACGGTACCTGTCTGGAGTTTGCATGTTCCTGTACCTGTGTGGGTTTCCTTCGGGTACTCTGGTTTCCTACCACACTCCAAAGGCATGCTGGTAGGTTAATTGGCTTTGTCTAAATTGGCCCTAGTATGTGTATGTATGAATGTGAGTTAGGTAACTTAGAGTCTAAGCTTCTTGAGGGCAGGGACTGATGCAAATGTAAAATATACATGTAAAGCACTGCGTAAATGGACAGTGCTATATAAGTACCTGTAATAAATACATAAATTTGTGGTACTTTGACACTTAAGTGAAGATCCTCTTTAACCAATAGTGATGGCCGAACGGTTCGCCCGGCGGTCGTTTCGCGGCGAATTTCCGACATTCGCGGTCCGCACGTTCGAACGCCTTTTTCCGTCGTTCGCCGCGGCGGACTTACGTGTTTAATGTATACAAGAACTTTAACCTTTGGTGACACGTTTATCATGTGATACAGGACAGCCAATTGAGACATGACAGCACATGGACACTTGTACATTCCCCCTAACCTATAAATACACCCGATCCGGTGGCCATTTTACATTCTTTCTTCTGTTAAGATAGGGACAGGTTCCTGTGTGGAGTAGGGAGAGATAAACCACTAGCTATTTGGTACACAAAAGTTCTTTTCAGGACTGGTATAGGTGTTAGGTGTTGATAGGTTTGCTGTGCTGCTGATTCTTGCAGCAGCCTGAGTGTCTTTTGTTAGTTTAGAGAAAGGGAAAGGACGGTGTATGCTACAGGGACAGCCAGATTAGTCTTTCATCATCATCATCATCATCATCATCATTAGCTGTTACTATCAAGGTCCACAAAAGAGCTGTTCCAGTAACCACTAATCGTTCTCTTTTTTTGCCAATTTGTATAGGGACAGGAAGGAAGCAGTGTTGTCAGGCAGTGAGGGTAATTTTAAAGACTTGCTGTTATTATTAGTTCCACAAAGGTTCTTTTCAGGACTGGTATCAGTGGTACAGTAATAGGCTTGTACATGTATAATATTCTTTCTTCCAAATATAGAAAGGATATTATACTTGACTGCTGCCCTTCTGCTGCAGTCTGCTAAACATTCACAACTCACTTGTTCCACAAAAGTTCTTATAAGGACTGGTAACTTGGTATAGGGTGCTACGGTACATAGGCTTGAGTGCGGTACAGTCTGCTGTTCTGTAAGGACCGCTATCGGTCCACAATAGATAGGGTTGACGTGCACCACTGCTGACCGCTGCCCTATACTGCAGCAGTCCTTCAGCGGTATAGGGACTGACGTACAGTCTGCTAATCACTAACACACAACCTGCTTGTTCCACAAAAGTTCTTATAAGGACTGGTAACTTGGTATAGGGTGCTACGGTACATAGGCTTGAGTGCGGTACAGTCTGCTGTTCTGTAAGGACCGCTATCGGTCCACAATAGATAGGGTTGACGTGCACCACTGCTGACCGCTGCCCTATACTGCAGCAGTCCTTCAGCGGTATAGGGACTGACGTACAGTCTGCTAAACACTAATACACAACCTGCTTGGTCCACAAAAGTTCTTATAAGGACTGGTAACTTGGTATAGGGTGCTACGGTACATAGGCTTGAGTGCGGTACAGTCTGCTGTTCTGTAAGGACCGCTATCGGTCCACAATAGATAGGGTTGACGTGCACCACTGCTGACCGCTGCCCTATACTGCAGCAGTCCTTCAGCGGTATAGGGACTGACGTACAGTCTGCTAAACACTAATACACAACCTGCTTGGTCCACAAAAGTTCTTATAAGGACTGGTAACTTGGTATAGGGTGCTACGGTACATAGGCTTGAGTGCGGTACAGTCTGCTGTTCTGTAAGGACCGCTATCGGTCCACAATAGATAGGGTTGACGTGCACCACTGCTGACCGCTCACCTATACTGCAGCAGTCCTTCAGCGGTATAGGGACTGACGTACAGTCTGCTAATCACTAACACACAACCTGCTTGTTCCACAAAAGTTCTTATAAGGACTGGTAACTTGGTATAGGGTGCTACGGTACATAGGCTTGAGTGCGGTACAGTCTGCTGTTCTGTAAGGACCGCTATCGGTCCACAATAGATAGGGTTGACGTGCACCACTGCTGACCGCTGCCCTATACTGCAGCAGTCCTTCAGCGGTATAGGGACTGACGTACAGTCTGCTAATCACTAACACACAACCTGCTTGTTCCACAAAAGTTCTTATAAGGACTGGTAACTTGGTATAGGGTGCTACGGTACATAGGCTTGAGTGCGGTACAGTCTGCTGTTCTGTAAGGACCGCTATCGGTCCACAATAGATAGGGTTGACGTGCACCACTGCTGACCGCTGCCCTATACTGCAGCAGTCCTTCAGCGGTATAGGGACTGACGTACAGTCTGCTAAACACTAATACACAACCTGCTTGGTCCACAAAAGTTCTTATAAGGACTGGTAACTTGGTATAGGGTGCTACGGTACATAGGCTTGAGTGCGGTACAGTCTGCTGTTCTGTAAGGACCGCTATCGGTCCACAATAGATAGGGTTGACGTGCACCACTGCTGACCGCTCACCTATACTGCAGCAGTCCTTCAGCGGTATAGGGACTGACGTACAGTCTGCTAATCACTAACACACAACCTGCTTGTTCCACAAAAGTTCTTATAAGGACTGGTAACTTGGTATAGGGTGCTACGGTACATAGGCTTGAGTGCGGTACAGTCTGCTGTTCTGTAAGGACCGCTATCGGTCCACAATAGATAGGGTTGACGTGCACCACTGCTGACCGCTGCCCTATACTGCAGCAGTCCTTCAGCGGTATAGGGACTGACGTACAGTCTGCTAATCACTAACACACAACCTGCTTGTTCCACAAAAGTTCTTATAAGGACTGGTAACTTGGTATAGGGTGCTACGGTACATAGGCTTGAGTGCGGTACAGTCTGCTGTTCTGTAAGGACCGCTATCGGTCCACAATAGATAGGGTTGACGTGCACCACTGCTGACCGCTGCCCTATACTGCAGCAGTCCTTCAGCGGTATAGGGACTGACGTACAGTCTGCTAAACACTAATACACAACCTGCTTGGTCCACAAAAGTTCTTATAAGGACTGGTAACTTGGTATAGGGTGCTACGGTACATAGGCTTGAGTGCGGTACAGTCTGCTGTTCTGTAAGGACCGCTATCGGTCCACAATAGATAGGGTTGACGTGCACCACTGCTGACCGCTCACCTATACTGCAGCAGTCCTTCAGCGGTATAGGGACTGACGTACAGTCTGCTAATCACTAACACACAACCTGCTTGTTCCACAAAAGTTCTTATAAGGACTGGTAACTTGGTATAGGGTGCTACGGTACATAGGCTTGAGTGCGGTACAGTCTGCTGTTCTGTAAGGACCGCTATCGGTCCACAATAGATAGGGTTGACGTGCACCACTGCTGACCGCTGCCCTATACTGCAGCAGTCCTTCAGCGGTATAGGGACTGACGTACAGTCTGCTAATCACTAACACACAACCTGCTTGTTCCACAAAAGTTCTTATAAGGACTGGTAACTTGGTATAGGGTGCTACGGTACATAGGCTTGAGTGCGGTACAGTCTGCTGTTCTGTAAGGACCGCTATCGGTCCACAATAGATAGGGTTGACGTGCACCACTGCTGACCGCTGCCCTATACTGCAGCAGTCCTTCAGCGGTATAGGGACTGACGTACAGTCTGCTAAACACTAATACACAACCTGCTTGGTCCACAAAAGTTCTTATAAGGACTGGTAACTTGGTATAGGGTGCTACGGTACATAGGCTTGAGTGCGGTACAGTCTGCTGTTCTGTAAGGACCGCTATCGGTCCACAATAGATAGGGTTGACGTGCACCACTGCTGACCGCTCACCTATACTGCAGCAGTCCTTCAGCGGTATAGGGACTGACGTACAGTCTGCTAATCACTAACACACAACCTGCTTGTTCCACAAAAGTTCTTATAAGGACTGGTAACTTGGTATAGGGTGCTACGGTACATAGGCTTGAGTGCGGTACAGTCTGCTGTTCTGTAAGGACCGCTATCGGTCCACAATAGATAGGGTTGACGTGCACCACTGCTGACCGCTCACCTATACTGCAGCAGTCCTTCAGCGGTATAGGGACTGACGTACAGTCTGCTAATCACTAACACACAACCTGCTTGTTCCACAAAAGTTCTTATAAGGACTGGTAACTTGGTATAGGGTGCTACGGTACATAGGCTTGAGTGCGGTACAGTCTGCTGTTCTGTAAGGACCGCTATCGGTCCACAATAGATAGGGTTGACGTGCACCACTGCTGACCGCTGCCCTATACTGCAGCAGTCCTTCAGCGGTATAGGGACTGACGTACAGTCTGCTAAACACTAATACACAACCTGCTTGGTCCACAAAAGTTCTTATAAGGACTGGTAACTTGGTATAGGGTGCTACGGTACATAGGCTTGAGTGCGGTACAGTCTGCTGTTCTGTAAGGACCGCTATCGGTCCACAATAGATAGGGTTGACGTGCACCACTGCTGACCGCTGCCCTATACTGCAGCAGTCCTTCAGCGGTATAGGGACTGACGTACAGTCTGCTAAACACTAATACACAACCTGCTTGGTCCACAAAAGTTCTTATAAGGACTGGTAACTTGGTATAGGGTGCTACGGTACATAGGCTTGAGTGCGGTACAGTCTGCTGTTCTGTAAGGACCGCTATAGGTCCACAATAGATAGGGTTGACGTGCACCACTGCTGACCGCTCACCTATACTGCAGCAGTCCTTCAGCGGTATAGGGACTAAGAGTTTTGTCACAGGGTCATTTAAAAAATGACATGCAGAGGAAGAGGCAGGCCCTTCCGCAGGGGTGGTAGGGGTAGGGCAGGAGCAACAGGCTTGAGCCAAAGTGGGAAGTTGCAGAAGGTGCGTTCAATTACTTTAAAGGATGCACCAGACTTGGTTGAGTGGCTCGCTCAGCCTTACTCTTCTGCACCCTCCTCATCCTCTCGATCTGCACCCTCTTCTTCACTCTCTGCTATGTGCACCCCCAAAGACACTACCACCAACAACACGACCACCACCACCACCACCACATACCTTCCGCTTGAGTCACTGGAATTATTTTCCGATCCATATCAAGAGGACATTTCTGATGCGCAGCCACTCTTGGTATTGGATCAGGAAGAGGAGGTAGCAACAAGCGCTACTCAGCAGTCTGACGCCAGTACCCAGATCAGCCCAAGGAGGAGGTTGGTCCCCGGTGTTGCTGCCTACTCTACTTATAGCGGTGGGGAAGGTGACGTTGATGATGACGTGTCTAGTGATGTCACGTGGGTGCCCACAAGAGAGGAAGAGGAGGGGAGTTCAGAGGGAGATATGGACCAGCAGATAGGGAGGAGAAGCAGCAATGACTTACATTGCACAGCAGGGACAAAGCAGACTGCAAATGTATCAGGAGCGAGTCATCGACCATGTACGGTCACATCTGGCGCTCCCAGGACACCGGCACATGGCTCCGCAGTGTGGGCTTTTTTTAACGTGTCCGCTGCTGACAATAGCGTTGCCATCTGCAATCTTTGCAGTCAACGCGTTAGTCGCGGTAAGCCCAATACTCACCTAGGGACGACCGCCTTAAGAAGGCACATGAGCAGCCATCACCGAGCCCAGTGGGAGCAACGGAACACACAAAGCCACACTGCAGGCTCTCACCGTCCAGCCTCGTCTTCTACTTCTCCTTCTCCTCTCTCCTCACAATTGTCCTCCACTCCACCTTCCATCACGCCAAGCTCACATTTTTCTGCAAAAAGGCAGGCTTCCGTGGGCCTAATGTTTGAGCGTAAAAAAATGATGACGCCGGATAACCCTCTTGCCCAACGGTTGGCGGCTGGCTTGTCAGAACTCATAGCCCGCCAACTACTGCCATATAAACTGGTGGACTCGGAGGCCTTTCGCAAATTTGTGGCCATTGGAACACCACAATGGAAGGTCCCAGGAAGGAAGTATTTCTCAGAGAAGGGCATCCCAGAGCTATATGGCCATGTTCAGCGGCAAGTGAATGTATCTCTGGCACACAGTGTCGGTGCCAAGATACATCTGACCACAGACACGTGGTCTAGCAAACACGGGCAGGGAAGGTATATCAGTTTTACTGCCCACTGGGTGAACCTTCTGACGGCCGTCAAGCATGTAACCCGTGGCACCCGTGTAGATTTGGTTTTACCGCCACGGATTGCATGCAGGCCTGACTCTTCTTCTCCTCCTCCTACTCCATCCTCCTCCCTCTCCTCCTCAGCTGCCTCCTCCTTTTCCGCTGCTAGCGTCTCTTCCACTGCACCGCCCAAGCTCCCCAGAACCTATTCCACATGCCAGGTGAGACGTTGCCATGCCGTGCTGCGTCTGTTGTGCCTGGAAGCAAAGAGCCACACTGGCCCGGCACTCCTTTCAGCTTTGCGTTCACAGGCAGATGAGTGGCTAACACCGCTCAATTTGACAGTTGGTAAAGTGGTGTGTGACAACGGTGCCAATCTGCTTAGCGCATTGAAACAGGGCAAAATCACGCACGTGCCGTGCATGGCACACGTCTTAAACTTGGTCGTGCAGCGATTCCTTGTCAAATACCCTGGGGTCCAGGACATCTTGCGGCAGGCAAGGAAAATCTCGGCCCATTTCAGAAGATCTTACACGGCCATGGCTCGCCTTGCTGACATTCAGCGGCGACACCATCTGCCGGTCAGACGTCTTATTTGCGATTGCCCGACGCGATGGAACTCAACCTTCTATATGCTTGATAGGCTGCTCCAGCAGAAACGTGCAGTTAACGTCTACCTGTATGAACTCTGCGAAAGAAACGGTTCTGGGGAGCTGGGTTTTTTTTCACCGCGCCAGTGGCTGCTCATGCGCGACACATGCAGACTTCTGCGGCCATTTGAGGAGATCACCAAACTGGTCAGTCGCAGCCATGGCGCCATCAGTGACATGGTACCTTATGCCTTCTTTCTGGAGCGTGCATTGCGTCGTGTCATTGATCAGGCTGTGGAGGAGCAGGAGCGGGAAGATGAGGAAGTCGCAATGCTGGATGAATTCCCAGGGGGGGCTACTCTATCTGAGACAAGTCAACAACAGGAGTCTGATGAGGAGTCAGAGGAGGATGGTGCCGGGGCGGATGAGCAGGAGCAAGAAGAGCATGCTTTAAACCTTTCTGGGATCCCTGTTGTGCGAGGATGGGGAGAGGAGAATGAAGAGGACGACATTATCCTGGATGATGAGCAGGAGCCAGGCCACCACACCGCTTCCACTTTAGTGCAAATGGGGGCCTTCATGCTCCAGTGTTTTAATAGGGACCCCCGTATAAAAAGCATGAGGGTCAAGGACCAGTACTGGGTGGCAACGTACTTAGACCCCCGGTACAAACACAAAATGGCGGAAATGTTACCGCCGTCGCAGAGGGCTGTCAGAATGCAGCACTTCCAGGCCTTGCTTCGAGAAATGCTGCATTCTGCTTTTGCGTGCGCTGGCAGAGGAGCAATTCCCACTCCCAGAGAAGGATTTGCGGGTACCAATCCAACAGCGCCTGCAAGAAGAGGCCGGTTTGAAGATGTGTTGGTGACTTCGGATATGAGGTCATTCTTTCAGCCGACCCATCGACAGGTGTCATCCGGATCCAGCATCAGGGAACGCCTAGACCGTCAGGTGTCCGACTACATTGGGTTAACGGCCGATGTGGACGCTCTGAGGAGTGATGAACCCCTAGACTACTGGGTGGGCAGGCTTGACCTCTGGCCAGAGCTTGCCCAATTTGCAATCGAACTGTTGGCTTGCCCCTCATCCAGTGTCCTGTCCGAAAGGACGTTCAGCGCAGCAGGGGGGATTGTGACCGATAAGCGTACTCGCCTAGCTCACCACAGTGTTAACTACCTCACATTTCTAAAAATGAATGAGGCATGGATCTCGGAGGAATTCAACACATGTGATCAGTAGACCATGTATATGTCTATAAACAATTTTTGGAATCAAGCACACAGACCTTCTTAATTCATTTGGCTCACTTCCCTGACCCAAAAAAGCACACCGTACTATATGCCCCTACCCTCCTCTTTGAAGAGGTTGAGCGGTGTCATATTTCTACTGGGGCTGCTTATTATGAGGGGTTCCCACCATCCCTGTGCTGTGCTGACTTCCTCCTGGGTGTTCTTATTATGAGGGGCTCCCACCATCCCTGTGCTGTGCTGACTTCCTCCTGGGGGTTCTTATTATGAGGGGATCACACCATCCCTGTGCTGTGCTGACTTCCTCCTGGGGCTGCTTACGGTGCTGCTGTCAGCGCTGTATGTCACGGAGCTGCTGTCAGCGCTGTATGTCACGGAGCTGCTGTCAGCGCTGTATGTCACGGAGCTGCTGTCAGCGCTGTATGTCACGGAGCTGCTGTCAGCGCTGTATGTCACGGAGCTGCTGTCAGCGCTGTATGTCACGGAGCTGCTGTCAGCGCTGTATGTCACGGAGCTGCTGTCAGCGCTGTATGTCACGGAGCTGCTGTCAGCGCTGTATGTCACGGAGCTGCTGTCAGCGCTGTATGTCACGGAGCTGCTGTCAGCGCTGTATGTCACGGAGCTGCTGTCAGCGCTGTATGTCACGGTGCTGCTGTCAGCGCTGTATGTCACGGAGCTGCTGTCAGCGCTGTATGTCACGGAGCTGCTGTCAGTGCTGTATGTCACGGAGCTGCTGTCAGCGCTGTATGTCACGGAGCTGCTGTCAGCGCTGTATGTCACGGAGCTGCTGTCAGCGCTGTATGTCACGGTGCTGCTGTCAGCGCTGTATGTCACGGAGCTGCTGTCAGCGCTGTATGTCACGGAGCTGCTGTCAGCGCTGTATGTCACGGAGCTGCTGTCAGCGCTGTATGTCACGGAGCTGCTGTCAGCGCTGTATGTCACGGAGCTGCTGTCAGCGCTGTATGTCACGGTGCTGATGTCAGTGCTCTGTATTACGGTGCTGCTGTCAGTGCTCTGTATCTCCTGCACCCTCTTGTTTGCCTACCCTGGTCCCTGACCTTCCCTCTCCTCCATTGCCTTCATTAGCTCCATAGTCCTGAATTGTCAGAACAATTTCCCAAATAAAAAAAAAATGCTTGTAGTTATCGATCCCAAATTCACCTCATACATGTATTATGCTATTGTCCAGGTGGTGGGACTACGTGCTACCCCCTAATAATTACCCCGTGGCCGCAAATTCGACCTAAAGGTTTGCGAAATTCGCCTCCCATTGAAGTCAATGGAGCCCGCGGCGAACGGTCGTTTTCGCGAACGTTTGTGTCCGTTCGCGTTTCGCGTTCGCGAAACGTCCCGTCGGAAGTTCGTCCATCACTATTAACCAATATCAAGGCTGACATTCCTAAACTCTGCTTCTGAAAATACTAGTTCTTTGGTTGTTGGTTGTAATAGTGATTCTATGACATCAATACATTTAAGGTCCCTGACTCGGTATGAGTATGCATATTAGGAATTTTGAATACTCTGACTGTCCAGGGCTGCAAGCTTGTTCTAAGTCAGTATCTCAAGCTGTTGAATTAAGCAAAGTCAAGAAACAGATGGGAAAGTAGCATTTCTACAAGCAAAGGCAGGCCACTTATTACACTTGGATCAGGTTTCCTGATGGCCTAAACATGAGCTCCAGTTGAACATCGCATGCTTCTGTTCTCCTTACTATCATCATTAGAGGCTCCACTTTTGTTGGTGGTCAACGAATCAACCCTGGCATTGGCTGGAATGTCAGTGACATCAGGGAAGAAGGAGGATAGTCCTGAAAATGGCCAGCAGGCAGTACGGTCCTTGGCGACCAGCCAAATTTACAAGCATCTCACGGGGATGAAAGTAGGGATGAACTTTGGGTTAAATGTGAGTTTGATTCAAACTGTTTGTGGTTCGGCAAACCACTAAACCAACTGGCCATTTCTTCTAGACTGTAAACAAAACAGCCAGGGATCATAGACAACGTCATTGCCAAATTATGGTCGTGGTCATATTTGGTTAATGACATCACCCAGGATCCCAGGTGCTGTTTACATTCCAGCAGTATGGGGATTATGAAACTTAGCAGCGGTAGCATGGAGAGGCAAGATCGTCATGTGATGGGTCATAGTGGTGGCAGGAAACATCACCAGGTGCAGGGAAACATCATTGGGCAAAGGTGTAGATTTACTTTGCTCGACAATGAGATTTATGATGGGTTTATATTGGGGGATATTGTGTCAATTTTTGGGTGTGTATTTTTATTAAAAATCTTTGCAGTGTGGGTGTTTTTTTTTTTACTTCTAACCCCTTGTGGGAATTGGTATTCGGGAATTGGTATGGGGAACTAATGTACCCCTGTACTCATTCCTCCAGGGTGGGGGCAGGATATCTGGAAATCTTAAGGGTGCTTCCAGATTCCTGTAATTTCCCCCCACATCATCTCTGATTATCGGATGTGGGAAAGAATCCCTTGTCCCCTTAGTATGGGCACAAGATGCCATTTAAGGTTGGAAGTTTTATATTTTACCCTTGCAATGTACTCTATCAATGTTGACAGGCACGTGACCTGGTGTGCAGATAGGAAGGGGGGTGCGCTCCCTGCCTTCCCTTTTCTGGTCACCCAGGCTGGATGCCTTGGTAAAGATCTTGAGAATTTTATGGGGGAACCCACACCATTTTTTTCCTTTAT
This sequence comes from Lithobates pipiens, assembly GCF_037356315.1. Classification (NCBI taxonomy): domain Eukaryota; kingdom Metazoa; phylum Chordata; class Amphibia; order Anura; family Ranidae; genus Lithobates; species Lithobates pipiens. The sequence continues at coordinate 574,107,833 of NW_027507903.1, forward strand.
TTTCTGTACTTTTTTCCCTTTGACATAGTTTTACCCTTAAAATTCAAATCAAACTCTTATATAACCACTGGAAAGATCTACATTTAAGTGAAACTTTTGCTTTGCCCTAGATCGGCAAGCTAAAGGTTCACTTTAAAGAATCATTCTGCTAAGCTCATTTGTATCTAACCAAGCCTCATTATTTATGGTGTCCTTGTGTCTCTCACTGTATTGGAATTAATGGCAGGCTTTGAATTTCTTGAAACCATGACGCTGCTTTAGTACCCGGGGGCAGATGTACCGCACCTGTGTGATACTTTCCTTTTCTTTCATCATTACTTTCTTTTTCTAATTCTGTGCCCTATAACTTCCCCTTCACTCTGTTTCCACTTCCTTTAACTCTTGTGTATGTCTGTGTTTTATTTCACTACTTGTTCTACAGAAATGCGTACCAAGGATGTGTCTAGTATATATAAAAGGTGTAGGTTGTAGCGGTGCATTAAAAAACCCACATTCACCTTTTCATATTCCACACATAAGATTTATATCCTGTGCATTCTTCGTTTTCTGAACTATGTTTAACCACTTCAGCCCCGGAAGGTTTACCCCCTTCCTGACCAGAGCACTTTTTGAGATACGACACTGCGTTGATTTAACTGACAATTGCGCGGTCGTGCGAAGTTGCACCCAAACAAAATTGATGTCCTTTTTTTCCCACAGATAGAACTTTCTTTTGGTGGTATTTGATCACCTCTGCGGTTTTTATTTTTTGCGTTATAAACAAAAAAAGGCCAACATTTTTGAAAAAAAAAAGCAATATTTACTTTTTGCTATAATAAATATCCCCAAAAAATATATAAAAAGCCTAACTTCTTACTCAGTTTAGGCAGATATGTATTCTTCTACATATTGTTGGTAAAAAAAAATTGCAATAAGTGTATATTGATTGGCTTGTGCAAAAGTTATAGTGTCTACAAAATAGGGGACAGATGTATGGCATTTTTATTATTAATTTTTTTTTATTAGTAATAGCGGCAATCTGCAATTTTAGCATGACTGCGACATTATGGCGGACACATCGGACACTTTTGACTCCATTTTGGGACCATTGTCATTTATACAGCGATCAGTTCTATAAAAATGCACTGATTACTGTGTAAATGACACTGGCATGGAAGGGGTCAAACACTAGGGGGTGATCGAGAGGTTAAGTGTGTCCTAGGGAGGTGTTCTAACAGTGGGGGGGATGGGCTACCACTGACATGACAGCGATCACTGCCCCCAATCACAGGGAGCAGTAGATCCCTGTAATGTCACTAGGCAGAACGGGGAAATGCCTTGTTTACAAAGGCATCTCCCCGTTCTTCCACTCCGTGACGCGATTGCGGGCCCCCGGCAGAAATCGAGTCCACAGGACCCGTGGGCACGGTCACAGGGTACACGTTGGGCACGCATGCCCACAATGCAGAGATTTTAAAGGGGACATACGCCTGTATGCGTATGCCCATTTGCCCAGCCTTGCCATTGTGCCAACGTAGATCGTCATGCGCTGGTTGGCTAGTGGTTAAAGTGAATCTGTTATGACCCATAGCTTAGTAAAGCTTTAAAAGCGAAGCATGGCCAAAAAATGTTGCCCATAGTTCTTTTGTGGGTCACAGGAGCGCACTTACTTGTGATCTTGTGTGACATTGAGCTGCTCCAGCCCCCAGACAATAAAGTTGGGATCTACCCATTTGCCTGAGTTGCCCAGTTGCCTCATCGAGTGACTAAGAGCCAAAGCCAGCTGTACCCGCCACCTCTCCAGGTCAGTGCTCCAGTGAGAACTGGAGGGGCAGAGCAGAGACTAAGGCCGGGTTTACACTAGCTGCGGCTTGCAGCAGGGGGTGCGGTGCATCCCTGTTCTCCATTTCAGGGGTGAACCAGATCCAAATTTTTGCCTGAATTTGGACCTAAAATGGAGCCAAAGATGCACAGGACCCTTTTCCAGTGCAGACCGCAGCCGTCCCGGAGGTGTGTGAACTGGCTCCATTGAGAGCCAGTCACACTCTCCCGTTATGCGGATTGCATGCGGCCAAATTCACATCTAATTCGCACTGGTATGAACCCAGCCTAACAGTCTCCGATCTCTGCTCCGGGAAGGCTGAGAACTGAGCGATTATCGGTCATGTGGTCGCTCAGTTCTCGGTCCTAGAGCTGGTGGGGGACAGCTGCAGCATCAGACCGATGCTGCAGAATAGAGTTGAGTATGCTTATTTGTTTTTTTTTAATACCCAAAACTTCTGCTTTAAAGTGTACAGTATATAAACCTATACAATGAACTTCTTTTATTTGCTCTGTTCCGGTCTGTAAAATGTACTAGTGAAAGCATTTTGTTATATCTGTTCAATAAATGCAAAAATGACATGGTTAATATGTTTACTACATGAAGAAAGCCTACACAAAAGTGGATGAAAGGCATTCAGAAACAGATAGGCAACCGTGACAATAACATGGCAAAATAAGGCTAAATTGAAAGAGATGGTAGAAGCAGGGTTCTAGGTTGGAACTTCCCCAACAACTGTAAGTAGTCATAATAATGTTAAATGATATACTAACAACAACTTACGAAGCCGTCTTAGCAACACTTCCCCCAGCTACATAATTAACCTGATTTCAAAATCTCATCCTCTCTTCGGTCCTCCCAAGACCTCCCTCTCTCTGGCTCCCTTTGATTCCACCTCCCATGCTCTCCTCCAGGACTTCTCCCATCCTTTGGAACTCCCTACCCAAATCTATACGGCTATCACCTACTCGATTCAGCTTTAGACAATCCCTGAAAACCCATATCTTCAAAGAAGCTTATCCTGCTTATAATACACAGAGGGGGTTATTTACTAAAGGCAAATCCACAGTGCACTTGGAAGTGCAGGCGCTGTAGATACGAGGGGGACATGCAAGGGAAATAAAAAAAACAGCATTTTAGCTTGCACATGATTGGATGATAAAATCAGCAGAGCTTCCCCTCATTTCAGATCTTCCCCTTAGAGCCACAGTGACTGCACTTTTAAGTGCACTTGTAGTGAACTTGTAGTGCAAAGTAGATTTGCCTTTAGTAAATCAACCCCTGTGTTTTTACTTTCTCCATCAGCTCATCTCCCACAGTTATTACCTTTTTTATCACTTGACCCTCCCTCCTAGATTGTAAGCTCCAATGAACAGGGCCCTCTGATTTCTTTTGTACCAAATTGTATTGTAACTGTAATGTCTGCCTTTATGTTGTAAAACGCTGAGCAAACGGTGCTATATAAATCCTGTATAATAATAATAATAATATTAATAAAAGAGCATTTAAGAATTCTAGCAAGTGACAATTTTCTGTGCTTCCTGTCTCTGCTGCACTCTTATCAGGTAGCATAGTTTGAACTTTTTACTGTATACTACAGTACACTTTCCCCTATGTTATGGCAATGAGGAGTGGTGGAGGTGTTTTGTAGCCCTGGGACAGGAAGCGTTACTGACAGAATCACCGGGTAAAAAAATGGGAAAGCATGGAAAAATGTACAATTACTGCTGTCGCCACTATGGACTCTATGGACTGCTAAAATGCAATATATTACAGGTTTATTTTTGCGTATATTCTCTTTAAAGCAACCCACCTGACTATATGCCACTCTAAAACAAACTGTTGGAGTTAGAGGATGTAGTCGTGAAAAAATAAAAATAAATGTATTCATCAGTTTAGGCTGATATATATTCTTCTGCATATCTTTGATAAAGAAAAAACGTGGCGTATATTGATTGGTTTGCGCAAAAGTTATTGTGCCTACACACTATGGGATATATTTCGGGACTTTTATTTATTTTTAATTTTTTTAATAGTAATGGTGGCAATCTGGATTTTTAGTGGGACTGTGACAATGTGGCGGACAAATCTGACACAAAATTAAACTTTTTGGGGACCAGTGACATTATTACATTAATCAGTGCTATAAAAATGCACAGATAAATGTAAAAATTGCACTGGCAGGGAAGGAGTTAACACTAGGGGGGCGATCAAGGGGTTAAGTTTGTTCCCTAGGTGGGTTCTAACTGTACGGGGGATGGGCTCACAGGGACATGACAGAGATCACTGTTCCCAATTACTGGGAACAGTAGATCTCTGACCTGTCCCCTGTCAGAACGGGGATCCGCCTTGTTTACACTGGCAGATCCCTATTCTGCCTCTCTACTAGGTGATCTCGGGTCACTAGTGGACACTGCACAGCAAAAGTAAGAGCGCGGCAGCGTGTGTCTGCCTGCAACTGCGCAAGCTGCTGCACAGGTGCTGCGATTCGCGCAGGAGAGCCGACCTGCCACAGCATATCTGCGTGAGCTGGTCGGCTAGTGGTTAAGCTTGGGAAGAACTTTAGGTTTAGTGTGAGAGGGTATTTGTATTGGGAGATAAAGGGAATTTTTGCTTGGGTAGAATTTTAGCTTGGGGAAAGAATTTGTCCTGGGGAAGAGTGGGGAGTGAGGTAGGGGCACTGTTATGTTCTCTTGACCCCTGCAATGGGTGGTACACAGGGTGGTACATACTCCTTACTCCTGCTCTCTGTGGGTAAATACTCATAACCCCTGCACTCTGTGCGGTACATATTTCTGACCCCTGCACTCTATGTGGTACATACTCCTGACCCATACATTCTATGTGGAACATACTCCTTACCCCTGCTCTCTGTGTGGTACATACTCCTGACCCCTGCACTCTTTGTGATATATACTCATTACCCCTGCACCCTGTGTGGTACATACTCCTTACTCCTGCACTCTGTGCGGTACATACTCCTGAGCCCTGCATTCTATGCGTTACATATGTCTAAACTCCCTGCTCCCTGTGTGGTACATACTCCTGCTCTCTGTGTCGTATATATTCCTGACCCCTGCACACTTTGCACTACTGAACTTTGTGCAGCAGTTAGGATTGTTTAACTCATGCACTCTTAACCCCTGCACTATGCTGCTTTAAGCCCCCCCCCCACTCGCACTACCCCACCCCGTTGCTTGCACTAACCCCCCCAGTCGGTTCTCAGGACCTGCTTCCTGATTGGCCAGGAGGAGAAGCAGGATGACATTAGCGAATATTAATTCGCTAATGTCCCACAAGTGGGTGGGCTCGGGGCGCAGTGCTCTGTGCCCCGTGCTCACCCTTTTTAAGGTAAATTAGAGCCTCAGGCCCTAATCACGTGCTTCTAAAAAAAAAAAAACATTGGAATCCATGCGTCTGGTGCCCTGCATGGAGATTAGGAGCCGGGCACATGGATTAGGGGGGCGGCGCCCCTAATGAGCGGGCCACCACTGCTTACGCATGACGCTTGGGTTCTCTTTATTCCGCATACACACGACCGGACTTTCCGTCAGAATAAACTCTGGTGGTCTTTCCAACCAGGTTCCGACGGAGTTCCGCTGAAACAGACTTGCCTCGATAACACCAAAGTCCATTCGTTTAGAACGCGATGACGTACAACGGGACTAGAAAAGGAAGTTCAATAGCCGGTAGCCAATAGCTGCCCTTGCATCGTTTTTGATCCTTCGGACCAGCACACAGACGAACGGTTTTCCCGATAGGAATTGATTCCATCGGAAAGATTTAAAACATGTTCTATTACTAGGTCCGTCAGAATTTTTGAAAAAAAAAAAAGCCAGATGAGGCATACACACGATCGGAACATCCGATGAATGTCTGGCTTTTTCTGTCGGAAAGTCCGGTCGTGTGTACGCGGGTTATAGTGCCTTAGGGTGCCCTAGATTTTTCACAGTCATAGCAATACCCCTAAAAAGAAACCATGCAGCCCCTTATGATTCATACTATGTTTTTGTGTGTGGGACATTTTAGGGGGAATGTAGGTTAGCTTCATATCTTCAGCAACTCCAGCAGAAATCAGAAGTGAAAAATAAGCATATGATCAGTCTCAGTCAAATGTAAACTGTCTGCCTGATAAGATCAGTAGAGTATTTATGTGGGCATTCTTCTCCACCACATAACATAAAGCTCAGTGACATGAATGATTTTCCTCGCAGTGTTCCATTTCCCGTGAAGTCATGTTTTTACTTGAACATCCTCGTGACTTATACTGAGAATACAGCGACTTTAATTATTAGCTATTATAATACTGCAAAAAGAGGGCTCTAATAGTGGTCTCACTTCATGACTTCTGCTGGGAATCCCCATATCACAAACTATGAAAATCAGGCTCAAAAAAAATTTAATAATCGCAACTATTCATAGAAACAGTATCAGTTCCTGTAAATGAAAGAGGAAAGAGAAAAAGATGCTTGCAAACAGAAAAAATGGCCTCTCCTCCGGCATATCTCCCAGCTTTCTAAGATAGGAACTAGGGACAAAAAAAGGCCGACAATTTTGAAAAAAAAAACCCAATACTTTTTTACTATCTGCCTTTAAAACATATCCAGTAAAAAAAAAAAAATTCTTCATAAATTTAGGTCAATATGTATTCTGCTGTATGTTATTGCCGCAGTTTGCCCGGCGGACTTCCGTGTTTACTGTGTAAAAGAACTTTGACCTATGATGACACATCCATCATGGGGTACAGGACAGCCAATTGAGACATTACAGCACATGGACACTTGGACATTCCCCCTAATTTATAAATAGACCCGATCCGGCGGCCATTTTACATTCTTTCTTCTGTCACTATAGAGAGAGGTTGCTGTGTGGAGCAGGGAGAGATTGCAGTGACCCAAATCGCTAGCTATTTGGTCCACAAAAGTTATTTTCAGGACTGGTATAGGTGTTAGGTGTAGTTCAGGATATAGGTTTGAGGCAGTGCTGTGCTAGTGATTGTTGCAGCAGCCTGAGTGTCTTTTGTCAGTGTAGAGAAAGGGACAGGACGCTGTGTGCTGCAGGGACAGTCAGTTTAATCATTAGCTGTTACTATTAGGTCCACAAAGGTTCTTTTCAGGACTGGTATGGTAATAGGCTTGTACACGTATAATATTCTTTCTTCCAAATATAGAAAGAATATTATACTTGACTGCTGACCTTCTGCTGCAGTCTGCTAATCATTCACAACCTACTTCTTCCACAAAGGTCCTTATAAGGACTGGTAAGGTCTAGGGTGCTACAGTACATAGGGTTGAGTGAGGTACAGTCTGCTATTCGTTAAGGACTGGTAGAGGTCCACAATACATAGGGTTGAGGTGTACTACTGCTGACTGCTGCCCTATACTGCAGCAGTCCTTCATCAGTATGGGACTGACGTACAGTCTGCTAATCATTTACAACCTACTTGTTTCACAAAGGTCCTTATAAGGACTGGTAAGGTCTAGGGTGCTACAGTACATAGGGTTGAGTGAGGTACAGTCTGCTATTCGTTAAGGACTGGTATAGGTCCACAATACATAGGGTTGAGGTGCACTACTGCTGACTGCTGTCCTATACTGCAGCAGTCCTTCATCAGTATAGGGACTGACGTACAGTCTGCTAATCATTCACAACCTACTTGTTCCACAAAGGTCCTTATAAGGACTGGTAAGGTCTAGGGTGCTACAGTACATAGGGTTGAGTGAGGTACAGTCTGCTATTCGTTAAGGACTGGTAGAGGTCCACAATACATAGGGTTGAGGTGCACTACTGCTGACTGCTGCCCTATACTGCAGCAGTCCTTCATCAGTATAGGGACTGACGTACAGTCTGCTAATCATTCACAACCTACTTGTTCCACAAAGGTCCTTATAAGGACTGGTAAGGTCTAGGGTGCTACAGTACATAGGGTTGAGTGAGGTACAGTCTGCTATTCCTTAAGGACTGGTATAGGTCCACAATACATAGGGTTGAGGTGCACTACTGCTGACTGCTGCCCTATACTGCAGCAGTCCTTCATCAGTATAGGGACTGACGTACAGTCTGCTAATCATTCACAACCTACTTGTTCCACAAAGGTCCTTATAAGGACTGGTAAGGTCTAGGGTGCTACAGTACATAGGGTTGAGTGAGGTACAGTCTGCTATTCGTTAAGGACTGGTATAGGTCCACAATACATAGGGTTGAGGTGCACTACTGCTGACTGCTGCCCTATACTGCAGCAGTCCTTCATCAGTATAGGGACTGACGTACAGTCTGCTAATCATTCACAACCTACTTGTTCCACAAAGGTCCTTATAAGGACTGGTAAGGTCTAGGGTGCTACAGTACATAGGGTTGAGTGAGGTACAGTCTGCTATTCGTTAAGGACTGGTAGAGGTCCACAATACATAGGGTTGAGGTGCACTACTGCTGACTGCTGCCCTATACTGCAGCAGTCCTTCATCAGTATAGGGACTGACGTACAGTCTGCTAATCATTCACAACCCACTTGTTTCACAAAGGTCCTTATAAGGACTGGTAAGGTCTAGGGTGCTACAGTACATAGGGTTGAGTGAGGTACAATCTGCTATTCGTTAAGGACTGGTATAGGTCCACAATACATAGCGTTGAGGTGCACTACTGCTGACTGCTGCCCTATACTGCAGCAGTGCTTCATCAGTATAGGGACTGACGTACAGTCTGCTAATCATTCACAACCTACTTGTTCCACAAAGGTCCTTATAAGGACTGGTAAGGTCTAGGGTGCTACAGTACATAGGGTTGAGTGAGGTACAGTCTGCTATTCCTTAAGGACTGGTATAGGTCCACAATACATAGGGTTGAGGTGCACTACTGCTGACTGCTGCCCTATACTGCAGCAGTCCTTCATCAGTATAGGGACTGACGTACAGTCTGCTAATCATTCACAACCTACTTGTTCCACAAAGGTCCTTATAAGGACTGGTAAGGTCTAGGGTGCTACAGTACATAGGGTTGAGTGAGGTACAGTCTGCTATTCCTTAAGGACTGGTATAGGTCCACAATACATAGGGTTGAGGTGCACTACTGCTGAACGCTGCCCTATACTGCAGCAGTCCTTCATCAGTATAGGGACTGAGAGTTTTGTCACAGGGTCATTTAAAAAATGACAGGCAGAGGAAGAGGCAGGCCCTTCCGCAGGGGTGGTAGGGGTAGGGCAGGAGCAACAGGCTTGAACCAAAGTGGGAAGTTGCAGAAGGTGCGTTCAATTCATTTAAAGGACGCACCAGACTTGGTTGAGTGGCTCACTCAGCCTTACTCTTCTGCACCCTCCTCATCCTCTCGATCTGCACCCTCTTCTTCACTCTCTGCTATGTGCACCCCCAAAGACACTACCACCAACAACACCACCACCACCACATACCTTCCGCTTGAGTCACAGGAATTATTTTCCGATCCATATCAAGACATTTCTGATGCGCAGCCACTCTTGGTATTGGATCAGGAAGAGGAGATAGCAACAACCGCCACTCAGCAGTCTGACGACAGTACCCAGATCAGCCCAAGGAGGAGGTTGGTCCCCGCTGTTTCTGCCTACTCCGAGATCTCTACTTATAGCGGTGGGGAAGGTGACGTCAATGATGACGTGTCTAGTGATGTCACGTGGGTGCCCACAAGAGAGGAAGAGGAGGGGAGTTCAGAGGGAGATATGGACCAGCAGATAGGGAGGAGAAGCAGGAATAACTTACATTGCACAGGAGGGACAAAGCAGACTGCAAATGTATCAGGAGCGAGTCATAGACAATGTACGGTCACATCTGGCGCTCCCAGGACACCGGCACATGGCTCCGCAGTGTGGGCTTTTTTTAACGTGTCCGCTGCTGACAATAGCGTTGCCATCTGCAATCTTTGCAGCCAACGCATTAGTCGCGGTAAGCCCAACACTCACCTAGGGACGACTGCCTTAAGAAGGCACATGAGCAGCCATCACCGAGCCCAGTGGGAGCAACAGAACACACAAAGCCACACTGCAGGCTCTCACCGTCCAGCCTCGTCTTCTACTTCTCCTTCTCCTCTCTCCTCACAATTGTCCTCCACTCACCCTTCCATCACGCCAAGCTCACGTTTTTCTGCAAAAAGGCAGGCTTCTGTGGGCCTATTGTTCGAGCGTAAAAAAATGATGACGCCGGATAACCCTCTTGCCCAACGGTTGACGGCTGGCTTGTCAGAACTCATAGCCCGCCAACTACTGCCATATAAACTGGTGGACTCGGAGGCCTTTCGCAAATTTGTGGCCATTGGAACACCACAATGGAAGGTCCCAGGAAGGAAGTATTTCTCAGAGAAGGGCATCCCAGAGCTATATGGCCATGTTCAGCGGCAAGTGAATGTATCTCTAGCACACAGTGTCGGTGCCAAGATACATCTGACCACAGACACGTGGGCTAGCAAACACGGGCAGGGAAGGTATATCACTTTTACTGCCCACTGGGTGAACCTTCTGACGGCCGTCAAGCATGTAACCCGTGGCACCCGTGTAGATTTCGTTTTACCGCCACGGATTGCATGCAGGCCTGGCTCTTCTTCTCCTCCATCTACTCCATCCTCCTCCCTCTCCTCCTCGGCTGACTCCTCCTTTTCCGCTGCTAGCGTCTCTTCTGCTGCGCCGCCCAAGCTCCCCAGAACCTATTCGACATGCCAGGTGAGACGTTGCCATGCCGTACTGCGTCTGTGTGCCTGGAAGCCAAGAGCCACACTGGCCCGGCACTCCTTTCAGCTTTGCGTTCACAGGCAGATCAGTGGCTAACACCACTCAATTTGACAGTTGGTAAAGTGGTGTGTGACAACGGTGCCAATCTGCTTAGCGCATTGAAACAGGGCAAAATTACGCACGTGCCATGCATGACACACGTCTTAAACTTGGTTGTGCAGCGATTCGTTGTGAAATACCCTGGGGTCCAGGACATCTTGCGGCAGGCAAGGAAAATCTCAGCCCATTTCAGAAGATCTTACACGGCCATGGCTCGCCTTGCTGACATTCAGCGGCGACACAATCTGCCGGTCAGACGTCTTATTTGCGATTGCCCGACGCGATGGAACTCAACCTTCTATATGCTTGATAGGCTGCTCCAGCAGAAACGTGCAGTTAACGTCTACCTGTATGAACTCTGCGGCAGAACCGGTTCTGGGGAGCTGGGGGTTTTTTCACCGTGCCAGTGGCTGCTCATGCGCGACGCATGCAGACCTTTGCGGCCATTTGAGGAGATCACCAAACTGGTCAGTCGCAGCCATGGCGCCATCAGTGACATGGTACCTTATGCCTTCTTTATGGAGCGTGCATTGCGTCGTGTCATTGATCAAGCTGTGGAGGAGCAGGAGCGGGAAGATGAGGAAGTCGCAATGCTGGATGAATTCCCAGGAGGGGCTACTCTATCTGAGACAAGTGAACAACAGGAATCTGAAGAGGAGTCAGAGGAGGATGGTGCCGGGGCGGATGAGGAGGAGCAAGAAGAGCATGCTTTAAACCTTTCTGGGATCCCTGTTGTGCATGGATGGGGAGAGGAGAATGAAGAGGACGACATTATCCTGGATGATGAGCAGGAGCCAGGCCACCACACCACTTCCAGTTTAGTGCAAATAGGGGCCTTCATGCTCCAGTGTTTTAATAGGGACCCCCGTATAAAAAGCATAAGGGTCAAGGACCAGTACTGGGTGGCAACGTACTTAGACCCCCGGTACAAACACAAAATGGCGGAAATGTTACCGCCGTCACAGAGGGCTGTCAGAATGCAGCACTTCCAGACCTTGCTTCGAGAAATGCTGCATTCTGCTTTTGCGTGCACTGGCAGAGGAGCAATTCCCACTCCCAGAGAAGGAGTTGCGGGTACCAATCCAACAGCGCCTGCAAGAAGAGGCCGGTTTGAAGATGTGTTGGTGACTTCGGATATGAGGTCATTCTTTCAGCCGACCCATCAACAGGTGTCATCCGGATCCAGCATCAGGGAACGCCTAGACCGTCAGGTGTCTGACTACATCGGGTTAACGGCCGATGTGGACGCTCTGAGGAGTGATGAACCCCTGGACTACTGGGTGGGCAGGCTTGACCTCTGGCCAGAGCTTGCCCAATTTGCAATCGAACTGTTGGCTTGCCCCTCATCCAGTGTCCTGTCCGAAAGGACGTTCAGCGCAGCAGGGGGGATCGTGACCGATAAGCGTTCTCGCCTAGCTCACGACAGTGTTAACTATCTCACATTCCTAAAAATTAATGAGGCATGGATCTCAGAGGAATTCAGCACATGTGACCAGTAGACCATGTATATGTCTATACACAATTTTTTTAATCGAGCACACAGACCTTCTTTCTTCATTTGGCTCACTTCCTTGTACTAAAAAAGCACACCGTACTATATGCCCGTACCCTCCTGTTTGAAGAGGTTGAGCGGTGTCATATTTCTACTGGGGCTGCTTATTATGAGGGGCTCCCACCATCCCTGTGCTGTGCTGACTTCCTCCTGGGGCTGTACCTCTGCTGTGCATATTATGAGGGGCTCCCACCATCCCTGTGCTATGCTGACATCCTCCTGGGGCTGCTTATTATGAGGAGCTCCACCATCCCTGTGCTATGCTGACATCCTCCTGGGGCTGCTTATTATGAGGGGCTCCCACCATCCCTGTGCTGTGCTGACTTCCTCCTGGGGCTGTACCTCTGCTGTGCATATTATGAGGGGCTCCCACCATCCCTGTGCTATGCTGACATCCTCCTGGGGTTGCTTATTATGAGGGGCTCCCACCATCCCTGTGCTGTGCTGACATCCTCCTGGGGCTGCTTAATATGAAGGGCTCCCACCATCCCTGTGCTGTGCTGACTTCCTCCTGGGGCTGCTTATTATGAGGGGCTCCCACCATCCCTGTGCTGTGCTGACTTCCTCCTGGGGCTGTACCTCTGCTGTGCATATTATGAGGGGCTCCCACCATCCCTGTGCTATGCTCATTATGAGGGGCTCCCACTATCCCTGTGCTATGCTCATTATGAGGGGCTCCCACCATCCCTGTGCTATGCTGACTTCCTCCTGGGGCTGCTTACGGTGCAGGTGTCAGTGCTGTATATCACGGTGCTGATGTCAGTACTCTCTATCACGGTGCTGCTGTCAGTGCTGTATATTACGGTGCTGGTGTTAGTGCTTTATGTCACGCTGCTGATGTCAGTGCTCTCTATCATGGTGCTGGTGTCAAATGACTCTATCACAGTGCAGGTGTCATTGCTGTATGTCACGCTGCTGATGTCAGTACTCTCTATCACGGTGCTGCTGTCAGTGCTGTATATCACGGTGCTGGTGTTAGTGCTTTATGTCACGCTGCTGATGTCAGTGCTCTCTATCACGGTGCTGGTGTCAGATGACTCTATCACGGTGCAGGTGTCATTGCTGTATGTCACGCTGCTGATGTCAGTACTCTCTATCATGGTGCTGCTGTCAGTGCTGTATATCAAGGTGCTGGTGTTAGTGCTTTATGTCACGCTACTGATGTCAGTGCTCTCTATCATGGTGCTGGTGTCAGATGACTCTATCACGGTGCAGGTGTCATTGCTGTATGTCACGCTGCTGATGTCAGTTCTCTCTATTACGGTGCTGGTGTCAGATGACTCTATCACGGTGCAGGTGTCATTGCTGTATGTCACGCTGCTGATGTCAGTACTCTCTATCACGGTGCTGCTGTCAGTGCTGTATATCATGGTGCTGGTGTTAGTGCTTTATGTCACGCTGCTGATGTCAGTGCTCTCTATCACGGTGCTGGTGTCAGATGACTCTATCACGGTGCAGGTGCCATTGCTGTATGTCACGCTGCTGGTGATCATCTCCATCTTCTTTGCCTACCCTGACCTTCCCTCTCCTCCATTGCCTTCATGCGCTCCACAGTCCTGAATTGTCACAACAATTTCACATATAAAAAAAGAATGCTTGTAGTTGTCGATCCCAGATTCACCTCATACATCTGTTATGTCATTGGCCATGTGGTGGGACTATGTTTGCACAGCTATTAATTATTTTGTGGCTGCAAATTTGACCTGTAGGTTTGCAAAGTTCGCCTCCCATTGAAGTCAACGGGGCCCGCCGTGAACGTTACGGTTCGCGAACTATCGGCCGCGTTCGCGGTCCACGTTCGCAAAACATCCCGGTCGGAAGTCCGTCCATCACTACCCGACAACTAACGGCCAGGGTTGTCGGAAAGAGGCCCTTGTCCCCATCAACATGGGGACAAGGTGCTTTGGGGTGGAGGGACCACAGGGCGCCCCCCTTCCTCAAAGCACCCACCCCCCCATGTTGAGGGCATGCGGCCTGGTACGGTTCAGGAGGAGGAGGCACTTGCTTGTCCCCACCCCCTTTCCTGACTGGCCATGCTGCATGCCGTTTTTCAACATAGGGGTTACCCTTAAAACCCATACCAGGCAACGGGGCTCGCAAGGTGTCAATCTCGCCAATGGAGGTGGCAAGATTGACTTCCTTCTCTAGTCCCGTCGTACCTGAAGTCACGTTCAAAATGAACAGACTTTAGTCCATGTGTGGGCAAGTCTGTTCATTTAGAAAGTCCGGCGGACCAGCATACAGATGAGCGTATTGTCCGATCGAAAGCCGAGTCCGGCGGACAATTTTGCGTCAAGTCTTCTTTCTAAGTCTGCTGGACTTTTGGGAAGAAAAAGTCCACTGGAGCCCACACGCTAAGTCCGCTGGATAGTCCGCTCGTGTATACGCGCCATTACTGACACTTTTGACACTCTGCTGGAACTGTGTAATACAGTGATTAATGCTAAAAATATGCACTGACATTGTAATAATGACACCGGCTGGGAAGGGGTTAAACATTTAGGGCAATCAAAGGGTTAGCCGTGTGCCTAGCCAGTGTCTGTGTTTACTATATGTCCTGCTTTTACTAGAGGAAGAGATTGATTTGAGTCAGCAGGGACACAGAATCCATCCCTTCCCCCCTGTCAGAACTAAAGGATGCCTTGTTTACATAGACAGAGCTCTGTTCTGTGTCTCTGCTTGATGATCAGCAGGTGCCGGCGAACATCGAGTGTCCATCACCCCAGCTTCTACTGTGAAATATCACAGCAGAAGTTGCGCGTGAGCGCCCCTGCAGGCAGAAGTGCAGGATCAAGTATACATACGTGATCTGGTGCACAGCTGCCACCCTGTAGCAGTAAAACTGCTATAAGGCGGTCAGCAAGCGGTTAACCACTTACCCACAGGGCCATAGCTGAATGACGGCTACAGCATGATCGGATAACTCATATGACGTCCTCCCAGAATCTGGGAATGTCAGTGACCGTTGGGTCTTCCAGACCTGGCTCATCACAGATCGGGGTAAAGGGACAATCACAGCATCCCTTTACCATGTGATCGCTCCGTCCAATGACGGAGCGATCAGTTGTCAACAAACTAGAGCATGTCCAGTTTAGCTACTCCCCTCTCCTCACACGGATTGGCACAGTG
The DNA here is from genome assembly GCF_037356315.1 of Lithobates pipiens. Lineage (NCBI taxonomy): Eukaryota > Metazoa > Chordata > Amphibia > Anura > Ranidae > Lithobates > Lithobates pipiens. The sequence continues at coordinate 574,123,103 of NW_027507903.1, forward strand.
TGCGAGGAGAGGAGGAAGGCGGTGCAGCAGCACTGTGGGCTGGATCTGAAGTTCCCACAGCGCTGATCTATGCCCATCCATGGCTCATCCATCCATCCTCATTCATCCTCATCCATCCATATTCACATCAATGCCACATCAGTTCTCATCCGCCACATCCATGCCACATCAGTGCTCATTGTTGCCACATCCATGCCACATCAGTGCTCAGCGGCGCCACATCCATGCCACATCAGTTCTCATTTGTGTCACATCCATGCCACATCAGTGCCACATCCATGCCACATCAGTTCTTACCCGTGCCTCATCCATGTCACATCAGTGCTCATCCATGCCACATCAGTGCTCATCCTTGCCACAACAGTACTCATCTGTGCCACATCTATGCCACATCGGTGATCACCCGTGCCACATAAGTGTTCATCCGTGCCACATCCATGACACATTAGTGCTCATCCGTGTCACATCAGTTCTCATCCATGCCACATAAGTGCTCATCTGTGCCACATCTATGCCACATCAGTTCTCATCCGTGCCACATCCATTCCTCATCAGTGCTCATCCATGCCACATCCATGCCACATCAGTGCTCATCCGTACCACATCCATGCCACATCCATGCCACATCAGTGCTCACCCATGCTACATAAGTGCTCATCCGTGCCACATCCATGCCACATAAGTGCTCATCCGTGACACATCCATGCCACACCAGTGCTCATCCATGCCACATCAGTTCTCACTCATGCTGCATCCATACCTCATCAGTGCTCATCCATGCCACATCAATGCTCATCCGTGCCACATCCATGCCACATCAGTGCTCAGCCTTACCACATATGTTCTCATCCGTGCCACATCCATGCCACAAAAGTACTCATCCGTGCCACATCCATGCCACATCTGTGCTAATCCATGCCACATCAGTTCTCATCAGTGCCACATCCATGCCACATAAGTACTCATCCATGCCACATCAGTGCTAATCCATGCCACATCAGTTCTCATCTGTGTCACATCAGTGCCCCTACAGTGCTTCACAAAATTGTAATAGGTAGTCAAATTAGATTTGAAATTGATGTCCCTAGAACACCTGATGGTGCTCCCTGCATGTTGGGACTCTGCATGTGGCCAGGCTCTGCAAAAGTCTCACACATGTGGTATTGCCTTACTCAAGAGGAGTAGCAGAATATATTTTGAGGTGTAGTTCTTGCTATGTACATGCTATGTGTAAGAAATATCTTATAAATTGACAACTTTGTGTAAAAAAATGCATTTTCATTTTCTTTCCACATTTTTTTAAGTTCAAAAGACTCATTATGCCTCATAGAATATAGGTTGGGGTGTTAGCTTTCCAAAAATTGAGTATTTTTTGGGAGTTTCCATTGTCCTATTGCTCCAGGGCCTAAAAAAGTGCGAACGGTAGTCAAGAAATTATATGTGTAATTTATGCACCTAGAACACCTGATGGTGCTCCCTGCATGTTGGACCTCTCTATGTGGCCAGGCTGTGTAAAAGTCTCACATATTTGGTATGGCCATATTCAGGAGGAGTAGCAGAATGTATTTTGGGGTGTAGTTGCAAGTATGCATATGCTGTGTGCGAGAAATAACTTGTTATTTTGACAATATTGTGGAAAAAAATAATAATTTTGAAAAGAATTGTGGGAAATAATTCCAACTTCAAAAAACACATCATGCCTCTTACTAAATACCTTGGAATGTCTACTTTCCAAAAAGGGGTCATTTTGGGGATATTTGTACTGCCCTGACATTTCAGGGGCTCAAGAAATTAGGTAGGCTGTCAGTATATCAGGTGTGATAAATATTTAGTGATTGGCACCATAGCTTTGGAAATTTCACAAAGACGAAATAATATACACTGTTTTGGGTTATTTTAAAATTTATGAAGAAAAATTAATAATTTGCAAACTTTTTAGAACAGAAACAAAGAAAAATGAGATACAACTACAACTACCAGTATATAGATCAGACCAAAATGAGGGACAAATGAGGAGGAAAGACAGACAGAGGGACTTTACTCCAAATCAGGGACAGTCCCTCAAAATCAGGTACAGTTGGAAACTATGCCTCTGGAAAGCCAAGATTTTGCTTGATGCCTGTTTTTCATAGCATGTATTGATGCTTTACAATGCTATAGCCTGCACACTGCCCTTTTCTGAACTTGAAAGTGTCTCAGTCCATTCCCTATAGAATCATTAAAGGTGAAGTTGTCCTTTACAAGTCGAATTTGTCAAGCTGAAGCGTGTCAGTGTACATTATGTCTGCACAGATACAATGGCATAATCTCTACTTTCATAATTGGCAGGGATTATTATTTCTTTACTATTGGCTGACAGCTCACATTCTGCTCAGGATTGCAGTGACTGTGCATAGTCTGCATACAGTTGTGACATTAATACAGAGATCAAAGACACAGTAATCATGACCGCACAGCTATATTTGCAAACACACTTCAGTTTTGCACATTGTACTTTTAAAGATAAAGTCAATTTTTACTGAGTTTTCACAGCTGCTCTCCAGATGTTGACATAGAGCTGGTACATAAGAAAAGGAGCAATAAAGAGCCTATGACTCTATGCTTTGGATTTGTTAAATGGAATAGCAAGAACCACTTAAAATGTCTTCTCTGTAGATTGTCAGCCATCATCAGCTCCTGATGATGTCATTGTGACGAAACACGTTGGACGGGGCTTGCTGGCACCACTGCTGTCCACCATATTCTGGTCTGTGGAACACAGATGGTTACTGAATGCAAAAACCTCTGTGTTGCAATACATGTGATTGAGCTTGTGTAATACAAGCAACAGTTTTATTAATTTTATATGTTTTTTAATAAACGGTATTGTGCTATGGGGTATTGCCTGGTGTATGTTCCCTAACATGCATGTATACCGGAACCAAAGAGTGGAGTACTGATCCACAAAAAAGCGGAGAGGACCAGAGTGGAGGCTGCTGTGGGTATATATAAAGCTGGCATAGCACCTTAGCTTGCAAAATATCGATACATAAGCCTGGCACTGGAGATCACTAAAGTGGCTGCTCTGGTTATATACAAGGTGAGTATAACATTTTGGTCTGGTGAGTTTGTAGGCAAAGGAGGGGAGCATGAAGTGGTGACCTGCACAGAGCACTTTTGAAGCACAATGGATTTGGATATATAATTTGTCATATATACAGCGTATTGACTAATATGAATGGACACGTTGGCACTTTATTTTATATGACCTTTAATAGACACTTTAGCACTTTATGCTACATGAATTGTACTATGTATTTATAGCACTATTCGTTTACTAATTGATTACTTTATAACACTTATAAGTATTTATTTATTTGCACTTTGAGTAGCATGCACATTTTGTGGTTTTGATTTACCTATATCACTTCTCGTTTCCAAAAAACAAGTTTATGTGCCATTAAAATAGGGGAAGAGTTTCAGACTTCCTTCCTTAGCTACAACATTACAAACCTGTATTGTATTGAGGTAGATAATAACAATGTGACTGAAATGCATGGGCAGTTTCAATGTACTTTCTCTGTTTGGAATCAATGTTTTTATACATGTCATGATATTTTTGCTGTCACCCCACCCCCCTATATGACTAATGGATAGATTCATGCAACTTCACATCACGATATAGAAATTTTACAGGAAGACCTGAACAAAATAATGGAGTGGGCAACTACATGTCAAAGGAGATTCAATGTGGAGAAATTAAAAGTAATGCATTTGGGGGCTAAAAACATAAACACAAACTATTTACTAGGGAAGAACCTCTGGGGGAATAAAGCAGTGGCATCTGGTGCTAAACAATTATTTGGGGGAGCAAACAAACTAAAAAATACTGGAAAAAAAAAAAACATAAATTGCACCCACTGTGCCCATCAAATGCAGCCACTGTGCCCATCAAATGTAGCCACTGTGCCCATCTTATGCAGCCACTGTGCCCATCTTATGCAGCCACTTTGCCCCATCAAATGCAGCCATTGTGCCCATCAAATGCAGCCACTGTGCCCATCTTATGCAGCCACTGTGCCCATCTTATGCAGCCACTGTGCCCATCTCATGCAGTCACTGAGCCATCAAATGCAGCCACTGTGCCCATCATATGCAGCCACTTTGCTCCATCAAATGCAGCCATTGTGCCCATCAAATGCAGCCACTGTGCCATCATATGCAGCCACTGTGCCCATCATATGCAGCCACTGTGCCCATCATATGCAGCCACTGTGCCCCATCAAATGCAGCCACTGTGCCCAATCAAATGCAGCCACTGTGCCCATCAATTGCAACCATTGTGCCCATCAAATTCAGCCACTGTGCCCATCAAATTCAGCCACTGTGCCCATCATATGCAGCCACTTGTGCCCCATCATATGCAGCCACTTGTGCCCCATAAAATGCAGCCACTTGTACCCCATTATATGCAGCCACTTATGCCATCAAGCGCTGCCACTGTGCCCATGGAATGCTGCCACTCTGCCCATCTAAGGCTGCCACTCTGCCATCAAATGCTGCCACTCTGCCCATCGAATGCTGTCACCGTGCCCATCCAATGCCGCCACAGTGACCCCCCCCCGCCTGCTCGCCATCAGCCCGCTACTTACCCTGTCTCAGTGGGGCAGCGCCTGACAGAGGTGAGCGGTGTCTTCCATTAGTCTCCTCCCGTCAGGCATCCAATCACAGCACCTATCGTTTCAGCCAATCAAGTGACGGGTAACAGACCCGCTTAACCTCATGCCGATATACGTCGGCAGAAGGACACATACAGGTAGATTAACGTACCTGTATGTTGCCCGTTAAGAAGCGGTTTGCGGGCACGTCCGTGCGCCCGCTGTGACCTCTGTGAGTGTGATCGAGGGTCCCGCGGACTCGATATCCGCGTGGATACCCGCGATCGTCTCACGGAGAGGAAGAACTTGGAAATGCTGATGTAAATAAGCATTTCCCCGTTCGGCCTAGTGACACTGACACTGATCACAGCTCCCTGTAATTGGGAGCGGTGATCAGTGTCATGTCACACATGGCCCTTCCCCCCCACAGTTAGAATCACTCCCTAGGACACACTTAACCCCTACAGCACTCCCTATTGTTTAACCCCTTCACTGCCAGTCACATTTCCACAGTAATCAATGCATTTTTAAGCGCACTGATCGCTGTATGAATGTGAATGGTCCCAAATTAGTGCCAAAAGTGTCTGATCTGTCCGCCATAATGTCGCAGTCATGATAAAAATCGCTGATCGCCGCCATTACTAGTAAAAAAATAAATAAATAAAAATGCCATAAAACTATCCCCTATTTTGTAGATGCTATAACTTTTGCGCAGACCAATCAATAACCGCTTATTGCGATTTTTTTTTTTTACCAAAAATATGTAGAAGAATATATATCAGCCTAAACTGAGGAAAAAAAAAATTTTATATATTTTTTCGGAATATTTATTATAGCAAAAAGTAAAAAATAATGCGTTTTTTTCAAAATTGTCGCTATTTTTTTGTTTATAGCCTAAAAAATAAAAACCGCAGAGGTGTTCAAATACCTCCAAAAGAAAGCTCTCTTTGTGGGGAAAAAAGGACGTCAGTTTTGTTTGGGAGCCACGTTGCACGACCCCGCAATTGTCAGTTAAAGCGACGCAGTGCCAAATCGCAAAAAAACGCTCTGATCTTTTGCCAGTCAAATGGTCCGGGGCTTAAGTGCTTAAAGAGTATCTAAATCCAAAAATAAAAGTTGAATATACTGCAGATTACCAATCCTTAAATGTGGTTGTTGCATTAGTTTCCTTTTTTTTTTATTCTTTCATCTGGTGATCCAGGTATTAACATGCTTCCTGTCCCAGGATAACTCCATTCTATGGAGGAGCAGCGGAGTCACCCATGGAGATGTAAGCAAGGGTGAATTCACTGCCTAGCTAGAGGACTAGGATGATGGGAGTAGAGCCTCCTGGACATGGAGATGTACTGAGAGACTAGGACTAGGACTAGAATTGATTTATTGCCCTAGACCAGTGATGGCGAACCTTGGTACCCCAGATGTTTTGGAACTACATTTCCCATGATGCTCCGGCACTCTGCAGTGTAGGTGAGCATCATGGGAAATGTAGTTCCAAAACATCTGGGGTGCCAAGGTTCGCCATCACTGCCCTAGACTTATTGCTCTCACTCCGACATTTGTGGCGATAGCTAACGTGTGGTGCATTCAAATTTTAAAAACACATGCATTATTTTTATTTAATTTATAGAAGCAACAGCAGCCATGAGCTTGTTTAACTATTTGCATACCAGGCTTTTTATAAAGCGAGCCAAGTATACCCACCAACCTTCTTCTGTAGTGCTGGAATCTTCTGGCATTGCCCATCTTGACAACCAGCACTACAAATACCACAGCACGGAGGTCCATCCCTGCAGCACCAGCAATGTGAAAGTCTACATTGGCACTACACACAATCTCCTCTACTTCTAGCTGCTTATATCAGCTTGAACATTTTACGATCTACAAAGAAGTTTCAAATCTTTTTGTCATGGAAAGTGACATTAACTGCTTTGTAAAGTCACTCTGAGTAGGGTGAAAGTGTAAATGGAACCATATAAAGCATGATTTTACAATCATCTTTTGTTTGTACCTCTTAAGTCCAAACCCATTAAATCTTAATGATTTATGATACCATTCTGCTGTCCATTAGAATCATTTACTGCAGTTGTAAACTGCTGAGAGCAACTCAAATATATTCTACATAGTGGAGTAACAGTAGAGCTGAAACCTGATAGTGGTTTGTTTAAAGTGGAGACATCAATTGTATTACATCTGTGTTAAAGTTCCTCCATATCAGAACAGGCATTTCCTTTAACCACTTCAGCCCCGGACCATTTTGCTGGTCAAAGACCAGACCGTTTTTTGTTATTCGGCACTGCGTTGCTTTAACTGACAATTGCGCGGTCATGTGACGTGGCTCCCAAACAAAATTGACGTCCTTTTTTTCCCACAAATAGTGCTTTCTTTTGGTGGTATTTGATCACCCCTGCGGTATTTATTTTTTGCGCTATAAACAAAAATAGAGCGACAATTTTGAAAAAAAAATATTATTTTTTACTTTTTGTTATAATAAATATCCCCCAAAATTATATAAAAAAAATTTTTTCCCACAGTTTAGGCCGATACGTATTCTTCTACATATTTTTGGTAAAAAAAAAATTGCAATAAGCGATTGATTGGTTTGCGCAAAAGTTATAGCGTTTACAAAATAGGGGATAGTTTTATGGCATTTTTATTAATAATTTTTTTTTTTACTAGTAATGGCGGCGATCAGCGATTTTTATTGTGACTGCGGCATTATGGCGGACACATTGGACATTTTTGGGACCATTGTCATTTATACAGCAATCACTGCTATATAAATGCAGTGATTCCTGTGTAAATGACACTGGCAGTGAAGGGGTTAACCAGTGGGTGGCAGTGTAGGGGTTAAGTGTTCCTAGGGTGTGATACTAACTGTTGGGGGCTGGGCTTTAATTTAGTGAACACTGATCTCTGCTCCAATCACATGGAGCAGAGATCAGCGTCACTAGTTGCTAGGCAGAACGGGGAGATGCTGGTTACAACGGCATTTCCTCGGGGGTTCCGACCAGCTCTCGATGGCAGGGCGGCAAATTTAAAGGGACGTACAGGTACACCCATTTGCCTGCCCGTGCCATTCTGCCAATGTACATCGGCGTGCGCTGGTCGGGAACCGGTTAACAGCTTTAACCAAGCCACTTAAAGCTTGCTGAAAAGCTTTATGCCCCGTACGAATGATCGGACTTTCCGGCAGACTTGGTCGGCAGACCAGAATCCGTCGGACAATTCGATCGTGTGTGGGCTCCAAAAGTCATGTGGACCTAGAAATAAAACATGTTTCAAATCTATCAGACGGACTAAAAATTGGAAAAACCGTTCGTCTGTGTGCTAGTCCGAGGGGCCAAATACAACGCAAGGGCAGCTATTGGCTACTGGCTATTGAACTTCCTTGTTTAGTCCCGTTTACGTCATCACGTTCAAAACGTTTCGTTCAGAAAGTCTGACGAAAGTCCGTTGGGAAGACCATCGGACCTAGTCCGTCAAAAAGTCTGGGTGTGTGTACGCGGCATTAGAAATGCTTTTCAAAGCTTGTTATACGTGAACTTTTATGAACTGAAGCCCTTGGCTTTGGACGGAGGTGTTTATTTACTAAAATTGGAGAGTGCAAAATCTTGTGAAGCTGTGCATGGTAGAAAATCAGATTCTAACTTCAGCCTGTTCAATTAAAGGGGTTGTAAATGTACATGTTTTTTCACCTTAATGCATTCTATGCATTATGGTGAAAAAACATCCTACGATTAGCGCCCCCCCTGTTTACTTAGCTGAGCCCTCGAAAGTCCCGTGTCGTGAACACGCTGGCTTCTCGACCTGGCTTCTCGGCTCTTCTCGGCTCATTCATTGGATGATTGATAGCAGCGCAGCCATTGGCTCCTGCTCCTGTCAATCATCAATGACACGGCATGAGGGTCGGTGGGGCAGAGTGATACGGTTGGCGGCTGCAGCCGCCAACCGTATCACTGTATCACGGGAGCGCACCCACAAGCTAACTTGGGAGAGAGCTTCCCAGAATGGGGGTTAGCTGATGCGGAGAGGAGCCGAGACAGCCACCGAGGGACCCCAGAAGACGAGGATCAGGGCCACTCTGTGCAAAACTAGCTGTACAGTGGAAGTAAGTATGACATGTTTTTTATTTAAAATAAAAAAAAGGAACCTTTTCAACCTCTAAGCTTTGACAAAAGCAACTGGAAGTTGATTGGTTTCTATCCAGACCTGCACAAGATTTTGCACTCTCCACTCTTAATAAATCAACCCCATATTGAAAGGAAAATTGGAGATTTTGAGATTTTTTTTTGAGTTAAGAATAAATACATGAACAACACTCTTTTTTTACTTAAGAATACATGATTGTAAATCATTTTTTAAACCAGTTTAAAGTCACTTTAAAGTGCATCTAAACCCAATAACAAAATTACAATATGTTATATTGCAGGTTTTCATTTTTGATTGTGATGTTATTAGTTTTCATAAATAAGCAATACAAAAAATAAGGCCACATATATGGCTATTAAGGACTAATTTCTGCTAGGTAGAGGCCTTTCCATGTGTGTTATGGGGTTGGGTAAGCGACTATGGGTAGTAGTTATGTGTGAGCGAAAGAATTCCATAAATGCGTTTTGGGAATATGAAGTGGAGAATGGTGGTGGGGAAGGTAGGGAAGGATTAAACACAGAAGGGAGGTGATAGGAAGGAAGCAGGAAAATGATATAACAAAAAGATGGGGGGGCGGGAATGAGGTGAGCGTTAAGCCTCGTACACACGATCAGATTTTCCACAGACAAAACCTCTGACTTTTGTCCGAAGATGTGTGCCTGGATTTTGTCTTGCATACAAATGGCAAAGAATTGTTGGCCAATGAACACGAACGTGTTACGAAATGGAGGAGATAACGTGTTATTTATTATTGGCCTTGGCGTTATTGCTTTGAACCAAGTTCAGTCCAAGAACAGGTGGAGGAGGAGGAGTTCTTGGACCCCAAATGAGTTGCTTTATTAATCGTGACTAATTATGTCATATGCCTTTGCTGCGGGAGCTCCAGGAGAATAATCCAGATGATTTTCGGAATTATCTCCGGATGACGAACCCCTGCTTTCACAAACTCTTGGCATTATTGACTCCCTATATTAAGAAGCAGGACACATGCATGAGTCTTTTATTTTATTTTTTGGTTGAATACTAATGATTTGATTTGTTATATTTTTGGATGCATTTAATGCACCTTTTGGTTAAGCTCTATTGGTAAATAGTATGTCTAATTTTATTATTCTTCTTTTTTTTTTTTTTTTTTTTTTTACTGCACAATAAAAAAATTGTGGAGAATAATACTTGGCTATGTGTTTTACTTCCAATGACAGTTTGGGAGAAGGCAGTTACATTTAAAAAAATACAATGTAAAATTGGCAAGGGACACCAACATAGTTGTATCATTGATATGAAAAACTACGGGATAATGGTGTTGTGGTAACTTGCCCCCCCCCCCCAAAAAAGCATCATGATATTATTCTTGATATCACTAGGGGAAAAAAAAGCCTTTGAAAATGTGTTTGCAATAACTCCATCAGCAGGATCACCAGCAAAGCAGCTTCATTATTATCCCATTAAAAAAACAAGAGAATTGTCCGCTGCAATTGGAGATTTCATAATTTGACATGTCACGAATGTTAATTCTCCATTACGAATGCTAGTTTACCCAACCGAAAAATGCGTGTTTGTACTTTGGACTTGTGACAGACTTGTGTATACATGTTCGGAAAATCCAACAACAGATATTTGTCCACGGAAAATTTTAAAACCTGCCATCTAACATTTGTCCACGGAAAATCCGACAATTGTCCGATGTCGGATTTTCCACCAACAGCCTTTCATCACACATTTCCTGTCGGAAAATCCGATCGTGTGTACGAGGTTTAAGGGAGCAGGAAAGGAAAGACAAGATGGTGTTACTGGGGAGTGGGGTGGGTGGTATGGGAAGGGGAAGCATAGGGCTTAAGGTAGGAGGCGGGGAAAGGGGAAGCGTAGGGCATAAGGTAAGAGGCGGGGAAAGGGGAAGCATAGGGCTTAAGGTAAGAGGCGGGGAATTGGCTTCATGACATACTTGAAGGAGGATTAGGATGGTAGTGTCTCCTTATGTATTTGGGAAAGGCTTGAATTCTGCAGTGTCCCTAAGCACAACTCATGTAGCCCATGTATGTGTGAAGTTGTCTTGTTTGTCGCCTTCTTCTGCCATGAGGCATTGTTCCGTGCTCATAATGTGATCGAGTTCAGAGACCGACTTCATGAGGAAGGGTAAGCAAATGATGTGGAATCACAGTCCTAGCTGAAATAAGAAAGTGTGTGAGGAATATCTTTTTAGCAGCCTTAAAGTGGTTGTAAACTCTGTTTTATTATTTTTACCTACAGGTAAGCTTATAATAAAGCTTACCTGTAGGTAAAATGAATATTTCCTAAACATGCATCGTTTAGGAGATACTCTATTGAGCAGCAGCCGGCGCATGCGCTCTGAAGGAACAGCATACCCGTGCTGTTCATGCAGAGCTGTGTGCCATGGTCGAGACATCATCGCAGCTCCACCAATCAGAAGGCCAAATTCCACAAACCCGGAAGGAAGGCTGGGTGAAGATGGAAGCCTCTGCAGTGGGGAAAGCACTGGATTCCTAGCAGGATCAATAGGCATTTTTCGCACTTACTAAAGAAATATAAGAAAACATTTTCTATGGTATATTTGGCAGACCAAAATAGCAATAAGACGAATATGAGAAGTTTATTGTTAGTTATTACTACTATTACAGTTTAATAGTCTGGGAGCTTTAACATATGAGTACTGACATCAAAAAATATATATTTTGCCTACCCCCTCCGCTAATAACCGTTGGCTCATCTCCATGATGGGTGATATCATTGACGAATTGTGAGGCAGAAGAGGATGGACAAGTTTCGCTTCATTTCTTGAACATTATACATTTCCATGGATTTGGGGGCTGCCCTATGTTATGCTGGTTGTTCATCTGGTATTCTGTAAGTAGAGATGTGATATCCTCTACAAATCCCAGGGTATCTCCCTTGGCAAGGTTCTACTTCCAAAGACAAGTGGCAAACCTTGGAAACCTAACAAAGATCAGACAAGATAAATAATGATAAAAGTGAAAATAATATTTGAATTATGCTAACATTTACCTCTGTAAACTTTCCCTGAAGTTATGCCTTTAATACATTTGGTTCTAATTAAATTCATTCAGCCCGGGCATAAGGTCACAATGATTATAAAAACACCAGCAATCATCGCCAAGTTCTGCTTTATAACTGAATATCTCCAGTTTCTGGAGAGCAGTCACGATGCTCATATACGAGTCTTGTTTTAAGTATTTTTCTATAATAAGCTACCCTATTATTACTGGCTTCAGCCTCATGTAATCACTGGGTTGCTGCAATAAAACGGATGTTTTCATAACCCTAATCTTTTGTGCCTGCCATAGAAAACTCAACCTTCTGTATGGCCGCAGGGAGTGATCTGAAGGTCAAATGACTAATGTGTCTGATAACACTAATCTGGCGCAAGTCCGACAAGGTTATGATGCATACTGGGTAGTGCATAAGGCATAAGCCTGGTTATAGACAGAATAACCAATCAGATCCCTCTTTATGGTTGATCAGATGGATGCTGTTATTGCAACTGGCAAATACTCATTGCTTTCAGCTTTGGTCCACTGAAAAAGCCCAAATGTCTTACTTGTTTAACTTGGTCTTCTATATCTCAAACTGGTACACCTTTTTGGAGAACAGTTGTTAACAGTGATCAGAAGCTCAAGCCTTAGTGATGACTTAGTGATGGCCCAAATTCAAAGAATGAGGCTTCTATACAGAAAAACTGAAGGCTGCATGACGACATTGTGCTGCCCTACTTAATGTATTCTTTTCTGTATTTTATTGCTCTGTAGTATGCTACGGAAATATTTGGCCCACTACAACTTTTTTCCCTCTGTTCTCTCTTTCAGATTAGTCCTAGTTATTCTAGTCCCAGCTAGACCCTCTCTGTGTTAGTAGTTCGCAGAGACAGGGCTTAGGAAAGTCATTTGTCTTCTTAAGCCTCATACACAGGATAGGACTTTGTACAAACTTTCCCTTGGATTTTTGTACAAAGGGCGTTGGCCCTGAACTTGTATTGCATACACACAGCAGGACTTTTCCAGCCAACTTTCACCAAATCATGTGGTTTTTCTGCTCTTTACCGCCACCTTTGGTCAACTTCTGTATTGTTGTCTGATCTTTTGCATTGGTTCTGAGGATGCCCGTTTGTAATTTGTACAAAAGTCCTATGGTTTTCTGTACACACGATCAGACTTTGCTCCATCGGACTTTTGTTGCCAGAAAGTTTGTCCGTTCGCACAGCCAACAAAAGTCAGATGAAACCAAAAAAGTTTGTCCGATGGAGCGTACACACGGTTGGATGTTGCTCCAAAACAGCTAATTTGCATGTTTGTTGTCAAAAAGTCTGATAGTGTGTATGGGCCTTAAGAAGGTATGTCAATGTATAAAGTTGCATTTGAAACAAAACAAACATTGTGACATCTGGTGATCTCATGGGCATATGTGATGATGTTACATGAAACAACCAGGTGATAGTTATCTTTAGGTACCCTAGGTGTTGTCTATAGGTACTGTAAAATAAATCATATTCATTAGCAATTGATTAGGTTGTAAATTACTTGTAATGTACGGAAAGCCCTAGCATGCTGCTCACTTGCGAGGGCCCAGATGTGAACCTGCAAACTCTGTGGTGTCTGGCTGTGGCTTTTCACGGAGTGCCACCTGACATGCTGGACAGCTCTCTGCCTGGTCTCTTGGACAATCTTGCCTTATCTCTTGTTTCCAGCGAACCTTGAACTCTTTGCTCCTCCAATGAACTTCCTAATATAAGCCATATCTCTGTACTTTCTGTTTGCCAGATTATTCTGTCATGGTCAGGGGTCAGGCTTGGGGACCATAAGGACAGCTGCAGGTACATAAAGGAGCAAGGTATTGGCTGGTGAAGAGTACAATAATATGGAAAACAGGAAGTGCAGAGACAAGGCTTAAATCAGGATGTTCATGGGAGGAGCAAAAGAGTTCAAGGTTCACCAGAAATAAGAGACAAGCCAAGATTGTCCAAGGGATCAGAGAGGGAGCTGACCAAGATCTCAGGTGGCACAGTGAGAAGATCTATCAATGACTTGCTTGCCCTAGACCATGGGTCTCCAAAGTACGGTACACGGGCCACATCTGGCCCGCTAGGACGTTTTTACATTTCTACAGTCATAAGACTCGCTGCAGGGATGGTCTCTCTACCAAAGCTTTGTCAGGTTGCCAAACTTGTGATGCATAATCACCCCCACCCCTGCAGTATACAGCGCAAGTCTCGTAACCACTCCCAGGGTCTGGCCTCAACCAATAAGGTTATTTAGTGCAGACCGGCTGAAACTCTTGGCTCCCATCCCGCTGTTTACATTGGTGTCCTTTAACATTGTCATTTTTCATACAGCGTGCCTGTGAAACAGCGGGACGGGGCCTGAAACCAGGAGGTGCAGAAGATTTGCTTTGAGACACACTGTAAAGTGGTAAAGTACGGGGAGATTGATGGGGAGGAAACAAATGTGGGGCATGGGGATGAATTTTCTCTGTTTAATGACACTGAAGGGGATACAGTGATGGTGGTGGGGGTTGATGGCACTGAAGGGGACAAAGTGGTGGTAGGGGGTTTAATGGCACTGAAGAGGACACAGTGGTGGTAGTAGGGGGTTGATGGCACTGAAGGGGACACAGTGGTGGTGATGGGGGGTTTAATGGTACTGAAGTGGACACAGTGGTGGTGGTAAGGGGTTGATGGCGCTGAAGTGGACACAGTGGGGGTGGTGAGGGGTTGATGGCACTGAACTGGACACAGAGGTGGTGGTGGGGGTTTGATGTCACTGAAGGGGACACAATGGTGGTGGGGTTGATTGCACTGAAGAGGACACAGTGGTGGTGATGGGGGGTTTAATGGTACTAAAGTGGACACAGTGGGGGTGGGGGGGGGGTTGATGGCACTGAAGGGGACACAGTGGTGGTGGTGGGGGGGTTGATGGCACTAAAGGGGACACAGTAGTGGTGGTGGGGGGTTGATGGCACTGAAGGAGACAAAGTGGCGGTGGTTAGGGGTTTGATGTCACTGAAGGGGATATGGTGGTGGTGGGGTATTTGATGGCACTGAAGGGGACACAGTGGTGGTGGTGGTGGGGGGGATTTTATGGCACTGAATGGGACACGGTGGTGGTGGTGGGGGGGTTGATGGCACTGAAGTGGACACAGTGGTGGTGATTAGAGGTTTGATGTCACTGAAGGGGACACAGTGGTGAGGGGGTTTATTGCACTAAAGAGGACACCGTGGTGATGGTGGTGGGAAGTTTGATGGCACTGAAGGAGACACAGTGGTGGTGGTTAGGGGTTTGATGTCACTGAAGGGGACACAGTGGTGGGGAGGTTGATGGCACTGAAGGGAACAAAGTTGTGGTGGTGGGGGGTTTGAAGGCACTGAAGGGGACACAGTGGTGGTGGTGGGGGATTGATGGCACTGAAGGGGACACAGTGGGGGTGGTGTGGGGTGTGATTGCACTGAAGGGGACACGCTGGCGGTGGTGGGGATTGATGGTACTGAAGGGGACACAGTGGTGGAGGTTGATGGCACTGAAGGGGACACAGTGGTGGTGGTGGGGATATGATGGCACTGAAAGGGAGACAGTGGTGGCGGTGGGGGGGGGGGTTGATGGTACTGAAGGGGACACAGTGGTGGTGGTGGGGGATTGATGCCACTGAAGGGGACACAGTGGTGATGGTGGGGGTTTGATGGCACTGAAGGGGACACAGTGGTGGCGGTGGGGGGTAGATGGCACTGAAGGGGACACAGTGGTGGTGGTGGGAGATTGATGGCACTGAAGGAGACACAGTGGGTATGGTGGGGATTTGATGGCACTGAAGGGGAAACAGAGGTGGTGGTGGTGGGGGGTTGGATGGCACTGAAGGGGACACAGTGGTGAGGGATGATAGCACTAAAGGGGACACAGTTGTGGTGGGGGGGTTGATGGCATTGAAGGGGACACAGTGGTGGCGGTGGGGGGTAGATGACACTGAAGGGGACAGAGTGGTGGTGGTGGGGGATTTATGGCACTGAAGGGGACACAGTTGTGGTGGTGGGGGTGTTTGATGGCACTGAAAGGGACACAGTGGTGGCGGTGGGGGGGTTGATGGCACTGAAGGGGACACAGTGGTGGGGGATTGATGGCACTGAAGGGGACACAGTGGTGATGGTGGGGGTTTGATGGCACTGAAGGGGACACAGTGGTGGCGGTGGGGGGTAGATGGCACTGAAGGGGACAGAGTGGTGGTGGTGGGGGATTGATGGCACTGAAGGGGACACAGTGGTGGCGGTGGGGGGTAGATGGCATTGAAGGGGACACAGTGGTGATGGTGGGGGTTTGATGGCACTGAAGGGGACACAGTGGTGGGGGATGTGATGGCACTGAAGGGGACACAGTGGTGATGGTGGGGGTTTGATGGCACTGAAGGGGACACAGTGGTAATGGTGGGAGTTTGATGGCACTGAAGGGGAAACAGAGGTGGTGGTGGTGGGGGGTTGGATGGCACTGAAGGGGACACAGTGGTGGGGGGTTTGAAGGCACTGAAGGGGACACAGTGGTGGGGGGTTGATAGCACTAAAGGGGACACAGTTGTGGTGGGGGGGTTGATGGCACTGAAGGGGACACAGTGGTGGCGGTGGGAGGTAGATGGCACTGAAGGGGACACAGTGGTGGTGGTGGGGGATTTATGGCACTGAAGGGGACACAGTTGTGGTGGTGGGGGGGGGGGGTTTGATGGCACTGAAGGGGACACAGTTTGGGGGGTTTTGAGACACTGAAGAGGATTGTGGGGGTTTGATGGCTGTGATGGGGACCCAGTTGTGAGGAGGGATGTGATGACACTGAGGATGACACAAATGTGCAGGGAGACACTGATGGGCACATAAATGTGCAGGAGGGCTCCAATGAGCACACAAATGTGCGGGGTGGGGGGGCTCTGATGGTCACACAATTGTGTAGAGGGGCACTAAAAGACACACCAATTTGCGGAGATCCTCGATTAGGTGATTGGGACACAAATGTGTGGGGGGGCTACGATGGGGACACAGGAATTTTGACTAGCTGCATGAGGCTGCAGCATTTAGAGGATACAGGTGCACCATCGCCCTGCAAGTATGTGTAGTATGTGTAAAATATAAGATGTGGCCCTTGAAATGAAAAGTTTGGAGACCCCTGACCTAGACAATGCCAATGTATGATGCACAGTGGACCAGGGCAATAAGGCTGGGGAAGAAAGAGCTAGAAGATGCTGGAATTCCACTAGCCAGAAAATGATATAGAGGTAGGCTTTATCTAAATGATTGCAGCTTCATAGAGTGCAGTAATATCAGAGTAAGCATCCTCTGTAAAGGAGAGTAGCCTGTGCAAGACTGAAGGTAAGGCTGGAATTCAGGTTTAAATTAGTACCTGGTGATCCTGTTATAAACATCCTTATTTGGGCTTTTCTTGCTATAGGATGACAATGCTCTGTCCCTCCCCCCAACCTGTGTTACTACCCTGCCACCAGCTTCCAATGGAAATTACAAGTGTCCTTTTCAGCACAAAATTACACAGGAATTGTCCACTGGTGTCATCAAATGCTCCCTCAGAAATGCCATGCAGCAATCCCTGGAGAATGTAGACTGAAAGAGGCCGCAGAAGATCAGTGAGATGAAAAAAGGCTAAAAAGAGTGTTGTATTTAAAAATGGCAACTCTTTGTAATACGTGGTGCTTTAGCAAACTAACTAAATGTCATTCAGCAAATCTTCCATTTAATTTAGGTAGTTCACTAGTCAGCCTGTGTTTGCTGTGTCCATCAAATAATTAATAAATGAAGTGTATTATGTAATATGATGCATCACAATCTACACAGAGGCATGCAATTTGGTAGAATAAAGCTCAGCTACCTGACTGAACCTGATAAACAACAAGCTCATACAGGTAGATTTACTTATGTCTGATTACATTTTTTGCTTATTGTATTCTTATGACTAAATAAACTCAGGATACGTGTACATAGGAGCTGAATAGCTAGCAGTAATATACAACTGGACTTGTTCTGTAATATCACAGAATGCCAGAGGAGCACTTTCCTAGAGGTGTTGTGGGGTTACTGGATCTGAGCCTTGAGTTGGAACTATTTAGCAGGTAGGCCTTGTCCCTAATACCGCGTACACACGAGCGGAAATCTCGTCAGAATAAGCTCTGATGGTTTTCCCGACGGAATTTGGCTCAAGCTGTCTTGCCTACACATGGTGACACCAAATTCTGAACATTTATAAAGCGGTGACGTACAACACGTACAACGCGACTAGAAAAAGGAAGTTCAATAGCCAGTAGCCAATAGCTTCCGTCTTGTAGTTGAATCTGAGCATGCGTGATTTTTGGCGTGTCGGAATTGCATACACACGATCGGAATTACCGATAGAAAGTTTTTCCATCGGGAAAATTGAGAACATGCTATCAATTTTTGGGTGGCGTGAATTCAGACAGCTAAATTCCGATAGAGCATACACACGGTCGCATTTTCCGATGAAAAGCTCTCATCTGTCTTTTCCTGGCCGGAATTCCAATCGTGTGTACGCGGCATTAGAGTAATTTTAAATTGAAAATCATGTTTGATTGCTGTGAACCTTAAAATCCACCTGTAATAATTTTCATTCTCTAATGCCGTGTACACACGAGCGTTTTTTCACCAAAAGTCTACTCTAAACTGACAAGACATACCAATCAGCAAACATCAGACGTATAAACAAATACCTCAAGCTTCAGCTCCGATCTTAATTTGTTATAGATCGGTCTCCTCATCCCCATCCGCCCCCTTCCCCTCCCCCTCTCCTGCTCGATCATACAATAGATTGCTCAAATCGAGCGAACAATACCATATTTTATAAAAATTTGGGGGAACTACTCTATGTTTATAAGCAAGTCTCTCTTATCTTAATATATAATTTACTTTATTAACCCATTGTTTATGGGTTGGTGATATATCAGTAGTCCACTTTTGTAGAATAAGTTTACGAGCAAGATATAGAGTTCTAATCCACATTATATGCAGCTATACTGCTAAAATGCCCTCTGGTATTATTCCCAGTAGTGCCAGTTTGGGCGTATTTGTTATTTCTGTCCGTGATATTTTATTTAACGTTACAAATATTTTCTCCCAGTACCTCCGAAGTTTGGGACAACACCACAACATATGAATAAGAGAGCCGTTAAATAACGAGCATCTCGGACATAAGGGCGACATATATTTTCCCCAAGAAAATAATTTTTTTTTTAAATAAAAAGCTGAGAAAGTTGCTGTGATGGTGAAATGGATACCTCAGGTAAGATTTCCATAGCTTGAGTCCATTCATCCACACTAAGATTTGACAAATCTTTCTGCCAAAGAATAAGACTCTTATCTTGACCCTCTGCCTTTACTGTATTTAGTAATATATGATATAGATCCCCTATTAATCCTCGTTTGATATCTCGCACTGAGGTTGCTTTCAATAAGATCTCTGATGGACTCTAGTATAGCTGGAATATTAAAATTTGGCTTTGTAATGCATGGCGGATCTGAAGATACTGGTAAAAGTTACCCTGGGATAGATGGAAACGTTCTTTTAATATACTAAAGGACAGTAGAGTGTCCCCTTCAAATAATTGATACAGAAAAGTTATCCCTGCTCTTTTCCAATCTGGGAATTCTGGTAATTTATTCCACTCCTGTAATCAATAATTCTCCCAAATTGGCATATGTCTTGTATATCCCTTATGCTGCGTAATCATGCGTGTTGTTTCCCATACTTTATGAATTAAGTGGAAAGTTGGAAATTTTCTCTTCTCATAGAATCTATGAGACACTATTCGCTGTACTAGTAGTGAAAGTTTAAATTGGGTCATTTAATATGTTCTGTATAGGGTCTTGATCATCTACCTCCTCCCAACTACACCAATGCTGAAGTTGCGCTGCCAGAAAGTATAATTTTGGATTGGGTACCGCTATTCCCCCCTCTCTCTCTTTTACCAGTTTGCAATGTTTCGAGTTTAATTCTTGGTTTCCCCTGTTTCCATATAAGATCTCTAAAAATCGCATCTATTGTCCTAAATAATTTTGATGTCAACCAGACTGGAGAATTCTGTAATAAAAATAACAATTGGGGAAGCCAATGGAAATTTGCACCAACTTTTAGTTTGTTGCCTAAATTTACCTAGAAGAGGGAGGATATTATTGTCTATATATTCCTTAGCATTAGGGGAGATTATCACCCCCAAATACTTAAATGAACTAACATATTTCAACTGATGGGTCGGGTATATCTGGCGCGGGGTCTCCAATTTTATCAGATCGATAGGCATTATTACAGATTTTTCCCAATTAATGTTAAATCCTGAGAATTTACCAAAACAGTCAATAAGTGTAATAACTTTAGACAAAGAATTACATGTATCCCCCAGAAAGACTAAGCCCTTGTACACACGGTCGGACATTCTGATGTAAAATGTCCGATCGGACCGTGTTGTCGGATAATCCGACCATGTGTGGGTTCCATCGGACTGTTTCCATCGGAATATCCGACCGACAAAGTTTTAGAGCTGGGCTATAAAATTTTCGGAC
Organism: Lithobates pipiens; assembly: GCF_037356315.1. NCBI lineage: Eukaryota > Metazoa > Chordata > Amphibia > Anura > Ranidae > Lithobates > Lithobates pipiens. The sequence continues at coordinate 574,143,467 of NW_027507903.1, forward strand.
AACATGATCCGATCGGACTTTGTCCGAACATTTGTAGAGAATTCTGATCAGACAAAGTGCCACACATTCTCAGGTCAAATTCCTAGACCAAAGCTATTGGCTACTAGCCTGAACGTAGTCCCGTTGTAATGAAATAACGTCATCACGATACGAACGATCTGATTTTCCGACAACTTTGTCCGACCATGTGTATGCAACACCAGTTTCGGACAAAATCTGACGGATTTTGTTGTCGGAATGTCCGACCGTGTGTACAAGGGCTTAGAAATCATCGGCGAATAATGCTATTTTTCCTTCATGCAAATGTCGCTGAAAGCCCACAGTGTCTGGGGATTCACGGATAGCCTCCGCCAAGGGTTCTACTGCCAGTGCGAAAAGAAGAGGAGACAAAGGACAGCCTTGTTTCTCTTTTCAAAGGAAAAGGTAAAGAAGTTGAACCGTTAATTTGTACTCTGGCACTCGGTATAAAAGTTGTACCCACTTTATAAATTTCGGTCCTATACCAACATTTTTTAAAGAGGTCCATAAATACTCCCACTCAATACTATCAAATAGCTTTCCAGTATTATCTATAGGTAGCTGTAGGTTTAAAAATAAACGTCTAATGTTATTAGCAACTGATCTATTATGGATGAACCCTGATTGGTCGCGATGTATTAACTTACCTATATATTTTGAGAGCCTAATTGCTATTATCTTTGCCAACAGTTTAACGTCTGATGTCAAGAGAGAGATTGGACGATATGAGTCGGGCCTAGTTTGATCTTTACCTGGCTTCAAAATAGAAATAATCAGTTTCATTCATTGAAGGGGGCAAGAAACCCACCTCGTAAGCATGATTAAAAACCCTTAAAAGGTCAGGTAGTAACACATCTCCATAAATTTTGTAAATTTCTCTTGGCAGGCCATCTGACTCCGGAGATTTATAATTAGATACATTTCGTCTCTCAGTTCTTCCAATGTTAAAGGTCTCTCCAATATCTCCCTCTCACTGTGGGCTTTCTGTTAACTTTGGCAAGGTAATAGCCTCAACAAACTTTTTCATATCCCCTTCCTGGTCCCTTATCCTACTGGTATATAACCTTTGGTAGAAGGCACAAAATACTTCCAAGATCTCTGAAGTATTATTGGTCTTCCCCTGCTGCAGAATTTTTATTTTTTTTTCTGCTTTCTTTATGGCCACTTGAGCATATTTTTTCCTGACTGTTCATCCATTGTAACTGGGTATCTTTATTAGGGTTATATATGTTCTGATACACCTCTGGCCTCATATTTAACCTCACCAAGGTATGGCACTAGAGAATCAACCCCAGTGCCAGATCTATTCGAGATAACGTTTTGTGTGTACTTGAGTAACATGAAAAGTGTCTACTCATTGGATTTTGCAATCTCCAAAGGTCCAGCAGCCCCATTGTCACAATATATTTAGCAAAGGCAGTATTCCCTTGTGGATATTGCTTATTCGAAATAGAAAATGTATCCATTGATAGATCCATGCAATTATGAAAGTCCCCAAGTATTACACATAGACTGTCTGATTTGTCAGATACAAATGCAATATATTCTCTCAAAACTTCAGAAGAGTAAGGTGGTGGGATATAACACACATTTACACCCAGCCAATAGACAGTGCAAAAAAATATAACGACCCCTATTATCCTTCTTAATCTGTCTGCGTTGAAAGTCGATTGTATTAGCTATAAGTATAGATACTCCACGAGAGTATAATGAGTATGTCAAATTAAATTGAGTTATGAACTGTTTTTTATTTAACTAATGTAAAGTATAAGGAAGTAAATGAGTTTCCTGTAGACAATTTATAGAAGGTGAAAACCTCAGCAATGAGGAAAAATAGCTTGCCGCTTAGACGGAGTGCACAGACCTCGGACATTCCATGAGATTATAAAATCCTTCTGAATAAACTCTGAAGGTTTCTCTGACGGAATTCCACTCAAGCTGTCTTGCATACACACGGTTACACCAAAGTCTGACCGTCAAGAATGCGGTGACATACAAGAAGTATGACGGGACTAGAAAAAGGAAGTTCAATAGCCAGTAGCCAATAGCTTCCATCTTGTACTTGCTTCAGAGCATGCGTTATTTTTGGTACGTCAGAACAGCATACAGACGAGCGGTTTTCCCGATATGATTTTTTTTCCGTCTGAAAAATTTAGAACATGTTCTCTTTCTAGGTCCGTCAGAATTTTCAATGTAAAAAGTCTGATGGGGCATACACATGATCGGAATATACGATGAAAAGCTCCCGTCAGACTTTTTCTGTCGGAAATTCCACTCGTGTGTACACACCCTTTCAAACTGGGGCTCTTTGCAGGCGCTATAACTCTAAAAATAGCGCCTGCTAAGCACCCTGAAAGAGCCGCTGCTGTCTCTCCAATGTGAAAGCCCCGAGGGCTTTCATATTGGGGCGGTGTGCTGGCAGGACACTAAAAAAAGTCCTGCTAGCAGCATCTTTGGAGCGGTGACCGCTCCTGCCCATTGAAATCGGGAGCTTTATTCTACCAATCTGCAAGCCTCTGTGTAGATTGTGATGCATCATATTGCATAATACACTTCCTTTATTAATTATTTGATGGACAGTCTGTATGCCACATTGTTATTGCTACTTCCATGTTTTGTTTCTTCTCAAGAAAATCAATAAAGAATTAATTTAAAAAAAATAAAGATAAAAAGATGTAACTGTTATTAGAACGTCAACCGGTGCTCACAGGACTCGGTGGCTCTCTCCTGACAGCTGCAGTGGGCAGGGCAGAGGATCCCCCGCTAACATCAGTCAGGAGAGGAGGAGAGAGGTGGCGTGTCACGTGAGCACTGATTAGCGCTCTGAAAACTGGTATATAGTTTAATTTTTTTTTATAAGGCACTGACACATGAGCACATTACATGATTAAACAGAGAGGATGGTGTAAAAATTGAACAGTAATTTCAGCAGCAGGAGGGGAGGGGGCGGGCATGGACATGGAGCTGACAGACAGGGAGGGGAGGGGGGAAAAGACTAAAAGAGCCCAGAGGAGGACAGAGGAGAGAGCGGATGACGAAGGCACGTAAACTGACCACGGTGTCAGGGCTCAGCAGCCATGATTAACTGTGGTCAGTTTACAGTGAGAGGGACCAGGCAGGGTCAGCCAGGTATTTCAGGCGATACAGGGGGCCAAATGACACAGCACAAGCACTGTGCTGTATAAATATGCTTTAAGGGAACAGGATTTTTTTTTTCTTTTTTTTTTTATTAAGTTAGAAACACTTTAACCCTTTCGTTACCAGAGCTATTTTTTATTTTTTTTTTGCACACATGCTTAAAATAATATTTTTAGCCCAGAAGATTACATAAAACCCCCAAAACATTATATCTTTTCTGAAAACAAACACCCTAGAGAGTAAAATAGTCATAGTTCCAAATTTTTATGCCACAGGATATTGCTGTAAAGGTCTAAGATATGAAAAATGTCAGTAAAAAATACCAACGTTAACCACTTGCCGACCGCCTCACGCCGATGTACGTCATCAGAATGGCACGGGCAGGCATAAGCACGTACATGTACGTGCTTTGCCTCCCGCGGGTCGGGGGCCCGATCGGGCCCCCGCCCGGTGCCTGCGGCGGTCGGTTTTCGTTCGGGAGCGATCCCGGACGAGGGGACGGCCATTCATTCATGGCCACCCCCTCGCGATCGCTCCCGACGAATGGAAATCCCCGGTGACATCACTTCCTCTCCTGTAATGTAAACACAGGAGAGGAAGTGATGTATTCTCTCCTCCGTGTCGGTATTTTTCGTTCCGACACGGAGGAGAGCGGATCAGTGAGTTGCACCAACACATCCCACACACAGTAGAACATGCCAGGCACACTCACACCCCCCCTTTACCCCCCGATCACCCCCCCAATTACCCCTGCCCCCCAGTCACAGTGACACCAATGTCATTTTTTTTTTTTTTTTTTTTTTTTTTGCATTGGTGTCATTTGTGACTGTAATAACTGTTAGGGCAGTTAGGGTTAGCCCCCTTTAGTTCTAATGTACCCCCCTAACCCCCCCAATAAAGGTTTAACCCCGTGATCACCCCCCGTCGCCAGTGTCACTAAGGCTGGGTTCACATTGCAGCGGTTTATGAGAACGAATGTGATTCGCACCGCACTGCAGTGCAAATCACATCCGATCTCTGTGCGATTCGAGTTCAGCCATTCGCCGCACCCGCCGCACCCGCCACACCCGCCGCACCCGCCGCAAATTCGCACGGGACCCTTTTTTTGGCCCGCAGCAGAATCGGATCGCATGGGTGTTCACACCATGCGATCCGAGTTTGCAGATCGCACTGCGATATGCGAACTGATCTGGGGGTGTCAGTAACATTTCACTGACACTCCCAGCAGTTCGCATAGGGCAGTGTGAACTGCCGCCGGGAGGCATGCGATGCGGGAACCCGCCGCGGATTCGCGGCGTTTCCGCATCGCTCCAGTGTGAACCCAGCCTAATAAGCGATCATTTTTCTGATCGCCGTATTAGTGTCACAGGTGACGCTAGTTAGGCAGGTAGGTATTTAGGTTCGCCGCAGCTTTTTATAGCGCTAGGGACCCCCATATACTACCGCATAAAGCCCCCTGATTGCCCCCTAGTTAACCCTTTCACCAGTGATCACCATATAACTGTTACAGGTGACGCTGGTTGGTTAGTTATTTTTTTATAGTTTCAGGGCACCCGCCATTTATTACCTAATAAAGGTTTAACCCCCTGATCACCCGGCAGGTGTCATTTGTGACTAATAACTGTTAGGGCAGTTAGGGTTAGCCCCCTTTAGTTCTAAGGTACCCCCCTAACCCCCCCAATAAAGGTTTAACCCCGTGATCACCCCCCGTCGCCAGTGTCACTAAGGCTGGGTTCACATTGCAGCGGTTTATGAGAACGGATGTGATTCGCACCGCACTGCAGTGCAAATCACATCCGATCTCTGTGCGATTCGAGTTCAGCTATACAGATAGTATGGCTGAATTCGTGTCGCACCCGCCGCACCCGCCGCAAACTCGCACGGGACCCTTTTTTTGGTCCGCAGCAGAATCGGATCGCATGGGTGTTCACACCATGCGATCCAAGTTTGCAGATCGCACTGCGATATGCGAACTGATCTGGGGGTGTCATTAACATTTCACTGACACTCCCAGCAGTTCGCATAGGGCAGTGTGAACTGCCGCCGGGAGGCATGCGATGCGGGAACCCGCCGCGCATTCGTGGCGTTCCCGCATCGCTCCAGTGTGAACCCAGCCTAATAAGCGATCGTTTTTCTGATCGCTGTATTAGTGTCACAGGTGACGCTAGTTAGGCAGGTAGGTATTTAGGTTCGCCGCAGCTTTTTATAGCGCCAGGGACCCCCATATACTACCGCATAAAGCCCCCTGATTGCCCCCTAGTTAACCCTTTCACCAGTGATCACCATATAACTGTTACAGGTGACGCTGGTTGGTTAGTTATTTTTTTATAGTTTCAGGGCACCCGCCATTTATTACCTAGTCTCACTAGTGTACCCCTAAATTTAGGGGTGTCTACTTTCTAAAATGGGGTCATTGGGGGGGGGGGTTTGTGCCATCTTGGCATTTTATGGCCTTCAAAACTGTAACGCCCTTAGAAAGCCTGAAGGCGGTGCTTGGTTTTTGGGGCCCCGTACGCGGCTAGGCTCCCAAAAAGTCCCACATATGTGGTATCCCCGTACTCAGGAGAAGCAGCAGAATTTATTTTGGGGTGTCATTTCACATATGCCCATGGCATGCGTGAGCAATATATCATTTAGTGACAACTTTGTGAAAAAAAAAAAAAGTTTGTAATTTTCCCGCAACTTGTGGCAAAATATAAAATATTCCATGGACTCAACATGCCTCTCAGCAAATAGCTTGGGGTGTCTACTTTCTAAAATGGGGTCATTTGTGGGGGTTTTGTGCCATCTTGGCATTTTATGGCCTTCAAAACTGTAATAGGTAGTGAGAAGTGAACTCAAAAAATTACGCCCTTAGAAAGCCTGAAGGCGGTGCTTGGTTTTCGGGGCCCCGTACGCGGCTAGGCTCCCAAAAAGTCCCACATATGTGGTATCCCCGTACTCAGGAGAAGCAGCAGAATTTATTTTGGGGTGTCATTTCACATATGCCCATGGCATGCATGAGCAATATATCATTTAGTGACAACTTTGTGAAAAAAAAAAAAAAAAAAAAAAAGTTTGTAATTTTCCCGCAACTTGTGGCAAAATATAAAATATTCCATGGACTCAACATGCCTCTCAGCAAATAGCTTGGGGTGTCTACTTTCTAAAATGGGGTCATTTGTGGGGGTTTTGTGCCATCTTGGCATTTTATGGCCTTCAAAACTGTAATAGGTAGTGAGGCGTGAAATCAAAAATTTACGCCCTTAGAAAGCCTGAAGGCGGTGCTTGGTTTTCGGGGCCCTGTACGCGGCTAGGCTCCCAAAAAGTCCCACATATGTGGTATCCCCGTACTCAGGAGAAGCAGCAGAATTTATTTTGGGGTGTCATTTCACATACGCCCATAGCATGTGTGAGCAATATATCATTTAGTGACAACTTTGTGTAAAAAAAAAAAAAAAATTTTTTTTTTGTCATTATTCAATCGCTTGAGGCAAAAAAATAAAATATTCAATGGGCTCAACATGCCTCTTATCAATTTCCTTAGGGGGTCTACTTTCCAAAATGGGGTCATTTGGGGGGGTTTTGTACTGCCCTGTCATTTTAGCACCTCAAGAAATGAGATAGACAGTCGTAAACTAAAAGCTGCGTAAATTCCAGAAAACGTACCTTAGTTTGTAGATGTGACAACTTTTGCGCAAACCAATAAATATACAATTATTGACTTTTTTTTTACCAAAGACATGTGGCTGAATACATTTTGGCCTAAATGTATGACTAAAATTGAGTTTATTGGATTTTTCTAATAACAAAAAGTAGAAAATATCATTTTTTTTCAAAATTTGCGGTCTTTTTACGTTTATATCGCAAAAAATAAAAATCGCAGAGGCAATCAAATACCATCAAAAGAAAGCTCTATTTGTGGGAAGAAAAGGACGCAAATTTTGTTTGGGTACAACATTGCATGACCGCGCAATTACCAGTTAAAGCAGCGCAGTGCCAAAGTGTAAAAAGACCTCTGGTCATTTACCAGCAAAATGGTCCGGTCTGAAAGTGGTTAATTTAAGGACACACAAACCATTTTTGTGGTAAAATACAAAAGACGAGGTTGCACGGAGTAAGGAAATAACCAACATATCAAACCTTAAATTTGCATGCATCTGTGAAAAGACAAACTTCAGTACCCTATATTTTCCATAGATGACACTTTAAAGGCCCTATTAGTCATCAGTTTAGTCTCACTTCCAGCGTGCGCGACATTATGTAACATGTTTCACAGTTTCCATGCGTAGGTTCCCCCGACACGAGTGTTTACATTTGTACATGCATATATGTGAGGGGGGGGGCTCAAAAATCTTTTCTGGGGCGAGGGGTTTATGTGCTTGAGTGTAACCTTAATTTTTTATTTTAAAACTTTTTTTTTTACTTTCTTTTTTCTATCGCACAGGGGACAAAAAGTCTATTTTTTAATAAAAGGTTTTCTCTAATGAAACATCCAGAATCTAAAAGATCCTGAATGTCTCCCCTGTGCTCCCCCAAATGTAATTCAATGCAGATTGCACTGCAGTACATTCTTTTTCGGCCATCGTGGCCGGGGACACTGAGAGGCTGACCCGGAAGTGGCGTCAGCACAACGATTTCTGGTTCAGCAACAAGTAGAGGAGGAGAGGGGATGCGAGTCAGCTCTTCTCCTTCCCCTCTACCCAGTGGCAACTGGATCTGTGAACTAAGAAGAGTCTGATCAGTCACAGGATTCTCTCCACCATTCACAGATCATGGTAACTGCACTGCAAGGGTTTATAGTTTTTTAGGTCTGGGGGGAGAACAAACAAGAAAATTTACTTACCTGATCCTCCACTCCTCCCTGCAACTAGACCGGTCCCTGCAGCTTCTTCTCCCCCATGCTCTAGCAGTCTAGGATACTGACATCATCAAGACCAAAGCCAGGTCCATAGCCCTGCATTGAACTTGATGATGCCAAGAGACAGTCCAGCACTGGAGTGCGAGAGAGCACCTTCTACTGGAGGATTAGGTAAGTAAAATAATTTCTGTTCTCCTCTGGATAAAGCAAGCTATTAACCCTCGCAGTGTGGCTGAGGCCCTCTATTTTTCTGGTTGCCCAGTGTTGGACTTTAAATGTTAAGCCCTGTCTATAAAATACCAGGTTTAGAGGAAACTGGGCACAGAATTATATTTAACCACTTCCGCCCCGGAAGATTTTACCCCCTTCCCGACCAGAGCATTTTTTGCGATTTGGCACTGTGTCGCTATAGCTGACAATTGCGCAGTTGTGTTTTACCCAAACAAAATCAAGTCCTTTTTTTTTTACCACAAATAGAGCTTTCTTTTGGTGGTATTTGATCACCTGTGTGGTTTTTATTTTTTGTGCTATAAACAAGAAAAGAGCGGCAATTTAGAACAAAAAGCAGTATTTTTTACTTTTTACTATAATAAATATATCCCAAAAATATAGTTTAGGCCGATATGTAATCTTACAAAAATTTTTGGTAAAAAAAAATGTCAGTAAGCGTATATTGATTGGTTTGCGCAAAAGTTATATCATCTACAAAATAGGGGATAGATCTATGTAATTTTTATTATTCTTTTTTTTTTTTTTATTAGTAATGGCGGCGATCTGTGATTTTTATCATGACTGCAACATTATGGAGGAAACATCGGACACTTTTGACACTATTTTGGGAACATTGTAATTTATACAGAGATCAGTACTATAAAAATGCACTGATTACATGGTAAATGACACTGGCAGTGAAGGTGTTAAACACTAGAGGGCGAACAAGAGGTTAAGTGTGACTTAGGTGGGTGTTCTAACTGTAGGGGGGGCTACCACTGACATGACAGCGATCACTGCTCCCAATAATAGGGAGCAGTGGATCTCTGTCATGTCACAAGGCAGAACAGAGAAATGCCTTATTTACATAGGCATCTCCCAGTTCTATCTCTCCACACTGCAATCGCAGGCCGCCAGCGAACATCGGGTACCTGGGACCCGCGGGCACACACCCAATAGGTGGCAAATTCAAAGGGGCGTACAGGTATGGCCATTTGCCGGTGTCTTGTCTAATAACGTCCTCCATCGGATAGTGTCCGCTGTGCATGTGCAGTACATAGCAACACAGATTCCGAAAATTGCTGAGGATGAACAACGCCTGCGCCGTTAGTCCAGGTTCTATCCCCACTATCCAAGTGGACATAGAGTAGGAATAAAAAAGAGCCGAGCGCAGCGAGGCCGAGCCCGAAGCGAGGCCGAGCCCGAATCGTGGCGAGCGAAGCTCGCCCGCGAGGGGCCCTCTAATATTCACAACCCTATGTCCACTTGGATGGTGGAGCTACCACCTCCACTCACGGTGCAGGCGCCGTTCAGCTTCGGACATTTTCCGAAGCTTCGTCTGCTCCGTACTGCGCATGCGCAGTACGGGGCGGACACTATTTCATGGCCGGACACTATACGGCAGAACACCGGCCTGTGCCATTCTGCTGACGTACATCAGGCAAGCGGTTAACTGAAATAATAAAAATGACAGCTGGAGTTTATATGTAATAAAATGCATAGACGCATACAGGAAGCAACTGTGGGTGACACAAAAATGGAGCCCCTCTTTAAGTTTCTCATAGAAATGGAATAAAAATCTGATGGCATGAAAACTTGCGTGTCTCTCAGGCAAGCTGGTAAATAGGAGTTAAATTTAGATTTCTGAGAAATCCATGCTAAATTGAAATATTTACTGCATATGCTTAGAAGCGGCATAAACAGTCTTAATATCATTACACTGGATAAAGTGAAACTTCCATAAGAGGGCATGCAGTGCTGCCCCTGCTGGCTCTGTCTGGATAATCTCCCATTGTTTCCGCACTCATTTCAGAACATGTTTTTTATGATGAATATTGGAGATGAGTCTGTGGAAATTCTACTGTTAGCTTTTGTCACACTTACCCCTAACGCAGATTCATCAGACACCATTTATGGCTTCTGTGTTCTCCATCTTTAACAGCCCCCTTTCCCATAAGGCAAGCAGGCCTATTGGGACTCGGTTGCCCCTAAGTCTTTTACACAATGATATAGTGCCTGACCACCAAACTGGGGCAGGTGCAAAGTGAGCAAAGCAAACAGGTGCTTGTGGTTGGCAGACAGGCAGAGTGGTTCAAAAACAGTCCATTGTCAAGGCAAGCAAGGTTCAGAATAGTCCGGGTCAATCCTTACTTAAAAGGCAGGCCAAGTTCAGAGAGTAGTCTGATATCCGATTTGGGGTCATCAACAAGGAAATCCAAACAACAAAGCAGGGCACACAAACAGGCAACTTGAACACATGTAACCAGCACTATCACAAGCATGAGACTGCAGGCTTGGCTGGCTTTACCCTACGTTCACACCTGTGAGCTATTTGGTGCTTTTTGCATTTTTTAGAAACGCACTGCAGTCCATTTAACATGGTTTCCTATTGTACATGTTCACATTTATACATTTTTAAGCCAGTGCATTTTTGAAAAGGGCCTGGTAAATTTTTTCCCATAGCAGATTGTGTGTTGTGTGTAACAGACTTCAATGAAGTTGCACCAAAAATGCAACACTTGTTTTTAATTGGTGTGTGTGTTTTTTTTTTTTTTTTTTTGCTTTAAAAGCACTGTATATAGCTGGTTGCTAAGGAGCAGGCTGGGGAGCCCACATCTGTCAGTTCTGCCGCGTCTGATGGGAAGCTCTTCTGTCTGATAGCTTCTAAATAGATAAGGGGCGGGGCCACCCTGCAATGTCATCTGGTGGCCCCACCCCATGTGACATCACCAGCCGATGCATGCTGGGTCGGTGATGTCACAAGGGGGCGAAGCCACAACGTGACATCACTGGGTGACATCGCTCCTTACTTATTTAATAACTGTCAGGTAGAGGAGTGGTTAGTCAGCAGTTATCCTTCGACCAGTGCAGTGTGGCAGGTGGCATGATTGACGTTGTAGCTACATGGGGGGACATTATTTTTGGATTTTTAATAAAGAAATTTTCAAAAACTGTTTTTTTTATGTGGCACCTTTTTGGTGAATGCGTAGGGCTTCATTTTGGCATTGGTTCCACTGCCAATCCATACTGGACCTGAAGGGCCTAGTGTGGATTTGGGGGGGGGGGGGGCACACCGTTTTTTTTTCACAAATTTTTAAGCCGGCAATTCTTTTTTTTACATTTAGCTGTCAACGGGGAACTCTGCTGACAGCTGATGACTCATCGGCTGTTAAGAATGAGGCTTCCTGGCCCACTCCTTAGCAACGGGCTATATACAGTGCCTTGCAGATGGACAGACAGACAGGGATGCATCGCAGCCCAAACCAGGATGCTAAATTAAGGCCAGCAGCTGTCAAAGAACAGGAGTGTTTACACATTCCTGACAGCTTTAAAGCCTAACTCCAACCCAATTCTCTTTGGTTTTGGATAGTGCAGGAAATATTTCAAATATTATTCGATTTTTATTTCTGTCAGTGACCCCATTGTGGAGATTTCCACTCACTTCCTGTCCCCGTAATGTCCTTAGAAGACATGGTTGGTACAGCTGTAACCAGGACATGAAAGTTGAGACATCAATAAATATCAATAAATATACTTATAGAAATTCCTAAATCTCAATAGGAATGACAGGTATACAGGCAGCAATAATAGCTTTGCAGAGGCTCTAACCCGCTAAATTCCCAACTTGAGGTCCTTTAGCACTTTTTGTGGGGCCCCTGCAGACACTAATCTGCATTTCTTTTATTGCCCTGTTATAGCAAAGATTTATAGCACTCTCCTGCCTCCAATCTATGACTGTCTCCTGAAGTATGTCCCCAGTTTACAACTCCTAGTGCATGTTCACGGTCTCTGACAGTCTCCTGCAACATGTCTGCAATCTCTAAACATCCCTTGTATCATGTCTGCAGTCTCTGACCACCTTTTTATTATCATGTCTGCAGTGTCTGAGCATCTCCTTTAAAATATCTGCAGTCTCTAACCAGCTTTTTTTTATCATGTCTGCAGTCTCTGACAATCTCCTTTATCATGTTTAAAGTCTCTGGCCATCTCCTGTACCATGTCCACAGTCACTGACTATCTCTTATGTTATGTCCACAGTCTCTGACCACCTTTTTTTATCATGTCTGCGGTCTCTGACCACCTTTCTAAATCATGTCTGCAGTCTTTGACCTTCTCTTCTATCGTGGCCGCAGTCTTTGACCATTTCTTGTATCATGTTATCAGTCTCAGACCATCTCTTATAACATGTCTGCAGTCTCTAATCATCTCTTGCATCATGTCTGCAGTCTCTGACCATTTCTTGTATCAAGTCTGCCGTCTCTGACCATCTCTTGTTTCATGTTTGCAGTCTATGACCATCTCTTTTATCATGACTGAAGTCTCTGACCATTTCTTGTATCATGTTCTCAGTCTCTGGCCACATTTTTACCATGTCCGCAGTCTCTGACCATCTCTTTCATCATGTTTGCAGTCTCTGACTATATCTTTTATCTTGGCTGCAGTCTTTGACCATTTCTTGTTTCATGTTATCAGTCTCAGACCATCTCTTATAACATGTCTGCAGTATCTAATCATCTCGTGCATCATGTCTGCAGTCTCTGACCATTTCTTTTATCAAGTCTGCAGTCTATGACCATCTCTTTTATCATGACTGAAGTCTCTGACCATTTCTTGTATCATGTTCTCAGTCTCTGACCACCTTTTTACCATGTCTGCAGTCTCTGACTATCTCTTTAATTATGTTTGCAGTCTCTGACTATCTCTTTTATCATGGCTACAGTCTCTGACCATTTTTTTTTATCATGTTCTACGTCTCTGACCATCTCTTATAACATGTCTGCAGTCTCTGACCATCTCTTGAATCATGTCTGCAGTCTCTGACCATCTCTTGAATCATGTCTGCAGTCTTTGACCATTTCTTGTATCATGTCTCTGCTCTCTAAACATCTTTTATTGTGTCTGCAGTCTATGACCATCTCTTGTTTCCTGTCTGCAGTCTATGACCATCGCTTTTATCATGTTTGCAGTCTCTGATCATCTCCTGTATTATGTCTGCAATCTCTGACCATCTATGGTATCATGCCCAGAGTCACTGACTATATCCTATTGTGCTTCTGCTGTCTCCGACAAAGACATTCTCAGAATTTTACATGTGGACCTTTGGTGATATCGAGAGCTAAGGCCCTCAATATTATGAAAGTAGTCCACCACTGCTCTATGCCTCCCATGCTCTGTGCAAAACAAAGTCTAATGTTGTAGCTGGAGTTGAGCTTTAAATGGTCTTTCCAAAATGATACTTTTGTTGTTAGTAGATACCATAGGGTTCAACCTCTCTTGACTCTGCAGGGAGATTTCTCCACTTTGTTGGTGTGGATGGAGGAGTCTGTTAGTTATTTTTGTTTTGTTCGGCCTCCTGGCTGAATAAAAAAAAAAAATGAACAGTGTAAGGCCGCGTACACACGGGCGGATTGTCTGCCCAACTAAGTTCGTCAGACAATCCGACAGACAGTCCGTCCAAATTTTGAATGAACGGACTTGACCACACACGATGAACAGACAGTCCGCTGAAAACTTGCGCGATGACGTGTACAGCACGTACGACGGGACTAGAAAAACGACGTCCAATACACTGCAATGCAACCTTCGGCCGTGTAAATCTTTTCTGAGCATGCGCCATACTTAGTCCGTCCAACTTGCCTACACACGAGCGGACTGTCCGCTGAAACCAAGTTTGGACGGACAAAACCAAGTTTCAGCGGACAAAATTACGGAAATTCCGAAAGACAAAGTCCGTCAGACTGTCCGCTGAAAAAGTCCGCTGAAGCTCACACACGAGCGGATTGTCCGCTGAAACACGGTTCAGCGGACTAAGTTGGGCAGACAATCCACCCGTGTGTACGCGGCCTAAGGGGCAGCTTTATCATTACTGAGGTCTAATCGACATTTGTTTCTGACTGCAGCAATGAGAAAAATCAAAGCATCAGGATGGATCATTTTTCTCAAGCAAACTCATTTCTAACAGTGCATGTGGTTTTTGTTAGGGAAAATTCATTTATTCCAAAATTGAATGTTAAAGTGAATGTAAACCCACTCTCATCCTTTCTAAACTATTGCCATAGTAATTATCTATAAGGATATACATGCCTCCTGCATGTATCCTTACCTGTCAAATGTCTCCCCTCTGTCTCTTATGAGACCCGAAAAACTGCAGATTCTGTGGGTGGGTCTGTTGTCCGGAGCTCGGTGGGTGGAGTCAGGTCGTCAGTAGAATCCCTGTGCACCTCTTCAAGCCAGCCAGTGGATGCATGGTGACGTCAAGACCTGTAGCTCCACCCGACGCGTTTCCCCGTACAAGACATTCCTGTACAAGGCCTCCCCGTTACTAGTAGTTATTTGCTACATTGCTGACAATATATATTTTACTTTTTTTTCACTTCTTTCACATTTATCACACAATTCTTAATTATTCAATATTTTTTTCATTTTTTGGTTGCGCATTTTTTCTTTTTACACATGCATAGACATATACAGGAAGCAACTGTGGGAGACAAAAAAGTGACGCCCCTCTTTAAAGTGGTTGTAAACCCTTACAAACCACTTTGACCTATAGGTAAGCCTAGATTAAGGCATACCTGTAGGTCCAAGAAATATCTCCTAAACCTACACGGTTAAGGAGATATTTTACAAAAATAGGGCACCGCTGTCTACGGCCCACTGGGTGCGCCGCAAGTGAAGGCATACATGCGGTCACTTACGGCTCCTGTGTGCATGTGCTGGAGTGACATCATCACTGCTCCAGCCACTCACAGCGCCAGAGCAGCGATACCCGGAACAAGATGGACGCTTTGTGCTACAGGGGACAGTGGTGACATCGCTGGCTCCTGTATGCGATGCATAGTAGCCCATTATGCTTTACCTTTGCAGGGGGACAAAGAGGAAGTAAACCCATCATCGTTTACTTCCTCTTTAAGTTTAACATAGAAATAGAATAAAAATCTGATGGCATGAAAACTTGTGTGTCTCTCAGGCAAGCTGGTAAATAGGAGTTAAATTTAGATTTCTGAGAAATCCATGCTAAATTGAAATATTTACTGCATATGCTTAGAAGCGGCATAAACAGTCTTAATATCATTACACTGGATAAAGTGAAACTTCCATAAGAGGGCATGCAGTGCTGCCCCTGCTGGCTCTGTCTGGATAATCTCCCATTGTTTCCGCACTCATTTCAGAACATGTTTTTTATGATGAATATTGGAGATGAGTCTATGGAAATGCTTTTGTCATGCTTACCCCTAACGCAGGTTCGTCAGACACTATTTATGGCTTCTGTATTCTTCACCTTTAACAGCCCCCTTTCCCACAAGGCAAGCAGGCCTACTGGTACTCGGTTCTCCCTAAGTCTTTTACACAATGATATAGTGCCTGACCACCACTCCGGGGCAGGTGCAAACTGAGCAAAGCAAACAGGTACTTGCGGTTGGCAGACAGGCAGAGTGGTTAAAAAACAGTCCATTTACAAGGCAGGCAAGGTTCGAAATAGTCAGGGTCAATCCGTAATTAAAAGGCAGGCCGAGTTAAGACCAATATCCGATCTGGGGTCATCAACAAGGAAATCCAAACAACAAAGCAGGACAGACAAACAGGCAGCTTGAGCACATGTAACCAGCACTATCACAAGCATGAGACTGCAGGCTTGGCTGGCTTTACCCTATGTTCACACCTGTGATCTATTTGGTGCTTTTTGCATTTTGAAGAAATACACTACAGTTCATATAACATGGTTTCCTATGGTACACGTTCACATCTATGCATTTTTCAGCCAGTGCATTTTTTAAAAGGGTCGGGGACTTTTCTCTCACAGCAGATTGTGTGTTGCGTGTAATAGACTTCATTTATTTCACTTATTCACTTCACTTTACTTCACTTATTTTTCTTTTGTTTGGCCCTCTAGCTGAATGAAAAAAAAAAAGAGCAGTGTATGGGCAGCTTTATCATTACTGAGGTCAAATCGACATTTATTTCTGACTGCAGCAATGAGAAAAATCAAAGCATCAGGATGGATAATTTTTCTCAAGCAAACTAATTTCTAATGCCGCGTACACACGATTGGACTTTCCGGCGGACTTTGCAGCGGAGCTCCGCCGGACTTTCCGACCGAGCAGACTTGCACACACACACGACCACACATGATCTGACTTTCTGGTGGACTAGGTCCGGCAGACTTCCCGTGGATGTCTGACAAACTTTCCAAATGAACAAACTCACCCCCACACACAGATTAAGTTTGTTCATTTTGACAGTGACTTCTGGTACGAAAGGGACTAGAGATGGAAGACAATGTCGCCTCTTTCATCTGCGAGATTGACACCTTTCTAGTCCTGTCGCCTGGTATGAGCTTTAAGAGTAACCCCCATACCTAAAAAAACATATCATACCCTTATCTGAGCACGCAGCCCGGCCAGTCAGAAAAGGGGGTGGGGACGAGCGAGAGCCCCCCTCATCCGAACTGTACCAGGCTACATGCCCTCAACATGGGGGGGGTGGGTGCTTTGGGGAAGGGGGGCACTCTGCTGCCCCCCACCCCAAAGCACCTTGTCCCCATGTTGATGAGGACCAGGGCCTCTTCCCAACAACCCTGGCCATTGGTTGTCGGGGTCTGCGGGCGGGGGGCTTATTGGAATCCGGGAGCCGCTTTAATAAGGGGCCCCCAGATCTCGGCCCCCCACCCTATGTGAATGAGTATGGGGAGAGTCGTACCCCTACCCATTCCTCTGGGGGAGAAAGTGTCAATACAAAAACACACTATACAGGTTTTTAAAGTAGTTTATTAGGCAGGTCCGGGGGTCTTCTTCTGACTTCTCCGCGCTCTCTTCTGATGTCACAGTCTCCGGGCATGCTGGGACTGTGACGTCATAAGGGGCAGGGTCACCATGTGACATCACCCGTGACTCAGCCCCTTATGCCTATATAAGTCGCTGCGCACCGTGTCCATGGCATTACAGTGGGAGAGAGTGTTGTGCCAACATCAGAAGAACAGAAGAAGCTCCTCTGCTAGCTAAAGAGCAGAAGATAGCGGAGGAGCCCGGCGGGAAGAACCGTAAAACACAGAGAATTTGGAAGAAAACCCCCGGAGTTGGAAGAAGACCCCGGAGCTGCCTAATAAACTACTTTAAAAACTTGTGTATGGTTTTGTTTTTTTGTTGTTTTGTTTTTTACACTTTTCCCCACAGGTGAATGGGTAGGGGTACGATGTACCCTATACTTATTCACATAGGGTGGGGGCCAGGATCTGGGGGCCCCCTTATTAAAGAGGGATCCCCGATCCCGATAAGCCCCCCGCCCGCTGACCCCGAAACCAATGGCCAGGGTTGTTGGGAAGAGGCCCTTGTCCTCATCAACATAGGGACAAGGTGCACCCTTTTCCCCAAAGCACCCACCCCCATGTTGAGGACATACGGCCTGGTACAGTTCAGGAGGGGGGGGGGGCGCTCGCTCGTCTCCACCCCCTTTCCTGACCGGCCCGGGCTGCGTGCTCACATAAGGGTCTGGCATGGACTTTGGGGGGACCCCCAAACCGTTTTTTCGGCATAGGGGGTTACCCTTAAAACTCATACCAGGCGACGGGGCTCGCAAGGTGTCAATCTCACCGATGATCACTGCTATGATCACTAACATTCAGTCAAAACCCAGAAAGGTCACCACATGACTTCAGCATGCCCAAACATGCTGAGGTGTGGAGCAGCCAATCCTAGGAGTGATGGAGAAGAAAGGAGGAGGGGATGTGAAGTACACAGAATGTCTCTCTCTCTGGCTCCTGCATGAGATATGTAAATCACCTGTCACTCACAGCAAGGATTAGAAACAGACTTCTATTTCTCTGTCTGACCCTTTTTATCTCACTGAAAAAATGATTTAAAAAAAAAAAAAAACTGCTCAGAGCTGGATTAACTCTTTGTTGGCAAGACTGGGCACAGATGACATGAAATCCTATACTGTACAAGGTGCAAGCCTTAAAAAAAAATTGTCGGGTTTACATCCACTTTAAAAGCAAACAAAAATTTGAAGTATTTTTAAATGTCATTCAGCAAGTCATTGAATGTACTAAGAATTGCCATTTGTTTATACCAGTGTTCATGTGAAAATACACTAGCTTATGGTTAGCTTTGGAAAGACATTGAACACCTTTTGTTTTGACGCACCTGGAATGCGTTTAGCTGATTTATATTAAAGGTCCAATTGGGCGTTAATTAAAAATACCATATGTACATTCCTTTTAATGTGGCAAGTGTTAATATCGAACCTACAGTATATTTACAACCAGTCTTTGGTTCTGCAAATTAATCATTATTTCCAGTTATTCCAAGAATTCTTGGAAAGTGAGACCACATATCCCTCTTGATATAGGGACATATTTTTTAAGCAGTAATTGTGACATTCATTAAACATTCACTGCAGGTGAATAATATACACATGTACACATATACACATGCACCAGGAAGATTCACCTGTAGTGAAAGTTTGGTGAATGTCACATTTACTGCTTTATAAATGTACACCATTGTAGTTCCCCTCTTATATAAAATCATCCTGCAATATATAATCCATTCAATATAATATACATATAAATCGACTTTCTTTGTGGTATAGAAGGATTAATTTGTGCCTTCCCATAATTAATCTTACACTGCCATAAGGAAAGCTCAGAGTTTATTAAATGTCTCATTCTAACTTTCCCCTGTGGGCCACTTAATACAATGACAATAAATTGGATTTTTGGCTCGGTAGTGGAACGTCTGTGTTCTTCCCAGAGAATATTGACAGTGGCCGGGCGAAAGCCTTAGGCGGAGGACATCTTTGTCATGTGAAGGTCATTTTCAAATCTCTTCCAATCAATCTGTCTGGGACAGAACAGCCCTCGGAGAGAGGTTATGCCGAGGCTAGTCCATGGCTGTGTTTAGAGAAGGTCACAAGATCAGCCAGTTTTCCTTCAGCTGAATAAATGTACTGTTCTAGCTGTCATTGGCAGCCTAGTAAATTGAAGAGAAACTCCACCATTCAGGCTGTTTTTCATGTTAACCAAGATCCAAGATATATAGGTCGCCTCCACGTAATGAACTGTTGATCCCATGTGCAGTTTTATTACTAGCAAATTCTACCCTTAGACACACTATGTTCAATGCCGGATACGGATGATAATGATCAGATCCAGAAACAAAAATATCAACATAGATATAGCGGGTAAAATAAGTATTGCATACCCACCACCATTTTTCTATGTAAATATATTTCTAAAGTTGCTATTGACACCACATGTCCACCACATGTCGGTAACAACCCATGCAATCAAAGAAACCAAAACAAATAAGTTCAGAAATTAAGTTATGTGTAAGGCCGCGTACACACGAGAGGATTGTCCGTCCCACTTAGTCCGCTGAAATGTGTTTCAGCGGACAGTCCGCTCGTGTGTGGGCTTCAGCGGACTTTTTCAGCGGACAGTCTGGCGGACTAAGTCTTTCGGAATTTCCGTAATATTGTCCGTCCAACTTTGGTTTAAGCGGACAGTCCACTCGCGAGTAGGCTAGTTCGACGGACTAAGTATGGCGCATGCTCAGAAAGGATTTACACGGCGAAAGGTTGCATTGCAGTGTATTGGACGTCGCATTTCTAGTCCCGTCGTACGTGCTGTACACGTCATCGCGCAAGCTTTCGGCGGACTGTCTGTTCATCGTGTGTGGTCAAGTCCGTTCATTCGAAAGTAGGACGGACTGTCTGTCGGATTGTCTGACGGACTTAGTTGGACGGACAATCCTCTCGTGTGTACGCGGCCTAATAAAATGAAATGACAAACTATTGAACACATGAAAGGGAGGTGCAAAAAGACATGGAAAGCCAAGAAACCAGTTGAAATCTATAAGTGATTAGAAAGCACCCCTGCCCTTTTTCAGTGCAAATTAATATTGGCTGGTTCAGGCTCAATTGATGGCCTATACAAAGGTGTATTACCCAGGTGTCACACAAGAGTTATCTCATGATGGGTAAAAGCAAAGAGCTCTCTCAAGGCCATTGCAACCTTATTGTTGAAAAACATACTGATGGCATTGGTTGCAGAAGGATTTCTAAACTTCTGAATGTTCCAGATAACACTGTTGGGGCCATAATCCGGAAGTGGAAAGAACATAATTTCACCATAAAACGGCCATGACCAGGTGGTCCTCTCAAGATTTCTGTAGAAATTATCAGAAGAGTTGTCCAAGAGCCAAGGACCACCTGTGGAGAGCTTCAGAAAGACCTGGAGTTAGCAGGCACAATTGTTTCAAAGAAAACAATAAGTAATGCACTCAACCCCCATGGCTTGTATGTACGTTCACCACGCAGGACTCCATTACTGAAGAAAAAGCATGCTGAAGCTTGTTTAACCACTTGCTTACTGGGCACTTAAACCCCCCTCAGTCCCAGACCAATTTTCAGCTTTCAGCGCTGATGCACTTTGAGTGACAATTACGCGGTCATACAACACTGTACCCAAATGAAATTTTTATCATTTTTTTCCCACAAATAGAGCTTTCTTTTGGTGGTATTTAGTTACAGCTCGGAGTTTTATTTTTTGCTAAACAAACAAAAAAAGATGCAAAAAAAAAAAAAAAAAAAAAATCATGTTTTAATAGTTTGTTATAAAATTTTGCAAACGGGTCATTTTTCTCCTTCATTGAAGTGCGCTGATTAGGCGGCACTGATAGGCTGCATTGGTGGGCACTGATGGGCTGCATTGGTGGGCACTGATGGGCTGCATTGGTGGGCACTGATAGGCTGCACCGGTGGGCACTGATAGGCATAGTTAAGGCAGCACTAATAGGCACAGATAAGGCGGCACCGATGGGCACAGATAAGGCGGCACTGATGGGCAAAGATGGGCACAGATAAGATGGCACGGATGGGTGGCACGGATAAGTGGCACGGATGGGCACTGATAGGTACCACAGATAGATGGGACTGATGGGCACTGATAGGTGGCACTGATAGGTGGCTCTGATAGGTGGCACTGCTGGGCACTGATGGGCGGCACTGCTGGGCACAGATGGGCGGCACTGCTGGGCACTGATGGGCGGCACTGGGGTGCAGCACCTTTGAGGCAGATTGGGTGGCACTGTGGGTGGCACTGTGGGTGGCACTGTGGGGTGGCACTGTGGGTGGCACTGTGGGCACTATGGGCACTGACGGGGGGCACTGACGGGGGGCACTTACTTTTGCTTTTATTTTATTTCAGGATGGCACTGCGGGAGGCAGGTGGGCACAGGCAGGTGGCAGGTGGTCCCTTGTATTGATGGCCGTGATCGGGACTGATGTCCCGATCACGGCCGCCGGCGATCGGCTTTTTTTTTCTCTCCTCGCGCTGTCAGCGCGAGGAGGAATAATAGCCGATTACCGGCTCCGTTCTATCACATGATCAGCTGTCATTGGCTGACAGCTGATCACGTGATAAGGGGTCGGGATCGACCCCTTACACGGATCGGTGATCAGGCGAGTCTCACGGACTCGCCGATCACAGAGCGCGCCGCGCGCGCCCCTCAGGGGGCGCGCAGGCCGCTCGTAACCGGGACCACGTCAATAGACGTAGTCCCGGAAATGTAGGTCCGCGCTAATGCCGTCATTTGGCAATAGCGCGGATCTGTAGTGGTTAACCACTTCAGCCCCAGAAGATTTGGCTGTTCACTGACCGGGCCATTTTTTTCGATTCGGCACTGGGTAGCTTTAACTGACAATTGCACGGTCGTGCGATACTGTACAAAATTGACGTTCTTTTTTTTTCCCACAAATAAAGCTTTCTTTTGGTGGTATTTGATCACCTCTGTGCTTTTTATTTTTTGCACTACAAACAAAAGAAGAGCTACAATTTTGAAAAAAAAAAACACAATATCTTTTACTTTAATATCCTAATTTAAAAAAAAAAACATTTTCCTCAGTTTAGGCCAATATGTATTCTTCTACATATATTTGTGAATTTTTTTTTTGTAATAAGCGTATATTGATTGGTTTGCGCAAATGTTATAGTGTCTACAAAATATGAGATAGAGTTATGGCATATTTATTATTATTTATTTTTTTACTAATACTGGCGGCAATCAGCGACTTTTATCGGGACTGCAATATTGCAGCAGACAAATTGGACACTTTTGACACATTTTTGAGACCATTGACAATTATACAACAGGGAAGGGGTTAACACTAGGGGGCGATCAAGGAGTTAACTGTGTTCCCTAGGTGTCTTCTAACTGTGAGAGGATGGGACTGACTAAGGGAAGAGAGAGATCGTTGTTCATACTTAGTATGAACACACGATCTGTCTCTAATCCTCTGAAAGAACCGGGATTTGTGCGCTTACCTCCCCGTTCTCATTCTGTAATGAGTAATCGCGGGTGCTCAGCGGTCATCGTGCTCCGGGAACACGCTTCGGGCGTGCACGCCACCGGTGGCGTCTTAAGGAGCCGACTTACAGCTACGATAGCTCACACTGGGGGGGCCAGCCTGCCGCAGTATAACTGCTGCACAACATTTAGTCAATGTGAAATACTGAGAGAATATACCGTATTTATCGGCGTATAACATGCACTGATTTTAGGGGGAAATTGGGGGTGCGTGTTATACGCCGATCCCCCACTATTTTTAACCCTTTCTGCCGCTCTCCGCGGTTTCCGGGTATTTTCGACCGAGTTCTTGGCTATCTTTGGCCATTCTTGGCTATTTTTGGGCCGAAAGCAGCCGACAGCGGCTGAGAACTACTGAGTGCTGCCGAGATACACAGGACATCCGCTCTGTATCTTGGCGGCGCCATTTTTAAATGGCAAAGCCACAGACAAGACTGCAAATGACTGACAAGGCTAAATGCAAGGCTGAAGGTGACTGACAAGGCCAAATGCAAGGCTGCAAGTGACTGACAAGGCTGCATGACAAGGCTGCAAGTGACACTGATAAGGCTGCATTGATGGGCATTTAAATGTAAGTTTTTTTCCTTAAACTTCCCTCCTAAAAGTTTTTTTCTTTTAAATTCCCTCCTAAACTTGGGGTGCGTGTTATACACCGATAAATACGGTAGTCTGGTCAGATGAGACCAAAACTGAACTCTTTAGATGCCATAATACACACCATGCTTGGAGATAAAAACACTGCAAAAACACCCCCTTACCAATAGTGAAGTTTGGATTCGGGGACATCATGGTGTGGGGCTGTTCAGCAAACTTCATTTAATTGAAGGAAGAATGAAAGGAAAAATGTACTAAAACATTCTTGATAAAAATCTGCTGCCATCTACCAGGATGATGAAGAGGAAACGAGGGTGGACATATTTCAGCAAGACAATGATCCCAAACACAAAGCCAAGGAAGCTCTCAATTTTCGATTTCAAATAAAGAAAATAAAACTGCTAGAATGGCCAATCATCTAGCGTGAATCCAATAGAAAATCCCCAGAAAGAACTAAAGATCAGAGTCATTAGAAGAGGCCCACGGAACCTTCAGTGTTTGAAGACTGTGCGGAAGAATGGGCCGAAATCACACCTGAGCAACGCATGCGACTAGTTTCTCCATACAGGAGGTGTTTTGAAGCTGTCATTACCAACAACAAAAAAAATGTGTTCGAAGTATTAAATAAATTTCAGTTTAGCGTGTTCAATACTTTTTCCCTGTGTCATTCCATTTTATTACACATAACTTTTTTTCTGAACTTATTTGTTTTGGTATCTTTGTATTGCATCTTTTTTTTTGTATTGTATCTTTTAATTGCATGGGTTGTTACTGACGTGGTGAAAATTTCAAAATGGTGACATGTTCATTATTTATTTTACCCGCTGTATATTGTAAGCAATCTTAAAGAAAACTATAAGGAATCAGAATCATATTTTCTAGATTGTTGTTATTTTTTCCTAGTGCTAGAATACCTCCCAACTTTTTGAGATGGTATTGAGGGACACCTATCAGCAAACATATGCAGGCATAGGACACACCCCCTGCCATGCCCCCTTAAAGTGGTTGTAAACCACAACTTTGTCCCATGTAAATCAGCATAAAAACCCTAATGAACACTGCTTGTAGATATCTCCTTACTTGCTTAGTATTGTTGTTAATCCTTTTTGTTCTGTAGAATGAAGTCACTGAGCATGCCCAGATCTCCCCTGATTTACGGCACACTCTTTATGTGCTTATCTATGTGCTTATCTATCTGTTATCAGGTCTTCCTACGGCACAACACTGATATCCCAGCAGGCTGCAGAATCACGCAGAGCTTCCTCCTACACACCATGTGACCTCACATACAGTCTAAACTTGGCCATTACTGCAGTCTTATCAGCTGAAGCTGATAAGCCTGACAAAGACAAACATTAGACATCGGCACAAGTAAATACTATGAAATAAACAAGTAAGCTATGAACAGGGAAGGAGGGTTGCCATAGAAACGGATTGAGAAAGAGGCTTGGTTAACAATACAGGAAGTGCTCAATGTAAGGGCGGAAATACACTCCACTGTGGACTCAGAAAACGATGCTTAAGATGGCGCTGCCTAACCCCTGGAAACAAGTTCTTTAAAGTTTCTATAAACAGTAAGTAATATGCGATTTGGGCTGGATTACAGTGGCTATAGTCTGATAATTACTTATTATAATGGACTAAATGACAAGAAGCATCAGAGTGGGAGAGTTTACTTCCTCTTTAAAGGATAATTGTACAAAAAAAACAAAACAAGATGGGTAAACCCACAAGTGCTTTTTTTTACCACTACTATTCCTTTAAACCCTTTTCACACTGAAGGCATTTTTCATGCACTAAAGGGCTAAAAATAGTGCCTGAAAAATGCCTCCCCTGCAGCCCCAGTGTAAAAATCCAGAGTGATTTTACACTGGGGCAAAAGTCTTGCAAGCAGCATCTTTGGGGCAGTGGAGGAGCGGTGTATACACCACTCCTCCACCGCCCCTGCCCATTGAAATGAATGGGCAGTCCTGCCAAAGCGATATGAGGGCGCAGTTAACCCTTTCTTTGGATGCTATCGGGGGTTAAAAGCGCGGACGAATAGTGCCAATAAAACGACGGTAAAGTGTCGCTAAACCTAGCGGCCCTTTACCGCTAATCCGGCTCAGTGTAAAAGGGCTCTTATATTGACTTTTGGAATTTTACAATTGCAGCAATTTAGAAATCAGATTAAAGGTTTAGATCTAGGAAACAACTTTTTGATGGATTAAAAGGTGCTTTTTATATACATCTAAATAGATTAGACCAAAATGAGGGACATTGCTCAAAATCAGGGACAGTCCCTCAAAATCGGGGACAGTTGGGAGCTATGTGCTAGTGATGACTGCTCAGTGCAGTCACTAACCCTGCCTGTAACCCCATCACTGAGGCAGTCCATACATGAGTCCGTTTTTTTTTTTTTCATTTAACCAGAAGGTTGAACAAAAAAAACGGACTTGATTCCTCCATCCATCCACTAACCCTCACGTTAACCCTAAAACTAAAAAAATAATATATTAAGTTTGGAAAAATGATTTTTAGAGGTGGCATAATTATCATGCTTACCCCATAAGGTAGTAATGACAAATGTACTCGTTGGTTTTCTTGTAACTAAAAATATTCAGTTATAGCTACTAAACACTAAGAGGCCTATGTAAACTGCTTTTTACTCCACACTACAGCCTGCATTTTATGTACTATTTATAAGAAGTACTCTCTGCATAAAAGAAGACCATCGCTCTTCTAATTGACTTAAAGTCCTTGCACTCCTCTCCATCTTCTGAAAATAGAAAATTGTTATTATTTTTACTTTTTCATTTTTTATCTTGCTTAGGCAAGAATGAATTGTCACTGCTAGGTAACCTCCTGGGATTTTCCCATCACATATCCCAGGGGACTGCAGGAGTTGGGACAGTAAGCAGCCATGTGAATTGCAGACATTTCTACACAACAGGTAAGAGGGGGCTATTAATGAAAAAATGCAGGGGGAAGTGAAGTAGATCTTTAATACTGCAGAAAGAACTCGGCAATTGAAAAAAAAAAGGCCAGTCACATGACTTTGACAGGTCATGTGATAGGGTGTTTAACTACTTCAATACTATGCACTTTTGCCCCTTCCTGCCCAGGACAGGATTTTCACCTTTCAGTGCTGTCGCACTTTGAATGACAGTTACATGGTCATGCTATACTGTACCCAAACTAGTTTTTGTATAATATTCTTCCCACAAATAGATTTTTCTTTTGGTGGTATTTGATCACCTCTGGGGTTTTTATTTTTTGCTAAACAAACTAAAAAATACCAACATTTTTGAAAAAATACATTTTGTTTTCCCCTTCACTGATGGGCACTAATGAGGCAGCACTGATGGGCATTGATAAGGTGGCACTGATGGGCACTGATGAGGAGGCACTGATATGTAGAATTGATGGGCACTGATAGGCGGCACTGATATGCAGCACTGATGGGCACCAATAGGTGGCAGTGATATGTAGCACTGATGGGCACTGAAAAGCAGCACTGAGTGGTACTGACAGGCAGCCTGTGATGGGCACTGACAAGTGGCACTGATTGGCACTGATGGGCAGCAATGATGATGCGTTACTGACAGGTGTTACTGCTGGGCACTTATTGACACTGTAATGGGCACTGATTGGCACTGTGGTGGGCACTGGCAGTCTTTTATTATGGGAACAAAGCTGGGCACTTATTGGCATGTGATTGGCACATTTGAGGGGGCTGTGCTGATAATCAATGTGCTAATTATCAACACAGACCCCCTCTCTGACAGGAATAGCCACCGATTGTCTCACCCTGTCAGCGCGAACTGAGGAATGCTGTTTACCAGCACTTCCTGGTTCACACGATGATCAGCTGTGATTGGTCACAGCTGATCACATGGTAAGAAGCCTCTGTCAGAGGCTCCTTATCATGATTGGAGGTGCGGCATGTCAGACTGACACACCACCTTCGCTTTTGCCGGGCCCCCGCGGGTGCGCGTTGGCATGTTATCCTGCTGGACTTCATATGACACCCAGTCAGGATAACAGAACCACTTCCCGGATATCAATATGATATTGACCAGGTGGGAAGTGGTTAAACTGAATTCTTTTTTTTTTTTTTTTTGGTTGATGCAACCGCGTGTGACCAAAATTTGGGATATCATATTCTGTTTGTGTGCACTAGTGTATTTTTTCCTAATAATATAGATTATCTAAAAATAAAAATAAAAACATAATAACTTGCTGCTATTTTATTCTATGGGGCCTCAAAAATATATAATTGTTTGGCAGTATGAAGATTTTAACATTAATGTGAAAAATTAAATAATTGAGAGAAAAGCGGTCAAAGCAGTATGGCCACAGAAGGGTTATACAGTACTGCTGCATCATAAGGCTGGGTTCACACTAGTGCAAAATGAATGTGGATCTCTCTGCATCCAATTTGCATGTCAGGAGCCTGTGACCGGCTCTCTATGGAGCCGGTTCACACATCTCTAGAGCGGTTCCGGTGCAAATTTGCACAGGGGTCCTGTGCATCTTTTGGTCCATTTCAGGTCTAAATTCAGCCCAAACATTCGGGCTGAAATCGGACCTGAAACAGTGAACAGGGACGCACTGGACCCCTGCTGTAAAACGCTCCGGCATGCAGTATGAACCACCATGGGGCCCTAAGAGAACAGCATTTTAGCATTTTAATCCAGGTAAATGAGGTGACTATTTTGGAGACAACATTGGCAACAGTTGTTACAGATGGGTTTTGTTCTACTTGGTAGATTTAAAGGAGATTTTCCAATATGACTGTATAGTGCATGGTCAGCTTTAGTATACAAGTGGCGCTATGCTATATTACATTACACTACATAATGTGCTGGTCAGAAATGAAGGATGTGTGGGGTGGGGGGACTGGGTGTTCACCACATTAAAAGAAAAATCGAGCTATGAAACAGCTATTTTATGATTTGAAATTCACAATGGATTTCCTTCCAGTTGCCATGACTTCCGTATAGTGACCGCACTGCAGGAGAGACAACACCTACCTACTGCCAATGACATCATGTGGAAATGAGCTCATTTCAGTTGTTGGGATAGCCTGACTTTTAAGATGTGTTAAGATTTTTAAGTAAGGAAGAATGAGACATGTAATTACAGGACAGTGTTGGGCCTCCATCCGACCCAGATGTAAGATTACATAATTGCCACCACTTGTTTTACAAGAACCAGCAGACATAAATTACATAAATGCCACAACTGGTTTATACAGAAGAGTTTATTTAATAAACTTTGTGGTTTACAGAACAAAAGAAGAGTCACTGTGCAGAGTACATACATTTAGAAAAAGAACAGACACTGGGAATTGCATACAGGACAAGAGAAGTGTCACTGTACATTGTCCATCCATACAAAATGAGAACAGAAACTGATAATTATGTAGAACCTTGTCCTAAACAAGGGTGGCTATTTAAATTAACCTGGAATTCAAGTGTAGCACCCCCTAGCATAGCTAGAATGCTAAGGATAGGATTTTATGTTAGTGTAGGTAAATTTAGGCACGGGAGCAAGGGGAGGACAGAAATAAGGAACTGCTGGGCAAATGTCCACGGAGGAAGACAGCCAAGAGGGCTAGTGAGTTTTGCAGTCAGAGGACTGAGAAACATGCCTGAAAGGCCTGGGTGCAAGCAGTCTGTGATAAATGCAGAGTCCGTCTGGGGGGGACTGTGGAGAAGCAGCCAGGAGAGATAGTGGAAGGGGCAGATGCAGGCAGGCGGACTGGCAGTGCCTGAAGAGGTGGTACTGGGAGCGGTAGCCACAGGAATAGGACAGCTAAGCACCAAAGACCTCTATTTTTGCTGCACTACCAAAGGGGCCCACAGGCCCTGCCTGCAAAGGGCATTTGCTTGGATCTAACATGGTGTTGGATCAAACAGTCAGTGCTAGCTGGAAGATATAGTTCTACAAGCAAGTCTGCGCTGGAGGTAGAAGAGGAGAAGTGTATATACTGGATGTATATAGTTGAGTGCCTAAAGAGTTTCTTTGCTGATCAAATGGGCATTCCATATGAGCCCTTACCCCATCCAAGTTTAATTCCCTGTTTCTTGTCTTCAGAGAGAATGGAAAATGCATGTGCCTGGCTGTGCAAGGTGGAAAATAACCATATTCACCTGCGGCTCCTGCAGGGGTAGCGTTACACAAATCAAGAACGAAGTAAGCTTAAAACTGCTCCCAACCCCCTCCTACAACCTATACAAACTACCTTGTGGAAGGAAGCCAGGTGAATCACAGTGCACTGAGAATAGCCAAGTATAAGTATCTTCCTTCTACAGGGTAGTTAGTATAGGTTTTAGGAGGGGGGTGAGAGCAGGTTTAAGCTAAGTTAGTTATATACTTGAATTTCAATTTAAGCTTTGCTACTTGCTAGGTGGTGGTCAGCCCAAGCTGAATGTATAGTTTAGTTATTCACTTGGTTTTTCCCTAAACTCAGTGGAGCTGTGGCTTTTTTTCTGCTGCCAGTAGGTGGCACTAGTCAGTCTGGCAGTAGAATGAGATGCCACAGTTATTCTGAGTTATGAATATTTATGTTTCCCCTACCAGTAGATTTATTACTGTTGGTGCATGCTGAGGGAGGATATAAATATTTATGGTGGACCATGTGAGTTCTCTCTTTCCTGGGCTGAAACCTGGGGAGGTGCTGCTGGAGTGATCCTATCTGTTAGGCAGGGGCGTTGCTAGGTCTACAAAAGATCTGGGGCTAGAGCCCATAGCAGCATAGTAAAGAAAGTCAAATGCTTGGGCGGGCATACACATGTAAATACAGTAATATACGTCTGTGTGTGTGTATATATCCCCAGAGAGCCCCCCCACTTACATCAGGGTCCCCAGAGAGCCCCCCCTTACATCATGGTCCCCAGAGAGCCTTCTCCTTACATCAGAGTACTCAGAGAGCCCCCCACTTACATCAGGGTCCCCAGAGAGCCCCCCTTACATTAGGGTCCCCAGAGAGTCTCCCTCTTAAAATAAGGGTCCCCAGAGAGCCTCCCCCTTGCAACAGGGTCCCCAGAGAGCCCCCACTTACATCAGGGTCCCCAGAGAACCTCCCCTCCCCTTGGGGACCACTGCAGAGACTCGAGGACCCCTGCAGAGACTCGGGGATATGGGCCCCAGATTCAGGGCTATAGCCACAAAAGCCACCCTGTAGCAATGCCACTGCAGTTGGCCCCATAGCCTGTATGGGGCCAAACATGTTCTCTGGGCTTAGAGCTAAGCCTGAAGTGGTATTTGAGGCTGTCTTGCCTGGTTGAGGAGGAAGCTGTGCCAAGATAAGAATCAGGATGAGGACCCTGCTGGAAGAAGGACCCAGGATGAAGGCTGGCTTTCTTGCAGGGACCTGGTGACTTTCTTGGGAAGATGCACAGTGGTACTGGATTAAGCATAGAGAGAAGATTGCTCACCAGCTACAGCCGTCTATAGTTTTGCAGATGTAGGCTTAAAGGTTCTCACAATACATAAGCTGGACCTGAAACTGAAAAATCTATAAGTGTTACTTAGTGTGCCTGAGGCCCTACCCCTCCCTCCTTGTGTGATAAGAGATAAAACCAAAAAAAGGCAAAGTGGCGCCCAATGTTTTCTTGGCACCCCATTTTAGCCATGGGCTCATCTCTGGGGTAAAATGCTAACCCTTTCTGTCTCTGGGAGTACTACCATAGCTCCCGAGGTCGGGGGGGGGGGGGCTTTAAAATTACACCCAGCATACAGAACAAGAGAAGTGCTACTGTATGGTGTCTATACAGAGAAAATAAAATACTGAGAATTATAACCAGAATACAGGAACAAGAGAGGTGTCACTGTGCAACATCTATCCATACAGAGTAAAAATATAATCTGTAAATAGGTGTGCTACATAGGACAATTTTTAAGAAAGTAAGCCCTTGTACACACGGTCGGACACTCCGATGGAAAATGTCCGATCGGACGGTGTTGCCGGATAATCCGACTGTGTGTGGGCTCCATCGGACTGTTTCCGTCGGAATATCCGACCGACAAAGTTTTAGAGCTGGGCTATAAAACTTTCGGACAACATGATCCGATCGGACTTTGTCCGATTGTGTGTAGAGAATTCCGATTGGACAAAGTGCCACGCATGCTCAGATCAAATTCCTAGACCAAAGCTATTAGCTACTAGCCTGAACTTTGTCCCGTCCTAACGAAATAACACCATCACGTTACGTACGATCGGATTTTCTGACAATTTTGTCTGACTGTGTGTATGCAACACAAGTTTCGGACAAAATCCGTTGGACAAAATCCGATGGATTTTGTTGTCGGAATATCCGACCGTGTGTACAAGGGCTAAGGCTGCTCCCTGCCAAAATGTCGACCTGAATATGCTACTTTTGGATATTATCTCTGTTGCCAAGTCACATACAAGAAGCAAACTTTCACTGACACGAGTATGCCAACCAACTAACTAAGATCATATCATTTGAACTAGTTATCTATATTGGTGGATACTTTTGTAGAATTTATTTATGTTTAAGTATTTTCGGGAAATAATGTTGAGAGTGACGCATGTGTGAATTAATTTTTTCTCTTATGAGCATCACCTGGAGAGAAACTGATTCTGCTTCCATCTTGATTATTCATGTGAGAATGCTTAGCCACAAATTTTACTTTAGTAAATACATTTGTAGGCACAATATAAATTATTACCAATTATACCAGGAAGTTCTGGCCAATTAGTCTATATTCAATGGTGCAAAAATCAACTACTTATGATTTTAACTTATCTTTCTTTTTCAGGTCCAAAGTGAACATGGCAGCACCTCCATAAAAATTCAATATGGAAGAGCATAGGACCATAATCAAGTTCCTGTTTCTCCAAGGGAAAGGTGCGAAGCAGATCCATGATGAAATGTCACAAACCTTGGGTGACAGTGGTCCTTCATATGCAACAGTTAAACGTTGGGTTGTCAATTTTAAAACTGGCCATTTCGATGTTGAAAATGAGAAACCCAGTAGAAGGCCTATTTCTATCTCTGTGCCTGCAAATATGAAAGTCATCCATGACATGATCATGGAGGATCGTCAAATACCAGCCAAAAGTATTGCTACATATCTGAGAATATCACGTGAGAGAGTTGGTACCATTATCCACAAACATCTTGGGAAATGAAAAAGCTTGAAGAAAAGTGGATCCAAAAACTTTTGACTTTTGCAGGCACAGAGACAGAAACAAGCCTTCCACTGGGTTTCTCACTTTCAACACCAAAATGGCCAGTTTTAAAATTGAATGACAACCCAATGTTTAACTGTTGCATATGAAGGGCCACTGTCTCCCAAAGTTTCATCATGGATCTGCTTTGCATCTTTCCCTTGGAGAAACAGGAACTTGATTATGGTCCTTTGCTCTCCCACACTGAATTTTTCTGGAGGTGCTACCATGTTCACTTTGGACCTAAAAAGAATAATAAGTTAAAATCATAGGTAGTTGATTTTTGCACCATTGAATATAGACAAATTTGTCAGTACACCCTGCAATTTACAGCTTCCTAGCTGATTTTTTTTCTGGATAAGGCTCAATACTTATCAGCACCCCCTTGTTCAAACAGATAACTAATAGTAGAGATTGAATATATTAACCAGTTGCCGACCGCCGCACGACGATGTACGTCGATAGCATGGCACGGGCAGGCATATTGGCGTACATGTACGTCCCTTGCCTCCCGCGGGTCGGGGGCCCGATCGGGCCCCCGCCCGGTGCCTGCGGCGGTCGGTATTCGTGCGGGAGCGATCCCGGACGAGGGGACGGCCATTCGTTCATGGCCACCCCCTCGCGATCGCTCCCGACGAATAGGAATCCCCCGTGACATCACTTCCTCTCCTGTAATGTAAACACAGGAGAGGAAGTGATGTATTCTCTCCTCCGTGTCGGTATTTTCCGTTCCGACACGGAGGAGAGCGGATCGGTGAGTTGCACCAACACTCTACACACACAGTAGAACATGCCAGGCACACTCACACCCCCCCTTTACCCCCCGATCACCCCCCCAATTACCCCTGCCCCCCAGTCACAGTGACACCAATGTCATTTTTTTTTTTTTTTTTTTTTTTTTTTGCATTGGTGTCATTTGTGACTGTAATAACTGTTAGGGCAGTTAGAGTTAGCCCCCTTTAGTTCTAATGTACCCCCCTAACCCCCCCAATAAAGGTTTAACCCCGTGATCACCCCCCGTCGCCAGTGTCACTAAGGCTGGGTTCACATTGCAGCGGTTTATGAGAACGAATGTGATTCGCACCGCACTGCAGTGCAAATCACATCCGATCTCTGTGCGATTCGAGTTCAGCCATTCGCCGCACCCGCCGCACCCGCCACACCCGCCGCACCCACCGCAAATTCGCACGGGACCCTTTTTTTGGCCCGCAGCAGAATCGGATCGCATGGGTGTTCACACCATGCGATCCGAGTTTGCAGATCGCACTGCGATATGCGAACTGATCTGGGGGTGTCAGTAACATTTCACTGACACTCCCAGCAGTTCGCATAGGGCAGTGTGAACTGCCGCCGGGAGGCATGCGATGCGGGAACCCGCCGCGGATTTGCGGCGTTTCCGCATCGCTCCAGTGTGAACCCAGCCTAATAAGCGATCATTTTTCTGATCGCCGTATTAGTGTCACAGGTGACGCTAGTTAGGCAGGTAGGTATTTAGGTTCGCCGCAGCTTTTTATAGCGCCAGGGACCCCCATATACTACCGCATAAAGCCCCCTGATTGCCCCCTAGTTAACCCTTTCACCAGTGATCACCATATAACTGTTACAGGTGACGCTGGTTGGTTAGTTATTTTTTATAGTTTCAGGGCACCCACCATTTATTACCTAATAAAGGTTTAACCCCCTGATCACCCGGCGGGTGTCATTTGTGACTAATAACTGTTAGGGCAGTTAGGGTTAGCCCCCTTTAGTTCTAAGGTACCCCCCTAACCCCCCCAATAAAGGTTTAACCCCGTGATCACCCCCCGTCGCCAGTGTCACTAAGGCTGGGTTCACATTGCAGCGGTTTATGAGAACGGATGTGATTCGCACCGCACTGCAGTGCAAATCACATCCGATCTCTGTGCGATTCGAGTTCAGCCATTCGCCGCACCCGCCGCACCCGCCACACCCGCCGCACCCGCCGCAAATTCGCACGGGACCCTTTTTTTGGCCCGCAGCAGAATCGGATCGCATGGGTGTTCACACCATGCGATCCGAGTTTGCAGATCGCACTGCGATATGCGAACTGATCTGGGGGTGTCAGTAACATTTCACTGACACTCCCAGCAGTTCGCATAGGGCAGTGTGAACTGCCGCCGGGAGGCATGCGATGCGGGAACCCGCCGCGCATTCGTGGCGTTCCCGCATCGCTCCAGTGTGAACCCAGCCTAATAAGCGATCGTTTTTCTGATCGCTGTATTAGTGTCACAGGTGACGCTAGTTAGGCAGGTAGGTATTTAGGTTCGCCGCAGCTTTTTATAGCGCCAGGGACCCCCATATACTACCGCATAAAGCCCCCTGATTGCCCCCTAGTTAACCCTTTCACCAGTGATCACCATATAACTGTTACAGGTGACGCTGGTTGGTTAGTTATTTTTTTATAGTTTCAGGGCACCCGCCATTTATTACCTAGTCTCACTAGTGTACCCCTAAATTTAGGGGTGTCTACTTTCCAAAATGGGGTCATTTGGGGGGGGTTTGTGCCATCTTGGCATTTTATGGCCTTCAAAACTGTAACGCCCTTAGAAAGCCTGAAGGCGGTGCTTGGTTTTCGGGGCCCCGTACGCGGCTAGGCTCCCAAAAAGTCCCACATATGTGGTATCCCCGTACTCAGGAGAAGCAGCAGAATTTATTTTGGGGTGTCATTTCACATATGCCCATGGCATGCGTGAGCAATATATCATTTAGTGACAACTTTGTGAAAAAAAAAAAAAAAAAAAAAGTTTGTAATTTTCCCGCAACTTGTGGCAAAATATAAAATATTCCATGGACTCAACATGCCTCTCAGCAAATAGCTTGGGGTGTCTACTTTCTAAAATGGGGTCATTTGTGGGGGTTTTGTGCCATCTTGGCATTTTATGGCCTTCAAAACTGTAATAGGTAGTGAGAAGTGAACTCAAAAATTTACGCCCTTAGAAAGCCTGAAGGCGGTGCTTGGTTTTCGGGGCCCCGTACGCGGCTAGGCTCCCAAAAAGTCCCACATATGTGGTATCCCCGTACTCAGGAGAAGCAGCAGAATTTATTTTGGGGTGTCATTTCACATATGCCCATGGCATGTGTGAGCAATATATCATTTAGTGACAACTTTGTGAAAAAAAAAAAAAAAAAAAAAAAGTTTGTAATTTTCCCGCAACTTGTGGCAAAATATAAAATATTCCATGAACTCAACATGCCTCTCAGCAAATAGCTTGGGGTGTCTACTTTCTAAAATGGGGTCATTTGTGGGGGTTTTGTGCCATCTTGGCATTTTATGGCCTTCAAAACTGTAATAGGTAGTGAGAAGTGAACTCAAAAATGTACGCCCTTAGAAAGCCTGAAGGCGGTGCTTGGTTTTCGGGGCCCCGTACGCGGCTAGGCTCCCAAAAAGTCCCACATATGTGGTATCCCCGTACTCAGGAGAAGCAGCAGAATTTATTTTGGGGTGTTATTTCACATACGCCCATAGCATGTGTGAGCAATATATCATTTAGTGACAACTTTGTGTAAAAAAAAAAAAAATTTTTTTTTTTGTCATTATTCAATCGCTTGAGGCAAAAAAATAAAATATTCAATGGGCTCAACATGCCTCTTATCAATTTCCTTAGGGGGTCTACTTTCCAAAATGGGGTCATTTGGGGGGGTTTTGTACTGCCCTGCCATTTTAGCACCTCAAGAAATGAGATAGGCAGTCGTAAACTAAAAGCTGCGTAAATTGCAGAAAACGTACCTTAGTTTGTAGATGTGACAACTTTTGCGCAAACCAATAAATATACAATTATTGACTTTTTTTTTACCAAAGACATGTGGCTGAATACATTTTGGCCTAAATGTATGACTAAAATTGAGTTTATTGGATTTTTCTAATAACAAAAAGTAGAAAATATCATTTTTTTTCAAAATTTGCGGTCTTTTTACGTTTATATCGCAAAAAATAAAAATCGCAGAGGCAATCAAATACCATCAAAAGAAAGCTCTATTTGTGGGAAGAAAAGGACGCAAATTTTGTTTGGGTACAACATTGCATGACCGCGCAATTACCAGTTAAAGCAGCGCAGTGCCAAAGTGTAAAAAGACCTCTGGTCATTTACCAGCAAAATGGTCCGGTCTGAAAGTGGTTAAGTGACCCATATCTTATCTTTATATATTTATAAACCATACCTACCATGTATAAAAGGAGTTATTCCTGCGCCTAATCAGGAAAAAGTCTAATTTTTGTACCGCTGCACACACTGGAATGGGGTACTTGAACCCCAATTACAGAGTAAAGAGGGCAGAGAAGTAGTGATGCGCAGTACTATGATGGAAAGTTTAGCACTCAAATAGTTGGGTGATAAATATACTACCGTCCAGACTAAAAAGATGGTGTATAAAAAACAATATGCGTGTTAGGGAATGGTGAGGAGCCCTCACTGCTATAACGTAGTAGTAGTAAGGATCAAGTGGATATATAAACATAAAAAAGAAAAATTCCAATGGTTAGAGCTAGTGATTCCCAATGCGATTTTTTTAAATAAACAGAGTCGCATAAAGTGACAGTGCTGGATATAAAGAAGGTTCGTGAAGATATCTACTACATCATAAAGTGAATTAAATAATATACATAAAACAGTCGACAAAATGTGTTTGATGAAGTCACGTGACCGTGACGAACACGCATCGGGACGGTACCGGAAGTGACGCAATCGAGCTCGAGGCTCGTTTATACCCCATACAAGAGAACTGTTTGTTTGTGAGTACTTGATCTGCTTTTTTTTTGAATAAACTTCAATACTGTTTAAAAAAAATTACTACACTATGGGGCTCCCTTCCTCCTCATCTGTTTAACCCCTTACATAAACACTGACCGCCGAGGTACCCCCCTAAGTTGAAGTACTGCTGAGCGACTATATAAAGAGACCAATACAGCGCAATAGGCAGGAGACGCCAGGATCTGGGGACACAGGAACGGGACCTCGAGGGACAACGATCACCAGGAACCCTGAGGACACATATATTATATGCTGTTACCTTACAGCTGTAAGGTAAGGGGACACCCATATTTCGATTACACAGGACTAGTGATGGCCGAACGGTTCGCCCGGCGGTCGTTTCGCGGCGAATTTCCGACTTTCGCCGTCCGCGGGTTCGAACGCCTTTTTCCGTCGTTCGCCCCGGCGGACTTACGTGTTTAATGTATACAAGAACTTTAACCTTTCGTGACACGTTTATCATGTGTTACAGGACAACCAATTGAGACATGACAGCTCATGGACACTTGGACATTCCCCCTAACCTATAAATACACCCGATCCGGTGGCCATTTTACATTCTTTCTTCTGTCACTGTAGGGAAAGGATCCTGTGTGGAGTAGGGACAGAGAAAACGCTAGCTATTTGGTACACAAAAGTTCTTTTCAGGACTGGTATAGGTGTTAGGTCAGCAGCCTGAGTTTCTTTTGTCAGTTTAGATAAAGGGACAGAGCGCTGTATGCTGCTATTTTAGGGACAGCTCAGCCAGATTAGTCTTTCTTCATCATCATCATCATCATCATCATTAGCTGTTACTATCAGGTCCACAAAAGAGCTGTTCCAGCTAATCGTTCCAGCCTACTCTTTTTTGCCAATTTGTATAGGGACAGGCAGGAAGCAGTGTGTCAGGCAGTGAGGATAATTTTAAAGACTTGCTGTTACTATTAGTTCCACAAAGGTTCTTTTCAGGACTGGTATCAGTGGTACGGTAATAGGCTTGTACACGTATAATATTCTTTCTTCCAAATATAGAAAGAATATTATACTTGACTGCTGCCCTTCTGCTGCAGTCTGCTAATCATTCACAACTCACTTGTTCCACAAAGCTCTTTATCAGGACTGGTAACTTGGTCTGTCTAGGGTGCTACGGTACATAGGCTTGGGTGCGGTACAGTCTGCTGTTCTGTAAGGACCGCTATCGGTCCACAATACATAGGGTTGCCGTGCACTACTGCTGACCGCTGCCCTATACTGCAGCAGTCCTTCATTGGTATAGGGACTGACGTACAGTCTGCTAATCACTAACACACAACCTGCTTGGTCCACAAAAGTTCTTATAAGGACTGGTAACTTGGTATAGGGTGCTACGGTACATAGGCCTGAGTGCGTTACAGTCTGCTGTTCTGTAAGGACCGCTATCGGTCCACAATACATAGGGTTGCCGTGCACTACTGCTGACCGCTGCCCTATACTGCAGCAGTCCTTCAGCGGTATAGGGACTGACGCACAGTCTGCTAAACACTAACACACAACCTGCTTGGTCCACAAAAGTTTTTATAAGGACTGGTAACTTGGTATAGGGTGCTACGGTACATAGGCCTGAGTGCAGTACAGTCTGCTGTTCTGTAAGGACCGCTATCGGTCCACAATACATAGGGTTGCCGTGCACTACTGCTGACCGCTGCCCTATACTGCAGCAGTCCTTCATTGGTATAGGGACTGACGTACAGTCTGCTAATCACTAACACACAACCTGCTTGGTCCACAAAAGTTCTTATAAGGACTGGTAACTTGGTATAGGGTGCTACGGTACATAGGCCTGAGTGCGTTACAGTCTGCTGTTCTGTAAGGACCGCTATCGGTCCACAATACATAGGGTTGCCGTGCACTACTGCTGACCGCTGCCCTATACTGCAGCAGTCCTTCATTGGTATAGGGACTGACGTACAGTCTGCTAATCACTAACACACAACCTGCTTGTTCCACAAAAGTTCTTATAAGGACTGGTAACTTGGTATAGGGTGCTACGGTACATAGGCCTGAGTGCGTTACAGTCTGCTGTTCTGTAAGGACCGCTATCGGTCCACAATACATAGGGTTGCCGTGCACTACTGCTGACCGCTGCCCTATACTGCAGCAGTCCTTCATTGGTATAGGGACTGACGTACAGTCTGCTAATCACTAACACACAACCTGCTTGGTCCACAAAAGTTCTTATAAGGACTGGTAACTTGGTATAGGGTGCTACGGTACATAGGCCTGAGTGCGTTACAGTCTGCTGTTCTGTAAGGACCGCTATCGGTCCACAATACATAGGGTTGCCGTGCACTACTGCTGACCGCTGCCCTATACTGCAGCAGTCCTTCAGCGGTATAGGGACTGACGCACAGTCTGCTAAACACTAACACACAACCTGCTTGGTCCACAAAAGTTTTTATAAGGACTGGTAACTTGGTATAGGGTGCTACGGTACATAGGCCTGAGTGCGTTACAGTCTGCTGTTCTGTAAGGACCGCTATCGGTCCACAATACATAGGGTTGCCGTGCACTACTGCTGACCGCTGCCCTATACTGCAGCAGTCCTTCATTGGTATAGGGACTGACGTACAGTCTGCTAATCACTAACACACAACCTGCTTGTTCCACAAAAGTTCTTATAAGGACTGGTAACTTGGTATAGGGTGCTACGGTACATAGGCCTGAGTGCGTTACAGTCTGCTGTTCTGTAAGGACCGCTATCGGTCCACAATACATAGGGTTGCCGTGCACCACTGCTGACCGCTGCCCTATACTGCAGCAGTCCTTCATTGGTATAGGGACTGACGTACAGTCTGCTAATCACTAACACACAACCTGCTTGTTCCACAAAAGTTCTTATAAGGACTGGTAACTTGGTATAGGGTGCTACGGTACATAGGCCTGAGTGCGTTACAGTCTGCTGTTCTGTAAGGACCGCTATAGGTCCACAATAGATAGGGTTGACGTGCACCACTGCTGACCGCTCACCTATACTGCAGCAGTCCTTCAGCGGTATAGGGACTAAGAGTTTTGTCACAGGGTCATTTAAAAAATGACATGCAGAGGAAGAGGCAGGCCCTTCCGCAGGGGTGGTAGGGGTAGGGCAGGAGCAACAGGCTTGAGCCAAAGTGGGAAGTTGCAGAAGGTGCGTTCAATTACTTTAAAGGATGCACCAGACTTGGTTGAGTGGCTCGCTCAGCCTTACTCTTCTGCACCCTCCTCATCCTCTCGATCTGCACCCTCTTCTTCACTCTCTGCTATGTGCACCCCCAAAGACACTACCACCAACAACACGACCACCACCACCACCACCACATACCTTCCGCTTGAGTCACTGGAATTATTTTCCGATCCATATCAAGAGGACATTTCTGATGCGCAGCCACTCTTGGTATTGGATCAGGAAGAGGAGGTAGCAACAAGCGCTACTCAGCAGTCTGACGCCAGTACCCAGATCAGCCCAAGGAGGAGGTTGGTCCCCGGTGTTGCTGCCTACTCTACTTATAGCGGTGGGGAAGGTGACGTTGATGATGACGTGTCTAGTGATGTCACGTGGGTGCCCACAAGAGAGGAAGAGGAGGGGAGTTCAGAGGGAGATATGGACCAGCAGATAGGGAGGAGAAGCAGCAATGACTTACATTGCACAGCAGGGACAAAGCAGACTGCAAATGTATCAGGAGCGAGTCATCGACCATGTACGGTCACATCTGGCGCTCCCAGGACACCGGCACATGGCTCCGCAGTGTGGGCTTTTTTTAACGTGTCCGCTGCTGACAATAGCGTTGCCATCTGCAATCTTTGCAGTCAACGCGTTAGTCGCGGTAAGCCCAATACTCACCTAGGGACGACCGCCTTAAGAAGGCACATGAGCAGCCATCACCGAGCCCAGTGGGAGCAACGGAACACACAAAGCCACACTGCAGGCTCTCACCGTCCAGCCTCGTCTTCTACTTCTCCTTCTCCTCTCTCCTCACAATTGTCCTCCACTCCACCTTCCATCACGCCAAGCTCACATTTTTCTGCAAAAAGGCAGGCTTCCGTGGGCCTAATGTTTGAGCGTAAAAAAATGATGACGCCGGATAACCCTCTTGCCCAACGGTTGGCGGCTGGCTTGTCAGAACTCATAGCCCGCCAACTACTGCCATATAAACTGGTGGACTCGGAGGCCTTTCGCAAATTTGTGGCCATTGGAACACCACAATGGAAGGTCCCAGGAAGGAAGTATTTCTCAGAGAAGGGCATCCCAGAGCTATATGGCCATGTTCAGCGGCAAGTGAATGTATCTCTGGCACACAGTGTCGGTGCCAAGATACATCTGACCACAGACACGTGGTCTAGCAAACACGGGCAGGGAAGGTATATCAGTTTTACTGCCCACTGGGTGAACCTTCTGACGGCCGTCAAGCATGTAACCCGTGGCACCCGTGTAGATTTGGTTTTACCGCCACGGATTGCATGCAGGCCTGACTCTTCTTCTCCTCCTCCTACTCCATCCTCCTCCCTCTCCTCCTCAGCTGCCTCCTCCTTTTCCGCTGCTAGCGTCTCTTCCACTGCACCGCCCAAGCTCCCCAGAACCTATTCCACATGCCAGGTGAGACGTTGCCATGCCGTGCTGCGTCTGTTGTGCCTGGAAGCAAAGAGCCACACTGGCCCGGCACTCCTTTCAGCTTTGCGTTCACAGGCAGATGAGTGGCTAACACCGCTCAATTTGACAGTTGGTAAAGTGGTGTGTGACAACGGTGCCAATCTGCTTAGCGCATTGAAACAGGGCAAAATCACGCACGTGCCGTGCATGGCACACGTCTTAAACTTGGTCGTGCAGCGATTCCTTGTCAAATACCCTGGGGTCCAGGACATCTTGCGGCAGGCAAGGAAAATCTCGGCCCATTTCAGAAGATCTTACACGGCCATGGCTCGCCTTGCTGACATTCAGCGGCGACACCATCTGCCGGTCAGACGTCTTATTTGCGATTGCCCGACGCGATGGAACTCAACCTTCTATATGCTTGATAGGCTGCTCCAGCAGAAACGTGCAGTTAACGTCTACCTGTATGAACTCTGCGAAAGAAACGGTTCTGGGGAGCTGGGTTTTTTTTCACCGCGCCAGTGGCTGCTCATGCGCGACACATGCAGACTTCTGCGGCCATTTGAGGAGATCACCAAACTGGTCAGTCGCAGCCATGGCGCCATCAGTGACATGGTACCTTATGCCTTCTTTCTGGAGCGTGCATTGCGTCGTGTCATTGATCAGGCTGTGGAGGAGCAGGAGCGGGAAGATGAGGAAGTCGCAATGCTGGATGAATTCCCAGGGGGGGCTACTCTATCTGAGACAAGTCAACAACAGGAGTCTGATGAGGAGTCAGAGGAGGATGGTGCCGGGGCGGATGAGCAGGAGCAAGAAGAGCATGCTTTAAACCTTTCTGGGATCCCTGTTGTGCGAGGATGGGGAGAGGAGAATGAAGAGGACGACATTATCCTGGATGATGAGCAGGAGCCAGGCCACCACACCGCTTCCACTTTAGTGCAAATGGGGGCCTTCATGCTCCAGTGTTTTAATAGGGACCCCCGTATAAAAAGCATGAGGGTCAAGGACCAGTACTGGGTGGCAACGTACTTAGACCCCCGGTACAAACACAAAATGGCGGAAATGTTACCGCCGTCGCAGAGGGCTGTCAGAATGCAGCACTTCCAGGCCTTGCTTCGAGAAATGCTGCATTCTGCTTTTGCGTGCGCTGGCAGAGGAGCAATTCCCACTCCCAGAGAAGGATTTGCGGGTACCAATCCAACAGCGCCTGCAAGAAGAGGCCGGTTTGAAGATGTGTTGGTGACTTCGGATATGAGGTCATTCTTTCAGCCGACCCATCGACAGGTGTCATCCGGATCCAGCATCAGGGAACGCCTAGACCGTCAGGTGTCCGACTACATTGGGTTAACGGCCGATGTGGACGCTCTGAGGAGTGATGAACCCCTAGACTACTGGGTGGGCAGGCTTGACCTCTGGCCAGAGCTTGCCCAATTTGCAATCGAACTGTTGGCTTGCCCCTCATCCAGTGTCCTGTCCGAAAGGACGTTCAGCGCAGCAGGGGGGATTGTGACCGATAAGCGTACTCGCCTAGCTCACCACAGTGTTAACTACCTCACATTTCTAAAAATGAATGAGGCATGGATCTCGGAGGAATTCAACACATGTGATCAGTAGACCATGTATATGTCTATAAACAATTTTTGGAATCAAGCACACAGACCTTCTTAATTCATTTGGCTCACTTCCCTGACCCAAAAAAGCACACCGTACTATATGCCCCTACCCTCCTCTTTGAAGAGGTTGAGCGGTGTCATATTTCTACTGGGGCTGCTTATTATGAGGGGTTCCCACCATCCCTGTGCTGTGCTGACTTCCTCCTGGGTGTTCTTATTATGAGGGGCTC
Organism: Lithobates pipiens; assembly: GCF_037356315.1. Classification (NCBI taxonomy): domain Eukaryota; kingdom Metazoa; phylum Chordata; class Amphibia; order Anura; family Ranidae; genus Lithobates; species Lithobates pipiens. Next base: position 574,187,005 of record NW_027507903.1, read on the forward strand.
CCACCATCCCTGTGCTGTGCTGACTTCCTCCTGGGGGTTCTTATTATGAGGGGATCACACCATCCCTGTGCTGTGCTGACTTCCTCCTGGGGCTGCTTACGGTGCTGCTGTCAGCGCTGTATGTCACGGAGCTGCTGTCAGCGCTGTATGTCACGGAGCTGCTGTCAGCGCTGTATGTCACGGAGCTGCTGTCAGCGCTGTATGTCACGGAGCTGCTGTCAGCGCTGTATGTCACGGAGCTGCTGTCAGCGCTGTATGTCACGGAGCTGCTGTCAGCGCTGTATGTCACGGAGCTGCTGTCAGCGCTGTATGTCACGGAGCTGCTGTCAGCGCTGTATGTCACGGTGCTGCTGTCAGCGCTGTATGTCACGGAGCTGCTGTCAGCGCTGTATGTCACGGAGCTGCTGTCAGTGCTGTATGTCACGGAGCTGCTGTCAGCGCTGTATGTCACGGAGCTGCTGTCAGCGCTGTATGTCACGGAGCTGCTGTCAGCGCTGTATGTCACGGAGCTGCTGTCAGCGCTGTATGTCACGGAGCTGCTGTCAGCGCTGTATGTCACGGAGCTGCTGTCAGCGCTGTATGTCACGGAGCTGCTGTCAGCGCTGTATGTCACGGAGCTGCTGTCAGCGCTGTATGTCACGGAGCTGCTGTCAGCGCTGTATGTCACGGTGCTGCTGTCAGCGCTGTATGTCACGGAGCTGCTGTCAGCGCTGTATGTCACGGAGCTGCTGTCAGTGCTGTATGTCACGGAGCTGCTGTCAGCGCTGTATGTCACGGAGCTGCTGTCAGCGCTGTATGTCACGGAGCTGCTGTCAGCGCTGTATGTCACGGTGCTGCTGTCAGCGCTGTATGTCACGGAGCTGCTGTCAGCGCTGTATGTCACGGAGCTGCTGTCAGCGCTGTATGTCACGGAGCTGCTGTCAGCGCTGTATGTCACGGAGCTGCTGTCAGCGCTGTATGTCACGGAGCTGCTGTCAGCGCTGTATGTCACGGTGCTGATGTCAGTGCTCTGTATTACGGTGCTGCTGTCAGTGCTCTGTATCTCCTGCACCCTCTTGTTTGCCTACCCTGGTCCCTGACCTTCCCTCTCCTCCATTGCCTTCATTAGCTCCATAGTCCTGAATTGTCAGAACAATTTCCCAAATAAAAAAAAAATGCTTGTAGTTATCGATCCCAAATTCACCTCATACATGTATTATGCTATTGTCCAGGTGGTGGGACTACGTGCTACCCCCTAATAATTACCCCGTGGCCGCAAATTCGACCTAAAGGTTTGCGAAATTCGCCTCCCATTGAAGTCAATGGAGCCCGCGGCGAACGGTCGTTTTCGCGAACGTTTGTGTCCGTTCGCGTTTCGCGTTCGCGAAACGTCCCGTCGGAAGTTCGTCCATCACTACACAGGACCACGTGGGATATATTCACCATCACCCCTACCACCACCGATTATACTGCTACTTTATAGTGCACATATATTCAAACACCAGCACTGTATGCGATTGCCTTGATATATGCGATTTTCGATATAATCGCCACCGGTTGTCGCACAAGTTAAATGGACATTTTTTGCCAAATATCATTGTTCAATTTTTTTCTTTTGTTTACATAGCTTTTAAATATTGTGCACACCCCCCCTTTTTTTGGATTATTTCCAGAGGGATTTTCTCCCTTCCTTCAACACTATAGGCCTGTACACACGGTCGGACTTTTTGACAACAAACATGCAAATTAGCTGTTTTGGAGCAACATCCGACTGTGTGTACGCTCCATCGGACAAACTTTTTCTGTTTTCATCGGACTTTTGTTGGCTGTGCGAACGGACAAACTTTCTGGCAACAAAAGTCCGATGGAGCAAAGTCCGACCGTGTGTATGCAAAAGCATCGGACTTTTGTACAAGGTACAAACACGCATGCTCAGAACCAATGCAAAAGATCAGACTACAATACAGAAGTTGACCAAAGGTGGCGCTGGAGTCATTGAACGTCCTCTTTTGAAGTGGCGTCAGTACGTTGTGACGTCACTACGTTCGTGTTTGTTATCAAATCGTGTGTATGCAATACAAACTTGTGGACCACGCCCTTTGTACAAAAGTCCACGGGAAAGTTTGTACAAAGTCCGACCGTGTGTATGAGGCTTAAGATTGTTTATGCGTTTTTTTGATTTTTTTGATTTTCTGCCACTTTTTGCACAATTGTGTTATTGAGCTGTTCACTGCATTGATATTATTTTGTATGGTAGATGACACCTGCACGTATCTATTCTTTATAACCCTCTCCTGGCATTGACACTTTATGCGATTTCTTCAGTCACAACCAACCACTCTTTGCACTACTGATTCATTGAGTTAGTGACTGTTTTATGTATACTGTTTTTTATTTTTTGATGTAGTAGATATTTCCACGGACCCATTTACTGTCTAGCACTGGCACTTTTATGCGACTTTGTCAGCTTTAACAAATCGCATTGGGAATCACTATACATTTTGTCGACTGTTTTATGTATATTATTTAATTCACTTTATGATGTAGTAGATATCTTCACGAACCTTTTTTATATCCAGCACTGTCACTTTATGCGACTCAGTTTATTTCAAAAAATCGCATTGGGAATCACTAGCTCTAACCATTGGAATTTTTCTTTTTTATGTTTATATATCCACTTGATCCTTACTACTACTACGTTATAGCAGTGAGGGCTCCTCACCATTCCCTAACACGCATATTGTTTTTTATACTCCATCTTTTTAGTCTGGACGGTAGTATATTTATCACCCAACTATTTGAGTGCCTATAGAATTTATTAGCCTTTTTAGGCTAAACTTTCCATCATAGTACTGCATACCTACCATGTACCGCCCTGAGTCCATTTTGCAGCACAATTTTCTACATGGGTAAGTCGCTAAAATGTCATCTGTTTGAAGGGGTAAAAAGGAGATCCTAGGAAGTAGAAAAAGGGGGCGGGGGGAAAGGGGGGGAACAGGGAAACATGGCAAGGAAGAAGTACAGTGCTAGACATCCACCAAAGAGTCCAGGCCATAGGCATCAATACAGTTTTTTTTTTCCAGACCAAATTTTATCAAGATTTTTGGTGCAGTTTCTGCTCTTATAGATTATCTTATACAATGGTAACAGAGAGTTGATTGTTTTTCACCAAGAGGATTGAGTAGGAGGTTCAGCAGCTCTCCATCTCAACTGAATCTTCCTTCTCACATAGAATAGGGTAAAGCTAAGACAAAATTTAGTATACCTATCTCCTTCAATATCATCCAAGTAACCCGGTAGCGGAACAAGGGGATCTAGGGGAACGGCTACACCACACAGGTCGCTCAACCACCGAGGCCCAATTTGGGCAGAGCCTAGGGCAGGACCACCCCACATGCCAGAAAGTGCCACCTTCTGCAGTACAGTGCAGTTTGGATCTAATTGGGGGTATATATTGGCCAGACTCTGCAGACTGTAGTATGCCCTGTGAAGGAATTTTAGTTGTATGAACTATTAAAATGAATTTAATAAACAGTGTAAAAATAAAAAACATATATAGTTTTTTTATATTTGATTGTGGTTTAGTGTGTTGGCACCCTTAAAATCCTATTTTCAGTCTGATTTTTGTACAGTATGTACATCACTGTGATGATGTCATTACTACATTTACATAGCAATATATGTAATTTGCAGCTCACAATGTGGATTGTGGTTTGGGACTTTTCTGCCCAGAGTTCAGCTTTAATTGCAAGAAAAATAAATAAATAAATATAAATATATATATATATATATATATATATATATATATATATATATATATATATATATATATATATATATATTTCTTATGGGCATCTATTTTTTTGCATGTAGTTTCCTGGCATTTCTGAGTGGCTGGCAACCCTTTGTCCATAAGTTTGTAAATTCTATTATTCAGATACAACTTCTCCTCCAGTAATGAAAATCCCAGTCATTTCCAGCTCTGTGCCCAGAAGGAGTTGATCCAGGCACAGAGAATTCTGGGTAAAATCTTTGAATCAATGAACGATTTCTGCCTTAGGGAAATGATTCAGAAACAGACAACATAATTTGTGGCTGTTGCTAGGTGCAGTAGCAGATCAAAGAACAAAACAGCATGCTAAGTAAATTATTAAATAGCTGCAAAATAACATTAAGCTGGAGCTAAACTTGTCTTGTTTGATTTTTATTTATTTTTTTACTTTGAGTTTATCTTTTAATTCTTCTCAATTTAGGGGAAATAGAGCCACGATTAAATTATGGAGGAGGTGGTAGTGACCAAGTCTGGGTAAAATGACAATGTGAACCTGTTGCCATTGCAGGTTACAGCAACAGATTTATTATAATAGTGGCCACAGCAACAGCTTATGCTTACCTCCTCTTTTCCCCTCTGCCCCTTTGGCTGCAGGGAATAAAAGAAGTAGATATGTGCGGTTCGTTTCATTCCAAATTGAAATTCGGACAAATCTTCCGTTCAGAAATTCGAATGTATCCAAATTTCTAAATTACAACAGTAGCGAAGTTGAAAAAAATCTGAAATAACCAATCAAAATTTAGGACGAAATTTGAATTTGAATAGTTTTCTTGTTGAATTTGAATACTTTAAATCGAATTCTAATTTCTGAAGAAAATAAAATAGAATACAAAATAAAGGAATAGAATAGAAAAGAATATAATAGAAAAGAAAAGAATATAATAGAAAATAAAAGAATAGAATATAATAGAGTAAAACAGAGCATAATAGAAAATAAAAGAATAGAAAAAAAATAGAATAGAAAAAAAAAGGGATAGAACAGAAAAAATCAAATAGAATACAAAATAAAGAAATAAAATAGAATTAAAAAATAGAATAGAAAGAATATAACCATCTTCTGAAACTCTGTTTTCAAATAGAATAAAATGTGAATTCGAATAGAATAAGCAATAAAAAAGAATACAATATAATAGATTAGAAAGAATATAATAATGTATAAACCTTTTCCAAAATTCAAATTTTGAATAGAATAATGCTGTTTTAATGAAAGGTCTGCTTTGTTAGCAAACATATCAGAACTGTCATTTCTTTCCTACTGCTTAAAACTCACTAAATGACTATATTGAGTGACTGTATTACTTGCCAAGTGTTTGCTAAAGGCATGTTAAACCCCTGGGCTTCTGGTTGTGTGTGATCACAGCAGGAGTGAGCCACTGTGTCCTACCTGGAAGAGCCGGATCAGATATATATATATATTGTAAGGGATCCAGCGTACAGCTGCCGCCCTGTAGCATTCACACTGCTATAGGGCTGTCAGCAAGTGGTTAAAACAGCATAGGCTTCAAACGTGTGCTTTGTCCATGGAGGGCAAATAAACAAGCTACCTTTGGGCCAGAATCACATCTTTGCAATGTAGAAATTTGTGGTGCCACATCTTGTACACCTCAGTCATTGAGGTACCATTTGGCTCCCAGACACACTAAGGCAATGCACCTGCATTGCGGCAAGTAGCAACTCTAAGTAATGCACTACTGTGCTTTGTGTAACTCACACAAAAGGCCATGTTCGGTCACAATGGGTTGTGTTGGCAACCCATACAAAATGAACGGGCAGCACACAATAAAAACACAACATAATTCCATTAACATGCAGGCACAGGTGTGATCTCAGGCCCTAATGGCACTAGCTGCTATCACTCACTTTCTCTTCACTTCTCTGCAGCCACACCTGGCCATCAGAAGTGTAGACAGAATTCCTTGTGTAGGTTACAAATTGCAGCTTGAAGCTTTCACATAACTGAGAACTCACTCCCTACCCCAGTTTTTAGCATTGGGTACTCTAATGGTTAATTACAAACCGCAGTACTCTTAGGTGAAATGAAGTAAGTCAGCAGCTGAAAGATGCAGCAGGGAAGCAAAGGGAAGTTTCTAATATGTTGATGGTGAGGTTGCCATTATGTTGACCCTGAAGCTTTTCCCCTAGGGTCACTTCAGGTGTTTTTCCACTTAGTAAAGTGCACCTGTATCCTCAACAGAAGCTTGTGTGGATGGTAAGGAGTAGGTCTGTAAAGTACCCTGATGGAAGTGTATCGCCCAGTAGGCCTGAGAATCCTCCATCCATAGAAGATAGGATCAATGGTCTGACACAGGGAAGTTTAGAATTGCCTGCTTAGTCAGCTTGCCATGGGTAGATTAAAATGGACCTTTCTGAATATATGATCAACATTGTTCCATTAATACAGTTGTCCTTTTTAAATCATAATGATAACAGAAATCACCCAAATGGCCCTGATCAAAAGTTTACATCCCCTGGATTGTTTGGCCTTGGTACAAACACACAAGGTGACACACAGGTTAAAATGGCAATTAAAGGTTAATTCCCCCCACCTGTGCCTTTTTAAATTGCGATTAGTGGCTGTGTACAAATAGTCAATGAGCTTGATAGCTCTTACCTGGGCGCACTGAGTAGGCTAGATACTGAGCCATGGGGAGCAGAAAAGAACTGTTAAAAGACCTGCATAACAAGGTAATGAATCTTTATAAAGCTGAAAAAGTCTTGAATATGCCAGTTAGTACTGTTCAATCACTTATTAAGAAGTGGAAAAATCGGGGATCTCTTCATACCAAGCCAAGGTCAGGTAGACCAAGAAAGATTGCAGCCACAACTGCCAATAGAATTGCTCAGGATACAAAGAAGAACCCACAGGTAACCTCAGGAGAATTACAGGCTGCGCTGGAAAAACAGCGGTGTGGTTGTTTCAACAACCACAATATATGATGATATTTGATCAAAAATGAGTTGCATGGTTGAGTTGCCAGAAAGAACCCTTTACTGCACCAATACCACAAAAAAAACGTGGTTACAATATGCCTGAAAAAACCTTGATGTGCCTCATAACTTCTCCCACACTGTAATTTGGAGTGATGAGACCAAAATAGAGCTTTATGGTCACAACCATAAGCACTATGTTTGGAACGGGGTCAACAAGGTCTATAGTGACAAGAATACAATCCCCACTGTGAAATGTGGTGGTGTATCATTAATGTTTTGGGAGTGTGTGAGCTCTAAAGCCATGGGGAATCTTGTGAAAATTCAAGATTAATGCAGCATGTTATCAGAAAATACTGGCAGACAATTTGCATTCTTCTGCAGGAAAGTTGCACATGGGAAGCTCTTGGACTTTCCAGCATGACAATGATCCAAAGCACAAAACCAATTTGATCCTCCAAATGGTGAAGGTTCTGGACAGTCTCTTGAGCTTAGCATCATCAAGCTGCTCTGGGGAGATCTCAAACATTCAGTTCAAGCAAGACAACCAAAGACTTGACCTGGAGGCATTTTGCCAAGACGAATGGGCAGCTATACCACCTGTAAGAATTTTGGGCCTATTATAAAAGACTGCCCGCTATCATTGATGCTAAAAGGGGCAATACACAGTAACAAAGAATAAGGGTATGCAGACTTTTGAACAGGGCTCATTTAATTTGTTTACTTAATGCCGTGTTTTGTTTTATAATGTTGGCATTCTGTTATGATCTACAGTTGAATATGAATCCCATAGGAAATAAAAGAAATGTGTTTCGCCTGCTCACTCATGTTTTCTTTAAAAAGGTAAAATTATTACTAAATCTCCAAGGGTATGCAAACATTTGATCACAACAGAAGTGTAAAATACTTTCAACTTTTATTAAATATGACTTATGTTCTGTATAGACAGCCCAGGCCTAACACACATCACAATGCTAATCTCAACTCGGCATGAGAAACTTAAATTTTCTGGTTCGCTGGTCAGGTGATGGTCATGTAAGAAATATGTCTCTTCTTCCGCAGTGACCACACAATTCTGTGTGTGATATCTCATGAGACTTCAGGGGCAAAAAGGATGATGTAGGCTGAGGCCACACAAAATATAGCATCTCCGTAACAGACTCTTGCAGAGATTATGCAGAACATTTGCCGATAAGGCTGTGGCACTAATAACACTTTAATTGCATTATAGCTGTACAGTATATTATACTAGTATTTTAAGTGATGCATACAGTACCTAATTAGAGCAAAGGGTGTTTTTGATTATTTTTTTTGTTTGTTTTGTTTTTTACATTTGGCTTGAGTTCTGCTGGTATGACTTGTTCCCATGTAGTTTATATTGATGATATTTTCACACACTGGTTGGCATATCACAATTATTGTGTTGGCATGATTCATTCCCACAAGCAGATACTGGCACAGACCACACACATTGCCCAAGGAATCTCCTCAATTGTGTTGCATACATCTCTCATATGATCACACTGTGCAAAGCCTGGAAGCCATTGTGAAAATAGGTCAGATGAGTGCCTGTCCTTTTTACACAAATTTTACAATCTTAGCAGCTGATAACATTACTATATTAGTGCAGCAATCTAATTCTAGCTACATACAGTACATCACAACGATTTAAAGTGTATGCATAGCCAAAAAATTATATGCAGTGGGTAGGATTAGAATCAAACACTGCCAGATTTTTTATTGCTGAATAAATTCGCCCTATTTGTCGCTTTGCCCTTGGTGACTATTATCAACAACAGAGAAAGTGATGGGAAATCCAAATTGTTAGTCACCAAAACGAGGTGATGGTAAATCTTTCAGTGAGGACAACAGTTCTGGTGACAACAAAGATAAGAAACCCCTCCAAAAAAAGTTTTTTCTATAATTACCCTTAAAGTGGTTGTAAACCCTTACAAACCACTTTGACCTACAGGTAAGCCTAGATTAAGGCTTACCTGTAGGTCCAAGAAATATCTCCTAAACCTACACGGTTTAGGAGATATTTGCCAAAACACAGACATTGCTGTCTACGAGGCACAGGCATTGAGCGCGCCACTGTCAACGGGGATATGCCGCCAGTGGCGGCTCCCATGCGCATGAGCGACGTCATCGCGGCTTTGTCGGATGACAGCGGCGGAGCAGCGAGACCCACCGAGAAGATGGATGCTCCGTACTACAGGGGACAGCGATGACTTCGCTGGCTCTTGTGTCAGGTAAGTGACACATAATGGACTACTATGCGATGCTTAGTAGTCCATTATGCTTTACCTTTGCAGGGAATCAAAGAGGAAGTAAACTCATCAGGGTTTACTTCCTCTTTAACGACAGTCTGATTTTTCTGTGGTATTCTTGAAGAATGTTTAATAATGTGGGATTATTTTTTTCATACTGATTTTCCTATTTGATCCATGGTTAAGGTGACTGTAGACATATTAGTTCACTTATTGCAAAAACAACTGAGCATTGTCTGTGATACTTTTTTATTTCCACTAACATCCATATGTTCAGGACAAGCTTTTGTGGCATAACTCCTTTTTAAAACCTTCATATATTAGTATTGCTTTGACCATGGAGAAGGGGGTACACCCTGAAAGCTTGTCCTGAAAATTTGGATGTTAGTGCAAATAAACAAATTATTATCACAGACAGTACTCAATTCTATTTGACCCAGTAATTGTATATTTCTTTGAGATCTTTACATGATGATCAGGGGGTTTGTATAATCAACATTTTTGGGAGGTTTTAAGATTTAAAATTGATTGTTTCATGCTATTAAGTATAAGACGAATTGAAACATACACTATATTGTCAGCGCCAGCCTTTACACGTACATGAATTTAATGGCATTCCAGTCTTAGCCCGTAGGGTTCAATATTGAGTTGGCCCACCATTTGCAGCTATAACATCTTCAACTCTTCTGGGAAGGCTGTCCACAAGGTTTAGGAGTGTGTCTATGGGAATGTTTGACCATTGTTCTAGAAACGTACCCATCTTGGAATTAGCCCTCCAACGCTGCAAAGTCACCACTGAGAGGGCTGACATGCTCCCCCTGGTGTTCTTACTGATAGTAACAGAGCAGTCTGTGTACAGGTCCCTCCATAAGCCTGAAGGGTCTGCAGCAGTGGCGGCCTGTTCATTAGGGAAGATGGGGTGCCACCCTCCTAATCCATGCTCTCGGCCCCTAATCTACATGCAGGGCACCAGGCGCATGGATTCCAATGGGCTTTTTCTTTCATATTTTATGTGGTTGGCTGGCTGGCTGGCCCCAAGAAAATTGAGCACCAACCGCCACTGGTCTGCAGATCCTTCAAATGATGAAATTATCATCGCATCCATTAAAAAATGGCTGGACTGGACCACTGCTATCTCATGTCTGGGGGTAATATCTCAGGGTCTCTAAATTGTCAATTTCTGAGTTCATGGAAAAAATGATTTAAATGCTGAAGATTGCTCTGTCATGTGAAATTCTTTTTTTCAGCTTCCTTCCTCCACTGGTCATTGGAAAGTATGTGCATTCTAAGAATAGAACCGAGTTGACAAGAGATAAAGATCCATCCTCTCATCTGACCACATTGATTCTGATTGGCCTGCATTTTCACAAAATATCTTATACTGATATAGTTTAAGGTATTTCCTTACCACATCTCTTTCTTTTCCTAGAATATTCTACTCTTATCTCTATTTGTTGCGTATAGAAACCTTAGAAAGACACACAAACAGTTGTTCCATAATGGGTCAAAAAGGCCTTGCAGTATATTGCAATGTGCAACGGTACATCATTCCAAATCCGCTCTGCCATGTGTCCATCTGATCTAGAGGAATGGTCTACTTCACTAACTGTGCACCTTTTAGATTTTTCTATTTTTACTGTGAAAAAGGCTTATGTGCTGTGAAATGTACTCATGAGCTGTCTCTTTTGGAGTAAACTGACCATTACCCCTCAGCTTTAGCCATGCAAACCAACTTTGGCTGCCTTTGCTTAGGTGCTACTTCGACATTACCTGCAGTACATGCTCCTCTTTTTCCTCCCATGAAGAAATGGCACAGTTAAAAATGTCCCCTGCTACTTGGGCACAATAAGCTAATCCTGTATTTTGCTTGTATTTCATAAAGTAACATGTTTATTTTACTGTATGGACCCTAAGCCCTTGTACACACGGTCTGAGAATCCGTCGGAATGTGTCCTATCAGACCGTGTTGTCGGATAATCCGACTATGTGTGGTATGCATCGGACTGATTCCGTCGGAATATCCGTCGGACCCAATTTTCCAACTTGTTGGAAATATTTTCCGACCAACTGGTTCAATCGGACATACTCCGATCATGTGTAGAGAATTTGGATCGGACCAAGTGCCACGCATGCTCAGATCAAATTCCTACATCAAAGCTATTGGCTACTAGCCTGAACGTAGTCCCATCGTAACTAAATTACGTCATCACGTTCTGAATGATCGGATTTTTCGACAACTTAGTCCGACCGTGTGTATGCAAAAGTTTCGGACAAGATCCGACGGACAAAATCCGACGGATTTGGTTGGCAGAATGTCCGACCGTGTGTACAGGGGCTAAAAGTGTATCTAAACCCAATACCCAAAATGTTATATATTGTAGTTTACTAGTCCTTGGTGTGGTGGCTGAATTTGCTTTTTTTTATTTCTTTATTTTAGTTGTCATACATACAGAGAAATAAAAAATTTCATTAATCCATCAATCATATAAGCTCCAACGAATCCATTCAAAATTCAATTAACAGCATTACTCCTATCTTAAATACATTCACAGAAAAAACAATAACTAGTTATTTGAGATAGACCCCCATTCTAACTTCTGTTAGACCTGCTTCTCTTGTATGCCCGACAACATACTTTACTAAGAAGAAAAACCTCTACATATCTGAAGAGGAAAAAGGAGAAAGTAAGAAGCCCCATGAGGGAAAGAATTCCTAAAAAAAAAAAAAAAAAAAAAAAAAAGAGAGAAAAAATAATAAAAAGAAAGAACAATAAGAAAATAAAAAAAGCTTTGAATTCTGGGCCTTTTATGGGCCCAAATGAATTCAGTTATCATGGCATACTAGCTCATTATGAGTTACTTACCTGAGATCGAAGCCCCTGAAGTGACCCTCGTTCACCTCCTCCGTCTCTGACATGTTGACTCAGCGAGTCTTCGGGGTAGCGCTGTGACTGGCCGGAGCAGCAATGACATCACTCCCATGCATGCACGCTGGTGGCGCCACTAACGGCATGATCGCTGTTAGAAACGGCATGCTCAGTGCGTCTGCGCCCGATGTCTACGACGCATGCTCCGTAGACATCGGTGCTGCTATTTCTGCAAATATCTCCTAAACCTGTTTGGGAGATATTTCTTGCACCTACAGGTAAGCCTTAATCTAGGTTTACCTGTAGGTTAAAGTGGTTGTAATAGGTTTACATAAAAATAAAATGCTCCACTTTATTTGCTATTTTCTGAAAACTGCCAAAACTGTTACTTTTTTGTATCACTTGTCCCTCCCTTTTTGACTATGAGCTCTAACGAGCAGGGCTCTCTGATTTCTCCTGCATTGAATTGTATTGTATTTGTACTGTCTGCCCTCATGTTATGAAGTGCTGCACAATCTGTTGGTGCTATATAAATCCTGTATAATAATAATAAACTGAAATGTTACCTGAACATTTCACATTCCTGATATAGGAGAAAATTAAGGAGGTGCCAACTAAGTGTACTATCCCAAATGCAGAGATTTAGTAAAAGGATTAAAAACACTCACCTGAGTCGAAGGAATACATGCTCATCTGACAATAGATAAAAAAGGATCCATCCATCATCCATCCTGCAGAATCACTGGAATTGGGTTCCGCTACTGGAGTTTGTAAGGACCCGGGTCCGGCGCCTGCACGAGTTCTGGGAAGCACATCGGGTAGTGACGTCACCTTCACCTAGTACGTGATCCGACGCTTCTGGGCCTTAACGTGCATGCGCACAACTGGTGTCCCTCTCCTGCTGTGATTATACACAGCGGGAGTTAATCTGCGGGTACAATGGACTTGATGTCCGCCAGCACCCTCTGATCATTAGGCAGAGAGCCAGAGTGGTGATCTGCCTATGTAAACAAGGCAGATCACCGTTCAGTCAGTAGGGAAGGCATGGATCCTATGTTCCTGCAAAGCCAAAATTGGCCAAATCCAAAATTGATGAAGAAATCTGATTTTTTTTATTTAATTTTTTTTGCGATAGGTTTCATATCAGTGAAACAAAGATACACCCACTCTTTCCCCATCTACTGTGTATCACCACTGCGCTGAGCAAAAACTTTAAACTAAGCCACCACTTTATAAAAACAAAATGTGTACAATAATCCTTCTTATCTAAACGATAGAATAAGCAGCGCTGAATATAATATAAATCCACATCATTGAATTTAAAAAATATTAAATACTATGGATCCACTCCAGTGAACATGAATTACTAAATGTTACTACACTGTGCAAACCCTGCCCTGTACATACAAAAAAAAAAAAAAATAATAATATAAAAAAATAAAAAAATAATAAAAATAACTTTAAAAAAAATTATCAAAATCAATTACACAAATTATTATATAGTGCATGTCACCAGATGAATAGTGACGGCAAATACATACAGTCTATTGAAACAAATCACCCTGTGACTAAATATTGTTCAACACTGAAAATAAATAAACAGAGAACGAGAATCAAGTGAATTGTTTCAAGTTCTATCAGACAATGTCCACTTCCTAAAAAAAATTTTACAATCACCACTGTGAAACTTCCTGAGAACATAATGTAATGTAACCCAGTGAAATCATAGTCCATATGTTGAATCTTCGGATCATAATCCAAATAATGAAAAAAAACGTAAACCAGTGTCTCTTGAATAAAAAGCAAATAACATCTACACTCCTCCACCACACCGCTCTAGATGTGACTCCTCTCCCCTTATGTGGTTGCACTCACCCGCTGTATATGCCTCACACTTTCGTGTTTGGCTGGATACGCTTTTCCCCTTTACAGGGTTTAAATAGGATATCCAAATTTCCAATTCGGAATACAGGGCTGGTACCACTGCTGTTCTCACAGGGTGATTTGTTTCAATAGACTGTATGTATTTGCCGTCACTATTCATCTGGTGACATGCACTATATAATAATTGGTGTTTAACTGATTTTGATACAAGTTATTTTTATTATTATTATTTTTATTTATTTTTTTATATTATTATTTTTTTTTTTTGTATGTACAGGGAAGGGTTTGCACAGTGTAGTAACATTTAGTAATTCATGTTCACTGGAGTGGATCCATAGTATTTAATATTTTTTAAATTCACTGATGTGGATTTATATTTTATTCAGCGCTGCTTATTCTATCGTTTAGATAAGAAGGATTATTGTACACAGGTTTCATACCAGAAAGTAAAAAATATTATATATATATATATATATTTTTTTTACAATTGTCTCCCTTTTTTTGTTTATAGCACAAAAAATAAAAACCGCAAATGCCGCGTACACACGATCAGACTATCCGGCGGACTTAGTCTGGCGGACAAACCGCCGTAAAGTCCATCGGACTATCCGAACGAGCGGACCTGCCCACACACGAGACTTTTCCGGCAGACTAGGTCTAGGCAGCGAGATTGACACATCGCTGGCTCCGTCACCTGGTATGGACTTAAAGGGGAAGCCCTACGCCGAAAAAACGGCGTGGGGGTCACCCCCTAGGTCCATATCAGACCCTTATCCGAGCACACAACCCAGCCGGTCAGGAAAGGGGGTGGGGACGAGTGAGCACCCCACCTCCTGAGCCGTACCAGGCCGCGTGCCCTCAACATGGGGGGGTGCTTTGGGGAAGGGGGGCCTTGCGGCCCCCCACCCCAAAGCACCTTGTCCCCATGTTGATGAGGACAAGGGCCTCTTCCCGACAACCCTGACCGTTGGTTGTCAAAGGTCTGCGGGCGGGGGGCTTATCGGAATCCAGGAGCCCCCTTTAATAATAATACCGGCCCCCCACCCTATGTGAATGAGTATGAGGTACAATGTACCCCGACCCATTCACCTGTGAAAAAAATTTAAATAAAACACAACACACAAGGGTTAAAAATAGTTTATTGCACAGCTCCGGGGGTCTTCTTCCATCTTGGGGGGTCTTCTCGCCGGACTCCTCCGCTATCTTCTGCTAGCTCTTTTACTAGCGGAGGAGCCTGGCTTTTTTCTTCGCCGCCGCCCGGGGTCTTCTTCCGACTTCGGGGGTATTGTCCCCCTCTTCGGTTCTTCTTGCCGGGCCTTGGCTCCTTCTTCCAGCTCTTTTACTGGCGGTGGCCCGGTCTTCTGTCGCCGCTGTCTTTGCTGTCTTCTGTTCTCTTCTTCTCTTCTTGAGATGTTGCCTCGTCGCTGTCTCTGGTCGCAATGACAGGGGTGTGGCGACTTATATAGGGACATCACCGTGTGATGTCCCCGCCCATTATGATGTCACAGTCCCAGAGGATGCTGGGACTGTGACATCATAATGGGCAGGGGGCATCACCCGGCGATGTCCCTATATAAGACGCCGCGTCCCTGTCATTGCGGCCAGAGACAGCGACGAGGCAACATCTCAAGAAGAGAAGAACAGAAGACGGCGAAGACAGCGGCGACAGAAGAATGGACCATCACCAGTAAAAGAGCTGGAAGAAGGAGCGGAGGCCCGGCAAGAGGAACCGAAGAGGGGGACAAAACCCCCGCCATTTATTTCGGCGTAGGGCTTCCACTTTAAGTCCATACCAGGTGACGGGGCCAGTGACGTGTCAATCTCGCCGCCAAAGGCGGGGACATTGACTTCCTTCGCTTCACTTTCCTCCGTGTGTGTGGGCAAGTCCATTAATTTCAAAAGTACGGCGGACTAGCACACACACGGCCATGTTACTTTACTGCGAGTCCGGCGGACAAATTTTGATGCAAAACTACTTTCTAAGTCCGCCGGACTTTTGGGTAAAAAAAGTCAGCCGAAGCCCACACACGGGGATTGTTCGGTGGACTCGAGTCCGTCTGACTTTTCCGCCGGATTGTTTGATCGTGTGTACGTGGCAAAAGGTGATCAAATACCACTAAAAGAAAGCTCAATTTGTGGAAAAAAAAGGACATACATTTTATTTGGGTACAGTGTTAAATGACAACTGTCAGTTAAAGTAAGGCTGTGCCGTATCACAAAACATTGCCTGGTCATGAAGAGGGGTAAATCTTGCAGAGGTCAAGTGGTTAAAGAGGGTGAAGGTCCATTTTCACGTCTCCTTTTGTTTGGTGATTTGGTATCACTGCTCATCTCCATGTCATCCTGACTTTATCCTGAATCACCATGTTTGAGGCTAATCTAATCATGAGAAAAACAAATTCTTGTTCGTTTTGAATACCCAGTCATGCGCAGATACTTTTCACATTATCAGAAAATGAAGGTCAATATATATACACCATTTATGAAAATTGTCAACTTTTTTTTAGTAAATTGGCCAGGTGCAGGCTGTCCATTAAGTGCCCATGGGCGCCGCCCCCTATACATGCATCTGGCCCCTCTGCAGGACAGCGGATACATGAATTCCAATGGGGTGGGGGGTGGTTTGAAGCACCTAATTAGAGCCAGAGGCTCTAATAGGCTTCAAGATAGGGTGGGCTCAAGGGGCAGAGAATGTGAACCAAGCCCACTCAGGTGTGTTACAATAGCGAATGAATATTCGCTAATTGTAACACTGAACCTCCTCCTGGCCAATCAGGAAGTGCTTCTTGAGAACCGTCACCTGATTGGCTGAAATGACAGGTGATACTATTGGATGCCTAGGAGGAGGGGAGGAGATGCACGGCGGAAGCTGCCGTGATGGAGATGAGGACGCAGAAGCCGCTGCCAGCTGCCCGATGCCCGCCCCCTGCCACACACCAGCTAGATGGGGTAAGTACTGGACCAACCAGCAGACAGCGGGCGAGCGGACGGGGGTGAGAGAGGTGCCACCGGCCAGCCACCAGCCCGGCAGGGGGGGTTGGTTGTTTCACGCCCACCCAAAAAAAAAAACACCAGCCGCCACTGAAATTGGCTTCTGTTTTTTAGCATATTGATTTAGTATTTCTGTTGCACATCTCTGTTACGATCTTGGCGTGCATCCTGACTGCATTCTGAGCTGTGGATTCTTGCATTTTTAATCTGCAAAGTTTCAGGTATGACTATAACGCTACCAGCACTCATGACAATTCTTGTCCTGATACTACCTGTTACCACTTCCAGGTATGATGGACAGGAGGTGTAAGAGAAGCTCCCTTGTCAGCTTGTTCTCCATCAAGCATGTGATATTTACCACCTAAATCTAGGTTACTTTTACACTAGTTCATTTCCACAATCCATGACTTAAAGCGGAGTTCCACCCTAAAGTGGAACTTCCGCTGATCGGAACCCTCCCCCCCTCTGGTGTCACAATTGGCACCTTTCAGGGGGAGGGGAGTGGAGATACCTGTCAAAGACAGATATTTACACCCACTTCCAGGCATAGACTCCCGTTGGAGTCTATGTCATTTCCTGTCCTGCCGCGCTGTCTGCTGGGACACACACGGGTCCCAGAGACAGCGCGGACAATTCCTATTGCGCTGCGCGACTCGCGCATGCGCAGTAGGGAACCGGGAAGTGAAGCCGATTCGCTTCACTTCCTGATTCCCTCACCTAGAATGGTGGCGGCAGCAGCCGAGAGCCGAGCGATCGATCGGCCTCGGCTGCCGGCATCGCTGGAACCCGGGACAGGTGAGTGTCCATTTATTAAAAGTCAGCAGCTGTAGTATTTATAGCTGCTGGCTTTTAATATTTTTTTTGTAGGTGGAATCCCTCTTTAACTTCACAGTTCACACAAATATGTTTTAAATTCAAACTGTAGCACTGATGTAAGTGATTTTTTTTTTCCACAGTAGAGTGACAATCCCTCCACCTCCGGTCTAACTAATCACTCTCTCCTTATGGCATGGACCCCTGTGCAAACAGGTGGTCATGCAAGCGGGTATCAAAAGGGTTAACACGGACCATAAACTTCTCTCACGTCTCCTTATGCCGCGTACACACGAGCAGACTTTTCAACATCCAAAGTCCGACGGAATGATTCCGTCAGACTATTCGATCGTGTGTGGGCTGCAACGGACTTTTGATTCGCAAAAGCCTGATGGACTTTAGAAAATGAAACATGCTTCAAATTTTTCAGATGGAACTCCGCCGGACCCGGTCCCTCCGAAAAATTCGCTCGTGTGTATGCTATTCCGACGGACTAAAACTGACGCTAGGGCAGCTATTGGCTACTGGCTATGAACTTCCTTATTCGAGTCCAGTCGTACGTCATCACGTTCGAATCCGTCCGAAGTCCGCTCAGTCGAAAAGTCCGTCAGAACTCTGTCGGAACTCCGGCAGAACTCCGGCAGAAGTCCTTCGGAAGTCTGTCGGACATAAGTCCTCTCGTGTGTATGGGGCTTTAGATCTCAGCAAAGACGCCAGGTCATGGGTAGAAAGAAAAGATCTAAGTGCTCCCCGCTTAAGTATAAGATTACATTTTTGTGTTCAAACACAAACTACTCACATAAAGATGATAAAAACACAGCATGTAAAGCCGACAATCGTGTTAGTTCTGTAGGGCAGTAGTGGTTGGCGTAGTGAGTAGCTCCTCCCCCGTACGCGTTACGTTCAATCAGAACTTCGATGTCACCAGACTCCTCCCCCCTTCCCTTTGTTATCAGACGGAGGCACTTGGGGAAGGGGGAGGAGTCCAGTGACGTTGATGTCCGTGACGTCACCGGATCTCTGAGGGAACTCCCTGAAGACTCGGGAGCCGGTGAAGAGGTGAGTACTGATCAAAAGAATTAATTGATTAATTGAGGAATTAATCTTTAATTTCCACAGCCCTAGTGCAAATATATGAAAAAAACACTTGAATTAAAAACTGCAGGAGCTCTGGTATGCATAGAATCCAAACGTGAGATATCAATATTGCAAATAACAAAAAAGAGTTTCTTAAAGTGGATGTAACCCCAAATTATTATTATTTTTTTTTTTATGTCCTAATGTAGAGAATAAAATTTCCTATCATTTGAGCCCAGTCTTGCCACACAGTTATTCCATCTCTGAGCAATCCTCTTTCATTGTTCAGTGAGATAAATCTTGACAGACAAAAACTTTGTCAAATCCTCCCCTTTGCTGTGAGTGACAGGTGATTTACATATCATGCACTAGCCTGAGACAGGCGCATCCTGTGTAAAAAGATCACAATTCACATCCCCCTCCCCTCCCCTCCCCTCCCCTCCCCTCCCCTCCCCTCCTCTCCCCTCCAGCTCTCCCAGGATTGGCTGCCTTTACTGTGTTTGGACGGGATGTTTCTCATCATGGGATGTGATCACAGATCAGGGTAAGAGGAAATGTATGCTGCAGTGAACAGCCAGCAGAATATACACAGACAAATGATTTAGGGGAGCTGTATGTAGTCAGAGCTGGGCAGAGTAGAACATCCAGTGATCTGATGATTGTTATAGTGCAGTGTGTGTGTCTGAGGTCACCTGATCACAGTTGCAACATTCTTTTCCATCACCAGGATTTGTTATGTGGGGGAGGGGTGGATTTCTCACTTTTTATAATTACAACCAGTGAGGCTGAATGAGCTTAGGACCAGTTCACTATTGTACTATTTTAACAATGATGGAAGGGTGGGGTTTTATTTTTTAAATATATTTATTCACAGTGCTTTTGGGAAAGGGGGTGGTTGTGGACAGTGTCAGTAGGTCAGTGGACGGTGTCAGTGGGTCAGTGGACGGTGTCAGTGGGTCAGTGGTCGGTGTCAGTGGGGCAGTGGATGGTGTTAGTGGATCAGTGGTCGATGTCAGTGGGGCAGTGGGCGGTGTCAGTGGGTCAGCGGATGGTGTCACTGGGTCAGTGGTCGGTGTCAGTGGGACAGTGGATGGTGTCAGTGGGGCAGTGGATGGAGTCAGTGGGGCAGTGGATGGAGTCAGTGGGTCAGTGGTCGATGACAGTGGGTGCTGTCAGTGGGTCAGTGGGTGGTGTCAGTGGGTCAGTGTCAGTGGGGCAGTGGACGGTGTCAGTGGGGCAGTGGACGGTGTCAGTGAGGCAGTGGAAGGTGTCAGTGAGGCAGTGGACAGTGTCAGTGAGGCAGTGGACGGTGTCAGTGAGGCAGTGAACGGTGTCAGTGAGGCAGTGGATGGTTTCAGTGGGGCAGTGGACGGTGTCAGTGGTGTCACCGTTTCTTTAAAACTGCACATGCTCATGGAGTGGCGACAAAATTTGGTACTTAAAAATCTCCATAGGCGATGCTTTAAAAATGTTTACAGGTTACCTGTTTAGAGTTACAGTCGTAGCGATGTGTGGTTTTGTACACCATTTACATATGTGTGCGCGACTTAGGCACTTTAATTTTATTTTATTTTCTACACTGTCCATTTATTTATTTATTTTTATCACTTTTTTTCCTATTACAAGGATGACAGGTCCTCTTTATTCAGAGATCTGCAGTCAAAAAGACCCCAGATCTATCATTTACCTTTAAAAGTAAAGGGAAAAAAAAGTTTTTTTGCATTTTGACTTAAAAAAAAAAAAATACTTGTTTTGGCCTGAGAGCCGGTCCTCCAAGGGCATAGAGACGAGTGGGGGCCATCTTACCCTCCAGTAAGCCTGGAACCCAAACTACCAGGAAGAAGGGGGGGGGCCTCCTCTCTCGCCGCCTCTAAAAGTGATCTAGCTGCAAATGTGCCCACATGGCTACTTTTATCCGATGCAGAATCACCCATAGTAAAAAATGATACTGGGTATAGGGCAGTTAGCTGCTGCCTTTACACTGGTATTTAGCATCAAAATAATGGCCTATTTTTACTATGGGCTGGTCGGCACGTTATAGTTACCTGCTCTGTGCAATAATATTGCACAGAGTAATCCCTTACCTCCTATTTTGGCAGTCCCCTATCTGCTCTTCCCTGCTCCAGCTGCCTCCTTGGCAAGCTGAATGCTAAGGAGGAACCCTTATTCATACGCTCCTGTGTCGAGCTGTGTGTGCCCATAGACACACACAGCGCCAGTAAACCACGCCCCCATTCCCTCTTGACAGGAGTTTGACTGACAGCAGCAGGAGCCTACAGCTCCGTCTGAGCTCGATGTCTCATGTGAGGCCAGGAAGTGAGGGGAGCGGTGCTGGAGCTGAGACAGAAGTGAAGTGGTGAGAAGAGTCATGTAAGCGTTTAGGGATTATGGTGGGTAGGACAGGTAGTGGGGAGTTTTTATAATAGTACAGTAAAAAAAAAAACGTTTGACTTTAGGATCACTTTAAAAAGTTGTCAAGAAATCTAAACTTTCCCTACTGTAAAAAAAAAATTAAAAGCAGATAGATATATTTTAAAACAATAGCCAACTGTTTAACTAAACTGTCGTTACTCTTGTGAGTCAGGCATACAGAGGTGGGGGATTTTTATATTTAGAAATTATTATTTTTTTATTTTTTATTTTTTTTTATCATCGTCACCAATGGTCTGTCACCACATGTTGTCTTTTTCTAATGACTGTTTGTATTATGTGATTGTGAGACTAAACCTTAAAGCTGCAGCACAATACACCGTTGGCTTTATAAATCTGGGAATTGCCTGCGTTTACATACAGACAGTCAGGAGCCCCTGCATTGTAACATTCTCCTGCCCGGAGGAGTCACGCAGTTCAGAGGAAATTGTTTTGGGCGAATGCCAAAACGTTGTACCCCTCCTATCCCCCAGGACTGTCAGCGAAAAACAACTTCCAGTCATCCTAGAAGGATCTGTTCAGCTTCTGCTCTCAGTTTCATTAACATCTGCTTCTTCTCATCTCTTCTGTATATCCACACACAATGGCTCTTGTTTGCACAATGTCCTTTCCTCTTTCTTGTTCTTTAGTCTATCCCTCATCCAGCCGCCCATCTTGTACCAGTCATGGATCACAGACCTCCTTTAAAGAGACCAGACAGTCCAAAGCACACGTTGGCTTAACCCAAGTCCAGGCTCTCTGTCCAGCTCTAAATTCAATCTTGCTTGGCTGAGAGCACACAGATTTTTTTTTTTTGCACTGAATGGTGTCTTGGATATTAGGAAAAGTATGCAAGAAAAAAAAATAAAATAACAATAATAAAGGAAATGTATAACATGAGTAACGGCCCACCAGGGGCGGACTGACCATTTGGCCACTCGGGCACTGCCCGAGGGCCCCGAGCCACTAGGGGGCCCCATCAGGGTTGCCTGCCTCAGTAAAACCAGGGACAGTATGTAAAAATCATTTTTTTTTTTACATCTGTCTCGGAACTGTCCCTTACCGACATCCTTTTGGTCTAAAAATGCTGAGATTATAGCTGCCCCACCAGTCCAGTACCTTCTCAGTCAATAGAAACATGTCTGTGTATACTGTGTGATTGTATACTGTGTGTGTGTGTATACTGTGTGGCCCCGTAATCTAGAATTGCATGGGGGCCCCATAATCTCCTATTGCCCAGGGGCCCCATGAGTTGTCAGTCCACCCCTGCGGCCCACTCTTGTACATGAGGATCACATTTTTACATTTGGCCTTTTTTACTGGCCGACAAGTAAACTGAAAAGCAATTTTAATTCAAAGTAATAACCAGTTCAAATGGGCCTTCATTCAAATTATGAACAGTATCAGTGGGATGAATACACACCTCCCAACTTTTTGAGATGAGAACGAGGGACAACTATTAGCAAAAGTATGTGTAGTGCTCACCCCCGAAGGAACCACTGGTAATCGGGTTCCCCATTTCTGCACAACCAGAAGTATTCTCCACACTTTATCCAAACACATGGACAGTCTTTGAGCTTGGTTTTTATGTTTTATTAGGGGTAATAACTTGGAAGGGGAATAGGAATTATTGGATGTCCAGTTTGATAGTAACAAAGAACAGGAACAATTCCTCCCTATGTACAACTCTGATTGATCTCCCTCCCAACTGCTGAGAGTCTCTGATAGAAAAGCAGAAGCCCCTTAAAGACTAAGAGCCTTCTGTTCCTTTTGAAAGTAGCGCAAAAGTTGTAGGTTGCATACAGGAGTGACTCCAGCTCTACTGTAGACACTGATCCCAGTTCCACTGACTGCAGGAATCACTAGCCCACCTGACTGATACTGATGCTTTCCCAGGGCAAGGTAAAGGTAAAATTTAAGCCCAATCCTGTCTTCCAGAAAGTTTTACTACATGTGACAGTCTTTCCCTTTGCAAGTTCCTAACAATGCTGATGCCCTCACACTGTCCTCTTTGCTCTCGCTGCCTCTTAGGTAAAATTCCTCTCAAATTGCTCTCTTTGCTCTCACTGCCAGAATCCCTCCAGGCCAGCCTGGGCCCCAGCTTGAGGCAGAGACCCCCCAGGCAGGGGTTCTCCCCATGGGCCACCAACAGTTTCCTCTCCAATGGATCTTCCATTAATTTTAAAGGTCTGCCTCAGTTGCCATGCCAGGCTCACTGCTTGGGGATTGGCTGAGCTCCCCTAAGTACAGTGCAGTTCAACTGTCCTGGCCCCTGCCCTCTAGTTTCCAGAAAGTTCTCCAACCTTCCAAAACTAGTATAAGTCATCCAGCCCTGAACTGGAGTAAACTTTTAACCCAGATTTGAAGACTTATTTTACCATGAGCCAAAAAACATAATTTTGCCTGTACTGCCAATTGATAGCACACTAGAGGGTGCTACATATGTAGGCATATGACACACACCCTACCACACCCCCTCAAAGAAGTATTATACAAAAAAAGATTAGTTAAACCCACAAGTCTGTTTTTTTTTTTTTATCACCATTATTCTATTATAGTTTTGAAATTCACAAATGCAGCATTTAAAAATTGTGTCAAAGGTTTAGCACTAGGAAACACTTTTTGTATATACAACTACAGATATATATCAGACCAAAATTAGGGAGACATGAGAGGGAAAGAGGGACAGAGGGACTTTGTTCCAAATCAGGGACAATCCCTGGAAATCAGGGACAGTTGGGAGCTACATTAACTCACAAAAGTGAGTACACCCCTCACATTTTTGTAAATATTTAATTATATCTTTTCGTGTAACAACACTGAAGAAATTACACTTTACTACAATGTAAAGTAGTGAGTGTACAGCTTGTATAACAGTGTAAATTTGCTGTCCCCTCAAAATAACTCAACACACAGCCATTAATGTCTAAACTGCTGTCAACAAAAGTGAGTACACCCCTAAGTGAAAATGTCCAAATTGGCCATTTTTCCTCCCATGTGTCTGGTTAGTGTTACAAGGTGAGCCGAGGTTCCCTACCCCTGGCCTAGGCTATAAGAAGATTGCAAAGACCCTTAGTGAAGTGAAAATGTCCAAATTGGGACCAAAATGTCAATATTTTGTGTGGCCACCATTATTTTCCAGCACTACCTTAACCCTCTTGGACATGGAGTTTACCAGAGTTTCACAGGTTGCCACTGGAGTCCTCTTCCATTCTTGAGGACATGAGGAGTTGGGATGTTAGAGACCTTGCGCTCCTCCACCTTCCGTTTGAGGATGCCCTACAGATTCTCAATAGGGTTTAGGTCTGGAGACATGCTTGGCCAGTCCATCACCTTTACCCTCAGCTTCTTTAGCAAGAGAGTGGTTGTCTTGGAGGTGTGTTTGGGGTCATTATGTCAGAATACTGCCCTCCGGCCTAGTCTCCGAAGGGAGGGGATCATGCTTTGCTTCATTATGTCACAGTACATGTTGGCATTCATGGTTCCCTCAATAAAGTGTCAGCAGCACTCATTCAGCCTCAGACCATGACACTCCCACCACCACACTTGTCTTTGTACTCCTCACCAGGTTGCCACCACACATGCTTGACATCATCGGAACCAAATAAGTTTATCTTTGTCTCATCAGACCACAGGACATTGTGGTTTGTGGGCTTTCTTGTACATCATCTTTACACGCACATGAACTTCAAGTTTATGTACTGACTGTCAACCATACGTTTACTGCCGGGGGGGGAGGGGGGGCGATTCCTACAAGTACTGCGACATATGGGTATGTCACAAAAAACTTGCCATGTCTCTTACTCAATACCTTGGACTGTCTACTTTCCAAAAAGGGGTCATTTTGAGGGTATTTGTACTATCCTGGCATTTTAGGGCCTCAAGAAATAAGATCAGTCAGTACATCAGGATTGATCAATTTTTAAATATACTGTATGTACCATAGTTTTTAGACTTTATAATTTTCACACAGACAAAATAATATACACCGATTTGAGTTATTTTGTTACCAAAGTAATGTAGCAGAATACATTTTAGCCTAAATTTATGAAGAATTTTATAAATGCAACATTTTTCTAATTTTTGAAAAAAAAATTTTTTTTGGAGAACTAACAATTTTTATTGATCTTTTTTTGGGATAAAACACAAAGTACAATACATTCAAATTAGCAAAGGACAAAAAGGGCCAGCATAGAAATAATAAAACAATGATACAAAGATATATATATATATATATATATATGTATGTGTATATATATATATATATATATATATATATATATATATATATATATATTCTCGCCTAGCATAGGGATGACATAGTGAGACCTCCAGTAAAGGAAAAAAGATATAGTGGCTCAACCCATCTGCGCTGAGCTATTCAACCAAATATCAAAAGGCACTATATTTAAACAAAAATGAAAACTAGGGCAAGATGGAGAGAGGAATCAAAAGAAAAGGAAAAGGAGGTTAATGTAGAGTATCCACCTGTGTTAGAGCCCTACCCAAACCGGAACCCGCCAACTGCACACACTATGAAATGTCAGACTGGTGAAGCTTCTAGATTGTGCCACAATTCTCAAACCCGATTATGGGTTTTCAGTGAATCAGTTAAAGCGGAAGTAAACCATCCATTTACCAGTTTCAAAAAAGTTTAATTTCTGGCATGTGCCAGAAATGTAACACTCTCATTGGTTGTGCTCTCAACCAAACTGTCAAACCATCCAATGGCTGGTGTCATAACTGATCACATGTGCAGTATCATGGCAGCTGTAGATTAAAAAGAGGCAAAGATGGCAGCTTCCTTGGCTGAAAACGATATGGGGGGTTTATTTACACTTTAAGGAGGCAGTCCATCCGCTTCACATCTTGGATCCCAGAGTGCAAAGAAGAGTGTTCCCGTTTCTTCCATTTAAGAGCAACCAAGCACCGTGCTGCAGTCAGCACCTACGCTTTTTTTATAGAATTTAGAGAAAGACAGAGGTGGGAGACTCAGAAGAAAGGCTATGGGATTGAAAGGAATCCAGGTTCCAAAGATGGAATGGAGTATGGAGTGGACCATCTGCCAGTAAGGGACAATTAGTGGGCAGGACCAATAAATGTGGTACAGTGTGCATCACCAGTAACGGCAGTCAGCACAGGGATATATGGAGTGGAGCAGGTCTGGGGTTTGGTACCAGTGATAGAGAATTGTATACTGATTTTCCTTGTACAAGGTACAGATAGAGTTCTTGGGTGCCTATGATCCAATAAATTGCCACGTTTTTGGAAGCAGCTCCTTCCCCAAGGCCTGCTTCCACTTTCGCATATCGGCATGTTGAGGCTTGGGTGTCGTTTGCAAAATTTTATAACAGAAACTAAGAAAAACTAGTTTTTTTTCACATTTTTCTATATTTTTGTGTCTATATAGCAAATAAAAAACCCAGTGGTGATCAAAAACCACCAAAAGAAAACTCTATATAAATTTAATTTGGGTACAGTGGTGCACAATTGCCAGTTAAAATAGCGCAGTGCTAAATAGCAAAAAAATGCCCTGGTCATGAAGGGGGTAAAGCCTGCTGGAGGTCATGTGATCAATCTGGCGTATGTTGAACCCTTCAATCCAGTTTGCCATTTGTTTATTGGTCCTTGGTGAATCAAATTCATGTGTTGAGCAGATGCTTCCTGAGAAGAGAACAATATTTCATCCTAAACGGTTACAGACACACTTCTAAAACTTTCAAGTTATCAACTCCCCCCTCTGTAATTAGCCAACCAGATGTCTGATATTCTCAGGGCTTTGCCACAGAGGCCATGTTGTTTTCTACAAATGATTCTCAGTAATTATAAGGAAATTAAAGTTTAGATAAATCAGCGGGCCCCATCTTGGCTTGTACACAGTTGATTCTATAGCAGATGCATTATTGGAATGGAAAAAGAGAGTATTGAGGTATGATGCAATGGTTGGAATGTCGCTGAGAGCTGCTTATCAGACGTGGCATCTATTAAACTGGAGTCGGAATAGAGAGTAAACGTGACAACAGGGCCTTGTTCCAGGTCCTGCTCCCCCTCCTGCACACGACTGTCACATCTGTATATAATCATTCAGACTATAAGCTGCCTGACAATGGAGTTGGTTTTCTGGAGCTGCCTTCCCAGGTTCTCATATAACACCTTGATCTGAGGACAAGCAGCTGCTGAACTGCAGCCAAAAAATCACAAACTGCTGCTTTTTTTTGTAGCAGCTGCTTCAACACATGTCTCCAGGGTCATGCCTTCTACACAGAGTATTTTCTTTATATTTTCTGTATTTCCTAAGGGTGTCTCTAAATGGGTAGATTTGTTGCCAGGGAAGATAGATGAGCTGAACCTTCTCACTTAAACGATTGTATCAAAGGGACCCCTCATGTCACTGATGTGAAAGGTTTGTCCCACTTTTCCATGGAAAGGAAACAATCAACGGTCAGTAACAGGTTTTTCAATGAGTCAGAAAGTAATGACCTCTTTCTGATTCTTGGAAGTCTTTGCTACTTGCAGGGTCAAAAAGATACTGGAGATGCTTGAATACATTTTCTTGTTCTTGTTAGGCCAACACCCGTCCCCTCAAGTTATTAAGGCCCCTCTAACCACAAGTGTTAAGAATAGTTTCATCATCCTATGTAATAAAATCACCTCATGTAATATACACTATATTGTCAAAAGTATCCCAGTCTTAGTCTGTAGGGTTCAATATTGAGTTGGCCCACCCTTTGCAGCTATAACAGCTTCAACTCTTCTGGGAAGGCTGTCCACAAGGTTTAGGAGCGTGTCTATGTTTAATAATGAACCCTACGGACTAAGAAGTTCATGTGCGTGTATAGGCAGGCGTCCCAATAATTTTGGTAATATAGTGTATGTCAACAAATAGCTTTAGAAAACTCAGATTTCCTTTATTGTGATTCTTTCTATTTAGATGCCCTTTTCGGTCACTCTCTGGGCTCCCTCTATCTGGCTAGCCATCTTTCTTTTCTCCCTCTTTCATTTCTCTTCTTTGTTTTCTCCCCAGGCTGGATTCCCTTCTCTCTTCCCTTGTTTTTCTTATCTATTTATTTTTCCTAAGTTGGGGGCCATCATCCATATACAGAAATACAGTGTGTGTTTAGTATCACTTTAAATTAACTCCTGGAGGACACCAAAGGAAAAACTAATATACTCAGAAGCAAGTCACAGCAATGCTGAAGCACCTAAAACACACACTGCATTTTGCTTCCAGTTTAAAGCTCATATACCAACATACGTAGACCAACTCAACCAGTGTTCTGTAGAACCCTAGGGTTCCTCCAAAGTTTGATAGGGGTTCCTTTAAAAAGATGCAATTTCTGCTTCTCAGATATGTAAGCACTGCTACCAATAATTGTTTTTAGCTATCTGTAAGTGGACAGCCCTCCCGCTGAGGTGGGCTTTAGAGGGCCAGACTGTGCCCAGTGGAAGTACAAAATTCCCCGCCAATAATGCTAATGCCGCATACACACGACTGGATTTTCCGGCAGAAAAGGTCCAAAGGTCTTCCCAACGGAGTTCCAACGGACTTTCAATGGCGTTACAATGGACTTCCAACCAAATGGACTTGCCCACACACGAACGGACCAAAGTCCGTTCCTTTTGCTCATAATGATGAACAATGGGACTAGAAAAGGAAGTTCAGTAGCCAGTAGCTGCCCTTGCGTCGTATTTGGTCTATTGGACCAGCATACAGACAGAGGGTTTTCCTGATAGAAATTGATTCCGTCAGACAGATTTGAAACATGTTCTATTTCTAGGTCCATTGGAAATTTTTGAAGAAAAAAGTCAGATGAAGCCTACACACGATCGTAATATCCGACGGAATTATTCCGTCTGACATTTTCTGGTTTGGTCATGTGTACGCGGCATTAGTGTGAGTAAATAATTCCTAAAGGCTTTATGGTCAGTGGTAGGGATGAGCTTCGTGTTCGAGTCGAACATACGTTCGACTCGAACATCGGCTGTTCGCCCGTTCGGCGAATTCCGAACCTTATGGGCCGTTCGCGCCAAATTCGTGTGGCGCTCACGGCCCACAATGCACTGCGTCACTGTGACCCCGCATGCTTGGCCAATCACAGCGCCAGCAGCGAGGAGAGCCATGATTGGCCACAGGCAGGATGCCTGTGGCCAATCATAGCTCAGGCTGTGTAGTACACGCCCCACACTATATAAGGCCGCCAGCGCGGTGGCCTTATGTAGTGTGTTGGCGTCTAAAGCAGTTAGTGGGTGTTCTGTGTACCTTCAACACAGTATACACCGATCGTTATCGGCCGATTTTCGATCTTGCTCTTCTGTAGTGGTTGTTGTCTGCGTGCCCTGACCGCAGTATACACCGCTATATTCACCTCACCTATATAGCTAGTGATCTATCTTTTATAATAGAGCTTGCAGTCAGTAGTGTTAGGAGCTTGTGCGTGCTGTCTGCGTGCTCTGTACCCAGTACACACCGCTATATCCACCTACATAGCTCTTCTCTATTTGAGCCCACTTGCCATTTGCACAGTATACATCTGTATATACCCCTTTATCTCTGGTGTTCTATAATAAAGGCATCTGCAGGAGTTAGTGGGTGTTTTGTGCCTCCAGCACAATATACACCTGTATCTACCCTTTATTGCTGTTCTCTAATAGAGCCATCTGCAGGGCTTAGTGGGTGTTGTCTCCATTACAGTATACCCCTTTATCTCTGGTGTTCTATAATAAAGGCATCTGCAGGAGTTAGTGGGTGTTGTGTGCCTCCAGCACAATATACACTACCCAACTGCTGTTTTACCCAACTCCCTTCAGGCCATTACCATGTCTGGAAGGCCAGCAAGGAGAGGCAGACAAGCGCGAGCCAATAAAAGAGGGCAAGCAGGCTCTGTGTCTAGAGACAACAGTGCTGGTCGTGGACGCGGTGCATTGTCATCAGCACGTGGCCATGGGACACGCTTGTCCTTCTTTTCGGCAGCTGGACATGTTGAACTGCAACATGCCAACGACTTGGTAGAGTGGATGACCAAGCCATCTTCATCCTCCTCATCCTCTCTCACCCAGTCTCAGGGTACTAGCAAAGCAGCTGCCAACGCATCGTCTTCCCTCGTCTCAATGTCTTCATCAGTGACTCCTTCCCTAGACCTACCACGTCCTCCTGAGGAGTCTCCTGAACTCTTTGAGCACAGTGTTGGGTACATGCTCCAGGAGGATGCCCAGTGTTTTGTAGCCTCTGATGATGACACTCAGCTAGAGCAAGGCAGTAGCGTGAATGCAGAGAGAGGGGATGCTCAAGAAGGACAGCAATCTGGAAGTCATGTTCCACAAGCTGCAGCATATTGCCAGGTTTGCTACAGCGATGAAGAGGGAGGGGATGATGAGGGCACTGACTCCACGTGGGTGCCTGGTAGGAGAGAGGAGGAGGAGGAGGAGGAGGCACATGTCCAACGAGGCAGGATGCCCTCCGGGTGCCAGCTTAGGGGCAGCACACCGACTGAATCACACCGCAGAGCTCCGCCTGTGCAGGGCGCTACCTCTGCGCGTTATTCTAATAGTTCTTTGGTGTGGGCCTTTTTTGAGACGAGTGCATCAGATCGCACCGCTGCTATTTGCAACATATGTCTCAAGCGTATCTCGCGTGGCCAAAACATCAGCCGCTTGGGCACCACATGCTTGACCAGACATATGTTGACCTGCCATGCAGCTCGTTGGCAAGCGTACCGCAAAGACCCACACCAAAGAACAAAGCGGACCTCTCCTTGCTCCTCATCAGCTGGCATCTCCAACCCCACTAGACCTTCAGTCCTCTCTGAAACCTGCTCTGAGAGGAATGAAGGTGTAGAATTAGGTGTGTCACAGCCAAGTGCTTCCGGGCACTCTGCTAGCAGTACACCCAGGTCCGATTATAGCAGGCAAATGTCCCTGCCCCAGCTGCTGGACCGGCAAAAGAAGTTCACTCCCAGCCATCCACATGCCCAGCGGTTGAATGCTAGCTTGGCTAAATTGCTAGCACTTCAACTGCTGCCTTTTCAGTTGGTAGACTCGGCCCTCTTCCGTGAGTCTGTACAATGTGCGGTTCCTCAGTGGCAGGTCCCCAAACGCCACTTTTTCTCATGGAAGGCGATTCCGGCTCTCTACCGGCATCTGGAATGCAATGTCCTTGCCTCACTGGACAGGGCGGTCAGCGGTAAGGTGCATATTACCGCTGACTCATGGTCCAGCAGGCATGGACAGGGACGTTACCTGTCTTTCACGGCCCATTGGGTCACTCTTCTGGCAGCTGGGAAGGATGCAGGACAAGGTGCAGTAGTGTTGGAGGTTGTTCCGCCACCACGCCTCCAAAATGCTACTATTGGTTGTGACACACCTCTCTCCTCCACCCCCTCCTCTTCTTCTTCTTCTTCCTCCATGGCCTCTTCCAGTGCTCTGTCCTCAGAACCAGCGGTGCTCCGTAGGCGTTCCAGGGGCTACGCAAGTACGCAGGCAAAATGATGCCATGCCATGCTTGCGCTGGTTTGTTTGGGGGACAGGAGCCACACTGGGGCGGATGTTTTGTCAGCTCTGCAGGGGAATGGTGGTTTGCGACAATGGCACCAACCTCCTCTCCGCCCTCCGACAGGGACAACTGACCCATGTGCCCTGTGTAGCTCACGTCTTTAACCTGGTGGTGCAGCGGTTCTTGGGCAGGTACCCGGGCTTACAGGATGTCCTGAAGCAGGCCAGGAAAGTCTGTGTTCATTTCCGCCGATCATTTAATGCCTGTGCTCAGCTGGCTGAGCTCCAAAAGGAGTTGAACCTGCCCAAGAACCGCCTTATATGTGACATGCCCACCAGGTGGAACTCAACGTTGGCCATGCTGCAGCGGCTGCACACGCAGCAGAGGGCCATCAATGAGTACCTGTGCGACTACGGCACCAGGACAGGGTCAGGGGAGCTCGGTTTTTTCTCACCACGCCAGTGGGGCATGATCAGGGATGCATGCACTGTCCTGTCACCGTTTGAGGAGGCCACAAGGATGGTGAGCAGTGACAGTGCATGCATCAGTGACACTGTACCTCTTGTCCATCTTGGAGCATACGCTGCATGGAATAATGGACAGGGCACTTGAGGCAGAACAGAGGCAGGAAGAGGAGGACTTCCTTGCCTCTCAAGGCCCCCTTTATCCAGACAGTGTTCCTGCTGTGCCACCCATCACACAGGAAGAGGAGGAGGAGGAGGAAGAGGAGGAGGAGGATGATTGTGTCAGCATGGAGGTGGAGGCTGGCACTCAGCATCAGCAGCAGCAGTCTTGTAGGGATGATTTACAGTCCCATGAAACACGTGGACTTGTACGTGGCTGGGAGGAGGTAGCTGCGGATCATGTTGTCCTTAGTGACCCAGAGGACTCCGGACCGGATGCCTCAGCTAACCTACGCTGCATGGCCTCCCTGATCCCGCAAAGCCTGCGGAAGGATCCTCATATTCTTCGGATCAAGGAGAGGGACCATTACTGGCTGGCCACTCTCCTTGATCCACGGTACAAGGGTAAGGTTGCCGACCTTATCTTGCCATCGCAGAGGGAGCAGAGGATGAGACATCTCCGGGAGGCCTTGCAGAAAGGTCTGTGCAACGCATTCCCAGAGACTGGGAGGTTACAAACTCCTGGTCCTGGACAACGTGTTGCTGAGGCATCGGTCAGAAGGAGCGGTGGAGAAGGTGGCCGTCTGACTGATGCTTTCAGACAATTTTTTAGTCCGCAGCCCCAAGGTATGATCGGTTCCAGCAACCATCGCCAGCGTCTGATTTACATGGTGCAGGAATACCTAGGGGCAAGGTCAGACTTGGACACCTTTCCCACCGAAAATCCTCTGGCTTACTGGGTCTTGAGGATGGATCACTGGCCAGAGCTTGCATAGTATGCAATTGAGCTACTGGCCTTTCCTGCATCCAGTGTTCTTTCGGAACGCACCTTCAGTGCTGCTGGTGGCTTTGTTACCGATCACAGGGTGCGCCTGTCCACCGAATCAGTTGATCGACTGACCTTCATCAAGATGAATCAGTCTTGGATAACCCACAGCTACCAAGCACCTGAAGCTGATGTAACCGAATAATTTTTTTGGAAATATCACATCCCTTCAAGACTGCCTATGCTGATGCTGAGTGACTGTCCTGTTATGTTGATTGTCTATCCTCTTCCTCCTCTGCTGATATGTTGGAAGAACATTTCTGGTTCTGGGTGATGCCATCAGCCCAATTTTTCTGCCCCTGTTTAACAGGGGCGTTTAAGTAAAATTTTTGATGCAATGCTTTGCTGAGTATATAGGGCCTGGGGGCCACACGCATTTCCTTTTTTTAATATGGGTACTGGGTTACCCTTAATATGCGTACAAGACCCAAAGGGGCTGGTAATGGGCAGGGAGGGCTACCCATGCCATTTTTCTCAATGATTTTCAACCATATTGCAGGAACCAGATATAACATTAAAACCGCAAGCAGTTTTAAATGATGTTATTTCCGTTTAATGTCATTTTGTGCAGGGACTGTTCTAAACACGGGAAACACGTGGCACTTCACAGGCATACTACAGACACACCCCAGGCACCATATTTAAAAGAATATTTCACTTTTTTTTCACTTCGTCATTAAAATCAGTGCTCCCGCCAAAACTGCAATTTTTAAAAACATTTTAGGCATTGACCCATGTCCCCTGGGGCAGGAGCCAGGTCCCCAAACCCTTTTTTTGCATATTAGCCGTTAAAATTAGCACTTTTAATTTCGAACGTTCGAGTCCCATAGACTTCAATGGGGTTCTAAAGTTCGTACGAATTTGGGGTCCGTTCGAAAGTTCTGGTGCGAACCGAACCGGGGGGTGTTCGGCTCATCCCTAGTCAGTGGTATAAAAATGATCTAGCGCCTGTGCACAGTCAAAGGAGGAATAGTGCCCAATCAATGGTGTCAGCAAGAGGAAAAGTGGCCTATTGTCGGTATCAGTGGGAGGAATAGTGTCCCATCATTGGTGCAATTGAGAGGAATAATGCCCCTCTATTGGTGCAATTGAGAAGAATAGTGCCCCATTATCGGCGTTAGTGAGAGATATAGTTGCCCATCATGATTGAACATGTTTTTAAAACCTCTGCTCCCGATATCTTTCTCTTTCGGTAGCACTTAAATGTAATTTCTAATTGTGATGCCACAGGAGGTGAGGAGAAATCACTCCAATGGGTCCATTCCTAGCATGCCTTAAATGTAACTGTTTTTTTAAGCGTTTAACTGAAGGGTTTAGTTCCACTTTAACAATGAGCCTGACTACTCGGCAGGAAGTAGTAGCGTAAACATCCAGAAGCGCCAACTGCCCATCAGCAAATGGTTGGTATTTTGAGTTCTGGCTCCACTGTCAATATAGTCATGGGACAGCTTGCTTGTAGCTTTCTTGAGGGAACGGTAGCCTATAATGGTCCATATATAGTTTGTGGGAGAGAATCGTGCTTTTCTTCAATTAAATAAGACTGGACTTGGAGATTAGGAATATTTGAAAATGTTTGATGACTATGAATCATTTATTCAACTGCAAACTTCACACCGACAGGTTAATGAGTTCATCTCAAAATGTGATGTGGTTCCTTCTTCGTGTTATGCCATGCTCATGTTTATGGGATTTAAACATATATACCTTCACCAAACTGAAGCAAAGCTTTTATTATTACTGAAATCAAGTCTGTGCAGGGAATTAGGTCACATTTCTAGAAATCTGCGTGTACTGTCCTATATTTCACAAAGATAGGATCAGGGTAATGCTGACAGTCATGCTCTTCAGCAGATGCAACTTAGTTTTGCAGCTATTAGTAGTGGGCTGCCGTCACTGCGATTCAACAATTCTTCTCCTCCTCACCTCCCCTCCCACTTGCACCAATAGAATCATCATCATGTGTTTGTTGGTCCATCCACACTCATGGGATTTTTAGATCAATCTAGGTGTTTGTAGGGAATGGTAACACTCCATGCGATAAATAGTGTTGGGCAATCGGTTTGGGCCGAAGAAAAGTTCAGCCTGAACATCGCCTGTTCGATGAACACCCGAATTTGCGGGACACTCCGCAGGATGTTCACCAGCGAGCACCCCACAATGCACAGTGCATTCTAAGCCCTGATTAGGCAAAGCTTTGCCCAATTAGGGCATAGTGAATAACTGGTTGTTAAGGAGCAGGCCAGGAAGCCAGCCACTGCGTCCTCAGCAACAGATGAGTCATCAGCTGTCAATGGGCTTCCCCGCTGACAGCTAAATTTGAAGTCCCAATGTCCATAATGGAAATATCACATGACTTATGAACTTCCTTTTTATATCGGCTAGCCGTACGTCTTGTAGGACACTACGTTCATAATTGTTGGCCAACATTTGCGTGACCGTATGTATGCAAGACAAGTTGGAGCCAACATCCTTCAAACAAAATTCTACAGTTTTGTTGTCGGAAAGTCGTTTCGTGTGTACGGGGCATTCGTTTGAACACAATTTTCTGTGAATCAAGTTTTCATTAACATGAATCACCTCAAGTGCCCCACCACCTTCCAAACTATGTGCTCACCTCATATATAGACCTTCTGCAGGTCACTATGATTCTTCCCTTTTAAGGGGAGTATTAATCCAATGATTAGTTGTTAGGATCCTGATCCAGGTACGCTCAGTCCAGCATATAATAATCCATATAAGAGGTGCTCATAAAATTTTTTAAAAAACACACATAGTGCTGAATCTTTAAAAATTAGCTTTAATAAAATGTAATAATTTAAACTCATGATTTTCAGTGCACTTCCTCTAGTGCACCTAGGCAATGCACTTGGCACATTTGGGGTGTGCAGATTAAAAGTCACTTGGATGTTTTTAAACTCGGAACCTTGGGAGTAAGGGAAAAGGCTTCCTGCTCATGAATGGTGACGTCACTAGGCCCTTTTTTTCACAAGCAATTTGTATCATATCTTTTACACATAGTAGTGCAGGGGATCAGGCACTTTTATTACCTACTGGATAATTGTTACAAAACAGCTAAAGATCATGGAGACCCCAAAAGTATTAAAGGAAAGCTAAAACTGTGTGTTGTCTCTCAGGTCAGCAGATTTCCATTTACCTAAATGGAGCAGTGTGAATGACAGTTCTGAGGCTGCATTTGTCCTCCTTTAAACTGCATTTCTGTGGACACAGCATATAATATCGAGTAGCATTTGCATTGATGGCTAGACGAGGCAAATGCAGCCTTTCACTATGATATGTGTTTGATTGCATGTGTTTCAGTGCTGCCATGTTTGAGTACAAAAGACAAAAGTCTTTGACAGCTCGGTCATTGTGCTGGGAACACTTTAAGTGAGCATGCTCTCAGCATAGAAACCTCTGCCTCCTTTGGATGCAAATATGTAGCATATGGGCATTGAAAGTCCACCCTCTTTGCTGCCGTGGTACCTGTGCCACTGGAGTAGCCGCCCAGGGGGTACCTGAAAAATTCACAGCACTGTAACTCAAAATGTTTTTAGTATGGCACCTTGGTCACAGTACCCCTGCCCGCTATTTTTCACACCTGCCTCCTGGGCAGGGCCTTTTTTTTCCCCTCTCTTTGAAGGAGCCCCATCTAGTGCTTGAATGGACGTTGCTTTGGCAGGTCCCACAAAGAATGGGGTCCATCTGGTTTTGGCCAGCGGGGGGAGCTCGCAATCGTTCCCTGCATTGACAGAAAGGGGATCTTCCAAAGTAAACAAGGCAGATCTCCGTTCCGTCAGGGGATGACACTGAGAACTGTGTTCCCCCAGTCACACAGTCTCCCATACAGTTAGAAAACACAAACAGGGAACACATTTAACCCCTTGATCGCCCCTGATGTTAACCCCTTTTCTGCCAGTTGCATTAGTACAATGTCATTGCATATTTTTAGCACTGATCACTGTAATAATGTCACAGGTTCCCCAAAAAAGTGTCAAAAATATCAGTATCTGTCTGCCTCAATGTCGCGGTCCCGCTAAAAAATTACTGATGAGTAATTAATAATACTAGTATAAAATAAATAAATAAAGCCATAAATCTATGGAGACACTATATCCTCTGTGCAAACCAATCAATATACACTGTGCACTTTTAGGGTTTCACTTTTTTGGTGAACCTGGTTGTAGGGTGCTGTCTACTTTCTCCACTGCAGGTGGCGATCTTCTGCAGTGGCACTCCAGTTGGAGAGGAAGTCACGAGGAACATAGTTCCTCTATGGTTTCCTGGGTCACTGGGGGAGCATCCAATTGGATGCTGCCAACTCATATGACTCTGGCAGCCATCTTGGGCATTTTGCGAGTTGGTAGAGTAGGGACAGGTTCTTGACGAGGAAGGAAAGTGTAGGGCTCACTACTTCTATGGGCACAAGACGGCCAGGCCACGTTCTTCCCCTATCTACAGATTCTGCCAGTCTGGCTGCATTCCGCTCTCTACACTCTGCTGGAAATGTGAGTGTTCATACCAGGTTATTTTTGAACTGTCTTTGCATTATTTCATTACAAGTTCTTTAACTGCACTGGGATTGAGTGTGTTATTCCCGCCGCACTCCACCTACATGGTGTTTAATTTTGAATGTGTACACTGCATGGAGCTTAAAAAAAATGTGTTATGTGGCAGGCAAGAGGTTAAGCAACAGGGCTCAGGACCCGGAAACCAGTGGCAATCGCTGTAGTAGCAGTGCCTACTAAAGTAATTTCCAGGTTCCAGGAGGATCATCCAGGTATGACACAAGCAGGGCAGCCAATAGGGGTGTACCATCAGGCCTCCTGTAGGGGGCTTGGGCACAGCACGGGGATTGGTGAGGCAGTACTGGTGGACATTTTCAAAATGATGTCTGTGTCTCTTCCTCCAGAAGCTGAAAGCCGGTTCCTCCCCCTCTCCCTACTGCCAGCTTTCAGCTGCTGGAGGGAGAGACAGTGCATCGTTCTGTAATTATCCTCACAACCTGCAATACCGATTTCCCCTCCCTGTGCTGCCCACATCTGATCCCACCCTGTGTGCCCACAACAACAACCCCTCCCCCCCCCCCTTCCGCAGTGCTGCCGATTTTCCTCTCCCGTTGACTGCTGCAGGTGCACAGGAGGATGGAAAGTGGGGGAAGGGGCTGGTAAA
Source organism: Lithobates pipiens (assembly GCF_037356315.1). Taxonomy (NCBI): domain Eukaryota; kingdom Metazoa; phylum Chordata; class Amphibia; order Anura; family Ranidae; genus Lithobates; species Lithobates pipiens. Next base: position 574,225,161 of record NW_027507903.1, read on the forward strand.
TGACATAACTTTCTTTTATGAATTGGACACAGTGAACGATTGGAACCAATCGCTCCTGTGTACATTGATAACTGAGCATAATAAACTGTGTTTACTATGCTTCAGTTTATGAATGGACAGGAGCCTCTGCCTCCTGTTCATCCATCTTCTGTGCAGTTGAGGCAGCAGAGAAAGGAACTGAAGAATCTGTGTCCTCAATTCCATCGTCTGTCTCAAAGGTAATATGTTAAGGGTCTGTTTAGACAAAAAACACTCTCCTGCACTCAAATGGTGAACTGAAAAGTGAACAGTGTAGGAATTCTTCCTCAGCGCCAGTGGCCTTGCTGCCTCCTCAGGACAATGTTTATCCTTACAACAACAAAAGAAGAGCGCACTGACCTGAGCGCATTACCACAATTAAAGAGAGTCTCAAGGTTTTTCACCTTAATGCATTTTCTATGCATTAAGGTGAAAAACCTTCTTTGCTGCAGCCGCCCCCACCCCCACTTTAACTTACCCAAGCCCAATCTGCTCCAGCGATGAGCACGAGCCCAGCAGCTCCAGCTGCTGTCTCTCGCATAATTGGACAGACTGAAAGCAGCAGGAGCCATTGGCCCCCGCTGCTGTCAAATTCAGTAACAACATTGTAAAAATGTAAAAAATAAATGGTAAAAAATTGTAGTTAAAATTGTAAAAAAATAAAATAAATTGGAACAATTTTTTTTTTTAATTACATTTTTTAAAGTTGGGGGGGGGGGGGGTTGTCTGCTAGTCTATATGGGGCCCCCGTGCTTTCTAACGGCAGCCCTGGGCACAAGCATACTTACATATGTGGCACAGTGGTGTAGTGGTTAGCACTCTCACCTAGCAGTAACTAGGGTCACTGGTTCAAATCCCAACCACAACACCACCTGCCTGGAGTTTGCATTTTCGCCCTGTTTCCTCGGGGTTCTCCGGTTTCCTCCCACACTCCAAAGACATGCAGGTAGGCTAATTGGCTTCTGTCCAAAATTGGTCCTAGTATATGTATGGGGACCTTGGATTGTGGGCTCCTTGAGGGTAGGGACCAATGTGAGTGTGCAATGTACAGGGATAGAGACAATTGTAGACACTCACTCAGGATGGACTGGTGTCTTTATTCAACCTTACTAACAAACTATGCTCAAAGCTGGGCCCTATGCAAAATAGCCATGGAATTCAGCTTTAACACTGCATTTTTTTTCCTGAATATGCCCTTGATAGGCTTCACTTTGAAGCTGCCCTGAGGCTAGCAAAGCATGTTGGCATTTGTGATTCCACAGCAGCCTAAATTCCTACAAATAAGTCCATTATAGAAACTCCCATTAGGCAGCATATCTTTGTTTCTGGGGTAATATGAGAAGTGGTGTTTGCCTCCAGATATCTACAAGCACAAGGCCTATGACTCCGGGAGAGTCGTGGGGTCAAGCTTGTAATAAAAGGGCTTTTTTCTCCCCTGAGACAGTGTGTATACAGAGAGGAGACAGTGGCCGGGCCCATCCTGAAAATGAGGAAAAGCCTACTTCTGCTTTTGTGTAAACAGAGTTAAATTTAGGACCAAAGAAAGGACGCAATCAGCAAAGTTTGAGAAAAAAGTATAACGTAACCATTCATGGAGAAGTGATGAATGTGACTACTAATGAACCGCATGCTGTATACCGGCATGTCCACATTTATATACAGGGACAGAGTTCGGGCCATACAGTACACACTTGAGCTGTTTTTTCTGCCTCTAAATGCCCCTCCATGTTAGCCCATGTGTCCATGCACATGCGTCCACATACTCATTTACAGGAGTTCAGAGGCAGAAAAAAACATCACTTCTATGGTTGCCACCTCATCCATTTAAACCCGAACACGTATTAATTACACTTGGTGCCTTATCTGCATTTAATTAGCCTCAGAACCTGTGTAATTCAAAGGTGTTCGGGTTTAGCGGGATGAGGTGGCAACTCTAGTGCATTCAAGAGAGGAGCTTATTGGCAGAAAAAGTGCCTGACGTGCCTAAATACAGATAAACATATGTAGACGTGTCTAAAGGCGCCTAAGCGCTAGGAGTTTTTTTTTAATTTCCGAGGGCCAGAATAAATGTAGCACCCTGCTCCTAAACAGGGTTGTTAATGAATCTAGTTGTGCTAGGTGGTAGCTAGCCTGGCTAATTGGTAGGTTGATCCAATGATTCCTGTCCTAAGTCTGAGTTTGGGGTAGTTTCCCTCTTCTGTCAATAAGTGGCAAACAAAAAACAAAAGCGCTCTCTGGATCAGGATCAGTTAGTTTTAATAGCTACACATAAGCATTTGTCCACTTACAGTGGTGTGAAAAAGTGTTTGCCCCCTTCCTCATTTCCTGTTCCTTTGCATGTTTGTCACACTTAAGTGTTTCGGAACATCAAACCAATTTAAACAATAGTCAAGGACAACACAAGTAAACACAAAATGCAATTTGTAAATGAAGGTGTTTATTATTAAAGGTGAAAAAAAATCCAAACCATCATGGCCCTGTGTGAAAAAGTGATTGCCCCCTAAACCTAATAACTGGCTGGGCCACCCTTAGCAGCAACAACTGCAACCAAACATTTGCGATAATGTGCAATGAGGCTTTTACAGCGTCCTGGAGGAATTTTGGCCCACTCATCTTTGCAGAATTGTCCTAATTCAGTTACATTAGAGGGTTTTTTCGAGCATGAACTGCCTTTTTAAGGTCATACCACAACATCTCAATAGGATTCAGGTCAGGACTTTGGCTAGGCCACTCCAAAGTCTTAATTTTGTTTTTCTTCAGCCATTCGGTGGTGGACTTGCTGGTGTGTTTAGGATCATTGTCCTGCTGCAGAACCCAAGTTCGTTTCAGCTTGAGTACACGAACAGATGGTCGGACATTCTCCTTCAGGATCTCTTGGTAGAAAGCAGAATTCATAGTTCCTTTTATCATGGCAAGTCTTCCAGGTCCTGAAGCAGCAAAACAGCCCCAGACCATCACACTACCACCACCATATTTTACTGTTGGTATAATGTTCTTTTTATGAAATGCAGTGTTCCTTCTACGCCAGATATACTTGGACACACACCTTCCAAAGAGTTCCACTTTTGTCTCATCGGTCCACAGAATGTTGTCCCAAAAGTCTTGGGGATCATCAAGATGTGTTGTGGAGAAATTGAGACGAGCTTTGATGTTCTTTTTGCTCAGCAGTGGTTTTCTCCTTGGAACTCTGCCATGCAGGCCATTTTTGCCCAGTCTTTTCCTGATGGTGGAGGCATGAACGCTGACCTTAACCGAGGAAAGTGAGGCCTGCAGTTCCTTGGACATTGTTGTGGGGTCTTTTGTGACCTCTTGGATGAGTCGTCGCTGCGCTCTTGGGGTAATTTTGGGCGGCCGGCCACTCCTGGGAAGGTTCACCACTGTTCCATGTCTTCGCCATTTGTGGATAATGGCTCTCACTGTGGTTCGCTGGATTCCCAAAGCTTTGGAAATGGCTTTATAACCCTTTCCAGACTGATAGATCTCAATTACTTTCTTTCTCAATTGTTCCTGAATTTCTTTGGGTCTCGGCATGATGTGTAGCTTTTAAGGATCTTCTGGTGGACCTTACTGTGTCAAGCAGCTCCTATTTAAGTGATGCCTTGATTGTGAACAGGTGTGGCAATAATCAGGCCTGGGTGTGGCTAGAGAAATTGAACTCAGGTGTGGACAACCACAGTTATAGTATGTTTTAACAAGGGGGGCAATCACTTTTTCACACAGGGCCATGATGGTTTGGATTTTTTTTCACCTTTAATAATAAACACCTTAATTTACAAATTGCATTTTGTGTTTACTTGTGTTGTCCTTGACTATTGTTTAAATTGGTTTGATGTTCCGAAACACTTAAGTGTGACAAACATGCAAAGGAACAGGAAATGAGGAAGGGGGCAAACACTTTTTCACACCACTGTACATAAAGATAAAAGAGGTTCAGCACATAAATTCTTCGATAGTGGCGTCTATCCAGCATGGTGACTTGATGTAATAGAATCTGTCCATAAAAGAGACTACAGTTCCATCCAGCAGGATATCCTAGTTCAGTCTTTTGTGGGCTGGAAACGAGGCTTCACTCCAGTCAACTCAGGACGACAGTCATCCAGTGGGGTGACATCACTACGAATGCGACAACGTTTCAGTGCATGCGCTCTGTGTGGAACAGGCACGCGCCTTTCTCAAGCTAGCTTATTTGGGAGGAGTCAGGTGATTGGGGTTCTTCCTGCCCAAGGCTGTGGCCTGGGTGGGTGTGTGGCGAGAAGCTCCTGGTTGCTAGGCCTGAAACCTACCCAGGAGGCATGCTGTTTGCTAAGTCCACTTAAGGCCTATCCAGCAGTTCAGGATTCCACAAAGGGGGAGCAGTCAAGGTTCAGCCCGAAGCCTGGAGCAAAACCGCATGTGTTAGAGGCTCAGCCTGAGGGGCGCTTGATCCTGTTGGAGGTAAATGAGAAGAAGTTGCCACAAAGGGATGATCACTCCTGTTACCAGAGGCAAGTTTGGGAGGGATGAAGTTCTGAAGGAGTACCTGAGCAAACGCTTCACTAGCTGGGGGCAGTGAAGTAGTGGGAAAGCTTCAGTGGAGACTCATCCAGAAATACAGCGGGTAGCTGTGAGTTAAGCTTGAAGGAGTATGGCGGGTAGCTGTATGTAAACCTTGAAGATAAGTACAGCGGTTAGCTGTGTGTGAAGAATCCAGCAGGTAGTTGAGCCCAAGTCTAGTGAAATAGGGCGAGCTGAGCGTAAGGATCTACAGTGGGATACTGTGAGTTAAGCTGGAAGATCTACAGTAGGATACTGTGCGAGAAGTTGTTGCTATAGGAGACAGCAGTTGCTACAAGCTTAGTGTGCTTTCTGCCTAGTTCTATTTTTGTCTGCGGAGTTTGTCTTAATTGCTATTGCATCTGCCTAAGGGTGCCCTGTGCCATAAACTCCCTCTCCCCACAGTTTCTGTTAAGAGAAATAAAACTCTTTGTTGATTTTTACAAAAAGTGACTGGCGCCCAATCTTTCCACCTTGCACCACACCCACTATGCCTAGTAACCTGCACCCTGAGGAGGAATGCCAGTTCTCCCTGGCTCTGAGAGTCACCATCAGGCCCTTGGAAGTCGGGGAGACCACTACATAAATATTTATACCGGCCAATGAAATAAATGAACACCCGAACGCTTGACGCGCCTAAATACTTTTGAAAAAGCAAACAAAAAAAACGGCTTAGGTACGTTGTTGAAGCTGCTTTTTTCCTGCCAGGAGAAAAGCATTTGTAAAAGCCCCAATTGCGATGGTGTGATGCGAGAACCACAGCGATTCCTGTGGTGGTTCCCGCACCACATCAGAATCGCAGGCAGTGCACACTGCTCTCTGCAAACCGCTGCGGTTGTCAATATAAAGTTAATGATACCCCAGGTTGGTTCGCAGAGTGCAAACTGTCAAATGGTGCATCGTATATGATGTGCACAGCGATGCGTGTGAATCATATAGGATGTCTGTGATTGCACAAGTGTGAACCCAGCCTAAGCCCAAGTTCACATTGATTCGATTCATGCCAAATCTGCGGCAATGGCAGCGTCCGAATCTTTGTGACGCCGCACTGATTCCCAAAAGTAGTTTCTGTATTACCTTTGGCGACTTCGTATAGACATCTGTGAAAGGTAATTTCTATTTAACACCAAATGAATCTCTTGTTATCCCTAGCTAGCCCGGAGTTACCCCCTTCCTCTCCCTACTGTGCTGATCTATTTCTTTCAGAATTTTAAAAAATATGCTTTGTTTTTAATTGCATGTAACATTTTAAATGACAACCACAACAGTTTGTGGCCTAGCGAGGAGGGGGCAGACCCTGAGAGTTGTAAGATGAGGTTGCACTCAAGGCATCCGTTTATCCTGGGATCAAGGGTTGCTCCTCAGAAGCACAGAAAGTTACCAACAGACTCATTGTGGTGATGTTCTGTTATGTGATGACATTTAGTTGGATGTGATGAGATCTTTATAAAAGCTAACTGTTATGCTGAACACCTGCAATATCATTGCAAAACAGTAATAAACTGAAAAACCGTTACCAGGTTCTAATGAATTAGAGGGGAGAGTGATGCAAATACCCAACCTACGGGGAAAACTTTGTGGCATTTTCCATTTTTACATTAGGAAAGAGATTCACAGCCTCTGTGCTGGGACTTGTAGTTCTTCAGCAGTTGAAAAAGGTAAATATGTCAGACTGCCTTAAATAAATAAGTTCATTTTTGCAAGTCAGCCAGTGTTAATTTGGAAGATGAAAATAACACTATTTTAGTTGACTAAAACAATTGCAGATGACTAAAATACGACTAAAACTAATGCCGCGTACACACAATCAGACTATCCGGCGGACAACCCGCCGGACTTTACAGCGGAGGTCCGCTGGACTTTCCAAACGAGCAGACCTACCCACACAGGCCCACACATGACCGGACTCCTCCGCTAGTAAAAGAGCTAGCAAAAGAGCAGGAGATAGCGGAGGAGTCCAGCGAGAAGACCCCCGAAGACGGAAGAAGACCCCCGGAGCTGGCTAATAAAGTATTTTAAAAACCCGTGTTGTGTTTTTTTATTAACACCTTTTTCCCCCCAGGTGAATGGGTAGGGGTACATCGTACCCCATACTCATTCACATAGGGTGGGGGGCTGGAATCTGGGGGCCCCTTATTAAAGGGGGCTCCCGGATTCTGATAGGCCCCCCACCCACAGACCCCAATAACCAACGGCCAGGATTGTCGGGAAGAGGCCCTTGTCCTCATTAACATGGGGACAAGGTGCTTTGGGGTGGGGGTCCCCCCTTCCCCAAAGCACACCCCCATGTTGAGGGCACACTGCCTGGTACGGCTCAGGAGGGGGGGTGTTCGCTCGTCCCCACCCCCTTTCCTGACCGGCTGGGCTGCATGCTCAGATAAGGGTCTGCTATGGACTTTGGGGGGACCCCCACGCCGTTTTTTTCAGCGTAGGGGTTCCCCTTTAAATCCATACCAGGTGACGGGGCTCGCGAGGTGTCAATCTCGCCGATGGAGGCGGCGACATTGACTTCCTATGCTAGTTACGTCTACCTAGAGCCACGTTCAAAAGGAACGGACTTTACTCCGTGTGTGGGCAAGTCCGTTAATTTCAAAAGTCCAGCGGACTAGCACACAGACGGGTGGATTGTCCGGCGGACTGCCGAGTCCGGCAGACAATTTTGAGTCAAGACTTCTTTCAAAGTCTACCGGACTTTTGGGAACAAAAAGTCAGCTGAAGCCCACACAGGGGTGGATTGTCCATAATCCGATCGTGTACGTGGCATGAAATGCCATTTTAGGGAATCATGGGTCTCCCTGCAAATATGGCAGGACTGTTATCACCGTTTATTGTTGATATTGCAAGTCTCAAGAGAATTTGAGGTAGGAGGCCTAAATTAGATTGCATGCCCAAGGACTTGACAGGGCATCTATTGCTCCTGCCCAAGGATGAGGTAGATGTGAAATAAACCTCCGCAGCTTGGTATTGCTTGCTGTAGCAAAAGGATGCAGTTCAGGAAAGGTCCACTGGCCCACAATCCAACTGAATAACTTTGTTTGTAGGGACCATTTGTTGGGATCTAGGAATCCTTGGGATAGGTGATTAGCGTCTGTGTTTAAGTGGGCTGGAAGATAGACTACTAGGTCCTTCAGATTCCCCTCTGCCCAAGTGAAGTTGGGTTCCACTTCCCTTAGTAAGCAACTGTTGTTGGTTCCACCTTGGTGATGTATGTATGATATTGCAGCTCTTTGGTCTATCCGAATCAAAATTGATTTGTCCTTGATCTTAGAGAGCAAATGCTGTTGGTGAGAGATAAGCCATCTGGATTTCCAGGATATTTGCGATGATGTCTGCTGCATTTAATGCCCATCTCTCTTGAACTAACATCTGGTTGCAATGTGCCTCCTAGCCTATTGCATCGGCGTCTGTGGTTAATCTGGTCCAGAAGACATGCCTTAAAGTGGTTGTAAACCCTCCCCCACAACTTTGTCCCATGTAAATCAGCATAAAAAACCCTAATGAACACCGCTTGTAGATATCTCCTTACTTGCTTAGTATTGTTTAATCCTTGTTGTTCTGTAGAATGAAGTCTCTGAGCATGCCCAGATCGCCCCTGATTAACAGCACACTCTCTATGTCTTAATCTATCTGTTATCAGGACTTCCTACTGCACACCACTGAACTCTGCTAATCACTCGGAGCTTCCTCCTACACACCATGTGACCATCTGACATCACATACAGTCTAAACTTGTTTCCCTTTGTCAGACTTATCAGCTTCAGCTGATAAGACTGCAGTAATGACCATTAGACATCAGCACAAGTAAATACTATTAAATAAACAAGTAAGCTATGAACAGGGAAGCAGGGTTGCCATAGAAACGTTGGATTGAGAAGGAGGCTTGGTTAACAGTACAGGAAGTGCTCAATGTAAGGGCGGAAATACACTCCACTGTGGACTCAGAAAACAATACTTAAGATGGCGCTGCCTAACCCCTGGAAACAAGTTTTTTTAGAGTTTCTTTAAACAGTAAGTAATATGCAATTTGGGCTGGATTACAGTGGCTATAGTCTGATAATGACTTATTATAATGGACTAAATGAAAAGAAGCATCAGAGTGAGAGAGTTTACTTCCTCTTTAATGGACATGGTTTTACAGGTATCTCCCTCTTTGACCACTTGTGCAGACCCCTGTGAATCAAACTTGTTTGATATATATGGACTGGGATAGACGGTTTGCTCCATTACTTCAGGAATTCTAGCTAAAAAGGAGCCAGAGATATCCATGTGTCCATGGGATCATCTGGATACAAAAAAGACAAAAATCCCTATTAAGTTAAGTTAGCTCAAGGCTGTTATGTAGGACCATGCCCTCACTCTCTTTACTTTCTGAATGATCGCCCACACTTTCTGAGATGGCAGGGAAAATGTCCTTTTTTGTCCTAAACTGGAGAAAAGATGACTTGTTTGATGATTTACAATCCAACTGTATCTTCATAGTGTAGGCCACAGCATCCACCTGTGTTCCACTAGCTGGGATGGATCTTTTGATAAAAGAATAACATTGTCTGGTTAGTGATAACTACTGAGACCCAGCTCTCCTCATAAAGAAGCTTCGATAGTGATCCAAACCCTCGTGAGGGCTTTGAAGGAAGTGCAGGGACCAAAGGGGAGACTCTGGAATTGTAGATGGGCCTGGTCAACTGAAAATTTCAGATACTTCTGTAACAGTTGCAGTATGGGTGCGTGCAAGAAAGCATCCCTGAATCCCTGGGTACATCTAATTCTGCAGTTCTGGGGAATCAAGTCTGACTTTCCTCCTGTGATGTGGGAAATGGCTTTCTGTAACCTTTCTGCAAAGAGTAATTTACCATAAAAAAGGGGGTATTTATACTAATTTTGTTTTGACAGCGTCAGCTGCCCGTAGTTCAGACCACAATACCCATATGGCTATCACAAGTAGAGACATTGATCTTACAAAGTAACAAATTGTATGCATCGCCTTCTTACCAGTGAAGTCTGCTGAGAGTCATAATTCATCCAAAGCCTTGACTATATCTTCCCTAAGAACATTTTGATGAATCACTGTTTCCGTGTTTTTGGCCCATGCCCACAGGGCTTTGGCTACAGATAAGGCAATTGCTGACTTCCAGGCATTTATCCGCCATTTGGTAAGCTCCTTTAAGTTGGGCTCTATTCATCAGTCTAAAGGATCCTCAATTGAGGCTAAATTATCGATTGGTGAGATGAAATTCTTTGTTATACGAACCACTGCCGCGTGTACCTCCAGCGGACTGCCTGCCATTGCAGAATCTCGTTCTGACCATGGATAAAGTTTTCCTAGGCAACTGAGAGGGAAAAAAACTTTAGTTCTTCCTTTCCTTTTCAACAATGTCTCTGATATCATCCATCAGAGTGAGCCTATGCTTCCACTATTGCGACCTGAAAGTTGCACAATTTTGATGTGACTTGAAACAATGCCTGTGTATTCTTGAGGTCTATGGACCTCAAGTTGCATTAAAGTGGGACCAAAGTAGTGCAGGAACTACTCTGAAGTTGCTGCAACTTGAAATCGAACAAATAAATGGTACTCATTGGAAACCATGGGGTACAACTTCGCACTAGTGGAAACCGAGCCGAAAGAAGGAAACCTGCTTCTTTAGAAATGGGAAGTACACCTTTTGACTACTCAGATGTAGCTTCGGCTTTCTCCCAGCTAATAGCTGGCTTTACAGGCTGGACATAGGGCTGAACTAGGAAAAAGTTGAACTCCGAGGGCCAAGCTATTCCGAGGTATCCTCAGATGGTCCCCCATCATCCAGATGTCTAGGAGGAATACTTGCTGTGTGGTGAGAGGATTCTCTCGAGGATGGGCCAGGAAGAGTTAACTTCTCTCGAGGAGATTGAGACAATTGCTGCAATTGAACAGCTTTTGGTCCTTCTGATATGTATCAACTGCCCATCTTTGAGTATGACAGCTTACCTGTTAACCCTCTGACTCGCTGTCTGCTGCATAGACTCTAAAACAGCTTTTGCAGACCAATTGGCTGGTAATTGGGATGACCCCGCATGCTCGGCATTTATGGATTTGATAGTTGGTGAATGTGAAGAACTATGGGGGTTATTTACGAAAGGCAATTCCAGTTGAAATTGCACTGAAAGTGCACTTGGAAGTGCAGTCGCTGTAAATCTAAGGGGTAGATCTGAAATGAGGGGAATGTCTGCTGATTTTATTATCCAATCGTCTCCAAGCTAAAATGCTTATATATATATATATATATATATATATATATATATATATATATATATATATAATATTTTCCTTGCATGTCCCCCTCGGATCTACAGCGACTTTACTTATAAGTGCACTTTCAGTGCAATTTCAAGTGCACAAAGTGAATTTGCCTTTAGTAAATAACCCCCTATGTCTTTTCACAGATGAACTCTCACCACTTGCATGGTATCCTGATCTGGTTGGGGCCAGCAGAAGTGGTCTTTTTTTTTTTTCACTCACCTTGATGACGGTCCCTACCTTAAATGTTGGAGAGGGTCTTGTTCAGGTGGCGTACTGCTTATTTTAGGCAACAGACAGAAAAAGCAGCTAGAGAAAGATAAAGGAGTTAGTGACTGGTATTTTATCTGGAGCAAGGAAACGGAATTCCTGAGTAAAGAAAGTGAAAGAAATTGCATTTATCGCTGGCAAAAAACAGGGTCCCCTCCAGGGGCACCTGCATATGCAAACCTCCTTAGATGACAAAAGGATGCCATGCTGAAATCCCCCAGTAATAAACAATGGAGAGGGGAGGGGCATCTGTGAAAGATACAACCCTCTAAAAATTATTTTGACAAGCAAGGGCAAAAAATGTAAAATGTTTCCCTATTCAAGATGGTCACCACGACCTCAGGCCAGACCACACGTGCGCGGCGGGCGGCACTAGGACCTATGCAGCCCGCCCAACTCAGCCCGGCCCACCGAGTCAGCTCCTAATGTCCACGCATGCGCAGAGCGGGCAGGAAGACGCTGAGGGACACAGAAAAGCTGGAGGGAGGCGCGCGCCACCCACTATAGTAACCAGGAATGAAAGAACAATATCACAAGGAGGGGAAGGTGGTGGGGGAGGAAGAAAGTGAAAAAGAGAGAGATGAACGCAAAGAAAGGAAAGTGAGAGAGAATGGATGACAGGAGGGAGAAATGTGAGACTAAGGCTAAGTGAAAACTAGATACAGTTGCTTTCTCTGCTGCAGGCTTGAGCAAATTCCAGTGTATAAATGTAGATAGGATGTCTTAGTTAAGAGACAACTGCTGTCCCAAAAGGCCCACAGAAGGGACTCCCTATCTTATTAGCGCATTTAGCTGCCCAAGAATAGGGACTGCACCTGGGAGAGGCTTGAACCCAGCTGGATGCTGCCGACTGCAGAGGTAGGGACATTCGCCCACCGTTCACTGTCCATGAGGAAAAAAAAAGGAGAAAGGCTGGGAGTGCACTAATCCTTTTCTTTTATAATATTCACTGGCCCTGAAGGAGGAGCCAAGGCAGAGCTTATCACAGGTATGCTGCAATGGAGGCACCAGGAAAAATAATTGCTTTCAATCTGTGCAAATACTGGCAGAATTTTCACATATTCCTTGTGGCAAATATCACAAAAAAAGACTGCAACTCAAAGAATGGGAACATTATGCCACCTAGTGGACACATTGCGCTCCTAACTGTGGCAGATATAAACATTGTAAGGACCTGTGTTGATGGGCTTTTGCTTGCTTCAAATAGATTTTGCATTCCCAGTCTATAGTAATGCAAAACCAGCTTAACCACTGGAAGATTTACCCCTCTTCATGACCAGGCCATTTTTTTGCTATGCGACGCTGCATTATTTTAACTGACAATTGCGTGGTTATGCAGCGTTGTACCCAAATAAAACTGATATCCTTTTTTCAGCACAAATAGAGCTTTCTTTTGGTGGTATTTGATCACCACTGGAATTTGTATTTATTTATTTTGTATACTAGTAATGGAGGTGATCAGTGACTAATAACAGGAGTGCCATTATTATGGTGATCAGTGCTAATAATATGCACTGTCATTGTACTAATGACACCGAGCAGGAAGGGGGTAACATCTAGGGTGATCAAGGGGTTAAATATGTGCCTAACGAGTGTTTGTGTGTGTGTGCTGCTCTTACTGGGGATCTAGTTGTTTTCATCCCCTGCTTAGCTGTGTGGGCCATGCCAATTTTAACTACTTCAATACAGGGCATTTATAGAGCTTCCTTACCAGACCAATTTTTAGCTTTCAGCGCTCTCACACTTTGAATGCCAGTTACTCAGTCATGCAACACTGCACCCAAATAACATTTTTATCATTTTTTTCATACAAATAGAGCTTTCTTTTGGTGGTATTTAATCACCACTGAGTTTTTTATTTTTTGCGGCATAAGTGAAAAAAGAGCAAACATTTTGAAAAAAAAACACTTTTTTTTTAGTTTCTATGATAAAATTTTGCAAATAAGTCATTTTTGTTCATAAATTTGGGCCAAAATGTATACGGCTACATCTCTTTGGTAAAAATAAACCAAATTAGTGGATATTATTTAATCTCTTCGAAAGTTATAGAGTCTACAAGCTATGGTGCAAATCATTGAAAATTGATCACACCTGATGCACTGACGGCTCTCATTTCTTGAGGCTCTGAAATGTAGGAAAGTATAAATACCCCCCAAATGACCCCTTTTTGAAAAGTAGACAGTCCAAGGTATTTAGTAAGAGGCATGGTGAGTTTTTTGAAGTTGTAATTTTTTTCCCACAATTCTTGGGAAAAGAAGAATGTTTTTTTTTTTTTATTTTTTTTTACAAAATTGTCATAATAACAAGTTATTTCTCATATACACAGCATATGCATACTTCCAATTACACCCCAAAATAATACATTCTGCAACTCTTCCCGAGTATGGCAATACCACATATGTGGGACTTTTACACAGGCTGGCCACACACAGAAGTCCAAAATGCAGGGAGCACCATAAGGGGTTCTAGGAGCATAAATGACACCTCTAATTTCCTAACGACCTATTACATTTGTGAAGGCCCTGGAGCACCAGGACAGTAGAATTACCCACAAAATGACCCCATTTTGGAAAGCAAACACCCCAACGTATATTCTATGAGGCATAATGAGTCTTTTGAACAATTCATTTTTTTCCACAAGTCTTCCGAAAACATGGAAAGAAAATGAAAACATTTTTTTTTTTTTTTTACACAAAGTGGTCAGTTTATAAGATATTTCTAACTCAAAGCATGTATATAGCAAAAATCACACCCCAAAATACATTCTGCTTTTCATCCTGAGTATGACGATACCACATGTGTGTGACTTTTACACAGCGTGTCCACATACAGAGGCCCAACATGCAGGGAGCGCCGTCAGCATAAATGACACCTCTAATTTCCTAACGACCTATTACATTTGTGAAGGCCCTGGAGCACCAGGACAATGGAATTACCCCATTTTGGATAACAAACACCCCAAAGTAAATTATATGAAGCATTATGAGTCTTTTGAGCAGTTAATTTTTTTACACAAGTCTTCAGAAAACGTGGAAAGAAAATTAAAATCTTTTTTTTTTTTTTTTTTTACACAAAGTTGTCCATTTATAAGATATTTCTAACACATAGCATGTATATAGCAAAAATTACACCTCAAAACACATTCTGCTACTCCTCCTGAGTATTGCAATACCACATATGTGAGACTTTTACACAGCCTGGCCATATACAGAGGTCCAACATGGAAGTGGTACCTTCAGGCGTTCTAGGAGCATAAATTACACATCTCATTTTGTTCCTACCTATCACACTTTTGAAGGTCCTGGAGCACCAGGACAATAGAATTACCCCCAAAATGACCCCATTTTGGAAAGCAAACACCCCAATGCGTATTCTATGAGGCATGGGCTGCAAATAGGTACTCTGTTACTCCGACGGGCTGGTGACAGGTACTCTGTTACTCCGACGGGCTGGTGACAGGCACTCGGGTACTTCGACGGGCTGGTGACAGGTACTCGGGTACTCCGACGGGCTGGTGACAGGCATTCGGGTACTCGGATGAACTGTGACAGGTACTCGGGTACTCAGGTGGACTGTGACGGGTACTCAGATGGGCTGTGACAGGTACTCGGGTACTCAGATGGGCTGTGACAGGTACTCGGGTACTCAGATGGGCTGTGACAGGTACTCGGGTACTCAGATGGGCTGGGACAGGTACTCAGATTGGCTGGGACAGGTACTCAGATGGGCTGGGACAGGTACTCGGGTACTCAGATGGGCTGACAGGTACTCAGATGGGCTGGGACAGGTATTCAGATGGGCTGGGACAGGAACTCGGGTACTCAGATGGGCTGGGACAGGTACTCGGGTACTCAGATGGGCTGGGACAGGTACTCGGGTACACAGATGGGCTGACAGATACTCAGATGGACTGGGACAGGTACTCAGATGGGCTGGGACAGGTACTCAGATGGGCTGGGACAGGTACTTGGGTACTCAGATGGGCTGACAGATACTCGGGTACCACAGATCCCATCTGTGGCCGTCATATGACTATGGCCAGGTATTGAAGTGGTTAAATGTAACAGTGGCTGCGGGAAAGAAGAACCCATGCACCCTGTTTTTTGGGAAGCAGGTGCCTAGAAACATGTTTCATGTTACACCCTGAATACGAATGTAACAAGTTCCCAAAGGTGAACTTAGCCTTTAAACCCTAAGTTTTTTTAGGCCACAAACTTTTTTGAAAAATCAGTGCAAATGACAATACTTACATTTATTGAGAGGTGTCCCTTGCACTGCCTGCTGCAGTTTTAGTTGAAATCTCAAGTTCTCTGCTCAGCTACAGTAGGGCTTCTATGAATGGAGGAGGGGGTATATAGGCTGGGCATACTGACTAGTCAGCACTCTTGATTAGTGCCTGTGACAAGGCTCTTGGTTGCATTAACCGCCATTGCAATGGAAGATCAGGGATGCAGTGGTGTCAGAGGACTTTAACTATTACAGCAGCCAACAGCATAGGAGACACTTCTCATTTAAGTGCCTATTCTTTTAAAAACATTTTTGACTAAATGTAGGCTTTAACCACATGCCGACCAGCGCACGCTGATGTACGTCGGCAGAATGGCATGGACAGGCAAATGGGCATACAGGTACGTCCCTTAAATTTGCCACCGTGCCATTGTGTGCGCGGCGCCGGTAAGGACCTCTGTGAGTCCGATTTTGGGTCCTGCGGACTTGATCGCCGTGGGGATACCCACGATCGTCTCACGGAGAGGAAGAATGGGGAGATGCTATAGTAAACAAACATCTTCCCGTTCTGTCTAGTGACAGGACACTGATCTCTGCTCCATGTGATTGCAGCAGAGATCAGTGACTTGTCATAGACAGCCACGACCCCCACAGTTAGAAACACGCCCCCAGGACACACTTAACCCTTACCCTGCCCCCTAGTGGTTAACCCCTTCACTGCCAGTGTAATTTACACAGGAATCAGAGCATTTTTATAGCAGTGATTGCTGTATAAATGACAATGATTGCAAAAATGTGTCAAAAATGTCCGATGTGTCCAACCATGTCACAGTCACAATAAAAATCACTGATCGCCACCATTACTAGTAAAAAATTAATTATTAATAAAAATGCCATAAAACTATCCCCTATTTTGTAAACACTATAACTTTTGCGTAAACCAATCAATGAACCCTTATTGTGATTTTTTTATTTTTTTACCAAAAATATGTAGTAGAATACGTATCGGCCTAAACTGAGGAAAAAAATATTTTTTTATATATTTTTTGGGGATATTTATTATAGCAAAAAGTAAAAAATAATGTTTTTTTTTTCCAAATTGTCGCTCTATTTTTGTTTATAGCGCAAAAAATAAAAACCGCAGAGGTGATCAAATGCCAGCAAAAGAAAGCTCTATTTATGGGGAAAAAAAAGGACGTCAATTTTGTCTGGGAGCCACGTTGCACGACCGCGCAATTGTCAGTTAAAGCGATGCAGTGCCGAATTGCAAAACATGCTCTGGTCTTTGGCCAGCAAAATGGTCCGGGGCTGAAGTGGTTAAACAAAACTTTTTGTGCTCATTGTTCAAAGTCATTTTCTAGCAAACACTGCAGATTTGAACATATTTAAAAAACGAAAACGTTGCCCCGGTAGAAATGCGGTCTGTTGTTTCCGTTGTGGTCGGTCAACCATAAACTAACTTCTGTATAACGTGCCCAAAAATACTTTCTGAAGAAGAATATTTAGGTTGATTTCAGTTAATTGGCTGCATCTGAGTTCATTCCAGGAATGGATAGTAGTGCTTCCAGCTGCAGCTTCCATCTTCCTTCATGTATCCCTACATTCCCTTCTCTTCCCTCACCACCACCTTGCGCTGTGTAGTGTGTACAGAGCGGAGCTGACGGGTTTACACGGCGCATGCGCGGACGTCGTAGTGTGGGCAGAGGAGCCTGGCGGTGCACTGGCTTCAGTACGTCGTACGTGCGCCGGAAGTGTGGCGGCCCATGCTGTGTGCGCATTGACCTTCCTGCTTTGATGTGAGGAGAGGGAGCAGAGCTCGGGATGATGCTGAGGGGGATCCTGCTCAGCTGTAGCAGGGGGGCCAGGGTCAGGGTGAGTGAATGGGGATGTGCAGTGATCTGCATGTTATATTATTGTGTATATTGCATGCAGAGTGATGTCCAGAGATGGTCCCTGTGGATGACTGTATGGAGCTTCTCCTATGTGCTACCCTCTGCTCTCATAAAGCTGAACTCTGGCCGGTTATTCTGTGAGCGTAAAGATGATTTCTTGCCATTAGGGCCCCTATAAACTTGTGATTGGGGGTCATATAGACATGGTGGAGGCGCACAGCCCCCTCCCGTAAAGTCGTATTAAATTCAGACGCGCTGACAGGTCGGGTTTTTATGACCGGAGAGACGCTTTTGGTCTCTGTCATAAATGCTACACCCCCCCGCCTGTTAGCTGACATGTATACTGAGTGGCGCATGCGCAGCTTAGACCACTTTTAAGGCCCCCGCTCCGCACTGCGATAACGTGACTCCTGTGTGCATGCGCAGCAGTGATGTCATCGCGATCAGGCCATTTAGGCAGCCAGAGAGCGAAAAGTGGAAGGAAGGAGATGGAAGCGCTCAAGACTTGTGGCAGTCAGAGTCTTGCTATGCCTCATGGAACTTGTAGTTCTGCAAAAGCTGGAGGTCCGCTAATTGCATATCCCTTTACTAGGGGATTGATTTATGGATCTTTTTAAAATAGTTTTTACTAGTAATGGCGTCGATCCGCGATTTTTAGCAGGACTGCCACATTGCGGTGGACTAATCCACACTTTCACACCGGGCGGTGTGGGCATCGGCAGTAAAGCAGCGTTGTTTTAGCGGCTGTATTCGGCCACTAGCGGGGGTTTGAACCGACCCGCTTGCGGCGGAATACCACCACTGTATGCTGGCGGTATAGTCGCGCTGCCCCCATTGATTTCAATGGGCAGGAGGAGTGTATACACCGCTCCTTCGCCGCTCCAAAGATGCTGCTAACAGGACTTTTTTTTTTTTTTTTTTACCGTCCTGCCGGCGCAGCGCTTCAGTGTGAAAGCCCTCCAGCTTTCACACTGGAGTGAAAGGAGCCGCTTTTCTCAGGCGCTAATGCACCTGAAAAACGCCTCAGTGCGAAAGGGGCCTAAGTGACACTTTTTGCGGACCAGAGACACCAATAGAGTGATCAGTGCTTAAAAAATGCACTGTCACTGTATAAATGATGCTGACAGGTAAGGGGTTAACATCAAAGGGTTAAATGCGTTCCCTGGGAGTGCTTTCTAAAACTGTGAGGGTTAGCTTAACTGGATAAAGACAGAGATTTGTGTTCCTGCTTAGCAGAAACACAAGATCTCTTTCTTACTAAGGATGAGCTCCGGCGTGTTCGCATAGGGCATGTGCAGAGCCCGCCAGGATGTCGGCACTGTGCTAATCACAGACAGTGAGACATTTTCCCAATGCGCGGCTGCAGAGATTGGGAAATGCCTCACTGCCTGTGATTAGTGCAGCACTGCGCCAACATCCTGGCGGGCTCGGCACGTGCCGTATGTGAACACGCCGGAGCTCATCCTTATTTCTTACTAGATGAACAGCAGTCTGCCTTGTTTACATAGGTAGACTGTCACTCTGCCTCTCTCCGAAGGATCGCTGGGTTTCCGACAAACATTGGGTCTGCCGGACCCACTGATTGGCTCCTGCTGTGTCCAATCACAGCGGGAGTGGTGCTCCGGCGGCACGTGCGCCCCCCCAAGAGCCGAAGACAGCAATCACATACAGGTACGTGATTTTGCGCTTGAGGGCTGCTCTGCCGCAGTACTTGTACATGGGCCATTCCTTAAGCGGTTAAATAAGAACATGTGTGTTCCAGTGCGTTTTACAGCGCTCCAGTGCGGAAAAAATGCAGCACTGGAACGTACTAGAACTGCAAGCACTGGTGTAAATGATGCCATTGAAAACCATATAACCTACTTTCCATGCATTTTTGATGCAAAAAAAACCACACTGGACTGGATGTGGTGTGAACTGGCCCTAAGGGATGTTTTATAATTATGCAGGATTTTTATAGCGCTAAGCCTTAACTCCTGTCAATTTTTCTTTGCTGTCTGTCTGTCTGAAATTGGAGAGATGTCCCTTCACTTCCTGTTCCACAGCTACAACAGGAAGTGAGAACAAAAATCCCTAAAGAGTGAGAGAATCCCTGGTTGTCACCTGAACTAGTGTTCCTCAATAAAAGATGTTCCCTCTATTCCTATTCTGGTGACAACTAGGGATGAGTTCAGACATGTTTGAATCCTAGTCTGGGCCTGCCAGGAAGCTGTCATGGTTTATGATGAGGGGTCGATGGGATGGGCTCCCAATCCCAGTGATCACATGACCAGGAAGCTTATGTAACACCCTCCAATGTTAAGACATTTTGAAGCAAAACTCTGACATATCAGCAGATTCAAATCTGTATTGCCAAATATGGAAGAGCTCTTCTTCTTCATATCAGGATAATGAAGGTTTTTTTATCCAGTGTTCACAGTCTTTGCTTTTCTCACAGCTGCTGTCTTCCTTTTCAACTGAGACTCTACTTCCACCCAACCTCATCCTGCCTCCGGGACTAAAAGATGGACCCACCAAAAGTAAGTGAGACAGATATGGCAATGTTTTACTTTTAAAGGAATCTTATCCTGTGGGAAACATGGAGTGCGCCATTGCCAGCCTCTGTACATTCGTTTACCTTAGGATTTTTTCCAACTTCGGGACCTCCCACTTGTATATACACTATATAATGGGTAGAAACACATGTATTTTCACATATTTATTACATTGGAGATTGTTTCTCACCATATTTTTTAACTATTTGTATGCAATATTTGGTACATTGTTATTGTTCATTGTTTTTCACTCTTTGGCGCTACATTTTTTACCAATCCCTCTTATTGAGTTCTTGTCACATTCCTATGTAGTAACTGTCCTTTCCTTGTTCCACACTGTGTTAGCACAGTAATATCCCTTATTCACATCTTACTGCTCGCAATGCCAAATTCTTCTAGGTTGGTGAGGGGGAGATGTTGTGTAGTCTACCCATGTATAACTCAGGGCTGACAACACTGCTTTGTTTTTTTTTAGCACAGCAGGGACGCTGTGTTGTCAGTTGTTATCAAACAGGAAGTTAGGAGTACACTGGATTTCTGGCCGATGACATTTGTAAAGTGACAAAACACAGAATAATTAACATATATTGCAGAGTAAGGATGAACTCAGGCATGTTCACGTGCAGAGCCTGCCAGGAAGTTGGTGCAGCACTGCGCTAATCACAGGCAGTGAGACATTTCCCGATCTCTGCAGCCGCTCATTGGGAAAATGTCTCACTGCCTGCGATTAGCGCAGCACCAACATCCTGGCGGGCTCTGCACGTTCTCTATGCGAACACGCCGGAGCTCATCCTTGGTAAGAAAGAGATCTGCTAAGCATAAACACAAATCTCTGTCTTTCTACAGTTAGGCCAACCCTCAGTGTTAGAAAGCACTCCTAGGGAACGCATTTAACCCTTTGATGTTAACCCCTTACCTGCCAGCATCATTTAGACAGTGACAGTGCATTTTTTAAGCACTGATCACTCTATTGGTGTCACGTATCGGGGCAATGTCTCACTGCCTGTGATTAGCGCAGCGCTGTGCCGACTTTCTGGCGGGCTCTGCACGGGGACCATGTGAACACGCCGGAGCTCATCCCTATTGCAGAGGCGCGCCAAATAGGATTTTGCTCTATTTTTCTCAGACGTAGGGGAAGCACTTATATGAAATTAGCACGTTCCTCCAGTTTTAAAGTGATTGTAAATGATCACCTTGTAAAACAACCCATTCAATTTGAAATAGAAATGAAAGGCAAAACATTAGTGCATAGATTAAAATATATATATATATATATATATATATATATATATATAATAACTTTTTTCCTTTAATAAGTGATCACATTCCCTCTGTTTTCACCTGCATAAGAGCTGGGGAGGGGGGAGAAGCAGCAGCATAATGAGCTTCCCAATGAATGTCTGTGCAGCAGGGGCGTGTCAGGACAAGTTTGATCATTGGAGGAGAGCAGGCCAAGTTCCCAGCTTAGAGAACTGAGCACGGTGTGCTCTCCTGCTTAGTGCAGTCAGTTTTTAATAGGAAACCAAAGGGACTGGCAGGAACACCAGGGATTTCACCTAAAGGAAGCAATACAAAAAGAGAACATGATACTTTCTCATACAAGTACACGGTACAGCAGGCATATATCAGGAATATGATGTTTTTGGGGTAACAAATGCTTTAACGATCTTTTCTTCATAATCTCACAGTTCACCGGCCTCCTGTGGATTTGTCCCAGCCTGTTGTGAGAACGTGTAAGATCCCAGTACCCTCCCATCTGTCACCCAAACCAGTCTGGTTGGAGTCTATAACTAACCAAGATCAGGAACCGCAAGGGCTGGTGCACCTCCACCCCGATGTGTTTGACGTCCCTCCCAGGTCAGTTGTTTGCACTATTTTTGGTTAAATTGTCCACTTCTAAAAAATCAGTGCCTCCCATCTTAGTGTGTCAATTGTATCTGCTTTGTTTTCTTCAGAATTGACATCCTTCACCAAGTCGCAATCTGGCAGAAAAACTACAAAAGGATTGTAAGCATTCCAGTTTTTTAATTTTTTTATTTTTTTTATTATTCAAGGTTTTAGGCTAAGTCTGTTTTAACCGCTTGCCGACTGCGCACTGTATTTTTACTGCTATGGTGCAGGCTGGCTGCATAGAATCTCTCACACAAACCATAAAAACAAAAGTATTGGGACACCTGCCTTTGCACACACATGGACTTAAAGGCTTCCCAGTCTTAGCCCTTGTACACACGGTCGGAGATTCCGACAACCAAATCCGTCGGATACACACGGTCGGACAACGTTGTCGGAAAATCCGATCTTTCAGAACGTGATGACGTAATTTCGTTACGATGGGACTACGTTCACGCTAGTAGCCAATAGCTTTGATGTAGGAATTTGATCTGAGCATGCGTGGCACTTTGTCCGATCGGAATTCTCTACACATGATCGTAGTATGTCCGATCGGAGCATTTTGTGGGAAAATATTTCCGGCAAGTTGGAAAATTTGGTCCGACGGATATTCCGACGGAAACAGTCTGATGCAGACCACACACAGTCGGAATATCCGACAAAACGCTCCGATTCCGTCAGAACCTCCGATCGTGTGTACAAGGGCTAAGTCTGTAGGGTTCAAAATTTGAGTTGGCCCACCCTTTGCAGCTTCAACTCTTCTGGGAAGATCAGCACAGACCGGCAAGTGGTTAAAGCGGCTGTAAAAGCAGAAGGTTTATCTTAATGCATTCTATGTCTGAATGGACACGGGGAGCTGCAGCTCGGCTTGGGTGCCCCATAGCAAGCTACTTGCTGTGGGGGGGGCAGTCAACAGGAGGGAGTGGCCCGAGAAGAGGCAAAATCCACTGCACAGAGCAGGTAAGTAATACAGTAACATGTTTGTAATTTTGAAAAAAATAAATAAAAGCATTACGTTGACATTTACAGAAACAAAAATTTCACATTATGATGTGCATGAAGGTGGAAACGTTGAAATGAATGAGACATTGGGGTTGATTTACTAAAACTGGAGCATGCAAAATGTTGTGCAGCTCTGGATAGAAACCAATCGGCTTCCAGGTTTTATTGTCGAAGCTTAATTGAACAAGCTGAAGTTAGAATCTGGTGCAGCTGTGCATGGTAGCCAATCAGCTTCTGAGTGCTCCAATATTAGTAAATCAACCCCATTGTTTCATTTTCCCAGTTGCTCACCATAATGTGGGGTACACACTATATAAAAAAAAAAATCAGGCGAACGATCGTCTGATTTTTCTTGTTTCACAGCACCTCGGAACCGATGAGAAAAATGTTCGTACGACAAAGGCTTTTTGTTTCTGATTTTTCTTATGCAAAAATCGGACCAAAGCCTTACACATTAAGCAAATATCGTTTGTTCTGTTCCCCCTACGATAAATTTTATTCAGAAGGTCAATTGGCTGTAGAAAGTAGTGTACACACTATACGGAAATTGTGCGGAAGTTCTTTGGTCGAAAATTCCCTGTTTTTTTTTTATTTTTATTTTTTTCATATAGAGTTTGAGCCCTTTAGGCTCCATGCACACTGGCTTAAAAATCGCTGCTTCTACAGGAGTTTTGTGTTCTGCCTGTAGAAGCAGCTCAATGTCAAAGACTTCTGGTTTCCCTTTTCTGATTGGAGCTTCCTAGCGGAAAAAACGCAAAACTCTCCTAAAGTCATTTAAACTCTGTATAACAAATGCTCTATATGAGCATTTTTTTTCTGCCAAGGGAACTGGCACTTTTTTTTAAGCCCAGTGTGCATGGAGCCTTATGCCGCGTACACACGATCAAACAAGCGGGTGGAAAAGTCCGGCAAACTCAAGTCCGCCAAACAATCCCCCCGTGTGTAGCCTCCGGCATACTTTTTTGACCCGAAAGTACGGCGGACTTAGAATGTAGTTTTACACTCCAATCTTCCCGCCGGACTCGCATTTCGGCGGACAATCCGGCCGCGTGTATGCCAGTCCGCCGTACTTTTGAAATGAACGGACTTTTCCCGCCCGGAGAAAAGTCCGCTCATTTCGAGCGGGTCTTCAGGTAGACGGGGCCCGCGAAGGAGACGCCGTCAGCCCCGCCACCTGGTATGGACTTAAAGGGGAACCCCAACGCTGAAAAAAATTGGCGTGGGGGTCCCCCCAAAGTCCACAACAGACCCTTGTCCGAGCACGCTACCCGGCCGGCCAGGAAAGGGAGGGCGAGCGAGCGCCCCCCCCCCCCCTCCTGAGCCGCACCAGGCCGCGTGCCCTCAACATGGGGGGTGCCTTGGGGAAGGGGGGGCCGCGCGGCCCCCCCACCCCAAAGCACCTTGTCCCCATGTTGATGAGAACAAGGGCCTCTTCCCGTCAACCCTGGCCATTGGTTGTCGGGGTTTGCGGGCGGGGGGCTTATCGGAATCCGGGAGCCCCCTTTAATAAGGGGGCCCAGGATACCAGCCCCCACCCTATGTGAATGAGTATGGGGTACAATGTACCCCTACCCATTCACCTGTAAAATAAAAGTACAAAAAAAACACAACACACGAGATAAAATAGTTTATTGCACAGCTCCGGGGGTCTTCCGTCTTCGAGGGTCTTCTCGCCGGACTCCTCCGCTATCTTCTTGTAGCTCTTTTGCTAGCGGAGGAGTCCGGCTTGCTTCCTCGCCGCCGGCCTCTTCTTCCGACTTCGGGCGTCTTGTCCCCCTCTTCGGTTCTTCTGCCGGGCCACCGCGCCTTCTTCTAGCTCTTTTACAGGCGGTGGCCCAGTCTTCTGTCGCCGCCGCCTCCTTCCGTTCTTCTGTTCTTCTTCTTCAGATGTTGCCTCGCCGAGTCCTCCGCTCACAATGACGGGGACCGGGCACGCGGCGACTTATATAGGGACAAGGGGCGGGGTCTTCGGTGGATGTCACATGGTGACCCCGCACCCTTACGATGTCACAGTCCCGGAGGATGCTGGGACTGTCGCCATGTGACATGAACCCATGTGACATCCACCGAAGACCCCGCCCCTTGTCCCTATATAAATCGCCGCGTGCCCGGTCCCTGTCATTGTGAGCGGAGGACTCGGCGAGGCAACATCTGAAGAACAGGAGAACGGAAGACGGCGGCGACAGAAGACCGGGCCACCGCCTGTAAAAGAGCTAGAAGAAGGCGCGGTGGCCCGGCAAGAACCGAAGAGGGGGACAAGACCCCTGAAGTCGGAAGAAGAGGCGAGGAAGAAAGCCGGGCTCCTCCGCTAGCAAAAGAGCTACAAGAATATATATTTATATTATATTTTTTTTACTAGTAATGGCGGGGATCAGTGATTTTTAACGGGACTGTAACATTGCGGCAGACAGACCGGACACTTTTGACACATTTCTGGCACCATTGACATTTATACAGCAATCAGTGCTATAAAAATGCACTGATTACTGTGTAAATGTCACTAGCAGGGAAGGGGTTAACATTAGGGGGCGATCAAGGGGTTAAATGTGTTCCCTCGTGTCTAACTGTGGGGGGATGTGACTGACTTAAGGAGGAGACCGATCCCTGTTCCTAGGTAGTAGGAGCAGATGATCTGTCTCTCCTGACAGAATGGGGATGTGTGTGTTTAAAAACACACACACACACCCACACCCATTTTGACTCTCGGGCCCCTGCTATACAGCTGTTTAAAGGGCCCGACGTACAGCTACATCGATTTTGCGCAGGAGAGCCAATATGCCGCTGTAGAATGAGGACTAGTGGTTAAATAGGCTGTTAAGAAAATTGAAAGTTTCCAGTTTAGGAGGGCTGAAGTCAGACCTCAGAGTTGTTACTAGTCATAGATTCCCCTGTATGCAGTAAGAAGCATTTGCTTCTCTGTTTTAGCAGTGTAGACTTATTGCTCTCAGAACTTCTGCTACAGACTGCAATTTCCCCCCGTATACCTAATGCAGTGTAAAATCCCAGAGTTTCTCCTTGGCTAAAATTTTATTGACCAGCTGAGGTTTGTAGTTCTGTAAAACCGTTTAAGGAAGCTAGAGTTGCAAGAAGTTTGTATCGGGGATATAGAATTACTGTGTACAAAAGCATCAATCATTTTGTTGTAAAATATAATTGTGATTTTTATTATTATTATTATTATTATTACTACTAAAACCATAACTTTTATCCACACCTCGGATCCCCAGTGTATTGACTATGCAGAAAACTCTTCTGCTTCTTGTATATAATTAAGGTATATTTCATATTAAACTGGACCTTTTA
Source organism: Lithobates pipiens (assembly GCF_037356315.1). Lineage (NCBI taxonomy): Eukaryota > Metazoa > Chordata > Amphibia > Anura > Ranidae > Lithobates > Lithobates pipiens. The sequence continues at coordinate 574,251,101 of NW_027507903.1, forward strand.
GTTAAAAAAAAAAAAATAAGTGCTGCTAGATCACTTCAGGCTGGCCCCATTTTCAGGTATAGCTATGTAGAACATTAGTGCCTGTACTGTATAAAAAAAACAGTAATACACTGTCTCTATTCTGCACATGCTCAGTTTATTTTGTATTTTTAGGCACTGTGTCGAATTTGTAGACGCCAATCTACTGACAGCCTAAAGATTTACTGCTGCTCGGTGGCTCTGGGCTTCAGCAGAATGGCAGCATCCAGCAAGAAGAAACAGTAACAATGCTGAAGGCGATTTACAGCACACACTCATTTCTTGCTAATGAACGTTCTTTTTATCAATATATTATGGGTAAAGTTACGCTTTAAGAATAGATACACGTATTGTCACAGTTGACACTGAAAACCGCTAGAGAGAGAGTGAGCTGGCGGGGTCCACATCAACACTTTTATATTGGGTTCCATAATTCATAGTAATGCTCTTATAAGAAGGATCAGAGTTTTACTTACTGCTAGCTGTGTTCCTGCAAGTGTTTTTTTTTTTTTGTTTTTTTCCCCTCACCTCCTATCTATGTAATGTATGTCAGAAAGATCAATATGAGAAGAGAAATAATATATAGGGGCCGGAATATTTGTAAAAGTTCCAAATCTTCCCTTCTCTGTCCAAAACTGAAACAGAACGTTTTGGCTGAAATTGAGTTTTAACCACCAAATAGTTTTCCACATTTAATCGTTTCATATGATTTCTTGGCTTCCTCCAACCTTTGCTGAACCTTTCCACTTTTCATACCTTTAACCACGACTTGGTTTGGTTTCCTCCCTGCAATCTTCTCAACCTAATTTTCCCTCTCACTGACAGCTGCTTGGATTCCACTTTTCCCCTCCCTTAACAAGCTCCTGTAGTTCTTATATAAAGTGTTTTCTTCTTTCAGAGTCATGCCAAGACAAAGACGAGAGCAGAGGTCAGAGGAGGAGGGAGGAAGCCTTGGGCGCAGAAGGGAAGTGGACGAGCTCGGCAGGGAAGCATTCGGTCCCCTCTGTGGAGAGGAGGTCTGTGTTTTGTGTCGAATATGTTTTTACTAAAGTAATGTAGCTCTTTATCCATACCAAATATTTACAGGAACTCTAGACTCTCTGACTGTTAGAAGAGCATTGTAGGTTTGCGGGGAAATTCTCACTTTTAAGTTGGCGATACTAAAGTCTTGTTTTTTCTTCATTTATAAATAACAAACATGTTCTACTTACCTGCTCTGTGCAAAACCACTACACAGAGCAGGTAAGTAGAACATGTTTGTTATTTAGGGTCTCTTCTCGGGTCCCCCTTCAGTGCTCTTTGCTACTGCCGAGTGCCCCCACAGCAAGCAGCTGTCTTGCTGCCTTTAGAACCACTTTAACCCCCTTCTCGGCCGCCTCACGACGATATATGTTGGCAGAATGGTGCGGGTGGGCAAAAGGGCATACAGGTACGTCCCCTTTAAGAAGCAGAATTGTGGGCGCCTGCCGCGTTCTCAGTGACTGCAAACTGTCAGCCTGGTGCCCGTGATCGTGTCACGGAGCGGAAGAACGGGGAGATGCCTTTGTAAACAAGGCATTTCCCCATTCTGCCTAGTGTCATGACAGAGATCAGCGATCGCTGTCATGTGAGTTGTAGACCAGCACTCCCTAGGACACACTTAACCCCTTCATGGTCCCCTAGTGGTTAACCCCTTCCCTGCCAGTGTCATTTACACAATAATCAATGCATTTTTATAGCACTGATCGCTGTATAAATGACAATGGTCCCAAAATAGTGTCAAGTGTCCGATGTGTCCACCATAATGTCAGTCATGATAAAAAAAAATCACAGATCGCCGACATTACTAATAAAAAAAAAAAAAGATTAATAATAAAAATGCCATAAAACAATCCCCTATATTGTAGACGCTATACATTTTGCGCAAATCAATCAATATATGCTTATTGCGAGTATAGCCGCACTGCCCCATTGATTTTAAGGGGCAGGAGCGGTGTATACACTGTTCCAAAGATGCTGCTAGCAGGATTTTTTTGAGCGTCCTGCCAGCACACCACTCCAGTGTGAAAGCCCTCGGGGCTTTCACACTGGAGACACAACAGCAGCTCTTCCAGGGTGCTTTGCAGGCGCTATTTTTAGTACTGTAGCGCCTGCAAAGTGCCCCCATGTGAAAGGGGTCTTGGAGCTCACTCTACGAGGTTATTGACTACATCATGGTAGTAGGTGCTTCATAAAAAGAAATCTCTGGTGCAGTGATCAAAAAAAGAGGGGAAAGGGGTTTGGGACTTTGAAACACGTAGGTATAAAGAATTCAGTTTATTGTATAAATTAACATACAAATGCATTATCGTGAGTAAGTGTATATCCAATACAGTTATATTAACTGGTACAATTCATAGAAATGTATATCTATACATACAATGTAGAGGGGCTGCCACATGATTATAATCTATTAATATCAAAAAATATACATACGGACACGGCATATAATAACTCTATGCATTTTGTGGATTGATCCACTCTTCAGGAGCATGCACGTGAGTTACATAAAATATATAATAGGAGTTGCTGTGTATGGTCTGATCTTACCCAAGAAAAATCATAAAGAATAAAATAAAACCAAGTATAAAAACCCACTCTCTACCATACTTACAAGGTTGACTATATAATAAAAGCATGGCACTGTAGATTGGGGACCCCCAAAGGAGGGGCATCTCCAATGGGAGCTGAGGTGGTATGAGTGGCTTGCTGTCCAGCAAGAAAATCATTCTGGGGAGATGGCTTTCAAGAAGTTGACATAGTCAGAGTGACCATCAATGAAGGACTTCTGAAAAAAATTATATATATATATATATATATATATATATATATATATATATATATATATATATATATATATATATATATATATATATATATATATATATATATATATATATATATATATATATAATATATCCATAAAAGAACAGGAAGATTGAAGTACTAAAAAGTATTGGTGGTAGCCAAGGAGTAAAAAGTGATAAAAGGATATAAACGCATCACCAGAAGAGGTTGAACAAAAAGGTGTAAGAAGTGAAGGGGCTATAAACGCATCACCAAGAAATGTTGAATAAAACAATCTAATGGTGCAGTGCAACTAGAGGTGAATTCCAATTACCAATTAGACAGTGATCAGTTCATAGGGTCCTGGGATCCAAGGTGATTCATGTAGTGAACCCCGAAGTGAGCAACGACACACCAGAGTGAATCTGACATCCCTGGGTGAAGCCTATAAGGGCAGGGCCATCATGCGCCCACCAACGTCATGTAGGGGTGTACTGCAGGAGGGAGGCGTCCTTGGATGCTGTGCCATTACACTCCTCCATCTACCCGCCAGATGGTACTACCATGGAAAGGAGGGTCAGTGCCACAGGATTGACACCGCACCTGCCACACACAGAAGGTTATGTCGATACATGGTGCATGAACGTCCACCCACCCTAAGTAGAAGGGGAGGAGGAGGGTCCTCGACATGGCACACTAAATAGAGCAAGGGAGGTTGTATATCTAATGAAGGGATGGGAGGTAACAGCCCCATCCTAAAGATGTTGGCCCTAGAGAGAGAGAGTGAATTAATCAAACCAGTAATATGTGTATAATACTAGATATGTAGATGTTATTAGACCTAAACTACATGCTTCCATCCCTCTATTGCTATAAGAAAAAGGAGAACAGTTGGGACTTTATATGAGTCAATTGCCTCCATCCCTAGCTATATGTCAAAAAAGAGGGGAAAGGGGGTTTTGGATTTTGAATGAAGCACGTAGGTATAACGAATTCAGTTTATTGTATAAATTAGCATACAAACACATTATCATGAGTAAGTGTATAGCCAACAATTTTATAACTGGTACAATTCATAAAAATGTATATCTATGCATACAATATAGACAGGTTGCCACATGATTATAAACAATTAATATCAAAAACTATACATACTGACAGATATCAGTTGAGTGCAGTGATGGTGAACCTTGGCACCCCAGATGTTTTGGAACTACATTTCCCGTAATGCACACCTACACTGCAGAGCGCATGAGCATCATGGGAAATGTAGTTCCAAAACATCTGGGGTGCCAAGGTTCACCATCACTGCTCTAGAGCTATGTTTTGGTCCCCAAGCTATGTTTTGGAGCTGCCAGGACTGTGTCCCCCCCCCCCCCCCCCCCCAAAGGTATGATTACTTGTATATCCTTTCAAGTAGCTCTGCTGAAAGAGGATTTGGTAGAACCGCTGTTGGTAATACAGATATCTGTTTTCAAGAATCTTCCAGTACACCCAAAGGTTGTGGTGACAGTTGTATGGTTAATTTCTGTTAATTAAATTTCCCCTTGTGCATGGTTTGTAATGATTCTTTCTTTTCTACAACTGAGGACAAGGGGACAGGAGGGGCTTTTACTTGCCTTCTGTGTTTCCTGTTGTAGGCAGCGTCATCCATCTTAAATTGCTGTTCTGGAAGATTCTTGGAAATACAGTTAGTTAGGACTAACCATTTTTCAAATCCTCACCGATACTTTCTTTTTTAAATGTCATGTGGCAGTGGCACTAATATGCAGCATTGATGACTCATGGATTGTGTCTGTAGTTTTTTTTTTTTTTTTTATCTTCTTTACAATTTTATTTTTCTTTTCTTACATCAGGGGACACAGAGCCATAGTACTTACTATGTGGGTTATAGGGCCACTGATAGATGATGGACACTGGCACGCACCTAAGGCAAGACGTGTACTCCCTGTATAACCTCTCCCACTACTGGGTAAAGATGTGCTGAGCTCCACTGGAAGAAATGCTTGCTGGGGCTAGCCAGGCTGACCGGATCCATTCTGATGTCCTTTCATGGGCTAAAGGAATGGTACCTGGGCCTTGTGTTCGAAGAAACAAGGTTTTGCTTGCAAATGCTTCTCTTTTTAGAGAGCTGGACCCTGGGATCCAGTACTTTTTGGTAGTAAGGCCATAAAGTTTTTACTGGCAGGGTGCTGTCGCAGGTTCAGGATTGTGGGTAACCTCTAGGTTCCCTGGTTCCTGAAGATTTTGGAGCCCACCGTGAAGGGTGAAGATTGGGTTTATCTCGCATAACCCTGCAGCGAGGAAAGGTAAGTGGAGATTTTCTTCAGAATTTCGCCTTTTACATTATAATGTTGTCCTATGTGTCACCACTGGGGGCTGTATTGAGCATTCAACGCCTGATGCTGGAAGCAGCGCTGTATCAGAAGCCTTAATTTCTCCTCTCTTCCTGCCACAAGCAGATCCTCTGGTAAGAAGGGGGGTCTGGTTCTCCTCCTGCGCCCTCAATGTTGTTTTTTTCCCCCTTCGGGGGACGTATATGCCAAAAGCATTTCTTAAAAAAAAAAAAAAAAGATAGACTGCGCGGCCGTTCGGCAAGAGAATTTACCCCCCCGTCCCCGCCGCCGCCATATCAGCTGTTCGCAAGGCGCCGCTCGCGCGGGAAGACACTTTCTTTTGAAAGAAGGGGGCATAATTAGCGCTGGGGGGCGTGGCTAATGGGCTCAGAAGCCGGCCACTCATGGAGGAAGTTGTTAAAGCACTGTGTGTGTAGCTGCTGCTGGCTGTGGAGGGACACATGAGCAGGAGGATGGTTTGTTTCAGGTTTGGTGACACAGGCATTCCCTTTGACACATTATACTTTACCAGGCTAAGCATTAATAGCAGCTTATAGTGCTGGACTATAATCTAGCAATGTAAATTCTTTTGCTGGTAGTGCCTCTGCTTTGTGCTTCAGGCTATGAGAGGTAAAAAGACCAGGAACTCCTCTAATGGTTCCAAAGGGTCAATGGTTTCACAACAAACTAAATCCATTTCCACAATTTCAATCCAAGATTGATGGTATGTTATCTCTCCATAGTGGGGCCAAACATAGCAGATCCCCATCTAGTGCTCAGGACCCTCTTATTGAGGTGCAGGAGGCTGGGGATCAAGTAGATCTTCCCAAAGTTTTGGAAGATACTTATTTATCCTCTTCTGAGGATCCTAATATAGAAGGAGTAGCATCACAAGACAGGTTGCTTGTTCACTCTTACTAAATTGGTTTGACCAACCTTTTTTGCTGCCTACAGCGCAGGCTCTTGAGAAACTCCCCTCTAATTTAGGATCATTAAAACCTCCCCCATCTGGGGATGCTTTTTCTATTCATGCATGGCTAGAAAAGCTTATGTATTCTGAATGGTAACATCCAGATAAACAATATTATCCTCCTAAGACATTCTCCACACTTTATCCTATGGAAGAGGATTTCTATAAAAAAATGGGGGGTTCCAGCAATTGATGCTGCCATCGCCTCAATGAAGAAGAATCTCACATGTCCGGTGGATAATGCACTGATGTTAAATGATCCAACAGTTCAAAAGTTGGAACTTCTTTCTAAAAGCAATATGTCTTTAGCAAGTTCAGTAGCACAGCCGGTTCTTGCTGCAATTGGTGTATCCTAGTCCATTAAGGGTCAGTTTGTGGAGATACTTCAAATTCTGCGTGATCAGCAGGCCCAGCAATGAGCTGGTGTATCAGACGCATTGTGTTTCACAGTAGATGCTATAAAAGATTCTATCATTCAAGCCTCACGGCTTATGCTTGGACTAGTGCATTCTCACAGAGTTCTATGGCTGCAAAATTGGTCAGCCAAAGCACCGTGTAAAAACCTCTTAGCCAGTTTCCCCTTTCATGGTGAATGGCTATTTGGATACAATCTGGATAAATACAGCCAAAAGATCTCTAATGGGAAAATCTCTTTTACAAGTAAAGAAGAAGTTCAAACATTTCTCATTTAAGCCTGCTGCCCCACCTGTGCCAGGGGCATCAGCCTCTATGCAGTGTCAATAGCAAATGTCAGGTTCAAGGGGAAGACCCCAAGGGCAGCACCAGGGTCAGAAGAGATCTTGGGGCAGAAAGCCCACAAAGCAGAATGCTAAAGCCTCCTTTTGAAGGGGTGCCCCCACTCGCTCAGGTGAGGGGGATGGCTTCTGCAATTCTCAAAGATCTGGCAGGAACAATGTCAAGACAGATGGGTGACTTCTGCAATTTCTCTAGGTTACAACTAGAGTTATGAGTTTTTCCGTCTCCTAGTTTTCTAAGGTCAAATGTTCCCAAGGATCCAGAGAAAAAGTGTCTCTTTCTAGCTCTGGATCATCCTATTTTTTTATTTTTATTCTAACCTTTTCTTGGTTCCAAAACCAAACGGAGAGGTAAGACCCATTCTAGATCTCAAAGGTCTGAAGCGGCACTTAAACATCCGATCCTTTCGCATGGAATCAATCCGATAGGTTGTGTCCATCCTGCATCAAGGGGAGGTTTTGGCTTCAATCGATATCAAAGATGCATATCTCCACTTCTAGGCTGGGAGCAGCCCTGGAAGAAGATTCTGTTCAGGGTAGATGGTCAAGGTTAGAGAGGACCTTGCCCATCAACATTTTGGAGATTGGGCAGTAGGTCTGGCCCTAGAATCTTGGACTGTCAGACTACGGGACTGTCCTGTCAGGATTCAGTCCAACAATGCCACGACTATGGCTTGTATAAATCACCAGGGGGGCATGAGAAGTCGTGCAGCCCAAAAAGAGGTGAATCATGTTCTAGCTTGGGCAGAACACAACATTCCTTGCCTATCGGCAATTTTCATTCCAGGAATAGAGAATTGGCAGGTGGACTACTTGAGTCGCCAACAATTATTTCCGGGAGAATGGTCTCTTCACCCCGACATCTTCCTAGCGATATGTCAGAGATGGGGTATTCCGGACATGGACCTATTCGCGTCCAGATTCAACAACAAAGTCGACAACTTTGGGTCTAGAACGCGCGATCCACTAGCATGCGGAAAAGATGCATTAGTCTTCCCAGGGGATCAGTTTTTTGAATTATCTATGCCAGGGCTTGACAAAACCCAGGCGCCAGGTCGCATTTGTGACTAGAATTAGCGACCTGGGGCAGCACAGCTGGGGGTATCCTGTCTCTATATATATATATATATATATATATATATATTTTTTTTTATTCTAACACCCTAGAGAATAAAATGGTGTTTTTTTTTTTATATTGTGAAAGATAATGTTATGCCGAGTAAATCGATACCCAACATGAATTATTGCTCTCACTCTGCTGATCGCAGCGATACTTCACATGTGTGGTTTGAACAACACTTTCATATATGCGTTCGCTTCTACACGCAAGCATGGCGGGACAGGGCGCGTTTAAAATTATTTTATTTTAACGTTTTATTTTTATTTTTTTCACTGTTCTTTAAAAAAAAAAAAAAAATGTGTCACTTTTATTACTATTGCAAGGAATGTAAAAATCCCTTGTAATAGAAAAACGCATGACGGGTCCTCCTTATATATGAGATCTGGGGTCAGAGAGACATCACATCTCATATTTACACTAAAATGCATTTGAAAAAAAAAAAAATGTCCCTCTAAGAGCTATGGGCAATGACTTGGAGACAGGTGGGGGACTGGGGGCATCTTCCCCTCACTCATCTCCATGTCAGGCCAGGGACAGGTCTAGATCGCCGTCACGGACCTGGCTCCTAACTTTTTTAGCTGGCTCCTAGATTCCAAGTAAATTTGTCAACCCCTGATCTATGCGTTTCCTCCAGTTCTGCTACTTCCACGCCTTCTCCGCAGGATCAAGCAGGAATGAAATGAGGTGATTCTGGTGACCCCAGTGGGCCCCAGAAGATCCTGGTTTACCGAGATCATAAAGATGGCTGTAGGAGTCCCTCGGACTCCATTATAGCTAGACCTTCTCTCACAAGGTCCGGTATTCCATCCTACCTTACGGATGAAAAATTTAACAGGTTTGACTGTTGAATCCCACTTTAAAGGATCATGGGTGATCTCCTTCTGCAGTGTCGTCTTTTATTAATGTCATTTACCATAGAGTCTGGAAGGCATATGTTTCGTGGTGTGGATCCAGGGGTTGGCACTCCAGGAAGTATGTCACAGTGAGAATATATATAGTGATTGTTCAAGCTTTGGCTTAAAGAAGAAAATTTTTCCCTCTCATGTTAAGCACACTCAACCAGGGCGATTAGTGCCTCTTGGGTGGTTCATCATCGGGCCTCTGTTATTTTTAATCAGCCCGGTTTGGGGGGGGGGGGGGGGGCGCTCTGGTGAGATATCAGGGGTCTAAGGAACTAGGGAATCTGTGCCCTCGTTCCATTTTCCTGACATCTCTTCTTTGAGACAGGGAAAGGCACTGAGGACACAGATTCCCTAGTTTCTTTTTCTGCAGCCTCAGCTGCACTGAAGATGAATGGACAAGAGACAGAGGCTCCTGTTCAATCATAAACTGAAGTATTGTAAACACAGTTTACTATGCTCAGTTATGAATAGACAGTGTCAGTGATCACTTGCTCTGCTCATTCAAAAAAGGAAGGACCGGCTCCTTCCTTCACTCTCCATTCTGACAAATCTTGGACAGGGAGGACCCGAGGAGCACAGGGGGGGACACGGAGGAGGACATGGGACAGTCGGGGGGGGGGGGGGGAAGGGGCGCGGGGTCAGTGCGGCGGTGGGGGAGTTGCAGTCACCGATCTCCCTGTTTGGCTTTCAAAAAAGCAACAGAAAGCTGTGGGAAGGAGAGGAGGAGAAGCAGCTGTCAGCGCCTTTAGTAAACTGGGAGATCGGTGATTGTAACTACCCCATCGCTGCACTGATCATCTCTGAGGCTGCGTAGGTATAGGATTAGGCATCGGAGCATTTGCACGAGTACAAGTACTTCTGCAAATGCTCGGTATCGGCAACGATACTAGTATCAGTCAACCCTACTAACCATGGTTTTTCATTGAGACACAACTCTGCTAGTTCCCTTTTAGAAGATGCTGGTTATGTGGCTAGTACCTGACCAGCATGCTCAATAAGTTTTGAATCTCATCTAAGGGTTCCACGTGTATTCTCCTGCCAGATTTGAAGGGCTCCAATAAGACTCTGGCAACTATATAGAAACCTGCATTACTATTTTTTTTTTCTTAGCACAAATCTTGTTTGATTTCCACCTTTTGTCATTTCCCCCCCCCCCCCCATATTAAATTGTGTGCCATTATATGTATTGTGTACAGGTGGTGTAGCCCATGGTCCCCGTGGCCCCAAAAGCTATTATTACATGCTGCCCATGAAGATTCGAGTCCTGGGATTGAAGATGGCTTTGACTGTAAAACTTGCTCAGGTATAGTACAGTGTCCTCCGGACCGTCCACATGAGCTGTGTTTTGTTTTATTTTAATTTTTATTTATTTTTTATATGGTTTAAAATGCATAACCCTGTCAAGGTGTTTATTTTTTTTTTTTTTTTTTTTTTTTTTATATTTCCTGTAATCTAATTTTAATTTTGGAAAGTTCTTCTTTTCTAACACTGATGCCTATGTGTCCTTTAAAGTGTGTTTCAGGGCATAAATTAAAAGAAAAACACAATAACGTACGTTTTTTGCAATGCAGGCACACTTCCTCTTTTTTTATTCCGTTTAATATGTTAGAACGTTCCTTTTAGACTAAAATGTATCGGAGGAAGGAGGCTAGATAGGTGGAGTAGATAACACCTCAAAGATTTTATAGTGGTGCATTTATTTTTGAGGCCTTTGAATTTGTTTGCATGACACACAAATACCTGGTGATAGTGCCAGAAAACCATAGAGCTGCTAGCTTCCTGTTGCCTGACTATGCTGCTTCTGCCGCACGCAATTTCCTAACAGTGTTTTCTTCCCTGCCTACCAGACTACAAACCTCTGCCTATCCCCCACTCTTCTCTTTTTCCTACTCCACAAGCACGTATTAAAGGAGGAGTTCACCTTTGGGAACATGTTACATGTTCCACCTGATTTTAGGCCCGGGATCATGCTATTGCGAATTGAACAATTTGCTTGACAGGAGATTGTGACCGGCTCTCTATGGTGCTGGTTCACACATCTCCAGAGCGCCTCCGGTGTGAATTGCATAGGAGTCCTGTTCGTCTTTTGCTCCGTTTCAGGTCCCAATTCACCGTACCTGAACCGGTGAATAGAGACGCACCAGTCCCCCTGCTGTGTGCCGCTCCGTGCTCTAGTGTGAACTCAGCCTTAGATGGAACATGTAACATGTTCCCAGTGCTGCAGCTACCACCCGGTGCCACCCCCTCCCCGTGGCAGCAGTACAGGGAGAAGTTCCCTGTATTAGCTGTCAGTTTTTGAAAGCAGCGCTGCTTTCACAAATGGTGAACAGGGAGGAGAGCTCCACCCACACGGCCACATCATTCATACACAGAGCTCTGTGTATGAATGAAGTACAAGTCACAACAGCCTTGGTGGCTGTAGTGTGGAGGGTTGTTTGAGTCATTGAGTCTTCCTGTCAGCGAATTTTGGCTTACCCCTATGGGATGTACAGGTAAGTAGATACAGTGTGCAGGAGACCTGCATGGCATCAGCGATCTCGTGATCACTGGTGCAATGCTTTAGAGGCTTCTAATACAAAAAATAATACATGCACATTTATGTTACCTGCAAAAAGATATGCATTTTATTTTGTACAAAGGTGAACTTATGCTTAAATTTCCCTTCTAGGAAATATTTCTGCTGCTTTTTTTTTTTCCTGCTGTATATATCTGTATTTAAGAGGAAGATAAAACATAGAAAGTGAAGATCATGCCTGGATACAGTGCATCCATTCACAGCGCTTCACTTTTTCCACATTTTGTTATGTTACAACTTACAGCCTTATTCCAAAATGCATGAAATCCATTATTTTCCTAAAAATTCTACAAGCAATTGACAACAAATGACAATGTTAAAGAAATTTGTTTGAAATCTTTCCAAATTTATTAAAAATAAAAAACAAACAAAATTACATGTACATGGGTCTTTGCCATGACACTCAAAATTGAGCTCAGGTGCATCCTGTTTCCACTGATCATCCTTGAGATGTTTCTACAAGTCCACCTGTGGTAAATTCAGTTGATTGGACATGATTTGGAAAGGCAGACGTCTGTCTGTATAAGGTCCCACAGTTAACAGTGCATGTCTGAGCACAAGCCAAGCCATGAAGTCCAAGGAATTGTCTGTAGACCTCAGAGACAGGATTGTATCGAGGCCCAGATCTGGGGAAGGGTGTGGAAACATTTATGCAGCATTGAAGCTCCCAATGAGCACAGTGATCTCCATCATCCATAAATGGAGGAAGTTTGGAACCACCAGGACTCTTCCTGGAGCGGGTTGCCCAGTCAAACTGAGCGATCGAGGGAGGAGGGCCTTAGTCAGGGAGGTTACCAAGAAGCCGATGGTCGCTGACAAAGCTCCAGTGTTTCTCTGTGGGGAGAGGAGAACCTTCTATCTAAAAGAACAACCATCTCTGCAGCACTCCACCAATTAGGCCTGTATAGTAGAGTGGCCAGACAGAAGTCACTCCTCAGTAAAAGGCACATGACAGCCTGCCTGGAGTTTGCTAAAAAGCACCTGAAGGACTCTCGGACCATGAGAAACAAACTTCTCTGGTATGATGAAACAAAGATTGAACTCTTTGGCCTGTATGGCAAGTGACATGTCTAGAGGAAACCGGGCACCGCTCATCACCTAGCCAATACTATACCTACAGTGAAGCATGGTGGTGGCAGTATCGTGCTGTGGAGATGTTTTTCAGTGGCTGGAACTGGGAGACTAGTCGGGATCGAGGGAAAGATGAATGCAGCAATGTACAGCGATATCCTTGATGAAAATCTGCTCCAGACACTCTGGACCTTCAGACTGGGGTGAAGGTTCATCTTCCAGCAGGACAACGACCCTAAGTACACAGCCAAGATAACAAAGGAGTGGCTACTGGAAAACTCTGTGAATGTCCTTGAGTAGCCCAGCCAGAGCCCAGACTTGAACCCAACTGAACATCTCTGGAGAGATCTGAAAATGGCTGTGCACTGACGCGCCCCATCCAACCTGATGGAGCTTGAGAGGTCCTGCAAAGAAGAATGGGAGAAACTGCCCAACAATAGGTGTGCCAAGCTTGTAGTATCATACTCAAAAAGACTTGGGGCTGTAATTGGTGCCAAAGGTGTTTCAACAAAGTATTGAGCAACGGCTGTGATTACTTATGTACATAGGATTATTTTTCCTTTTTTATTTTTAATAAATTTGCAAAGATTTTAAACAAACTTCTTTCACATTTTCTTTATGGGTATTGTTTTGTAGAATTTTGGAACAAGACATTAACATGACAGAATGTGGAAAAAGTTAAACGCTGTGAATACTTTCTGGATGCACCTTAGAATTCAGTTATTTGTAGAATTTTATAGATGGTTAACTAGTTGCTGACCGCCGGCCATCAAATGACGACCAGGCGGTGCATCTCTTGTGGCGGGAGGGCATTGTGACGCCGTCCTGTTTAAACAGGGAATGCGCGCGATCGTGCGCGCGCATCCCTGTTCGGGGGGAGGCGTGTCACGGAGACACCGCTCGCCACCGAGGGGTGTGAACAGCCATTGGGCATGGCTGTTTACCACGTGATCAGCCGTGACGAAGTCACGGTGAATCACAGGTGGTTACACCCCCACTGTGCACGGCGCGCACAATCACGTCGGAGGCGTGTTGCCGGGAACACTGCTCGTTACCAACGCTGGTAAACAGCCATTGGTAGCTGTTTATCCACGTGATTGGCTGTGATCCTTTCACAGCCGATCACTAAATGTAAACAAACCGCGGTAACGAGATGTTACCAGGTTCTCCTCCTCACACACCAATCGTTACCGCTTACAGTGTACACCAACATACACTGATTGCCCACTCCCCCCAATAAAGAGGACCCGTCGCAGCCCATCAGAGTACCCGAGTACCTGTCACCAGGCCATCAGAGTACCCGAGTACCTATTTGCAGCCCAAGCCTCATAGAATATATGTTGGGGTGTTTGCTTTCCAAAATGGGGTAATTTTGTGGGTAATTCCATTGTCCTGGTGGTCCAGGACCTTCAAAAGTGTGATGGATAGGAATGAAATGAGATGTGTCATTTATGCTCCTAGAACACCTGAACGTACTACTTCGATGTTCGGCTTCTCTATGTGACCAGGCTGTATAAAAGTCCTACACATGTGGTATCGCCATACTCGGGAGGTGTAGCAGAATGTGTTTTGGGGTGTAATTTTTGCTATATACATGCTCTGTGTTAGAAATATCTTATAAATTGACAACTTACAAAAAAAAAAAAAAAAAATATGCGTTTTCATTTTTTCCCACATTTTCCAAAAACTTCTGGAAAAAAAATTAACCATTCAAAATACTCATGCCTCACAGATTATACTTTGGGGTGTTTGCTTTCCAAAATTGGGTCATTTTATGGGCAATTCCATTGTCCTGGTACTCCAGGGCCTTCAAAAGTGTAATAGGTGGTTGTGAAATGAGATGCGTAATTTTTGCTCGTAGAACGTCTAAAGGTACTGCTCTGTATGTGGCCAGGCTGTGTAAAAGTCTCACACACGTGGTATCGCCATACTCGGGAAGAGTAGCAGAATGTATTTTGGGGTGTAATTTGTTGTATGCATACGCTGCGCGTGAGAAATAACCTGATAATATGACAATTTTGTTAAAAAAAATAAATAAAATAATAATGAAAAAAATCTTCATTTTGCAAAGAATTGTGGGAAAAAAATGACAACTTAAAAAAACTCACCATGCTACTTATTTAATACCTTGTAATGTCTACTTTGTAAAAATGGGTCATTTGGGGGGTATTTGTACTTTCCTGACTTGTTAGTGTCTCAAGAAATGAGATACACCTGATGTACTGAAGGCCTGATCAGAAGTGATCAATTTTCAGTGATTGGCACCATAGTTTGTAGACTCTATAACTTTCACAAAGACCAAATAATATACACTAATGTGGGTTATTTTTACCAAAGATATGTAGCAGTATAAATTTTGGGCAAAATTTATGAAGAAAAATTACTAATTAGCAAAATTTTATGACCGAAACAAAGAAAAGGGCATTTTTTTCACAAAATGTAAGTGTTTGTTGGTTTTTTTATTTTTTGTGATTAAAAAAAAACAACTAGTGATTAAATACCACTAAAAGAAAGCTCTATTTGTGTGGAAAAAAGGACGCAAGTTTCATATGGGTACAGTATTGCATGACTGAGTAATTGTCATTCAAACTGTGAGAGCGCTGAAAGCTGAAAATTGGTCTGGTCAGGAAGGGGGTGTAAGTGCACTGTATTGAGGGGGTTAAAAAGAATTTAACATGATGCCGGGTGTGAGGTGTTTCGGACACTTCCAGAAGTCCCGGTCACCTGTGTCCCATGTAATGCTCAATATTTCCTCCTGCCAGCCTCTTTGCCACATCTGCAGTGATGTGGAGGTCGTCAGGAGGAACAAGTGTGCCAAATGGGGGAACCAGGAGATTAATATTCCTGCAAGTGTCAATTTCCCTGGAGAAGGTTCCTCTTGACCAAAGTGGTGTTTAGCAATGGGAGAGGTAAGTATTTACATTTTTCTGCAACGACAGCAGGTCACCCTTGAAAAGTATTTTCAGTCTCAAGGCACCCCAAGCTTAGTTCATGTTAATGCGAGTCGCAGTGCGCTTGCAAAATCACACTCCTTCTTGACAGACAGATGCTCCATCCTTTAGGAGAGATGTACACGTGGTCCGAAAGTGGGCAGGTTCCTGCCGACTGACCATTTTTGTAAGGCGCTCTGGCTGGTGGTTGCACTCTGATGTCATTAAGGACAATACACGAACAATAGCTCTGCATTCTACATGAGGACAGCAAGGGCTCATCCCAACTCCTCTCCTGTCCTCGGGACCCACTAACAGGCCAGGTTTGCAAGATAACTGAAATACATCACAGGTGATATCATTTGCTACTCAGTGATTGCAGTATTCTAGTCTGCATCTCCTCAAGGTAATACTTAAGTTCTGGCCTTTTAGTGGGTCTTGAGGACCGGAGTTGAGAACCATTGGCCTAGAGCAGTGATGGCGAACCTTGGCACCCCAGATGTTTTGGAACTACATTTTCCATGATGCTCCACTACAACGCAGAGTGCATGAGCATCATGGGAAATGTAGTTTCAAAACATCTGGAGTGCCAAGGTTCGCCATCACTGGCCTAGAGTGTCTGATGGAGGAGAATGTTGGAGCCTTTCGGAGTGACTTGTAGTGTGGTGGAAGACCCACTGCAAGGGGGATTTTACTGTAATTCTCAGAGTTCAGCTTTAAGGAATAAAGCATACCTCCAGCCAGTATGCGGTGTGTAGGGTTAACTGCGTATAACTTTTGAACTGTATATGTAGGTCCACATCAATCTAACATAATGTCTGCATTATGAGCAAATATGTCAGTGTTGTCCTTCAGCTGCAGAACTAATGTGAACTATGTATGACACGAGGTCTTTAGAATTCTGGTCGTTTTTTTTAGCAGCATATTCATTTTTACATGTTCCTGTCTCTCTGTACAGAATAACCTCTACATTATTGATTCCACTGACATTTCCAGCCCAGACCCTCAGTACCTCATTGATCTCTTCAACCAGCGACATTGGGGAGAATCCGTACTTATTGTTGATGTGTAAGTATCTGACCAATATTTTGCTAGTAATGTTGTAATATGCATATGTGACCACTAGAGGGAACTGATGTGTATCTTCTGGATATCCATTTTAAAAGTGAACTTGTACCAAGACAATTCGCAGTTAAAGGGGTTGTAAACCATCAGTTTTTTCACCTTAATGCATTCTGCATTAGGGTGAAAAACCTGTAGTGCTGCAGCCCCCCAGAAACCGAAACCAAAAATATTAGTTTTTTTTTTTTTTAAATATTTATATTTTTTATAAATTGTATTATATTTGACTTTTTAATTTAATATCAATTTAAATGAATAGAAATTTATTGTCAGTCGTTGTTGGCATGTTTAGCTCAAGAAAAGTGTATCCCTTTAAATCCTATGTATGTCTTCACACTCGCCAGTTGGACTTCCATTGTGGTATTAAAAATCCTGCTAGCTGCATTTTTGATCAGTCAAAAAATAAAATGCATCTCCCAGTTCAAATGCATTGAAAATGCAGCAAGAACGCATCATTAACACACCCGTGTTACATTTTTGATGTGGTCTTTGAATCTCATGACCTATGAAAAACACAAATCGTGGTAAAATCGGCTCAAAATCACCACAAATTCATGGTAAAATCACGTACGTTTTCGCTGCCATTATCGTCACCTTTTTCTCGAATCGGCCGAATTCCGATAACACCATTTTCAGCAGAAATGTTTTGGTGGCTAAAATTTCGGTGCATCTCTAGCCTTGATTGGTCCACAGTTATCACATGGTAGCGGGGCCAATTACTACATCCTGTATCATATGATTAGCTGTAGCCAATCACAGCATATCAACAGTAAGCAAGCTGTCATGAATGGAAATTGATTCATGACTGTTAACTGTTGCTTATAACACTGATCATCATTGTTATAAGCAATAATCCCTGATCACCCCCCCCCCCCCCCCCCCGCAGATTAGTAGAGTGTCACTATTGAAGTTTTATCAATAGACTTGAGCTCATAGAAAAAGCAGCATAATCACTATATTGCAGAGATAAACAGGGAGTGCAGCATGTACTGAGCAAATATAACTGCACTTATGTACTTCTATGTTTTTGTTTAATTTCTATTCATTGTTTTCACTCTGAACATTCTGTTTAACAGCAATGAAGATATGCCTGAAAACATTCTCAGTGCAACTGCAGATTTGAAGAAGATCACCCTTATCCCAGCTATTGGTAAGTGTAAGGAGTTTGTATTGATGTATAATGAACCATTTCTGCTCCACTCCGGGGGCAACCCTTCCCCTCTGGCTTCAATACTTGAGTGAGTCACAAATCCAGAAAAGTATACAGTTTAGAACTGACTTGACCTTGCGTTTTTAGATCTGCTTAAATAGTCTGAGATACTTATAAACGATTGAAGCCAGAGAATCAGCATTATAACCAAGTAACTTGCCTTTTCAGAAGGAGGTTATCAATGGTGGGTTCCGTCTGGCTTTCAGGAAAGCCTTACTTTGAGGCCTCGTGCACACTGGACTTTTCTTCTTTCTTCTTCTTTATTTCTTCTTCTTTCTTCCTTCTCCTTCTTCTTTCTTCTTTTAGACCCCATTCACGCAAGCCACCTAGGGCATCAGTGGTAAAGCGTCACTATTTTTAGCACCGCTATTTGGCCTCCAGTGGGGCAGTTTTAACCCCCCCACTAGCGGCCAAAAAGTGGTTAAATCCGCCCGCAAAGCTTTGCCGTATCGCATCACTGCCCCATTGATTTCAAGCCTTGAGTTCACTGCTCCAAAGAAACTGCTGGCAGGACATTTTGTGACGCCTTGCCAGCGTACTGCTCCAGTGTGAAAGCCCTCGAGCTTTCACACTAGAGTGAATGGAGCCGCTTTTTTCAGGCGCTATGCAGGTGCTATTTTTAGCGCTGTAGCACCTGAAAAACACCGGCAGTGTGAAAGGGGTCTTTAGAGGCATTTGGTGTTTTTTGCCTTTAAACACCCCTGCCTGTTAGCCTGTGTGTCCCTGTACACATAGGCTTTTAGAGGCAGAGAAGATCCCCACAGTCAGTGCGTCCAGGGGCAGAAAAGTTCTGGCAGAAAAAAAATGCTTTACGCGTGTAAATCCATCTAGGCGTTAGGCTCGTTTAGCACTTGAGCGTTAATTTATTTCAATGGCTAATTTATTATTCTGGTCAATGAAATGAATTAACGCTTGAGGCTTGCCTTGATGCACCTAAACACGTTACACAAGTTTATGAGCGTCAAGCGTTTTTTCTGACAACTGTTGCCAGGTGGAAAGGTGTCTAGGAGAGAGAGCAAAACGTCCAGTGTGCATGAGGACTTAAGCCCAATAAAGTATCACACTATCACTTTATATTATCTTACCCACATATGTTATGATTGCTGACATTTTTTTTTTTTTGAAATGCCTGGCAAAGCGAAATAGCAGCTACAGCCCTTACAAATGCTGTTCTCATACACACCTGTGTTGCAGAGAAGGGTGGAGGGCTTGTATAACCAGGTCTGTTACTGACTGCTATTTACCAAGAGTGCTGAGTCTAATGCTGCCCATACACTATATGAAAAATCGGCCAAACTCATTTTCGAAAAACACACATTCGGCCGTGAACGCAAATGATAATGCCATCCTAAAATGAGCGATAAATCTTTCAGTGGACATGAATGAATAATTTTTTTATTTTTTTTATTTTTTTACATATACCTAGTGCAGACAGTTCGGATGGGAAACATATTAACCTTTCAATTTATCGTTTATTCGGCAGAAAATTTCCAAACTTGTCCCTTTTTTTTTCGGCTCAAAGATTATCAATTTTGAGCCCATTAGCTGGCTGAAAAACCAACGAACGGTCTAAATTATCGAATTTCGGCCAATTTTTTTTTCGTATAGTGTATGGCCAGCATTACTCTGGTGCCGTTTGGTCTGCCCAGTTATTAGACACCCTGTGCAGCTTCTCAAAGAGAAAGTGGAGGTAAGACTGAAGATGAAAATAAAGGCTGTTAATACTATGGGGTTTATTTGCTAAAGCTGGAAAGTGCAAAATCAGGCTCACTTCTGCATAGAAACCAATGAGCTTCTAACTTCAGCTTCTTCAATTAAGCTTTGGCAATAAAACCTGGAAGCTGATTGGTTTCTATGCAGAAGTGAGCCTGATTTTTCTCTCTCCAGCTTAAGGCTTACCTATAGGTACTGTAAATATCTTCTAAATGTCCACCATTTAGGAGATTTTTACTGTAGATGCAGTCAGTGACCTCACAAACGCACGTGCGCTGAAGGAACAGCATACCTGTATGATTCTTTCAGAGTCCTGTGCCGTCAACAATGGCTCCCGCGCACATGCGTCGGAGTGATGTCATCGCAGCTCAGGCCACTCGCACAGTCTGAGTCCATGAACTTGGAAGGAAGAACAGGTGAAGATAAAATCGCCTTCAGCGGTGACAGAGCACCGCTGGAGGGCTTCATTCTAAGGTAAGTTTCATATAATGTGCTAGTATGTGATGCATACTAGCACATGATGTCATTGCCTTGCAGGTAAAAAAAAAAAGCCAGCAGTTTACTAGCGCTTTAAGCTTTATGTGGCTTTAACTAGGCTTTAAATGTCTTGCCAACATTTGTTTTCAGGAATTGATACAATTATGACCTCTTCTCTCCTCCTCCTCCAGGTATAAATGTGCACAGTATCCTAAAATACGACACTGTTCTGTTAACGGTCGGGACTGTGGATTTCTTAGAAGAGAAGCTGCTATTTCAAGATATGCGCTACTCCGGTCTGTACAGTTTCAAGTACCCTTACAGTGACTTCCCCTAACTTCTATGCAAATTAATTAAGTTTTTGTATATAAAATTTCTGAAATAAAAAAAATTAAAAATGTTTCTTGAATTTCTTTCTTTTTTAAATTGTAAGTTTTGCTTAGGCTTTGTACATAGGGACTTTTGTATTTGAAAGACCAATGTGTACAGAAATTTTCTGCATTTTTTCCAATGTTTTTTGCTGGCTTTTGACAGCTTTGTTCATGCCTGTAAATCAAATGGCAGTTCCAGTATGGGGATGTTAAACCTAGAGGGAATACTGACTGTCACTTTGAAGAGGCTGCCAGCACTTTAGGCTGAATTCACAGCAAGGACACACAAAAACAATTGTGTTCTGTGTGTCCCATTCACATTGCAACACAGTACAGAGCTGCACTAAAGTGCAGACACACTGCATTTTATCACAGCGCACTGTACAGAATCGCATGGCACTTCTGGGGGCATTGTGCTGCTGTACAGGGGAATTGAATGAAGTGTACTTTCATACACTTCAAAGAGTTTGTACAAAAAAGGGGGGGGAGCGAGTTGTGAATGAAGCACCACGCTGCCCCCTACTGCAGTTGTAAACGGACGGTGCCATGGAGGTAAATCACTCCGGCAGCTGTCTGTTCCTGTGTAAACTGGCCCCTTTTATTTTTTTTAATAGATTAAAAATATATATATTAAATACTTTTTTTTTTAATCCCTTTTTTTTTTTTTTTTTATAATTGATCACATTCCCTGCTTTCAGCTGCATAAGAGCTGGTGGGAGGGAAAGCAGCAGCACACTGAGCCTTCCCAGTGAATGGCTGTGCAGGGGGTGGGGGATGTCAGGACAAGTCTCATCATTGGAGGGGAGCACACTGAGTTTCCAGCACAGCTAGAGAACTGACCATGCTGTGCTCTCAATCCTAGTGTAGTCAGTTTTTTAATAGGAACGTAGAGGGACTGACAGGAACACCAGGGGATTTCACACAAAGGGAGGAATACAAAGAGAACAGGAGACTTCTTCATACAAGTACATGGTACAGCAGACGCCTATCGGGAATATGAAATGTTGGGGTAACAAACGCTTTAAAGCACAACTTTGGACAACTAAAAAAAAATGCATCCATTGCAGCGGGGCTGCACCAGCACTGCAATAGTTAATTGCTCATTTATGTCTTGTGGACAAATAAAAGGAGATTTACTTACTCAATCCTCCACTGCTGGACCGGATTCCACAGTGCCTACTCCCCCGCACTCCACTTGGTTAAGGGTCCTGATGTCATCAAGACTAGTGCAAGGTCCACCGCCATATTGTGGGCAAGCGCTGCCTATCGGGGAGTGGGGGATCAGGAATGTAAAGTGTTTCTCCTCTCCCCTAGACAAAGCAATTAACCCTTGCAGCACTGAAAGTGATTATGTAACATTTTCCCAGAGTTTGGCTTAACAGTCAACCAGTGCTACGCTTCATGACGCCTACTATCAGAATGTTTAAAATGACAGTTGGGGGGGAAAGTGACAGTGTCTAATACCAGCGCTACCCCACAGCAGCTCCTACCTCCTTTGCATCCAGTGACATTACCCAGTGTTTCCATCCATATGTGAGAGCAGCTCACTTTTCCTTGAATGGCAAGGTTACATAGTCTGACTGAAAAAAGACACAAGTCCATCTAGTTCATCCAATAGTGACAGTGTCTCTTTAATTAGACATTGTGCAATATTTGGCAAATTCAAAATATTGATCCTTAAATAAAATCCAGTCTTTGTGAATTAATTGCCATCTTTATTTTAGCAAAGAAAAAATGTGTAGTATATAAATCAGCAATTGCAAGATTAACAACAAGGCTTTATAAGTTGATTGTACATTTCTGAATTTAACATAAGAAGATAATCATTAAGGAAGATGAAGTATTTAAAGCCTAACCCCACCTTTACTGTACTATTAAATAATTTGTTTGGGGTAAACTTTATTTCACTAACAGATGTTCTTGCTGGGAATGAACCATACGTATTGTCAGCTACATACAGTAAACGGTGCTGTATTCTGGCAGCAGTGCGGGGACTTTCTGTCCCACTCCCAAAATGGAGTTGGGCTGAGCACTGCTTAGGAACGTTAATGGGGGAAGCAAAGTTTTGGCTTTCCGCTGATTGGCTGATGCGGAGAGGCGGGCGGCTGACGTCAAGTTCTCAGCCTTAGCCAATCAGAGGAAGCCTTATATTTAGTCATAGAATACAGTTCTATGTAGTCATGAATGGCTATGCAGTGCCATTTGTTCTGAAAACAGCACTGAAAGTTCCCTTCCCACTGCCAGAACACAGTACTGTATAATGTATGTCAAATCAGAAACCACGCTAAAGTCTGTAATAAGTGAATGACAGCAGTGACAAAACACGGAAGACGTCATATTGAGGAAACATTTCGGGCGGAGCTACATGCTGATGTCATTGCATCCTCCCGGAAGTGCGGATGTTTTACTTGTTTTCTGGCAAACGACCAGTTTTAAACCAGGGCTCTTATTTTACTTGCGGAATGTAAGTGCTGTTTTTTTATACTATTTAATAAAGTAGTTCATACGATATCACACTATTGGAGTTTCTTCTCCTTTATACCTGTCTTTATGGCTGTTGTCACGGTTGTTCTGGAGATGATTAACGAGAGTTTGGAAATATAGGAGGACACCTTCATCCATACCACCCCATAGAGGATTACTACTAAGCTTGTTTGACCTCTCAAGCGATAGAAGCTCCACATCTGGTAAGCACCCCCACTCACTCAAATGTCGAGCGGAACACTGTATGAACTGTCATTTAAAGTGTTTGTTAACCCCCCCCCCCCCCCAAAAAAAAAAAAACTGAATCCTGCTCCTTTAACTACATCAGCCCCAGAAGAATTTACCCCCATCCTGACCAGAGCACTTTTTGCGATTCGGCACTGCGTCGCTTTAACTGACAATTGCGCGGTTGTGCGACGTTGTACCCAAACAAAATTGACATCCTTTTTTTCCCACAAAGATGGCTTTCTTTTGGTGGTATTTGATCACCCCTGCGGTTTTTATTTTTTGCGCTGTAAACAAAAAAAGTGACCATTTTGAAAAAAATGCATTATTTTATTACTTTTTGCTATAATAAATATCCCCCAGAAATATATAAACATATTTTTTTCCTCAGTTTAGGCCGATACGTATTCGTCTACATATTTTTGGTAAAAAAAAATCGCAATAAGCGATTATTGATTGGTTTGCGCAAAAGTTATAGCGTTTACAAAATGGGGTATAGTTTTATGGCATTTTTATTAATTTTGTATATCGGCGTGAGGCGGTCGGGAAGCCATTAAAGCATTTTATACAGCACAGTGCTTGTGCTGTGTAATTTGGCCCCCTTGTAACACCTGGAATACCTGGCTGATCCTGCCAGTTTCTGCCCCCCCTCCCCTGTAAACTGGCCACGATAATCATGGCTGCTGACCCCTGACACTGTGGTCAGTTTATGTGCCTCTGTCAGCCACAGCTCTCCTGTCGTCCTATGTGCTCCTGTGTCCTCCTCCCCCCCCCTCCCCTTCCTGCCCCTATGTCAGTGCCAGCCCCCTCCGCTCCTGCTGTGCTCCTAACTTTTTAAAATCCATATAATCCTGCTGGATCCCTAATGACAGGTGCTTCTGTCTGGGTTTAATAAAAAAAAAAAAAAAAAAAAGCCTTTAAGCATTTTATACATTTTTAATGCATTTATGCGTTCGCATTGTATATTTGTGATTCCCCGCGGTCACGTGACCGGCCGGCTCTCTCTCCCCTCCTCGCATCCCAGGTGATGTCAGCAGGGGAACCTCGGCCCCGCCCTCTGCAGTTGTCAGCCGGGCAGAGAGAAGACGCAGATGGTCACGTGATCGTGGACAACCTCTGTGAAATCGGATAAAGGAGGCATTTATTTTTTTAGAAAACAGACAGGAGCGCCTGTCATTAGGGAAGCAGCAGGATTATGTACATTTGGGTGGGTTATCAAACCCTTTAAGGTACCCTCCTGTGTCTATATTCATGTGGACTTATATTATTTTTTATTTTATATATTTTTTTCTCACAATTTTTCTTAATCACTTTTATTAATATCACTACATCATGTTTATGTGATTGTCCATAATTTGCCATGATGCGTATCTTTTGTTCACTTATTGATCGCATTTATTAGTTGCGACTATTTGAACATTTTGTATACTGTATGTAGCTGAGACTATATACAGTTCATAAAGCACACCCATCTTTAGTACAGTAAGTAGTTCATTCAGTAGTTCAACAATTTAAAGGTACGGTAACAGTGACGTTAGGCTTCAAAACAGCTTATCCATCGTAGAGATTTGCCCATCATTTCTAATGATAGCTGCTTTACAGGAAGTAAAGGAAATATCTCCAACAGGACACAGAATGGAACAGGTTGCAACAGTTCCCTGCTCCATCCAAAAATAATAGTAAAAAAAAAAAAAAAAAAAAATTGACTTAACATACCATACTTTAATCGGAGAGAAGTTACACAAATAAAAGATGTTTACTTTTGTTATTAAATTTTAA
Organism: Lithobates pipiens; assembly: GCF_037356315.1. NCBI lineage: Eukaryota > Metazoa > Chordata > Amphibia > Anura > Ranidae > Lithobates > Lithobates pipiens. Next base: position 574,275,964 of record NW_027507903.1, read on the forward strand.
AAATGTGACGCTGTTCCTCATTTCCTGCATTAAAGGATAAGTTCACCTTTGTTCATTTTTTCACCAGCCCCCCCCATGTACCAGTATAGGATTCTTGTACTTTTTTTGCAAAAATATCAAAGCTTTCCTTTAAATCTACAGACACGTACTTCACTTGTCCTCATCAATGTTTCCAAATGTATCCATTAGTAATGCCTTACTTCCTAGACAGACTAGAGGTCATGACACAGGAAGGAGTTGACCAACTGACCCCATTAGCGTACACCCTGCATCATCTACCCTCCTACCTACCCAGCCACTCCCAGCTGCACGTTTAAAAAAAAGAAATGCAATCAGTTATCTCCCTTCTCACTAAATACACAATATACAATCAGATTGCATCGTGTATGGCCATCTTTATACAAGTACATAGAAAGGAGTGGGCAAAAACACTCAGCTGTCACATCTCTGCATAGCGGAAACTCACATTCCCACATGCGTTTTTTTTTGTTTTGTTTTTTTTCCACCATCCACCTGAATGGGCTGCCCTACATACAATTGCCCCAAAGAAGCTGCAGAACAAATTTTTAGAGTGGAGCTTGGTGCATTTTTTACTGTGATTTTTGGTGCAGCGCATTTCTGAAACGCATAGATGTGAATGGAGCCTCATTGTTCTTGTGTAAACGCACTAATTTCACTTTCAGGCCCCATTCACATCTAGCATAGTGGGAGCGCACCTTTTGGGTCTCATTTTTCCATCAACATGCATAGAGCAGCCTATTGATTCCAGTTGCCTGCACTACATGTGGCTTATGGGACATTTTGGCGTTTTGTTGGTTTGCGTGTTTTTTTTTTTTTTTTTTTATACTGTGCAGCATTTGCCACTTGTTTTCTTCACGTGGCAAAATGTATGTTTGCTTCTGTGGTGTGCCATTAACAATTAATGGCACCGAAAGAGCAACTAAGAATATTAGGTGTATAAGGGTGGCCATACACTATACAATCTGTACAAACCTCCATGAGAACAGTGAAGTGCAATCACTGATTAATTGCATTTCCTTTAATAAAACATGCAGTTGGGAATGGGTGGGTAAGTAGGAAGGTGGATGATGCAGGATGTGTGCTAATGGGGTCAGCTGGTCAACTCCTTCCTGTGTCATGACCTCTAGTCATACCAGGAAGTAAGGTAAAACTATGTTTGGAAACATTGATGAGGACAAGTGAAGTACGTGTCTGTAGATTTAATGGAAAGCTTTGATATTTTTTAAAAAAAAAGTACATTAATGCTATATTGGCACATCGGGGGCTGGAAATGAGAAGGAAAAAAAAGTAAACAAAGGTGAACGCATCCTTTAATGCTAGTAACTATGACATGATTATTGCACAACATATTTCTTTGAGCAAGCGTAGTTACATTTTGCTTCCAGCAAAAATATACAGGAGACAACCTGCAGAAAGGATGCATTCCCACCTTACTTTAAATCATCATCAAGAAGAATTTAGAATCCTGTACATTCAAAGGTATGATAGACTTTAACTGATACAACTCCATACCAATTACTCCTTGTGTTTGAAAGATGGCTAAAGTAGGAGAAATGCATCTAAAACTTTTTCATTTTGTAAGTAGAAAAGTTATTTATTTTTATTATTAATTTATTATTATTATTTTTTGCTTATTTGTGTCCTGTGGAGGAGACTTCTGAGTTTTTCCTGTCCTGTAGACGTAACAGGAAGTTAAAGCGGGGTTCCACCCTAAAGTGGAACTTCCGCTCATCGGAACCCTCCCCCCCTCCGGTGTCACAGTTGGCACCTTTCAGGGGGGAGAGGGGTGCAGATACCTGTCTAAGACAGCTATTTAAACCCATTTCCGGGCATAGACTCCCACGGGAGTCTATGCTTTTTCCTGTCCCACCGCGCTGTCTGCTGGGACACACACTGGTCCCAGAGATAGCGTGGATCATTCTCATTGCACTGCACAACTCACGCATGCGCAGCAGGGAAGTGAAGCCACGGCGCTTCACTTCCTGATTCCCTCACCTAGAATGGCGGCGGCAGCAGCCGAGACCCGAGCGATCGATCGGCCTCGGCTGCCGACATTGCTGGACCCTGGGACAGGTGAGTGTCCATTTATTAAAAGTCAGCAGCTGTAGCATTTATAGCTGCTGGCTTTTAATTTTTTTTTTTTTTTTTTCCAGTGGACTCCCTCTTTAAGCTTGTGCACATCATGACAATATCCGACAAATGATCGTCCGGTTTGTTTTGCATGCTAGTCTCATATCAGAAAATGAAGTTACTCGATTAAATATTCTACTGATTAAACGGAAATCAGAAAACGTGTTATTGTGTGGTATGTATGTTAATGTATGACAACATTTTTCTAGCCTGTACCTTCAGTTTTTGTCGTCTGAACAGCTGGAATCAGCTGTCTGAAGCATTTTTCTTTCAGTTTAGAGGAGATCTCTCTAAAGTGAGAAAAATCCCTCCTTGTCACCAGAATAAGAAAGATTTCCCCCCTATCCTACTCTGGTGATGATTTCCCATCACTTGGGAGTCGAATGATGATTTGCCAGGGGTCACCATATCCTGGGCTGTTCCTGAAGCCTGAACCACTTATCTAGCCTTTTCACAGCCACCCAGCAGGGCTCTTCCTGGAGCCTGTGGCAGCCCACTCAGCCGCCCATTCGTTCACGACATGGCTGGGGGGCAGAGACTAGAGGTCAGCTGACTGGTAAAGAATGTGAAGTGCGGGGGGCTGGAGGAGACCCTATTTCCTGATTTTGGCATAGGTGTCGCTGCTGCAAGACACCCCAAAGCCGGAACATAGATATTTGCCAGTACACCAAGGATCGGCACACAGGACCCCTTTGTCAGGCATGTGACTCACATGCCAGATGAAGGGGTCCTGCTTGACTCTGAAACATTGCACCTTTCTTGTGTTGTGATCATGCAATAAACCACCCGTTTGGATGCCACTTTGTGCCGATCCTTGGTATGCTTGCAAATATCTACGTTGTGATTTTAACCGGTATCCAGCTGGTTGTTGCTGCAGCACCCAAATCTTGAAAGCTTATACCAGGAACATACAATGGGAAAATGAAGTACCAGAAAGCCGAGACACAGTGAGTAACACTACCTGTGATTAGAGTTGCCATTAAAAGTCCCCACTACAGTTCTCAGATCAGCAGATGACCTTGATCAAGGGTACCTAAGTTGGCTGATCAGAACTCCCACCAGCACTGCCGCTGATCCCACACCCTGCCAGCACTGCCACTCATTCCACCCCCCCACCAGCACTGCCACTAATCCCACACCCCACCAACACTGCCACTCATCCCACCGCCCCGCCAGCACTGTCACCCATCCCACTCCCCGCCAGCACTGCCACTCATTCCATTCCCCCCACCAAGGAGCAAGAGAAGGAATAAAAATAAAGAATACATGGAAGGAAGAGGAAAAAAGGGAGAGAAAGAATAAGAGAGAGAACAAGAAAGACGCCTAGAGAAAGGGATCGGGTGGGGGGGGGGGAACAAGATGGAGAGAGATAAAAGTGAAAGAAAGGAGGAGAAAGAGGGGTACATCCTAAAATGTACCATAAGGGGTTTTACTACTGTAGGTACGAGTGGAAGCTAGTGCAAGTTACTTGTCTTGCCTTGGGTGCTGACAACCCACGTTTCGAAAATAATTTTACTGTTCGGGGTCCCCACAACTTGGGAAATTTTATCAAGGGGTCACAGCACTAGAAGGTTAAGAACCACTGATCTAGATCATGTAGAGTTGTAGTCAAACGGGCAGGTCCGCCTGTCACTGGCCATTATTTGCATTGTGTCATTGTAAGACAGACGTGCTCTCTTGTTCTCATCAATACACAACCCAGCACCAATACTAACGTACACATCAGGCTGCTAGGTGCACATTGGTGGTAATTTTTTCTAGTAAAGCTGCCTAATGCCTTTACCTTTATTATTAAAGCATGTTTAAACACAACAATTTAATACATTACAGCTTTCCAGTGCTTAGATAAGGTGGCTGCATTACTTTTTTAGGCATTTTTATTTTTATTTGCACCTGATGATCCTGTATATAACACATTTTCTTTCCCTGGGTGGCCCTACTCACTCACCTCACTATATCCCTGTAGGGAGCCATGGTGGTGACCCAGACTGGACTTTAGATATGTCTTCCTTTCTATTAAATGGGGGGTAGGAGGATTAGTAGTTTGCAGAAGGTAGATAACATTGTGATTTCAATTCAGCTGCAATATATAAATTGTTGCTCTCAAGCTTAAATATCCTTTAGGTAAATGTATAGATTCCCCTTAAAGTGTATGAATAGACTTCTTCTTATATTATTTTAAATAGAGTAGCAAAGGGTTAAAAACTCTGTCTGTTAATTTTGTGCCGTCTGTGTTCCGGAGGGGAGATTTCCCTTTGCGTCCCAGAGAGACAACTGAAAGTAAGAAGAAAGTGAGGAGAGGTCCCCTTTAAGGCTGGATTCACACCTATGCATTTTTGGTGCTTTTTGCATTTTGCAGATTTGCACTGCAGAACGTGTCACATAGGAAACCATGATAAATGGACTGTAGTGCAAATCTGCAAAATGCAAAAAGCACTAAAAATGCATAGGTGTAAATCCAGCCTAAGACAATTGTCCCCAGAACAGGTGGAAGAGTTTGCCTGACCCCCTAATTTGGTAACGATCACTACATTTTGAGGTTGATTTACTAAAACTTGTGAGTGCAAGAGCTGGTGCAGCTGTGCAAGGTAGCCAATCGGTTTCTAACTTCTACTTGTTCAATTAAGCTTTGACAAAAAAAAAAAAAAAACTGGAAACCAACACCAGATTTTGCACTCTCCAATTTTAATAAGTCAACCCCTTTGTATTAGCACTTTCTATGTCTGTAAAAAAGCTCACAAGCAAAAAAAAAAAAAGAGGGCACCAATCTTCCTGATAGAAGTTTTAATTCTTCCCCACTATATCGAAAATGAAAAGAAAAAAGGTTTTGGCTTTTAGATTCACTTTAACCCCTTTCCGCCGCTGCCTCCTGGCCCTTTAAGAGGTTCTAAATGCCAGGTGGTAGAGACTGGCATTCCGATCATATGATCACTGTGTGTGGCTGTCACAAGCGGTCATCTGATTGGAAGGCTCCCGATTGCAAGTATGCATCGGGAGCTTTCCACTACCCACTGGCTACTTTGCAGAGAGCATGCGTTCAGCAAGACAATTTGTTTACATAGGGAAGCATATATGTGGCCGCTTAGGCTTTTAAACCCACCCAATGAGGGGCCGCATATATGCATACAGCCGGTGGGAATGGTTACGCTAATTATTTCCTGATTCTTATCCAACCACTGTGCTCTGCATACATAAAAATGTGCAAGGGTTGGATGAATTTGCCATTCATTGAGCAGAGACATCTCACACAGTTGTTGGATACCTGGTAAAAAGACACGATTCCCGTTTCATATTCCAAATACACCCCAAGCGTTTTCACAGGGGCATTGGTCGTCACAATCATTTCCTGGCTGTTATGTACAGCTTTGTATTGCATGTCATTGGTCAGCTGCAAGCACCAGTAATCTGAAGCATATCCCATCGCTATATGGTCTTTACGATAAGACACTCCAACAGCCCAGCAAGGTTTCTCGTTGGTTTCCACCTCCCAGTAATGTTTACCCGATGATAAGCTTGATGCACTGAATGTGAATCGAGGACTGTCCACATTCTGACCATCCAAAGTGAATACTAACAATGGAGGAACATTTTTGGTGATTTGACTTAATGGAAGCAGTCTGGAGGTGGCATCTTCAATAGGTATTCCACAATTCTTTAACAGGAATGACAAGCTCCTTGTGAACCTGTAAATGCTAGACTGTAACATAATCAAGATTGTCTCACCATCCACATTGTTGAAATTAAAGTAATCTTTTACATTTAATAAATAATTTGCTTTATCGGTGTACTGAGATTTTCTTTCTAGCAGGGTAAGTGGATCGGAAGTGTTGCACAGATTCTGGATTTCTTTTATGAGGTTGTTGATTTCCAGTATTTGGCCTTCCAATGATTTCATAGCTTGCGATAACTGGGAATACGCCTGGTCCTCTTGAGTTTTAATTTGGCACAAAATTTGACGCTCCATAGTTTCCAATTCTTTCTTTATCTCCCCAATCACCCCAGTCACAAATTTTCTCATGTTTCCAGTGCTTGAAGCCGTTTTCTCCTTGTGGGTCTTTACAAGGGCAAGCATTTCCTTTTTTTCAGCCTTCTTCCTAGTTAGAAGATCTTCTAGTATTTTAAGGACGGGCTTTTCTTTATTGGAGAGGTCACTAAGTTTCTCAATTTTGTGATGTTTATGGTCTCCAGTGACCCCGCAGGATGCGCAGATGCTGATGCCTTCCTCCATACAGTAAAATTTAAGGAGTTCCTGGTGGATGGGACACTTTCTGTCCTGGAGTGGGGTGCTGACGTCGGTGAGAACATGTTCTGCTTTGTGTTTCTTGAGGTGGTCACAACAAAGTGGCGTCTCGCAGTCTAGGCACAGCTTTTCTGGAGTCCCGTCACAGTAGGAGCACCCACCTTGGTGCTTTGAACTTGTAGAGATCAGGTGCTCTATGATGCTGCACATCTTTGTGTTTCTGTTGAGATCCATTCCATCGGGCAACCCTTGTCTGCATTCTGGACAGGATCTTTGACGGCTCGTCTGAAAAGCCTTCTGGATGCATTGCTTGCAGTATGTATGTCCACAGGGCAAAGTGGTGGGCTCAATGTAGATGTTGAGGCATATACAGCATTTCAGCTCCTGCTGGATAGCTGCTGCTGCCATTCTCAATGTTGAAATATAAGAAACGAAACTAATCTGGATGCCTATTTTTCTTTTTCAAAAGGGGCGTAGAGAAACTAGTTCTTCCACATCACTGTGTTTCATAATTTAGAAGGGATGGTATCCTCTTGAGAAAATAATACAAAGTAAACTAGAGATTTCCCACTTTGGACCTGATTTCTGTGAAATGAAACTATGATGAAATTTGAGCATGTTTATTTAAAAGTTTCTGTGAAATTGACATTAATTTTTATTTTATTTTATATGAATTAATTCATAATTTGCATAAAAACGTTATTCTACAAATAAATGTTTAAAGCACGTTTCTAGCCAAAACGTATTTTTAGTTCTGGAAAGAGCAGGGAAAGAACAGAACCCCGTCAGGTTTTTACTGCTTCCTGTGTCACCGCTGTGGAGATTCATCCTGTCAATTTTCTGGTGACAGTTGTCATCAGGACAGAAAGTGATGAAAATCCAATAACATAAAGTTGTCAATGGAATAGAGGAAAAATCTTCCAATGGGGACACCTGTTCTGGTGACAACTATTTGGGGGTGGGGGGTTCCCCTCAAGTGTCAGGAAGTGAAATCTCCCCAATGGAACAGAGAAGCAAAATAGAAAAAATTGGCAGAGATTTTAGTGAGTAAAGCCCCGTACACACGAGCGGACTTTTCAACATCCAAAGTCCGACGGAATGATTCCGGCAGACTATTCGATCGTGTGTGGGCTGCAACGGACTTTTGATTCGCAAAAGTCTGACAGACTTTAGAAAATGGAACATGCTTCAAATTTTTCAGACGGAACTCCGCCGAACCCAGTTCCTACCGAAAAATTCGCTCGTGTGTATGCTATTCCGACGGACTAAAACCGACGCTAGGGCAGCTATTGGCTACTGGCTATGAACTTCCTTATTCGAGTCCAGTCGTACGTCATCACGTTCGAATCCATCGGAGTTTGGTGTGATTGTGTGTGGCCAAGTCCGCTCATTCGGAAAGTCCGTCAGAACTCTGTCAGAACTCCGGCAGAACTCCTTCGGAAGTCTGTCGGACATAAGTCCGCTCGTGTGTACGGGGCTTAAGTGATACTAAACACACACTTTTTCAAATGACATTGTCCCTTCTATTTCTGAATATAGATAATGGCACTGGAATTATGTTAATTAGTGTAATAAAAAAAAAAAACTACCTTTTTCCTAATCGATATACAGCTGTCACATGACCCAGATCTTTCCCAGCCTGTCTGCAGGGAAACATAAGCAGGAGGAGCTTCTAGTCCTCTGCTGCTGGCCACATGTTCAAAAGAAAACAAAAACTGTCTTTGAAATACAGAGTAAAAATAAATAATGTCAATAAACTAAATTGTCATACAAATACATATTTGAAATCAAATCGTTATTATTTATTGGCAATATCATGCGTTTGTCCGATTTCTGCCAGTCACAGGCGTCATGCCCCTCCAGCCTGTTTTTTACAATAAGAGGGAGATGAAGCCTCCATCAATCTACATCTAATATCCCACCCCATTGTGTTTAGCAGTCTGCTTACATAATTTGCAATAAAAACATCTTTGCCATTCTGAAGCTTCCCTCCAACCACTTTTCAAATTCTCTTATATATATACTGTCATTCTGTACTTGCCAAATATGCTGCAGAAATCTCCATCCACTAAGTCTGGATGCAACCATTTTAACTGTGGGCAGCTGAAGCTGCTGCCTGTTCGCTTCCTAGATTTACACAGACACACCTCCAGCTCTGCAGCTCTCATTGGCCCTCTTATGACTCATCCCCCCTCCCTGCCTGGCAAACTCTCACACGAGTGAGAGAGAGCTGTGCATGACGTCATAAGCCTAGGCTAATGACCAGACAAGGGCTGTATAAGGTATTTACTGGCAGGAAAAAAAAAATCCAAAGTTAAAACAACAAGGGCATTGTCATAAGAATTGTGCTTTGATATGTTTGTATTCACCAATGCTTCCTTGATTGTCATATTGTACATTGCATTACCAATGCTTTACGCATATTGTATATTGCATTACCAATGCTTTACGATGCACCTATATGTAAAAGTTTGTAAAATTTGTGAAACTTAAAAAATGTAAGTAAAAAAACAAAACAAAAAAACAAAACAACAATGGCAGAAGATTTAATAGATGGAAAATTGATGAAATGACTGAAGGTCCACTTTAATTGGCATGGAAGGGGAGGAAGGGAGTGGGCTGTCATTTATCACTGTGTATACACGCACATGTGTGCTCAGATGTGATAAGGAGGAAATGTTCAGCATAGAAGCTCACTGAAAACTGAGTATGTGCAGAGCTGCCAACACTGGTTTGCAAAATCCTCAGCTGAATTGGGGATGTGATCAAAAGGCAGATAAAGAGTAGCAGGATCAACCAGGCTTTTTGCAGAATACAGAAAACTAATCTCATAGTGACTGAGGGGGGATGCTTCTCCTGTATTTCATTCTGCTTTGTATCCATTTACAAGTGTAATATGATATTGTGCTAATCACAGCAGTAGGTAAAATCTCAATTATTTCAATGGGCTGCTCTATGTGCTAGAAATGTGGAAGAAAGTCCCTAATGCTTTTTCAAAATCACACGGGTGCACAGCACATGCAGCACATTTCTGTGGTGTCAGGAAAGTGATTTTGCATGTGTTGCCGACATACACATATGTGAACGCAGGCTAAATGTCTTAGTTACATTGGTGGTCAATGTAAATCTTCTCATTACATTGGGGCTTGGTGTAGAATCCTTTCTTTCACACTAGTGGCCAGTGTAAAGGCTCACCTTACATTGGAGGTTACTGTGAATGCTCCTATTACATTAGTGGTATGTGGAAATCCCCTTTATATTGGTGGTCATTGTAAATCTTCTCATTACATTATGCCTTGGTGTACAATCCTGTTTATTCACACTAGTGGCCAGTGTGAATGTCCCCCTTACATTGGTGGTCAGTGTAAATCCCTCCTTACATTGGTGGTTACTGTGAATGCGTCTATTAAATTAGTGGTCAGTGTAAACCCTTTTACATTAGTGGTCAGTGTAAATCCCTCCTTACATTGGTGGTTACTGTGAATGCGTCTATTAAATTAGTGGTCAGTGTAAATCCCCATTACATTAGTGGTCAGTGTAAACCCCTATTACATTGGTGGCCAGTGTTGAAACTCCCCTTTATATTGGTAGTCGGTAAAAAAAAAAATTAAACATTGCCATTGATAACTACCACTGATCCCAGGAGTTCTAGGATCCCTAATGCCGCGTACAGACGGCCGGACTTTTTGAGTCCGTCAGACAATTCGATCGTGTGTGGGCTCCATCAGACCTTTGCTTGCCAAAAATCCGGCGGACTTTAGAAAAAGAACATGTTTTAAATTTTTCCACCGGAAATCCGCCGGACCGAGAAATCTGTTTGTGTGTATGCTAGCCCGACAAAAACCGACGCTAGGGCAGTTATTGGCTACTGGCTATGAACTTCCTTATTCTAGTCCAGTCGTACGTCATCACATTCAAATCCGTCGGACTTTGGTGTGATTGTGTGTGGCCAAGTCTATTCATTTGGAAAGTCCGTCGGTACACCGCCGAAAGTTCGTCAGACCTAGTCCCTCGAAAAGTCCGTCGTGTGTACACGGCATAAGAGTTTTCTGTCTATTGATGGGTCCTCTCACCACCCCAGTCTATGGTGTGCAGGCAGGTGGAGAGTGAAATTGCATGGGAGGGGGGCCCAAGAAAATGTTTGCCCAGGGTTCAATCAATATTAACCAGTTCAATACCAGAATACCAAAATTGTTAAATTTTTTGTAAACAAGTAGGTTTTCTTCTTCAATGATGGGCACTGATATGGCTGCACTGACAGGCACTGATAAGGCAGCACTGATGCGCACCGATGAGGTGGCACCAATGAGGTGGTACTGATGAGGTGGCACTGATGATGGGCACTGATAGGTTGCACTGGTATGCTGCGCTGATGGGCGCTCATAGGTGGCACTGACGGGCACTCATAGGCGACACTGATGGGTACTTATGGGTGGCACTGATGATGGGCACTGATAGGTTGCACTGGTATGCGGCGCTGACGGGCACTCATAGGTGGCACTGACGGGCACTCATAGGCGACACTGATGGGTACTTATGGGTGGCACTGATAGGTGGCACGGATGGGCACTGATGGGCATGGATGGGCACTGATAGGTGGCACTGCTGGACACTGATGGGTGGCACTAATGACACTGATGGGTGGCATTGCTGGGCATCACTGAGTTAATTTGTTATATGATGGTGCCAGTCAGTGCCCATTTGTGGGCACTGATTGGCAGAGATTGGGTTGTCATTTTGCACATGTGGATGGCCATGGTGTACATGCCTGGCACTCCACATGTTGCCCCCCTTCATGGTGGCCCTGGGGGCTTCCCTGGGCATCCGAGAGGGGGGGCTGTGCTGATAAACAATCAGCACAGACCCCCCCTGTCAGGAGTGCCGCCAATTGGCTCTCCTCTACTCACGTCTGTCAGACGCGAGTGAGGAAAAGCCAATCAACGGCTTTTCCTGTTTACATCATGATCAGCTGTGATTGGGCACAGCTGATCTCGTAGTCGGTAAAAAAGGAGGCCCTTTACCAAGGTCGGTGGAGCGGGGTGTCAGACTGACACACCGATCCACCGATCGCTGCTATGCACGCCCCCACAGGCACGCGGTGGCTGTTATCCTGAAGAACGTCATATGACACCCAGTTAGGATAATAGAACCACTTCCCGGACGTCAATCTTCTATTGACCGGGTGGGAAGTGGTTAAAGACAGCCCTGCACACATTACACAATGTTAGGCACACAGTTGATCGCCCTGATGTTAACCCCTTCCCAGTGTCATTAGTACAAGGACAGTGTATAGTGTCATCGCTGATCACTGTATTTGTGTCACAGTCCCACTAGAAGTTGCTGATCATTGCTATTGCTAGTATAAAAGAAAAAAAATTCCAGTATATATACTATTATTTGTATAACTTCCATGCAAACCAATTAATATACACTTATTAGTAGCAAAAACATGTAGAATACATTTTTGCCTCAACTTATGAAGAAATCAGTTTTTTATTGTTTTTTTTTTTTTTTTGGGTATGTTTTATAGCAGAAAGTAAAAATTGTCATGAAGGGGGCTAAAACCTTCCGGAGGTCAAGTGGTTAAACATGAATTTGTTTTTGTTATTTCACAATGCTGAGCGCACTGCCTTGGGTAAGAAAGAATATGTGTGCCCAAATATGTATGAAACGTACATTAAACATATATTGCAGGAGAAAAGTCTGTTCCAGTCAGTGCAAGAGCCCACAGTGATGATCGCTGGGTCGGGCTGAAGGTAAGTGTAGGGCCAGGTGGGGGCATTCAGGGGGCTGAGGGGAACTAAGTTCAGAAATGTTAATAAGCAAGCTTTTCAGTGACCTACCCAACGCATTCCAATTGGGATTCTTTTTCATGAGGACGGCAAAACATGTGCACCAAGGGGCTTTTATGGACAGCTTTAGAGAAACTCATCCAAGTCCTTTGTGCTGCGTATTCTTCTCTGGGCTTGGCATCACTTAACCAAAGGTAATAGGGTTATACCAATACTGGTATCAGTGCCCATACAAAGCATTTGCCCGAGTAACGGTACTTTCAGGCTCAGTTCCTTCATCTGTCAGCGGGATTCCCCCACTGACAGCTGCATTGTAAAAAAAAAAAAAAGACAGAAATAATCAATTTAAGGAGTGGGGCCGCTGTGTCCTTAACAACCGATGATTCATTCAGCTGTCAGTGGGGTTCCCCTGTTGACATCTTAAGTGTAAACCAAGTCCCAGAAATTGAGTTCAATAAAAAGCAGTCAGGCAATGTTTATCGACAACATTGCTCAACCTGAAACAGAACGGTAAAAAGAAACATTGGGGTTGATTTACTAAAGGCGAATCCACTTTGCACTACAAGCGCAATTGGAAGTGCAGTCACTGTAAATCTGAGGGGAAGAGCTTAAATGAGGGGAAACTCTGCTGATTTTATAATCCAATCACGTACAAGCAAAAATGCTGTTTTTATTTTCCTTGCATGTCCCCCTCAAATCTATAGAGGCTGTACTTCCAAGTGCACTTGTAGTGCAAAATGGATTTGCCTTTAGTAAATAACCCCCATTGCTCCTTTTTGTATCTTTCTGTTTATACATCTACAGATCAAAGAGATGAACTTTGATCTGCAGATGAAGTCAGTTTAAAGCAACCTGTCAAGTAAAAAACATTTTTTTTAAATTAAATGTTACTCTATTTTAACCCCTTATTAACCTTTATTTACTCTAATCAGTCTTAATTAACTCCTTACTCTCCTTCTTCATTTAATTATTGTTTACCTGATATTTTTTTTGTTCATTTCTAAACTAATAATAATAAAAACTTTTATTTTGTTTCCTTTGTTCATTAATATTTTTAAACCTTTAACATCTATTTGCATGTTTCAAATTAAAAAAAGTGCAAAATGAAAAAAAATAAAATAATAATAAATATTTAATTTGTAAATAACTTCAATGTTTTGTACCATTGCTGACAGCTGAAGTGTAAACAAAACAGTTGCAAAAGTTACGGCAACAGAATAAATCATCAGTAAGGCTGGGTTCACACCGCTGCGGTGTACGAGATCGGATGTGATTCGCCCCGCACTGCAGTGCAAATCACATACGATCTCTGTGCGATGCGATTTCAGCCATACAGATAGTATGGCTGAATTCGCATCGCATCCGGCCCAAACTCGTACAGGACCCCTTTTTTGGTCCGCAGCAGAATCGGATCACATGGGTGATCACACCATGCGATCCGATTCCTGTCCGAGTTTGCAGATCACACTGCGATATGCGAACTGATTTGGAGGTGTCATTAACTTTTCACTGACACTCGCAGCAGTTCGCATAGGGCAGTGTGAACTGCCGCCGGCAGGCATGCGATGCGGGAACCCGCAGTAGATTCGCAGCGTTCCCGCATCCCAGCAGTGTGAACCCAGCCTTAGTGTGTCTCTTCAAGGTCTTGCACTAGTCACTGGTAGCATGGGGCTGAGTCAACTCACCCATGCACATGGGGGGGGGTACCTTTCACCGCGCTCGTGCTTATCATTGCCTGGGGCCAAAGGGAGACTGCGCTCATATGAGAATGAAACATTATGGTGGCTCCCTGACTTAGTGATGAGCCTTCACCATGTGCAGTAAAAAATGTACAAAGTTCCTCTGACTCGTCACCTGACCCCGCCCCCTCTGACGCTGGTGAAGGGAGCCAGGGGTTCCCCAGTGACGTGTGGGTGACCCCGCCCCCTCTGATGTAACGGAAACCTGCGTTACATCAGAGGGGGTGGGGTCACCCACACGTCACTGGGGAACCCCTGGCTTCCTTCTCCAGCGTCAGAGGGGCGGGGTCATGTGACGGGTGGGCCCGCCCCCGCCCTCCTAATATAAGAAACGTCAGCGCTGGGATCTCCGCAGTCTCCGCAATGGAGACAGAAGAAGGATGTATGGACAGCGCTGGACTGAGAGATCCCGCGTCGCTGGATATGATCATCCATCGCTGGACCCCGGAGATCCGTCGCTGGATAGCAAGAGTGGATTAGCACCGCTGGAATCTTTTTTTTATTTTTAATAAAGGAATTTTTCAAAAGTGTGTTTGTCTTATTTAACCATTTTGCCACTTTCTTTGTGAAATGGTAGGGGTACTTTTGTACCCCCTTACCATTTCAAACAGGGGGGGGTGGGATCTGGGGGTCCCCTTGTTAAAGGGGGCTTCCAGATTCTGATAAGCCCCCCGCCCGCAGACCCTCACAACCACCGGCCAGGGTTGTGAGGATGAGGCCCTTGTCCTCATCAACATGGGGACAAGGTGCTTTGAGGGGTCACAGACCCCCAAAGCATCCTCCCAATGTTGAGGGTATGTGGCCTGATACGGTTCAGGAGGGAGGGGGGGCCGCTCTCTCGTCCCCCCCTCTTTTCCTGCGGCCTGCCAGGTTGCGTGCTTGGATAAAGGGTCTGGTATGGATTTTTAGGGGGACCCCCACGTCAATTTTTTTTAAAATTTGATGCGGGGTTCCCCTTAATATCCATATCAGACCTGAAGGGTCTGGTATGGATATTTAGGGGGACCCCCACGTCAATTTTTTTTTTAAATTTGACACGGGGTTCCCCTTAATATCCATGTCAGACCTGAAGGGCCTGGTAATTGAATTTAGGGGAACCCCCACGCTTTTTTTTTTTAATCAATGAATGAATGAATTGTCGGCTAATACAGAGAACACTCATTGAGTGTTCTCTGTATTACGGGGAGCTGACAATTTAGCCACAAGTGATTTTAAAAGACTTTTTTTCCTGCACAAATGACACTTTGTGCAGGGACAGTTCTAAGCACCAGAAACATGCGCCCCTTCACAGTTCGACTCGAACTCGAAGCTCATCCCTATTCACAAGGTACTACGTCAAACGACTGGTTGCTTGTGTCCTGATCTGGTGCTTTGTTACCCTTCTTGTCTTGCCAAGTTTCCTCTTTTGTTGTGATGTTGCTTCATACCCCACATGTGCTTTACTGATCCAGTTCTTTCATACGCCAGAAACCACATGGACCCCTTTGAGTAACTTATGACCAGGCTCATAATGGGTAATGTAACTTTACTGTCAAACCTCATATATTACAGCTCAAAATGAACAAATCTCATCCCTAATCCCAACTACAGTTGTGTGGCTGCCCAGGCATACCTATAGAGGTGAAAGTCCATACCAGATAGTGTCCTCTGAACACCAGTCTTTTGTGGGACTATGTGTCACAGCAGTCCCTGTGCAGGCTTCCCGTGTGTAGAGAGAGGATCTCACTGCAGGTGGTTACTAGTTGGACCTTTTTTCCATATTCCTCTGTGAACCTCTTACTTTTTCCCATGCTGCTGGAGCTTGCCTGGGCAGAGCCTCCCCCCTTTTTAAATGATACAGGGAAGAGGGCAGAGTCCCCCAAAAACCAAGAACTGCATTAACCCTTTCCTAACGTGGGCAGATTAGCTAGGTAACTACATGAGTCATTCCCCTTGTAGGCAGCTGTCTACAGCCTGCCTACAAACACCTTCATTTTTATTTTATTTTTTTATGTGAAAGTCTGTGTATGTGTAGGTTTTCTGCCTACCTTTTTCTTCTACAGCGCTTGAATAGCTTAGTCTGTAGCGCATCAGATTTTTTAATCTAGAGGGTCCAGGGTTCAAGTCCCTGTTCAGGGGGTGTGTAATCTACTAGCCATTTTCTCCTGATTCAAAAGAATTCACCTGTTTTTAACCACTTGACCACTGGGCACTTAAACACCCTTAATAACCAGACCAATTTTCAGCTTTCGGTGCTCTCGCATTTTGAATGACAATTACTCAGTCATGCAACACTGGACCTATATGAAATTTTTGTCCTTTTTTTCACACAAATAGAGCTTTCTTTTGGTGGTATTTAATCACCGCTGGGTTTTTTATTTTTTGTGCTATAAAGGAAAAAATACCGAAAATTCTGTAAAAAAATGAATTTTTCTTTGTTTCTGTTAGAAAATTTAGCAGATTAGTAATTTTTTCTTCATAAATTTTGGCCAAAATTTATACTACTACATATCTTTGGTAAAAATAAGTACAAATTGGTGGATATTATTTGGTCTTTGTGAAAGTTATAGAGTCCACAAGCTATGGTGCCAATATCTGAAAATTGATCACACCTGAAGTACTGACGGCCTATTTCAATTCTTGAGACCCTAACATGCCAGAAAAGTACAAATACCCCCCAAATTACCCCTTTTTGGAAAGAAGACATTCCAAGGTATTTAGTAAGAGGCATGATGAGTTTTTTGAAGTTGTCATTTTTTCCCACAATTCTTTGCAAAATCAAGATTTTTTTTACTTTTTTTTTTTTTTCACAAAATTGTCATATTATCAGGTTATTTCTCACACACAGCATATGCATACCACAAATTACACCCCAAAACACATTCTGCTATTACTCCCGAGTATGGCGATACCACATGTGTGAGACTTTTACACAGTGTGGCCACATACAGAGGCCCAACATGCAGGGAGCGCCATCAGGTGTTCTGGAGCACCCAGGACAATTCTGACATTTCTCTCCTACATGTAAAAATCATCATTTATTTGCTAGAAAATTACATAGAACTCCAAAACATTATATATGTTTTTTTAGCAAACACCCTGGAGAATACAATGGTGGTCTTTGCAACTTTTTATCTCGCACGGTATTTGCGCAGTAATTTTTCGAATGCTTTTTTTTGAAAAAAAAAACAGTTTTGGGCTTAAAAAAAAAAAAAAAAACAGTAAAGTTAGCCCAATTTTTCCATAATGGGAAAGATGAAGTTACGCTGAGTAAATAGATACCTAATATGTGACTCTTCAAAATTGCACACGCTCGTGGAATGGCACCAAACGTCGCTACTTAAAAATCCCCGGCGGTCACGGATGCTCTCGAGTGCGCGCCCCAGGGGGCGCGCGAGAGCAGAATTCTGGGAGTCCGTTAATTAAGGCCTCTCAGAGTTAAACAACCACCCTGAAGCCGTTAATCGGCAATGGGCGGTTGTTAAGTGGTTAAAGCCAGACACTGTTTATGAAACACTTTATAAGAGTTTGTACCCAAGCTTGTTCAGTTGGCGGAGCACCAGATTTTATCTTGAACCTTCAGGAATTATTTATTTTATTTTTGTAGAACCTTCTAGCTAGTGTGCTAGATGTAAATAGGTTTAGTTGTTAGTGTAGGAAAAATGTGCTTGGCTGAGAGCCAGGCTCGGGTTGTGAATCTGGGTCAGGGTTGAGTGACTCAGGGGCTGGATGATTCAGCAAACAACCTCTCTGGTGCCTCCCCCTGTTTTTTGGGACATTGGAGAATGTTCTAGACATAGTGGGTGGAGGTTAGGAGCAGCTGCTTGCCATATCTCTGAGGGCCTCAGCCAATCCCCAGCAAATGAGCTGGCAAGGGACATACTCACCTCATAAATAGGCATGAGCCTTGCCAGCAGTGTTAATTTTGGCAGCAAATTTTGATTTAGTTGTAGTCTTAGTCTTAGGACTAAAATGGCATTTTAGTTTTAGTCCCATTTTAATCTGCAATTATTTTAGTTTTAGTCATATTTAGTTGACCAAATCTCCAGTACATTTTAGTCGACTAAAATGTCCTACGTTTTAGTCGACTAAAATCTCCAGTACATTTTAGTAGACTAAAACAAATTTTAGTCGTCTAAAATCTAATAGGTGTAATTAAATTGTAATGCATTATTTAACATTTCTCTACAATTTCCAAATTCATTATATACTACTGGAGTGAAAAATAGAATATGTTATTTATTATGGCATTGAGGTATGAACATGCACTACAGACCAATGATAATTTTGAAGTCAAATTTCAATTTAGTTTTAGTCTTAAGCCCCATACACACGAGAGGACTTATGTCCGACAGACTTCCGAAGGAGTTCTGCCGGAGTTCTGCCGGAGTTCCGACAGAGTTCTGACGGACTTTTCGAATGAGCGGACTTGGCCACACACAATCACACTAAACTCCGACGGATTCGAACGTGATGACGTACGACTGGACTCGAATAAGGAAGTTCATAGCCAGTAGCCAATAGCTGCCCTAGCGTCGGTTTTAGTCCGTCGGAATAGCATACACACGAGCGAATTTTTCGAAGGGACCGGGTCCGGCGGAGTTCCGTCGGAAAAATTTGAAGCATGTTCCATATTCTAAAGTCCGTCAGACTTTGGCGAATCAAAAGTCCGTTGCAGCCCACACACGATCGAATAGTCTGACAGAATCAGTCCGTCGGACTTTGGATGTTGAAAAGTCCGCTCGTGTGTACGCGGCATTAGTCTTTTGACTAAAATGCCATTTTAGTTTTAGTCCCATTTTAGTCTTTTGAGTAAAATGCCATTTTAGTTTTAGTCGTATTTTAGTTATCTCGGTTGTTTTAGTCGTATTTTAGTCTACTAAAATAATATTCATTTAGTCGACTAAAATGTTTTAGTCGTTTTAGTCAACAAAATAAACACTGCTTGCCAGCAAGAGGCAGTTGGATAGAGGAGTGAGGGGGCTGTCGGTGGCCTTTGAGGGTGCCCCCTAGTCTGGTGTGACCTCGGGCCTTGGACTCAGGTCCTTGAAGATTCCCCCTAAAACACACAGAGGTAACCCTTCCTGGAGGCACGGAAGCAAGGAGAGGACAGCAGGAGCAGGTCAGCATGTCCAGGCGATCTCCTGAATGTCAGCTGGGTGCCTGGTGAGTGTCAGCCTGGGGGACTGTGGGGAGAAGTTAGTCTGGGGGGCTAGTGAAAGGGGCAGCTGCAGCCAGGAGGGTTTGCAGTGCCTGAAGAGGTGGTACTGGGATCAGTGGCCACAGAAAGGAAGTTCTGGGAAAGTGTGAGCTGTGTCACCCCATCTGCTTTTCAAGTATAGGGGCTTGAAAAGCAGATGGGGTGACACAGCTCACACTTTCCCAGCACTTTCTCTCTGTAGTCACTGAGTGCCTGCCTATAATGGGCCTTTGCTACAAAAATTGCTACAGGGTGACATATCTGTGTTCTGCAAGCAAGTGTGTGCTGGAGGAAGAAGAAGAGCTGTCTCTATATATATATATATATATATATATGGAGAGAGAGAGAGAGAGAGAGAGAGAGAGAGAGACTGTATATAGGAGGAGTTGTCCCTGAAGTTTGTTCTGAAGTCAAATGGGCATCCCATAATCTCCCATCTCAATCCAAGTTTATATCCCACAGTAAAACAAACAAAAAAAAATCACGGACTGTTCTCGGACTTTGGAGTGACTGTGGATATTCGGTGTGCCTGGCTGTGCAGGGTGGGGGATCCCATTCAACTTGCGACTCCTTAGGGGGTGCGCTACATTTTATCACAGGTACTTATATATGGCATTAATTTATGCAGCCAGTGGTTGTGCGTCCATTAAGGGTGCACGAGCGCTGCCCCCTCTGTCACGCCACCCACCTCTATGAATACTGGATAGATTCATGCTAGGCTGCATATGATGGGCACAGAGGCTGCATATGATGGGCACAGGCTGCATATGATGGGCACAGAGGCTGTATATGATGGGCACAGGCTGCATATGATGGGTAGAAAAGCTGTATGATGGGCACAGAGGCTACATATGATGGACACAGTGGCTGCATTTGATGGGGCACGGTGGCTGAATTTTATGGGGCACAGTGGCTGCAATTGATCGAACAGTGAGGCTGCAATTGATTTTTTTTGTTCAGTATTTTTCAGGAAAAAAAAAGAAAAAATGTTGTTCCAAAAATTTTGAGCACCAGCCGCCACTGTACGCATCGCTTTACATATATATTGTCCATTCACATCGGTCCCTGCCCTGAAGGAGCTTACAAGCCAAGGTCCCTAAATTAAAGGGTATGCCAGGGTTACATAAAAGAAAAAATATGCAATCAGCGCACATTATCCCATTTATCACTTTACAGAAATATATTTTTTGATCTACCAAAAATGCATTCAGCCCCCAAGTTTTGTTGTAGACTAAGTGGTGTCAGCCCTGCCCAGTTGCTTTTTTGCTAAACTACTCAGTCTCCCCCACTATTCTTTACAATATAGTGCCTCAAGCTGGCCAATACACTGATAGATTAATCTCTTGTCCTGACTATTGTATCCTTACATCTTGACAGCCAACACTAGCAGGTATAGAAAACCCCATTACAACAGTATATTTATCAGACCAAATGTGAACAAATAAGAGAAATACACAAAGGCCTTGGACAAGCAGAGTGTTTTTCTAAGGCCTTTGCAGGAGCCTTGAACTGTAGCTACTGTAGATGTAAAAAACAAATGTATGAAAGTGGTGTTGCACTCCTTAAATAAATATAGCAGTAAATATGTGAAGTACACAATGTACAAAAAATTTAAAGTGAATATTCCTACAAACTATAAACGCATGATTTAGCATCAAAAGGTGCATTAGATAAAGTGCATACAAGTGCTCGGGTAGATATATAATATATCCAAAGTGCACAGATTGCAGTGATAGCAGGATCTGCAGCGTGATTAAAAAACACTCAATGATCTAATATCCAAAAGGTGCAACAAGGAAAAAAATATATATATATAACAATAAAATCATAAGAAGATTAAGTAAATTATATAAAGTATATTCCACAGTCCGCATTGAAACATGCACTGCAAGAAAATATTAATCCACTCTGTGTGCAAATATCTGGTAATCCCGTGAGTGAGAAAAATATACCGTATATACTCGAGTATAGGCCGACCCGAATATAAGCCGAGGCCCCCAATTTACCCCCAAAAAAACTGGCAAACTTATTGACTCGTGTATAAGCCGAGGGTGAGACATGCCTGTCCATCCCTGTGTGTGTGTCCGTCCATCCCTGTGTGTCCGTCCATCCCTGTGTGTCCGTCCATCCCTGTGTGTCCGTCCATCCCTGTGTGTCCGTCCATCCATCCCTGTGTGTGTGTGTGTCCATCCATCCATCCATCCCTGTGTGTGTGTGTCTCCATCCATCCATCCATCCATCCCTGTGTGTGTGTGTCTCCATCCATCCATCCATCCATCCCTGTGTGTGTGTGTGTCTCCATCCATCCATCCATCCATCCCTGTGTGTGTCTCCATCCGTGTGTGTGTGTGTGTGTGTGTGTGTGTGTGTGTGTGTGTGTGTGTGTGTGTGTGTGTGTGTGTGTGTGTGTGTGTCCAGCCTACCTTTGTCCCGAGCCTCCGTCCCGTGCCTTGCCTCCTTGCCTCCGTCCCGTGCCGTGACTTGCCTCCTTGCATCCGTCCCGTGTCGTGCCGTGCCGTGCCTTGCCGCCGCCGTCCCGTCCCGTCCCGTGCCGTGCCTTCCCTTGCCTCCGTCCCGTGCCCTCTTCGTCGGCGGCCATTGTAAAGTTCAAAAGCTGCGCCGCCGCCTTCGCCTGTGATAGGCGGAACACTGAATTTCCCAGCAGCCTGTGTTCCGCCTATCACAGACGTCGTATCATCCTCGTCCGTAGTACGAGGATGATACGATGTCCGTGATAGGCGGAACACAGGCTGCTGGGAAATTCAGTGTTCCGCCTATCACAGGCGAAGGCGGAGCCGGAGGCGCGGCTTTTGAATAGAATGGCCGCTGTCTGTCTGCTCGACACGCTGATCGAGCGGGCAGACAGCGATGACTCGAGTATAAGCCGAGGGGGGCACTTTCAGCCTCAAAAAAGAGGCTGAAAATCTCGGCTTATACTCGAGTATATACGGTATATAACAATAAAAAAAAAAAAAAGATTAAATATATTATATAAAGTATATTCCACAGTCCGTATTGAATCATGCACTGAAAAAAGTCCACTCTGTGTGCAAATATCTGCTAATCCCGTGAGTGAATCGTTATTCCATAGGTGATAGCGTGCAAGGTGTCCACACACTGGTAGCAATGGCTACCTTACCTTACCTTACTGCTGTAAGGGAACAGCATATATCCTTTTGAGCAGGTGGTAGATGTAAACAACAATGGATGCCCCCCTCTCTCGGTCCTCAGTCACAGGTAGCATATGCATCCATAGGAGAAGAGAAAATGCCAATAGTGAAGTATGTAATGCAATCCGAACTTTATTTTTTAAAAGGACACAGTCCAGGGTACTCACATTTTAGCATACACCATCAATGCGAAAAACTTTACACGAAGCGACAGCATCAAACGAACGAGCAGGTAGTGTGTACTACGAACGTCACTTCCGGTATCCTCCTAGTCCAATCCTACGCGTATCGTCACTTGGACATGTGACTTCATCAGGAATTCCCTGATGAAGTCACATGTCCAAGTGACGATACGCGTAGGATTGGACTAGGAGGATACCGGAAGTGACGTTCGTAGTACACACTACCTGCTCGTTCGTTTGATGCTGTCGCTTCGTGTAAAGTTTTTCGCATTTATGGTGTATGCTAAAATGTGAGTACCCTGGACTGTGTCCTTTTAAAAAATAAAGTTCGGATTGCACTACATACTTCACTATTGGCATTTTCTCTTCTCCTATGGATGCATATGCTACCTGTGACTGAGGACCGAGAGAGGGGGGCATCCATTGTTGTTTACATCTACCACCTGCTCAAAAGGATATATGCTGTTCCCTTACAGCAGTAAGGTAAGGAAGCCATTGCTACCAGTGTGTGGACACCTTGCACGCTATCACCTATGGAATAACGATTCACTCACGGGATTAGCAGATATTTGCACACAGAGTGGACTCTTTTCAGTGCATGATTCAATACGGACTGTGGAATATACTTTATATAATATATTTAATCTTTTTTTTTTATTGTTATATATATTTTTCTCACTCACGGGATTACCAGATATTTGCACACAGAGTGGATTAATATTTTCTTGCAGTGCATGTTTCAATGCGGACTGTGGAATATACTTTATATAATTTACTTAATCTTCTTATGATTTTATTGTTATATATATATTTTTTTTTCCTTGTTGCACCTTTTGGATATTAGATTATTGAGTGTTTTTTAATCACGCTGCAGATCCTGCTATCACTGCAATCTGTGCACTTTGGATATATTATATATCTACCCGAGCACTTGTATGCACTTTATCTAATGCACCTTTTGATGCTAAATCATGCGTTTATAGTTTGTAGGAATATTCACTTTTAATTTTTTGTACATTGTGTACTTCACATATTTACTGCTATATTTATTTAAGGAGCGCAACACCACTTTCATACATTTGTTTTTTACTCACTCAGGGGAGGGTTTGAACCCCTGTCGGTGCTTTGCTGCAACCATAATCTTTTTTGTTTGTGTATTTTCCTTTTTCTATAATTACTGTGGCGCGAGGGTAATCTTTCTTTACATACTGTAGATGTAAGCCAGAAGCCTTAGGCATTCACCGATATCATATTAGACCCGATCTGTTTTCAATCTGGCCCAGTAGAATGAATGGAAGAGGACAACTTGTCAGCCTGTAGAATCTTTGATGGCAAAGTCCGGATTCTAATTACTAATAGAGACAGAGGGATGTTGTCTCTTGACTGTTGATTATTGAGGCACACAGTAGTATCTGCAGCAAGTTGGTCAACGTTCCTGACTCCTAAGGTTGTGTGGCGTAGATTGGGGCCCCATGTTAATATCATGTGTAGTGGATACATTTTTGTATTGTTTGTGCGTCCAAAAAACCTAGCCCAAGTCAAGTAAGTGATAGTTTTCAGTGCCTTGTGACTAATGGCTACTATGCCATTCAGATATCACAGACACAGAATGTACTTTACCACCTCAATAGTACACATATAAAAATAGCCAACAAAAGAGTGCTATATTTTCTAAACTGGGGTGTAATCTTGTTGCCCCTTGAACATCAATAAACAAAATCTAAAAAAAATATATGTAAGTATCTACAGAGAATAAATATAGTGCTAACCAAATTACCACTGGTCAGGGCCGCCATTAGAAACCATGGAGCCCAATATTGCTTGCCTGACAGGATACCTTCTTGCCTTCACTTGGATTTGGATGAACCAATAGCAATAAATAAAAATTCTCCAGTCCCCATCATTTCAGTAGCAGGGGCCAGGGGCATAGAGGGGCCTCTTTAAATACCTTTTGGTGCTTGCACAGTAGCACCAATTAAGTAAAAGTTCCCTGGGACCTCTGAGTTCAGTAGCAGGGGCCAAGCACAGAGATGTGACTATTCACTCATGGGAGCAGGCAGGGTAATCCTCCATGTCACAGCTTCTGACAATTCAATTAAAAGCTCTGGCCAAATTGATATAGAGGAAAAGTCTGGGACTTGAACTTAATTGTCAGGAGCGAGGGCACAGAATATTACTTTGCCTGCTCCCAAAAATTAGTAAATAGTCCACTCTCTGTCTCTGGCTCTTGCTGCTGAACTGATGGGGCCCAGGGAACGTTTGTTGAATTGCTGGGAGCAACCACCTGTGGGCCTTAAAAATACCCTTTTCTACCCCTGGGTCAAGTGCGGGAGGCCGGCTCTACCCTCCAGTCAACAGCCCTTTCACTGGTACCCAAGAGTACTGGAAAGAGGGATTGAGGTCTCCAAGTGCCAAGGTATCAGGGTATGATCCCCTTATCAATGAAAGACCACCAAGGTCAGGGTTGAGATCTCCATATATTGTAAGCTCAGAGCTTCACGTTAGGTATTGTTGTCTATTCTTAATATTAAATAGGCATGAACTTTAAATTGTGTTTGTCCTGTGATTTTGAGAAGGAAGTGTCACCAGCACAGCAGGATCTCCAAACTTGGGTCCAAAACTTTAATCAAATTGTATCAAAAAATAAATAAAATAAAAAATAAAAGTGACATTTCAGAGCCACGCAGGACCACATGCCTGATGAAGAGGTCCTGCGCAGCTCCGAAATATCGCTTTTATTTTTTGATAATATGTGATTAAAGTTTTGGACCCAATTTTGGAGATCCTGGTGTGTTGGTGACACTTCCTTCTCATGATTGCAGTTGGTTCCAGCCGTTGGTCATTTCAGCCCCCAATCTAAGATACAGCCATTTGTGCAGGAACGTGTGCGTTGGAGTATTGCATTGGATGTCCCGTGATTTTGTCTCTCCAGATCCCAGCGAAACAGGAAATTGTCAAAAGTGGACTTCCTTTGCTGTGACACTCTGAAGTCTCTATGGAACATTATATGTTCTCTCAAATCACACATCTTTTAAAAAAATGACAGACACAGGTAATAACATTTCAGTTTTCATATTTAATACAGAATGTTTTGGTTTTTGCCAGAAAGTTTAATTTAAAACCTTTATTTTACATAAACCACTCTGCGATTTATAACTAGATGCCTTCTACATCTATCGTGGTCTTTAAAAAAAGTGACATTTTACATTACTGCTAATGCAAAAATGTGATGTTGAATTTATGTTACTTGTACTGTACCATTCGTGACAAATGTTAGCTGTAAAAAGTTTTCTTTGTCTACGTCAGAAAAAAAAGCAGAATTATGTAAATTTGCTGCTGTATTGGAGAGAAGTAGTGATGCTTGGTTGCATGTGATCATTTAAAGCCAATCAGCAGGAAGCGCCACAGCAAAGCTGGGTATGCAGGGTGACAGTTGTTAAGCTGTACACTCTTGCTAAAGGGATACTATTCACTTTTACTTTTATTTGTCTGTTTTGTATGGTAAGGTCTCCTCACCTTCTCCCTACAATCCCTTCATCTCTTTACCGCACCCTACCAGCTATCTACTAGAGGTAGTAATCAAGTAGTATTGAATATGCAGGATGTGTGACTTTAGGACCTGTTCACACCTGAGTGATGCTAAAGCTTCACATTTTTTTTTGTAAGTTTTTGTGGCGCATTTTTTGGAACGGCATCATTCATTTTGAATGGGCCTCCCTCTGCCCCAAAAAATGTGCAAAAGAAGCTCATGTACCAAATTTTTGCATTTTTTATTAATCTTTAATGTTGGGCAAACTGTACAATTGCACTGCCTTATGCACTCTATCCCAGCTAAATTCCATTATGGCCATTCTCATCCTTACTATGACTCTGTCCTCCTCTGGAGGGGCTGTTAATGAAGACAGTATCATTTAACTGCATTTTTTTGTGCAAGTGATGGTGTGATTATATATTATTGGATGCAGTTCAGTGAATACTAATTATTAGTGTTTAGGTATTACAATCTGAGTTTTGTATTCTACTGTATAGACTCTTGTGTATATATACTGTATATATACTGTATATATATATATATATATATATATATATATATATATATATATATATATATATATATATGAAAGCTCCAGGAGCAGGGCCCTCCCGTCCCTTCTGTATTGAACTGTATTGTAATTGTACTGTCCCTCCCTACATTGCAAACTGTTGGCACTATATAAATTCTGTATTATAATAATAATAATAAATCCCAAAAAAAGTAAGCTGGATAATGGCTGCTTTGTGGGAAGAATTTCATTCAATGCTTTGTGAATTTCAAGCAATCCAAAAGTAGAAAAACTACAGTATTGTATATAATTACACATTTTAAGCTAACTGCTGTATATACAGTGGTGTGAAAAAGTGTTTGCCCCCTTCCTCATTTCCTGTTCCTTTGCATGTTTGTCACACTTAAGTGTTTCGGAACATCAAACCAATTTAAACAATAGTCAAGGACAACACAAGTAAACACAAAATGCAATTTGTAAATGAAGGTGTTTATTATTAAAGGTGAAAAAAAATCCAAACCATCATGGCCCTGTGTGAAAAAGTGATTGCCCCCTAAACCTAATAACTGGTTGGGCCACCCTTAGCAGCAACAACTGCAACCAAGCGTTTGCGATAACGTGCAATGAGGCTTTTACAGCGTCCTGGAGGAATTTTGGCCCACTCATCTTTGCAGAATTGTCCTAATTCAGTTACATTAGAGGGTTTTCGAGCATGAACGGCCTTTTTAAGGTCATACCACAACATCTCAATAGGATTCAGGTCAGGACTTTGGCTAGGCCACTCCAAAGTCTTCATTTTGTTTTTCTTCAGCCATTCGGTGGTGGACTTGCTGGTGTGTTTAGGATCATTGTCCTGCTGCAGAACCCAAGTTCGTTTCAGCTTGAGTACACGAACAGATGGTCGGACATTCTCCTTCAGGATCTCTTGGTAGACAGCAGAATTCATAGTTCCTTTTATCACGGCAAGTCTTCCAGGTCCTGAAGCAGCAAAACAGCCCCAGACCATCACACTACCACCACCATATTTTACTGTTGGTATAATGTTCTTTTTATGAAATGCAGTGTTCCTTCTACGCCAGATATACTTGGACACACACCTTCCAAAGAGTTCCACTTTTGTCTCATCGGTCCACAGAATGTTGTCCCAAAAGTCTTGGGGATCATCAAGATGTGTTGTGGAGAAATTGAGACGAGCTTTGATGTTCTTTTTGCTCAGCAGTGGTTTTCTCCTTGGAACTCTGCCATGCAGGCCATTTTTGCCCAGTCTTTTCCTGATGGTGGAGGCATGAACGCTGACCTTAACTGAGGCAAGTGAGGCCTGCAGTTCCTTGGACATTGTTGTGGGGTCTTTTGTGACCTCTTGGATGAGTCGTCGCTGCGCTCTTGGGGTAATTTTGGGCGGCCGGCCACTCCTGGGAAGGTTCACCACTGTTCCATGTCTTCGCCATTTGTGGATAATGGCTCTCACTGTGGTTCGCTGGATTCCCAAAGCTTTGGAAATGGCTTTATAACCCTTTCCAGACTGATAGATCTCAATTACTTTCTTTCTCAATTGTTCCTGAATTTCTTTGGGTCTCGGCATGATGTGTAGCTTTTAAGGATCTTCTGGTGGACCTTACTGTGTCAAGCAGCTCCTATTTAAGTGATGCCTTGATTGTGAACAGGTGTGGCAATAATCAGGCCTTGGTGTGGCTAGAGAAATTGAACTCAGGTGTGGACAACCACAGTTATAGTATGTTTTAACAAGGGGGGCAATCACTTTTTCACACAGGGCCATGATGGTTTGGATTTTTTTTCACCTTTAATAATAAACACCTTCATTTACAAATTGCATTTTGTGTTTACTTGTGTTGTCCTTGACTATTGTTTAAATTGGTTTGATGTTCCGAAACACTTAAGTGTGACAAACATGCAAAGGAACAGGAAATGAGGAAGGGGGCAAACACTTTTTCACACCACTGTATATAGTCAGAGCCTAGACTTAAAAGAGAAGTAAAGGAATATTTTTTTTTTTCAGATTCAAACTAACCTAGGTGATTGCAGCATCGGTCCAATGCGGCATCTGTCCCCCTGGCGTCTCTGCACTGAGAACCGTGTGATCGAACACCGCCGATCGCTCGGTTTTCACAGCTCTGTGAGCAGAGAGCTGCAGACTGTCAGTCACAGCTATCTGCTCTTCTCCCTCCTCGCTCATTGGAGTGCTGAGCTGTGGAGGGGCAGGGAGTGCCCATCTCAGGCCACTCAGCGGCTTGCTGAGAG
Organism: Lithobates pipiens; assembly: GCF_037356315.1. NCBI lineage: Eukaryota > Metazoa > Chordata > Amphibia > Anura > Ranidae > Lithobates > Lithobates pipiens. The sequence continues at coordinate 574,304,719 of NW_027507903.1, forward strand.
GCTGAGATGCGTGTCAGTCCAGGCAGCTGGCGGATCCAGACTTCTATTGTGACGCGGTGCCTGGACTGACATTGGTGACGTCAGCAGAGAGCGGACTTCAGTCTGCTCTCTGCTGAAAACGGGTCACAGGAGTGCAAAAGGAACTCCACTCCTGTGATCCATAGGAGAAGTCCAGCCAAACAAAGCTCCTTTAAACCCCATTGAAAATCTGTGGAATGACTTGAAGACTGCAGACCACAAACGGTCACCATCAAATTTAACTGAACTTGAGCAGTTCTGCAAAGAGGAGTGGGGAAGTATTGCAAAGTCTAGATATGCAAAGTTAGTAGAGACATATTCCAACAGACTAAAGGCTTTAATTAAAGCAAAAGGTGTTTTATCAAAATACTGACACAAGAGGGTGATCCTTTTTCAAACTCGTTGATTCTGTTTTTGAATTTTTTTTTAATTTTCTGACATGTTGGTGTTATATCCATTGGCTCCCATTGCTGTCAATCAAAATGAGAAAGAGAGAGGCGGGGCTGAGCTGCAGCTCTGTGTCTGGATGGACACAGAGCAGCAGCTCTGGTCTGGTGCCCCCATAGCAACCTGCTTGCTGTGGGGGCACTCGGCAAGAGGGGCCAGGAGCACCAGCAAGGGACCCGAGAAGAGGAGGATTGGGGCTGCTCTGTGAAAAACCACTTTCTCAGAGCAGGTAACTATAATATGCTTGTTATTTGTACCCCCAAAAAAACAAAACTATAGTATCACTTTAATTTTATGCGGTTCCACCAAGTACCTTTTAGGCTAGTAACGATGAGAATTCCGCTTTACCTTACTGGAAGTTATTAACATTTTGTATTGATAAATATTAATATATGTTGGGGGGGGGGGGTTTACAGTGTCTTACTAACAGAAGATTCCTGACGTGTTTTTCTCAGTGCCTTGCTAAAAGCAGCATCCCCTGATATCAATAGGTCTACAATGAAGACATCAATAATCAGCAGAGCCACCAAAGTTATTACCCTGCTGCTCCCATGTTTCCTATTTTTTTTTTCACCAGTCCATTAATCATACTAATAGGAAACCTGTTTGTGAGAGAAATATGGAGATGTCATTGCTGACCTTAAATTTGCAAAATGCCTCTCTGTTTTGCAGATCTGATGGATTCACTCCTCTCTAGCCAGTGGCATGGAACATGTATGCCAAAAGGTGCTGACTTCACTCTGCCTTTCTAATGAGCATGCTTGTTCCGGGTCAGTGAGTCAGTGTTGAAGGCTCCATCCAAGTTTAATCCTGTCTTGAGCCCTGATGAAGGGAAACTTGTGTTGCCCCTGAAACGCATTGCCTGTTTTTAGATGACTTTTTATCAACAATTAAAATAATCTTGCATTCTTTCATCAGATTTTGGTCTTGAACTCCTTTCTGTATTTTTATGGTTCAGCCTTCAACACTGACTGACTGACCCAGAACAAGCATGCTCATTAGAAAGGCAGAGTAAAGTCTGGACTCTTTGATTTTACTTGTTCCAGGCCACTGGTTAGAAAGCACAGAAGCCATCACATTTGTACCAATTTTTTTTTTTTTACCATTGGTTAAAATTATCTTGGACTGTTTCATCTGATTTCGTAATCTTTTCTGTATTTCTATGGTTTGAGCAACCGTTGGGTGCTCATCGAGGCAAGCCTTGCTGTGTGAGAGCCTTGCCAGAGCTATTGGACTTGTTTGAAGTTTTTCTTCATCTAAGTACACATGGCAGTCTAAAATTTAACAGTACCTCTTTGAGTATGTTGTGCTCGAGTGTTGAAGGTTGAGACAGCCAGGTCTAGTAATCTCAAAAGAAGGCCAGAAAAGGCACCCCCTTATTTCTCTCTGTACAGGCTTCCTCTACTGAGCTGTGATAATCTTATCATACAGTGTATAATCCTATCATATAATATGTGAAAATAAGGCAGTGGGGTAACTGGGGCAGGTTTTGACAAAAATGGAACATAACCCAAGCCCAGTGAGAATGGACAGAGGTGGTCACAAATTGGCAGATCCATCTTCCAGATGTGTCCTCATATTTTACACACAGGGATAATATAAAATTACGTCCAGCATATACAATTCTCAATGCCAACAATTTTTACATTTCTGTCCATTTAAATACCAACAATATGTATCTTTTCATAGAACAGCCTTAGATAGGCAACATCTGAACCATTTTATTACTGGTGATCTTTTTCCTGTTCTTCATAATAAAGCCAAAATAATAGCCAAAACAGATGGAAGCAAGATGGCGGCTGGCCTTGTATTTAATGAACCTAAAACATGAGAAAAAATATAATTATAGATTACTGTTATTGTCATCATCACTGCTATTTATAGAGCAGCAACATCATGTGCAGCAATACATGCAGTAAGGTAGTAAAATACACACAGCAGTTTTCTAAATACATAGACAAAAAATAGTAAGACTTATGTAGCAGGCATGTTGTAATGCAATTTCTCCTTTAGGCCACAAGATGGAGACAGAGAGATGCTGACTTGTTCTTCCAGAAAACTCAGAGACACAAAGCACACTGGGAAAAAGGGGAGTTTTCAGGAAGTGCTGAGGTAAATGAGGTGCGAGAAAAGAGAGAGAGACAGGTTTTCTACACAGCACTACAGAGAGAGTGCTGACAGAATATTTGAGGAGGGCTGTCTGAGGAGAGCGGTCTGAGGTACCAGAATCTGATTGAGGGGAGAGACACACTCTGACACCAGGGACTGCGTGACCCAACAGAAGGATAGAAAGCCACGTTTCTATTGAGACTATTGGGAAGTTACCGTGAGGAGAGGGGATAGAAGACAGGAGTGGTGAGGTGACGGGACTGTGTGGTGGAACTCCACCTAAGATAGAGAGCCACACTGTCTACCAGCATCTAAGAGAGAGAGATTCATGCTTTTCCAGAGACTGCTGCAAGAGACTGAGAAAAAAGGAGACAGGAACAGTGTCACCCACACGGTCCTCCACCGTTCAGCACAGCTCAGCAACTCAGCACCATCTAGCCCAACGGAGACAACCCACACACCACTTCAGGGATCACAAAACCCATCCAGGTGTCCTGTCGGCCGTTGTCTCATCACCCTGCCAGTTCAGCTACCAGCCATCCTGATTGGCCAACAGGAGGTGATCCAGTGCCTTACAACATTGACAGGAGCCTGAAACACCATTTGGGACTTCCATTGTGTTATCATCCAGAGGATTGGTAAGCAGGTGTAAACCCAACATCTTTCTAAGCACAGTACAGACACTGCATGCAGATACCTATTTCCCTTTCTACTGTCAGAGGATGCTTGTTTAGAGCTGCCACTTTTAGTCATTCTGTTCTTACAAACCACTACCTAACGGGATTTCCTAGAGGATTACTGTCTCACTTTTGATTGATTAAACCTACTCTCGTTACAAAGGGCCCCAACATTTGCTAGCAGAAGACACTAGTACTCTTCAACTCAGGACCTGTCACATAACAGAACTCTGCTTACTGTACCTGTTAACCCATTTTTTCTTTTTGTATTGTTACTTTCAATGGTGCTTGTGGCCCAGAAGGAGCTTAGACGTTGATAGATCTTCTCTCCTCCCTCACAGCGTGTTATGGGCATATAGCTTACTGCCCTTTTCTAAATTTACAGTTGCTAAGTATTAAAGGTTGTCTTTTCTAATGTATTAATTCTTGCATAAACATTTAATAGTGTTGTAAGCTTCCATATGCTTTAAACCGTGATAACTTATTTCATTTGTTTATCACTACCAGGTGTGTGTCTGTTTTGGTGATAATCCACAGCCAAGATAATAGTATTCTCCGCGTCTTTAAATGTGTTTGCAGTAATTTAATTTTAACCAGATGTGCCAGAGGGGATGAGGTCATACCAAGTGGCTCCTTTGGGGCTGGTGCTACGCTATGAACCCCAAACAAAAGTGCTTACAGCATAACAGAAAATATACTAAAAACAAAAAGTTTATTTTGTGATAAGCAGCCAGCACAAAAAATTGTTGGTAACTTTTAGTATAATGCCAAAATGTGTCAAAAAATAACTCCAGAGTTACCTTCCATAAGATTAGCAACCCTACTAATAAATAACTCATCACTTTAAATATATTCCTGCTTTCAGGATAGTATTTGTCCACCAGGGACAATAATTGATAAAAAAAAAAAAAATTATATTATAAATCAATAAATGTGCCGCGCTCTGTATACCAATCTTAATGTGTATATATATATATATATATATATATATATATATATATATATATATATATATATATATACTCAAATACGTGTCCAACAACCAATGATAAACACTGGAAACTAATATATACAATTATATAAATAAAATAAAAAATCAAATATAATAACATGCAGTGGATAGTGCTACATAAAGTCCATCAAAATGCAAATAAAGTGTTCCACATGTGACTTGACTCTTTCTGTGAATCACATTAAATGAAAACACTCTGCAATCCAATATAAGGTGCTCCAACAACCGCTGTGCCACCTCACACATGCTTCCCCCAATGGGTGTCTCCTCACCTCAAAACGCGTGGCCCCTTACTTAAGTTGGGTCAGAAAATGCCTGTGAGCCTCTCCAGGGCTCAGTATGGTGGATCTAGATCCGCTGGATCCTGCGCCCTTCCTTATCACAATCTCCCCGTCAACTGACAGCATACAAGTGCATGTGGGTGTAAGAGAACTCCAATAGTGCTTTTATCATTTGGACATGAATTTTTATGAAAATAGCAAACCGGGTACTCACATGCTCCTGGTGCTTCCAGCACACTAGGCTATATTAGGCAGTAGTGTATAAGATCACCACCAAGGCCGCACAACCGCTATCTGCCTGCTGACCGCTTACTCCTCGTAAGGGTCCGGGTTCCTTCACTGTCCTCGCCCCTCCCCTACGCATGTCCACTCAGATCATGCGTCTTCTCCTTGTCTTCAGTAAGGCAGAACCCTTTACCCGTCTTCCCCACTGGCAATTGCAAGGCCCTTTAACTCTCTTTTACTCACTATTTCCCAGGGTTCCATCATCCTCTGGACCCCTATACATACGCAGGGGATACAAATTGCAGCCCCTCTCATCTTCCAGTGCTGAGGTGGGATCACGCTTGAAGCAGCCATAACAGGGCTGTAGCTAGCTACAACCAGGTACATGATGCCCTACACCAGAGTCAGTACTGGCCACCCAAGGGCATAAGAGCGTGCAGCAGTAAGTTAGGTCTCAGTAACATAGTCACATTGGTAACTATTTAGAGATTTCCTAGTACAGCCATTCAAGTGGGGTGGCATTGTATACGGCAATCTAGACTGCTTTACCATAGACTTACATGTGGGGAGCCTACTGAGGAGTTCCTGTCCTCAATCACCTGGGCCATAATCTGCATCTGGCCAGTGGCATTTTCCCTGGCCCTGTGCCATATCAATAGTTACACCATATCTCCCCCCAGTGGGCATTTGTAAGAATCGTTGCTGGTATTTCTGTTACCTTATTTGGATACCTTTTTAAAACGCTAGTTTAATACTGGTTATATCTCTTTGTGTATGGTGAGTGTAATACAAACTTTTTACTTTGCAGATATAAACATCACATTTGTCCAGTCATTTTGTAGCTGGACTGGAAAAACACTCTTGATATTTTACAGCCTTGAGAACACTATGTTTGGCACACCTAATGAATCTTACTGGCTGGCAGAATCTCTGAGTAAAATAAATCACCTCTGTGCTGCAAGTTTAGTCACACAGCAGCTTTTACAGCAGTTAAATACGTCAGCCCTGGAAGATTTTACCCCCTTCCTGACCAGAGCACTTTTTACAATTTGGCACTGCATTCTTTTTTTTCCCACAAATAGAGCTTTCTTTTGGTGGTATTTGATCACCTCTGCATTTTGAAAACAAAACATCATTATTTTTTACTTTTTGCTATAATAAATACCCCCAAAAATGTTTTAAAAAACACATTTCTTCATAAGTTTTGGCCAATATATATTCTTCTACATATTTTTGGTTAAAAAAATGCAATAAGTGCATATTGATTGGTTTACGCAAAAGTTATAGTCTACAAACTATGGGAAAGATTTATGGCATTTTTATTTTATATATATCATTTTTTTTTTTTTACTAATAATGGTGGTGATCTGCAATTTTTGTACAGTATTGCGACATTGCGGTGTACAGATTGGACACTTTTGACACATTTTTGTACAGTGATCTATACAGTGATCAGTGCTATAAAAATGCACTGATTACTGTATAAATGTCACTGGCAGGGAAGAGGTTGACACTAGGGGGCGATCAAGGGGTTAAATGTGTTCCCTAGTTAGTGATTCTAACTGTGAGGGGATATGACTGACTGACAGAGACATATCACTGTTTCTACTTACTAGGAACAAACAATATGTCTCCTCTCCCCTGACAAAACAGGGATTTGTGTGTTTACACACAAAAATCCCCATGCTGGCTCTCGTGCCTGTGAACGTGGGTGGCCAGCAGGGATTGTGCCTGTCGGCCATGCGCATCAGGTTCCCTGCCGTGCAGCAGATGCATGCGCGTGCCTCCAAAGGCTCTTAAAGGGAACAATGTACCCATACGTTGTTTTGTGCAGCTTTGCCATTCTGCCGACTTATATTGGCATGAGTCGGTCGGCAAGTGGTTAAAGAAATACAGTGGTGTGAAAAAGTGTTTGCCCCCTTCCTCATTTCCTGTTCCTTTGCATGTTTGTCACACTTAAGTGTTTCGGAACATCAAACCAATTTAAACAATAGTCAAGGACAACACAAGTAAACACAAAATGCAATTTGTAAATGAAGGTGTTTATTATTAAAGGTGAAAAAAAATCCAAACCATCATGGCCCTGTGTGAAAAAGTGATTGCCCCCCTTGTTAAAACATACTATAACTGTGGTTGTCCACACCTGAGTTCAATTTCTCTAGCCACACCCAGGCCTGATTATTGCCACACCTGTTCACAATCAAGGCATCACTTAAATAGGAGCTGCTTGACACAGTAAGGTTCAGCAAAAGAATCTTAAAAGCTACACATCATGCCGAGACCCAAAGAAATTCAGGAACAATTGAGAAAGAAAGTAATTGAGATCTATCAGTCTGGAAAGGGTTATAAAGCCATTTCCAAAGCTTTGGGAATCCAGCGAACCACAGTGAGAGCCATTATCCACAAATGGAGAAGACATGGAACAGTGGTGAACCTTCCCAGGAGTGGCCGGCCGCCCAAAATTACCCCAAGAGCGCAGCGACGACTCATCCAAGAGGTCACAAAAGACCCCTCAACAACGTCCAAGGAACTGCAGGCCTCACTTGCCTCAGTTAAGGTCAGCGTTCATGCCTCCACCCTCAGGAAAAGACTGGGCAAAAATGGCCTGCATGGCAGAGTTCCAAGGAGAAAACCACTGCTGAGCAAAAAGAACATCAAAGCTCGTCTCAATTTCTCCACAACACATCTTGATGATCCCCAAGACTTTTGGGACAACATTCTGTGGACCGATGAGACAAAAGTGGAACTCTTTGGAAGGTGTGTGTCCAAGTATATCTGGCGTAGAAGGAACACTGCATTTCATAAAAAGAACATTATACCAACAGTAAAATATGGTGGTGGTAGTGTGATGGTTTGGGGCTGTTTTGCTGCTTCAGGACCTGGTAGACTTGCCGTGATAAAAGGAACTATGAATTCTGCTGTCTACCAAGAGATCCTGAAGGAGAATGTCCGACCATCTGTTCGTGTACTCAAGCTGAAACGAACTTGGGTTCTGCAGCAGGACAATGATCCTAAACACACCAGCAAGTCCACCACCGAATGGCTGAAGAAAAACAAAATGAAGACTTTGGAGTGGCCTAGCCAAAGTCCTGACCTGAATCCTATTGAGATGTTGTGGTATGACCTTAAAAAGGCCGTTCATGCTCGAAAACCCTCTAATGTAACTGAATTAGGACAATTCTGCAAAGATGAGTGGGCCAAAAATCCTCCAGGACGCTGTAAAAGCCTCATTGCACGTTATCGCAAACGCTTGGTTGCAGTTGTTGCTGCTAAGGGTGGCCCAACCAGTTATTAGGTTTAGGGGGCAATCACTTTTTCACACAGGGCCATGATGGTTTGGATTTTTTTTCACCTTTAATAATAAACACCTTAATTTACAAATTGCATTTTGTGTTTACTTGTGTTGTCCTTGACTATTGTTTAAATTGGTTTGATGTTCCGAAACACTTAAGTGTGACAAACATGCAAAGGAACAGGAAATGAGGAAGGGGGCAAACACTTTTTCACACCACTGTACTGCATAGAGAAAGCTAGGCAGAGCTTTGACTAGCAATGATCCTGAAGATTCCTTTTTTGCATCTGGTATCAGCTCTTCCTTAACCACTTAAGGGGCACCCTGCAGCAGTTTTACTGCTACAGGGCGGTAAGTATTTATATGTGATCTTGCTCTTCTGGGTAGGGGTGCGCATGCACGCCACCGCTGGTTTGCTCCCGCTGTGATCACACAAGCAGGAGACCTGCGGCAGGTACCGTGGGCTCGATGTCTGCCGGCACCCACCGATCCTCCAGCAGAGAGGCAGAATGGCGGTCTACTTATGTAAACAAGGCAGATCACCTTTCTGACAGACGGGAAGGCATGGATCCTGTACTTCTGCAAAGCAGAGACAAGGATCCATGTCTTCCCCTAGAAAAAGCACCTCCCACAGTACATATAAACACTAGTCAGGCACACAGTTAACCCTTTGATCACTCCTGATGTTAACCCCCTTCCCAGCCAGCGTCATTAGTACAGTGACAGGGCATTTTTTTTTAGCACTGATTACTGTATTAGTGTCACTGGTCTCCCAAAATTCTCAAAAGTGCCAGTTAGTGTCAGAATGTTCGCCGTAATATCGCAGTCCCACTATAAGTCGCTGATCGCCACCATTACTTTACCATTAAAAAAATAAAAATAAATAAAAATATCCCATAGTTTGTAGACACTATAACTTTTGCACAAACCAATCAATATAAACGTATTGAGATTTTTTTTTAACCAAAATTTGTAGCAGAATACATAATTGACCTTAATTGATGACGAAATTTGATTTTTTACATTTTCTTATTGGATATGTTTTACAACAGAAAGTAAAATTTATATATATATATATATATATATATATATATATATATATATATATATACAGTGCCTTTGCGAAAGTATTCGGCCCCCTTGAACTTTTCAACCTTTTGCCACATTTCAGGCTTCAAACATAAAGATATCAAATTTTAATTTTTTGTGAAGAATCACCAACAAGTGGGACACAATTGTGAAGTGGAATGAAATCTATTGGATATTTTAAACTTTTTTAGCAAATAAAAAACTGAAAAGTGGTGCGTGCAAAATTATTTGGCCCCTTTACTTTCAGTGCAGCAAACTCACTCCAGAAGTTCAGTGAGGATCTCTGAATGATCCAATGTTGTCCTAAATGACTGATGGTGATAAATAGAATCCACCTGTGTGTAATCAAGTCTCTGTATAAATGCACCTGCTCTGTGATAGTCTCAGGGTTCTGTTGAAAGCGCAGAGAGCATCATGAAGACCAAGGAACACACCAGGCAGGTCCGTAATACTGTTGTGGAGAAGTTTAAAGCCGCATTTGGATACAAAAAGATTTCCCAAGCTTTAAACATCCCAAGGAGCACTGTGCAAATGATCATTTTGAAATGGAAGGAGTATCAGACCACTGCAAATCTACCAAGACCTGGCCGTCCCTCTAAACTTTCAGCTCAGACAAGGAGAAGACTGATCAGAGAGGCAGCCAAGAGGCCCATGATCACTCTGGATGAACTGCAGAGAACTGCAGCTGAGGTGGGAGAGTCTGTCCATAGGACAACAATCAGTCGTACACTGCACAAATCTGGCCTTTATGGAAGAGTGGCAAGAAGAAAGTCATTTCTCAAAGATATCTATAAAAAGTCTCGTCTAAAGTTTGCCACAAGCCACCTGGGAGACACATAAAACATGTGGAAGAAGGTGCTCTGGTCAGATGAAACCAAAATCGAACTTTTTTCCCACAATGCAAAACGATATGTTTGGCGTAAAAGCAACACAGCTCATCACCCTCAACACACCATCCCCACTGTCAAACGTGGTGGTGGCAGCATCATGGTTTGGGCCTGCTTTTCTTCAGCAGGGACAGGGAAGATGGTTAAAATTGAGGGGAAGATGGATGCAGCCAAATACAGGACCATTCTGGATGAAGCAGCAAAAGGTGGCTCTACAAAGTATTAACGCAAGGGGGCCGAATAATTTTTCACGCCCCACTTTTCATTTTTTTTTTTGTTAAAAAAGTTTCAAAAATCCAATAGATTTCGTTCCACTTCACAATTGTGTCCCACTTGTTGGTGATTCTTCACAAAAAATAAAAATTTGATATCTTTATGTTTGAAGTCTGAAATGTGGCAAAAGGTTGAAAAGTTCAAGGGGGCCGAATACTTTCGCAAGGCACTATATATATATATATACACACACACACACACAGTTTCTCACAAAAGTGAGTACAGCTCACATTTTTGTAAATATTTTATTATACATGTAACAACACTGAAGAAATGACACTTTGCTACAATGTAAAGTAGTGAGTGTACAGCTTGTATAACAGAGTACATTTGCTGTCCCCTAAAAATAACTCAACACACAGCCATTAATGTCTAAACCGCTGGCAACAAAAGTGAGTACACCCCTAAGTGAAAATGTCCAAACTGGGCCCAATAAGCCATTTTCCCTCCCCGGTGACTCGTTAGTGTTATAAGTTCTCAGGTGTGAATGGGGAGCAGGTGTGTTAAATTTGGTGTTATTGCTCTCACTCTCTCATACTGGTCACTGGAAGTTCAACATGGCACCTCATGGCAAAGAACTCTCTGAGGATCTGAAAAAAAGAATTGTTGCGCTACATAAAGATGGCCTAGGCTATAAGAAGATTGCCAAAACCCTGAAACTGAGCTGCAACATGGTGGCCAAGACCATACAGCGGTTTAACAGGACAGGTTCCTCGCTATGGTCAAGCAAAGAAGTTGAGTGCGGATGCTAGGGCGTCATACCCAGAGGTTGTCTTTGGGAAATAGACGTATGAGTGCTGCCAGCATTACTGCAGAGCTTGAAGGGGTGGAGGTGGCATCAAATTGGTGTGCATGGATGTCATCCCAGAAGGAATCCTCTTCTAAAGGTGATGCACAAGAAAGCCCACAAGTTTGCCATAGACAAGCAGACTAAGGATTACCGGAACCATTTTCTATGGTCTGATGAGACCAATATAAACATATTTGATTCAGATGGTGTCAAGTGTGTGTGGTGGCAGCCAGGTGAGGAGTACAAAGACAAGTGTGTCTTGCCTACAGTCAAGCATGGTGGTGGGGATGTCATGGTCTCGGGCTGCATGATTGCTGCCGGCACTGGGGAGCTACAGTTCATTGAGGGAACCATGAATGCCAACATGTACTGTGACATACTGAAGAAGAGCATGATCCCCTCCCTTCGGAGACTGGGCCGCAGGGCAGTATTCCAACATGATAATGACCCCAAACACAACTCTAAGACAACCACTGCCTTGCAAAAGAAGGTGAACGTAAAGGTGATGGACTGGCCAAGCATGTCTCCAGACCTAAACCCTATTTAGCATCTGTGGGGCATCCTCAAACGGAAGGTGGGAGCGCAAGGTCTCTAACATCCACCAGCTCTGTGATGTTGTCATGGAGGAGTGGAGGAGCACTTCAGTGGCAACCTGTGAAGCTCTGGTGAACTCCATGCCCAAGAGGGTTAAGGCAGTGCGGGAAAATAATGGTGGCCACTCAAAATATTGACACTTTGGGCTCTTTTGTTGCCAGTGGTTTAGACATTAATGGCTGTGTGTTGAGTTATTTTGAGGGGACATCAAATTTACACTGTTATACAAGCTGCACACTCACTACTTTATATTGTAGCAAAGTGTCATCTCTTCAGTGTTGTAACATGAAAAGATAGAATAAAATATTTACAAAAATGTGAGGGGTGTACTTACCTTTGTGAGATACTGTATGTATATATATAATTTTTTATTTTTTTAATTGTTGGCCTTTTCTTTGTTTATAGCACAAAACGCAGAGGTGATCAAATACCACCAAAGGAAAGCTCTATTTGTGAGGAAAAGGGGACATACATTTTATTTGGGTACAGCGTCGCATGACTGCACAATTGGCAGTTAAAGTAACTCAGTGCCGTGTCGCAAAAAATGGCCTGGTCATGAAGGGGGGTAGACTTTTCGGAGGTCAAAAAGAAGTACTGCACATAGAAAGCCAGGCAGAGCTTTGACTAGCAATGATTCTGAAGACTACTCTTTTGCATCTGTTATCATCTCTTCCTTAACCAGTTGCCGACCGCCGCACGACGATGTACGTCGACAGCATGGCACGGGCAGGCATATTGGCGTACATGTACGTCCCTGCCTTCCCGCGGGTCGGGGGCCCGATCGGGCCCCCGCCCGGTGCCTGCGGCGGTCGGTTTTCGTCCGGGAGCGATCCGGGACGAGGGGGCGGCCATTCATTCATGGCCACCCCCTCGCGATCGCTCCCGACGAATAGAAATCCCCCGTGACATCACTTCCTCTCCTGTAATGTAAACACAGGAGAGGAAGTGATGTATTCTCTCCTCCGTGTCGATATTTTTCGTTCCGACACGGAGGAGAGCGGATCGGTGAGTTGCACCAACACTCTACACACACAGTAGAACATGCCAGGCACACTCACACCCCCCCTTTACCCCCCGATCACCCCCCCAATTACCCCTGCCCCCCAGTCACAGTGACACCAATGTAATTTTTTTTTTTTGCATTGGTGTCATTTGTGACTGTAATAACTGTTAGGGCAGTTAGGGTTAGCCCCCTTTAGTTCTAATGTACCCCCCTAACCCCCCCAATAAAGGTTTAACCCCGTGATCACCCCCCGTCGCCAGTGTCACTAAGGCTGGGTTCACATTGCAGCGGTTTATGAGAACGAATGTGATTCGCACCGCACTGCAGTGCAAATCACATCCGATCTCTGTGCGATTCGAGTTCAGCCATTCGCCGCACCCGCCACACCCGCCGCACCCGCCGCAAATTCGCACGGGACCCTTTTTTTGGCCCGCAGCAGAATCGGATCGCATGGGTGTTCACACCATGCGATCCGAGTTTGCAGATCGCACTGCGATATGCGAACTGATCTGGGGGTGTCAGTAACATTTCACTGACACTCCCAGCAGTTCGCATAGGGCAGTGTGAACTGCCGCCGGGAGGCATGCGATGCGGGAACCCGCCGCGGATTCGTGGCGTTTCCGCATCGCTCCAGTGTGAACCCAGCCTAATAAGCGATCATTTTTCTGATCGCCGTATTAGTGTCACAGGTGACGCTAGTTAGGCAGGTAGGTATTTAGGTTCGCCGCAGCTTTTTATAGCGCCAGGGACCCCCATATACTACCGCATAAAGCCCCCTGATTGCCCCCTAGTTAACCCTTTCACCAGTGATCCCCATATAACTGTTACAGGTGACGCTGGTTGGTTAGTTATTTTTTTATAGTTTCAGGGCACCCGCCATTTATTACCTAATAAAGGTTTAACCCCCTGATCACCCGGCGGGTGTCATTTGTGACTAATAACTGTTAGGGCAGTTAGGGTTAGCCCCCTTTAGTTCTAAGGTACCCCCTAACCCCCACAATAAAGGTTTAACCCCGTGATCACCCCCCGTCGCCAGTGTCACTAAGGCTGGGTTCACATTGCAGCGGTTTATGAGAACGGATGTGATTCGCACCGCACTGCAGTGCAAATCACATCCGATCTCTGTGCGATTCGAGTTCAGCTATACAGATAGTATGGCTGAATTCGTGTCGCACCCGCCGCACCCGCCGCAAACTCGCACGGGACCCTTTTTTTGGTCCGCAGCAGAATCGGATCGCATGGGACCCCCATATACTACCGCATAAAGCCCCCTGATTGCCCCCTAGTTAACCCTTTCACCAGTGATCACCATATAACTGTTACAGGTGACGCTGGTTGGTTAGTTATTTTTTTATAGTTTCAGGGCACCCGCCATTTATTACCTAGTCTCACTAGTGTACCCCTAAATTTAGGGGTGTCTACTTTCCAAAATGGGGTCATTTGGGGGGGGTTTGTGCCATCTTGGCATTTTATGGCCTTCAAAACTGTAACGCCCTTAGAAAGCCTGAAGGCGGTGCTTGGTTTTCGGGGCCCCGTATGCGGCTAGGCTCCCAAAAAGTCCCACATATGTGGTATCCCCGTACTCAGGAGAAGCAGCAGAATTTATTTTGGGGTTTTATTTCACATATGCCCATGGCATGCGTGAGCAATATATCATTTAGTGACAACTTTGTGAAAAAAAAAAAAAAAAAAGTTTGTAATTTTCCCCCAACTTGTGGCAAAATATAAAATATTCCATGGACTCAACATGCCTCTCAGCAAATAGCTTGGGGTGTCTACTTTCTAAAATGGGGTCATTTGTGGGGGTTTTGTGCCATCTTGGCATTTTATGGCCTTCAAAACTGTAATAGGTAGTGAGAAGTGAACTCAAAAATTTACGCCCTTAGAAAGCCTGAAGGCGGTGCTTGGTTTTCGGGGCCCCGTACGCGGCTAGGCTCCCAAAAAGTCCCACATATGTGGTATCCCCGTACTCAGGAGAAGCAGCAGAATTTATTTTGGGGTGTCATTTCACATATGCCCATAGCATGTGTGAGCAATATATCATTTAGTGACAACTTTGTGTAAAAAAAAAAATATATATTTTTTTTGTCATTATTCAATCGCTTGAGGCAAAAAAATAAAATATTCAATGGGCTCAACATGCCTCTTATCAATTTCCTTATGGGGTCTACTTTCCAAAATGGGGTCATTTGGGGGGGTTTTGTACTGCCCTGCCAATTTAGCACCTCAAGAAATGAGATAGGCATTCGTAAACTAAAAGCTGCGTAAATTCCAGAAAACGTACCTTAGTTTGTAGATGTGACAACTTTTGCGCAAACCAATAAATATACAATTATTGACTTTTTTTTTACCAAAGACATGTGGCTGAATACATTTTGGCCTAAATGTATGACTAAAATTTAGTTTATTGGATTTTTCTAATAACAAAAAGTAGAAAATATCATTTTTTTTCAAAATTTGCGGTCTTTTTACGTTTATATCGCAAAAAATAAAAATCGCAGAGGCAATCAAATACCATCAAAAGAAAGCTCTATTTGTGGGAAGAAAAGGACACAAATTTTGTTTGGGTACAACATTGCATGACCGCGCAATTACCAGTTAAAGCAGCGCAGTGCCAAAGTGTAAAAAGACCTCTGGTCATTTACCAGCAAAATGGTCCGGTCTGAAGGTGGTTAATGAGTCATGGCCAGTGCCAACTGCAACCTCTGAAGCCATAAAGAAACCCTTTTGCTAACTGCAGTAAATTAAACTAAGACAAGCCTAAAAAAAAAAAAAAAGATACATTCAACTGCAGTCTGCTCACATAATTTGTAATAAAAACATATTTGTTATTCTGAAGCTTCCCTCCAACCACTTTGCATATTATTTTATATATACGGTAATACCACAGATTGCAAGTAACATGGTTAACGAGCGTTTTGTAATACGAGCTATTATTAATAAAAAATTCTGGCTCTGTCTGCGAGTGTTTGTCTTGCAAAACAAGCAAGATTCAAGCCTCTACGCTGTGCAGTACCGCATTTGGCCAGAGGTGCAGGGGTGACGGTGACACTCAGAGCTGCTCGGATGCACTCTGAGCCAGAGTGTTTCCGAGTGCATCTGAGCGGTTTCTGAGTGTTTCCGGCGCCCCACCTCTGGCCATATGCGGTACTGCATACAATAGAAGTCACTGTGGAAAAAATTATCTGAGTTTCGATTGACTTTTATGGGGAAACTCGCTTTGATATACAAGTGCTTTGGATTAGAAGCATTCTTCTGGAATGAATTATGCTCATAATCCAAGTTATCACTGTACTGTGACTTTGTACTTGCCAAATATGCTGCAGAAATCTCCCTCTACTGAGTCTGGCCGCATCCATTTTATCTGTGGGCAGCTGAAGCTGCTGCAAGTTCACTTCCTGGGTTTATACAGACACACAGAGGTACACCTCCGGCTTTGCAGCTCTCATTGGCCCTTTTATGACTCACCCCCCTCCCTTCCTGGCAAACTCTCACAAGAGAGAGAGAGAGCTGTGCATGATGTCATCAGCCTAGGCTTTTTACCAGACAATAAACAGGAAGTGGACAAATTATAATGACAATTTTTTGTGCTCTACAGCAATTACAAGAAGCATAAATAACTGCAGCCAAGTCTTACTGATGTTCCAAGACTAGCTATGATAAGCTGTTAAATTCAACTCGCTCTCTACAGAGAGCTACAAGTGTCATAATTGGATTTTTTGCTCACCGTTGGCTTGTCCAATAATCCTTACGACCACTTGATTACGAACTTTCCCATGTGTGTTTTGAGCTTCACATGCATAGGTTCCATTGTGAGCAGAAGTTGTTTTTCTTATGAAGATTTCACTTTTATCCGCAGAGAAAGACACACGATCTTTGGAAGGAATGATCCAGAAGTACTTGGGTTCTGGGAATCCATCAGAGCGACAAGTTAGGTTTAGGGACTCGCCTTCTTTAACAGTCTCGCGGGGTAAGACCATGACCAATGGAGTATCTGGCTGAGCTGAGGAAATAAAATAATAGAAAATAAATTTAAGACATAAAGAACTATAATGAAATGATTAAATGAATGTCTTTGTTTGAAGGTGATGAGGCCGGCTGTTTACCAACCTTACAACCCGGAAAACCAGATCTAGCAGCTGTCATAGAAAAGGTAAATAATTTCCTGTGACCGCTGTTACCAGACCTGGCTTTTTGAATTAAAACCTTGTGGCTGTATAGGACAATAAGCACATGCAGGTTTCCCCACTTGATTTAAATAGTTTATTTCCAATGTTGTGAGTTTTGTAACTTTAGTAGTAATCTGACCACATCCTGGAAGTGTCATTTCCTGTCTTTGCCATTTTTCATGAAATGGGTTCTCGGTGCATGCACCTCTAAAAAAATGATCCACACTCAGATTTCTTTTCAGAGGCTTTGGCAGGCAGTGAAGAGGCAATATGTCACCTCTTCACCACCTAATTAACCCTATAAATGCCACACTACCATGCTGCAGTCACTTGCATTGTTGCCAACATAGTAAAAAAAAAAAAATCGGGACATTTATTGGCAGTAGGCGGAGGTGTATTATAATTAGGGGACGGGGCATGCGGATATAGGCGTGGCATAGGAAACTGCAAAAATGTGGCGCGCAAAATATGGGTGTGGTTTACGTTAAATAGTGGGCGTGGCTTACATGGCCGTGGCTAGAATGGGTGTGGTTAAGTCTGAGATGAATGCGGGATGGAGAGGGAAAGGGGGGGGGAGGGATGGAGAGGGAAAGGGGGGGAGGGATGGACAGACAGCAGCCCCCGATCCTACACCACAATAGCAATATGTGTTTTCCAGAGTTTAACAATCAGCAGATAAAGATACTCCAAATACCTGGTGTTAGTGCTTCAATCATCCCGGCGCCATGATTGTTATGGTGTCAGGATGATTGAAGCGCATTATTTCTATTATAACATTGTAATATAAAATGAAATCATTCAACTCACCATAATGCAGAATCAGTGGGAGCCATGAGAGCATCACTAGCAACGTTGCCTGCCACCAGATGCCATCAGGTGCCCCATCAGAGCAGCCTTCCTCACATCTGCGTCTCCATCAGCAGAGCCCCTCCTTACATCTGGTGTCCCCATCAGTCCTCAACATCTGGTGCCCCTCTAACATCCAGACTGGCCCCCTCTGACATCCTCCAGACTGGCCCCCTCTGACATCCTCAAGACTGGCCCCCTCTGACATCCTCCAGACTGGCCCCCTCTGACATCCTCCAGACTGGCCCCCTCTGACATCTTCCAGACTGGCCCCCTCTGACATCCTCCAGACTGGCCCCCTCTGACATCCCCCAGACTGGCCCCCTCTGACATCCTCCAGACTGGCCCCCTCTGACATCCCCCAGACTGGCCCCCTCTGACATCCTCCAGACTGAGACTGGCCCCCTCTGACATCCTCCAGACTGAGACTGGCCACCTCTGACATCCTCCAGACTGGCCCCCTCTGACATCCTCCAGACTGGCCCCCTCTGACATCTTCCAGACTGGCCCCCTCTGACATCCTCCAGACTGAGACTGGCCCCCTCTGACATCCTCCAGACTGGCCCCCTCTGACATCTTCCAGACTGGCCACCTCTGACATCCTCCAGACTGAGACTGGCCCCCTCTGGCATCCTCCAGACTGAGACTGGCCCCCGACAGATCCTCCAGACGCCATCGTTGCCGCACCTTTCTGTTTGAACTGCGGGGCCGCCCACCTTCCATAGACACTGGCAGCGGGGGGTGGGCGGCGCCACAGCATCTCTATTGTAGACCAGCTTCTGGTCTTCTTTAAAATGGCAGCCGGCGGAGAATTAATTAACAATTAACAGGACAAACCAAATTTCCTGGGACATTTCCCGGGACAAAATTAATTCGGGACAAGGGTCCTAATCCCGGGAATGTCCTGGGAAATTTAGGACAGTTGGCAACTATGCACTTGCATTGCATGTGGTTGTGACCACATAGAACTGCATTAGCTGCATTTGGCAGTGGCAACACGACATGCTGTTTCATTTATGCCATGGCCGTGATGCTGTGAGTGGCTGCCTCCTTTTAACATCCTCCATCATCTCCTGAACCCCCCCCCCCCCCTCCACCTCCATTAGGAGCAAGAAGAACACGTTATTTGTGGTCATGTGCACTGCTCTATGCACACTACACATATCATAGTGCATAATCCATAGTCCCCAGTCCAATTCGGGAGAGAGAAAGAAATTGTGGCTATGTTGCATCTCAGAAGTGAGCAAGAAATGGTGGCTATGTTACATCTTGAGTGTGAGCAAAAAAGGGTGGTAATGTTGCATTTCTGGAGCGAGTAAGAGAGGGTGGCTACGTTCCATCTCTGGAGCGAGTAAGAGAGGGTGGCTACGTTCCATCTCTGGAATGAGTAAGAGAGGGTGGCTATGTTCCATCTCTGGAGCGAGTAAGAGAGGGTGGCCACGTTGCATCTCGGGAGTGAGCAAGAAATGGTGGCTGTGTTGCATCTCGAGTGTGAGAAAAGAAAGGGTGGCAATGTTACATCTCAGAAGCGAGCAAGAAATGGTGGCTATGTTACATCTCGAGTGCAAGCAGGAAAGGGTGGCTATGTTACATCTCGGAAGCGAGCAAGAAATGGTGGCTATGTTACATCTCGAGTGCAAGCAGGAAAGGGTGGCCATGTTGCATCTCTGGAGCGAGTAAGAGAGGGGGGCCACGTTGCCTGGAGCGAGTAAGAGAGGGGGGCCACGTTGCATCTCGGGAGAGAGCAAAAAATGGTGGCTATGTTGCTACATACAGGAAGTTGGATTACACCACTTAAAAATAAACATTATTAGGAGTTTTGGAAGAGAATACATACTTGAATATATTTTTTTTTCTTTTTAAACCAGTTTAGTTTCACTTTAAAGCAGAGTTCAACCCTAAAATGGAACTTCTGCTTTAAGGGAAGGTGACCTCCTGACATGCCACATTTGGCATGTCATTTTTTGGGGGGGGGGGAGATAGTGGAAACTCTCTTTTTAGAGGGTTCCAGCTCCCACTTGCTCCCAGGGCACCGCTGCACCGGAAGGAAGATCACCTCTCCCCCCTACCTCTCGGAAATCATCTGGGACACATCACAGGACCCAGATGATTGCCCGGCCAGTCACAGCACGCAGCACGGCCTGCACATGTGCAGTGCGTGCCCGACTGAGAAGGCGCCCACAGTGACAATGCTGGCGCCGCAAAGAGGAGGGGGAGAGGAGCGGGACTTCATTCCCCCACTTCGCTGAACCCTGGGACAGGTAAGTGTCCGATTATTAAAAGTCAGCAGCTGCAGTATTTGTAGCTGCTAACTTTTTTTTTTTTTTTATTGAAACAAGGACAAATGGGAGGAACATTTTGCAAGAAATTTCTGACTAAATAGGTACTTTCCAAAAGCGTTTTGGTGTACAATATTGCAACACAACCCTACCACATTCAACCAACCCATTTAACCGCTTAAGCCCCAGACCATTTGGCTGGTCAAAGACCAGACCACTTTTTGCGATTCGGCACTGCGTTGCTTTAACTGACCATTTATTTTTTGCGCTATAAACAAAAAAAAGCAACAATTTTGAAAAAAACACATTATTTTTTACTTTTTGCTATAATAAATATCCCCAAAAAATATATATAAAAACATTTTTTTTCCTCAGTTTATGCTGATACGTATTCTTCTACATATTTTTTGTAAAAAAAAAAAAAAAAATCGCAATAAGCATATATTGATTGGTTTGCGCAAAAGTTCTAGCATCTACAAAATAGGGGATAGTTTTATGGCATTTTTATTAATATTTTTTTTTTACTAGTAATGGCGGCGATCAGCGATTTTTATCGTGACTGCAACATTATGGCGGACACATCTGACAGTTTTGACACATTTTTGGCATTATTACAGCGATCAGTGCAATTAAAATTGCATTGATTACTGTAAAAAGGTCACTGGCAGTGAAGGGGTTAATGTGTGTCCTAATACGTGTTCTAACTGAAGGGGGATGGGACCGTGCAGGGAAACTAATCTGTATGAACAGACAATCTGTCAGTTCACTCCTCTGAGAACCGGAAACTGTGTGTTTACACACACAGCTCCTGTTTCTCCGGGTTTTTCCCCCGAGCGATCGCGGGGGTGATCAAGACCGCCGGGCACTCACATCGTACACTAATGTATCCTGAGTTATAGATTCCTCATTTTTAGCAGGGGTTCCCCGAGACCAGAGAACTATTTGAGGGGTTCCTCTGTGTTGAAAAGCTTGAGAAAGGCTGATCTAGCGCTTTGCCAAACAACAACCTCCTATTATTTATGGAGAATGTTGCAAAGGGAATTATGGAGAATGGTACAAGGGGCTTGTGTGGAAGCATCATGCGCCCTCCAGTGGCGCAACTCAAAGCTCTCATGGCTGTGACTGAATGCGCCAGCCCTAGAACTAGGTCTATTGAAGCCTCAGCCAAAAGTCAGCAGCCAGGTTCAAGTCCTCCTGAACCATGTCCACTCCTGCAGGTTCCACTTGAATTAAAGGCCAGTCTTAATGCTTTATACATCACAGCACTGTCGCTAGTCCACAGACAAAAACCTGCCATAGTATAAATTTTCTGCAAATCTGCATGCCAGTTCACCAGAGTTGAAGAGGTTTTTCTGCATGCACACTTTTGAGGTGTTCAGATGCTTTTTTAATGCGTTTGCCATGTTATAAATACGTTCCATAGAGAGAAAATGCAACATGTTCTCCTTTAGTTGACTGTACTGGAACACACAGCAACGGTGTGATGTAGGCCATTGGAATCCATGGTAAACACTGTTCATGCATTCTTGACTCTAATAAAAACGCATTGGACTGCATCCAGTGTGAACCAGCCTTAAGAACATTATTTCAACCCGTAGGATTCCTAGAAGGCAAAGACATTTGCACACCTGATGCTGTTAGACCCCATCCACTCCTGGAAGTGCGTTGCTTAACCACATGCTGACCGGCTCTTGTAGATATACGTCAGCAGAATAGCACGGCTGGGCAAAGTAAGTTACGTTACTTTTAATTTCCCGCCGTGCACGAGCACTGTGACGTGCCCGCGGGACCTGTGGGACCCACGGTCTCAATGTCCGTAATGTTCGTAGGGATACCTGCGATCGTGTCATGGAGCTGAAGAACAGGGAGATGCCGATGTAAACACAGCATCTCCCCGTTCTGCCTAGTAACAGGACACTGATCGTCTGCTCCCTGTCATCGGGAGCAGCGTGTCACTGCTAGCCCATCACCCAGACAGTTAGAATCACTCCCCAGGACACACTTAACCCCTCCCCTGCCCCCTAGTGGTTAACCCCTTCCCTGCCAGTGACATTTTTACAGTAATCAATGCAATTTTATAGCATTGATCTCTGTATTAATGCCAATGGTCCCAAAAATGTGTCAGAATTGTCCGATGTGTCCGCCATAATGTCGCAGTCACGATAAAAATCGATGATCACCGCCATTACTAGTAAAAAAAAAATATTAATAAAAATGCCATAAATCTATCCCCTATTTTGTAGACGCTATAACTTTTGCGCAAACTAATCAATAAACACTTATTGCATTTTTTTTACCAAAAATATGTCGAAGAATACTTATCGACCTAAACTGAGGAAAAAAAATGTTTTATATATATATATATATATATATATATATTTTGTGGATATTTATTATAGTGTAGCACTAACCCCCGAAGGTTATTTTTGGGCTTACCGTTACCTTCTTTTCTCCTTGTGGCACGTCTAGGAGATGTCTCGTGGTAAATAGCCCAGTAACTATAGACTGACAACAGATCCACTTGAATGGGTTTTATTTGCAAATCTCAGTCAATTAAGCAGTCTTTCAACTTAGGATCAGAGGGTTGGAAAGGAATTCAGGTACTCTTATGTCAAAGTCCAAAAACGTTAAAGAACTTGCTTGCTTTGACTGCATCCAGAGAATAGCCATTCGCAGCTGGATGAACACTCAGGTTGGACAGTCCCTCTCTCACAAGGCCTAGCAGCCAACAAGGTGCTTACTCAGGAACAAAGTGTTTGTCACCGACGTTGTTGCAGAACATGCAGGGAAACTAAGCTTTATAACACTTGTAGGATATCTGGATCTTTCAGCCTGCTTGGCGATATCCACAAGACCGGATTCTCTCGGCTACTTCAGCCCTTCCAGGCTCTTGTTAAGAAAACCAACCCGTACGTGGTGTTCTTCTAAAGAGTCCTTCCCTGGAATACTCGAAGTACTCTGGGTCTCTCCCGAACCGGAGACGGCACCCAACCACCTCAGAATCCTCCCTTTGTTTTCTTGCCTTGGGCCAGCCAGCCCAGAGACATTAAAGTCGGGTGGATTCCTGGAGGCTGGTCAGGAGGACCAGGACCATGTAATCAGCACTTCATACTGAACCGGAACCGCGAACCACGTGATGTCCGCATCTTAAATACCCTCTCCCAGAGTGCACAGTGAGAGGGCCACTCCCACTAACCTGGCTCCGAAAGAGAGTAACTTAAGCACCTGACCAGAACCTAGTTCCACGCCTGCCACAAGAGACAGTGCCCCCTGTGGCCAGGCTGAACATCTCACAGTCCAATTTAGACAAATAAACCCAAACTAAACTGCAGTTTAGGCAAAGTTTAACTTTGAAAAACGCATAGCGCGGGCTCTTCAGGAACCCATGCTACAATAGCAAAAAATCTAAGATTGTGTTTTTTTTCAAAATCGTCACTCTTTTTTTGTTTATAGTGCAAGAAATGAAAAACCATAGAGGTGATCAAATACCACCAAAAGAAAGCTCTATTTGTGGGGGGGAAAAAAGGACGTCAATTTTGTTTGGTATTTGGCCAGCAAAATGGTCCGGGGCTTAAGTGTTTAAACATGCATCAGCCAGCTTCATTGGATAAAGCTTGGAGACTTACTGTAAATTGGTCTTCTTATCACATCTCTCCCATTCTTCATCAATGAGCTTTTAACTCCGTCATGGGAAAAGAAGTTCTTCCTTTTTCACATTTGGAAATATCTGCGTGTGTTTGCGATGGTTGGGCCTGCGTCTTGCCTGTTCCTTATCCATTGGCATTTGAGGCAATCCATGCCGATTAATGGCCAATGTTTGCTACAGGGTTGGGCAAGGCATTTTCTATTGTGCTGGTGTCAGGGCTGGTGCAAGGATTTTTGACACCCTAGGTCAGGGATATGCAATTAGCGGACCTCCAGCTGTTGCAGAACTACAAGTCCTATGAGGCATAGCAAGACTCTGACAGCCACAAGCATGAGACCCAGAGGCAGAGGGATGATGGGACTTGTATTTTTGCAACAGCTGGAGGTCCGCTAATTGCATATCCCTGCCCTAGGTGAAACCTCATTTTGCTGCTCCCATTGGCCCCACCCCTGACTCCACCCCCTGTGCCAATGTGACAGAAGGCACTGCTATACAGGAAGCATCAGTTCTGCTTCCTCTAGCGCTGGCTCCAGTGCTGTGCTGCACCTCTAATTACACTAGCGGTCAGACTGAGTAAGTTACATGCTGCAGCCTGCAGAGCATGCAAATGCGGAGGGAAGGCAGTTGCCAGGTGCCCCTAGGCAGCAGTGCGCCCTAGGCAGCTGCCTAGCTTGCCTAGTGGTAACACCGGCCCTGGCTGATGTAGACGCATGTGAGCCATTGCCACGTGAGCTGCTTGAGGAGCATGAAAGCCACCCTGTGTGGGAATGTGAGGAATGCATATTGTACTGGTCAGGGGATGACCAGTGGTGGGTCTTAGATTTTCTGGAGTGTTTGCGTTTAGGGCTTCTGCTCCTAAAATCATGCAAAACACCATACTGATTTCTTGAGCATTCCTTGAGCACTCTTTTGAAGATCTGTCCCACGCTGCCCCCTGGTACTTTCGCTAATCTTCTGTGCCACTGACAGGTGTGATGAGCTCATGTGCGAAAAAAAAAACAACAATTCTGTCACCCAGAAAAAAACAGGTACCTTTTCTCTTTAAGACCCATCCGCTAGTATCTACTTACTAGCAGCAGGTGAGGTCCAGAGGCAGACAGGAGACACAGAATCTGAGACAAAACCAGCCAGACTATCTAACCCCAGGAACACACGGCACAGCAGGGGAGCAAACAGGAACAAGTCTTTACCACACAAGAGAAAACTGGCAGGAGCGAAGAGAGAGAGAGAGAGGAGAGAAACCAATTCCTCTGCTGGCTCTAATGCCGTGTACACACTAGCGTTTTTTCCGTCGGAATAAATCCAGCTGTCAAGAATGCAATGATATACAACACGTACGACGGGACTAGAAAAAGGAAGTTCAATAGCCAGTAGCCAATAGCTTCCATCTTGTACTTGCTTCAGAGCATGCGTCATTTTTGGTATGTCGGAACAGCATACAGATGAGCGGTTTTCCCGATAGATATTGGTTCCTGTCAGAAAAATTTAGAACATGTTCTCTTTCGAGGTCCATCAGAATTTTCGACGTAAAAAGTCTGATGGGGCATACAAACAATTGGAATATACGATGAAAAGCTCCCGTCTGACTTTTTCTGTCGGAAATTCCGCTCATGTGTACGTGGTATTTTTTTTTCTTCCCCCATCTCAAATAAAAATTGAGTTGTATGGAATACATTTGACATTACAGAGTCTAGAACATATGCATGAGTCCAGTAACCAGATCGAGTAGTCAGCCAGTCCAGAATTCAATAACCAAATCGGTAACCAGCCATGCCAGAAGTCAAGGATCCAAGTGGAGCAACAGCAAACAGGATAAGGAGCCAGAAAGGATGTCAGCAAGCCAGTCTTTACGCAGAAGATGGTTTCTTGTGATGTGACCAAGGCGACGGCAGAGATGAAGTGAGCTGGACAGCTTTAAGTAGGCAGGTCAGATGAGCAGGATCAGGAACAGCTGGGTAACTGTGGAGACAGATGAGAGCTGGCAATTAGCCGACAGCTTAGCAGCCAGCCCAGAGAAGGAAGGGCTAAGCCAGCCCTGACAGTACCCCCTCCTCAAAGATCCCTCTCCCTCGGAGGGCCACCGGGCTTGAGGGGAAAATGTCTATGGAACTCGCAGAGGAGGACAGGAGCATGTATGTCCGAGGATGAAACCCAGGAGCGTTCCTCCGGACCGTACCCCTTCCAATTCACCAGGTACTGTATGCACCCATGGAACCTACGGGAGTGAACAATGGATTGTACCTCATACTCCTCATGGTTCTCAACCTGAATAGGGTGAGGACGTGGCACCAAGGTGGTAAATCGGTTGCAGACCAACGGTTTCAATAAGGAGACATGAAACACATTTGAGATGTGCATACTAGGAGGAAGGACCAACGCGTAAGCCACTGGGTTAATCCTGCAAAGAATACGGAAAGGCCCAATAAATCGAGGTGCAAACTTCAGTGAGGGAACACAAAGCTGGAGGTTGCGAGATGACAGCCAGACCCTGTCCCCAACCTGGTAGGAAGGCGCAGGCAAGCGTCTGCGGTCAGCATGGAGTCTGTAACTATCTTTAGCAAGACACAAAGCCTCCTTAAATTGTAACCATGTGGAACGAAGACCACGGAGATGCTCCTCTAAAGCAGGAATACTCTGCTACTCTGCGGAACAAACGAGTCAGGCAACATGGAAGGTTGGAAACCATAATTCGCCATAAATGGAGACAATCGGGAGGCAGAATTCAAGGCACTGTTGTGAGCAATCTCTGCCCCCGGTAATAGGTCTGACCAGTTGTTATGGTGGTCAGAAATATAGCAACGTAGGAATTGCTCTAAGGACTGATTGGCTCGCTCTGTGGCCCCATTAGACTGCAGGTAATATGCAGAAGAGAGAGCAAGCTGGATTCCCAACTGTGCACAAAAGGCTCGCCAGAACCGGGAGACAAACTGACTGCCCCTGTCTGAGACAATCACCTTGGGTAGCCCATGCAAGTGAAAGATCTCCCAAGCAAAAATGGAAGCCAGTTCCTTAGAAGTAGGCAACTTCTTAAGTGGAATACAATGACACATCCTTGAGAACTGGTCAACCACCATAAGGATAACAGTGTTGCCTTGGGAGTTGGGCAAATCCACAATGAAATCCATTGACAGGTGAGTCCAGGGCCTCTCTCTATTGGGTATGGGTCATAGGAGGCCCACTGGAAGGTGTCGTGGAGTCTTACTCTGAGCACATATGGAACAGGCAGCTTCAAAGGCAGTAACATCAGCCAGTAAACTAGGCCACCAGAACTGTTGGGAAATGGTCCAAATGAGTTGATTCTTTCCAGGATGGCCAGCTGCCTTGGGAGAATGATAAGTCTGGAGAACGGCAGTACGGAGACTCTCTAGGACAAAGCAGCGGTCACAAGGTTTCTCAGGAAGAGCATGGACCCGAGCAGCAAGAATTTTGTCACCCAAAGGAGAAGTAAGACTGGTACAAACCATTGACAAGATACGACCAGGAGGAATCACCGTAACCGACTCCGAATTGGAAGTGGAGGAAAATTGTTGTGACAAGGCATCAGCCCTTACATTCTTAGTACAGGGTAAGAATGAGACAATGTAATTAAAACTCGACAAGAAAATTCCAACTGCTCGTAAAACTTCCGTTTACCAGCAGCAGTGTACATGAGGCCTAAACTTGACAGACAGTAACCGATGTTTAAAACTTCCATATTGCCACGTTTACATGCCGCGTTTAGCAGAGTTTTGCCGCGTTTCGTTTACAGGAGTTTTTACAAAATAGCCAAAAATAAAAAACACCTGTAAACAAAATGCAGCTAAATAATTAGCACGTTTAAAAGCATTTGGCACTTGAAATGCCTGTAAACTCAGCTTCCGAACCCATTTTTTCCATTCCAAAAAATGCCTCTAAACTCAACTGCCTAGAAACTACTGTAAACGACCCTGTGTACATGGACAGATAAGATAACAGAGGAGAGTTCAGGGGCAGCTGAAAAAAACTCCCAACTGCTTGGAAAAAGTATTCATATCCCTTGAAATTTTGTCATGTTACAACCAAAAACGTAAATGTATTTTATTGGGATTTTATGTTATAGACCAACACAAAGTGGCACCCTATTGTGAAGTGGAAGGAAAATGATAAATGGTTTTCAGTTTTTTACAAATAAATATCTGAAAAGTGTGGTGTGCATTTGTATTCAGCCCCCTTTACTCTGATACCCCTAACCAAAATCTAGTGGAACCAATTGCTTTTAGAAGTCATCTAATTAGTAAATAGAGTCCACCTGTGTATAATTTAGTCTCAGTATAAATACAGCTGTTTTGTGAAGCCCTCAGAGGTTTGTTAGAGACCCTTAGTGAACAAAATGTGGCAAATTTCAAGGGGTATGAATACTTTTTCAAGGCACTGTATATGATATACTTTACTGTCTATTTATTAAAGCTAGCAGTATAAGGATTAAAAATAACTAGACTAACTAAATAACTAGACTAAAGGCACCAAAATCTTCTCCCGAACCGGCGAATTGGTTCCCCAACAACCTAGCAACATGACCAGGAAGCAGAAATCGGAGCATCAGCCGAAAAAGCTAACGGATTATTACACTCATCCGTTGCGGCCTAATGGACAAGATGGCCTGGCTCCTCTCCTTTACAATGGACGGACCACAGACACTCCCAGGGCCACACCGCATAAACCTATCTCGCAGCAGGGTGGATAACACAGAAATGCAGCAATGTGAGGTAAGATCCAATGCAGACTCACAAGAAGACACCAGAGAGCTCCCTGACTCCATAGTCTCATTCCCCACGCTGAACCAGCCACTGCTTGACACTACACTCAAAGACATGCTCATTTCACTAAGAAGCACTATACATACAGACATGATGACATGCATGAGGAACTTTAAAACAGAACTGACAGCAGTGGGAGAAAGAGTTGACCATATTGAGACCAGAATGGGGGAATACGCCATAACCATTAACGACCTAGCAGACGCACATGACTAGTGATGGACGAACTTCCGACGGGACGTTTCGCGAACGCGAAACGCGAACGGACACAAACGTTCGCGAAAACGACCGTTCGCCGCGGGCTCCATTGACTTCAATGGGAGGCGAATTTCGCAAACCTTTAGGTCGAATTTGCGGCCACGGGGTAATTATTAGGGGGTAGCACGTAGTCCCACCACCTGGACAATAGCATAATACATGTATGAGGTGAATTTGGGATCGATAACTACAAGCATTTTTTTTTTATTTGGGAAATTGTTCTGACAATTCAGGACTATGGAGCTAATGAAGGCAATGGAGGAGAGGGAAGGTCAGGGACCAGGGTAGGCAAACAAGAGGGTGCAGGAGATACAGAGCACTGACAGCAGCACCGTAATACAGAGCACTGACATCAGCACCGTGACATACAGCGCTGACAGCAGCTCCGTGACATACAGCGCTGACAGCAGCTCCGTGACATACAGCGCTGACAGCAGCTCCGTGACATACAGCGCTGACAGCAGCTCCGTGACATACAGCGCTGACAGCAGCTCCGTGACATACAGCGCTGACAGCAGCACCGTGACATACAGCGCTGACAGCAGCTCCGTGACATACAGCGCTGACAGCAGCTCCGTGACATACAGCGCTGACAGCAGCTCCGTGACATACAGCACTGACAGCAGCTCCGTGACATACAGCGCTGACAGCAGCTCCGTGACATACAGCGCTGACAGCAGCACCGTGACATACAGCGCTGACAGCAGCTCCGTGACATACAGCGCTGACAGCAGCTCCGTGACATACAGCGCTGACAGCAGCTCCGTGACATACAGCGCTGACAGCAGCTCCGTGACATACAGCGCTGACAGCAGCTCCGTGACATACAGCGCTGACAGCAGCTCCGTGACATACAGCGCTGACAGCAGCTCCGTGACATACAGCGCTGACAGCAGCTCCGTGACATACAGCGCTGACAGCAGCTCCGTGACATACAGCGCTGACAGCAGCTCCGTGACATACAGCGCTGACAGCAGCACCGTAAGCAGCCCCAGGAGGAAGTCAGCACAGCACAGGGATGGTGTGATCCCCTCATAATAAGAACCCCCAGGAGGAAGTCAGCACAGCACAGGGATGGTGGGAGCCCCTCATAATAAGAACACCCAGGAGGAAGTCAGCACAGCACAGGGATGGTGGGAACCCCTCATAATAAGCAGCCCCAGTAGAAATATGACACCGCTCAACCTCTTCAAAGAGGAGGGTAGGGGCATATAGTACGGTGTGCTTTTTTGGGTCAGGGAAGTGAGCCAAATGAATTAAGAAGGTCTGTGTGCTTGATTCCAAAAATTGTTTATAGACATATACATGGTCTACTGATCACATGTGTTGAATTCCTCCGAGATCCATGCCTCATTCATTTTTAGAAATGTGAGGTAGTTAACACTGTGGTGAGCTAGGCGAGTACGCTTATCGGTCACAATCCCCCCTGCTGCGCTGAACGTCCTTTCGGACAGGACACTGGATGAGGGGCAAGCCAACAGTTCGATTGCAAATTGGGCAAGCTCTGGCCAGAGGTCAAGCCTGCCCACCCAGTAGTCTAGGGGTTCATCACTCCTCAGAGCGTCCACATCGGCCGTTAACCCAATGTAGTCGGACACCTGACGGTCTAGGCGTTCCCTGATGCTGGATCCGGATGACACCTGTCGATGGGTCGGCTGAAAGAATGACCTCATATCCGAAGTCACCAACACATCTTCAAACCGGCCTCTTCTTGCAGGCGCTGTTGGATTGGTACCCGCAAATCCTTCTCTGGGAGTGGGAATTGCTCCTCTGCCAGCGCACGCAAAAGCAGAATGCAGCATTTCTCGAAGCAAGGCCTGGAAGTGCTGCATTCTGACAGCCCTCTGCGACGGCGGTAACATTTCCGCCATTTTGTGTTTGTACCGGGGGTCTAAGTACGTTGCCACCCAGTACTGGTCCTTGACCCTCATGCTTTTTATACGGGGGTCCCTATTAAAACACTGGAGCATGAAGGCCCCCATTTGCACTAAAGTGGAAGCGGTGTGGTGGCCTGGCTCCTGCTCATCATCCAGGATAATGTCGTCCTCTTCATTCTCCTCTCCCCATCCTCGCACAACAGGGATCCCAGAAAGGTTTAAAGCATGCTCTTCTTGCTCCTGCTCATCCGCCCCGGCACCATCCTCCTCTGACTCCTCATCAGACTCCTGTTGTTGACTTGTCTCAGATAGAGTAGCCCCCCCTGGGAATTCATCCAGCATTGCGACTTCCTCATCTTCCCGCTCCTGCTCCTCCACAGCCTGATCAATGACACGACGCAATGCACGCTCCAGAAAGAAGGCATAAGGTACCATGTCACTGATGGCGCCATGGCTGCGACTGACCAGTTTGGTGATCTCCTCAAATGGCCGCAGAAGTCTGCATGTGTCGCGCATGAGCAGCCACTGGCGCGGTGAAAAAAAACCCAGCTCCCCAGAACCGTTTCTTTCGCAGAGTTCATACAGGTAGACGTTAACTGCACGTTTCTGCTGGAGCAGCCTATCAAGCATATAGAAGGTTGAGTTCCATCGCGTCGGGCAATCGCAAATAAGACGTCTGACCGGCAGATGGTGTCGCCGCTGAATGTCAGCAAGGCGAGCCATGGCCGTGTAAGATCTTCTGAAATGGGCCGAGATTTTCCTTGCCTGCCGCAAGATGTCCTGGACCCCAGGGTATTTGACAAGGAATCGCTGCACGACCAAGTTTAAGACGTGTGCCATGCACGGCACGTGCGTGATTTTGCCCTGTTTCAATGCGCTAAGCAGATTGGCACCGTTGTCACACACCACTTTACCAACTGTCAAATTGAGCGGTGTTAGCCACTCATCTGCCTGTGAACGCAAAGCTGAAAGGAGTGCCGGGCCAGTGTGGCTCTTTGCTTCCAGGCACAACAGACGCAGCACGGCATGGCAACGTCTCACCTGGCATGTGGAATAGGTTCTGGGGAGCTTGGGCGGTGCAGTGGAAGAGACGCTAGCAGCGGAAAAGGAGGAGGCAGCTGAGGAGGAGAGGGAGGAGGATGGAGTAGGAGGAGGAGAAGAAGAGTCAGGCCTGCATGCAATCCGTGGCGGTAAAACCAAATCTACACGGGTGCCACGGGTTACATGCTTGACGGCCGTCAGAAGGTTCACCCAGTGGGCAGTAAAACTGATATACCTTCCCTGCCCGTGTTTGCTAGACCACGTGTCTGTGGTCAGATGTATCTTGGCACCGACACTGTGTGCCAGAGATACATTCACTTGCCGCTGAACATGGCCATATAGCTCTGGGATGCCCTTCTCTGAGAAATACTTCCTTCCTGGGACCTTCCATTGTGGTGTTCCAATGGCCACAAATTTGCGAAAGGCCTCCGAGTCCACCAGTTTATATGGCAGTAGTTGGCGGGCTATGAGTTCTGACAAGCCAGCCGCCAACCGTTGGGCAAGAGGGTTATCCGGCGTCATCATTTTTTTACGCTCAAACATTAGGCCCACGGAAGCCTGCCTTTTTGCAGAAAAATGTGAGCTTGGCGTGATGGAAGGTGGAGTGGAGGACAATTGTGAGGAGAGAGGAGAAGGAGAAGTAGAAGACGAGGCTGGACGGTGAGAGCCTGCAGTGTGGCTTTGTGTGTTCCGTTGCTCCCACTGGGCTCGGTGATGGCTGCTCATGTGCCTTCTTAAGGCGGTCGTCCCTAGGTGAGTATTGGGCTTACCGCGACTAACGCGTTGACTGCAAAGATTGCAGATGGCAACGCTATTGTCAGCAGCGGACACGTTAAAAAAAGCCCACACTGCGGAGCCATGTGCCGGTGTCCTGGGAGCGCCAGATGTGACCGTACATGGTCGATGACTCGCTCCTGATACATTTGCAGTCTGCTTTGTCCCTGCTGTGCAATGTAAGTCATTGCTGCTTCTCCTCCCTATCTGCTGGTCCATATCTCCCTCTGAACTCCCCTCCTCTTCCTCTCTTGTGGGCACCCACGTGACATCACTAGACACGTCATCATCAACGTCACCTTCCCCACCGCTATAAGTAGAGTAGGCAGCAACACCGGGGACCAACCTCCTCCTTGGGCTGATCTGGGTACTGGCGTCAGACTGCTGAGTAGCGCTTGTTGCTACCTCCTCTTCCTGATCCAATACCAAGAGTGGCTGCGCATCAGAAATGTCCTCTTGATATGGATCGGAAAATAATTCCAGTGACTCAAGCGGAAGGTATGTGGTGGTGGTGGTGGTGGTCGTGTTGTTGGTGGTAGTGTCTTTGGGGGTGCACATAGCAGAGAGTGAAGAAGAGGGTGCAGATCGAGAGGATGAGGAGGGTGCAGAAGAGTAAGGCTGAGCGAGCCACTCAACCAAGTCTGGTGCATCCTTTAAAGTAATTGAACGCACCTTCTGCAACTTCCCACTTTGGCTCAAGCCTGTTGCTCCTGCCCTACCCCTACCACCCCTGCGGAAGGGCCTGCCTCTTCCTCTGCATGTCATTTTTTAAATGACCCTGTGACAAAACTCTTAGTCCCTATACCGCTGAAGGACTGCTGCAGTATAGGTGAGCGGTCAGCAGTGGTGCACGTCAACCCTATCTATTGTGGACCTATAGCGGTCCTTACAGAACAGCAGACTGTACCGCACTCAAGCCTATGTACCGTAGCACCCTATACCAAGTTACCAGTCCTTATAAGAACTTTTGTGGACCAAGCAGGTTGTGTATTAGTGTTTAGCAGACTGTACGTCAGTCCCTATACCGCTGAAGGACTGCTGCAGTATAGGGCAGCGGTCAGCAGTGGTGCACGTCAACCCTATCTATTGTGGACCGATAGCGGTCCTTACAGAACAGCAGACTGTACCGCACTCAAGCCTATGTACCGTAGCACCCTATACCAAGTTACCAGTCCTTATAAGAACTTTTGTGGAACAAGCAGGTTGTGTGTTAGTGATTAGCAGACTGTACGTCAGTCCCTATACCGCTGAAGGACTGCTGCAGTATAGGTGAGCGGTCAGCAGTGGTGCACGTCAACCCTATCTATTGTGGACCGATAGCGGTCCTTACAGAACAGCAGACTGTACCGCACTCAAGCCTATGTACCGTAGCACCCTATACCAAGTTACCAGTCCTTATAAGAACTTTTGTGGACCAAGCAGGTTGTGTATTAGTGTTTAGCAGACTGTACGTCAGTCCCTATACCGCTGAAGGACTGCTGCAGTATAGGGCAGCGGTCAGCAGTGGTGCACGTCAACCCTATCTATTGTGGACCGATAGCGGTCCTTACAGAACAGCAGACTGTACCGCACTCAAGCCTATGTACCGTAGCACCCTATACCAAGTTACCAGTCCTTATAAGAACTTTTGTGGACCAAGCAGGTTGTGTATTAGTGTTTAGCAGACTGTACGTCAGTCCCTATACCGCTGAAGGACTGCTGCAGTATAGGGCAGCGGTCAGCAGTGGTGCACGTCAACCCTATCTATTGTGGACCGATAGCGGTCCTTACAGAACAGCAGACTGTACCGCACTCAAGCCTATGTACCGTAGCACCCTATACCAAGTTACCAGTCCTTATAAGAACTTTTGTGGACCAAGCAGGTTGTGTATTAGTGTTTAGCAGACTGTACGTCAGTCCCTATACCGCTGAAGGACTGCTGCAGTATAGGGCAGCGGTCAGCAGTGGTGCACGTCAACCCTATCTATTGTGGACCGATAGCGGTCCTTACAGAACAGCAGACTGTACCGCACTCAAGCCTATGTACCGTAGCACCCTATACCAAGTTACCAGTCCTTATAAGAACTTTTGTGGAACAAGCAGGTTGTGTGTTAGTGATTAGCAGACTGTACGTCAGTCCCTATACCAATGAAGGACTGCTGCAGTATAGGGCAGCGGTCAGCAGTAGTGCACGGCAACCCTATGTATTGTGGACCGATAGCGGTCCTTACAGAACAGCAGACTGTAACGCACTCAGGCCTATGTACCGTAGCACCCTATACCAAGTTACCAGTCCTTATAAGAACTTTTGTGGACCAAGCAGGTTGTGTGTTAGTGATTAGCAGACTGTACGTCAGTCCCTATACCAATGAAGGACTGCTGCAGTATAGGGCAGCGGTCAGCAGTAGTGCACGGCAACCCTATGTATTGTGGACCGATAGCGGTCCTTACAGAACAGCAGACTGTAACGCACTCAGGCCTATGTACCGTAGCACCCTATACCAAGTTACCAGTCCTTATAAGAACTTTTGTGGACCAAGCAGGTTGTGTGTTAGTGATTAGCAGACTGTACGTCAGTCCCTATACCAATGAAGGACTGCTGCAGTATAGGGCAGCGGTCAGCAGTAGTGCACGGCAACCCTATGTATTGTGGACCGATAGCGGTCCTTACAGAACAGCAGACTGTACTGCACTCAGGCCTATGTACCGTAGCACCCTATACCAAGTTACCAGTCCTTATAAGAACTTTTGTGGACCAAGCAGGTTGTGTATTAGTGTTTAGCAGACTGTGCGTCAGTCCCTATACCGCTGAAGGACTGCTGCAGTATAGGGCAGCGGTCAGCAGTAGTGCACGGCAACCCTATGTATTGTGGACCGATAGCGGTCCTTACAGAACAGCAGACTGTAACGCACTCAGGCCTATGTACCGTAGCACCCTATACCAAGTTACCAGTCCTTATAAGAACTTTTGTGGACCAAGCAGGTTGTGTGTTAGTGATTAGCAGACTGTACGTCAGTCCCTATACCAATGAAGGACTGCTGCAGTATAGGGCAGCGGTCAGCAGTAGTGCACGGCAACCCTATGTATTGTGGACCGATAGCGGTCCTTACAGAACAGCAGACTGTAACGCACTCAGGCCTATGTACCGTAGCACCCTATACCAAGTTACCAGTCCTTATAAAAACTTTTGTGGACCAAGCAGGTTGTGTGTTAGTGTTTAGCAGACTGTGCGTCAGTCCCTATACCGCTGAAGGACTGCTGCAGTATAGGGCAGCGGTCAGCAGTAGTGCACGGCAACCCTATGTATTGTGGACCGATAGCGGTCCTTACAGAACAGCAGACTGTAACGCACTCAGGCCTATGTACCGTAGCACCCTATACCAAGTTACCAGTCCTTATAAGAACTTTTGTGGACCAAGCAGGTTGTGTGTTAGTGATTAGCAGACTGTACGTCAGTCCCTATACCAATGAAGGACTGCTGCAGTATAGGGCAGCGGTCAGCAGTAGTGCACGGCAACCCTATGTATTGTGGACCGATAGCGGTCCTTACAGAACAGCAGACTGTAACGCACTCAGGCCTATGTACCGTAGCACCCTATACCAAGTTACCAGTCCTTATAAGAACTTTTGTGGACCAAGCAGGTTGTGTGTTAGTGATTAGCAGACTGTACGTCAGTCCCTATACCAATGAAGGACTGCTGCAGTATAGGGCAGCGGTCAGCAGTAGTGCACGGCAACCCTATGTATTGTGGACCGATAGCGGTCCTTACAGAACAGCAGACTGTAACGCACTCAGGCCTATGTACCGTAGCACCCTATACCAAGTTACCAGTCCTTATAAGAACTTTTGTGGACCAAGCAGGTTGTGTGTTAGTGATTAGCAGACTGTACGTCAGTCCCTATACCAATGAAGGACTGCTGCAGTATAGGGCAGCGGTCAGCAGTAGTGCACGGCAACCCTATGTATTGTGGACCGATAGCGGTCCTTACAGAACAGCAGACTGTACTGCACTCAGGCCTATGTACCGTAGCACCCTATACCAAGTTACCAGTCCTTATAAAAACTTTTGTGGACCAAGCAGGTTGTGTGTTAGTGTTTAGCAGACTGTGCGTCAGTCCCTATACCGCTGAAGGACTGCTGCAGTATAGGGCAGCGGTCAGCAGTAGTGCACGGCAACCCTATGTATTGTGGACCGATAGCGGTCCTTACAGAACAGCAGACTGTAACGCACTCAGGCCTATGTACCGTAGCACCCTATACCAAGTTACCAGTCCTTATAAGAACTTTTGTGGACCAAGCAGGTTGTGTGTTAGTGATTAGCAGACTGTACGTCAGTCCCTATACCAATGAAGGACTGCTGCAGTATAGGGCAGCGGTCAGCAGTAGTGCACGGCAACCCTATGTATTGTGGACCGATAGCGGTCCTTACAGAACAGCAGACTGTACTGCACTCAGGCCTATGTACCGTAGCACCCTATACCAAGTTACCAGTCCTTATAAGAACTTTTGTGGACCAAGCAGGTTGTGTGTTAGTGATTAGCAGACTGTACGTCAGTCCCTATACCAATGAAGGACTGCTGCAGTATAGGGCAGCGGTCAGCAGTAGTGCACGGCAACCCTATGTATTGTGGACCGATAGCGGTCCTTACAGAACAGCAGACTGTACTGCACTCAGGCCTATGTACCGTAGCACCCTATACCAAGTTACCAGTCCTTATAAGAACTTTTGTGGACCAAGCAGGTTGTGTATTAGTGTTTAGCAGACTGTGCGTCAGTCCCTATACCGCTGAAGGACTGCTGCAGTATAGGGCAGCGGTCAGCAGTAGTGCACGGCAACCCTATGTATTGTGGACCGATAGCGGTCCTTACAGAACAGCAGACTGTACCGCACCCAAGCCTATGTACCGTAGCACCCTAGACAGACCAAGTTACCAGTCCTGATAAAGAGCTTTGTGGAACAAGTGAGTTGTGAATGATTAGCAGACTGCAGCAGAAGGGCAGCAGTCAAGTATAATATTCTTTCTATATTTGGAAGAAAGAATATTATACGTGTACAAGCCTATTACCGTACCACTGATACCAGTCCTGAAAAGAACCTTTGTGGAACTAATAGTAACAGCAAGTCTTTAAAATTATCCTCACTGCCTGACACACTGCTTCCTGCCTGTCCCTATACAAATTGGCAAAAAAGAGTAGGCTGGAACGATTAGCTGGAACAGCTCTTTTGTGGACCTGATAGTAACAGCTAATGATGATGATGATGATGATGATGAAGAAAGACTAATCTGGCTGAGCTGTCCCTAAAATAGCAGCATACAGCGCTCTGTCCCTTTATCTAAACTGACAAAAGAAACTCAGGCTGCTGACCTAACACCTATACCAGTCCTGAAAAGAACTTTTGTGTACCAAATAGCTAGCGTTTTCTCTGTCCCTACTCCACACAGGATCCTTTCCCTACAGTGACAGAAGAAAGAATGTAAAATGGCCACCGGATCGGGTGTATTTATAGGTTAGGGGGAATGTCCAAGTGTCCATGAGCTGTCATGTCTCAATTGGTTGTCCTGTAACACATGATAAACGTGTCACGAAAGGTTAAAGTTCTTGTATACATTAAACACGTAAGTCCGCCGGGGCGAACGACGGAAAAAGGCGTTCGAACCCGCGGACGGCGAAAGTCGGAAATTCGCCGCGAAACGACCGCCGGGCGAACCGTTCGGCCATCACTACACATGACACAGCTAAAGATGAACAAACATAGATCAAAGCAAAATTAGCAGATTTAGAGGACAGATCCAGAAGAAATAATGTAAAAATCCGTGGGATCCCTGAAACAATACAGTCTTCTGATCTGCGCGCTTATGTGACTACAATGCTAACGGTCTTCATGCCTGATATCCCTACTATTGAACTATCTATAGACGGGATCCACAGGCTACCAAAACCCTTGTTCATTCCTGAAAATGCTCCCAGGGATGTTTTATTATGATTACATTTCTACCAGACAAAAGAATGATTTATGTTGATTACACGCAAAGGGGAACACCGCACTACTGATTACTCTGCACTACAATTCTAAGCAGACCTGTCGCAGTTCACCCTGCAACTGCGCAAGAATCTGAACAACATAACCAAAGCGTTAAGAAATCATGGCATCACTTACAAATTGGGCTATCCAACTAAACTGCTGGTCACTAAAGATGGGGTAAACCACGTAATCACATCCCCAACCAAAGGCCTTCAACTACTCCAAAAATGGAAAATAGTACCAGACGATCATTCTACCCCCATTGAAGCAAGGAATTTCAACAAAATTCCTCCCGAATGGCAACATGCTTCTGCCTCCAAATGACACTTCTTTTAAACAGTCAATAATACCAAGCTTCAAAATGCCTGCCCTTAGACAGGGTCCCGCTTATTGGAGGTTCTTCCACACCATTGCGCCAGGGGTGGGCAGGAGGGGCGGCTGCCCCTGGCGCAATGGTTTATTGCAGGGGCCCTAACCCTAACCCTAAGGAAAAGGGGGGCGCAGTTTGGCGTCTTTGCCCTGGGCGCTGGATGACATTGTCCTGGCACTGCCACAAGCTCCCAAAACCTGAGCAGACATGATCTGAACATGGGTTACTACTACCCTCCTTTTAAGTTTTAGTTCAAGTTGTTTTTCTTTTGTTTCTAATTTTTACTTACAGGAACTATGCATAACATCCTCCTCAGCTCATCTTGACCACGACCAACATGCCAGACAAGACACCCACTGTTCTGGGATGAACCCCTGCAAGCAAAATAACCAAGCAAACTACATCAACAATTCGTCTACACTCTACCTCAAATGTGAGTACAACCTTCAACTGTCACTAAAGCATTACCTAACAAACCACTATGCCAGTTAAGATTCTATTTATAAATGCGTGTTTACTGAATCATCCTGCTAAAAAGGCATCACCGTGGAAAGAAGCAGAATCTTCTAATTCTGACGTACTATGTGTCCAGGAGACACACTTCCATCATAATACACCTCCTAAATGTACCCACAAATCTTTTCAACATTTTTTCTTCTCCAATATGTCAGCCAAAAAAAGAGGAATGATGATTGCAATAAAGGACACAATCTCCTTCAATCTCATCTCTGAAACAAAAGACTCTACGACGCCATACCTATCATTTGTGACATAAGAATGTCCACTACACTATGATGAACGTATATGCCCCCAACAAACGGCAGATTACATTTTTAAATGGACTGATGCAGAAAGTTAAAAAAATACAACAAGAATCTCTTATAATTCAACATTGTTCCTAACCCGCAAATGGACTCTACTACAGCTCCCTCTAAAAGAGCACCTTGTTTAACAAACTTTCTGCGCTCAAATGATCTATATGATACGTGGCGTTGTATACATGCCAATGAAAGAGACTACTCTTTTTTTTTCTCATAGACACTGCACTTACACGAGAATCGATCTGTTTCTAATGGACAAGTGACTACTTCAAAAAGTGTCCCAGATTAAAATTGGCACAATAGCATGGTCAGACCACGCTCCCATTCCCCTTACGCTAAAAGATTCATATCCTAACACCACCACCTGTGTGGCGTGCTAGCTCGCAAATTATACAAAACCCTATAACTAAGATAACGCTAGAGAAACACATGTCTGATTACTTCCAGATCAATTCTTCACCCACTAATAATACCTTTTCATTGTGGAATGCCCACAAAGCTTATGTAGCACAGGCTTAGTATTGACTCTGTAATATATGCGGAATATTGCTCTCTGAAACATTACATTGCATTATCTGGCTAAGCTGATTGGGTCCTGCTGTAGCTAAGAAAGAAGCCCACCCCTAACAACAAAAACAATGAAAGACAGGATTGGATAGCTACTCAGGAGAGCTGTGATTGGGGGAGAGGGAGGAGGACACAGGAGGAGAGACAGACTGGCATGGTGGCAGGCAGACAGAAGAAAGGATCCCATGTGTTTATCTCTTGAACACTGGCAGAGCCTGTGACTCTCCTAAGGAAGGTGCACACTTGAGAGGGGAGTTTGCAGTGTATTATTCTGCATGATTACTGAAGATGTGCTAACATTGCAGAGAAATCTAGAGACCAGTTTCAGTGCTGCAGCAATCATCATCATTATCCTGTTTGGAGGTTTCTGTGGCCTGTGTTGCTCACATCACCATCCAGTCAACTGAGACAGCAATCAATCTACCAATTGCTGGAAGGAGGATATATCAAGTGCATCTAATGGTGAGAGATCTTCTGCCATTCTTGTGTATGTGGATCTAGCTGCTAGCTCCTATTTACTGTTAATGCAGCTTTATCTGAAGGTGGATCTCCACATCTGTTAATCTTTGTGACACTTTGTGAAGATACCCCTTTCCATTCTGTGGATTACAAATTTACTTCACAAAAGTCTGAGTACTCAAACACAGGATTTAAAGGGCCCCAACGCTGGCAGACTCTGTGTGTGTGTGTGTGAATAGAATTCCCACTGGCCAGTGGTTAGCTAGAACCTGCAAGACTTAGGTAGGATCTTATAGTCAGTAATATCACTTTTGGGAAATTATTGAACGTTATTCTTTGTATTGTGTTGTACAGTTTGTTCACCACTTGTTCAGTGCATTTCAGGCAAGGCCTCCCACTGGCGGTTAAAGTGAATGAACACAAATCCTGTTTCCTTTACTGAGAAGTTGTAGTATATTATTGTACTTAATATTTGTATTCTGTTAATCAGTTTATCTCTTTTCAGGGCTTTTTTTGCTAGTTCTAATAAAGCCCAGCTAAAAGTTTAAACAGTGTTTTGGTGTTACTGAGATCCTGGGGAGGGTGAGCCATCACTGGTGTGGGGCAGAAGACCCGTATATTACAGTGGCCCTTGCGGGGGTGGCGCTACATGTGGGGGCTTGTCCGGGATACCTTCTGGTCCCTGTCACAGAGTGATGACTACCTCTACCAGCCCAGTCATCATGATGGACCCGGTCATTGCTGCAAAGTGGTGTGAAGAACAAAATGGCAGGTTAGGGCTCTGTGTAATTATGAGTCTCACTGGTGCCACCTGGACTGAGAAACAGCAGGTCCAGCAAGTAGTGTCGGCTTTGATGCCTGATCAGAAAACATTCATATTGGACCTGAAAGTTGATCGGATAGCCTCGTCCACCTATGCTTTGCTAGAATGCAAAAGAGGAATCCCGACCTGTTTCCAGGGAGATAGCATACAGTTACCAGGGGATCTCAAAGCTCAGCTTATAAGGCCAAGTATGCTGGATGATCACCCTGAAAATGCTAGCTCAACAACATCAGGACCAGGAGTATCAGCTACTACTTCCATCCCAATTACAGGGTTCCCTCCTGCTACATTCTTTACAGATATGGGAAAGCTGGTGGAAACGTTGGCACAAAACTCAGCCACATCTGCCAATTATGGATATCAAAAGTTGCGGTTCTATTCTGGGAAGGTCCCTGTGCCATCCGGGGAAAGAGGACTTCGAAACCTGGATAGATCAGGCAGTGCAGGTTGTGGAAGAATGGGAAGTCGCTGACACAGTAAAAAAACAAAGGTTAATCGAGAGCCTAAGATCTCCTGCTTCAGATGTAATCAGAAATCTAAAAAGGGACAAGCCAGGCTGCACAGCCACTGAGTGTCTGGAAGCTTTACGAGAGGTTTTTGGAGGGGTGGAGGATTGTGCTGAGCTAATTTATATGTTCTCACACACCTATCAAAATGAAGGAGAAGAGTTATCCGCTTATGTCCGACGACTGGATAAAATCCTTCATCAGGTCATTCTAAAAGGAGGCAGGGAGCCGAGTCATGCAAGCAAAGCTTTGTTGGATCAAATTCTTAAAGGAGCACTCCCACTGGATCCCATAATGTTGAAATTTCGGGCTAGAGACCAGAACAAGCCATTGACTTACTCCAAATTGGTCAAAACTATCCTAGAAGAAGAGGCTTTAATTAAGGCTAAAAAACCTGCTAGTGCTTCACATGCGGCTTTCACCGTAGAAGTAGGAACCATGGGCATAGTTGAAGTCCAGTCTGAAGTAATGGCTTTGAAAACTCAGATGTCACAGATGATGGAGTTGATGACATCGCTGTCTGCCAGAATTGCCATACCAGAGGGGGGAAAGACATTGAAACCAACCAGGGCAGAGGCAATACAGAATGTTCCTGCTGGAGAGCCCTCTAGTTCAGTGGCCTGCTATAATTGCGGTGGTATCGGTCACTATCAACGTGACTGTCCCAGCCCAACAAAGCCACGAAGAGTACCTCATAAGCCGGCGGGAAACTCCAGAGGGCCCTGGTGAGGGAGCCAGCCGGGTGCCCATCTAAGTCAGCTCGCTCCAGTTCACAAGTCTTAAATGAAGGGCAGGTAAGGCCTAAACATTTGTACCAAGCCTCACCCAAAGCCTCAGTTAGGCTGCCCAAGCTACTCTCAGAGTCGGGTCCCGGATCACGGGAGATCGTTGCACACCACAACCAAAACAGTCAGTCCAGACGACAATGGAAATGGGCCCAGGCCAAAAGAGGGATTCAAGTCCAAACAGCCAAGCAAGCTGCATCAAAACAACCAAGCAAGTTGCCTGACAAGCTGGTGGGTCCTTCTCCTATAGTGTCAGTTCAGGTGGAAGGTGTATACACAAAAGCCCTTCTAGACTCTGGTGCCCAAGTGACTCTAATTTACCGTGATTTCTATGATAAACACCTGAAACACCTGCCCTTGCAGAAGTTAGAAAGTCTAGAGATCTGGGGTATAGGAACTAAGAAGCTCCCCTATGACGGATATCTTCCAGTCAAGCTTGAATTTGGCCCATCTGTTGTAGGGCAGAAAGAGACTTCCGACACATTGGCCATTGTATGTCCCCGCCCCCCGGGGGCTAATCGGAGTTTCTTGATTGTGGGGA
Organism: Lithobates pipiens; assembly: GCF_037356315.1. Taxonomy (NCBI): domain Eukaryota; kingdom Metazoa; phylum Chordata; class Amphibia; order Anura; family Ranidae; genus Lithobates; species Lithobates pipiens. The sequence continues at coordinate 574,347,959 of NW_027507903.1, forward strand.
CGAACACTGACTTGGTTCGTCAGTTACTTACTCCTCAGGTCTCAGAGGGTGAAGATGCAGCTAAAAGTGTACATCCGATGGTGCGCTCAGTGTACCAGCGATTGGTCCATGAACAAAAGGCCCCAACAGAAGGAGTGGGAAAATTGTGGAAGTTGGACAAGATGGAAAAGGTCTTGCAGCCAGGTGAAGTAACATGTTTGCGGGCTTCAGTCAAACTGAATTGGGACCAACCTGGTCCTTATGTTATCCTTGAAGGTGACTCACAGAAGACAAATTCAGGTTTGGAACTGATTCCGGAAGTAATCTCTATGAAGGCCTTACAGAGAACCCATGGAAAAGTTCCTGTCAGTGTTCGTAATGTTACTGATTCTCCAGTGAAGCTTCGGACCCGAATGATGATAGGGCAGGTAAATCCAGCCACACCCATCACACAACACAGTGTAGTGGGGGAAGCCAAGGAAGAGTTACCAGAGGAGTATTTCTATCCAAAAGGCTCTCCTATGACATCTGAATGGAAAGAACGGGCAAAAACACAACTCTTAAAGTGGAGGAAGATTTTCTCTAAAAATGAGTTTGACGTGGGATGCGCAGAGAGTGCACAGCATCATATTCGTCTACAAGAGGATAGGCCATTTCGGGAAAGGTCACGACGAATACCATTAGCTGATTTAGATGACCTTAGAGAATATATTGCGGAGTTGAAGAGGACGGGAATTATTCGGGAATCCCGAAGTCCCTATGCTTCTCCCATTGTGGTGGTGAGGAAGAAAAATGGGTCATTACGGCTCTGTATCGATTATCGCACTCTCAACAAAAGAACCATTCCAGACCAGTACACCACTCCACGAATAGAAGATGCCCTGCAATGCCTTTCAGGTGCCAAATGGTTCAGCGTGTTAGACCTGAGAAGTGGGTACCATCAGATCCCGATGCATCCAGATGACCGGGAGAAAACCGCTTTCATCTGCCCAGTGGGGTTCTTTGAGTTTGAAAGGATGGAGCCCCTGCTACATTCCAACGCTTGATGGAGCGGACTGTTGGTGATATGAACTTAATTGAAGTGTTAGTGTACCTAGACGACATAATTGTCTTTGGACGGACTTTGGAAGAACATGAGGAGCGTCTAGAGAAGGTTCTGAAGCGACTCTATGAAGAGGGATTGAAGCTGTCCCTTGAGAAGTGCCAGTTCTACCAGTCAACAGTCACCTACCTTGGGCACGTTGTCTCAGCGGAGGGAGTGGCCACTGACCCCAAGAAGTTGGAAGCCATTACCACTTGGCCCAGGCCCAGAAATGTGCAAGAGCTGAGATCTTTTCTTGGGTTCTGCTCCTACTACAGGAGGTTTGTGGAGGGATTTGCCAAAATAGCCAGACCTCTCACTGAGCTTTTGCGTGCTGGAGATGATGGAGAGCAAGAGATCCCAGAAGTAGTCCGGCAAATCAGTGGAGCGAGAAAGTCTCGGGAGTCCATAGAGGGAGAGTGGTCTGATCAGTGCGAACAAGCTTTCCTTCAGTTGAAACGGAGTTTGACCAATGCACCAGTTTTAGCCTACGCTGACAACCGCAAGCCCTATGAGCTCCATGTTGATGCCAGTAGAGAAGGGCTAGGTGGTGTGTTGTACCAAGAACATGATGGACGTCTGAGACCGGTTGCTTATGTGAGTCGAAGCCTTACTCTATCTGAGAGAAATTACACTACCCACAAGTTGGAATTTCTGGCGTTAAAATGGGCTGTCGTGGACAAGCTTAAAGAATACCTGTATGGTGCAGAATTCGAAGTCAAAACAGATAACAACCCACTCACATATGTCCTTACCACGGCCAAGCTGGATTCCACAGGACATCGATGGTTGGCAGCACTTTCTAGTTTCCGTTTTAGCTTGAAGTACCGACCTGGAGTTGTTAATAAGGATGCCGATGCTCTGTCAAGGAGACCCTATGACGCGCTAACTCATACAGAAGGGTGGACTCAACTGACGACAGAAGGCATTCAGGCTTTATGTCAAGGGATTGAGTACCGAGCCAGAGGAGCGACAGGGGCCGAAGTCATTGGAGTCACCACTGTTGGGGGCCCAAAGCTCTATTGTGACTTGACCCAAGTGAGGGATGAGGTACTGCCTACCCTTTCCAAGAAAGACTTGAGGAAGGATCAAACAGAAGATCCCCTTTGTTCTCTGACTTTGAAAGTCTTGGAGAGTGGTCGCCCAGAACTTCTACTCACAGCAGACTCCCCAAAGGAGGCTCGATTGGTTCACAAGGAGTGGAATCGACTGCAGCTCTCAGATGGAGTGGTCTACCGAAGGGGCCCCTCGGATGATCCAGAGGAGAGTTGGCAGCTGTTCCTCCTGGAGAAGCATAGGGGGACAGTGCTGAATGCATTACATGATCAACATGGACACTTGGGACCTGATAGAGCATTTAAGTTAGTTAGGGATCGTTTCTACTGGCCGTGTATGCGAACTGAAATCGAAAGTTACTGTCACTCCTGCCTTCGCTGCATCCAGAGAAAGACTTTGCCTTCCAGAGCTGCCCCAATGGGTCATCTACAGAGTCAAAGTCCTATGGATCTGGTGTGCATTGATTTCTTGTGTCTGGAACCCGACACGAGTGGTCAAGGGAATGTGTTGGTAGTGACTGATCATTTCACCCGTTATGTCCAGGCTTATCCAACAAGAGATCAACGAGCTGTCACAGTCGCCAAAGTGTTAGTGGAGAAATTCTTTGTTCATTATGGATTACCTCAGAGAATTCACTCTGACCAAGGAAGAGACTTTGAAAGCAGGCTCATTAAACAGCTATTGGATCTTCTGAGTATCAAAAAATCGAGAACGACACCTTACCACCCTCAAGGGGATCCTCAACCAGAGAGGTTTAATCGTACCCTCCTTGACATGCTTGGAACCCTTCCATCTGACAGAAAACAGCATTGGAGCAGGCACATTTCCGCTGTAGTTCATGCCTATAACAGTACTGAAAATGACGCAACGGGTTACTCACCATATAGACTGATGTTTGGAAGAGAAGCTCGTCTGCCAGTGGACTTGGCCTTCGGTGTCTCAATAGACAGAACTTCCACTACATCCTACAGGGGCTATGTGGATAGGCTCAGAAAGAACCTAAAGACAGCCTATGAGAAGGCACAAGAAGCTTCTGGTGTTAGAGGTCAGCGGAACAGTAAGAATTATGATTTGAAAGTTAAGATTCATGATTTACAGCAGGGTGACAAGGTGTTGCTGAGGAATCTGGGTCTTTCTGGAAAGCATAAGTTAGCTGACCGTTGGAGTTCTCAACAATATGTTGTCTGCAAGCAACTGCCTGGTCTTCCTGTATACCAAATTCGGCCTGATGGAAAAACGGGTCCCCTGAAGACCTGGCATCGAAATCATCTACTACCTCTGAGTGAAACCGTCAGGGTACCTGTGAGAACAGAGACGTCATTACCCAAACCATCTTCTTTCAGGCAAGTTCCAGTTACTAGGTCTCAACCTCTACTGCCAGATGAGGCCACAACAATAGAAGATGACAGTGATGACGAGCTTGAGGTAGGATGGTTGTGGCCATCTGAGCCCATGGATGCCACTCCCTCCACATCAACTGCTAATCAGCCCTCAAGTGTGCTCCGGCCTGATGCATCAGAATTTGTACCCCAGGTGCAAGGAAATTCAGAACTAGTAGAGCAAGCTTACCAGTTAGTCCATGAATCTGATGAAGGGTTTCCGGATGGGAGTTCCTCTGAACTTGAAGAAAAACTGTTTGAGGAAAGCCACCTTGAACCGGATGGAGAATCCTGTGAAGAGTCTAGTCTTCAGCCCAAAGAACAGAGAGCTAAGAGAGCAGTGAGACCCCCACTTAGATTAACATATGATACCCCTGGAACAAGCTCAGAAGAAGCTATTCCCACTGTTCACAGACTTCCTGATTCTCAGGCACATTCTATGGTGGTACCAGTGACCGATGTTCCCAACCCATCGCCTAACACACTTTGGTGGCAGGTCCCATTACCTAATGCATTTGTTAGGAAATGTCATAAAATCAGCCTAAGATCATAGGCCTAATTTGTTGGTCCATGTGTAAGGTTACTGTACAAATGCTATGTTATTATTAACTGCACTCATCTCTCTCTTTGGAGGACCAAAGATTTTTTTAGAAGGGGGTGGATGTAGCACAGGCTTAGTATTGACTCTGTAATATATGCAGAATATTGCTCTCTGAAACATTACATTGCATTATCTGGCTAAGCTGATTGGGTCCTGCTGTAGCTAAGAAAGAAGCCCACCCCTAACAACAAAAACAATGAAAGACAGGATTGGATAGCTACTCAGGAGAGCTGTGATTGGGGGAGAGGGAGGAGGACACAGGAGGAGAGACAGACTGGCATGGTGGCAGGCAGACAGAAGAAAGGATCCCATGTGTTTATCTCTTGAACACTGGCAGAGCCTGTGACTCTCCTAAGGAAGGTGCACACTTGAGAGGGGAGTTTGCAGTGTATTATTCTGCATGATTACTGAAGATGTGCTAACATTGCAGAGAAATCTAGAGACCAGTTTCAGTGCTGCAGCAATCATCATCATTATCCTGTTTGGAGGTTTCTGTGGCCTGTGTTGCTCACATCACCATCCAGTCAACTGAGACAGCAATCAATCTACCAATTGCTGGAAGGAGGATATATCAAGTGCATCTAATGGTGAGAGATCTTCTGCCATTCTTGTGTATGTGGATCTAGCTGCTAGCTCCTATTTACTGTTAATGCAGCTTTATCTGAAGGTGGATCTCCACATCTGTTAATCTTTGTGACACTTTGTGAAGATACCCCTTTCCATTCTGTGGATTACAAATTTACTTCACAAAAGTCTGAGTACTCAAACACAGGATTTAAAGGGCCCCAACGCTGGCAGACTCTGTGTGTGTGTGTGTGTGTGAATAGAATTCCCACTGGCCAGTGGTTAGCTAGAACCTGCAAGACTTAGGTAGGATCTTATAGTCAGTAATATCACTTTTGGGAAATTATTGAACGTTATTCTTTGTATTGTGTTGTACAGTTTGTTCACCACTTGTTCAGTGCATTTCAGGCAAGGCCTCCCACTGGCGTTTAAAGTGAATGAACACAAATCCTGTTTCCTTTACTGAGAAGTTGTAGTATATTATTGTACTTAATATTTGTATTCTGTTAATCAGTTTATCTCTTTTCAGGGCTTTTTTTGCTAGTTCTAATAAAGCCCAGCTAAAAGTTTAAACAGTGTTTTGGTGTTACTGAGATCCTGGGGAGGGTGAGCCATCACTGGTGTGGGACAGAAGACCCGTATATTACAGTGGCCCTTGCGGGGGTGGCGCTACACTTATATAAGAGGTATCTTTATACAACTAGGAGCAAGAATTAAGAAGCAGAGGCAGCAAAAAAAATACACATTTGATATCAGAAATAGATACACTGGAAGCACTAAACAAAGCCAAACCTAACCCCGCCACTAGCACAAAGCTTACCTCCCTTAGCCCTTGTACACACGGTCGGAGATTCCGACAACCAAATCCATCGGATTTTGTCCAACGGATTTTGTCCGAAACTGTTGTATACACACGGTCGGACAAAGTTGTCGGAAAATCCGACGTGATGACGTTATTTCGTTACGACGGGACTATGTTCACGCTAGTAGCCAATAGCTTTGGTGTAGGAATTTGATCTGAGCATGCGTGGCACTTTGTCCGATCGAAATTCTCTACACATGATCGGAGTATGTCCGATCGGAGCATCTTGTCGGAAAATTTTACCGACATGTTGGAAAACTTGGTCCGTCAGATATTTCGACGGAAACAGTCCGATGTAGACCACACACAGTCGGAATATCCGACAAAACGGTCCGATCGGACACATTACGTCGGAATCTCCGATCGTGTGTACAAGGGCTTAGACTGATCCTACTCCAAGCATATGAATAGACAGAAAAAAAAATATTTATGGCTGAAGCCCTATGACCGATACGTATCCGAACAATACAAACTTATCATGAGATACCCTATATGAAATGGACCTGAAAGTGTGCCCTGGTCTAATGGACGGTATACCAAAATAAGGGGGCATACCCAGTAATTAGAAATTAATGTGTTTGAAGAGAAATTATTTGATAAATGCCCTAAAAAAGGGGATGGGGAGGGTGGGTATTGCGCACAGGAAACCGACAAAGACCACAGGCGAGTGGGCTGGTTAAATACCCCCCGGGCTCCTCCCATAAATTCAGGCCACCATACTGGCCTTCTTACTTATGGCTGAAGCTCTATGACCGATACGTATCCGAACAATACAAACTTATCATGAGATACCCTATATGAAATGGACCTGAAAGTGTGCCCTGGTCTAATGGACGGTATACCAAAATAAGGGGGCAAAACACTTAGGTAGGGATAAGAGAGTTTTATTGTTTCCAGCTTAACCTTTATTGAGCAAGTTGAGTGAATGCCCGAGACATCTCTACCTGTGGGTTAGGGATGTACCGAGTGAAGCAGGCCGATTTCCACCTGCCCAATCTTTTGATGACGTGGTCCGGGACCCCATGTCGGGATGCGGATGAAGCTGCTCCGATGCGGAAGGAGTGGCCGGAATACTCACCGGGATTGAGGAGCAAGTTGCGGAGGAGAATCCTAACATGTTTAATGAACTGGCAGTTCGTTAATGGTTTGACCGGGAAGGGCAAAAGAGGGCTAGAGTCCGGGAGCTCGGGTAGCCGAGAGAGTAACTGTGTAAGCACAGCGACCGGGCACCAGGCGTTGTTGGTTTTGTAGAGGTGGATATCTACGCCGGTGCCTGTCTGCTGGTCTTGGTTACCGAGAGGTGGAGGATGAAGTGGTCCTGGTGACGGAGCAGATGACGTCTGCGAAGGACTGGAGTGTGTGGGCTGTTATGAGTGAACTCGCTGGGCCGTAGGAAGCCATAGTAGGCCAGGTAAATGGCTGCCTGTATGACCAGACTGGGGAGAACACCGAAGGGGTAGCTGGTAAGCATGGTGGACATGTCCCTGAAGATGGAACTGGTGATGGGGAGCCGTTTGACTTTTATTGGCGGCTGTTGCTTCTGGATGCTGCGCAGGATGGCTCGGATCGCGTGGGACGAGAAGATGGACGGTTTGGTAGGATCCTGAAGTGAGAGGAAGTGCTGTATGCCAGCTAAGTATAAGCGGATGGTGTTGAATGACAAGGCCAGTTGATTATGGCAGTATGAGGTGAAGGCTAGTATGTGCCTAGCATCTGTGGGGGTGCCTACTGTGGAGGCAACCAGAAATGTATTGAACGCCTTCCAGGCTACCCGGTAGGCTTTCAGAGTATTGTCCGATAGTGAACGGTTGATGAGCTGAGTGGCTCTATGTAGATGCGGCTCTAGTCCAGGGTCAACTGAGACCAATGCGGGATAGGAGCTGAGACCGTATCTGCACTGGGAACCTGCTGAAAGAAGGACAGGAAATTAAAGCGGGACAGTGCGTCAGCTGCACGGTTGTACTTTCCTGGGATAAACGTGCAGTAAACATTAAACTGATGCTGCAGAGACAGCTGCACCAGCCTTCATAGGAAGGACATCACGGAGAGAGATTTGGACCTGCCCTTGTTAACAATTTTGGCTGTGGCCTGGTTATCGGTGGTGAAACCTACAGTTTGTCCTGTCCAGGTATGGCCCCAGAGCTGGGCGGCTGCTACCATGGGGTAGAGCTCGAAAAGGGATGAAGACTGACTAAACCCAGGGATCCTGAGTATTTGAGAAGGCCAGGGTCCGGCGAACCAATGGTGGCCAAAAATTGCCGCAAACCCTGTGGAGGCTGAGGCATCTGTCACTACCTGTGGCGAGAGAGGTGAGATACACGGGATGAACAGAGAGATACCGTTCCAGGTGGACAGGAACTCGTCCCACATCGACAGGTCTGCTAAGGCTGCGGTATCTAGGCATAGGATTTGATCCGGGTCTTGTGCCTGAGAAAGGTAGACCAACAGGCGCGAGACAAAGGAGCGACCTTGTGGAATTATACGCATGGCATAGTTGAGCATGCCCAATAGCGACTGTAGCTGCCTCTTTGTACATCCCCTGGTGCGGGTGAACTCGTGGAGAACTGCCCTGATGCGGGTCAGTTTGTCAAGGGGCAGGCTGGCCTGCATGGAGCTGGTGTCTAGATTGACTCCGAGGAAGGTGATTGATTGCGCGGGCCCGTCCACCTTATGTTCAGCGATGGGAACATTGAGGTTTCCAAAGACGGTCCTTAATTTGTCGAGGTCCCTTGGAGGTGTGCCCGGCTGTTCAATCAACAGGAAGTCATCCAGGTAGTGGATAACTTGCTGACAACCAACTTTGTGCAGGAGAATCCACTCAAGAGACTGAGCGAACGTGTCGAACAGCCACGGGCTGCTTTTGGAGCCAAACGTTAACTTAGTGGCGAAATAATATTGATCTCTCCATTTAATTCCGTGCCAGCACCAGAGGGACGGGTGGATAGGCAATAGTTTAAAGGCGTCGGATATGTCGGCTTTGGCCAGCCACGCACCTGTGCCTACTTTAAGGATGGCATGAATCGCCATGTCCACAGAGGCGTATTTTAATGAGAACTCTTCGGAAGGAATCAAGGAGTTTAAGCTGGGAATGTGGGAAGAACGAGGCGCAGACAGGTCGTACACCAAACAATTTTTATTAGAAAATTTGCCCTTGACAAGCCCAATAGGGCTAACTCTCCACGTATTGAAGGGGGGCTGTGTGAAGGGACCTATGACAAAGCCTCGTTCCACCTCGTTCTGCAGCAGTTGGTCAATGGCCTGCTCGTCAGAGGCTGCTGAGCGGAGGTTTCTGCACTCATAGGTCTGGTGGGGTAGGGAGATGAGGCCGGTGTGGAAGCCTGTCGTGAAGCCACCGATGAGGAAGGTGGCTAGTGAAGGAGTGGGGTGCATAGTGAGGTAGAAGCCCAAGCATAGGACGTCTATGCGGCTCAGTCATGAGCCCTTGTGGGCTTTGACCTCGCACAAATTTCTGGGGTGCGCTCTGTGACATACGACACAGATGTGCAGTAGGCGGCACTGGCTAAAATTGCATGAGCCATAGTTATAATTATTGCAGATGGCCGCTCCCCCTACGGTTCGGACCGTACGTCCAAATTTGTCTACTTGATTCTTTGGCGCAGGGCCTGATGGGCCTAGGGCTGCACCAGAGGTGGAGGGGAACTCTACCGGGTGACTAACCGGTATGTTGGCGCACCAGGAAGCGGTATGGGTGGAGGACTGGCAGATGGCACACAGGGGTGAACGAAGGCCGGAAAAATGCCGGCAGAACAGTTCGGTGTCCATAAGGCTCCAGTCTGTGGGTGACTGGAACTGTGCCAGTTTAGCGGCTGCCTTGGCTGAGAACGACCGATGATAGTCGTAAAAGGAGAAGCCTCCGTATTTGTATCCTAGGTCCACTACCGTGTGGAGGTACAAATCCAGCTCTTCCCTCCTGGCAGGGGATGCTGAGCAAATGACGTCTCTCAGCATCCCAAAGGCTAGGGCAAACTCTGGGATGAAAAGTTTACGATTCAGCCTGGGGTCCTTAGCTTTGAGGACTACGGAGACATCTCCCCAGGTGTAAGCCTTGTTCTCTGCAAGGTCATGTACCGAAATGAGCAGGGAGGCAAGGTTGACATCCTTGCCGTCCAAGATGTCCTTCCTTATGCCGGCCGGCACCAGATGTGCTGGACAGACCACGGGACATGTTCCTTCGTTCCCTGTCGGCAGTGGTGACGGGACTGGAACCGGAACAGGGGTGGTTGTGGCTGGGAGAATTTCTAGGAGCGTCACTCTGGCCTGGACGTCCGTGACCATATTGGTTAGGGACGATACCATAGCATGCAGTTGGCCTATAGCCGCTGAGATGGACTGGAGAGTAGCCTGAGGCGAGGTACTAGGCCCGGCCGTAGCTGGCGGGGTAGAGAGGAGCCTGAAAAGCTCTGCCTTCCTAGCCGTAGCGGGGAAGGGAATGCCCCTGCGTCTCAGCTCCGCTGTCAGCCTGGGGATAGTCCAACCCCTGAAGGACTGTATGCTGTCGCTCACTGAAGGCGGGCGAGGAGACAAGGGGGCGGTAAGGTCTTCGCTGCCGAGTTGGGACATGGCTCCAGGTGAATCGTGCCCTAGGAGTGATGTCCTATCTCTTTGGGGACGAAGGATGGACGAACGGGACCTATAGAGGGTGACATAAGTCAAGACTGTTTCTCTATTTTACCAAGCGAATCCACCTATTGCTGAGCACTAAGGCGGGAGCGAACGTGTATACATATATATATATATATTGTCACAAGCCTTCACATACATATATATGTATGCCAGCATGGTTGCTGTCGCATTTTCCACGCCTTCCCCTCTCTCCCCTTTTTTTTTTTTTACCTGGGAAGATAACGTCCAAGCTGGTGCAGGGTGGACCTACTGAACTTGACTGACCTGGAGAGAGAAACAACAGATGACAATTGGTGAGGAGCCTAACAAGTAAACTGAAGAGTGACGTAAACGGCTGGCTAACATGACCGAAGTGCACCGGTGAGTAGACATTTTTCGCCACCACTCCTTTTTTATCACCGCCATTTATTTATCATCATCATTTTTTTTTTTCCTTTTTTTTTTTTTTGCTGTCCCAATCCGACGTATCATTTGCGTAAAGGACGAAGTGTGGGATGACCCGTGTCCAATGCGGGAGCGTGAATAAGTGCTGTAATTGTGACCGTACAATAAGGCAACCTGTTGGAAAAAGTGAAACGTGGCCGTTCCCTCTGGGGCACGCCGAACCAAATCGATGCATCACGGATGCTACTGGATTCGAGTCGGAGCGCTGTAAGTGACAGTGAAATGAAGCATGATTGCCATGACAGAGGCACGAAATGGTCGCGTCGCAAGTGCGACTGACAACAAAGCGGACTCTGGAGCACGTACTGAAATGTGGGAAATAACCTGGGGCGAACCGGAACGAATCGGTGCATGTGTATGTGCGACTGGATTCGAACCGGAGCGCGGAGCGTGACAGTGAAATGAAATGAACAACTTCTGTCATGACAGAGGCCTGGATCGGCCGGCCACGAACTGAGACTGGAACCGAACCGGTCTCTGGAGCATGCACTGAAATGAGGCTGAAAAAATACCTGGGGCCGTCCGGACGAATCGATGCACAGGGATGCAACCGGATTCGAACTGAACGCACTACGTGACAATGAAATGTTTCCCATGATAGAGCTACGAATCGGAGAGGACGCAGCCTGCGACCGTCAACGAGCGGGCTCTAGAGCATGTACTGAAATGAGGCCAACGCAACTGGGACACGTCGATCGAACCTGTGCATTTTGAGAAATGCAACTGGTTTCGATTTGGAATGTAATAGGTGACAGTGAAATGATTCCCATGACAGAGACCCGGATTGATTAGCAACGAGCGGGCTCTGGAGCATGTACCGAAATGAGGCCGAGCAACTGGGGCACACCGGAACGAATCGGCGCATTTAGCGGATGCGACTGGATTCGAATCGGAGTGCAGTGAGTGACAGAAATGAGTGAAATGATGAAATGACCTACGTGAGCCAGCTGTGGCAGAGGTACGAATCGTTGTGCCGTGTGATGCGACTGGCAACGATTTGTCTGTGGAACACGGTGATGAGGCAGACAACACAACAATTTACGAAAACAGTGCAGTTTTTTTTCTTCGAGCAATTCCTACTGAAATGAGGCCCGTGAAATGAAGGGCGCTGCGAAAATGGTGCGTTTTGAGTGATAAACGACCCGGTTTCGTAACGAATGACTCGAGATATTTTTACGATACTCAAAAATAAAATGTTTTTTAGTAAAGGAAGGTCAATCGAGACCCTTACCTGTGGCAGTCGAGCCAGAGACGTTGTACAAAACACGAACGGGAACGAAAACCACGAGACTTCTAGTAGAGAGAAGTTTTCCGAATGGCAACGAAATTCGAGTAGTCGGCCTAGTGACGTAGTATTGCGCACAGGAAACCGACAAAGACCACAGGCGAGTGGGCTGGTTAAATACCCCCCGGGCTCCTCCCATAAATTCAGGCCACCATACTGGCCTTCTTACATATCCTTTTACTCTACTAGCAACAAAGCAGCAAAGCACTAGCTAGAAGAATACAGGGACAATGTTTTAAGACTAAAATAACAAACCTCATTCATCCTAAGAGTCAACAAAAAATGTATGACCCACAAGGCATAGCAGATGCATTTAGCGACTATTACAGCTCTCTATAAAACATGAATCAAGACGACTCGACACCACAACCTTCCTCAACACACATAACAGACTTCCTATTCAACATCAAATTACCCACACTTACAACCACACAACTTCAAGAACTTAACTTACCCTTCTCCTTGACTGAACTAACACAAGCCATTAAAACACTTCCTAGCAACAAATCCCCTGGTCCAGATGGACTAATAGGAGAATATTACAAAAGCTTCCAGTAAATTTTAGGACTATATCTCCTTAAAACGTTTGATAGTGTGGCTGCCTCGCTTCTTTTCCGCCTGAAATTCTGGAAGCTCTCATTGTCACTATACCCAAACCTGGGAAGATGCTGGATTTGCCCCAGAACTTTAGACCTACATCACTATTAAACAATGACTTAAAAATGTATGCCAAAATGATAGCACTGAGATTAGTTGGAACTGGATTTATTCTCTCTTGAGAAGAGGAGATTAATGCCGCGTACAGACGAGCAGAATGTCCGACAGAAAAAGTCAGACGGAAGCTTTTCATCATATAGTCCGATCGTGTGTATGCCTCATCGGACTTTTTTTTAATGAAAATTCTGACGGACCTAGAAATAGAATGTTTTAAATATTTCCGACGGAACCAATTTCTATTGGGAAAACCGCTCGTCTGTATGCTGTTCCGATGGACCAAAAACTACGCCTGCTCTGAAGCAAGAACAAGACAGAGGCTATTGGCTACTGGCTATTGAACTTCCTTTTTATAGTCCCGTTGTACGTGTTGTACGTCACCACGTTCTTAATGATTTTTGTGTGATCGTGTGTACGCAAGAGAGTTTCAGCAGAATTCCATCGGAGTTTATTGCGATGGGAAAACCGGTTGTGCGTATGCGGCATAAGGGGGAAAGGATCAACATGTACAAATATATAACACCAAATGAACTTGGTGTTGAGTTATTCAATTTACAGTCAATGCTGAGGACAAGGGGGCGCTCTTTACGCCTAGAGGAAAAGAGATTTAATCTCCAAATATGGAAAGGTTTCTTCACAGTGAGAGCTGTGAAAATGTGGAATAGACTCCCTCCAGAGGTGGTTCTGGCCAGCTCAGTAGATTGCTTTAAGAAAGACCTGGATTCTTTCCTAAGTGCACACAATATAACTGGGTACTAACATTTATAGGTAAAGTTGATCCAGGAAAAACCTGATTGCCTCTTGGGGGTCAGGAAGGAATTATTTTTTCCCTGCTATAGCAAATTGGATCATGCTTTGCTAGGGTTATTCTGGCGCCTTCCTCTGGATCAACTGTGGGTATAGGATTGGGTATATGAGATTGTTTGATATTATTTTTTATTTATTTTTATGGTTGAACTAGATGGACTTGTGTCTTTTTTCAACCTGACTGAATATGTAACTATATGTATGTAATAATCACACAATGGGGGTGATTTACTAAAAGAAAATCCACTTTTCACTGCAAGTGCACTTGGAAGTAAATTTGCTGTAGATCTGAGAGGGACATGCAAGGAAAATAAAAAACAGCATTTTAGCTTGCACATTATTGGATGATAAAATCAGCAGAGCTTCCCCTCATTTCAGATCTACCCCTTAGATTTAGAGAGACTGCACTTCCAAGTGCACTTTCAGTGCAAAGTGGATTTGCCTTTCGTAAATAACCCCCACTATTTATTGTTGTTATTTTCACACATTGACACTAGCGCTGATTCCTTAGAAAAGGACTTGATTTATTAGCAATTAAAGTCTAACAGAGATTCTTCTCCATGTCATATTAAAAAGGTTTTTGATAGAATTTCATTTTAATATCCTAATATTTTACAGGTTTCTTTATTGAATAAGGTTTGGAACCAAGTTCAAAGTGGAGAACCCCATAGTAGACCCTTTCTATGTCCTTACCGCTCAAAATGTATACCTCCTTTACTTTAAACAACTATGATTAGTGTTGCCTTATGAAATAAGCTCATCAGTCCTTGACGCTAAGTACAAGTACTGTTTGAAACAGTTAAAAATAGTCCCAAAAATAGTCCCAGAGAAAATTTCAGCCATTGAAGGGTTAAATGTGGATCATCCAGGACATCTGTTAAATGTATGATGGGAGAAAAGTCCCTTAAAGTTCCCAAGGAAGTGAAAATTGACGAAACGCGTTGGGGAGTACAGCACTGGCTCCACAACACTGCATTCTTCTTCTTGTGATCACATTATATAAAGGCCTGTTTTTATATACATTGATGTAAGTGCAATACTTTATTTATTAAATTTTTAGCCAAGAATTTTATGCTATGTGGCGATATTTTTTTCCTCTATGACTCCTTCCCGTTAATTGGGGGAGCCAATGAGTCTCTAAGCTTGGAATGTTACACTTTCTTAATGCTGGTCCCAGAAAGTTTGATTGCAGAATCTGAACTGCTGTACAACCCACATGCTGGTTCCTGGGATGCTGAAGACCCCATCAAATTTGCTTGTTCGGCTCTGCTGACAGGTAGCCCACACCATTTGGTAAGAGTACCCTGTTACCTTCACTGGTGGCGGTAGCGCATTTGGTGGTGAATCCGTTTCTCTGCTGAATCGAGCACATACCTCTGTTGGTCGTCTAATGCCGCGTATACACGACAGGACTTTTCGAGGGACTAGGTCCGACAGACTTTCCGACGGACTTTCGGTGGAGTTCCGACGGACTTTCAGAATGAACGGACTTGGCCACACACAATCACACCAAAGTCCGACGGATTTGAACATGATGACGTACGACTGGACTAGAATAAGGAAGTTCATAGCCAGTAGCCAATAGCTGCCCTAGCGTCTGTTTTTGTCCGTCGGACTAGCATACACATGAATGGATTTCTCGGTCCGGCGGAGTTCTGGTGGAAAAATGTAAAACATGTTCAATTTCTAAAGTCCTGCCAGATTTTTGGCAAGCAAAGATCCGATGGAGCCCTCACACGATCGAATTGTCCGACGGACTTGTTCCGTTGGACCTTTGCTGTCAAAAAGTCTGGTCGTGTGTACGCGGCATTAGAATTATTTACTTATCTTGCACCGTTTGAAAAAATATATATTTTTCTTCACTTTGGATTCATTAAAGTATCTTTTGATGCAGTTTAATGGACATTATGGTTCTCAACATGTATATATATATATATATATATATATATATATATATATATATATATATATGTTGTCTTACTATTTTGCATACCAATCTTGCTTTATAGGCAATTCCATTAATGGATGTTTGATTGTGCGCTGTCACTCATATGTTTGTAATATTACATGTCACTAGTTACACTGCACTTAAATCCTTACCACTCTCTTTACACAATTTATCTAATTGTAGTGTCAGCAGCTCATTTATTGAGTGTGGTGGCGCAGTATTTTCCATCACTATTGTGATCAATCAACTCATGTCCAACCAGCCTGTCTACATTTTTGTGTGATTATTGCCAGCAGCTATAGCCGCTGGCAATAATCACTGTGTGTTCTCCCAGACCAAGATGACCGCTGGACACTTTGTAAATCCCCAGGAAGTTCTTGTGTACATATCTTTGGCAAGCATGATCTCTGTTGACCTGCCCAGCCTACATTGTTGAGGTTTTTAGGGCAACTTTTTTTAGAGAACAGTACTTTAAGAGTATGTTTTCTTTGAAAGCAAGCAAAATCTCTACTGGCCTGTCCAACCTACTTCCCTAGATTATTACTAGGCAGTAGCAAAGCTAGACATTCTTTCACCTGGGGCAAAGTCTCAGTGTGGCGCCCCCCCCTCTCAGTTTTGATAGAGACCTCATTCCCTATTTTGATAAAAGCACATCTCCTAATTAACATTTTGATAAACCCCCTCATAGTCTGGGGGGGCCGCCCTGCCCCAAGAAAATTGAGCACCAACCGCCACTGCCAGTAATAATAGGGATTGCTTGGGATTTAGACACCATGGAGGTACGCACAGAACTCAGATCACATTCCCAACTCTTAGAAACGACAGAGCTGAGTCAGATGACCACAGCCACCAGCTGATCGACAACCCACCCCAGGTTGCGGATCATAAGCTCTGGATTCACAGATTCCTAAAGAGAGAGGGGATCTCCCTGGGCATTTAATCCTGCAGCCGCCTTGGGGGTCTGTTGATCCCTTCTAGAAAGACATGGATGGATGGATCATGGGGCAGTGTCACTGTGTCAGCCCCAACCACGGGTACTGCTGCTGTCTCCTGGTTCAGCAGGACTGATTCTCGCTCACTCCTCAAGCCGGATCTCTGCAGGAAGGAACACCACAGCAGCAGCCCAGCAGGTCCTGATACTGGCTCCCCCTGCCCTGAGATCGGCGCTTTGTGGTGTGGGCTCTGGGGTTCGGCTCAGAGTCATATCAAGCAGCCGACCAGTTCGGCCTCCCTCTTCAGATGCAGGCAGAGGCAGCAGATCAGCTCCATTCAGTGAGTCTGACTGACAGTCCAGCACGATCCAACTGGCTGGCAGCCGCCATAGCCATATCCCTGCTGGTGTAAGCTGGCAGCTGGTGAGTGCCGACATCTCTCAATTTGGCTCCTTGACTCCCAGGGTGAGCAGTGTCCCTCTGAAGTTGGCGCCTGGGGCACATGTCCCCCCTGCCCCCCTGGATTCGGCCCTGTCACTAGGTATGTACATTTTTTGTGGAACTAGTATTTATGAGAAAAACAATTGAGTGACTGCCTTGTGCTACCACTGTGCTTTTGACTATAATGGCTTTGACAATGTTATAGAAACATTTCATCCATCCCTGTCGTCCCCCCATCAAATTATTGGTGATATAATTAGGACTACTTGCTTACCTCCAGGGTTTTTTATAATGTCTAATAATTTCTGCTCACGAACTCTTCCATGTTTATTCTTGGCCATACACACGTAGCTACCATTGTGCGCAAAAGTGACTTTGGCTATATTAACAATACTTTTATCCTGTGAGTAAGTCACATGAGCATCAGTAGGAAGCTCCCAAGAGTACTCGGGTTCTGGTAATCCCTCAGAATGGCAAGTCAGGGTTACGGATTCACCTTCTTTGACAGTTGTACCAGGTTTTATTGAGATAGTTGGAAAGTCTGGCCTTGCTGAGGAAAAAGATATCAGAAAGTAAGTTTAGAACAAAGAGTTTTAGTAAAGGATAAAACAGATACAAAGAATAGTGACAGCAAACGAATGTGGTCCACAGAATCTGCCTTAAATAACAAAAAAACTAAACTTTTTTTGTATTCATTGTTTTATGTTTTTTTTTTTTTTAAAGGGGTTGTAAAGCTGCGTTTTTTATGTTTTAAATAGATTCCTTTAAGCTAGTGCATTGTTGGTTCACTTACTTTTTCCTTCGATTTCCCTTCTAAATGTTTTTTTTCTTTGTCTGAATTTCTCACTTCCTGTTTCTCCTCAGTAAACTTCACACCATCGTCCGAGCAGTGTTTAGTCAGCTAGAATAGCTTACTGAGGAAGAACAGGTAGTGAGAAATTCAGACAAAGAAAACAAAGTAAAAAAAAACTTTTAGAAGGGAAATCGAAGGAAAAGGTAAGTGAACCAACAATGCACTAGCTTAAAGGAACCTATTTAGAAAATAAAAAAGAACCTTTACAACCCCTTTAAGGTGATGATGATAGTTTTGGAACAACCTATACTTTCTGTTGCAAACCCACACATTTGAGTCAAATAGTTAATTTGCTTTTTGGGACTAGGGCCAGTAATTCCTAGCATAGACATGTTGGCACTGATAACCAAGAATCCTAAAATTCAAAAACTGTCCCTAAATTCTAAAGTGAATCTAAAGAGTGCCCTTCACAATTTCCCTTAAAGCGGGAGTAAACCCGCAGATGTTTTTTTCTTAAATTTTTCTACCTGCAAAGGAAAAAGGCATAATGAGCTAGTATGCACCGCATACTAGCTCATTATGAAATACTTACCTTAGAACGAGGCCCCGACATCTGGTCCGATCCACACCGAGGGAGCTGACATGCTCCCTCTGTGTTTCCTCCGGGTATCGCGGCTCCGGCGCTGTGAGTGGCCGGAGCTGCGATATCGTCACTCCTGTGCATGCGCGCGGGAGATTTTCATCCCGGCCGGGTCCGGCCACTGCCGAGCTTTCAGCCGAGAATCCCCTTGTGCGCATGCGCCGCTGCAGTCAGCGGCGCATACCGAGGGGAATATCTCCTAAACCGTACAGGTTTAGGAGATATTTTTTTTTACCTACAGGTAAGCCTTATTATAGGCTTTACTGTAGGTAAAAGTTAAAAAAATGAGTATACAACCACTTTAACCCATCTTGACACCTCTAAAGTGAGCCTGTAACACTTACCCCCACCCAACACTTAATTTCATTCATACACATCTCAGAGACACTGTCACTTTATTCATTCAGGGCAAATTACTTGAAAACTTATTTATACCATTTGAAATTTTCCACATTTTGTCATGTTACAACCAAAAACTTAAATGTATTTTGTTGCAATTTTATGTGATAGTTCAACACAAAGTGGCACATAATTGTGAAGTGGAAGGAAAATGATAAATTGTTTTCAAAATGTTAAATATCGGAAAAGTGTGGCGTGCATTTGTATTCAGCACCCCTGAATTAATACTTTGTAGAACCACCTGTCACTGCAATTACAGCTGCAAGTCTTTTTGGGGATGTCTCTACCAGCTTTGAACATCTACAGAGTGATATTTTTGCCTATTCTTCTTTGCAAAATAGCTCAAGCTCTGTCAGATTGGATGTAGAGTGTCTGTGAACAGCAATTTTTTAATCTTGCCACAGATTCTCAGTTGAATTCAGGTCTGGATTTTGACTTAACCATTCTAACACATGAATGTGTTTTGATCTAAACCATTCCATTGTAGCTCTGGCTGTATGTTTAGGGTTGTTGTCCTGCTGGAAAGTGAACCTCCACCTCAGTCTCAAGTCCTTTTCTGGCAGACTAGGTCTGATGGACTTCCGGTGGAGTTCCAACGGACTTTCCGAACGAATGGACTTGGCCACACCCGAACGGACTACGTCCGTTAGTTTTGAACATGATGACGTAAGACGGGACTAAAAAAGGAAGTTCAATAGTCAGTAGCCAATAGCTTCCCTTGTGTCGTATTTGGTCCGTCGGACCAGCATACAGACGAACAGTTTTCCCAATAGGAATTGAGTCCATCGGACAGATTTGAAACATGTTCTATTTCTATGTCCGTCTGATTTTTTTTAATGAAAAATGATCGGATTAGCCCACACACGACTGGATTTTCCCACGGACTGATTCCGTCTGACTTAGTCTGCCGGAAAGTCCAGTCGTGTGTACGCGGCATTAAAGGTTTTCGTCTAAGATGGCCCTGTATTTGGCTCCATCCATCTCCCCATCAACTCTGACCAGCTTCCCTGCCCCTGCTGAAAAAAAGCATCCCCACATCATGATGCTACCACTACCATGTTTTTAAGGTGGGAATGGTGTGTTCAGGGTGATGTGCAGTGTTAGTTTTCCCGACACACATAGCGTTTTACTTTTAGGCCAAAAAAATAAATTTTGGTCTCGTCTGTGAAGGGATATTTAGCTTAACCGCTTTCATTCTTTAAGAAATTTGGTTTCCATTTTGTGTCTCTCTCTAACATCCACCTCACAAAATGTATGCTCAAGTTTTGCTAGTCTAGTTTCGTTTCCCATGTTACTGTTATCTTATTTAGTTGTTTCGTTTCTTGGAAAGCACATGATTTTGAGGAATTGCTAGTTTCACTTTTATTGTAGGCTGTACTTGTATATGATTGGATAATCTGTATGACACGTTCAAAGGGTGGTACTTTCTGAAAGCCCCCTTTAAATATTCACACCAAAGAATAAAGATTAGATTTGCTCGGAGAGACTTTGTTGTTTTGTGTCATTGTCTCAATGGGCTAATCTCCCAGGCCTGTGTGGGGATTGAACGTCACACTTTGACAGACATGAAGGGGTTAAGAAATCACCTTTAGACAATCTACATTTCCTTCAGTTTGGGGGCTCGTCCGGGGTCGATTATAATATATGTCTATATGGTGAGTTGAATTGATATATGTATTTCTCACTGTGACATCTATTCAGAAATCGTTCTTTGAACCTGAAAATGTAGAAGTTGTTTTCAGACCTCGTTGATAAGTTTAACTGCTCTGAGAAGCAGTAAAAAAAGCTGTTCTGAGTTAACAGTGATAAAGCCTTGGGTGGGCTTTAATGGACTCTGAGAAGTTCATTTAATAAGACTGCTTTAAGAAGCAGCACCTGTTCCCGTGTGAACAGGTAGAGAAGCCTTGGGTGGGCTTTAATGGACTCCGAGAAGTTCATTTAATAAGACTGCTTTAAGAAGCAGCACTTGTTCCCGTGTGAACAAGGAGAAAGCTCTGGGGGGGCTTTCACGGACTCTGAGAAGTTCGCAGGAAAATGATTTATACAGTACTGTAATTATAAGAAAAAGTCTGCTAAAGTGTGACGGACAAAACCCTTCTCTTTGCTTATCTTCCTATCGCCTGTAGAAGTTTATAAGATGATCTGTTAACTGTTTGTGTGGAATTTGTCAGCGTTGTAAGGTAAGACGACGCTTTCCACTGCACTGTGTTATAAGGGTACGTAAATAAAAGGCGACAGACGCGTCTTGCGGTGAACTCCCGGCTCCTTTTTGTGATTGATGGAAGTTCCCCAACGGAAACGTAGAGCGATGCTACAGTATCCGGTGATGTATTTATGTTTTCTCTTAATGATTTACATATGAATGTTTTGACTCCAATGTATGAGATAGTGAGCATAGTAGCAGTGTTAATAACACTCTCTTAAGGTAATACATGAATTGGCATAGTCGGTAGTATACTCTGAGGCTAACTTTTGATCAAAACATGCTATTTGAATAATTATTTTTGCTACTGACATCTCTTGCACAGGGGAATCCAGATGCAAAATTTGGACATTTGGCTTTTTGCCAACAGGGTTCAAGTGCTAATATCTCACTGACCGTAATAGATAGTGAGGAATTGTTTGCGACATTGGTACTACAGCAATTGAAAGTACCGTTTGAACCTGTTGGCATGCTGCCAAAAATTTGAAATATAAATAAAAATTGTTTGGTTATAAAAATAAGAAAAGTAATAATGCACAAAGCTTGCTTGTGATCAGGGGAACCTCTGGCCATAAGAAGTGCTTGTTAGCATTTTGCCAAAAAAATAATTAAATAAATAAATAAATAAATAAGAAAGTAAAGGAAATAAAAGTCAGAATGTTTAGAAAGAAAAATAAGGATGAAAATAAACATGCTGTGGAGATCCCCGGCTGGACCGGGGCTCCCTATAGCATCCTAGCCACAACATTGTCCACAATGGGTTTAACAGAGACATGAGATGGTGGATTTAAGGGTTAAATCAATGTTTTCTATGCATGTACCATGCGCCCCCCTCCTCCCCCTTACATTCCACAACCAGATAAGAGTTTCATGAAAGACTTCATTACATGAGGACACACAGTAAATATCAGAGTGGGCTACAAGCACAATAACTGATTTCTGACAGCGAAGGATGCTGCAGGATGTTTTGACATCCTTAAGCAAACACCAGTTCAGACACATTATCTAAATGATTTCTCAGGAAATAAAAGGGGTAAATTTTATAAAAGGGAGGGGGCAAGGACAAAGAGGGGGTTACACACAGAGACAACCAAGAGGGAAATTGTCTCGCCCTACATTAACATTAACCCAGTAAGAAGGCAAATGGTGACTATAGGTTTGTACAAGACCTAAGGGCCATCAATAGCCTAATGGTACCGATTGCCCCAATAGTGCCTGATGTGTCATCAATACTGCCATACCACAGGATGCAGAGTATTTTACTGTGATTGATTTATTGAATGCTTTTTTTATTTCCGTCCCTGTGGATGAGGAGACACAACCAATCTTTGCTTTCTAACGAACATATATGGTGTAGAATGCCCCAGGGCTATGTAGACTCCTCTGCAGTCTATTCCATTGTCCTCCAAACTACTCTCAGAGCTTGGATACCAGGACACTGTTCATCCCTGCTGCAGTATGTGGCTCCTCATCTGCAGTTCTACTCGGTGGCCGCCCTGGAGGATGGGAGGGATCTTTTGAAATGTTTTTTTGAAAGTGGTCACAAAGTGTCAAAGAAATTATTGCAATGGTGTCAGGAAATGGTTGCATATCTTGGTTGTGTACTCTCAAAAGAAGAAAGGAAAGTCAATCACAAAAGAGCTAGGGTTCTTGTGGGTCTGCCCCGCCCACTTACTAAGAAAGACATGCTTACCTTTCTTGGTATGATTGGTTACTGCCGCCAATAAATTCCTGACTGTTCCTACTATGACAATCTCCTGAGACAAGCCATAGGTTCAGACATGCCAGACTGTATAAAATGGTCAGATGAAATGTGCAATGCTTTTGTGTATTTGAAAAATGCTATGGTAATGGCTCCAGGGCTCGGCCTCCCTAATTATGGAAAAAAATTTCATTTGTTTGCAAGGGAAAATTGTAAGACTTTGTCAGGTGTCCTCGCTCAGGAGCATGGAGGCAAGTTGCGCCCTATTGTTTTTTTTTTCCTCAAAGATGGTTCCGGTGCAGGTTTAGGGCATGCCTGTGTGTCTCGGAGCTCTCGTGTCCTGTGTGATGATGGTTCAGATGACCACTTCTTTCACTCTGGGGCACGACACGACACTTCACACCACCAACAATGTATCAATCCTTTTGAAAAATGTACATACACAGCACATGTCTGCTCAGAGGTTGAGCGGCTATGAGGTGATCCTGGTGTCTAATCCAAAATTGCACATCAAATATGCTTCTCCCACTGCAGGAC
This sequence comes from Lithobates pipiens, assembly GCF_037356315.1. Taxonomy (NCBI): domain Eukaryota; kingdom Metazoa; phylum Chordata; class Amphibia; order Anura; family Ranidae; genus Lithobates; species Lithobates pipiens. Next base: position 574,370,970 of record NW_027507903.1, read on the forward strand.
CAGCACCAATCTTAAATGCCCTTTAGAATTAAAATGAGAGCAGGATGAGGTTGTGCCACAACATGATTGCATAAACCTCATTCACCAAGACACATCACCCAGGTCTGATTTATCTTTCACAGCACTACAGAACACACACAGGCCAACAAACAGATAGCCAAGGGAAATGCTCTGGCTGGTTTAGCTGCTAAACAAGCTGATATTTCACAAAATGCACAGATCTAAATGCCCATGTTAGCCCCAGAATTGCCCTTCTATGATCAGGTTCTTTCAGATTTGCAGGGATGTGCAGAAGAAGCTGATCTCAGGGATTGGGACAAAATAAGTGTGCAGAAAGATCCAAAGACTGGACTTCTCTGCAAAGAGGGGAAGCCATGTATACCAGTAGCTAGTGCATCACTTTTTATTTCCCAGTACCATGGAATAGGTCACAGAGGCTGGAAGGCCACTTGTGAACTATTGGAGAAAGATTTTTATTTTCCAGAACTTTCCTGAAGGATTAAAGATTATGTATCAAGATGCATCACATGCATCAGGAGCAACCCACACAAGGCCAAACACTCCTTTTACACATTTGCAGATTGACTTCACACACATGCCCAAACTAGGCAAAAGACAGAAATATCTTTTGGTAATTGTGAACATTTTCTCAAGATGAGTTGAACTTTTTGTAACCATAAAATAAGATGCACAAACAGTAGTGAGGATCCTCATTCAGGAAATCATTCCTCGATGGGGATGCCCACTTCAAATAAACTCAGACAATGGACCTACATTTGTATCAAGGGTCTGCCAGGACTTGGTAAAAACTCTCAAGATAGAATGGAAGTTTCACATTCCCTACCACCCTCAAAGCTCAGGGATAAGAGAAAGAATGAACAGAACAATTAAAAAAAGACAAAATAAGAAAGGCCACAGGAGGAACCTTTGCCAACTGGAAGAAGGTCCTCCCAAGCTAGAATCAAGAGAGAGACTGGAGATAGTTTTACTGATAAGATGCTTTTGCTGAAATTTAAGTATGCTTATGCTCGGGAAAAAATCAGGGGGGGGGAAATGTAGGATATGTAACAAATTACATCCTAGCACTGCCTGAATTTCCCTTTTGTCTGTACCTTTAAATATTTCCTCCTTTCTCAAGGAGACTCCTCCTCCTGTATTCCTGACTAACATATCCACTCTGTACATAAACAACTTTGTTACCTTTCTAATAGTAGGTAGAAGTCATTCCCCTGATTGGTGTTTTAATTTAGGGAATGAGACACAGACTAACCCTTCTTTCTGCAGCAGGTCAATATTTAACATCAAGATGTGGGAATGCCTGCTCACTGTTTCAAGTATCTGACCCAGGGCTAAACTGAACTTTGCATAACTTTTCTTCTTTCCCTAAAAATGTAGGTGAAATATTGCACCAATAATCGCGACACAGGACAAGTACATTGTCGCTAAGAGACCTTTTGCACTAGGACAAAGTATTTATGTATGTTGTGGGAAAGTGTGTTATCCCTGGGTGCCCCTTCATTTTAAGGGATGGTGTTACCTTGCATACTTGGTACCTGTCATGGGAGTGGTAGGGGGTGATAAAAGGGGACATCCCTTAGAAGTCAGCTCCAGCAGGAAGCTAGGGACATTGCTAAAACATGGAGCCCATTTGCCAATGCAGGATTTGGGCTTGGAGGTATATTTTGATGGTTAAAAGACATTGTCCTTGTTATTGTTATGATATTTATCCTTGCTCTGATTCTTTACCTCTGCTTTAAGTGTTGCACTTGCATAGTTGCACGCCTTCAATCTCCTGATAAGGTTCTATCCTACATGACATATATGAAGAGTCATCAGGCAATCAACGCCACAACCCCAAAGAAGTATTAAGACACAACATAGAATGTAGAGATCATCTTATATGATCTAAGAGGGGAGTGAAGGGATATTTAGCTTAACCGCTTTCATTCTTTAAGAAATTTGGTTTCCATTTTGTGTCTCTCTCTAACATCCACCTCACAAAATGTATGCTCAAGTTTTGCTAGTCTAGTTTCGTTTCCCATGTTACTGTTATCTTATTTAGTTGTTTCGTTTCTTGGAAAGCACATGATTTTGAGGAATTGCTAGTTTCACTTTTATTGTAGGCTGTACTTGTACATGATTGGATAATCTGTATGACACGTTCAAAGGGTGGTACTTTCTGAAAGCCCCCTTTAAATATTCACACCAAAGAATAAAGATTAGATTTGCTCGGAGAGACTTTGTTGTTTTGTGTCATTGTCTCAATGGACTAATCTCCCAGGCCTGTGTGGGGATTGAACGTCACACTTTGACAGACATGAAGGGGTTAAGAAATCACCTTTAGACAATCTACATTTCCTTCAGTCTGACCAGAGCACCTTCTTCCCCATGTTTGCTGTGTCCCCCACATGGCTTCTCGCAAACTGCAAAAGGGACTTCTTATGGCTTTCTTTCAACAATGGCTTTCTTCTTGCCCCTCTTCCCTAAAGTCCAGATTGTAGAGTGCAGGACTAATAGTTGCCCTGAGGACAGATTCTCCCACTTGTGTTGTGGATTTGGCTGTTTCTATGATTAATGCTCTCCTTGCCCAGCCTGTCAGCTTAGGTGAACCGCCATGTCTTTGTAGGTAAACTCTTTCCATTTTCAGATGATGGTATGAATAGTGCCCCGTGAGATTGGGATATTTTTTTACAACCCAACTATGCTTTAAACTTCTCCACAACTTTATCCCTGATCTGTTTGTTCACTAAGGTTCTCTAACAAACCTCTGAGGGCTTCAAAGAACAGCTGTATTTATATTAAGATTAAATTACACACAGGTGGACTCTATTTACTAATTAGGTGACTTCTGAAGGCAATTGGTTCCACTAGATGTTAGTTAGGGGTATCAGAGTAAAGGGGTCTGAATACAAATGCATGCCATACTTTTCAGATATTTATTTGTAAAACATTTTGAAAAACATTTATCATTTTCCTTCCACTTCCCAATTATGTGCCACTTTGTGTTGGTCTATCACATAAAATCCCAATAAAATACATTTACATTTTTGGTTGTAACATGACAAAATGTGGAAAATTTCAAGGGGTGTGAATACTTTTTCCAGGCACTGTAGGTCACCCCCAGTACAGTACACTGACCCAGCCACTCTTCCTTGCCACATTCCTACACTGTCGGAGCTCTCACTATGTTAGCAGTGCTTCCAGCTATTGTGGAGCATGCGGCCTTCCCTATGCTACATAATTTGGGCCAGACCTGATTCAGGCCCAAACAATATAACTTGGGAGGTACTATGATATCATCCCCTGTCTAAGCTCCAACACCAATCAACACAGAGACATAGATGGGAGATTCTGCAATGGGTAGGTGGAGAGAAGCATGGGTAAGTAAGTATACATGTTGGGGAGGGGGGGTGGGCAGACATTCTCACATTGGCCTGAATGGGCAAAGTGACAGTGTCACTTTACCCTATCCACTAAACCCTGACTCTAATGCCTTGTACACACTAGTAGTTTTTTTGTTCAACCCAGCAGGGCTGAGTAAAAAAAAAAGCTCAGGAGGAGCCGCTTTACTAGCTATCCGACGTTAGTACAGCAATCTCCCCTGCTGTTCTATTTTGTTCTGACAGGGAGTTGGCCCTCCTGCCAGAACAATGGTCAGCCGGTCGGCAGACCTATTTTGGTCATGCCCCTCTGACAGAAGCCGGCCAAACATCCGGCTTCTGTCAGGCCAACTTCAGTACACACGGGTCGAATATTAGCCGGTTTCTATTGAACCAACCGATGCCACCCAACATTCGACCCGTCGTTTGCTTATCTCTAAATGTAATTCCAGTGTTGCTTATCCACTTCTATTACAGCTTACACAATCTGTCAGCTAAAACAGTCCACCACTGAAATTACACAGTGTCAAGATGCCAGTGTCAAGATGCCAGCCCTTAAAACAACTGATCTAATGCCAGCATTTTATTTCTGATATAGAACAGTCCTCTATCCTTGGAAATATAATGATTTATCTTGTTAGCATTAGTATTTGAGCTAAAGTCTGCTAAAAGCTTGTTAAACTCTTTATTTCAACAGTTTTTATATTAATGTTGTTCTGCATGATCCCTCATGTAGCTCTGCACTTTTCTTGCTGTTGGTCTAGACCAGTGATGGCGAACCTTGGCACCCCAGATGTTTTGGAACTACATTTCCCATGATGCTCATGCACTCTGCAGTGTAGTCAAGCATCATAGGAAATGTAGTTCCAAAACATGAGAGGTTCATCGTCACTGGTCTAGACTGATAACCGGGAATAAATCGCTGTGTTGGTCATGTCATTGACTGATGTTGGTCATGTCATTGACTGATGCCACTGCATTTTTCTGAGAGTGCACTCAATTTGCACCTAGGAAGAAATGCTTTTCTTAACCACTTGAGATCCGCGCTATTGCCAAATGACGGCATTAGCGCGGATCTACTTTTCCGGGACTACGTCTATTGACGTCGTCCCGGTTACGAGCGGCCTGCGCGCCCCCTGAGGGGCGCGCGCGGCGCGCTCTGTGATCGGCGAGTCCACGAGACTCGCCTGATCACCGATCCGTGCAAGGGGTCGATCCCGACCCCTTATCACGTGATCAGCTGTCAGCCAATGACAGCTGATCATGTGACAGAACGGAGCCGGTAATCGGCTATTATTCCTCCTCGCGCTGACAGCGCGAGGAGAGAAAAAAAAAGCCGATCACCGGCGGCCGTGATCGGGACATCAGTCCCGATCACGGCCAGTAATACAGCTGACCACCTGCCTCCTGCCAGTGCCCACCTGCCCACCGCAGTGCCATCCTGAATGAAAGTAAGTGCCCCCCATCAGTGCCACCCAGCAGTGCCCATAGTGCCCACAGCGCCACCCACAGTGCCACCCACAGTGCCACCCACAATGCCACCCACAGTGCCATCCAGCAGTGCCACCAACAGTGCCACCCACAGTGCCCACAATCTTCCTTAAAGGTGCTGCACCCCAGTGCCGCCCATCAGTGCCCAGCAGTGCCGCCCATCAATGCCCAGCAGTGCCGCCCATCAGTGCCCAGCAGTGCCACCTATCAGAGCCACCTATCAGTGCCACCTATCAGTGCCCATCAGTCCCATCTATCAGTGGTACCTATCAGTGCCTATCCGTGCCACCCATCCGTGCCACTTATCCGTGCCACCCATCCATGCCATCTTATCTGTGCCCATCTTTGCCCATCAGTGCTGCCTTATCTGTGCCAATCGGTGCCGCCTTATCTGTGCCTATTAGTGCCGCCTTAACTATGCCTATCAGTGCCCACCAGTGCAGCCTATCAGTGCCCACCAATGCAGCCTATCAGTGCCCACCAATGCAGCCCATCAGTGCCCACCAATGCAGCCATCAGTGCCGCCTAATCAGCGCACTTCAATGAAGGAGAAAAATGACCCGTTTGCAAAATTGTATAACAAACTATTAAAACATTATTTTTTTTTTTTTGCATCTTTTTTTGTTTGTTTAGCAAAAAATAAAACTCCGAGCTGTGACTAAATACCACCAAAAGAAAGCTCTATTTGTGGGGAAAAAAATGATAAAAATTTCATTTGGGTACAGTGTTGTATGACCGCGCAATTGTCATTCAAATTGCATCAGCGCTGAAAGCTGAAAATTGGTCTGGGCAGGAGGGGGGTTTAAGTGCCCAGTAAGCAAGTGGTTAAAGAAGATATTGAACAGTTTTAAAAAAAAGTTTGCAAAAGCCCCTGTTTCAATTATATACAGTATCTCACAAAAGTGAGTACACCCCTCACATTTTTGTAAATATTTTATTTTACTTGTAATGTGACAACACTGAAGAAATGACACTTTGCTACAATGTAAAGTAGTGAGTGTACAGTTTGTATAACAGTGTAAATTTGCTGTCCCCTCAAAATAACTCAACACACAGCTATTAATGTCTAAACCGCTGGCAACAAAAGTGAGTACACCCCTAAGTGAAATTGGGCTCAAAGTGTCAATATTTTGTTTGGCCACCATTATTTTCCAGCACTGCCTTAACCCTATTGGGCATGGAGTTTACCACTGGAGTCCTCCTGCATTCCTCCGTGACGACATCACGAAGCTGGTGGATGTTAGAGACCTTGCTCTCCAACACCTTCTGTTTGCGGATGCCCCACAGATGCTCAATACGGTTTAGGTCTGGAGACATGCTTGGCCAGTCCATCACCTTTACCCTCAGCTTCTTTAGCAAGGCAGTGGTTGTCTTGGAGGTGCATTTGGGGTGGTTATCATGTTGGAATACTGCCCTGCCGCTCAGTCTCCAAAGGGAGGGGATCATGCTCTGCTTCAGTATGTCACAGTACATGTTGGTATTCATGATTCCCTCAATGAACTGTAGCTCCCCAGTGCCAGCAGGACTTATGCAGCCCCAGACCATGACACTCCCACCACCATGTCTGACTGTAGGCAAGACACACTTGACTTTGTACTCCTCACCTGGTTGCTGCCACACAAGTTTGAAACCATCTGAACTAAATAAGTTTATCTCGGTCTCATCAGACCACAGGACATGATTCCAGTAATCCATGTCCTTAGTCTACTTGTCTTCAACAAACTGTTTGTGGGCTTTCTTGTGCATCATCTTTAGAAGAGGCTTCCTTCTGGGATGACAGCCATGCAGACCAATTTGATGCAGCGTGCGGCGTATGGTCTGAGCACTGATAGGCTGACCCCCCACCCCTTCAACCTCTGCAGCAATGCTGGCAGCACTCATACGTATATTTCACAAAGACAACCTCTGGATATGACGCTGAACATGTGCACTCAACTTCTTTGGTGGACCATGGCGAGGCCTGTTCTGAGTGGAACCTGTTCTGTTAAACTGCTGTAAGATCTTGGCCACTGTGCTGCAGCTCAGTTTCAGGGTCTTGGCAATCTTCTTATAGCCTAGGCCATCTTTAGGTAGAGTAACAATTCTTTTTTTCAGATCCTCAGGGAGTTCTTTGCCATGAGGTGCCATGTTGAACTTCCAGTGACCAATATGAGAGAGTAAGGCTGCTTTCACACTGGGGCGGGAGCAGCGTCGGCGGTAAAGTGCCGCTATTTTTAGCGGCGCTTTACCGTCGTTTTAGCAGCGGTCTGCGGGCGCTAGCGGGGTGGTTTTAACCCCCGCTAGCGGCCGAAAAAGGGTTAAACCCGCCCGCAAAGCGCCGCTGCAGTGGCGCTTTGCCGGCGGTATTGCCGCGGTGTCCCATTGATTTCAATGGGTAGGAGCGGTTTAGGAGCGGTGAATACACCGCTCCTTCACCGCTGCAAAGATGCGGCTAGCAGGACTTTTTTCACCGTCCTGCCAGCGCATCGCTCCAGTGTGAAAGCCCTCCGGCTTTCACACTGGAGTGAAAGGGGCCGGTTTTTTTCAGGCGCTACACAGGCGCTATTTTTAGCGCTGTAACGCCTGAATACCGCCCCAGTGTGAAAGCAGCCTTAGAGGGATAACACCAAATTTAACACACTTGCTCCTCACCTGAGACCTTGTAAAACTAACGAGTCATTTGACACTGGAGAGGGAATATGGCTAATTGGGCCCAAGAGGGTTAAGGCAGTGCAGCAAGTTTACACTGGTATACAAGCTGTACACTCACTACTGTACATTGTAGCAAAGTGTAATTTCTTCAGTGTTATCAAATGAAAAGATATAATCAAATGTTTACAAAAATGTGAGGGGTGTACTCACTTTTGTAAGATACTGTAATTCAATCAATTTAGTGCCAGGAAGTCTAGGATCGTTGTTATTTGTTTGAGTTGCACTCTTCTCATCCTTTTCTTGGACAATCATCATTTGCCTTGAAAGAAAGTTATGACAATCTAGATGTGATGTTAAAGCGAACCTTTAATCATTGTTTTCATCTTTCTATCTATTAAATCTTCTGCCCTTGTTGTTTTACCTTTGGATAATTAAAATTTTTATTTTCTGCCAGTAAATACCTTATACATCCCACTTCCTGTGTCTTGTCTGGTCATTAGCCTAGGCTTATGACATCATGCACAGCTCTCACGCTCTAGTGAGAGTTTGTCAGGCGGGGGGGGGGGGGGTGAGTCATAAGAGGGCCAATGAGAGCTGCAGAGCTGGAGGTGTGCCTCTGTATGTTTGTGTAAATCCAGGAAGTGAACAGGCAGCAGCTTCAGCTGCCCACAGTTAAAATGGATGCAGCCAGACTCAGTGGAGAGAGATTTCTGCAGCATATTTGGCAATTACAGAATCACAGTATATATAAATAATATGCAAAGTGATTGGAGGGAAGCTTTTGAATGGCAAAGATGTTTGTATTACAAATTATGTGAGCAGACTGCAGTTCCTCTTTAAGGATTTAGGTATCACATGTTCAAAGTTATAGGTGGAGTAATAGTTGGAATTATTGTAGGAGTTGAACCAAAGTAAAAGGTGGATGCCAGAAGAAACCTGTCTGCCAAATGAACCTATTGGTAGAATACACTGTAATTAGGGACAGAATGGGTGGCTGTCATGGGCCACTGACTGTAGAGGGACCCATGGGAAAACGAAAAAGGGTTCTGCACTCATGCTCCTTGTAAGTCAATTACAAATTTGCAAGTCTATAGACTTTTTTTTTTTTTTTAGAAACTGATTGACAATGCTATCTTTTGTATTGCTCTCCAAAAACGTCTTATTCATTCTTATTCATAACTTCTTCATTATTATCATTAAATTATCAAAAACAATATGTGTGCATATTCCTTGTGACTGGAAGCATTGTTTTGATGTTATCTCTCAGCATCATGTTAGTAATTTACAAAGGGTATACCACTGCCTGAGATCCTATTCAAACATCGCCTTCCAAACCCATCAGACGCAAAACACTAATGACTGTATATGGTGACCCCAATGCATGAACCTTCGCATGACCAATTAAATCCTTAATCCACTGCTGCACTGACTTCATCAGGGAGTCTTAAAACACTGTCAGATGCAGAGGTAAAGGAATGGGACTGCAACAGAGAATTCACAATACTAATACTTATACTTCACAACAATAGAAAGACATAAATCCCACCACAGTCCCAGCACTCTGTGCAAATTAAGAGGGCATTGTGCAATGTTATGGAACATTATGAAAAATTATGGTGTGCTCTGCAAATTTAGGGGCCACTTTGCAAATTTATGGAGCATTCTGCCAAGTTGTGGAGTGTTCTGCAAAATTATGGAGCGCTCTGTACATTAATGGTGCATGCTACAATTTCATGGAGCCCTCTGCAATTTCATGAAAAGCTCTGCAACTTTACAGAATGCTCTATAGCACTCTGGGGATAACTCACCCTGAGCCATCATAAAAAGCTTTTGTTTTACTTCTGCGAAATGTTATGCAATGAACATGAATAGCAGTACTCACCAAATGTTTTCACATTGATTTTCTCAGACTGTACTATGTAATCCTCGGCTGTCCCAAGCTCTAAGGTGGCCTGACAGTAGAAGTCTTGAAGGTTGTCCCTTCGGTTGGGTTCAAAGTAAAATGACTCAGACAGAGTCTGTTTGCCTGTCATGGTGTCGTCTGCAAATGTTTGTGTGCGGATCACATTCCCTTCTCTGATCACAGAAATCTTGAGATTGGCCAAAGGTGCCACGTCAAACACAGTGCAGGTGACCTCATGTCGTTGTCCCTCCTCCAGCTCTTCTTCCAGGTCAATTGTCACTTTACTTGGAAGCGCTAATAAAATAAATTGAATAAAGTTATTCATTTACCTTTGAATTTACAGGTTTTGACTGTGAATCCCAGGGTTCATGCCCACAAACTCAAAATCAGCTCATTTGGTGTTATTTTAAACATAGTTACATAGTAGGTAAGGATGAATAAAAACAATAGTCCATCTAGTTCAACCTGTGTAGGTGTAGGTGTGTCAATGTCAATAATCATTTCCCATATCCATGTTGTGTTCTTTAAGATGCATATCCAAGAGTCCTTTAAAAATATTAATACTTCCCGCTGCCACCACCACCAATTCCTTATTGCCCTGACAGTGAAAAAAAACCCTACGCAGCTTAAGGTAAACCGCTTCTCCTCCAATCTCATTGTGTGGCCCGTGTCCTCTTAAACTCCCTGAGACTGAATCATTTTTTCTCCTATACTGGGATCAACATTGAGGTATTTATAAATAGCTATCATATCTCCTCTCAAGCGTCTTTTCTCCAGAAAAAATTAATTTAGTGCTTTTAGTCGTTCCTCGTAATTAAGGTCCTTCAGTCCCCTTATTAATTTAGTTGCCCTTCTTTGGACTCTCTCCAGCTCCAGCACATCCCTTCTGAAGACTGGTGACCATAACTGGAGGGAATATTCCAGATGTGGCCTAACCAGTGGCAGGATTATAGTTTTATCCCTGGAGTATATCCCCTTTTTTATGCATGCTAATATTCTTCCAGCTTTGCTAGCTGCAGCTTGACATAGCATGCTATTGCTCAGCCTGTCTTTTACTAGGATGCCCAGATCTTTCTCCATCCTTGATTCCCCCAGAGGTTCTCCCCCTAGTGAGTAGTTTACATTTATGTTTTTAGATTTTACATTTCTCCTCGTGAAACCTCATTTGCCACCCCATTATTTTGTTCAGGTGTTTCTGTAACATTTCTATATCCTGATGTGAAATTATTGACTGCTCATTTTTGTGTCATCCGCAAAAACTGAGATTGAGTTATCTATACCAACCTCTATATCATTTATGAATAAACTAAACAGAATTGTTTAACATTTTATTAATTATGGATGGAGTAGAGAACAGTTCTAATCCTCTCAGTTTTTCTGCCATCTGTGTCCCATTGGGGAGATTTATTTTTTTCTTTCTGGCCAAGAAATACAACATGAAATAAGAAAAAAATCTCTCCATAGAAAGACTTCTTCCCCCATTACATGCTTAATGATAACTCAATTATTTGTTTTTTTCCTTATTTTCAATCCCAATGGCAATGGTCACCAGTCAAAATTGAGAGAGCGAATGTCTCCAGTGGTGGCACAGATAGGCTCTAAACTCTTCCCTGCTCAATAAAAAGAAAAAAGTGTTTTGCTTTTAGATACAATTTACTTTATTTTCTTTTTACCTGTAATGGGAAATTAAATTGGTTTGCTTTACAGTGAAGAACTTTAAGCAGATTTACTAACCATACACTCAATTTTTTGCTGCATGCAGAAAGCCATTTATAGCTGGCATTTCTAATGTGGTGGAACACATTACACTTTCACCCCAACCCCTCACCTAACCAAAACACAACCTTTGGTAACTGAGTGACCAACTGCCAGAAATGAGTGCTGTTATGTAGAAGCGGGGGGTTGTGTACACATCCTGGGTAACATATGACTAAAGCAGATTCAGGTATTTAGAACACTCTTTGGGTGATTTTGAAATTCTAATTGGGCCTAAGCCTGTTCCTCATGAGATTTGGTAATGTTACTACTGAGCTGCTCACTGTTCTCCTTGCTGGAGAAAAAGCTGTGCCCAAGGCCCTGCAGTAGAAGAATCTCCCTGCTTATGCATCTTCTTTTTGTGCCTCTGTGTTGCCTTCATCTCTCTTGCTGCTACTTTATCACTATCACATCAGTCGTCAGCTATCCAGTTATCGGGGGGCCAGGCCTGTCATTCAGGGCCAGTTACCACCACATTTTCTGCATTCTTGAAGTGTTTCTGTCTGCCCATTTTCGATGTGTTCTGGGGTGTTTTTTCTCCTCTTTTTTCTTAATCTCAACTGAGGACATGTGTTCTAGTGTATTTGCATTTTGCCACGTTCCAGATGCGTTCCCTACAGAAAAAGGTAAAGTGTTCTACTTTTGTTGACTGCCCTTAAACACACTACGTGTACTGGTGTGAACTAGGGCCATTGGAATCCATGTTAAACACTGTCCATGCGTTTTTTAAGCAGAATAAAAACAAACTGGACTGCATCTGGTGTGAACCAGCCCTAAAAAGCAAAACTCTACCTCTACCAAGATGGCTGCACAACTTGGAACAAGACATGGTAAGTCAATAATGGGGAAATATCAGCTGCAGGTAGACCACAGGTAATACAGGTTAGTCCATTGTCCTCTGCTTTTCCCTTTTGGGCACAACATCCACAGTACAAATCCTTTTAATGGGTCTTGACAAGAAAACAAACCTGTTATTTAGTATATATATATTGGCACAATACAAGTTTGTTTTAAATGGTAAATTCCGAGGCATGGTCATTATCCTTTATAGTATGTGTATATGTAGTAGTAAATTCTTTGCGATGTCTGAGTATAAATGGTTTCATTCATCACACAATCTCTGACTTTGTGTTTATTTATAACTTCTGAAAAGCAGTTGTTTTGGCCCTAGATTTTCTGCCATACATTTAGGCTTTCACATTTTCAGAGTACATAACATTTATATCCTGTTGTATATACTTATCATGGCTAAAAAATAATTTACAACAAAAATATTGCTTTAAATACCTGAAAAATCTGTTGTTATTTAGTGAATGTAAATTCAATGTAAGCCCTACAACTAAACCCAGGGCACACCATCCCTCTGTGCAGGTGCACATGGCCTCAAGTGTCTATTTCAATGCAGCCAGATCTTTGACTTCATTTCAGTTAAGCAATACAACCTTGTTTAGGATCCACTTTAGCCTTTGGATGGACTATGAAGGAGCAGCAGACACTGATGAGGTTGTCACCCTATTCTCCCACTCACTTTAAACTGGGATGTGGCCCTCCCTCTCCCAGTCTAAGGCCCCTTTCACATTGCCATTCTGATTAGTTTTGCCTGTCAGGCAGGTGTAAATGGACTTGTGGAATTCCGGGTCCAAGAAAGATCAGAAGGGAATACGTCCTCTTCCAATTAGGTGAATCGTATTAGAGGGTAGTCAGGTGTAAACGGACAGCAAAATTAGTTTGCTCCCAGTTGCCCATAGAGCAAGTGGGCTCTGCCATGTGTTTTCACTATGCGCAGAGATGTCATCTGCCCACTCTGCTCCAATCAGCAGGGGATCTGTGAGCTGTTCCCCTGCTGAACAGAGTGGAATCTACCCCATGTGAAAGGGGTAAGAGCTGCTGTGAGATATTACATGAGGCTTATATAAAGACAGGTTCAGATGAAGGGAAATTGTCACTTAAGCAAACACTGCAATGACAACTCAATTTTTGCTCACTGAAAACACATTGGAGGACATTTATTAACATTTATTAACACAATTGCATATTAAATATTGTGCATTTTGCATGAAAAAATGTTAGCATGAATCTTTCGGTTTCTTTTACTGACAAAATAACAGCTTCAGTTTTACTGAAAACTGTAGCCAAATTGCAACTGTACAACTATTTTCTCAGTTGTGCCACAACTGTAAGCACTCATTTTTATTTCTTGAACATAAACACGTTTGTTTTTGGCCAATTTATTAAGAAAATGCATACGGAAAATAAATGTGTCTCTCCAGTGTAAACTATAAGGCAGTTTTGATTCATGTCCTCCACTGTCCTTTCTTTTTACGTTATGTGAAATACTCTTTGATGTGATGCAAACCATTTCCATTATTCTGAGCAGAAAATAAAATACAATGAACAATATTCCACATACCATATGCTGCCACTGTCACAATGGATTCCAGCACGTTCTCCTCATCGTCTGATATACAAGATATTCTGGATGTTTCCCAGTCATTGACAAGAACCTCTGTGGACACCCAGTGCTCTCCTTCTGTTATGTTCTTCTTTTGTAGTCTGGACTCCCAGCTAGGTTTGGAACAGGTGTAAGTACAATTTAACAGGACCCACTCATCAAATGGTGCAAATACCTGAGTGCTGACAACCTGCACCTCACACTGCTTCTGGGACCAGCCTGAAATTGTACAAAAAAGTGTACATTACATTACATACATTAAAGTGTAAGCAAACCGTGTTAATAAAATTCTCTTATTGGTTCCCATTTGACCTGTTAAATTCACCATTGAAAGTGTATTGTTATATCTGGTTGATATGTGAAAAAATACCTGTTGATTCTGCCAGAAAATCAGACCTGTCTTGTGCACACTTCCTGTGTTATCTCAAATAGTCGAAATCAGTGTTTTTTTTCAGATGTCTCAAAGAGTCCTCAGAGGTGCTGCAGCAACAGCCCCATTTGAGCGGTCCTCTGTAGACCCCTGAGATAGAGGAGGGAGCCGAGCATTGTTAACTCCCATGTACAGAGGAGGCAGAGAGCTCAGCCTGCACCTCCTCCTGGCTCTCTCCTCCACTCTGAACTATTGTCAGCAAAACAGAAAGCCAAGCTGGCTGCCTGCGTCCTACCAACTGATTATGTTATTCTTTCTGTTTTGCTGACAATAGTACAGAGTGGAGGAGAGAGTTGGGAGGAGGTGCAGGCTAAGATCTCTGTCTCCTCTTTACACAGAAGTTAAAGAGGAAGTAAACCCTGATCGGCAAATATCTCCTAAACCGTGTAGGTTTAGGAGATATTTCTTGGACCTACAGGTAAGCCTTAATCTAGGCTTACCTGTAGGTCAAAGTTGGTTGTAAGGGTTTACAACCACTTTAACAGTGCTCTTCTCCCTCCTCTATCTCAGGAGTTAACAGAGGGTCAGGCTCAGATTGGAATGTAGAGGAGGGCGATGAGCTTGGGTGGGGGGACAAGAGAGCACAACCCACACTTCTTGGCTCTTTCCTCCTCTGTGCTGCTGTCACTAGTCCTTTAGGGGTATCATTTGTGCTAGGAGGGGAGGAGAGGGTTTGAGGTAGGAAGGGGCAGGGGGGGGACTAGGAGGGGGGAGTTGGGGGAGCATGCTAAAATGATGTGTCTTGTCAGCACACAACAGGAAATTAGGAGCTGAGTACATTTCTGGCAGATAATGCCTATCTATAAAATTTAAAATATACAATTATAACATTAAATATGAAAATTATTTTATATAATAATTGTATAATTTTATATTACTTTATCATAATATATTTTAGGTAAATATTGCATATGAATGGGATGATCTCGCCACCAGGTAAATATAGCACTTTACAAAGTAAAGTGCTATATTTACCCGGTGGCGAGATTGTCCCATACATCGCTGCTTGAGTGCTGGTTATTGATGCCCCATGGTGTGGGATACATGCTATGTGACCTTTTCAGGTTGAATCATTGAGGTGAGCAGCTAGGACTATCTGTGGTGGACGGGCTGCATTCACCCTTATCACTGTCTTGTTTTGAGATCAATCACTTTGCACATGGAGGAGGACTATCTCACATATTGGGACTGTGATTGAATTATACTGTTGCGCTGCACTGATTTTATTATTTATGACTTTTGGGGCTTGTTTGAATTATCCTTGTAGTGTTCAGCTAGCAACGTTCACATTTCTTATTCTACTTATCTGCGCTGAATATTTGTTGGTATGTTAAAGCTCAACTGTCAACAATCATGTTGTTTACAGACCACAATAGCTCAATCATAAATTTACACAAATTGTGGTCTGAGCACTGATTCCTCTGTTCTTCTGTTAATTTTATATTATTTTATCATAATGTATTTTAGGTAAATATTGCATATTAATATTTTATCTTATTATGTAGACAGCAGGTGGCTACATATCAGATAATTTTCACACATTTTCAAGGCTCTGCTTAGCTCAACTGTTGAACAAAAAGTTGTTTACAGACCACAATAGCTCAATCATAAATTTACACAAATTGTGGTCTCAGCACCGATTCCTCTGATCTTCTGTACTGACATCTCCATGGGAAGATGCAATTAGATACAAGGTGCATGCAAGGAAAACATTTTAATGCCATCTGTCTTCAGAAAACTCATAGTACTCTGAGAGGTTCATTTGTAAAGCAAAGATTGTATTGAACTAAAATTTAAAAAATAACAAATAAATTATTTATATATACCGTATATATATATATATATATATATATATATATATATATATATATATATATATATATATATGGTTTGAAAACTTACAAACTAAAAAAAATAAAAAGAAATTAATTAAATTAAAGAATTAATAATAAAAAATAAAAAGAAATTAATTAAAAGAAAAATTTACCTAAAACCATTATTGCTTGCAATACATCATAAGTACTGTATACCGGGAGTGAGCTGTGTTTGCTGGAGAGCAATACCAATTGGTGGTGTGGTTACTGCATAGTGAGCTGTGTGTGCTGGAGTCCAATGTTAATTGATAAGTAAAAATAAATAAATCAATATACCCTACCACACTATGAACAATAATGAATAATAAATAATATCAATTAAACCCCCTTAAAAATGGGAAAGTGGCACAGATGCTGTATGTAAACAGCTACAGCGTGAATATCAAAAACACAAAATACAGCAAAGAAAACAAATAATTAATAAATATATCAGTGCTAACAAAATCTACTCTTCAAATGAATGTGTCTATCACAAAGACAAAAGAATCCACCATGATAAAAAAAAAAATCAACAAATGTCCACAACAATACAAAGTCCAATGGAGTGTTGTCTAAAAATGTCCTCTACCAAGTATTTCTTCAAAGGTGCTTGGGTAAGTTACATCAAAAAGTGCTCCCTCCACCACAATCAAGGGTTGCACTTACCATAGCAGACCCTTATGCCTATCTAGGAACAGATTAGGCAGACTAGGCTCATGTCAAGGGTCAGGCTGTTATCTACCACTTCCTCTACTCTCCCTTCAAAAATCCCTCAGATGGATACATAAAAAGAGCACAGGAAATCTCATGGTGTGATAGCTTCTGGATAATTTTATTAAAAATGCTAAAAAAAAACTACTCACATAGACTGCAATTAAACAGACATATGGAAGTAAGATATCCTGTGGAGAGCAAGTTTAGCAACAGGAAGCAGCAATCAGCCGGCCAACCAGCCACACAAATCCTCAGACTGCTCACAACCCTTCAATCAAGAGACACAGATCCACCTCTCTTTCCACTTCCCTCTTCACATGGGTCGCATCCTATTTTTTCTCAGCGGGGGATTCCGTCTGCTGATTCCCTGTTGAGCTTAGCAGAGCGGCCAGATGACAGGCCCATGCCCACTCTGCTTATGCAGACAGGACAGGGACACAGCCTACTCTGTTCTATGGGCAGCCGGATGTAAATGGACCATTTGTCCATTCACACCCAACTGCCCTCCGATCTACTCCGGCCAGATGGAGAGGAATGGATCACCTTACATTTTATTTATTTTTTGCTGGATCAGATCAGACCAAGAGGTAGCTGGGTCCATTTACATCCACCACTAGAGGAGAATGGAGGGTCAAATGGGGTCCATCTGAAAAACAGATAGCTGGACCCGAGCAGACCTCTCGTGTGAAAGGGGACTAAGAAGTATGGGTCAACAATACCATTGACATTTGGGTTTCTTTGCAAATGTCCACAGAATCTCTTTCCCTTCCTGTGAGATTGACTTCTCAATTTTCCTAATAGAAGTTTGCATTGAACTAGGGAGGAACATAAAATTATCCCCTGCAATCGAAATTTCATTTTTGTTGAGACATTTCCTCAGTTTTATCTATGCTTAAAGGGATGAAGACATTGCAGCTCTTATCCCTTTTTAAACCTTGCTTTGGATATATATATATATATATATATATATATATATATGTATATTTTTTCTTTTTTTTTCTTTTTTTTTTACTTTTTGAACTTGGAACTTTTCTTTTTCATTCTCTTTAAACTGCAAACTATTTAATTTAAGCAATAGAGACCTTATTTTTTCTGCCAACATAAATAGGATTCACATAAGTAAATGTTATTAGTAGCCTTTTCATCTGATACATATGAAGTAACATATTTGTTTTGTGTTCATAGTACATTGTGATGTTGTTTCACTCCTGTGCCAACATTCATTTTCTCACACTATTGTCATGATGAAAATAAGCCTCAAAGTATAAATAAAGGAGAATTCCACCCATCTGAAAAACAAATGTAGCGCCAACCCTGAAGAAGCCGCTGTAGATTTAGGTGATTCTTTCCCAACTCATTGCAGAGGCAGCCAGGCACAGTAACAGTCCATTCACTTCAGCTCATTGAACAGTCTAGGGGTTTGTCTTTTTTTGTATTTTATTGCTTGCCGACACTTGAGAGGGGTGATAGGAGATACTCCAAAAGCACAGTTCCACAGAGGACAATTCTCTCTCTCTCTCTAAACAGCAGCATCTCAGTCTTTCATTCACAGCTGGGAACCTGGGAGTGCAGTAGAAAAGGTATAGCTAGAATGGAACAATCTATAGGTTCGCAGCTGGGGACCATAAAGAAGCATTAGTACAGGTACAACTAGGTAGGTTCATGGCTGGGGGCCATGAAGTAGCTTTAGCAGAGTACAGCTAGTCAGGTTCATGGCTGGGGACCATGAAGTAGCTTTATCGGAGTACAGCTAATCAGGTTCATAGCTGGGGACCATTAAGTAGCTTTAAGATGCAGCACAGAAATGTGGCTCTACTCACAGAATCCTGGAACAAGATCAGTCCATAGTGCAGTTTTTGCAGAGAAATCCAGCATCCAGTCCAAAGGGCACCAGGTGTAAGCAGCCCCCTCCTCTTAGCTCACAGATCTATTTCCTCAGGAGGGAAAAAGACAATCCCCTCAGGGTTCCAAACTATTTAAAAGCACCCCAGACACCTATCGGCACCCCCGCTACCCCTGTCCTCCCCCTCCATCAGGCTGGTCATTTGACTTCTCCCTCCCTAAGCTCTAGAAACTTCTTCTAGAGTCAGGGGTAAGCAATCAAACTCTGGGGTAAGCAATCAAGCAGACCATGCCAGACCAAAACAGTTACTGCTCCTTTAGTTACAGGAGCCATAAAAAAAAATCTGCATAGCAGTCTAACTAAGAGAACACATCCTTACTGAGCAAAGATTTCTTTAAATAATTATTATAAGATTATGTATGCTCTATGATGGATCTTCCTTCCTTGCTGTGCATTTTATAAATAAAAACTCCACAGCCTTTAGACTGGAAGCAGAGTTTCTATTCCACTGTCACAATAAAGCGACTGTTTAAGGTAAAAAAAATTCAGATCAAGGACCCTTGCAATAGAAATGGTAGTATAGTATCTCTAAGGTGGATAATGTCCCCCTCCATTCCAGCACTACACTCATCTTGGCATTCGCCATGTCTTGGAGTGTCAGACATAATGAATGGTAGGACTCAGCCATGATGTAGGTGTTGGATGAAGAAACCACAGCACATAGCAGCACATGTCTTATACCAAAGAGTTCCATCCCCTGACGTTTACGTCACTACAGAACTTGGCCATGACATTGGTTTTGCAGGAAGGAGCCACAGCACAAGGCAGAGGACACAGGCACTGAACCTCCCAGAAATGTCCAGTACTAAAGAGGTCCATCCTCGCACCCAATGTTACTACAGGATCAGCTTTGATTTTGGTGTTGGAGGAAGTAACCAGTGTATGCAGCGAGGAACATAGGTACCGACACGCCTGGAAATGTCAAATGCCGAAGAGGTCCATACTCAGACCCCTACACCACTATGAAAAACAGCTTTTATATTGGTGCTGGAAGAAGAAACCACAGCACACAGTGGGGAAAACAAGCATGACACTCCTGGAAATGTCAAAAGCCAAATAGTTCCATACTCTGACCCTTACATCACTACGGGACTTAGTGTTGGGGAAACTTTGACCCAGGTTTTTTAACCTTACAGGCTCTCTTTAAAACCCAGATAATATTTTTTTTAGTTTTTGATACAGTGGGATTTATTTCTCCCCATTTCCTGTTCCTGTGGTGTATGTACAAGATTTAAAGGGGGTGCAGTAGGAACAGTAAGGGAAAAACCGCATGAGTTCAAATTGCATTAGCTCTGACAGCAAGTGAGGGGAAATCTCTCCAGTAGGGACTAAAAAAACGAGTAAAAGTTTTAATCCCTCCGTGTTCTATAAATAGAAAAATATTTTTGACAGTACCTTTCCTTTAATTTCGCCAACCTAATTAAAACCCCATCAAGTTTCTGGTAACTCCTTGCCTCGGGTGGGCAGGAGCATAGCCAGTCAAAAAGTATCTTTCTATTAGTCAGTGCGTGTCATTATCCATCAATTTTAGCTTGTGGCTGCCAGTATGTGTTCATCAGTGTTGGTCATTTTCTGTCCTTTAGTGTACATCAGTCTGAATTTTATCAAAAATCTGTTTTGGGGCTAACTATCCTCTTTAAAAGCCCAGCTATAAAATGCATCCGATTCTGACAGCTTCCACAATGCTTTCAAATTTCCAGCCACACCATAGGCTTAAAGAATTAAAGAAAGGTTTATGCTAAATACCAAAGGATAAACAACAAATATCAACAGCATTAAACGTGGCCATGTGTGAAAAGGAAAGGGACACAGTCAGTAACATGGAGTCTAAGCCCAGTGCAGCTGGACAGACGCAATAGCTAGATGATATGGATAAACAGTGGTGTCGCTAGGGGGTGGCTATTGAGGCTAAAGCCCTGAATCTGGGACCCAAAGCCCCGAGTCTCTTACTGCAGGGGTCTCAACCTAAACAGTGGGCAATGGCCTCTTTGCAGTCAGGCCTCGGGTGCGGTGGGCGGACTGCAACAGAGAGCCGGGAAGGCGGATGAGAGAAGCGAGTGGGCAGACGAGCAGAGATGACATCATCTCTCTTTGCACTCACCGCATCACCGCTCTTCCACCCTCACAGAGGGGCCTCTTCAATGTCGGAGGTGAGGCGGGGAGCAGCAAGACATCATCTCTCACTGTCTGCCCCGCATTACCTCTCTCCTGCTCCCACTAAGAACTAAATGGACCAGTGCTGCCAGCCTGCCACCAATGCCACCAATGCAGCGACAATGCACATGGCAAGTGACAATCCGCAAATAGTGGCAGGCAATCATCCACATCTGGTGGCAGGTGATGGTGGCAAGTGACAATCCACATCTGGTGCCAGGCGACAGTGGCAAGTGACAATCCACATCTGGTGGCAGTTGACATGACAATCTGCAAATGGTGGTAGGTAACGTGGCAAGTGACAATCCACATCAGGTGGCAGACGGCGGTGGCAAGTGACGATCCACATCTGGTGGCAGGTGATATGGCAAGTGATAATCCACATAAGATGGCAGGTGACGGTGGCAAGTGACAATCCACATCTGGTGGCAGGTTATGTGGCAAGTGATAATCCACATAAGATGGCAGGTGACGGTAGCAAGTGACAATCCACATCTGGTGGCAGGTTATGTGACAAGTTACAATCCACATCTGGTGGCAGGTGACGTTGGCAACTGACAATCTATATCTGGTGGCAGATGATGAGGCAAGTTACAATGCACATCGGGTGGCAGGTGATGGTGGCAAGTGACAATCCACATCTGGTGGCAGGTGATGAGGCAAGTTACAATCCATATTGGGTGGCAGGTGACGGTGGCAAGTGGCAATCTACATCTGGTGGCAGGTGATGGGGCAAGTTACGATCCACATCTGGTGGCAGGTGACGGTGGCAAGTGACAATCCACATCTGGTAGCAGGTGATGTGGCAAGTGACAATCCACATCAGGTGGCAGGTGACGGTGGCAAGTGACAATCCCCATCTGGTGGCAGGTGATGTGGCAAGTGACAATCCACATCTGGTGGCAGGTGATGTGGCAAGTGACAATCCACATCAGGTGGCAGGTGACGGTGGCAAGTGTTAATCCACATCTGGTGGCAGGTGATGAGGCAAGTGACAATCCACATCAGGTAGCAGGTGACGGTGGCAAGCGTTAATCCACATCTGGTGGCAGGTGATGTTGGCAAGTAACAAGCTGCACCTGGTGACAGGCGATGGTGGCAAGTGACAAACTGCATCTAGTGGCAGGAGATGTGGCAAGTGACATACTCGGGGCTCCCACTGATTCTGCATTATGGTCAGTTGAACCACCTCATTATATGTTACAATGTAATAATAGAAATAATGTGCTTCAATCACCCTGACACCATGCCAACCATGGTGCCGTGATGATTGAAGCTCCAACACCAGTCATTGCCCGCAAAAAATTGCTTACCACCCGCGTGCCTCCCAGGGCCTGCAAAAAGGTTGGTGATCGTGGATAAAACAAAGCAAGAACAAATGATGAAAAAACTGGCTTACAACAGGCAGTTGAACGTGAGTACACATAGTTTATTCAATAATAGCCATAAAATCCAATCCTGTTGTCAGACACCAGGATTGGATTTTATGTCTATTATTGAATAAACTACATGTAATCATGTTCAACTGCCTGTTGTGAGCCAGTTTTTTTTTCCACTAACCCATTGAGCGCTGGATCGTTTTGTTTTGCTTATGCTAAATACCAGCTCACCTTTCTGAAGGATGCCACAGATGTATAGCAGGAGACAGAGGTGGTGTACAGACTTTTCCATTGCGATATATCACCAGCGAGTTTTCTCAGCAGGGGTGCAGTCGCTCTGAGCATCTGCCTGGATTTTACTGTATAAGGTATCCTTCAGCTCTATTATACACACATGTGCCTGACTCATGGAAAGGGGAACTTCTTTACGATGGGTGAAAAAAAGAACAAGATACTCCTCTTTTAAAGCAAAATCATAATAATGCCTCCTCCATCACATAGAATGTTGTATTGAAAGGGAGTGATATTGCATATATTTTCTGTCTTGTAATGATCACAACTAAAAAAAGTACATTTTTTTATTGTCAGATAAACATGAAATATTGAATAAAAACTATTATTATTATACAGGATTTATGAAGCACCAAAACTTTGTGCAGAACACATATATAATGGAGTGTAATGTATTCTCATATTTAGCCAGCAGGTAGAGTTTTAGGCTTTTTTTCACGTTTTTCCTGAATCTTTCTACCAAAACTTTTTGGTTAAACAACTCAGTAGCTGAAGATGAGATTGAAACACTCAAGTGAATACGTCAGAGCATTGAGTTTTCACATACTAAATGGACAAAACTGAGTGTGTAAGGAGCCTTATGACGGCTGTACGCCACAGATCCTGGCGCTTGATGGCCTATTTAAACCTGAGGCGTGCAAGGTAGCATCACTGGATGGTCTTCAGCTTTTACCCTTGTGACCTGTGCTCCTGAAAGTTTGCTTGATCCTGTTACTGACCTGGCTACGTCTGACTCTTCTCTGGATTCTTCTTGCTGCTCATGTCTGTTGCTTACCCGTGTTACCGACTTTGTCCTGGACATTTGACTAAGATTCTGCCATCTGATTTTCTACCACACCGCCATTACATTGCTGACCCTTGCCTGTCTGCGACCTGAACTCTGATTGTGATTCTGTACCTATCTACCTGAATGTTACCAAACTCGGCTTATGACCTTACAGGGAAGCAGATTAGGAGTTGTGTATTCATGTTAGCTTTCCTGATCTGCATACTTGTTCCAGATCATCCTCTGAAAGTGTTGACGCCAGAGACAGCTATGACTCTTGGAAGCAGGCTGCCCATTTTCCATGCATGTGACCAGCAGGTGCAGTTGAATCCCAGCCTACAGACAGAGCCCCCCCCCCATCAGTTCCAGAGCCAAAGCTCACACCAAGTTCATGTGCACAGATGCTGGCCTGAGGCCACTCTGACTTAACCTCCTAGTCACAGTTCCTAATAACCCCTTAACTCCTCAATCACTCCCAACACACAGGCCTGTGTGCTTTAACATGCTCCAGGTTAGGGCCCCAGCAGTCCAATCCAGGGCCAGATCACCTGGTGTGTGTTCCATGAGGGTATTCTCTCGCATTGTGCACTGTAACCACCACCCCCTTCTGAACCGATCAGGCTTGCACCAGAAAATAACACTTCTTCACCAAGTAGCTAAACCCACAACATCCTTTTAATATTGTTCTCCCGGCTGAGATAAGGATGAGGCAAGGAGTTTTTTTTTTTTTTTTTAACTATACTGAACAGATTAACAAACTGCAAGAGGCCACATCTTGGTAAAATCTTCTGTGTACACAACATACACTGTTTCCAATGTCCAGGTATTCCCAATGTAACATTTCACTACTAACAGAATGGGTGCTGTGGTGCTTACTCAATATTTCCATCCATGCTGCTGTCCAGGCCTTAGTCCTCCACGTGTACAGTCCCTCCCCCAAGCTCCAGGGGGAGCTCTCCTCCTAAAAGGTCCATCCTTCCTCCAACAGCTAATTGCCTAGAAGACCTAGATTGATCTTTCCCTTTTCTCCTTAAAGGAATAGCCCAGGGTCAATCCAAAGCTACACCTCCAAAGGGGAGTGGCCTCCAGTTAAAGGGAAACCCCTGCCTTTAAACTGGTATTATCAGGGAGAGACCAGCAATGGTGGGGCAACCATTTCTCTCAGCACAAGGTTCATTTATTAACCCTGTTCTGAGTATTCCAAAAATACAGATCTTGTGTTCTCATGTCAGGAGCTCTCCTCCCTGAGAGGGGTGTTTTTTGGCACAGAGTCAAAAGGTTGAAGTCACAGCGAGTAGCACTGTTTATAGCCTGCTAAAGGTGCAAAGTGGATGCAATAATATATCAAGTGGACTTTCTTAACTTTTGCACACTGGATAGCATTGCCAGGGTCTTTGACTGTCTTCTCTCATTCTTGTATTTACATTCTTCTTCTTCTTATTATTATTATTATATAGGATTTATGTAACGCCGACAGTTTGAGCAGAGATTTACAATCTAAAGGCAGATAGTACAGTTACAATACAATAAAATACAAGAGGGGTAAGAGGGCCCTACTCATAAGAGCTTACAAACTAATAGGCCAAGTGGTACAAAAGGTTATAACATTGGCATTAAAAACAGGCATTTGAGAGGCATTTAACAAGCATTCAAAACTCCCCTCGAAAGCCTATGCACAAGCTATAATAGACAGCACATTGTGCTGTTCACACTAAGCATTAGCGTCGCTTCAAAATTGAAGCCGCATGTCGAGTCAGGAGGCGTTTGAAGCATTTTAATGCCTCCCATTCAAGTCAATGGATATGCTCCGCAAACACTCCGGCAGGCATTTTTGGTGCGGTTGGGCACGTTAAATTTTATTTGTCACTTTTCATTTTGTCTGATGCCCATACTAAAGCCATACAAAAGCTAAAGCAGTGTTTGTTGAGTGTCATAAATTTAGTCAAGTGTGAACAAGCCCTAACTGTGGGGGATGAGCTGATGAAAGAGGTAAAAGATCAGTTGCTAGTTTTGAGGCATGATAGGCTTCCCTGAAGAGATGAGTTTTCTGGGATCACCTAAAGGTGGAGTAGGCAGAGAGTAAGTAGGAGATAGCTGAACGGGTTGAGGCAGAGAGTTCCAGAGGATGGGAGAGGCACTGGAGAAGTCCTGGATACGAGCATAGGAGACAAGAGAGCTTGAGAGCAGGAGGTCTTGAGAAAAGCGCAGAGGACATTTTGGGTGATATTTGGAGACAAGATTGGTGATGTACAGCCATGCTCAAATGTTGTCAGAATGACACAAATATTAATTTTCACAAAGTCTCAGTTTTTTAAGATGGCAATTTGCATATACTACAGAATGTTATGAAGAGTGATCAGATGAATTGCAATGAATTGCAAAGTCTCTCTTTGCCATGAAAATTAACTTAATCCTATAATCCTATTCCACTGCATTTGTAAAGAAGGCTTCAAGGTGTCCAAGAAAGACTTTTGGAGGATGGCCTGGTATCAAGAAGGGCAGCATAGAAGCCACTTCTCTCCAGGGAAAAACATCAGGGACAGACTCATATTCTACAAAAGGTACATGGATTGGACTGCTGAGGACTGGGGTAAAATAATTTTCTCTGATCAATCCCATTTCCAATTGTTTGGGGCATCTGGAAAAAAATTTGTCCGGAGAAGAAAAGGTGAGCGCTAACATCAGTCCTATGTCATGCCAACGATAAAGCATCCTGAGACCATGTGTGGGGATGCTTCTCGGCCAAGGGAGTGGGCTCACTCACAATTTTGCCCGAATAAAGAATGGTACAAAAACATCCTCCAAGAGCAACTTTTCACAACCATCCAATAACAGTTTGGTGAGGAACAATGCCTTTTCCAGCATGGTGGGGCACCTTAAGGCAAAAGTTATAACTAAGTGGTTTGGGGAACAAAACATGAAAATTTTGGTTTCATGGCCAGCAAACTCCCCAGCCCTTAATCCCATTGAGAACTTGTGGTCAATCTTCAAGAGGTGGGTGAAGAACCCCCCCCCCCCCCACACACACACACAAATTATGGGAAACTCCAAGCATTGACAATGCAAGAATGGGCCACCATCAGTCAGGATGTGGCCTAGAAGTTGATTGACAGCATGCCAGGGCGAATTGCAGAGGTCTTGAAAAAGAGGGGTCACTGCAAATATTGACTCTTTGTATAAACAATGTAATTGTTACTATAAGCATTTGCCACTTATGGAATGCTTGTAATTATACTTCAGCATACCATAGTAACATTTGACAAAAAGATCTAAAAACACTGAAGCAGCAGACTTTGTGAAAATTAATATTTGTGTCATTCTCAAATCGTTTGGCCACAGCTCTAGCAGATTGTGGATTGCTTTGTTTGTTGTTGTTGTTAGTATTTCAAATTTATTTTGCTGGGCGATCGGAAGCCAGTGGTGGAATTGGCAGAGAGGGGTAGCAGACACTCAGTGGTTGGTAAGGTGGATGAGTCTGGCAGCATCATTCTTAATAGATTGAAGAGGGAATAGGATATGGAGAGGTAGGCTTACGAGAAAGGCAAAAGATAACGAGGAAGTAACTTGGTGGTTTAATTAATTAAAAATAGGCGAATTTTAGAGATGTTACATTTTATGTCCAGCTCATATACAATGTTGTAGAGAACAATGAGCTTGCTTCTTCTCTGAAGTCTTTTAGAAAATGGCATTGTTCATGATAAGCTGGCTGTAGTTTTAAATATAAAATATATATATAAAATAAATATAGTGTGCCAGAGCCTCAATTGGTGGTTACTAGACAAGAATCTACAGAAGGGAAAGTCCTTTGTTCCAATTTTTCGTAAGTCATAACTACAGATGCCAGCCTCTCAGGCTGGGGAGCAGTTCTGCAAGAAGCTTCAACCCAAGGCAAATGGTCCAGAACCGAAGGGTCTTTACCCATCAACATTCTGGAACTTCGGGCAGTCCATCTGGCCCTGAAGACCTGGACAGACAGGCTAACAGGCTACAAGGCTGTCCTGTCTGAGTTCAATCCGACAATGCCACAGCAATCACCTCGATCAATCACCAAGGGGGTACCAGGAGTCTGAGTGCCCAGAGGGAGGTGAATTACTTTCTTACTTGGGCAGAGAAACATTTTCCTTGTCTATCTGCAGTCTTTATTCCAGGGGTGGAAAATTGGAAAGCGGATTTTTTAAGCCCCAGCAGCTGGATCCAGGAGAATGGTCGCTACACCCCGAAATATTTCAGGCAATATGCCAGAGATGGGGTACCCCGGATGTAGACCTACTAGCCTCCAGGTTCAGCAACAAACTGGACATCTTTGTATCAAGTACAAAGGGCCACGCTAGCACAAGGTTCAGAGGCCTTGATAGTTCCGTGGGATCAGTTTTCTCTGCGTTCCCTCCAGTTCTGCTTCTTGCTCGGTTACTTCACAGGGTCAAGAAAGAAGGGAAGCCAGTAATCCTAGTAGCCTCGGCTTGGCCCAGGTGGTCCTGGTATACAGAGATCATAAGTATGGCAGTCGGAAGGCCATGGGTGCTCCCACTGCGACCAGACCTGCTATCGCAAGGGCCAATATTCCATCCTTCCTTACAAAGTCTGAATTTGACAGTTTGGCTGTTGAGACCCACCTTCTGAAAAAACGTAGGCTCTCAGGTCCAGTCATAACCACTCTGGTTAATGCCGGTAAGCTGTCCTCCAGGCTCATCTATTATAGAATCTAGAAGGCATATGTCTCCTGGTGTGAGTCCAAAGGATGGCATCCTAGAAGGTATGCTATTGATAGAATTCTCGCTTTTCTTCAATTAGCAGTAGAAATAAAGCTGGCCTTGAGCACTATCCAGGGTCAGATCTCGGCCTTGTCGGTATTTTTTCAGAAACCGCTTGCCTCTCATTTCCTAGTCTAGGCCTTTATTCAGGGGGCACTGCGTTTAAATCCACCAGTCAGGCCGCCCGTGTGCCCATGGGATTTGAATGTAGTTCTGTAATTTTTTCTGATCTGTGTCTCCCTCCCCTCAATTTAGGCATTGCTCTGGGATTTCCCATGATGTAACGAATAGAGCTCTGTGTCCCATGATGTATGAACAAGAAAAAGTATTTTTTTTAAAACAGGTTACCTGTAAAATCATTTTCTTGCGATTACATCATGGGACACAGAGCTCCCTGCCCCTCTTCGGGATTTATATATATATATATATATATATATATATATATATATATATATATATATATAAGGCCAGTATGGTGGCCTGAATTTATGGGAGGAGCCCGGAGGAGTAATTGATCAGCCGTTCAGCTGTGTTCCTTATCAGCCAGTACGGTGGCCGGAATTTATGGGAGGAGCCCGGAGGGGTATTTAATCAGCCCATTCTGCTGTGTTCCTTGTCGGTTCCTGTGTGCAATAGCTGCTACATCACAGATCTAGGGCCGACTATTCGAAACCGTTCGATAGAGTGAGTGAGTGAGTGCAGTGTTCGTGAGTTCCGTCTTCATTGAAGTCCTGTCTTCATCCTCGTGTTACAGTCGGTTTTTTGCCGTCGTGAGCGTTCGTGTATTGTCTGAGGCGCAACACTCGAAAACTTGCCGGTATCGTGCAACGCATCTGGTTCGGCTGTCACAGGTAGGGCTTCGGCTCCCATTTCTTATTTCATGTTATTTCATGTCACTAAACTGTGATCCGTTGAACTCAGGCCGCGTACACACGGGCGGACTGTTCGCCCAACTTTGTCCGCTGAACAGTGTTTGGGCGGACAGTCCGCTCGTGTGTGGGCTTTCAGCGGACAGTTTCAGCGGACAGTTTGACGAACAAGGTTTTTCGGAAATTCCGTAAAACTGTCCGCTGAAACCTTGTTTGAGCGAACAGTCCGCCCGTGTGTAGGCTTGTTCGACAAACTAAGTTCCGTGCATGCTCAGAAAGGCTTAACACGCCGAAAGTTATAATGCAGTGTATAGGACGTTGTATTTTTCGTCCCGTCGTACGTGCCGTTCACGTCATCGCGCACGGTTTCAGCAAACTGTTCGTTCGTCGTGTGTGGGCATGTCCGTCCATGCTAATTTTGAGCGGACTGTTTGCCGAAACTGTTTGACGGACAAAGTTGGGCGAACAGTCCCCGCGTGTGTACGCGGCCTCACGAACCACTCACTGAAATGTCACCTTCGTATTTTTCCGATATTGTTTCACGCATCTGTTACCTCTTAACATTTGTGCTCCTTGCTTCTCGAAAGAAGTCGTGGTCACCCGTTCGTGACACCACATCGAGCATTTTGTTTCACAAACCCGCTATACCGACCAAATTACTGGTCTCTATTGAAACATCCGAATCGTTCGGATCATTTCGAAAATTCCCAATCAGATGTTCTAAATTCTAATTAACCGGCTCATTTCAATCATTGCAATCGTTTTAATCATTGCATTTCATTTCATTCTTCTCGAAAGAAGTCGTGGTCACTCATTCATGACACCACATCGAGCATTTCATTTTCAAACCTTCCGCATACCGACCAAATCACGGGTCTCTACGTCCGAATCGTTTGGATCATTTCGAAAATTCCCAAACAGACGTTCTAAGTTCTAACTAACCGGAGAATTTCAATCATTTCAATCGTTTCGATCATTTCAAATCGTTTCGATCATTTCAATTCATTTCGATCATTTCAATCATTTTCGATCATTTCAATCATTTCATTTAATTTCGGTCACGAGTCGCGCTCCGATTCGAATCTAGTCGCATCTCCGATGCACCGATTCGCTCCGGTGTGCCCCAGTTGTCGGCCTCATTTCAATACATGCTTCAGTGACAGAATCATTTGCAGGTTCAGCCACAGTTTTCGATTCTTGTCTTTGTCATGGCATATCATTTCTGGTCACCGATCACGCCCCGTTACGAATCCAGTCGCATTATACCGATGCACCGATTCGCCTCGGTACGCCCAGTTGTTTGGCCTCATTTCTATACATGCTCCAGAGACGGATTCTTTACCGAATCGTTGGGCCAAGTCGTTGATTCCGGTCTCTGTCATGGTGTGTCACTTATTACGCTCCGGTTCGAATCCTGTCGCAGTTATGTGCACCGATTCGTCCGGTGTGCCCAGCTGCTTCGCCTCATTTCAGTACATGCTCCAGAGACAGGGTTCACCGTTGATTCTTGAGCGCAGCCGTTGATCCCTGTCTTTGTCATGGGTATCATTTTCGTTTCACCTATCACGCTCCGACACGAATAGTCACGCCTATGTTCTAATTCGTCTCGGCGTCCCCCAGGACTGGCCTAATTTCAGTACATGCTCCAGAGTCCGTTTCGTGCTCAGTCGCAAAGTTACGGCATGGCGATTCAGGCCTCTATCATGGCAGATTCACTCATTTCACTCATCTCACTGTCACCTCCTGCACCTCGGTTCAAACCCAGTTGTTTTACAAATTCGGGTTCTAGACAGGGGGCCATGCTCATTTGGCCTCATTTCACTAATTGCCTCATTGCAGTACATGCTCCAGAGTCTGGCTCGCTGTTAGTGGCGCCGGTGACACGACCGAACTGCGCTTCTGCCATGGCAGGTTCTCATCAAAGGCAACATTTCGTTTATGTTTGTTCATTTCATTTCATTTCATTTCAAAAAAAAAAAAAGGGGGGAAAAATAATAATAAAAGAAAAAAAAAGGGGGAAAAGAAAGAAAAAAATATATATAGGAAAAAAAAATATATAAAAAAAAAAAAAAACATTTCATTGTGTTTGTTTGTCTCATTTCATTTTATTTTATGTCATTTCGTTTCATTTCAAAGCTCACCACTCCCATTAGGAGTCACCATTGGCCAGTTGTCTGTGACAGGTATGGAATTCTCAACTGGTTTTGCCTTTGTGTTTACAGGTCAGTCGAGTCCAGTAGCACCCTCCATGCACTGATTCATCTAGGCATGCCCCAGTTGTCTTGACCTCATTTCGTTCTGTGCTCCGCAGTTCCAACTCATCGTTAATCATAACATACCAATTCTTGTCTATATCACGGCAAACATTTAATTTATTTCATTTCACATATTCATCACTTACCAAGTCAAACCCCTCAAACCAGCAACGCATTAATCCGCACCCGTCATTTCAGCCTTACGGGTATAACTAAAACAATTCATATCGGATTAATTTCATCTACTCCACGATCGTTTGGGTCGGATTTATCACATAACCAACTCATAGGATTCATTTCACACCTACATCCGATTCATATCGGATTCATTTCGCATGCATCCAAGTACAACTTTGTGCAAGCTTGTTGCTAGCACGCATCCAATCACAAACGTCCTGCAGTCACCGCAAGCACATCTAGGCATAACTCCCTGCAATCATGGCAGACTCACATCCAAGCATAAACTTCTTGCAATCGTTGCAAACACGCATCCAAGCATAGACTTCTTGCAATGGTTGCTAGCACACATCCTAGCATAAACTTTGCAGTTGTCACTAGCAAGCCCCAGGCACAAACGTAGTACTATCCTTGCTGGCAGGCAGTTCTGGCTGGCTCAGTGCATTGCTGGGTAAGGCCTGGATACTTTCCTAAACGTACGTAGTATAACGGGGTGCTATATTGTAGGTAGGTTGATCCAGGGAGAAATCTGATTGCCGCTCGAGGGGTCAGGAAGGAATTTTTTCCCCTGCTGTAGCTAATTAGAGCATGCTCGGCGGGGGTTTTTTGCCTTCCTCTGGATCAGCTGTGGGGATAGCATTGGGTGTGTCAGGTTGTGCAATGTTGTTTGTCTAAATTGTTGATTTTGTCGTGGGCTGGGTGGACTTTTGTCTTTTCAACCTAGCTAACTACGCATCCTAGCATAACTTCTTGCAATTGTAGCAAGCACGCATCTTGGCATAACTTATTCAGTCTTTTCAGGTCATACTGCTCACAGCCCTGTGTCCGGACGTCTGTGACACCACCGAGTCCAGCCACCACAAACACATCTCCAGTGACGTTAACTCCCTTGCTATCATTGTGAGCACACATTTAAGCGCAACACTTGCTATCACGGCTAGGCGTGCAACTTAGCATAACTTGTGATCGTTGCAAGCATTTTGTTGGCACTCAGCCACACATCATTTTCAGCCGTACTCATTTGGCCACTTAGCCCCAGTGACATTCTATTTTTTCATACGCCACTCGCCATTCCTGACGCTCATTCCTCCCGTTGGGCAGTTGAGTTCAGCTTCCGTCCTACACCAGAGGTCGAGTTGCCACACGCAGCTGGCTTCTTCTCGCAACACTATCAGGCTATATCTAGCCAGCAGCCGACATTTCTATCCTTACAGGACCCCGGTGAGCCGTCTGTTGATGGCCCATACAGTAAGATCCCCTCTAACTGGTATCCAGAAACATTAGCCCGTAGCCAACGCTAGACGCTTGCCCATCACAACTGCCATCTTTAGGGACATGTAGAACATCCTCGCACGCCAGTTTCCCCCTTGACAAGCTGACCCTATCAGGTCAGTTTTTCAAACACTTCACCCACACACAGGGGTATACCCAGAAGCAGCTTCAGTCTGTTTCGGGTATGCTCAGTTCTGCAATATGGTCATTCCCCAGGGTTGATCTTTATGTCATGCATCCTCGTCTTCCCCTCCCAGATTCAGGGCCCCTGTCAGACCCTAATCTGGATGCCACGGATCTTTTAATAGCAAGAGGTTCCGTACTACGTAGATCGGTTTATCATGTTCATACCGTCCATCTCGCCCCTGTCACCCCAGCTAGTGACAGATGTAGCGACCATCACAGGCTTTGCTGCAATTTTTGGCCACCATCAGGCAACCAGCAGAGATTATTGCAAGATAGGTCTAAATCCCTAGCAGTCATGTCCTTCCTGGGTAGGCTGGTACAGCTGTCATCATAAATTCAGTGAAAGTTGACTATATCTGACTGGAGCCGATCCAGTGTCAGCCATTGTCCTTGGTCGGTCTCACCTAAACCCCGGTTTAGTACAATATCTACAAACAGCGACCAAACTCGTAAACGTCTCGCTTTCTCACAACATGCTCAACCTACCAGACGGCCTGGAGGGCCTTCAGAAATTCCGGACACACCACTCCTATGAAACCTCCAACATCAGGCAGTTACTGGCCTTTCCGTCATACTGTCATACCCAGCTGCCTATCCCATAACACTGTTCGGCTATACCTAGCCGGCAGGCAACATTTCTTGTCCTTGCCGGATCCCGCAAACCTTCTTTATTCATGTCCCACGCTGGTTGAACCGTGCTTCGTGAAATCCAGGAAATCCAACCGATGGTCGGTGACAAATGCTTACCCGAACGGGTGACATCCTTAAGGGTATTCTCCCCTAGCATGGTCCTACAAGCAGCCAGGTGTTGGCCTACTACAGGTTCCTGTGACCTGGAAAGTTCACCTGCGGTAATCCAGCAGGCCGAGAGCTATGTAGACGCTACTTAGCCTGACACAAAGATCACTTCGTACTTCCCCTAGCGGTTTCAAAGAGCAGCAAGTAAGCTCCAGCGTAGACATCCACTCAGAGGCGTAACTAGAAACCTCAGGGCCCCGGTGCAAGAAATTAGGAAGGGCCCCCCCCCGAAAAGCATGATTTTGATACTATATTTTTTTCCACTGTACAACAAAGTAAAACATTTCTGTGCAACCTGTGTCCCCAGTGGAACCTGTGTCACCAGTGCAGTGGTGGTCCTGGAGAGGGGTGGTGGTACTGGAGGTGGGTGGTGGTGGTGGTACTGGAGGGGGGTGGCGGTGGTGGTACTGGAGGGGGATGGTGGTACTGGAGGGGGGCTGGTGGTGGTACTGGAGGTGGGTGGCGGTGGTGGTACTGGAGGGGATGGTGGTCCTGGAGAGGGGTGGTGGTACTGGAGGTGGGTGGCGTTGGTGGTACTGGAGGGGGATAGTGGTCCCGGAGAGGGGTGGTGGTGGTACTGGAGGGGGATGGTGGTCCTGGAGAGGGGTGGCGGTGGTACTGGAGGTTGGTGGCGGTGGTGGTACTGGAGGGGGATAGTGGTCCTGGAGGGGGATGGTGGTCCTGGAGAGGGGTGGTGGTGGTACTGAAGGTGGGTGGTGGTGGTACTGGAGGTTGGTGGCAGTGGTGGTACTGAAGGGGGGGTGGTGGTACTGGAGAGGGGTGGCGGTCCTGGAGAGGGGTGGCGGTGGTACTGGAGGGGGATGGTAGTACTGGAGGTGGGTGGCGGTGGTACTGGAGGTGGGTGGTGGTGGTACTGGAGGAGGGTGGCGATGGTACTGGAGCGGCATGGTGGTCCTGGAGAGGGGTGGCGGTGGTACTGGAGGTGGGTGGCGGTGGTGGTACTAGAGGGTGGGTGGTGGTACTGGAGAGGCATGGTGGTCCTGGAGAGGGGTGGCGGTGGTACTGGAGGTGGGTGGCATGGTGGTGGTACTGGAGAGGGAGTGGCATGGTTTTGGTACTGGAGAGGGGGTGGCGGTGGTCCTGGAGGTGGGTGGCGGTGGTACTGAAGGTGGGTGGCACAGTGGTGGTGGTACTGGAGGAGGGTTGGCGGTGGTACTAAAGGTGGGTAGCACGGTGGTGGTGGTGGTACTGGAGGAGGGGTGGCGGTGGTACTGAAGGTGGGTAGCACGGTGGTGGTGGTGGTACTGGAGGAGGGGTGGCGGTGGTACTGGACATCAGGATCCCCAGATACCCCCCCCTTAATTTAGGGTCCCCAGAGAGCCCCCCTTACTTTAGGGTCCCTAGACAGTCACCCCCCTTAAAGAGGTTTCTCTGTACCTTGCTGGACTCCGCCGTGCACCTTGGCCCCCAGCAGATCTCTGTACCCCCCCCCCCCCCCGCACCTGGGGGGAGGCAGCGATCAGCAGCTCTATGATGTTGATGGGCGGCGGGATCTTCCTGAGTCTCTGCACACACTGGAGAGGAGTCAGCATGGCTGTGAGTGAAGAGCGTGTCTCATGTAAACAGCAGCACAGAGACACCGGCACTCGGGAGTGAAGTTTCATTTTCCCTTGTCCTCTCGCAAAACACACAGCTGATCCTGCTCCCCCTTCGGCCCCCCCTCCCCTCCTCTCCTCTCCTGTGTTCTCCGCGGGAAATGTGAGCTTGTTAGCTTCACACCTGAATGCCCGCACATTCACAGAGAACACAGGAGAGGAGAGGAGGGGAGGGGGGGCCGAAGGGGGAGCAGGATCAGCTGTGTGTTTTGCGAGAGGACAAGGGAAAATGAAACTTCACTCCCGAGTGCCGGTGTCTCTGTGCTGCTGTTTACATGAGACACGCTCTTCACTCACAGCCCTGTGAATAGCAACCACGCCGGGGCCCCCCCACAGTGATGGAATTCCAGGGCCCAGTCGCAACTGCGACTGTTGCGACCCTGATAATTCCGCCACTGCATCCACTTTTACAGAATCGGTAATAGCGGGTCCCCAAACAATGTCATTGAATAGCTAGGCAGGTAGGAGTCTGCCTGCTTCACCCAGTACAGCCACAATCCTCAGGTGGAAATGGCTCAGGCATCTATTAATCTCACTCAGTGATCAAACTCAATCAATAAAGAGCAATTCCCTACCAGAAGGTTTTTGCCCCCTTATTTTGGTATACCGTACGTTAGACCAGGGCACACCTTAAGGTCTGTTCAAGTGGTAAGTTTATGTTAACCCTGTTTGTCATCGTTATACGTATCGGTCATAGGGCTCTGAACCAAGTAAAAGGCCAGTATGGTGGCCTGAATTTATGGGAGGAGCCCGGAGGAGTAATTGATCAGCCCGTTCAGCTGTGTTCCTTATCAGCCAGTACGGTGGCCGGAATTTATGGGAGGAGCCCGGAGGGGTATTTAATCAGCCCATTCTGCTGTGTTCCTTGTCGGTTCCTGTGTGCAATACCCACCCTCCCATCCCCTTTTTAGGGCATTTTTCAAGGCATCATACTCCTCACAGAGTACTAATTTCACTTCATTTCATGTTCATTTCATTTAATCCTCATTTCTTATCTAGGGTATGCCCCCTTATTTTGGTATACCGTACGTTAGACCAGGGCACACCTTCAGGTCTGTTCAAGTGGTAAGTTTATGTTAACCCTGTTTGTCATCGTTATACGTATCGGTCATTTCACTGTTTGTTGCCATATTTTATTTATTTGATTCTATTTGAATATTTAAGGTATATGGCGCATGCATCTTTTATGTATGCAGCAACTTTAATTTTGCACTAAGTCACTTTTCATTTTTTTACTTGTGTGAGTCCACATAGTTTATATATAAGTTTACGTACTTATTGTTTGTGCTGGTTCACATATTTCACATTCACTCACACCTGGTTGTTATTTAAAATATTGTCTGTTATTTCTTTTTCTTTGGTTTAAAAGCGAGCGCACACACCCCCTATTAATTCCTCCTAGTCATAGTTCCTAATAACTCCTTGATGTCCAGAGCACTCCCACCACACAGGCATGTGCTTTGGCGTGGTCCAGGTTAGGGCTCCAGAAGTCCAACCAAGAATCTAGGGCCCAAGCTACATGGGGGCCCAGGTCACCTTATGCATGTTCTATGAAGGGGCACTCTCTCTCACTGCCAGAAGGGTGACTCTTTTCCCTTAACCACCATCCTCCCTTGAGCAAACCAGGCTCGCACCAGCATCTCGTTTGGGAGATGGGGAATTTTTTTTTTTTACAGTTAAAAGTTGTGTTAAAAATGAACACAAAAAATTTACCATGGAAGTGCCAAACCTGTAAATCCACAACTTCAAAGAAAAGTAACAATTTAAAATATACATTTTCCACTTTAAACAAGGGAAATGTTCGAAAGTTCTGCAAAGATGGACGAATGTTGGGTGAATTTCAGAGCAAACCTACATTCATAGTGATAATAATAACAATAAATAGCACAGTAAGGCCCTTTCCCTTTGAAGAACAGATATGAATCCAGTTTGATGGAATGCTCACATTGACAGATCTTGTTTGAAGCTATTTTTGACAAGCAAATCTTGTTTAAAAACAGGTGGAAAAAACTGATACATAGAGAGAATGTGGAAAATTGAATCTTGGCCAAAAATTATGAAAAATAGGTCACTATCAGGCAAATGTTTGCTGAATTTCAATTAAATATCTGTGGAGAACAGCAAGGGGATAAATCAGTTCTCTTATCTTTCAGTTGTGAGTGCAATCTAGGCTTCAGCTTTTGAGGTCTGTAAACAACAGGTTTTTTTTTTCAGCAGAGAAGTTAAAGGAGAAGTACAGCCAAAGCTTGTTTGGCTGTACTTCTCCTGTGAATCACAGGAGTGCAGTTAGTTTTGCACTCCTGTGAACCATTTTCAACAGAGAGCGGGCTAAAGTCCTCTCTCTGCAGATGTCACAGTGTCAGTCCAGGCACTGTGTCACCACGGCCATGGAGTCAGGATCTGTCCAGATCCCTGTACCGGAAACTGGCTCCGGGTCTTAGCAAGCTGCTGAGAGCTTGATCTGGCCGCTCCCGCCCCCTCCACAGCCTGGCTCCAATGAGCGAGGAGGGGGCAAAGCAGAGAGACGATGACTGACAGTGAGCAGCTCTCTGCTCAGGGAGCTATGAGAACTGAGTGATTGGCGGTGTTCAATTGCTCTGTTCTCAGTGTCGGGGAACAGATGCAGCATCGGACCGGTGCTGCTTCCACCTAAGTAAGTATGAGTACAAAAAACAAAAACTTACCTCTCTTTTAAAATATAAATAAAGGCATAACTTTTTTGTTTTTGTTTTGGATAGAGTAGAGAGGGATTAGAACTACTGTCAGGTTTTTATTGCTGTCTGTGTCTCTGTTTTTCACAATGTTGGGCTGTGTTTTAATATGCATTGTGTTATGGCCGACCAATTTATTTTGAACAGACAGCCAATGCACCCCAGGCTATGCAAAATCACGACTAACCCTTTTGTGGAAACAACACACACTAGTTCATTATCAGACTGAGCAGAATAGAATGCTGTTTACTGAACAGTGTATCCAGAATCAGACAGAAGTATTTCATATTTACGGCTGAATTTTGTGCTTTAGCTGCAGTTGTCTGGTAATCTAGTGCAGTATTGTTTTACTTGTTTCTTGTCAGTTCGTTTTGATGCTTTTGTTTTCAGTTCCTAAACTAGAACAGAGGACTGTACAGTATGTATAGATGAAGTGCTCGTAGGCATGATTGGGCTGTTCATTTGTCAGCACCCATTCTCTTAAATTATATCATGATAATTACTCTCATTGCAGTCTGTTGAAGGTAGCCTGCAGTTTTCTTTACAAGCAAAAAAACAAAACAGCGCAAACCTAAGTGCAGTATTAAAGTCCACAAGTATTTATTTAAAATGTAGTACACTCACTCTGTAAAGAAGTAAATCAGGCACATCATGTATGTAAGGGAAAAGTTCCAGGGTTCATCACAGGACTCCCAGGGGAAGGTGATCCTCTTGTGCTGCAGAGTCTCGTCTTTTTAAAATAATTTTTTGTATATTTTCTATATATATAAAAAAATGTTTCTCTCATATACATATCCCTTTGTCCTAGCAACAATTCATCATATATATATTTTTTACCAACCTTTCATCATTTAAAAAAAAAAAAAGTTTTTATTTTTCATATGTATATATTTTTTATATTTTTTAGTTTTATTTTTACTATTAATAATAAAAAAAATTTAATTATCAATTTTGTATTTTTAAACTCTATTTTTAAACTCTATTCTTTACACTCATTATACAATTTTTTTTCTATTAAACCCTTTTTTTAATTAATTTCTTACACTTATTTCTTACTCTTATTGCACACAAACCCATACTCTCTGTACATATATATTTTTTCCCTTCTCTCTGTATGTTTTCCTTGTCCAAAAATACATTTTAGCCGGTGTTCTGCCTAATAGAGTCCGGCCATCCATATGTGTCCGCTCCGTACTGCGCATGCGCAGTACGGAGCAGACGAAGCTTCGGAAAATCTCCGAAGCTGAACGGCGCCTGCGCCGTGAGTGGAGGAGGTAGCCCCACTATCCAAGCGGACATAGGGTTTAGAATTTTAGAGGGCCCCTCGCGGGCGAGCTTCGCTCGCCACGCTTCGGGCTCGGCCTCGCTGCGCTCGGCTCTTTTTTATTCTAACTCTATGTCCACTTGGATAGTGGGGATAGAACCTGGACTCACGGCGCAGGCGCCGTTCGTCCTCGGCAATTTTCGGAATCTGTGCTCCTGTGTACTGCGCATGCGCAGTACGCAGAGGACAGCATCCGATGGAGGACCCTATTTGACAAGACACCGGCTTGTAAAAGATAATAGCCAGGCTCTAGCTGCACTAACCCCGCCCTACAGTGGGGAGGTACTATAATCACAATGGCCAACCAGCACCGCCTTCCCCCTATTTGACCACTTCCAATATGGTGGTCGGTATGCCTGATGAAGGAGCATGCATGCTCCGAACGCGTGCGCACTGACATCATCACAGCGCGACCCCAGATACCTCACCAGCTGACCTCCGTGACACTGTGCGACATCGAGCCAGGGACGCTGGGAACCACTGGCGCCACCAGACGAGACTCTGCAGCACAAGAGGATCACCTTCCCCTGGGAGTCCTGTGATGAACCCTGGAACTTTTACCTTACATACTTGATGTGCCTGATTTACTTCTATACAGAGTGAGTGTACTACATTTTAAATAAATACTTGTGGACTTTAATACTGCACTTAGATTGGCGCAGTTTTGTTTTTTTGCTTGTATATCTTTTAAAGGTGTCTTCTACCCTTCAACATGCTGCCTCCATGCTTGTGCTACGATATCTCATTCTTCCAGTGACTACAGACTATTATTGTCCAATAATAACTGCTGAACTGTTTGGACCTTTTTTC
Source organism: Lithobates pipiens (assembly GCF_037356315.1). Classification (NCBI taxonomy): domain Eukaryota; kingdom Metazoa; phylum Chordata; class Amphibia; order Anura; family Ranidae; genus Lithobates; species Lithobates pipiens. The sequence goes on from NW_027507903.1 coordinate 574,410,841, forward strand.
AAAAAACAATATTAAAAGTCCAAACATTGCTCTATACCACAGTCATAGTATACCCCCTATCTCCCCATCCTATTCCCACCCCCATCCCTGATATATATAACCCAGCAGCGCAACAAAAAAAAAACTGTCTTTTTTACTCTGTACATGCAGTTTTCTTTATATGCAAGACAAGCATAGAATTAAAGTTCCACAGAGTTGAAGAGACTCAGTAGATAAGTGTATGTTACTAAAGCAGCAGAGAGTCTTCTGAATCCCAGATTCCCATTTATATTTAGGTCCGGACTTTGACTGGGCCATTCTAACACATGGATATGCTTTGATATAAGGCATTTCATTGTAGTTCCGGCTGTATGTTTAGGGTTGTTGTCCTGCTGGAAGTTGAACCTCTGCCCCAGTCTCAAGTCTTGTGCAGACTCTTACATGTTTTCTTCTAAGATTGCCCCAAAGATGTTCTATCGGGTTGAGGTCAGGAGTGCAGGCCAGCCAAGTTCCTCCACCCCGAACTCACTCATCCATGTCTTTATGGACCTTGTTGGCGCACTGTGCACAGTCATGTTGGAACAGGAAGGGGCCATGCCCAAACTCTTCCCACAAAGTTGGGAGTAGAGGTCGACCGATATGGGTTTTTCTCTGGCCAATGCCGATACCGATATTTAGAAATCGCCATGGCCGATATATGATGCAGATTTTTTTTGTGCCGATAAAAACGCCAAATATCGGCCGATATATCAGTCGACCTCTAGTTGGGAGCATGAAATTGTCCAAAATGTCTTGGTATGTTGACGCCTTAAGAGTTCCCTTAAGGGGCCAAGCCCAACCCCACACCATAATCCCCCCTCCACCAAATGATCAGTGCACAAAGCAAGGTCCATAAAAACATGGATGAGCGACTTTGGGCTGGAGGAATTTGACTGGCCTACACAGAGTCCTGACCTCAACCTGAAAGAACACCTTTGGGATGAATTAGAGCGGAGACTGCGAGCCAGGCCTTCTTGTCCAAGATCAGTGCCTGACATCACAAATGCACTTCTGGAAGAGTGGTCAAACATTTCCATAGACACACTCCTAAACCTTGTGGACAGTCTTCCCAGAAGAGTAGAAGTTGTTATAGCTGCAAAGAGTGGACCAACGCAATATTGAACCCTACGGACTTAAAGATTAAAGTTCATGTGCGTGTAAAGGCAGGCGTCCCAATACTTTTGGTAATATAGTGTACATAACATTGACATAGTGTATTCATACTCATATTCTAAATGAATGATAATACAGATGTAGCAAAGTCTCTTCCAGTCTAATGAGGACCTCTAAGGCCAAAGATAGCTGACATCCATCCATATATACCCTGTTTCCCCGATAGTAAGACACCCCCGATTGTAAGACGTATCGGGAGTTTCAGAGGGGTCGGCTAATATAAGCCATACCCCGAAAGTAAGACATATGTCTTACTTTCGGGGAAACACGGGGGTATTGCTGCCTCCCTCTCATCTAGCTGCCCACGTCCGCACCGTCCCCCTCTCCATACGTCGCCGCGTCTGCCATTTCCCTCTGATCTTAATGAGCGCCGCCTCCTGCCCACGCCTGAGCCGCCCCCCTCTCCATACGTCACCACGCCGTCCCCTGCACTTGTCACTGCCGCCTCCTGCTTAAAATACGGTAATGAACACAGTATTAATCATACATCAGTAAAACATACACACTGGCATACTGGGGTATCATCTGCTGTATGTAACCCAGTGGGTATCAGCAGGTGTCACACTGGATTAAATACAGCAGGTGGTACTGTATCACACTGGGTTAGATACAGGTGTAGGTACAGGTTTGCATTTTGCTGTGCCCACATGAGCTGTTTGACGGCTTAGGACGCGCCTACCGTATGCAAATTTACTCGTTATGCAATGTTGTAACAAGACATTCTTGGCACTTCCTTTTATAAAACTGTTTTGTGGTGAATACAATACTGTTCAGGTTGTTAATAAATGTTAATTTTATGGTTAAAACAAAAAATTCGACAATTTTTTTCCAATATAAGACATACCCCAAAAGTAAGACATAGTGGGGCTTTTGGGGATAAAAAGAAAGTAAGACACTGTCTTACTTTCGGGGAAACACGGTAGTGAGTTATGAGGCATAGAGGGTGCAAAAATGGTGAAAGTCATTGGGCACCAGACACTTCTTGGATGTAAAAGAGGTTTTATTTCTTTTAACAGTCCTTTTTGTATTTTTGAGGGAAAAGAGGTTTAGGGCCAGGACACCCTTAACCACTACAATACAGGGCACTTTCGCCCCCTTCCTTCCCAGCCCAATTTTCAGCTTTCATCGCTCTAGCGCTTTCAGTGACAATTGCGCGGTCATGCTACACTGTACCCAAATGAAATTTTTATCATTTTGTTCGCACAAATAGAGCTTTATTTTGGTGGTATTTATTCACGACTCCGTTTTTTATTTTTTGCGATATAAGCGCAAAAAAAGCGGAAATTTGGAAAAAAAACAATATTTTCTATTTTAAAAGAAATCCAATAAAATCAAAATTTGTCATAAATTTAAGCCAAAATGTATTCTGCTACATGTTTTTGGTGAAAAAAAAATTCCGTTAAGTGTATAATAATTGGTTTGTGTGATCACGGACATATGTACGCAAATGATCATGTACATATGTGTGCAGGTGATCACGTACATATGTGTGCAGATAATCATTGGGACATGTGATTTTAGTGGGACATATGTGGGGGACATGTTTTTATTATTAGGGACATGTGTTTTTATTATTTGGGGACATGTATGTTTTTGGGACATGTGTGTTTTGGGGACATATGTGGGGACTGTGTTTATACTGTGTGGTGTGTTGTGTGTTTACACTAGACTGGTGATCAGTGAGTAAAAAGCTGTAAAAAACAGCTCATACTCACTGATCATCAGCGATCTGCTCTCCTCTCCTCAGGGATGACTTCTGTGTGAGGAGAGGAGGAGCCGATTGCCTAGCAACCGGCTGTTTGTTTACATCACATGACGGCCGTGATTGGACACGGCCGTCATGTGATCAGGAGGGCCAATCACAAAGCCCTCCTGCCGATCTGAGATGCGCCGTGTCCAGGTGACACGAGCACATTGGGATCACGCCGCTGAGCGGGCACGCATGCACGCACGCACGCACGCACGCGTGATCCTGCTCCTTCAGAAGTAGACGGCTCCCACCTGGCCGTATATGTGCATTGGCCGGGTGGGAAGTGGTTAAGTAGTTGCAGATTCAATTGCCAGACTCCAAGACTTCAATAGGAGGACAGCCGTGCAGGGAAAGGCCCCAGCAAGGCGTCACATCTGCACATGCAGGAATGCTATCCCCTATGGCAACAGTCTTTAACAGCTCCTAACTCAAACATAACAGTTCCTTAAACTTCACTACAACTACCTCTTGTAGTTCTTTAACACTGAGCTCCCACTCTCTGACTAGAGAGTCAAGGGCCACCCATGCTTCCCTGCTGAAAGGAAGGAGAAGGGGTTGAAACCAAGAATGAGTAGTCACACCAAACCAGTATATTAGGTTAGCTGTACTCGTATCAACCACAGGAATCTATCCACCCAGACTGGACCTTGTCAAATTTTCCTGGGCATTGCCTGTTTTCGTATGTGAGTCTGTATAATGGCAGGACCGAATTAACCGAAAGTCGCCAGGAGTCGAGCGTAGGCAGCTATGCCGACTTCCATCTCAAGAGTATTTCCCTTCTAGCGTAAAACAAGGAGAATGCTATACATAATTTAGTATATCTCCCTCTACCTCCTCCAAGTGGCTTAAAGCGGAGGTCCACCCTAAAGTGGACCTTCCGCTCATCGGAACCCTCCCCCCCTCCGGCGCCACAATTGGCACCTTTCAGGGGGGAGGGGGGTGCAGGTACCTGTACAGTACAGGTATCTGCACCCACTTCCGGGATAGCTCTCTGCGGAAAGGGGCGTAGATTACGCCCCTTTCCGAAAGTCCCCCGCTGCCTGCTGGGAAGCACACAGATCCCAGAGGCAGCGGGTCCATCCTTATTGTGCAGCGCGACTCGCGCATGCGCAGTAGGGACCCGGGAAATCAAGCCGAAAGGCTCCACTTCCTGATTCCCATACCCAAGATGGCGGCGGCAGCACCCGAGAGACGATCGAGAGATCGGCTTTGAGTGCCGACATCGCGGGCGCGCTGGACAGGTAAGTGTCACTATTTTAAAAGTCAGCAGCTGCAGTATTTGTAGCTGCTGGCTTTAGAAAAAAAAAACGCGGAGTCCCCGCGGACTCCCGCTTTAATAGTAAAGTCAAGGGGTCTAATGGAATCCTTGTGCCACATGTGTCACGTAGAGTGGAGGCTACTGCCTCCCAATAGAGTCGAAACAAGGGGCAAGACCACACCATATGCCAGAAGGTTTGACCTTAGGCTGTGTAGGGACATAAGAAGGGAATGTGGGACTTTAAGGCTCCGTTCACACAGGGGGCGATACGAGGCGACACGACTTGCCGTGCCACGACCTGACAAGTCGCCCCCGTTCTGTACTACGGAACCGTTCTAAGAGGAGCGACTCGAGTCGCTCCGACTTAGAAAAAAAGGTTCCTGTACTACTTTTGAGCGACCTCGGGGCGACTTGCATTGACTTCTATACAGAAGTCATTTGCAAGTTGCCGCTGAGGTCGCGGCAGGTCGCGGCGCGGCAAGTCGTGTCGCCTCGCCCCCTGTGTGAACCGAGCCTTAATGAGGCAATTGACTTGTGGAGATAGAGTATTTAGTAAACATTTTTTATTTGTAACACTAGTAAAAAAGTATTAAAAGAATACTTTTTTACTAGTGTTACAAATAAAAAATGTTTACTAAATACTCTACCTCCACAAGTCAATTGCCTCATTTAAAGCCCCACATTCCCTTCTTATGTACTTGAACCCGCGATGGAGGTATATTTATTGTGCCTCATTTAACCACTTGCTTACTGGGCACTTAAACCCCCCTCCTGCCTAGACCAATTATCAGCTTTCAGCGCTGATTCACTTTGAATGACAATTGCGTGGCCATATAACACTGTACCCAAATGAAATTTTTATCATTTTTTTCCCACAAATAGAGCATTATTTTGGTGGTATTTAATTACAGTTGGGAGTTTTATTTTTTGCTAAACAAACAAAAAAAATGCAAAATAATAAAAAAAAAATCATGTTTAATAGTTTGTTATAAAATTTTGCAAACGGGTGATTTTTCTCCTTCATTGAAGTGCGCTGATGAGGCGGCACTGATAGGCTGCACTGGTGGGCACTAGTGATGGACGAACTTCCGACGGGACGTTTCGCGAACGCGAAATGCGAACGGACCCAAACGTTCGCGAAACCGAACGTTCGCCGCGGGCCCCATTGACTTCAATGGGAGGCGAACTTTGCAAACCTTCATGTCGAATTTGCGGCCACGTGGTAATTATTAGGGGGTAAAACGTAGTCCCACCATCTGGACAATGACATAATACATGTATGAGGTGAATTTGGGATCGATAACTACAAGCATTTTTATTTTATTTGGGAAATTGTTCTAACAATTCAGGACTATGGAGCTAATGAAGGCAATGGAGGAGAGGGAAGGTCAGGGACCAGGGTAGGCAAAGAAGAGGGTGCAGGAGATGATCACCAGCAGCGTGACATACCGGAATGACACATGCACCGTGATAGAGGCATCTGACAGCAGCACCGTAATACAGAGCACTGACAGCAGCACCGTGACATACAGCGCTGACAGCAGCACCGTGACATACAGCGCTGACAGCAGCACCGTGACATACAGCGCTGACAGCAGCACCGTGACATACAGCGCTGACAGCAGCACCGTGACATACAGCGCTGACAGCAGCACCGTGACATACAGCGCTGACAGCAGCACCGTGACATACAGCGCTGACAGCAGCACCGTAAGCAGCCCCAGGAGGAAGTCAGCACAGCACAGGGATGGTGTGATCCCCTCATAATAAGAACCCCCAGGAGGAAGTCAGCACAGCACAGGGATAGTGTGATCCCTTCATAATAAGAACCCCCAGGAGGAAGTCAGCACAGCACAGGGATATCATAAGCAGCCCCAGTAGAAATATGACACCGCTCAACCTCTTCAAAGAGGAGGGTAGGGGCATATAGTACGGTGTGCTTTTTTGGGTCAAGGAAGTGAGCCAAATGAATTAAGAAGGTCTGTGTGCTTGATTAAAAAAATAGTTTATAGATATATACATGGTCTACTGGTCACATGTGTTGAATTCCTCCGAGATCCATGCCTCATTCATTTTTAGAAATGTGAGGTAGTTAACACTGTGGTGAGCTAGGCGAGTACGCTTATCGGTCACAATCCCCCCTGCTGCGCTGAACGTCCTTTCGGACAGGACACTGGATGAGGGGCAAGCCAACAGTTCGATTGCAAATTGGGCAAGCTCTGGCCAGAGGTCAAGCCTGCCCACCCAGTAGTCTAGGGGTTCATCACTCCTCAGAGCGTCCACATCGGCCGTTAACCCAATGTAGTCGGACACCTGACGGTCTAGGCGTTCCCTGATGCTGGATCCGGATGACACCTGTCGATGGGTCGGCTGAAAGAATGACCTCATATCCGAAGTCACCAACACATCTTCAAACCGGCCTCTTCTTGCAGGCGCTGTTGGATTGGTACCCGCAAATCCTTCTCTGGGAGTGGGAATTGCTCCTCTGCCAGCGCACGCAAAAGCAGAATGCAGCATTTCTCGAAGCAAGGCCTGGAAGTGCTGCATTCTGACAGCCCTCTGCGACGGCGGTAACATTTCCGCCATTTTGTGTTTGTACCGGGGGTCTAAGTACGTTGCCACCCAGTACTGGTCCTTGACCCTCATGCTTTTTATACGGGGGTCCCTATTAAAACACTGGAGCATGAAGGCCCCCATTTGCACTAAAGTGGAAGCGGTGTGGTGGCCTGGCTCCTGCTCATCATCCAGGATAATGTCGTCCTCTTCATTCTCCTCTCCCCATCCTCGCACAACAGGGATCCCAGAAAGGTTTAAAGCATGCTCTTCTTGCTCCTGCTCATCCGCCCCGGCACCATCCTCCTCTGACTCCTCATCAGACTCCTGTTGTTGACTTGTCTCAGATAGAGTAGCCCCCCCTGGGAATTCATCCAGCATTGCGACTTCCTCATCTTCCCGCTCCTGCTCCTCCACAGCCTGATCAATGACACGACGCAATGCACGCTCCGGAAAGAAGGCATAAGGTACCATGTCACTGATGGCGCCATGGCTGCGACTGACCAGTTTGGTGATCTCCTCAAATGGCCGCAGAAGTCTGCATGTGTCGCGCATGAGCAGCCACTGGCGCGGTGAAAAAAAACCCAGCTCCCCAGAACCGTTTCTTTCGCAGAGTTCATACAGGTAGACGTTAACTGCACGTTTCTGCTGGAGCAGCCTATCAAGCATATAGAAGGTTGAGTTCCATCGCGTCGGGCAATCGCAAATAAGACGTCTGACCGGCAGATGGTGTCGCTGCTGAATGTCAGCAAGGCGAGCCATGGCCGTGTAAGATCTTCTGAAATGGGCCGAGATTTTCCTTGCCTGCCGCAAGATGTCCTGGACCCCAGGGTATTTGACAAGGAATCGCTGCACGACCAAGTTTAAGACGTGTGCCATGCACGGCACGTGCGTGATTTTGCCCTGTTTCAATGCGCTAAGCAGATTGGCACCGTTGTCACACACCACTTTACCAACTGTCAAATTGAGCGGTGTTAGCCACTCATCTGCCTGTGAACGCAAAGCTGAAAGGAGTGCCGGGCCAGTGTGGCTCTTTGCTTCCAGGCACAACAGACGCAGCACGGCATGGCAACGTCTCACCTGGCATGTGGAATAGGTTCTGGGGAGCTTGGGCGGTGCAGTGGAAGAGACGCTAGCAGCGGAAAAGGAGGAGGCAGCTGAGGAGGAGAGGGAGGAGGATGGAGTAGGAGGAGGAGAAGAAGAGTCAGGCCTGCATGCAATCCGTGGCGGTAAAACCAAATCTACACGGGTGCCACGGGTTACATGCTTGACGGCCGTCAGAAGGTTCACCCAGTGGGCAGTAAAACTGATATACCTTCCCTGCCCGTGTTTGCTAGACCACGTGTCTGTGGTCAGATGTATCTTGGCACCGACACTGTGTGCCAGAGATACATTCACTTGCCGCTGAACATGGCCATATAGCTCTGGGATGCCCTTCTCTGAGAAATACTTCCTTCCTGGGACCTTCCATTGTGGTGTTCCAATGGCCACAAATTTGCGAAAGGCCTCCGAGTCCACCAGTTTATATGGCAGTAGTTGGCGGGCTATGAGTTCTGACAAGCCAGCCGCCAACCGTTGGGCAAGAGGGTTATCCGGCGTCATCATTTTTTTACGCTCAAACATTAGGCCCACGGAAGCCTGCCTTTTTGCAGAAAAATGTGAGCTTGGCGTGATGGAAGGTGGAGTGGAGGACAATTGTGAGGAGAGAGGAGAAGGAGAAGTAGAAGACGAGGCTGGACGGTGAGAGCCTGCAGTGTGGCTTTGTGTGTTCCGTTGCTCCCACTGGGCTCGGTGATGGCTGCTCATGTGCCTTCTTAAGGCGGTCGTCCCTAGGTGAGTATTGGGCTTACCGCGACTAACGCGTTGACTGCAAAGATTGCAGATGGCAACGCTATTGTCAGCAGCGGACACGTTAAAAAAAGCCCACACTGCGGAGCCATGTGCCGGTGTCCTGGGAGCGCCAGATGTGACCGTACATGGTCGATGACTCGCTCCTGATACATTTGCAGTCTGCTTTGTCCCTGCTGTGCAATGTAAGTCATTGCTGCTTCTCCTCCCTATCTGCTGGTCCATATCTCCCTCTGAACTCCCCTCCTCTTCCTCTCTTGTGGGCACCCACGTGACATCACTAGACACGTCATCATCAACGTCACCTTCCCCACCGCTATAAGTAGAGATCTCGGAGTAGGCAGCAACACCGGGGACCAACCTCCTCCTTGGGCTGATCTGGGTACTGGCGTCAGACTGCTGAGTAGCGCTTGTTGCTACCTCCTCTTCCTGATCCAATACCAAGAGTGGCTGCGCATCAGAAATGTCCTCTTGATATGGATCGGAAAATAATTCCAGTGACTCAAGCGGAAGGTATGTGGTGGTGGTGGTGGTGGTCGTGTTGTTGGTGGTAGTGTCTTTGGGGGTGCACATAGCAGAGAGTGAAGAAGAGGGTGCAGATCGAGAGGATGAGGAGGGTGCAGAAGAGTAAGGCTGAGCGAGCCACTCAACCAAGTCTGGTGCATCCTTTAAAGTAATTGAACGCACCTTCTGCAACTTCCCACTTTGGCTCAAGCCTGTTGCTCCTGCCCTACCCCTACCACCCCTGCGGAAGGGCCTGCCTCTTCCTCTGCCTGTCATTTTTTAAATGACCCTGTGACAAAACTCTTAGTCCCTATACCGATGAAGGACTGCTGCAGTATAGGGCAGCGGTCAGCAGTGGTGCACGTCAACCCTATCTATTGTGGACCTATAGCGGTCCTTACAGAACAGCAGACTGTACCGCACTCAAGCCTATGTACCGTAGCACCCTATACCAAGTTACCAGTCCTTATAAGAACTTTTGTGGACCAAGCAGGTTGTGTATTAGTGTTTAGCAGACTGTACGTCAGTCCCTATACCGCTGAAGGACTGCTGCAGTATAGGTGAGCGGTCAGCAGTGGTGCACGTCAACCCTATCTATTGTGGACCGATAGCGGTCCTTACAGAACAGCAGACTGTACCGCACTCAAGCCTATGTACCGTAGCACCCTATACCAAGTTACCAGTCCTTATAAGAACTTTTGTGGACCAAGCAGGTTGTGTATTAGTGTTTAGCAGACTGTACGTCAGTCCCTATACCGCTGAAGGACTGCTGCAGTATAGGGCAGCGGTCAGCAGTGGTGCACGTCAACCCTATCTATTGTGGACCGATAGCGGTCCTTACAGAACAGCAGACTGTACCGCACTCAAGCCTATGTACCGTAGCACCCTATACCAAGTTACCAGTCCTTATAAGAACTTTTGTGGACCAAGCAGGTTGTGTATTAGTGTTTAGCAGACTGTACGTCAGTCCCTATACCGCTGAAGGACTGCTGCAGTATAGGGCAGCGGTCAGCAGTGGTGCACGTCAACCCTATCTATTGTGGACCGATAGCGGTCCTTACAGAACAGCAGACTGTACCGCACTCAAGCCTATGTACCGTAGCACCCTATACCAAGTTACCAGTCCTTATAAGAACTTTTGTGGAACAAGCAGGTTGTGTGTTAGTGATTAGCAGACTGTACGTCAGTCCCTATACCGCTGAAGGACTGCTGCAGTATAGGTGAGCGGTCAGCAGTGGTGCACGTCAACCCTATCTATTGTGGACCGATAGCGGTCCTTACAGAACAGCAGACTGTACCGCACTCAAGCCTATGTACCGTAGCACCCTATACCAAGTTACCAGTCCTTATAAGAACTTTTGTGGACCAAGCAGGTTGTGTATTAGTGTTTAGCAGACTGTACGTCAGTCCCTATACCGCTGAAGGACTGCTGCAGTATAGGGCAGCGGTCAGCAGTGGTGCACGTCAACCCTATCTATTGTGGACCGATAGCGGTCCTTACAGAACAGCAGACTGTACCGCACTCAAGCCTATGTACCGTAGCACCCTATACCAAGTTACCAGTCCTTATAAGAACTTTTGTGGAACAAGCAGGTTGTGTGTTAGTGATTAGCAGACTGTACGTCAGTCCCTATACCGCTGAAGGACTGCTGCAGTATAGGGCAGCGGTCAGCAGTGGTGCACGTCAACCCTATCTATTGTGGACCGATAGCGGTCCTTACAGAACAGCAGACTGTACCGCACTCAAGCCTATGTACCGTAGCACCCTATACCAAGTTACCAGTCCTTATAAGAACTTTTGTGGAACAAGCAGGTTGTGTGTTAGTGATTAGCAGACTGTACGTCAGTCCCTATACCGCTGAAGGACTGCTGCAGTATAGGGCAGCGGTCAGCAGTGGTGCACGTCAACCCTATCTATTGTGGACCGATAGCGGTCCTTACAGAACAGCAGACTGTACCGCACTCAAGCCTATGTACCGTAGCACCCTATACCAAGTTACCAGTCCTTATAAGAACTTTTGTGGAACAAGTGAGTTGTGAATGTTTAGCAGACTGCAGCAGAAGGGCAGCAGTCAAGTATAATATCCTTTCTATATTTGGAAGAAAGAATATTATACATGTACAAGCCTATTACTGTACCACTGATACCAGTCCTGAAAAGAACCTTTGTGGAACTAATAATAACAGCAAGTCTTTAAAATTACCCTCACTGCCTGACAACACTGCTTCCTTCCTGTCCCTATACAAATTGGCAAAAAAAGAGAACGATTAGTGGTTACTGGAACAGCTCTTTTGTGGACCTTGATAGTAACAGCTGATGATGATGATGATGATGATGATGATGAAAGACTAATCTGGCTGTCCCTGTAGCATACACCGTCCTTTCCCTTTCTCTAAACTAACAAAAGACACTCAGGCTGCTGCAAGAATCAGCAGCACAGCAAACCTATCAACACCTAACACCTATACCAGTCCTGAAAAGAACTTTTGTGTACCAAATAGCTAGTGGTTTATCTCTCCCTACTCCACACAGGAACCTGTCCCTATCGTAACAGAAGAAAGAATGTAAAATGGCCACCGGATCGGGTGTATTTATAGGTTAGGGGGAATGTACAAGTGTCCATGTGCTGTCATGTCTCAATTGGCTGTCCTGTATCACATGATAAACGTGTCACCAAAGGTTAAAGTTCTTGTATACATTAAACACGTAAGTCCGCCGCGGCGAACGACGGAAAAAGGCGTTCGAACGTGCGGACCGCGAATGTCGGAAATTCGCCGCGAAACGACCGCCGGGCGAACCGTTCGGCCATCACTAGTGGGCACTGATAGGCTGCACTGGTGGGCACTGATAGGCATAGTTAAGGTGGCACCAATAGGCACAGATAAGGTGGCACCGATAGGCACAGATAAGGTAGTACTGATGGGCACAGATAAGGCGGCACTGATGGGCACAGATGGGCACAGATAAGATGGCACGGATGGGTGGCACGAATGGGTGGCACGGATAGGTACCACTGATAAATGGGACTGATGGGCACTGATAGGTGGCACTGATAGGTGGCACTGCTGGGCACTGATGGGCGGCACTGATGGGCACTGATGGGCACTGGTAGATGACACTGATGGGCGCGGATATGTGGCACTGGGCTGCAGCACCGTTGTTGAGGCAGATTGCGGGCACTGATGGGTGGCACTGTGGGCACTGATGGGTGGCACTGTGGGCACTGATCAGTGGCACTATGGGCACTGCTGGGTGGCACTGACAGGGGGCACTTATTTATTGATGAGGTGGCACTGGCAGGGGGCAGGTGGGCACTGGCAGGGCTGGCCGTGATCGGGACTGATGTCCCGATCACGGCCGCCGGTGATCGGCTCTTTTTTTTTTAGGAATAATAACCGATTACCGGCTCCGTTGTATCACATGATCAGCTGTCATTGGCTGACAGCTGATCACGTGGTAAGGGGTCGGGATCGATCCCTTGCTCGGATCCGTGATCAGGCGAGTCTCATAGACTCATAGTCTCATAGACTCATAGCAGGCCGCTCGTGCACGGGACGACGTCAATAGGCGTCGTCCCGGCAAAGGAGGTCTGCGTTGTAGCTGTCATTTGGCTATGGCGCGGATCTCTACTGGTTAAAGTTCCAAACTCCCCCCTTTAGGCTGTTTAGGGAGTTTTTCAGTCAGGGCAGTGAGGATGTGGAACTCTCTTCCACAATCAGTGGTGTCAACTGGAATTATTAATAGTTTAAAAAAAACTCTTAGATGGGCATCTTAGCAAGCACAAAATAAAGGGATATAGCAAATAATTTTTGACATGAACAAACCCACAGAGGTTGAACTGGATGGACTGGTGTCTTTATTCAACCTTACCAACTATGTAACTATAATATTTCATAAGTAAGCCGTTTGCGGGACAAGGTCCTTTAGTTAGTAAAGTGAAAAGGTCAAAGTCCCCCCCCCCTCCCCCCATGAGTGGTAGGCTACTTCAATAGCATAGGTTACAGGTCCTAGACTTTGTGCCCCTCTTCTGCCTACCCCTTGATCTTGCCTTGTCCCTTATCCTTGAGTAAGCCTAAATTATAATTTAAGACTGAATATTCAGATTTGTGCATAAGACTTCAATGCTTGCTATACAGCCATTCAGCCATTCTACTTAAAACAAACTTTCCCTTGGTATATAGTGTGATTCATACCTGGCATGTTTAGCTGTGGTAATCAGCACTGTTATCAATGCAGGTTCAATGCAACAATTATTTTCCACATGCCCTTTTATAACCATACTTCCATAGTTTGTACACCATGCAACACACAATCATGTGCTACAAAACACCACAGTGTGTTGCAACACGCTGTTGTTAAGGAAATTTGTAAGTTCTGTATATAATCGTATTCTATTTTGTATGTATTGCACACTTCCCTCACTGTGCACACAGCACTAAACATGTTTTCAGTACATATTTGCCTTCTTTCGAGTCCTGATTAGAAGTAGCCGACCTATGTAACGCCCCCTGTTACCATAAACATACAATTGTAATATTAATGTGATACCTACGTAATTATGTGTATAAAAACCTTCAATTGCGTCATATAACCACTTGCTTACTGGGCACTTAAACCCCCTCCTGTCCAGACCAATTTTCAGGTTTCAGTGCTGTCGCACTTTGAATGACAATTGCGCGGTCATGCTACACTGTACCCAGATGACATTTTTATAATTTCTTTTCCCACAAATAGAGCTTTCTTTTGGTGGTATTTGATCACCTCTGCGGTTTTTATTTTTTGTTAAAAAAATTGAGAAAGACCGAATAATAAAAAAAAAAGGTTTATATTTTTTTATATTTTGTTATAAAATGTTGTAATTTTTCTCCTTCATTTAGATGTACGCTGATGAGGCGGCAGTGCTGGGCACCGATAGGTGGCAGTGATGGTCACTGATGGATGGCAGTGATGGGCACTGATTGCTTACACTGATAGGCAGAACTGCTAGGTGGCACTTATTGGCACCACTGGTGGGCATTGATAGGTGGCACTCATGGGCATTGATAGCTGGCACTGGTGGGCACTGTGGGCACTATGGGCACAATGACAGGTGGCACTGGCAGGGGGGCACAGAGGAGGCAGATGTGCCTCCTTCCTCTTCGGGACCTTTAACATAAGCCGGTGATCGGCTTTTTTTTCTCCTCGCACTGTCAGCATGAGGAGAAAAAACAAAGATCACCGAGCTTTTGTTTACATCATGTGATCAGCTGTCATTGGCTGACAGCTGATCACATGGTAAGGGGCTGGGACCGGCCCCTTACTAGGATCGGTGATCAGCCGAGTCTCCGTGACTCGGTGATCACAGCGCACTCCCCACGCGCCCTGTAGGGTGCGCGCAAGGAGCATGCACAGGGGAGGACGTCCTATGACGGCCTCCCGGAAATTGAGGTCCACGCTGTAGCCGTCATTCGGCTATGGCCCGGACCTCAAGTGGTTGAATAGGGTTTTAAAAAGGAAAACAAGAGGAAAGGACAAGATGACACTGAACATCCTTCAGGAGGTGGACTCTAGCTGACTAATATATGCAGTACATAGTAAGCAATTCATTACAGAAGATGATCCTGTACAACTGTGCAAGACTGATGGGAAGGCAGAAGTTCAGCTTTAAGCTCACCACAAATGTCATCCCGAATCTACAATCTCTGTTAGACCTGCCAGTATTGAAGAAATGGATACTGGACATCTGCACTCTGATAACCAGGCATGTACTGGCCATCGGGACTACCGGGAGTTTCCCGGTGGGCCGATGGCTCAGTGGGCCACTCTAATGTAAGGGGGCTGGTGATGGGCCACTCTGATGTAAGGGGTGCTGATGGGACACTGTTGTAAGGGGGCTGCTGATGGGACACTCTGACATCAGAGGGTGCTGATGGGACACTCTGATGTAAGGGGTGCTGATGGGACACTCTGATGTAAGGGGTGCTGATGGGACACTCTGATGTAAGGGGTGCTGATGGGACACTCTAATGTAAGGGGTGCTGATGGGACACTCTGATGTAAGGGGTGCTGATGGGACACTCTAATGTAAGGGGTGCTGATGGGACACTCTGATGTAAGGGAGTGCTGATGGGACATTGAAAATGTAAGTGGGCCGGTCTGGATGAAGTCCAGGGCCAAATTTCTGTCCCAGTTCAGCCCTGATGATAACAGCCATTATTGTGATGAATATTTAATGTTCATGTGACAACAGAAGCAGAAAAAACATCTAATGCATTTCACAACATCATTGTTGCTTAGTCATAGGTAGATCTGCCAGTAACCATGAAATACAAGGGACTACCGGATTGGATACAAATTGAACGTATAGGTTCTCATACTTTCCAGTCACTTGTTCTCTGGTATACATAGGTCCCAACTGTCCCTGATTTGGAGCAAAGTCCTTCTGTCCCTCATTCCTCCTCATTTGTCCCTTATTTTGGTCTGATCTATATAGATGTATATTAACCACTTCAGCCCCGGACCATTTTGCTGGCTTAAGACCAGACCACTTTTTGCGATTCGGCACTGCGTCGCTTTAACTGACAATTGCGCGGTTGTGCGACGTGGCTCCCAAACAAAATTGACGTAGTTTTTTTCAAACAAATAGAGCTTTCTTTTGGTATTTGATCACCCCTGTGTTTTTTTTTTTTTTGCGCTATAAACAAAAATAGAGCGACAATTTTGAAAAAAACGCATTCTTTTTTACTTTTTATTATAATAAATATCCCCCAAAAATATCTAAAAAAAACATTTTTTCCCCTCAGTTTAGGCCGATACGTATTCTTCTACATATTTTTGGTTAGAAAAAATTGCAATAAGCGATTATTGATTGGTTTTCGCAAAAGTTATAGCGTTTACAAAATAGGGGATAGTTTTTATGGCATTTTTATTAATATTTTTTTTTACTAGTAATGGCGGCGATCAGCGATTTTTATTGTGACTGCGACATTATGGCGGACACATCGGACCTTTTTGACACATTTTTGGGACCATTGTCATTTATACAGCAATCACTGCTATACAAATGCAGTGATTCCTGTGTAAATGACACTGGCAGTGAAGGGGCTAACCAGTGGGTGGCAGTGTAGGGGTTAAGTGTTCCTAGCGGCGTGTTACTAACTGTTGGGGGCTGGGCTTTCTTTTAGTGAACACTGATCTATGCTCCAATCACATGGAGCAGAGATCAGCGTCACTTGTTGCTAGGCAGAACTGGGAGATGCTGTTTACAACGGCATCTCCTAGTTCAGCCGCCCCGTGAGACGATCGCGGGTATGCCCGCGGCAATCGAGTCCGCGGGACCCGCGACCGGACTCACGGGGGTCCCAATGGGCACGATGGCAGGGCGGCAAATTTAAAGGGACGTACAGGTAAGCCCATTTGCCTGCCCGTGCCATTCTGCCGACGTACATCGGTGTGCGCCAGTCGGGAAGTGGTTAAATGCACTTTTTAACTTTCAAAAAGTGTTTCTCAGTACTGAACCTTTCATCCAATTTCTAAATTGCTACATTTGTAAATTTCTAAAACCAATATAAAAGAATAGTAGTGGTAAATGAAAAAAAAACGACTTTTGGGCTTACTTAATCATTTTCTTGTATAATTAACTTTTAAGGGGTATGTGTCAGGGGGCGTGTCCTATTCCAACATACTTTTGCTAATAGGTGTCCCTCGTTCTCATCTCACAAAGTTAGGAGGCATGGGTATAACCAATGTCACATTGACAGGAAGTGAGGGGAAGTCTCTCTTCCACCTAGAAGTAAAAACCCAACATGAATTCTAACCTGTCGCTACTCAAACAGTTTTAGCAGGGTTACCCTTTAATTATTGCATTTGTTATTTTAAAAAGCCAGTATGAATAAATAACAATCATCATATCTTTCTCTTTAATAATTAATTATCTAGATTGAGCTGAAAGGGGTCCTTCCTATATCAGAAAGCTGATAGGAATGGGGTTAGTCTTGATTCTGGTGTAGCATTGCTATAATAGTACTAAATATCAGCGGAAGGACGGCAAAGGGAAGAAACAGACATAAGACAGCAGCGCTGTGGCTAAGTGGTTAACACTTCCGTCTGGCAGCACTAGGGTTGTCAGTTCTTAACCATGGAACAACCTACCTGGAGTTTACATGTTCTCTCTGTGCCTGCATGGGTTTCCTCCCACACCCCAAAGACATGTTGGTAGGTTACCTGGCTTGACCTTAGTATATGTATGAATGTGACTTAGGGACCTTAGATTGCAAGCTCCTTGAGGGCAGGGACTTCTGGGAATGTACAATATATATATAAAGCACTGCATATTTTGTTGGTACTTTATAAGTACCTGTAATAAATAAATACAAAATGTAAATGGGTTATTCTACCCCAAAGTGAATCAGCCTCTAGTCTATTCTTCTTCTTCAGACCTCCAGCTGTAACTTCTAAACTTCCACATCCATCCGCCCTTCATAGCCAACATGCATCTGTCACATTCATTTCTCCTTTATTTTACAGACAATGAAACATGACACAAGGGCGGCATTGCCAGCAATTCCAGAGGTATGATCTCTCTACTGGAGTCCCGGAGAGATGAGACCCACCAGCCTCCACCCATAACTGAAGAATCCGTTTTGGCACTACAAACTCTTTCTAAACACAGCTGTCCATGCATTCCACTCTGGAAATACCATCACCTATTAAAGCCAGCCACAGCATAAGCTAAAAGCATTCAAATAAATGTATGTTAATCATCAGCTCACCTGTATGAATGATGCCACAGATGAAGAATAATAGACAGAGGTGGGTTCTTAGCAGCTCCATAATGATACGTCCAGCAAGGCGGCTCAGCAGAACAGACAGGGACTATGTGTGATGGATATCGGCTTTTTACTGTATAAGGCTGTCCTTCCGCTATATTACACACAGACATCTGCTGAGGAATTTCCTGTGTTCAAACAGCTCCTTTGGTCTGCTGATATAATTAGAGAGCCTGGGAATGGGGGCGCTGCTTTCACTTTCAAAAACAGGACCCCCGCTACTTCTGCTTGTATTAGAACATCTGGGACTTATTCAAGGAACTCTGTAACTTCACTATACTGCCTTTCTTTCCCTACATCATCCATACTATGGCACTTCACTTAGGTTTATTCTGTAAGACAATGCAAGGAATGTAATCCTGATTCTAAGCTCCCAACTATCCCACCTTTTAAAACCGCATTATTATTATTATTATTTTTATATTTATTATTACTATTATTATTATATTTTTATTATTATTATTATTAGTTATTATTATTACTATTATTATTATATTTTTTATTATTTTTATATTCATTATATTATTTTTATTATTATTTCTATTATTATATTGTTATTATTATTGGTTATTATTATTATTATTCTATTCATTATATATTATTATTATTTTTATTATTTTTGGTCGGCATAGTGGTGTAGTGGTTAGCACTCTCACCTAGCAGTAAGAAGCGTCACTGGTTCAAATTCCAACCACAACACTACCTGCCTGGAGTTTGCATGTTCACCCTGTGTCTGCATGGGGTTACTCCGGTTTCCTCCCACACTCCAAAGACATGCTGGTAGGTTAATTGGCTTCTGCCTTAATTGGCCCTAGTATATGAATGTGAGTTAGGGACCTTAGATTGTCAGTTCCTTCAGGGTAGGGACTGATGTGAATGTAGAAGGTATATGTAAAAGCGCTGTGTAAATTGACAGCACTATACAAGTACCTTAAATAATAATAAAACCACATCCCTCTGTTCTTCTGTCCTGCTAAGTTGTCCCTCTTTTTGGTCTAATGTATAGACCTCTATAATGCAAAAAAAAGTCCTATTGAACTATAGAAATGTCCATGATGGAAAAAAAATGTAGTTTTTGATTAATTTGTTAGGGAAATCATTTTGTTAAGTTAGAATGACTAGTTTTTGGAATTAGTTTTGTATATTTGAATTTGTTTTGTATATTCAGAATCATTTTGTATATACAAATTCCTTTTGTACACTCTTATCCGAATCAATTCATATATTCAGAAGTTATTTCAGAAAATTTACTATATTACTATATTAATTTTAACCTGTTAATTCGTTATTTCGGGAGATTACTTATTGAAGAAAAGAAAGATAAGCAGCGCTGGCCAATACTAACCTATGTGCTCACTTTTTTTAAAACCAACCTACCCTGTGCAGTTGGTTTTGCACAGAGCAGCCTGGATCCTTCTCTTCTTGGGTCCCTCTTTGCTGCTCCTGGCCCCTCCCTCCTTTAAGTGCCCCTCAGCCAGCAGCTTGCGACAGGGGGCACCCAAGCCAAGTCAGACCTTTGTGTATACATTCAGACACGGAGCTCCGACCTGGCCCCACCCCCTTCTCCCCTGATTGGCTGACTGACTTTGATTAACAACCACGGGAGCTAATAGCGCCACTGCTCTGTCTCAGCCAATCAGGAGGAGTGTACTGGATGGCTAAGGGGATTGTGGACATTGCTGGAGAGAGAAGGAGCTCAGGTAGGTAATTGCGGGTGCTGGGGGGGGGGGGGCTGCTACACACAGAAGGTTTTTTATCTTAATGCATGGAATGCATTACAGGGGTTGTAAAGGTAATTCTATGCATTAAGGTGAAAAAAAACTCACACTGCCGGCGCCCCCAGTCCCCCTGTTTTACTTGCCTGACCCCTCGAAAATCCCACGCTCGCCCCTGCCGTCCTCTTCGCCACTCAGCCTGGCCGCTGATTGGCTGGAGTGGATGGATTGAAAGCAGTGCAGCCATTAGCTCGCGCTGCTGTCAATCACATCCAATGACGCATCGCGCCGGGGGGCGGGGCCATGTGATACAGCGAGCAGCTATAGCCGCCGGCTGTATCACGGGAGCACGCCCGCAGGTGCTTCTCACCATGCTAGGGAGCTCGCATGAATACGAGAAGTACCTGCGGGAGGAAACAGAGACAGCCGCAGAGGGACCCCAGAAGAGCAGGTTCAGGGCCACTCTGTGCAAAACGAGCTGCACAGTGGAGGTAAGTATAACATGTTTGTTATTTAAAAAAAAAAAATAATAAATAAATTTTACTTTACAATCCCTTTAAGATAGAAAACCATCTGCCTTTACAACTCCTTTAATGCTACTAGTGATAGTGTAATATTTTACAATCATATACCATTGGTGCTAAAACAACATACACAATACATCCTCCAAATCTAGCAATGTAAACAAAATAATCCAAAATTATTATACAATAATGTGCAAAAGTTACATGATCATAAAGTGAAGCTGATGAAATAAAGTGCCAATAAAGTGGAAAATGGTGAAAAAAGTATAATATTCAATCAATAATAAAAAAAAGTCCATAAGCGATTAAAAGGCGAAAGGCCAGAGAAAACACTGCAAATTGTGTGCTGAATACTTCTGAGAGGTGCTTATTTAAACCACTGTATGCAACACCCAGATCCTTCACCAAACAAACTAAATGAACTCACCAGAGTTAATGGCTGGTCACTTAATGAACTAGCTACTGCGCTTGTTACTGATCTTTTTAAGGCAAATGGCTCCACGGTACTGGCTCCAAATTCGATCCCTTCACAATGAACCCTCATATATGGGTCCTGATCATACATAGTGGCAGAATAAAGGAAGGAAGGCTCTCATAGCATAAAAAAACATTTTGTAATCAGGCGTTTATTAAAAAGAATAAAAACACACAGATGTTCATAGTGTCTTTCCGACTCTAGGGTGACAGCACTTAATCATATTGCCAAATCATATCCGGGCCAAAGGTTCAAGCTGTGAGTACGATTCTAGCGTGTGTGGTGACGTCAGCATCCTTTCCCCTCCCTATACGTTTTGTCATGTGATGACTTCTCGGAATGGAAGGACGCCTGCTGTCACTGTGCCATCTTTATTGATGGTACCCGTTCCATTTTCCCCATCCATTATGTGTACATCATATAAAGCACAATTAAAGGGGTTGTAAAGTTAGAAGGTTTTTTTGTCTTAATGCATTCTGTGCATTAAGATAAAAAGCTTTCTGTGTGCAGCAGAGCCCCCTAACACTTACCTTCAGTCCCTCTCTGTCCAGTGACATCCACGAGTGTCTCCACGAGTGTATCAGTCATCTGATATTCTCCCTCCTGATTGGCTGAAACACAGCAGTGGCATCATTGACTGTCGCTGCTTTCAATCAAATTCAGCTAGCCAATCAGGAGGGAGCTAGCCAGCCAGCTAGCCAATCAGTGCTGAAGTAAAGGCAACATAAACTTTGTCAAATTTACCAAACCAGAAAGTAATGCAAAGTCCACCATCTGCAGAAACTCATATCAGAACAAATAAAATGATTATATATAAATGTATGTATGATCCACAAATCAGTGGATCAACTTACCAATTAGCCAGGCTAATTACCACCTAGCACAACTAGATTTATAGATAGATAGACTTTATTTTACTTTTTTTAACTAATAAATTGAAATTATCTTCAGATCAGCTAATATCCTTAAATGGAATTTTAAAATGAAGCAAACTGAAGGCTAGAACATAAAAGAAAAACTGGCGTTTCTTCTGATTTATATTAGCTTGTTTGTTCTCTTGTTTTGTACAGCAGCAGAAGGTTTCAGTTCTTCTTTTTCAAGTTGGCCCTAAATCCAACATTTTTACAGCCATTCAGGATGGTTTTATTGAACTTTAAAACCCAAATATAAAAACTCCAATTCCAGCCAACAATTGTTCTTGGTTAGCAAGCGGAACATTTCATAACCAAGTTTTGCGTTTTGAATTTTTACAAGAATTAACTCTAAAAAGTTTTAAAAGCACCACTTGTAAATTCAAAAATACATTGTATTAATTAATATCTAGGAAATCTTAACTTACACCTACAGTATAACTAAAGGCAAAACTTTTTGTTTTGTTTTGGATAGAGTGGAGAGGGATTGTAACATCTGTCAGGTTTTTATTGCTGTTTTTGCAGCTGTTAGGGAGATTCACCCTCCTTATCTGTCCTGTTTACTGTTATCACTAAAGGTAGAGGTTAAAGAAAAACCCAAATGTTGGCTTGTCCTCAGAACAGAAATAGAGGGGAAAACTAGTTCTGACAACCAGGCATTATCTCACTTGGGGTCAATTTCCTCTCATTTCCTCTTTTTGAATATAGGACAGGAAGTGAAGAGAAATCCGCCCAATGAGACATTATGGAAAAAAATACTAATAAGGGTTATAACCCTCCCTTAAAGTGGTTGTAAATAGAGGAAAAAAAAACTGTAAGACAAAGGCATAATGTAGCACATTATGAAATATTCACCTTAGAATGAAGCCCTCTCAGCGCTGACAACTTTTCCCATCCTCTCTTTTGGGATTGCGGGATCTGGCAATGTAAGCGTCCGGGGCCGCAATCACTTTACTCCCGTGCATGCGCACGGGAGCCCTGGGTTCCGGCAAGAAGCTCTGGAGTTCCAGCGCGGTACGCCTTCAGAGCACATACAGTGGTGTGAAAAAGTGTTTGCCCCCTTCCTCATTTCCTGTTCCTTTGCATGTTTGTCACACTTAAGTGTTTCGGAACATCAAACCAATTTAAACAATAGTCAAGGACAACACAAGTAAACACAAAATGCAATTTGTAAATGAAGGTGTTTATTATTAAAGGTGAAAAAAAATCCAAACCATCATGGCCCTGTGTGAAAAAGTGATTGCCCCCTAAGCCTAATAACTGGTTGGGCCACCCTTAGCAGCAACAACTGCAACCAAGCGTTTGCGATAACGTGCAATGAGGCTTTTACAGCGTCCTGGAGGAATTTTGGCCCACTCATCTTTGCAGAATTGTCCTAATTCAGTTACATTAGAGGGTTTTCGAGCATGAACGGCCTTTTTAAGGTCATACCACAACATCTCAATAGGATTCAGGTCAGGACTTTGGCTAGGCCACTCCAAAGTCTTCATTTTGTTTTTCTTCAGCCATTCGGTGGTGGACTTGCTGGTGTGTTTAGGATCATTGTCCTGCTGCAGAACCCAAGTTCGTTTCAGCTTGAGTACACGAACAGATGGTCGGACATTCTCCTTCAGGATCTCTTGGTAGACAGCAGAATTCATAGTTCCTTTTATCACGGCAAGTCTTCCAGGTCCTGAAGCAGCAAAACAGCCCCAGACCATCACACTACCACCACCATATTTTACTGTTGGTATAATGTTCTTTTTATGAAATGCAGTGTTCCTTCTACGCCAGATATACTTGGACACACACCTTCCAAAGAGTTCCACTTTTGTCTCATCGGTCCACAGAATGTTGTCCCAAAAGTCTTGGGGATCATCAAGATGTGTTGTGGAGAAATTGAGACGAGCTTTGATGTTGTTTTTGCTCAGCAGTGGTTTTCTCCTTGGAACTCTGCCATGCAGGCCATTTTTGCCCAGTCTTTTCCTGATGGTGGAGGCATGAACGCTGACCTTAACTGAGGCAAGTGAGGCCTGCAGTTCCTTGGACGTTGTTGTGGGGTCTTTTGTGACCTCTTGGATGAGTCGTCGCTGCGCTCTTGGGGTAATTTTGGGCGGCCGGCCACTCCTGGGAAGGTTCACCACTGTTCCATGTCTTCGCCATTTGTGGATAATGGCTCTCACTGTGGTTCGCTGGATTCCCAAAGCTTTGGAAATGGCTTTATAACCCTTTCCAGACTGATAGATCTCAATTACTTTCTTTCTCAATTGTTCCTGAATTTCTTTGGCTCTCAGCATGATGTGTAGCTTTTAAGGATCTTCTGGTGGACCTTACTGTGTCAAGCAGCTCCTATTTAAGTGATGCCTTGATTGTGAACAGGTGTGGCAATAATCAGGCCTGGGTGTGGCTAGAGAAATTGAACTCAGGTGTGGACAACCACAGTTATAGTATGTTTTAACAAGGGGGGCAATCACTTTTTCACACAGGGCCATGATGGTTTGGATTTTTTTTCACCTTTAATAATAAACACCTTTATTTACAAATTGCATTTTGTGTTTACTTGTGTTGTCCTTGACTATTGTTTAAATTGGTTTGATGTTCCGAAACACTTAAGTGTGACAAACATGCAAAGGAACAGGAAATGAGGAAGGGGGCAAACACTTTTTCACACCACTGTATCAGTGGCTGCATGCAGGGGGAATATCTCCTAAACCATACAAGTTGAGGAGATATTAATTTTACCTACAGGTAAGCCTTATTATAGGCTTACCTGTAGGTAAAATTTACAAAGTGGGGTTTACAACTGCTTTTTTTTGCCTTTAATTCAACTTTAACTAGCATAAAACAAACTGTGTACATGTACAAATGCATTGAGCTGTAATGAATAAATAAACTTGAGAGTTCAAATAAATGTCTGAACACAGATGCTAAATATTAAAATAAGTGCCATAAAAAGTGCTATAAAAATGTGTCCATCAGTAATAAATAACAACTTAAACAAATATCAAAGTTCTTCACTTCAGGTGTGCCACCCAACAACGTGCCCATGTAGTTACCATCACCACTACTCATGCTGGTGAGTGCTCACCTTTTAGCCCTTGTACACACGGTCGGACATTCCGACAGAAAATGTCCGATCGGACCGTGTTGTCGGATAATCCGACTGTGTGGGCTCCATCGGACTGTTTCCGTCTGAATATCCGACGGACAAAGTTTTAGAGCTGGGCTATAAAACTTTCCGACAACATGATCCGATCGGACTTTGTCCGATTGTGTGTAGAGAATTCCGATCAGACAAAGTGCCACGCATGCTCAGATCAAATTCCTAGACCAAAGCTATTGGCTACTAGCCTGAACGTAGTCCTGTCGTAACGAAATAACGTCATCACTTTACGTACGATCGGATTTTCGGACAACTTTGTCCGACCGTGTGTATGCAACACAAGTTTCGGACAAAATCTGTCGGACAAAATCCGATGGATTTTGTTGTCGGAATGTCCGACCGTGTGTACAAGGGCTTATGTTGCACCTTAAAGTTATAAAAGATCTGGAGTGCGGAGACCCCCTTAAAGCTGGGGCAAGCTCTAGTTAAAGATTTAGCCCGATTCCACCATATAATCAATGAAGAAAAATCCCAGATATGGCTCAATACAAAAATAAGATATACATTTAATTAAATACACATAGATTCGCTTATCAGTAAATCCATACAAGAACAGGGACAGCTCTCAAAGCTTACCACTCACTGATAATGCTGCTCAGGACACAGTTTCTGTAGACCAGTGGCTTCTGCTGTATGTTCTTTGCTCTCGCTCCACTGTGTGCAACTGACAGGTCTTAGTGCCCGCCCCTACGCGTTACGTCATCAACCTCTTGCCCCTGAATGTGCACAAACACATTGCAATGTGTAATGTATGCACGTAAATTTATTTTAGTGGCTAGAATAAATTAATATTCTAACTGATAGAATGAGTTTATTCATAGGTTGGACTTGATGGACTTGTGTCTTTTTTCAACCTCGTGTACTATGTAACTATGTAACTATGAGTTAACTATGTCCTCAAAAAACATGCATAATTACATGCCAAAATTATAATTTTTGCTGTAACTTGTGTGTACTAAAAACTATTTTAGTGTATTGTCAACAAAAATATTGAAAACATTTGCACAACTATTATGGAGTCTGAAAATGGTCTTTTAATTTTTAAGATAATTAATTTTTCAGAAAAATATAGTCTGAGGGTTTTTCAAAAATTTTGAGTCTGTTATGTGTATTTGATCAGTGGATACAGAAAAAGGAAAAATGGTTCGTCCAACCAAGGTGCTGGAAAGGCAATCCCCAGCAGAGAAGAGGTTAAAGGAAATGAGTAATAACGAATAAAACACCCTTTTTATGGAAAAAAATAAAACAACCCAAGACCCAGTTCATCACTTTATGAGATACAATTCATCTGATAGAATATTCTTGTTTCATCCTTTCCTGAACCTCAAGAGTTACAGTTGAAAAAATTCCTTCTTACCTCTCTCATGTTCTTCCTCAGCATTGGCTGAATTTATTAGAGATTCATATCAGTACTGGACTGTGGGATTCCGAGACCTTCCCACACTCCTTTTCCAGAAATGCTGTTGCTAATTTGCTGATTCATTTAATAACTTTTGTGGTTACAGAGAATACCTTGCAACCTCCGTGTAACACTGGGGCCAACCATGTGTTTTTAATAGTGCAAATCTTCACATTTGGAACCGATGATAAATAATTAAACAGCTGTAAAACAGCTGTACGGCCAACAGCTTCAAAACATAATAGGAAGGAATCTGTAATAAAAATTGGAAAAATTAGCCTATGTTTCTAGATGGCTTGTTTTATTTTCACTAACTTGACATTTTCAGGCCGGTGCGCTGCAATAAAATGAAGCATGTCTGCACTGTATTACAACACGCTACAGCGCAACGCTAGGCTTTGTTGTGGTGTGAATGGGACACAGGACACAAATGTATGTCCCTGCGGTGACATACATTTTACCATTTTAAAATGTCTGCCACCTCATATAGTGTGAATTGGCCCTAAGTTTATAGATCACAAAGCCTGTAGTATATCGAGCTGGTATTTCTACAATTGGGCAGCACATGGTGATCGCCTTAGAAAGAGACAACATATGGAGACAGACTGTCAGTGAAGATGATGATGATGAAGAACAAAGAAAACAAATACTAAATATAAAAATCCCCCAGCTCTGTAAGCCTGACTCACAAAAGGAATGCCAGTTTATTTAAATGGGGGATATTGTTTTAAAGTGTGTTTATAGGAATTATAATTGGATTTGGATGGTGGGTTATTATTGCTAAAATTGCATCATACTGTACTGCACAGATTTTAGAAATCCCCTATTTCAGGGTAGATATATGGATTAATGATGGTACCCTGCAAATCCAATGGTAGGAGAAAGCCAGCATGCCAGGCTCAAAATCCAGACTTGAAAATTTAATGAAGTCCCAAATAATAAAAAAAAAAACACACCTGTTTCTAAGGCACGTGGCCCTCTTTGTCAAGGTGACGCAAGACAGTAAGTACATAGTTACATAGTTGGTAAAGTTGAATAAAGACATCTGTCCATCTAGCTCAACCTGCAAGGTTGTTTGTGTAATGCCACATACACACATTCGGACTATCCGGCGAACAATTCGCCCGTGTGTGGGCTCCGGCTGACTTTTTCTTCCCAAAAGTCTGGCGGACTTAGAAAGAAGTCTTGACTCAAAATCTGCCCGTCTGTGTGCTAGTCTAGTATAGGAAACTTTGACACTTTTTTGGGACCATTGACATTTATACAGTGATCAGTGCTATAAAAATGCACTGATTACTGTATAAATGTCACAAACAGGGAAGAGGTTAACACTAGGGGTGATCAAGAGGTTAAATATCTTCCCTCATGTGTGTTTCTAACTGTGAGGGGATGGGACTGACTGGAAGAGGAGACATGTCGCTGCTCCTGATCACTAGGAACAGCAGATCTGTCTCTCCCCTGTCAGAACGGGGGTTTATGTGTTTATACACACAGATCCCTGTTCTGGCTCTCGTGCCTGCGATAGAGGGTTTGCAGGCGGATGTCGCGGCTGCCAGCCACGTGCATTGGATCCCCCGCCGTGCAGCGGGCACGCTCCTGCTATCGCCCTTAAAAGGTGCCAAAGCAAACCTACAGCGCTTTGCGGGATCGTGCCGACCTGAATACATTTAGTGCTAGTAGTCTTTTTTCGTAACGGAGATCCTCCTGTCCCCTTATTAGCTTTGTTGCCCTTCTCTGGATTCTTTCCAGTTCTAGTACATCCTTCCTAAGGACTGGTAACCAGAACTGGATGGCATACTCGAAGTACAAAGATAAAAAAAAATCATATCAAATAATACACAGTGTAATCAGCTGGCTACTTCCCATCTACATGCCCACGCCAGGAGCTGGGCTGGAAAGAACTCAAATATTTATTCATTTATACATGGTTTGGGTCTTTCCAACCCTTCCCTTCACACAAGCATGCAGATAGCAGATGGTCAGCTTATTACTCCTTATGTTAATTGATACGGGTATTGTAATATTTAAACTATAGAAGCAAGCTCATCTCACAGCTGGTTTATAATTTCAGTGGTCAGTGTAGCATACATGGAGATGAAAATGATTCCTTCTGATAATTGATTACATATTATAGGCTAGATACAGACACAAAACCTTACGTCTTGGTCGTACAGAACCACCAAGGTCAACCTGCTTGCAGCAGTCATTCAGAGAACAGACTTTCAAGCAAGAGAAAAAAGGCAAATGCACTAGAATAGGACTTTTAAAGGCTCAACATGTATCTAAAAACACCATTTATTTGATATCAATAGTCACAAAATGGATTTTCCACATTGATCCACAAAATATCATAGCATATCCAAATGTAATAAAAAAGTTAAAACATTAATGTGATAAATCAAATCATTGTATCAAAAGTAGTTGTTCCCTTGTGGCCCAACGCTTTTCATGGGCTTAATCCACTTTTTCAGGAGCTGTCAAAGCATTTTTTCACACAATAATCGAAACAGAAACAATCAAAATGATTCAAAATCCATCATCCTGGTAATTGTATTGTATGGGAGACACCCATGAGCCCATCATAGATAGGGGAAAAGAAAAATCCTTAGATTGGTTTGCACTTAGGAACCAACTAGGAGCCCACAAGTAGCAGTCCCACAGCATAACCCCCATTAACATACCCAATCTATCTTTAATTCTAGGATTATGTAAGCAGCCAATGCATTATCACTGAAAACCCCAATAGGGAACAGAAATGAGCATCACAAACAAACATTGAAGCATCACTACCTTGGTAAAACCAATGTGTTCTCTCCCAATGGCATATAGTGGTTGTTGTGTTGTCCCACATCCATGTCTTAAGAAATTGAGCACCATAGAAAAAGGACTGGATAATTCCTTTGGAGCCTGTTCTGAACAAGGTGGAATGCTGACTTTTGGTCTTCTTTCACCAGCAGGATAAACCATACTGCCCAAAAAGGTAACATTTCTGTAGCACTCCTGCGTTCTAGAAACGAGCAAACCGAAAATTGACTTAGGAAGCTCTGGCCAATGCGTTTCATCATTGTGACATCACCAGGAGCGGTGCCAACTTACTTCACTCAATACAATATATACCCTCCAGTATCCTAGGAACCTATATTAACTCTTCGGCGGCCATATATAAAATCGGTTACTGAGATACAGGAGGGTATATATTGTATTGAGTGAATTAAGATGGTATCGCTCCTGTTGATGTCACGACAACAAAACACGTTGAGAGAAGCTTCTTACGTTACTTCCGGTTTGCTCATTTCCAGTCTGTTTCCTAGTTTGTGACTGACAATCACAGTTCCTTGTAAGTGGATTTTAGGTGCTTTTACTCTGTAATAAAAACTGATGTGACCCAGTGGTGGCCGGTGGTAATTTTTTTGGGTGGGGCGGCAAACAGTACCACCACCAATCGGTCGTTTGGGTCTGGAGCACTTACCCCATCTATGGTGGGCAGCGCTTCTCCCTGGCTTCACCGGCGGCTTCCTATGGTCGGCAGCAGTGGCGGCTTTCCCTTCTCCCTGATCTCCACGTGCATCACGTGGCTTCCGTTTCCTCCTTCATCCTTGGTGGCCAATTGGGACTCTTCTCTTTTTGGCCAATTGGAAAACGGTTCTCCAACCTGCTTCTGATAGTCTGGATTGAGGATCAGTGTTTCAATAGCGAATATTCATTCGCTGTTGTATCACCTGGTGGGCTCATGGTGCAATGCTCTGCGCCACAAGCCCACCCTATTTTGAAGCCTATTAGAGCCCATGGCTCTAATCAGGTGCTTAAAAAAAACAACCCCACCACTCTAATTCACGTGCCCGGCGTCCTGATAGAGGCTAAACACATGAATAGGGGGTGGCCGCTGCGGCCGTGGATGGATTCATTCATAGCATGAGCTTTATCTATTCATATAGGCGGTGGCATGGATAGAGGGGCGGCACCCGGGCGCCCCTAACGGACGGGCTGCCACTGATATAACCACAATGTAGGCTTCTTCTCTGGTTTGTTCTATATGACCTGGTGTTGAGGAGATGAGGAGGGAGAACAAACAAGGAGTCTGGAGAGAACCCCGAGGGCTGAAGGTGGACCCTGATTGGAGAAGAAAAATTAGTTGTTTAGAAAGCGCTAATAGAGGAAGTAAAGGCAAATAAAAAAAAAAAAAGCACACCCTGTAAGCCAAAGGCATAATGAGCTAGTATGCATAGCATACTAGCTCATTATGAATAACTTACCTGAGAACGAAGCCCCCGAACGAAGACTTCCGGGTCTCGCTGCTCCGGCAGTGTGATTCACCGGAGCCGCGATGACATCACTCCCGCGCATGTGCACGGGAGCCGACACTCACGGCATATCGCCGCAATCTGCGGCGCATGCGCCGTAGACAGTGGTGGCTGTATAGGTTTAGGAGATATTTCTTGGACCTACAGGTAAGCCTTATGCCTCCTACACGCGATCAAACAATCCGGTGGAAAAGACAATCCCCCCGTGTGTGGGCTCCGGCGGACTTTTTTTTACCCAAAAGTCCGGCAGACTAAGAAAGTATTTGTGCACTCCAATCTGTCCGCCGGACTCACATTTCGGCAGACAATCCAGCCGTGTGTGTGCCAGTCCGCCGTACTTTTGAAATTAACGGACTTTTCCCACCCGGAGAAAAGTCAGCTCATTTTGAGCACGTCTCCAGGTAGCCGGGGCCAGCAAAGGAGGCATCGCTGGCCCCGTCACCTGGTATGGACTTAAAGGGGAATCCCTACGCCGAAAAATCGGCGTGGGGGTCCCCCTAGGTCCATATCAGACCCTTATCCGAGCACGCTACCCGGCCGGCCAGGAAAGGGGGTGGGGACGAGCGAGCACCCCCCCTTCTGAGCCCCCCCCACCCCAAAGCACCTTGTCCCCATGTTGATGAGGACAAGGGCCTCTTCCCGACAACCCTGGCCGTTGGTTGTCGGGGTCTGCGGGCGGCGGGCTTATCGGAATCCGTGAGCCCCCTTTCCCGGACCCCACCCTATGTGAATGAGTATGGGGTACAATGTACCCCTACCCATTCACCTGTAAAAAAAAAAGTACAGATGTTGCCATCTTCTGTTCTTCTCTTCTTCTGTTCTTCTCTTCTGGAGATGTTGCCTCGTCGCTGCCTCCGGTCACAATGGCAGGGATACAGCGCGTGGCGACTTATATAGGGACATCACCGGATGATGTCCCCGCCCATTATGATGTCACAGTCCCAGCGGCAGCGGCGACAGAAGACCTGGCCACCACTTGTATAAGAGCTAGAAGAAGGCGCGGTGGCCCGGCAAGAAGAACCGAAGAGGGGGACAAGACCCCTGAAGAGGGGGACAAGACCCCCCAAGTCGGAAGAAGAGGGCGGCGGCGAAGAAGAAAGCCAGGCTCCTCCGCTAGTGAAAGAGCTAGCAAAAGAGCAGAAGATAGCGGAGGAGTCCGGCGAGAAGACCCCCGAAGATGGAAGAAGACCCCCGGAGCTGTGCAATAAACTATTTTAACCCTTGTGTGTTGTGTTTTTTTTTTTTTTTACTTTTTTTCACAGGTGAATGGGTAGGGGTACATTTTTATGTATTACTATTTATTTTATACAAATAATTTATACAAACTTTATTGCTATCAACACCATCCCTTGTGACAGCATGGGCCATGACAGGTCCTCTTTATGGAGAGATCTGGGGTCAAATCTCTCCTCTGGCCTCCCATGCAGCCAATCAGACAAAGATCGGTCTGATCAGCTGCTTTCCTGGCTGCTAGCGGCCAGGAAACCAAAAAGAGGCGATACCAGAAGTGACAAAATACTCGTCGCTTCCAGTGTCCAGGATTACAGAGAGCGTCAATTCAGTTCCTCTCTCTCAGTGCAGTGGGACCCACTTTTGCCACCCGCAGAAGTGTTTGAGTGGCTAATTAGCCACTTGAATTATTTCTGCTACAAAGGGAATCACCAACTGAAAAGATCCATACTGGGATTTTGCCTGTAGGTGCATGTGCAGTGTATAACTACTGAAACGTCCATGGACGTCCTACAGGTGGCAAGTAGATACATATCCAAAATCTGTATTACATAAATCATACAAAAAGAAAAAAGGTTCAGCCCTAAAAAGTCTATAAATTGTGTAACATAAAGTGCTCAGTGCTCTCAAGAACCAAAGTGCAGTCATGAGAAAAAAATGGCCTCTTACTGGACCGCACTGATCTCAAATGATAGAGATCACTATATAGAGATGTGCTAGTGTATGTCTAAGGAGCCGAAGCTCCCAGCCAGGAGTCGGCACTCAGATTTGTGACCCCTGCAGTTTAAATAGACAGCCCAGTCTCCGGCATCCGCTAACCCTCGGTTGGCACTTGCAGCTTAAACTCCGACTCTCGTATATGACTGACAATGAAGGGAGAAAGGATCTTATAGTGCAGTGATGGCGCAACTATAATGATGTCATTTGTTTATTTAGACAAATACTGCACTTACATGAGTTACAATATAAGATGTATTTTGCAGACAGCGACGTGAAGCCACGAACAGCCCTGTCATGAACCAACTCCGTCCGACGTGTCCTCTGGGATTGAATGAGCACTTTATGTTGCCTAATTTATGAAATTTTAGAGACTGACAATTTTTTTTATTTAGTATGATATATCTAATACTGATTTTGCATATACCCTGTTTCCCCGATAGTAAGACACCCCCGATTGTAAGACGTATCGGGAGTTTCAGAGGGGTCGGCTAATATAAGCCGTACCCCGAAAGTAAGACATATGTCTTACTTTTGGGGAAACACGGGGGTATTGCCGCCTCCCTCTCATCTAGCTGCCTCCTGCCCACGTCCGCACCGTCCCCCTCTCCATACGTCGCCACGTCTGCCATTTCCCTCTAATCTTAATGAGCGCCGCCTCCTGCCCACGCCTGAGCCGTCCCCCTCTCCATACGTCACTGCGCCGTCCCCTGCACTTGTCACTGCCGCCTCCTGCTTAAAATACGGTAATGCACACAGTATTAATCATACATCAGTAAAACATACACACTGGCATACTGGGGTATCATCTGCTGTATGTAACCCAGTGGGTATCAGCAGGTGTCACACTGGATTAAATACAGCAGGTGGTACTGTATCACACATAAATCTGTTTTATCTTCCAGTATTCCACTGTTCGTTCTTACCATTTTTCATTGTTTTACATGTTATGCAATGTTGTAACAAGACATTCTTGGCACTTCCTTTTATAAAACTGTTTTGTGGTGAATACAATACTGTTCAGGTTGTTAATAAATGTTAATTTTATGGTTAAAACAAAAAATTCGACAATTTTTTTCCAATATAAGACATACCCCGAAAGTAAGACATAGTGGGGCTTTTGGGGATAAAAAGAAAGTAAGACACTGTCTTACTTTCGGGGAAACACGGTATATGTTCACATTAGAGATGCCTGTTTTTTGCACTTTTATGGTTTGTATAATAAGTTTGGATTTATTCAATATTTATTGTTCACACATGAATTTTAATTTTTAATTTATTAATATCGAGGCTTATCAATTGCAGGGTGACTTGCTTTGTTATATACAGTACACTGTGAGAAGGGTTTGTTTACACAAATAATTTTTTACACATGTGTTCACTATAGATTATGAGTATGATTTAAGGAGATTGTGCCCCATTCTTTTTGATTTATTGAGTGTTTACAGCTTTATCATGTGTAAAAGACATTAGGAGGGAGTAATAGTGAAAGGGGATGTCAAGGGAGCTTCCCTTATGATCATTTCATGAATGCTATCCTGTCCGCTAAAAGGCTGTCCTCCAAGACTATGCTGCATGTGTGACGATCACAGCATTTCCCACTGACTGGCTGCCATCCTAGGACGACGTGCACATATCAGCTCAGTGTGGAATCAGTTCGAAGAGGCAAGTCTTAATTAAAAAAACACATTCAGGAAAAGCTACCATGTAACGTCACCTATAGGAAGGAAGCAGTAACATAGAAGCAGGAAAGGTGGTCAATCATTTGCTTGTCAGCTGTTATATGAAGCTGCACGATACCTGCTCTATTAAGACATTTATGAGGCGAACTTCACAGATGTTTCCTACGTGCTAACTGACTGTATATAACTTATAGAAATTCATCCTGTTAATTTAAAGTGAATTTTCCTTCCCCAAACAGGTAATTATACCCTCATAATCTGCTCCATCGGCTATTTTAGATGCACCCCTTCTTTCTCCAAAATGTACAAACTAAACAGCGTTGTTATTGATATGCAAATGTTTGGCTAAACCCTCATCTCTGTCTCTAACCATTCCCCGCTGGATTCTGCTGTATGCCTACTACCTTTCAGAAATCCATGACTTTCACAGATAAGATAAAGGTGTACAGGAAATGTGGTCCAAATCCCCATTGATTAAGGATAGAGTGTAGATAAAGCCATGATAATGAGTCAAATGCCTTTCGTATGTCTAACGAAAGGAATCATGTAGGAATGCAGCGGGAATGAGCTACATGAGCTAGGAGTGTAGCTTGGCGTATATTGTCACCTGCTTGTCTTAAGGGGATAAATCCAGTTTGGTCTTTATGAATTAGGGAGCCAATTATTGGGTTAAGTCTGGAAGAGAGAATTTTGGCTAGGATCTTGATATCAATGTTAAGGATGAATATCGGTCTATAGTTAGACCAAGATGTATCGCCTGTGTTGGGTTTAGGAATCATGGAGATGGAGGCGGTGAGCGATTCAGTACGGAAATAGTGACGGGAGGGAGTTAAAGACATCAACCATGAGGGGAGATAGTAGAGATGTAAAACGTTTGTAGTAAGTAGCTGAAAGGCCATCAATACCTGGGCATATTTGTAACCTGAGTGATTTTAGAGTGGTTTGTATTTCTATTTTGGTAATAGGTTTTTCTAGAGTTTCCTGGTGGGGTGGGGAGAGTGAGGAGAGATGGATTGTAGATAAAAGTGTGGTCAGACGAGATTGGTCAAACATATTAGTATCTTTGTACAATTCAGTTTGTTTTTTATGAAACTTCTAAAGAATTTTTTTTTTTTATCAATAACGTTTTATTGAAAGATATTCGACATACAGTTGAAGTGCAAAGGTCTTCCAATCAACAATACAAAACTTTCAAATGGAAAATACATGGATCAGCTAATTTTTCAAGTACTGTGTCACTATCTATCCGCAGACCATGTTCTAGTATACACTTCTCAAGATTGTCCAGCGCAGGATATATATATACAACCTATGCAACCACAGTCAAACGTATCATCCTGCCGGAATAATAAGCGGTCGCATGGGTCCCTGGAGGATACCCATGGACAGTGATAGATGAGAGAAGAAAGTAGGAGAAAGAGGGAGAGAGAGAAAAAAGGGGAAAAGAAAAGGGGGGGGAGAGGGAGGGGGGAGATGGAAGGCTCAACCAACATCAGCCAATACCTGGGTTTGGATTACTAGGATCCTCTCGGCGGTGCCACAGTTCCCAAATCAGGTTGTGTGCGTCCAGGCGGTCCTGCATCCTCGCTGTCATCTTCTCCATGGTCTCTACCTCCCTAATCCTAGCATACAGCGCTCCCTCCAGTGGAGGGGTCTGGTGCTTCCAGTTCAATGCCACTAGGCAGCGAGCTGCCGTGAGAATGTGCCTGACCAGTTTCCCCTGTGGCGCCGGTATTTTCAGGGGCGACAGCCCTAGCAGGAAAAATTTATGGGTGAGGGGGACGTCCCTCTCTAAGAGGTGAGTCGGGAGTTGACGCACTGACTCCCAGTAGGGTACTATCAGTGGACATTCCCAGTATATGTGATACAATGTTCCCCTGTCTCCCAGGCATCTCCAGCAGCGATCCGAGCTTGCCGGATGGATGGCGTGGATTACATCAGGGGTCATGTACCAGAAGTAGAGTATTTTATAAATATTTTCTTTATAGAGCGTGCATATCGAAGACTTGGATGCCTGAATCCAGATGACCCTCCATTGGTCCACGGGTATCTCCTCACCCAGTGCCTTTTCCCACTTAAGCATATATTTATGCTTGCCCGCTAAGATAATGGGCCTGCCATTCAGTATTTTATAGATGTCCGAGATCAGACCTTTTTGAGTCGAGCCTGCCAGGATGAGGTTTTCAAAGGGGGTCGGAGTGGAGAATTGCAGGCTTGGTGCAAATGTCAAGGCATAGTGTCGGATTTGGAGATACCCATAGAAAACCTGCTTCGGGAGATCAAATTTGGACTGTAAGTCTGCAAAGGAACGCAGTTTACGGGTGCAAGGATCTACCAGATGGCCATAATGGAAAAGGTTTCTTGTGGTCCACGGCGAGGACATCCGATGAGTCAGGCTATCTGGCAGTTTGGGATTACAGGCAAACGAGGTCAGGAGCAAGCTTTCCGATGATAGCTCATGTTGCCGCGACAGTGCGCGCCAGAGCTTTCGGAGTAGTGCCATCTGGCCTAGAAGCCGTGCAGATTCTACCTCCGCGTTCGCATTCCATAGCAGACTGTTGGGGTGTATTGGGGCGAGCCATAACTTCTCTATCTCGGTCCATTTATTATATGTCCGGAGCGTAAACCAAGAGGTTACTGACCTTAGTTGTGCCGCCTGGTAATACTTAGTGAGGTTAGGGAAAGCCAGGCCGCCATCCAATCGGGCCGCCTGCAATACAGAGCGTGGGATCCTATGCCTTCTGTAGTTCCAAGTGAAGTTCAGTAAGTCAGCTTGTAAGTGATTCAGTTGGCCATAGGGGACTGGTATGGGTAGGGTCTGGAAGAGGTATAATAGCTTCGGGAGGATCGTCATCTTTATAGACGCGATCCTCCCAAGGAGTGAGAGATGGTGTTTTTTCCACTGTTGGAGGAGGGTTCTAATGTTATGGAGAAGGGGAGGAAAGTTTGCCTGATAGAGCGTGGAATACTGCGGGGTGATATAAATCCCTAGGTACTACAGTGCCTTAGTCCTCCAGCTGTAGGGGA
This sequence comes from Lithobates pipiens, assembly GCF_037356315.1. Lineage (NCBI taxonomy): Eukaryota > Metazoa > Chordata > Amphibia > Anura > Ranidae > Lithobates > Lithobates pipiens. The sequence continues at coordinate 574,447,876 of NW_027507903.1, forward strand.
AGTTGGCTTTGAGACGTGCTACCTCCTCTACCGGGGTGTTAATTGGGAGTGCCTCTGACTTAGAGGTATTTATTTTATATCCCGACAGGGCCCCATAGTGTTCCAGTTCCCTGTGAAGGTTAGGGAGGGATGTTCTGGGTTGTATCAGCGAGAGTATAACATCGTCTGCAAACAGGGATATTTTAAACTCCCTGTCTCGCACCATTATGCCCTTAATGTCCGGGTTTTTCCGGATAGTGGCCGCCAGGGGCTCGACACATAATGCGAAGAGCAGGGGCGAGAGCGGACATCCCTGTCTGGTGCCATTCTGTACAGGTAGTGGGGTAGAGAGGGCAAAGGGGAGCTTGACCTGGGACGTAGGGTTCAGGTATAGGTGCTGGATAGCCCTAAAAAAGGGTCCTCTGATCCCTATGTGGCGAAGTGTGGCGAACAGGAAGGGCCACCCCAGGCGGTCAAACGCCTTCAACGCGTCCAGACCCAACAGCAAGGCCTGGCCTCCCTCCCTGTTCACCACCTCCACCAAATTTATGATCTTCCTGGTATTATCCCCTGCTTGGCGCATGGGGACAAAGCCTACCTGATCTTTATGGATCAGGGACGGAAGGACCATGCTTAAGCGCAGAGATAGGAGTTTGGTAAAGATTTTGAGGTCAGAGTTCAGCAGGGTTATTGGTCTATAACTGGCACACATGGCGGGGTCCTTCCCTGGTTTAGGGATTACCGTAATGAAGGAGCTCTGCATATCCCGTGGGATCGGGGTATCCTGCAGGAATGCATTAAACAGACTGCACATAGTGGGGAGCAGGGACGGAAGGAATGCCTTGTAATACTCATACGGAAAACCGTCCGGGCCTGGGGCTTTACGATTGGGTAGGGATTTGACGGTCTGCTCTATTTCCTCCTGTGTAATCGGGGAGTTTAAGGAGTCTAAATCTGTTGTTTGGAGCTTTGATATTCCACTATGGTCTAGGTACTGCTGCATTCGCGCCGCAAGGTCGGGCGAGGGGGGATTGGTCGGGATGTCATGATTATTGTAAAGGGTCCTATAGAAGTCTGCAAAGGATTGGGAAATGTCTCTAGGGTGAGAGACCAATCGGCCCGATCTGTCCTGAATCTGGTGTGGGGTCGACATTAAAGCGTTGTCCCTCAAATTTCTCGCCAAGAGTGTATGGGCCTTATTACCCTTATCATAGAACAGCTGCTTCAACTTAAGTAAGGCCTGTTCAACTCGACCAAGAGCGAGTTCAGCTAAAGTTGCCCTGAGGGACGTGATTTTCTTTAGGAGAGTTAGGGTGGGGGCGTTTTGCAAACGCTTCTCTAAAGTTCTAAGCTCCCTTTCCGTGTGTAGCTGCACAGCCTTCACATCCTTCTTCATGGCAGAGGAGAGGGCCAAACATCTGCCCCTCATTACTGCCTTATGGGCCTCCCACAAAGTGGGCACGGACACATCTCCAGTGTCATTTTCCTCTAGATAATTTTGCAGGGTAGTATGGAGTTCTGTTTTCGAGGGGAGGTGCTGGAGCAGGAACGCATTGAGATGCCAGGTACAGGGCTTGCGTGCCGGGGAGCCCAGATCCAGGGTCAACACCACCGGGGCATGATCCGACCATGAAATTGGTAGAATCTGCGCTGTGTGGGCCATGCACAGGGTAGCACCATTGACAAATAGGTAATCAATGCGGGAGTGGGTGCGGTGGGGGGTCGAATAGAATGTGTACTGTCGATCGCCAGGATGGAGGGCCCGCCAGGCATCAAAGAGGGCATACCGTCTGGTGAGTTGTCGGAATTGTTTTGAGTCCCTAAGCGCCTGAGCGGTAGGAGCCCTGGGGCCCACCCCCTGACGATCCGACAGCAACGAGTGGGTAAGATTAAAGTCCCCCCCACCACCAACACCCCGTGGTCTGTACGGAAAAGGCGGGTCAGTACTCCATTCAGAAATCCCATCTGCTTAGCATTTGGGACATATATTGCACAAAGTGTAATCTCCCTGTCTAGCCACCGTCCCCGGAGGATAAGAAATTGACCTCGGGGGTCGGCGTAATGGGACGCGTACGTAAAAGGGAACCCTTGTTTAATCAATATGGCTACACCAGCTCGCTTATGGGGACCCGATGCTTGGTAATGCTGCGGAAAATATCTGGATGCGAACGCAAAAGAGCCCTCTTGATCAAAGTGAGTTTCCTGCACCATTATAATACTCGCTCCCGACCGCCTAAATTCCCCCAATGCCAGCTGCCTTTTACGGTTGGAATTTAAACCGTGGACATTCAATGACAAAATCTTAGTCATGGGTACTGGGGTGGGGGGTGTATATACTCATCTGATGCAGGTGGAGTCGTTCCGAGCAGCGAGGCACCGCACGGGAGGTGATCCAGGCGTGTAGACGACTAATGCTGTGGAGCCAATTACCATCACAGGATGGGGAGGGGTGAGGAAAAGCTAGGAAGAAGAGAAAAACATTAAGAGTAGTAAAACCAAACATAAACAACAATAACATCAGCAGTGGACCCGTTGAGGCCAGTTGGCCTAGGTCTAACTGGCTTCCCGTGAGACCCACAAGCCCCGCTCGGGTAGGGTGAGCCAGGGGGGCCCAGGGGAACCCAGAGACAAACATACAAGACCTTTAAAAACTGCTTGTATTAAAAGTCCAGCAGTCTAAGAGGGGGGGGGGGGTGGAAAGAGATACGCGGCTACCATCTCTCTAAAGTCTCATCCGAGACTAGCCCATAGTGTTCAAAAAATCTGTGGCTAGGATGCCAGAGGCATTACGTACATGGCCTATGGCCAGGGTAGCTCCAGTGGGGAGGGCAGCAATAAGCCTAGGGGAGAACAATAAGAAACTAGTGCCTCCTTAGGTAACTGATCAGGCCCGATAATAACACGTTCACGATCTGCGTTGTGGATTGCTTCTGCCTCTAGGGGACATCTCTGGACCGCGGAGGCGCTTGGATGGAGGAACCGTCTGCCACACTGTAGGAGGTGTAGGGGGGGTTGTGACAAGATCCCAGTCTGGAAGATGGGGGGCTTTAAGCCCAAAGTGTCACAGAAAGCCTCTAAGTCCTCCGGATATCGCAAGATCGCCATCCGGCCTTGGTGCCTGGCCGTAAGGCTGAAGGGGAATCCCCAGCGGTATGGGATATGCTCGTCTTGGAGGATACGCAGCAGTGGTTGGAATAGTCTGCGTTTCTGCAGGGTGATCCAGGATAGGTCCGGGAACAACTGAACTTGGCGCTCGCCGTGGGTCACGTTGCGGACGAGGCGGGCTTGCCTCATGATATCTTCCTTCAGTGGATATGAAGTCAGCCTTTAGGCCGCAGTGCTAGGTGTGCTCTGTCCATTTCAATATTATGGGTGTGGGCCTCCCCGAGGAGATCATTGAAGAGAGATCGCAGGACATTATGGACATCCTCCTGGCCCTCCGCTTCAGGAATCCCTCGGACACGAATGTTGTTCCTGCGCCCCCGATTATCCAGGTCCTCCAGGTGGCGTTGCATGTCCCTGAGGAGGGTGCGGTGTTCCGATCCCTGAATCTGGGTACGGTGGACAGCCAGCTTTGTTTCTTGGATTTCCTCCTCTGCCATCTCCACTCTGTCAGCTAGATGTTTAAGACCTGATTGGAGGGTTTGGATCTCAGATCTGCAGGTTGACTTCACGTCCTCTATTAGTTGTTTGAAATCATCCTTGGTCGGCATCGCTTGAAGATATGCGTGCCATGGGGAGGGCAGCGGGGGGTGCATCTCCTGTCCCCGGGCCTGATGGAAGTCATCGGGTGGGTGCAGGGGGAGACAATCCGCTCTCAAGGGAGGATTCGGAGTGGCTGGGTAGGCAGGTGTCTCTTCCCAGGGCTCAGTCCAGTCCGGGCTATGTGGGAGCAGGTGGCCCCCATCCAGAACCTGAAGTGCTGGCCACCGGGGCATAGGAGAGAGCCGTTGCGGCATGAGGGGTCGGTAGGTCCGGGCGCCCCAGTCTCGGGGATCTCAGTGCCCCCGGTGAGGGAGGGCCCAAGCGGGTGGATCCGCTGGTGGTGGTGGCATCAGCGCGCCCATAGGGTGGGGACAGGTAGGGCCGATTGGTCAGGGATGGGAAGTCCTCATCTCCCCCTGTATAATCTAGTGCCCCTGAATGCAACCCCGCCATACCTGGGTCCGAGGCCGTGCACAGCAAGCGCGGAAAGGCCTCCGAGCACTGGGTATAGTTCAGCTGTGGCTTCATTGGGAGTCCCAAGATGGCCGCCGGGAGTACAGGGAGGACGGCCGCCTGCTGGGATGAAGACCTATGGGGAGGACTCACCGCTCCCCGATCCCGGGATGTCCCCTCCGCTGGCTGGGGTAAGGTGTGTGGATCCGGGGGGGGCCCGCTGCTGCTGCACGGCTGGGAGGGATCCGCGGCAATGGGGTGCGGCCTGCTCCGTGGCGCCGGCCGGCGCCATCTTGGACTTGCGTCCCGGCAGAGCTTCTGACTGTCCAAAGTAGCCCCGGAGGGTCGAGGACGAGCGCAAAGGGGGTTGAGATGACCCCCGCGACTTTGTGGAGCGGGTCGTCCTGGAGCCGCCCATGTTTGGGTGATTAAGATGCCGGTCTGTGGCTCGTGTAGCTGGGGCTGAGAGAGAGCTCACAGTCTATGCGACCATGCTGTTCCGGTGCTGGCCACGCCCCCCCTAAAGAATTTTTAATGGGTTGCTAGTATAGATATATTTAGTAAGTTTTAAGCAGATACGTCTTGGGGTATAATTGGTCTTTCGTAATGCCAAGGCCAGAAAAGTGTCTGGTTTGGTAGCTTTCATATAAAGTATGTTTAGATCTATAAAGAGGTTTTTCAGCTGAATCTGTCAGGAAAAGGTCAAGTTCAAGGGCCTGTTTTATCATAAACAAGTTTATTTGCCAGAGATGATGTGGTCTGAAACTTTTCTTAAGTTTTATAAAATGTTTCTTCTAGGCATTTTTTTTCTTACAGTGGTGAGATACTTGACTGACACAAACCCCTCTGATATAAGTTTTGAGAGCTTCCCAGTGGGTCAAGGGGTCTGTATCTGTAGCATTGTTGTGGATCAGATAATCTTTTATGGCTTTCTCTAATTCTTGTTGAAATGTAGAATTTGCCAACAGACTATCATTAATGTACCAAGTATGATGATTGGGTCTTGGAACCAAGGAGGAAAGAGTTGTTACAACTGCATTATGGTCTGACCAGGTTCATGGTATAATATGTGAGTCTAGAATGAGTGCTGAGGTACTAACAGAAACAAAAAGATGGTCTATGCGGGAAAATTGTTTGTGAGGTTGGGAATAATGAGTGTATTGTCCCTTTGCAGGATTAAGTTCTCAACAGGTATCAAGAAGAGAGTATTGGCGAGTCACTGGTAGGAATGTTTAGGTGTGACAGTTGGTGTTGGGGATTTGTCAAGGAATGGGTATAATATTTGGTTTGAGTCACCACTAGGGTTGAGCGAACCTGAACTGTAAAGGACTGGACCAGACTTTTGGGTTTTTGGGTCCCGGACCCGAACAATTTACTGTATGTTCGGGTTCAGGTTCGGTAATGTAATGGCGCTTTTAAACAGCTGCAGGGCAGCCAATTAACATTTGTTTAACTCGTGTGTCCTTAGAAGCCATCACAGCCATGCCTACTAATGGCATGGCTGTGATTGGCCAGTGCAGCATGTGACCCAGCCCCTAAATAAGCTAGAGGCACATAGCACAGCACGTCACTCTGCTTTAGATAGTGTAGGGAAAGGTTGCTGCTGCTGTTTTGAGGGAGAGAATTAGATAGAAGTCCTGGTTCAGAAATCTAATTACTCAGCGATCTACCTTGATTTTCTTGTGTGGGTGCAGTGCACAATCTTTTTACCATGCCCTGAGCCCAGTGCCAGAGAAAAGATAACTTTTATCCGTCTGTTAGTTAGGTTGGCGTCAGCGGGCATTTTATGCAAGCTCAATGCACCAGCACTGCATATGTTACTATGAGAAAACACACATTTAGGGCAAAATAAATATTTTACAGTGTTTCCTGCATATCTGCACATGTGAGATACACACTTTAGATACTGTTCTTCTATTGTGCTATTCAAAAAAATAATAATTTAGGGCAAAAAAAATTTTAATAGCATTTTCTGCATATCTGTACGTGTGAGATACACCGTTTAGATACTGTTGCTCTATTCTGCTATTCTAAAAACACCTATTTAGGGCCAAAAAATATATTTTACAGTGTTTCCTGCATATCTGTACGTGCAAGATACACCGTTTAGATACTGTTCCTCTATTCTGCTATTGTAAAAACACCCATTTAGGGCAAAAACAAATATTTTGCAGTGTTTCCTGCATATCTGTATACATGTGAGATACACACTTTAGATACTATTCTTCTATTCTGCTATTCCAAAAAAATTTTTTAGGGAAAAAGTTTTTTTTGGGTGCGTTTTCTGCATATCTGTACATGTGAGATACACTGTTTAGATACTGTTGCTCTATTCTGCTATTCAAAAAAACCCCATTTAGGGCAAGATCCTAAATTTGAGAAATATGAGGAGAACGTCAAATAAGGGACGTGGCCCCCCCAGTCGTGGTGCTGCTGGTGGAGCTCCTGTTGCAGGGAGAGGACGTGGTCAATCTGTGCCAGCTACATGCACAAGTGAAACACCTTCCTCAGTAGGCAACAGAGCCTGTAGCGGTATTTGGTCAGGCCTAATGCTGCTCTATGAATGTTGAGGCCAGGACAAGTACAGGCGTTAGTAGACTGGGTTGCTGACAGTGCCTCCAATTCCTTTACATTGTCTCCCACCCAGTCTACTGCTGAAAGATCAGAGTTGGCACCTGCAGCCGATGTTCATCAGTCTTTCACCTCACCCCCTTGCAAATCAGCCAAACAGTCTGAGCCCCAAATCATGCAGCAGTCTCTTCTGCTTTTTGATGACTCTGTTAGCAGGGTTTCCTCAGGGCCATCCAAATAGCTCTGCCCTAGAAGTGGAAGAGATTGAGTGCACCGATGCTCAACCACTTATGTTTGAAGATGAGTACATGGGAGGACCATCGCAGCACATCTCGGATGATGACGAAACACAGTTGCCGACTGCTGCTGCTTTCGCAATTGTGCAGACCGACAGGGAGGGCAGGAGTGAAGACTGGGTGGAAGATGATGTGGAGATGTGGAGGACGATGAGGTCCTTGACCCCACATGGAATCAACATCATGCAGGTGACCTGTGTAGTTCAGAGGTAGAGGCGGTGGTTGCACAGAGCCACCAGCAGAGCAGAAGAGGGAGCAGGGTGCAAAAGCGGAGCGTTCGTCCCCAAGACAGTACGTCTGCTACTGCCCAATGCAGCAAGGGACTGAGCACAGGTCCAAGGAGTTCCCTAGCGTGGCAGTTCTTCAGACAATGTGCTGATGACAAGGCACAAGTGGTTTGCACGCTGTGCAATCAGAGCCTGAAGCGAGGCATAAACGTTCTCAACCTGAGCGAGCACAACCTGCATGACCAGGCATCTAAGTGCAAAGCACGAGCTGCAGTGGAGTTGACACCTCAAAAACCAAGAAAGGTCTCTGGCTCCTCCTGCTTCCTCTTCTGCTGCAGTCTCAGCCTCTTCATCCACCTCTGTAGTGACAGTGGCACCTGCCAACCCACAAACAGAGGATCTGCCAGCAAGACTACCACCTGGGTCACCAACCATCTCCACAATGTCCCATGGAAGCATTCAGCTCTCTATTTCCCAAACACTGGAGCAGAAGAGGAAGTACCCCCCTACCCACCGGCAATCCCTGGCCCTGAATGCTAGCATTTCAAAATTCCTGGCTTTTTAAATGCTGTCATTCCGTCTGGTGGAGATGCAGATTTTTAAAAGCCTGATGGCATTGGCTGTCCCACAGTACATCATGCCCAGCCGCCACTACTTTTCCAGGCGAGCCATCCCTTCCCTGCACAACCAAGTGGGGACAAAATCAGGTGTGCACTACGCAACATCATCTGTGGCAAGGTCCACCTAACTACGGATACGTGGACCAGTAAGCACGGTCAGGGACATTATATCTCCCTAGCAGCACACTGGGTAAATGCAGTGGCGGCTGGGCCTGAGGCGGATAGCAGTTTGACGCATGTCCTTCCACCACCGAGCATTGCAGGACGCTTCAGTTTGCCTCCTGTTGCTAACTCCTCCTACTCCGCTTCCTCATCCTCTACCGCCTCCTCATCCGGTCAGCGTAACACCCTAACCACCAACTACAGCACAGCATGGGCGGACTGACCATTGGGCCACTCGGGCACTGCCCAAGGGCCCCATGCCACTAGGGGGCCCCATCAGGGTTGCCAGCCTCAGTAAAACCAGGGACAGTATGTAAGAATTTGTGTTTTTTTTACATCTGTCCCTGAAATGTCCCTTACTCACATCCTTTTGGTCTAAAAATCCTAAGATTATAGCTGCCCCACCTCTCCAGTACCTTCTCTGCCAATTGAAACATGTCTGTTTATACTGTGTGATTGTATATTGTGTGTGTGTGTACAGTGTGGCTCCATAATTTCTGATTGCCTGGGGGCCCCATAATCTCCTATTGCCCGGGGGCCCCATGAGTTGTCAGTCCGCCCTTGCAGCACAGCCAGGGGTAAACGACAGTAGGCAGTTTTAAAACTTTCCTGCTTGGGGGAAAAACCCCACACCACGCAGGAGTTGTGGAGGGACATGGAACAACAGATTGATGAGTGGTTGGTGGCAGTGAGCCTCAAGCCCGGCCTGGTGGTGTGCAATAATGGGCGAAATCTCGTAGCAGCTCTGGGCCTATCCGGTTTGACGCACATCCCTTGCCTGGCGCATGTGCTGAACTTGGTGGTCCAGAGGTTCCTTAAAAATTACCCCCATATGCCAGAGCAGCTGCAGAAAGTGCGGGCCATCTGTGCGCACTTTTGGCGTTCTCATCCTGCCGCTGCTCGCCTGTCAGGATACAGAGGACACAGATGATACACCTCCCATAGAGGACAGCTTTTCGTTGCCTCTGGGCAGCCTGTCACATGAGCGATTACAAGCTGCAGTGTCTCCGTAACGCCCGCCAAGTTGCCCACATTCTAACTGGTGCTGATTACTGGGTGGCCACGCTGCTGGATCCCCATTACAAAGACAATGTTCCATCCTTAAATCCCTCACTGGAGCGTGATCGTAAGATGCGCAAGTACAAGCGCACTCTGATAGATGCGCTGCTGCTGGCATTCCCACCTGACAGTGGGGGCACAGTGGAAGCACAAGGCGAAGGCAGAGGAGGAGGAAGAGGTCGCCAACGCAGCCGGGGGAACCGCCAGCACCTCAGAAGGTAGGGTTAGCATGGCCGAAATGTGGACAAGCTTTGTCAGCACGCCACAAGAACCAACACCACCAGCTGATATGGAACATCTTAGCAGGAGGCAGCATTTCCCCAATATGGTGGAGCAGTATGTGTGCATACGCCTACACGTACTGAATGACAGGCCTGCCCCCTTCAACTTCTGGGTCTCCAAATTGGGCACATGGCCTGAGCTTGCCCTTTACGCCTTGGAAGTGATGGCCTGCCCTGCAGCCAGTGTATTATCTGAACATGTACAGTATTTAGCATGGCAGGGGGCGTTGTCACAGACAAGCACAGCCGCCTGTCCAGAGCCAATGTGGACAAGCTCACATTCATTAAAATGAACCAGGCATGGATCTCACAGGACTTGTCTGTACCTTGTGCAGAATAGACATGTATACCGGTGTTCTGACAAAAACTGTCCGGCCATCGGATAGTGTCCGCCCCATACTGCGCAGGAGCAGCACAGTACAGAGGACAAGGACATTCAGAAAATCTCCTAAGATGAACGGTGCCTGCGCAGTGAGTGCAGGTTCAAGCCCCACCATCCAAGTGGACATACGGTAGCACATAGCAACAGGGCCCCTCGCAGGCTCGCTTCGATTGCCATGCTTCAGGCACGGCCTCGCTTCGCTCGGCTATTTTTTATTCTAACTCTATGTCCACTTGGATGGTGGGGCTTGAACCTGGACTCACGGTGCAGGTGCAGTTCGTCTTCGGAGATTTTCGGAATCCCCTTGTCCTCCGTACTGCCCAAGTGCAGTACAGGGCAGACACTATCCGACAGGGGACAGAATTCGACACATCACCGGCCTTACCCAGAAATAGTTGTATTTTTGATCTTTCTCACTCTTTTGGGGTGTACCCTAATTAAAAAATAAATAAAATTAAAAACAAAAACCAGTGTTGGCTACCTCGTCCTCCTCCACCACCGCTTCCACCTACACCGACACATCCACTGCCACCTCAACCTCCTACTCCATATGGACCTCATCCTCCTAGGTCAAGATTATTATTTTTTTAATCTCAAAGTATTTTATTTTGTATCACAACAAGAATAATACATTTGAAAGTGACATTCAGAATATTGATTCAGTCAAAACATAGAAAGGTTACAGGCAGCTCAACAAGATGAATCGAGTGTAACACGTCAGCGATATAAAATGTAATATAATTTTAGACAGACATGGTAGTGTTAGAGTGAAGGGTTGGTATTCCTGTTAATGGTCAGAGGTGTAACTTAACCACTGACCCCTAGGAGTGAATGTAAGGAGAGGGACAGAAATGATCATGTGTCTTTTTCCCTAAGATAGGAATCCATGACTAGGCATCAGTGTTTGTCGTCTGCAAACAGGCCACATTTGTGAACCTGAGAGCCACATTGAATTCCTTGTATGTTTGGGTCCCGTCGAATGGAGAAGTGTCTCAATTGCTATTGCAAAGATTAATGGAGATAAAAGACAGCATTATCTGGTGCCTTTGGCTATATGTATTGATTTGGAGTACTGGCCTTGAAGCCTAATATAGGCTTTAGGATTTGAATAAAGAGCTTGGATCAGGCCCATAAAGTTGTTGCCAAAGCCCCAATGTTCAAGGATTGTAAAGATGTATGGCCAGGAGACCAAATCAAAGGCCTTTTGAAGGTCTAGTGATAAAAGCATGCCTGATTGTTTTGGACCTCCTGGTCAGTTTGTCTGGAGGTTGGAGACTATCTCTATGGCTCTTATGATCTGATCAGGGCCCTGTCTGCCTGGGATGAATCTCACATGATCCTTATGAACATATTGGTTAAAGAAGGAAGCTAGACGATTTGCAAGGAGTTTGGTAAGGATTTTTAAGTTGCTATTGATGAGGGAGATGGGTCTATAATTACTGACTTCTTCCAGGTTTTTACCTGGTTTTGGTATTACTACAATGTAGGCTGTGTTTAGGTGAGGATCAAGTGGGGTTCCCCGTGTCTTTGCGGTAACATTTTTTGTCAAATGTGGAGTCAAGGTGGTGGTAAATGTCTTGTAATAGGGGTTAGGGAGACCATCGGCGCCTGGAGCAGAACCTGATTTGAGGTTCTTAATGACTTCCTGTACCTCTTCTTCAGAAGGGGGCCTCAAGCATATTATTTTTTATTTTTATGTATTTTATGTTATTTTAAGTTTCCCTATCCACATTTGTTTGCAGAGCACTTGCCATGCTCTTAACAACATTTTGCTGCCATTTGCAGCCCTCTAGCCCTTTCCATTACTTTTTTAGAGCCATTTTAGTCCTCAAAAGTTCGGGTCCCCATTGACTTCAATGAGGTTCGGGTTTGGGCTTTTTTGCCAAGTTCGGCCGAACCCGTCGAACCCGAAGATCCAGGTGTCTGCTCAACCCTAGTCACCACCAATTATAAGAGTACCTTGTTTATTTGATTCAACAACCGAAAAAAGATGAGAAAGAAATAATAGTGGGTTTTTCTTAGGAGCATAATAGGAGACTATCGTAACTTCACTATCTAATAGTAGTCCGGATAAGATCAGGTATCTACCCTCTGGGTCTTTAAATTCTTTTTCAGGGGTGAACGGTGTTGTATGGTGGAAAGCAATTTGGATTCCTCTTTTTTTAGTATTAGCCGAAGCCGTATAAACTTGGGGGTATTTGTGACAAAAAATTTTTGGTGAAGATTGTGAGATAAAGTGTATCTCATGTAGGCAAACCATGTGTGGTGAAAATTTGGAAAAAAAGTTTATAGCTTTATTGCGTTTCGGGGGAGAGTTGAGACCTTGTACATTAAGTGTCAATATATTCAGGGAGGACATTGCTGGATACAGGTGAGATCTAGTAGAAGGCTACTAAATTTGAAACCAGGGATTTCCTCTCTGGAGGAGAGAAGGTTAGGGAAGGTTGGGTTATTCTGTAAAGTAGGAATATGAGAGGGAATTAAACGGGAATTGTGCAGTATATATAAACATTAGGGATGAGCCGAACACCCCCCCCCCCCGGTTCAGTTCACACCAGAACCTGCGAATGGACTGAATATTAGCACGAACTTTAGAACCCTGTTAAAGTCTATGGGACTTGAACGTTCAAAATCAAAATTGCTCATTTTAAAGGCTAATATGCAAGTTATTGTCCTAAAAGGGACCTGGGTCCTGCCCCAGGGGACATGTATCAATGCAAAAAAAAGTTTTTTTGGGACCAGTGATTTTAATGATGTTTGAAGTGAAAAAAAAAAGTGATATCCTTTTAATATCGTACCTGGGGGGGGGGGGGGGGGGGGTGTATAGTATGCCTGTAAAGTGGCATGTGCTTCCTGTGCTTAGAACAGTCCCTGCACAAAATGACATTTTTAAAGGAATAAAGGTCATTTAAAACTGCTTGTGGCTTTAATGTAATGTCTGGTCCTGGCAATATGGATGAAAATCAGTGAGACAAACAGCATGGGTACCCCCCCCCCCCCAGTCCATTACCAGGCCCTTTGGGTCTTGTATGGATATTAAGGGGAACCTCGCACCCAAATTTAAAAAAGTAAAGGCATGGGGCCCCCAGGCCCTATATACTCAGAACAGCAGTATACAGGCGGTGCAAACAAGACAGGGACTATAGGTATTTTGTTAAGTAGAATCTGTTTGTAATTTTTAACTGGTAAATTTTTAAAGTGTAGCTCCAGCCAAAAAAACTATTACACTTACAGGAGAGAATTTCCCTTCCTAGGGGTCATTTCATCTCACTTCCTGTTGTCTCCTTTCTGTTTGCAAGTAGGAGACGTTTGTAAGTTGGATGTTTGAAAGTAGGGGCCTGCCCAGCACTGTAAGCCCTCAAAGTGACTCTTGGTGGGCGCTGGAGCGCCCTGCTGTGAATGATTAGATCAAGTGGTGGTTCCACAACACTGTAAGTCCTTCACAGCTACTCTTGATTGACGCTGGAAGGAGCCCTGCTGTGAAATATTATATCAAGAATTGTAATTACATACACCTGTTGAACAGGGGGCTGAAAAATTGGTCCTTGGGCACTGGTGCTGGTGCCACAACACTGCAACCCCTCACAGATACTCTAATTGGAGCGTAGGAATGAGCCCTGCTGCAAAGTATTGCATCTAAAATTATAATTACACGCCTCTGTTAAATGGGGGGGGGGGGAGGGGGGGTAGAGCTACATAATACAAATACTGATACGAATATTCATCTTTCTATGTGTTTTTCTTTGTAATTCCCGTATGTAGGAGGAATAACCTGTGACTCTCTCTATCAGGATCATAGTTTTCCTTCCACAGATGCCTGCATGCATCCTTCTGCAAAACCTTATCCACCCTTCTCTCCATTCTTTTCTCTTCACAGTGATAATTCAGCCACTTATACAGGCTAAAACTTTTCTCCAGTGGCGATAAAAAAATAAATCACTGTGTTGTGCAGAGAAAAAAAAAATTATAGTGCAGGACTTCTCATGGCTTATTAAACAGACACCTTAGTACATTCAAATGTCAAAGCAGACACCAATAAATACAGTGTCTATCCCAGTCTTTCTAAATCTTTTTAATATGGGAGAACCCCTGAAATACCTTTCTAGTCTCAGGAAACCCCTGCTAATAATTACTATATCTACAGCCCATTGCATGATTGCTCCTTATATTTAGGCTCAGTAGCAAGAATACCCACCTCCCCCCATAGATAGCTAAAAAGATAATTGGTGTCAGTAGCTACTCATCTGAGAGGCAGAAGTTGCTAATTTCTCAAGGAACCTAAAGCAACCTCAGGAAGAACCCTTGTTGAGAAAGGCTGGTCTATCCACTTAAAATTCTACACTTGAGGTCGGGTTGTAATGTTTTAAATTGCCAGTAGGTGGTGCCAATTCCTGCAACATCCAGCAAACAGAGGCTTCATAGTTCCAATCGCTAGGAGTTCATAACGTTTGACGTAACAGCCTCAATGTACAAAATTTATTATACAAGGTTTGCAACACTCTAGAGATATCTTGCCAAAAACATTTCTCCAAAAGAACACACAGGCTTGCATTGTAATTTCTTGGATCGTGTCCATATAAAATCTGTCTGGATAAAATTATTCAGCCTTTCCTCCTCCAACTTGGTACTGTATTTAGACACCATGGTGATTTCGGAACACATGAATAATGGTGTACATTTGTACAAGTGCTTCACCTTGTGTCACCTGATTAATAAAAATTAGAATACACTTTTAAAGCTGATCTCCGGGCACAAAAACGTATGTTAAAAAATGCTCCTCAATAACCACAAAGGATAGGTTATCCGGTTTATGTGCACTAAATGGCTTTGCAAACACAGATATGCCTTTTAACAGTAGAAGTGACAGCATCACTGTGCTGTACATAGCCTGTGCAGAGAGTAGAGCTGTGGGAAGGGTCCAACAGACTCCACCCACTACAGGCTTCCTGCAGAAAATTGCAGGAGGGGGCGGAGACAAGACCAGTCACCCTGCACAAGGAGAGAGAGCAGCAGTGATCAGTCTTTATTACAGGAAGCTCTGCTTTATACACAAAACTATTTTCAGCTGTACAAACTACTAAAAAAGACAAAAGAGAGGCAACTTCATGTTTTTTTAATGATAAAGAACATTTTGACTCCTATTAAAATAAATCAAAATTCAACACTTTTTTTATGATTGACTAGAGTGGAGAGAGAATAGAACACCTGTCAGTTTTTTATTGATGTCTGTGTCCCGATTGGGGAGAGTCACGCTCTCTATGTTTCCTATTTATTGTTATCACAGACTGGGCCGGTACAAGGAGTTTTGATGTTGGTCATGGTCTAAGGCGTTTCGTCATATCCAACTTCAACTGAGGTCTCATTTGAAGTTGGATATGACGAAACACATCAGAGCTTGACCTCCACGGCAAGAGGAAGTGACGTTTGCGCTTCACGATCAGCTAAACATCACCAGGAAATACACAGTACAGCTGGGGAATCCCCATAGACGCTATCCTGAGCAGCAGATCGGTGAATACGGTATATTTTATCTTACAGTTTGTACATTTTATGTATAAGGACATTTTTTTTGGGGCTTTTAAATAAATGTGTGAAACAATATTACACTATCGTGGAATCTCTCTATTTTCATGGTCACATCTAACCGCAGCTGTTCACGCTGCCCAGTACCTCCCTGCATAACTGATGACTTTACTTTTAAAGTATTGAAAAGATTCACTTTAAGGCTCAACATTTTTTGAATTCTGGTGAGTGTAACCCCTTGGGGAAGTGTGCCTCACATGGTGTGTGGTGGGATTGTGCACGTTCTTACCAACCGTTTAAGATCACCTACTATCTCCTAAGTTGAATGCACTTTCTGTCATCATATCAAGTTTCATATGTGTGATTACACATGCATGTTGGTCAGGAATCCAGTGGACTAACCTAAAGCGCTGTTATAACATAGCACTGAAACAGCAAATTGACTCAATTTTCTTATGTTATTGTTTTATATGTCTCCTTATATGCTTAAAAAATTTTTGGTTTAATTTTTATTTTTTTTCTACATAACTTTTATTGCTAATACATAGGGAACCTAAAGCCCCCTATGTGATAGCATGTAGGTGACAGGTCCTCTTTATAGAGACACCCAGGGTCTGCTAGACCCTGGATGTCTCCACTTGAATCCACTACAGCTGATGGAACACAGACCATGTTCCATAAACTGCTTCCCTCAGCACTGATCCCAGAGATTGACAGCTCCCGTCCAGGAAGTGATGTCATACACGTCACTTCCTGGTCATTGTACAGGAGGGAGGCTGAGCAGATGGAGGTCCACTGAGCTCCAGCCACCCTTCCCATTGACACCTGCCATGACAGCACTGGGCCTGTAGGTGGGACAGCGGAGCCCGGTAAATATGGCGGGGGGGGGCTTGCATGGGTAGGAAAGGCGGCACATTGCTGTGGTGGTGGAATTGATAGGCGGCTTCACAACCACTTGTATCATTTTCACATGAAAGCCGACAGTTGGCTTTACTAGCATAAAAAAAAACACGCCTGCAGCAGTGGAAAAATCTGAACCCTCAGTAAGCTACCGGGGATTTGGATTTTACCCCCCCCCCCCCCCACCCTGGTGAAGTAAGGCAGGCTGCTCAAGCTGTCTTATTATAGAGCCGTCCCTGATCACAAAAAGTGAAAGTAAATCCCAAATTTCGGGTTGTCACCAGAGCAGGAAAAGAGGGGAAATCTTCCAATGTGTATACTAACTCCGATAACCTTGGTGATAAACAGAATTGAAGATGCAAAAGTCATCTACACTTTTAATAATTGTGTTACACGTGTTTATTGGGAAATCAGCATCACATAAGACATATGGTCCCTTTCAAGCACAGGGCAATCAGAGTTTTCCTCATCTTGGAAGGATTTCCTCTTGCTTTCTGTTTTGTCTATTGGACAGGAAATGAAGGGCAATCTCCCCAGTGGGACACAGATGGCAAAAAATAAACTGACAGGAGTTATACCCCTCCCTTTAGCTGACCAAAATGGATGAACAAAAGAAAAAAAAAAGCGTTGCCTTTGGTTGAACTTTAACATGTCTTCACCTTCCCCTTCTCCATACTCCAACTGTCTTACAGAATATAGCCTCAAATGGCCACATATAGAGAGAAAAACAGAAACAAAAAAACAGAAAGTGTTATCACACTATGTATAACTTTAGGCTTGTTGGTAACCCCCCAACCCTTCCACTTTAGGGATTGGCCCACAAGTCCCCTGTGCTAAATACGGTTTAGCTCTCACCTTCGTAAGTGCCCATATACTGTAGCTCTGGTGCAGACATCACTTGGAAGAGGTGGTGATGGCATTGGTGTCATCTCTTCAACTGTCTGCTTTAGAGGAGAGAGGAAATTTCTTCAAAGTGAAGAAAATCCCCTCTTGAACAGTTGTCACCAGAAAAGGTTTTTCTTGCTTTTTTTTTTTTACGGAGCTCCATGGTACAGTGTTTAGTCAATTCCCAGTGATTGAGTGAACCACAGCACTCAAAAAAAGTGCACCAAGGTCCAGAATAAGAACAGCCTCTGTAGAGGAAGGGCCTCAATTCCTGAACTAACCCCCCCACAGCACCCCAACCGCCCCACAGCACAAGGCTCTTGACAGTGGCAAGGAAGTCTATGGTCTATCTAGGCTGAAGACAGCTGGACCCTGCTTCTTAAGCCCCGTACACACTATCAGATTGTCTGCTGAGATTTTCCTTCAGATTTACCAAAACCATGTAGTAGAAGGGCCTGCCTGATTGCATACACAATGAAACTCCTAAGGTTTGACCTCATATTATATGGTTTTGGTAAATCTGAAGGAAAAACTCAGCAGACAATCTGATAGTGTGTACAGGGCTTTAGAGATCTGCCAAAGCTGGAAGTTATAAGCTGATTGGTTTCTATGCAGAGCTGTCCCAGAATTTCCACTCTCCAGTTTTAGAAAATCAACTCCATAGTGATTGTCTGGCACCCCTAGGATGCCACCCCAGGGGCACGTCATCGGGAGCTCCTTGCACCTCCCATCACCTGACAAATGCAGCCGCCATCCCTACCAGAAAGGTGTCTTCATTTATTTTATTAAATATTCAAGCCCGCTTTGCAGTGCACAAAAACTAAACACCAAAAGTGAACAAAAAAGTGCACTTAGGGTGTGCCTTTGGACTCCCTCAGAGCACAAACAGGGGTAAGATGCGCTCAGGTCTACCTTGCCAAAAGGCTTGGCAGACCCCGCTCCTTGTGATCAGCCAAAGCTGACCAATGAGTACTAGGCAAGGGGCTCTCCCAAAGAGAGACCCCCCCACAGCAAGGGAAGAAAGAACCTAATGGCCTTACATTCTCTCCCTAGTCTTCACGGTAGCCCCAAAGACCCAAACCCAGCCATCCAGAGTGAAAAGACATAACATATATAAGTGCAGGTGGCAGTCAACCCAGCCATAAGGCCAGCCATACAGGGAGCAAATTTCTTCCCTGCAACCACAGACCACAGACACAGGAATGGGGTGGAGTGGTCCCCGGCTGGCCTAAGGCCGGGATGATGGCAGAGCACCCATTCTAGATGCTGATAAGGACAGATACTGCACTTGATTTTCGCCAAAAGGTGTGTCTTTATTGAGAGATTTCCTCTTCTGTTCTGATGACAATTCAGATTCTAGATTTTGCCTGACTTCCACACCCAGTGATAACATTTGGGATACAGATAGCAATAAAAAGCTAACAATGGTTCTAGTCCCTCACCACTCTACCCAAAACTGATAAAAACTGAACTGTAAAGAGGCACAGTGATGTAAAGGGGCACTGTAATAATTACTAATAATTATTAATAAATAATAACTATTTCAGTACTACTTTCACCCCCTTCCTAACCAGGCAAATTCTCAGCTTTCAATGTCGCATTTTGAATGACAATTGTGCAGTCATGCAACCTCGTACCCATATGACATTTTTTATCATTTTTTTCACACAAATAGAGCTTTCTTTTGCTAAATAAATTAAAGGGCCAAACTGTATTCTGCTACCTTTCTTTGGTGAAAATAATCCAAACCAGTGATTGTTTAGTCCAGTGTTTCTCAACTCCAAGGCACCCCAACAGGTCATGTTTTCAGGCTTTCCATTATTTTGCACAGGTCATTTGATCAGTTTCACTGCCTTAGTAATTACCACATCTTCATATGAGGGAAATCCTGAAAACATGAACTGTTGGGGCGCCTTGAGGACTGGAGTTGAGAAACACTGGTTAAGTCTGTAGAAACCTTATAGAGTCCACAAACTATGGTATATATCTGAAAACTGATCAATCTTGATGTACTGAGGGCATATCTTATTTTTTGAGGGGAGAAAATGCCAGGACAGTGAAAATATCTCCCATATAACCCTTTTTTTTGGAAAGTAGACATTCCAAGGTATTTAGTAAGAAGCATGGCATTTTTTTTATAGTCGCAATTTTTTGGAAAATTAAAAAGAAAAAAGAGGGGGCAGGAGAGGGTGACTCCAGTACAAAGTAGACGTACTTAGGCCAGTCATAGAGGGTTCGCATCCGAGCCGAATCAACTGGAACCAGACGAGATTCGAAACATGTATGGGCAGGCTGCATATACCAAGCTGATCAATCATTCAATTTGGGTACAACCAACCTGACGGATTTTACTTGCGATTATTGCTAGCAGCTGTTATAGCCACTAGCAATAAACACTGTCTTCTCCCGGGAGGGCCAACTTCCCCCACCCCCCCCCCCCTTCTCCCCTGAAACCACCTCCCTCACCGCAGCTCTCTACAGCTGAAAATGGACAGCTGCCCGCATGAAAAAAACTGGCACTTTAACATGCAGGGAATGTAAATGAGTTTGTGAAACAATCTGTTCTTTCATTTATTACTTTTTTAATATTTGACCTAACATGAAATTAAATCTCCAAGCGGGGGTGATTGTGTGTTTAGTAACAATAAGTAGTTGCCTCTGCTTTTTCCTGTGTAATTTGGCAGTAGCAGTAGGAAATGAATGTTCCCATAGGTAGAGATTGAGAATAGAATGTTTGAGAGCATGTTCATTCTGTGGGCAAAGGTACTGATTTAAGCTGGCTATGCTGTACATAAGTAGATTTTCAAATAAACATTTGTGTGAACATTTGTATGAAAATTCTTATCTTTTCTAAATGTACTTTAACCACTTAAATATATAAGATATACTGCTACAGGGCAGCCATTCTGTGCAGAATCATGTATATATATCGCCGATGGGCCGTTTTTGCTGTGATTACTCAATGGATGTCAATGGATGTCCGCCGGCAACCGCCGAACATCAGGCAGAGCTACAGAGCGGTGTTCTGCCTAATGCCTATGTAAACAAGGCAAAGTTCCATTCTGACATGGGGAAAGTGATGGATTTTGTGTCCCTGCTAAGTAGGGAATTACTAAAAGCAGCATACAGTTTATACAAAAACACTGGCTAGGCGCACAGTTAACACTTTAATCGCTCTAGATGTTCAGCCAGTGTCATTAGTGATATTAGTAATATCTTTAGTGTCACTGATTCACACAAAGTGTCAAAAGTATTAGTGTTCAATTGTCAGATGCAATATTACAGTCCCGCTTTAAGTCACTGGTCACCACCATTACTAGTATAGAAAATAAAAATAAAATGTCCCTTTATATACACCATAGTTTGTAGACGCTATAACTTTTGTGGAAATCAATCAATTTACACTTGGGATTGGGACTTTTTTTTACCAAAAATATGTAGCAGAATACATATTGGCCAAAATTTATAAAGACATTTTATTTTTATTTTTTTATTGGATATGTTTCATAGGAAAAACTATAAACATTTTTTTTTCTCCCAAAATTGTTAGTGTTGATCAAATACCACCAAAAAATTACTTACATTTTATTTTGGGACAGCGTTGCATGACTGCACAATTGTCAGTTTAAGTAACGCAGTGCTGTATTGCAAAAAATGGCTTGGTCATGAAAGGGGCTGGTCCTGAAGGGGGGTACATTTTTCGGCAGTCAATCGGTTCAAAAAACACTTGCTTTTAACATTAGTTTTTTAGCGTGAACAGACTTTCCTGATTGAAAACCAAATTGGAAACACATCTAAAAGTTTTTTGACTTTATCTACACTGTGCGCATACACCACCAATGGTGGAAGAGAGTTCTATGTCCTTAGTGCCCTAACAGTGAAGAACTCCTTACTCAGTGTAATACTGTGTACACACGATCTCACATTCCGACAGCAAAATCCATGTTTTTTTTCTGATGGATGTTGGCTCAAACTTGTCTTTCATACACACGCTCACACAAATGTTGTCAGAAATTCCAAACGTCAAGAACGCGATGGCGTACAACAAGCTGAGAAAATTGAAGTTCATTAGCCAGTGCGGCTCTTCTGCTTTATTCTGAGCATGCGTGGAATTTTCTGCAGTGGAATTGTGTACACACAACTGGAATTTCCAACAACGGATTTTGTTTTCAGGAAATTTGAGATCCAGATTTAAAATTTTGTTTGTCGGAAATTCCAATGGAAAAAGTCCAATGGAGCCTACACACGGTCAGAATTCCCGACAACAAGCTCCCATCGAACATTTGGTGTCGGACATTCTGACTAGGGATGAGCTTCGTGTTCGAGTCGAACGCATGTTCGAGTCGAACATCGGTCGTTCGTGCGTTCGCCGAATTCCGAACGTTTGGGCCGTTCGCGGCAAAATTCGTGTGGCCCACAATGCACTGCGATGGCGCAATGCATTGCTGTCTCACGATTGGCCAAGCATGCACTGTGACCCCGCATGCTTGGCCAATCGCAGCGCCAGTAGCGGGAAGAGCAATGGTTGGCCACAGGCATCCTGCCTGTGGCCAATCATAGCTCAGACTGTGTAGTGCACGCCCCACACTATATAAAGCTGCCTTTCAGGCGGCCTCGTGTAGTGTTTGTTAGCATCTGAAGCAGTGGGTGTTCTGTGTACCTTCAACACAGTTACACACCAATCGTTTTTGGCTAATTTACTATTTTGCTCTTGTGTAGTGGTTACTGTCTGTGCCCTGACCGCAGTATACACCACTATATTCACCTCACCTATATAGCTAGTGATCTAGCTTTAATAATAGAGCTTGCAGTCAGTAGTGTTAGTGCGTGCTGTCTGCGTGCTCTGTACCCAGTACATACCACTATATACACCTACATAGCTGTTCTCTATTTGAGCCCGATTGTCATTTGCTGGAGTTATTGGAAGTTGTGTGTGCCTCCAGCACAGCACAGTATACATCTGTATATACCCCTTTAACTCTGCTGTTTTCTTGTTATTGTCTGCGTGCCCTGACCGCAGTATACACCGTGATATTCACCTCACCTATATAGCTAGTGGTCCATCTTTAACAATAGAGCTTGCAGTCAGCAGTGTCACTCAGGAGATAGTGCGTGCTGTGTGCCTGCTCTGTACCCAGTACATACCGCTATTATCCACCTACATAGCTGTTCTCTATTTGGGCCCGATTGGCATCTGCTGGAGTTATTGGAAGTTGTGTGTGCTTCCAGCACAGCACAGTATACATCTGTATATACCCCTTTAACTCTGCTGTTTTCTGGTTATTGTCTGCGTGCCCTGACCGCAGTATACACCGTGATATTCACCTCACCTATATAGCTAGTGGTCCATCTTTAACAATAGAGCTTGCAGTCAGCAGTGTCACTCAGGAGATAGTGCGTGCTGTGTGCCTGCTCTGTACCCAGTACATACCGCTATTATCCACCTACATAGCTGTTCTCTATTTGGGCCCGATTGACATCTGCTGGAGTTATTGGAAGTTGTGTGTGCTTCCAGCACAGCACAGTATACATCTGTATATACCCCTTTAACTCCGCTGTTCTATAAAAAAGGCATCTGCAGGAGTTAGTGGGTGTTGTGTGCCTCCAGCACAATATAAACTACCCAACTACTGTTTTACCCAACTCCCTTCAGGCCATTACCATGTCTGGAAGGCCAGCAAGGAGAGGCAGACAGGCGCGAGCCGATAAAAGAGGGCAAGCAGGCTCTGTGTCTAGAGACAACAGTGCTGGTCGGGGACGCGGTGCATTGTCATCAGCACGTGGCCATGGGACATGCTTGTCCTTCTTTTCTGCAGCTGGACATGTTGAACCGCAACATGCCAACGACTTGGTAGAGTGGATGACCAAGCCCTCTTCATCCTCCTCATCCTCTCTCACCCAGTCTCAGGGTAGTAGAAAAGCAGCTGCTAACACATCGTCGTCCCTCCTCTCAATGTCATCATCAGTGACTCCTTCCCTAGACCCACCACGTCCTCCTGAGGAGTCTCCTGAACTCTTTGAGCACAGTGTTGGGTACATGCTCCAGGAGGATGCCCAGTGTTTGGTGGGCTCTGATGATGACACTCAGCTAGAGGAAGGCAGTAGCGTGAGCCAAGAGAGAGGGGATGCTCAAGAAGGACAGCAATCTGGCAGTCATGTTCCACAAGCTGCAGCATACTGCCAGGTTTGCTACAGCGATGAAGAGGGAGGGGATGATGAGGGCACTGACTCCACGTGGGTGCCTGGAAGGAGGGAGGAGGAGGAGGAGGAGGCACATGTCCAACGAGGCAGGATGCCCTCCGGGGGCCAGCTTAGGGGCAGCACACCGACTGAATCACACCGCAGAGCTCCGCCTGCGCAGAGCGCTTCCTCTGCGCGTTATTCTAAAAGTTCTTTGGTGTGGGCCTTTTTTGAGACGAGTGCATCAGATCGCACCGCTGCTATTTGCAACATATGTCTCAAGCGTATCTCACATGGCCAAAACATCAGCCGCTTGGGCACCACATGCTTGACCAGACATATGTTGACCTGCCATGCAGCTCGTTGGCAAGCATACCTCAAAGACCCACACCAAAGAACAAAGCGGACCTCTCCTTGCTCCTCATCAGCTGGCATCTCCAACCCCACTAGACCTTCAGTCCTCTCTGAAACCTGCTCTGAGAGGAATGAAGGTGTAGAATTAGGTGTGTCACAGCCAAGTGCTTCCGGGAACTCTGCTAGTGGTACATCCACGTCCGATTATAGCAGACAAATGTCCCTGCCCCAGCTGCTGGACCGGCGGAAGAAATTTACTCCCAGCCATCCACATGCCCAGCGGTTGAATGCTAGCTTGGCTAAATTGCTAGCACTTCAACTGCTGCCTTTTCAGTTGGTAGACTCGGCCCCCTTCCGTGAGTTTGTACAATGTGCGGTTCCTCAGTGGCAGGTCCCCAAACGCCACTTTTTCTCACGGAAGGCAATTCCGGCTCTCTACCGGCATGTGGAAGGCAATGTCCTTGCCTCGCTGGACAGGGCGGTCAGCGGTAAGGTGCATATTACCGCTGACTCATGGTCCAGCAGGCATGGACAGGGACGTTACCTGTCTTTCACGGCCCATTGGGTCACTCTTCTGGCTGCTGGGAAGGATGCAGGACAAGGTGCAGTAGTATTGGAGGTTGTTCCGCCACCACGCCTCCAAAATGCTACTATTGGTTGTGACACACCTCTCTCCTCCACCCCCTCCTCTTCTTCTTCCTCCATGGCCTCTTCCAGTGCTCTGTCCTCAGAACCAGCGGTGCTCCGTAGGCGTTGCAGGGGCTACGCAAGTACGCAGGCAAAACGATGCCATGCCGTGCTTGCGCTGGTTTGTTTGGGGGACAGGAGCCACACTGGGGCGGATGTTTTGTCAGCTCTGCAGGGGCAGGCCGAGAGGTGGTTGACGCCACGCCAGCTTAAGCCAGGAATGGTGGTTTGCGACAATGGCACCAACCTCCTCTCCGCCCTCCGACAGGGACAACTGACCCATGTGCCCTGTGTAGCTCACGTCCTTAACCTGGTGGTGCAGCGGTTCTTGGGCAGGTACCCCGGCTTACAGGATGTCCTGAAACAGGCCAGGAGAGTCTGTGTGCATTTCCGCCGATCATTTAATGCCTGTGCTCGGCTGGCTGAGCTCCAAAAGGAGTTGAACCTGCCCAAGAACCGCCTTATATGTGACATGCCCACCAGATGGAACTCAACATTAGCCATGCTGCAGCGGCTGCACACGCAGCAGAGGGCCATCAATGAGTACCTGTGCGACTACGGCACCAGGACAGGGTCAGGAGAGCTTGGTTTTTTCTCACCACGCCAGTGGGGCATGATCAGGGATGCATGCACTGTCCTGTCACCGTTTGAGGAGGCCACAAGGATGGTGAGCAGTGACAGTGCATGCATCAGTGACACTATACCTCTTGTCCACCTCTTGGAGCATACGCTGCGTGGAATAATGGACAGGGCACTTGAGGCAGAACAGAGGCAGGAAGAGGAGGACTTCCTTGCCTCTCAAGGCCCCCTTTATCCAGACAGTGTTCCTGCTGTGCCACCCATCACACAGGAAGAGGGTGAGGAGGAGGAAGAGGAGGAGGAGGATGATTGTGTCAGCATGGAGGTGGAGGCTGGCACTCAGCATCAGCAGCAGCAGTCTTATAGGGATGATTTACAGTCCCAAGAAACACGTGGACTTGTACGTGGCTGGGAGGAGGTAGCTGCGGATCATGTTGTCCTTAGTGACCCAGAGGACTCCGGACCGAATGCCTCAGCTAACCTACGCTGCATGGCCTCCCTGATCCTGCAAAGCCTGCGGAAGGATCCTCGTATTCTTCGGATCAAGGAGAGGGACCATTACTGGCTGGCCACTCTCCTTGATCCACGGTACAAGGGTAAGGTTGCCGACCTTATCTTGCCATCGCAGAGGGAGCAGAGGATGAGACATCTCCGGGAGGCCTTGCAGAAAGCTCTGTGCAACGCGTTCCCAGAGACTGGGAGGTCACAAACTCCTGGTCCTGGACAACGTGTTGCTGAGGCATCAGTCAGAAGGAGCGGTGGAGAAGGTGGCCGTCTGACTGATGCTTTCAGACAATTTTTTAGTCCGCAGCCCCAAGGTATGATTGGTTCCAGCACCCATCGCCAGCGTCTAATTTACATGGTGCAGGAATACCTAGGGGCAAGGTCAGACTTGGACACCTTTCCCACTGAAAATCCTCTGGCTTACTGGGTCTTGAGGATGGATCACTGGCCAGAGCTTGCACAGTATGCAATTGAGCTACTGGCCTGTCCTGCATCCAGCGTTCTTTCGGAACGCACCTTCAGTGCTGCTGGTGGCTTCGTTACCGATCACAGGGTGCGCCTGTCCACCGAATCAGTTGATCGACTGACCTTCATCAAGATGAATCAGTCTTGGATCACCCACAGCTACCAAGCACCTGAAGCTGATGTAACCGAATAATTTTTTTTGAAATACCACATCCCTTCAAGACTGCCTATGCTGATGCTGAGTGACTGTCCTGTTATGTTGATTGTCTATCCTCTTCCTCCTCCGCTGATATGTTGGAAGAACATTTTTGGTTCTGGGTGATGCCAGCAGCCCAATTTTTCTGCCCCTGTTTAACAGGGGCGTTTAAGTACAATTTTTGATGCAATGCTTTGCAGCAGGGCTAATTCCTGCAAAAAAACTAGAGTATATGGCAGAGGTTGCAGTGTGATGGCACCAGTGCCTAAGGCCCAATTTTTCTGCCCCTGTTTAACAGGGGCGTTTAAGTAAAATTTTTGATGCAATGCTTTGCAGCAGGGCTAATTCCTGCAATAAAACTAGAGTGTATGGCAGAGGTTGCAGTGTGATGGCACCAGTGCCTAAGGCCCAATTTTTCTGCCCCTGTTTAACAGGGACATGTAATTACAATTCTTGATATAATATTTCACAGGAGGGCCCCTTCCTGTGCCCACCCAGAGTAACTGTGAGGACTTATAGTGTTGTGGCACCAGCACCACAACCACCAAAGGTCAATTTTTCTACCACTGTTCAACAATGGCATGTAATTACAATTCTTGATATAATCGTTCACAGCAGGGCGCTCCAGCGGCCACCAAGAGTCACTTTGAGGGCTTACAATGTTGTTGCAAAACCAACACCTTGTTCCGCCATTTCTGCAGAGCATATAGGGCAGGCCCCTACTTTCAAACATCCAATTTACAAACATCTCCTACTTGCAAACGGAAGGAGACAACAGCAAGTGAGATGAAAAAAGATGGACGACAAAACAAATTATACAGGGGTGATAACCCTTCCCTATGTTTTCCAAAAAGCTTAAAGATATTTTTTTTGACTGGAGCTACACTTTAAAAATGTACCGGTTGAAAATGACAAACAGATTCAACTTAACACAACAAACCTACACAGTCCCTGTCTTGTTTGCACCGCCTGTATACTGCTGTTCTGAGTATATAGGGCCTGGGGGCCACATGCATTTCCTTTTTTTTAATATGGGTACAGGGTTCCCCTTAATGTGCGTACAAGACCCAAATAGGCTGGTAATGGGCAGGGAGGGCTACCCATGCCATTTTTCTGAATGATTTTCAACCATATTGCAGGAACCAGATATAACATTAAAACCGCAAGCAGTTTTAAATGGTGTTATTTCCGTTTAATGTCATTTTGTGCAGGGACTGTTCTAAACACGGGAAACACGTGGCACTTCACAGGCATACTATATAGACACCCCCCAGGCACCATATTTAAAGGAATATTTCACTTTTTTTTTTCACTTTAATCGTCATTAAAATCAGTGCTCCCGCCAAAACGGTAGTTTTTAAAACTTTTTTTTGCAGTGACCCATGTCCCCTGAGGCAGGAGGCAGATCGCCAAACCCTTTTTAGCATACTATCTTGCATATTAGCCGTTAAAATTAGCACTTTCCAATTCGAACGTTCGAGTCCCATAGACTTCAATGGGGTTCTAACGTTCGTGCCGAACGCGGGGGTCGTTCGCAAGTTCTGGTGCGAACCGAACCGGGGGGTGTTCGGCTCATCCCTAATTCTGACCGTGTGTACGCGGCATATGAAGAGCATAAGAAAAGATTCTTGTCTAAATTCATTGTGCAGCCGGGTGTCTTATTAGAGACCTAAGATTAAATAGTTTTCTTCCAATTCTAATGTAACCATTGATAAAAATTTTGCATATCGTGATCATATCCCTTCTTAAGCGCCTCTTCTCCAGGGAGAATACGTTTAGTGTTTTTAATAATTTCTCATAAATGAGGTCCTCCAGGCCCTTACTAGCGTTGTTGCCCTTCTCTGCACTCTCTCCAGTTCAAGCATTCCTTCCTGAAGATTGGTGACCGAAACTGAGTGACATTGCTAAGATGAGGCCGAATCAGTGTTATGTAGCATGATAGACTTATGCCGCGTACAAACAATCCGAATTTTGGTCAGGAAAAAGCTCTGATGGTTTTCCCGACGAAATTCCGAGGGGATTTCGCTCAAGCTGTCTTGCATACACACGGTCACACCAAATTCCGACCGTCAAGAACGCAGTGACGTACAACACGTACAACGGGACTAGAAAAAGGTCAATAGCCAGTAGACAATAGCTTCCGTCTCGTAGTTGAATCTGAGCATGCGTGATTTTTAGCGTGTCGAAATTGCATACACACGAATGCATTTTCGGATAGGAACTTGAGAACATACTCTCAATCTTTTGCTGGCCGAAATTCGGCCAGCAAAAGTCTGATGGAGCATACACACAATCGCATTTTCCGATCAAAAGCTCTCATCAGTCTTTTGGTGGCCGAATTTCCAATTGTGTGTACATTATTAATTTCATTAGTTTTATCTCTTGAGTACGGTAAATACCCTTTTAATGCATGCTAATAGTCTGCTAGATTTGATTGCTGCAGCTTGACATTGCATGCTATTGCTGCTGAGTATGTCATCTACTAGAACCCCCAGATCCTTTTTTTACATGCATTCAAATGTTTAGCTTCCGAGTGCATTACTTTACATTTCCCTACATTGAACCTCATCTGCCATAAAGCTGTCCACCCCTCTATTCTAAGTAGGTCCTCTTGTAAAGTTGCTGTATCCTGCTGTGTTCATTTGAGAAAACTTCTCTATCCAGCACCTTTGAATTTTGTTGTCACTGCAGTCAAAAGCAAACATTGATTTCATCCCACTAAAATTGAATGACATTCTTAAAATGAAAACTCTACTAGCATATGGCCAGCTTTACCAAGCTGTAACCGTACTTAGGGCATACATAAAATAAATATCAATGCGTTCCTCCCTCTTCCATCAGATGCAAAAGTATTGTTCCGTCTACTATGGGGGAATCATGTAAGCCAGATGCGTACTTACCTTAAAGTAGAACCAAAGGCAAAACATTTATT
The DNA here is from genome assembly GCF_037356315.1 of Lithobates pipiens. Classification (NCBI taxonomy): domain Eukaryota; kingdom Metazoa; phylum Chordata; class Amphibia; order Anura; family Ranidae; genus Lithobates; species Lithobates pipiens. The sequence goes on from NW_027507903.1 coordinate 574,476,816, forward strand.
TTAATTTTGGATAAAGTAAGAGAGAACAGCTCGGAGACGGACCACGAGGGGGTAGGTGGAGAGCTGCCATGAATAGAGTTAACTGGGAGCAGGGATAGGTCCAGTAAAGAGGGGGCGGAGTTTAGCGCCGGGAGGAGAGCGTGCACCCCGCCCCAGCATCAGTCGGCGCAAAGAAGATTCCTGTAGGAGACATGGCGTCCTCTCTGGGGGATCTGGTACACCTAATGAGGGCCGCGGCGGCGGCCAATGGGGAGCGCTGGCTCCGGGAACAAGTGGCGGCGGTGCTGGGCAAGGACAGAGACGATGAGAGGTCACAGGGGGAGGACTCGGCCCGGGCGCGGCGCTCCCGCCCGCCGGCTCAATTCTCCCCGGAATCCCCCAGGGCTGCTTCATCTCGCCGAGCGGGGAACGCTGGTGCCGCCCCCTCCAGCCTCCCGCAAAACAGCCGGCCGTGGCGGCGGCGGAGGCCTCGGGTCAGAAGAGGGCAGGCGGGCGCAGTTTCACACGGCCACCGGGCGGTCTGGCGGCGGCCTTGCAGAGCGGAGACAGCAAGAGAGAGGTGGACATGGGCCTGGCCCCTGGCACAGCCACTGCGGGGGCGGGGCTCCGACGGGGGAGCCACATGGAGGCTTGCGGCCGGCTCCGCTGCACAATCCGGGGAGAGCAGAGGGACGCCAGCCGGAGAAGTGGCCATGGGCGGAGGGGTCCCCTCCTGCTCCACCCCCCTCTGGCCCAGCGGGTCTCGGACCGCGCACCGGCTGATGGGGGGTTAATGGGCTTCCTGGCGGGACTGAGGGAGCTGGTGGGCAGGTACGAGCAAGGCGGTACCGTGTCGGTTACGCCGGGGGCTGCGTGGACCGCTGCAGGGGAACGGGGAGGGGGTGCGGGACAAGTCAGGGGCCGACTTTGCCGGCGCCAAGTGGGGAGGCGGTGGTGGTGACTCCGCCTGCTGCACCTACGGAGGTCAACGGTACAGGGTCAGGTGACGCGGTGGGGGGGGGGGGGGGGGCTGTGGATCTGGGACTTCCGGTCGATCGGCCACGAGAAAGAAGGGAGTCTGTTGGCAGTACAACGAGGGGAGTTGTAGATTTGCGGGGAGCTGCAAATACAACCACGAGTTCAGGTTGTGGGGGAGCCCACCCGGTCTCTCGGTTTTTTAAGCAAGGAAAAGGTCGGGTTGGGGATTCTGCAAACAAGAGGGACGACGCCGGTGAGGCTGGATAGGATGCGGCCTTTTCTAGATCGATATCCGGATAGGGAGGCTGCGCTGATTTTGGGCCAGGGGTTTGCGGAGGGGTTTCGGATTCCGGCGGTCATAGGGGTGGCCCCTCCGGTGTCGAAGAACCTGCAGTCCGTGATGCTTCATCCAGAGGTGGTTCGGAGAAACTACGGAAGGAGGTGGCGTTGGGGTGCATTGCGGGCCCATTTATGGGTATGCCCATCAGGGATTTGGTGGTTTCTCCATTGGGGGTGGTGCCCAAAAAGGAACCGGGTAAGTATCGGCTAATGCACCACTTGTCACACCCCAAGGGGGGATCAGTTAACGATGCCATCGATCCCCGGCTGAGCGCAATGTCATACACGTCCTTCGATGCTGCGTTTTTCTGGGTGAGGCGATACGGTAAGGGGGCACTGATGGCGAAAACGGATATCGAAGCAGCGTTTCGTTGCTACCAGTGCATCCTGAAAGTTTTCGCCTTCTTGGTTGCTGTTGGCAGGAGGACTACTATGTGGACCGGTGTCTGCCCATGGGATGCTCAGTATCGTGCGCGTTGTTTGAGCGGTTCAGTTCCTTTGTGGAATGGGTGGTCAGGGACGTCGCGGCAGTGAGCTCGGTCATCCACTACCTGGATGATTTCCTGTGCGTGGGACGGGCAACGTCAGCGGTCGGTGCGGTGCTGTTGACAATGCTGGAGCGGGTGGCGGAGAGTTTTGGTATTCCTTTGGCCCCGGACAAGAAGGAAAGACCGACGACGGTGATTAGTTTTTTTGGGCATAGTTTTGGATTCGGAGGCCATGGAGTGCCGGCTAGCGGTGGACGAGTTGGAGGCATTGAAGGCAGAGATACGTGGGTTGGTGGGCATGCGCAAGGTTCAGCTCAGGACTCTTCAGTCTGTGCTGGGAAAGTTAAACTTTGCATGCCGGATAATACCCATGGGAAGGGTTTTCAGTCGGCGGTTGGAGGCCAGTACAGGGGGGGGGGGGGTGGTTTCCCCGAAACACTTTGTGAGATTGTCGAAGGATCATCGGGAGGACCTCCGGATTTGGCATGTGTTTTTGGAACGATTCAATGGGAGGGCATTGTGGATGTCGGGCCGGTGAGTAACTTTGATATGGAACTCTATACCGCCGCGGCTGGAGCCACAGGGTTTGGGGCTTTTTTCCAAGGGTCATGGAGTGCGGGCCCTTGGCCCACTTCCTGGAGAATGGGGGGGGACTGCTACGGAACATGGTTCTGCTGGAGCTCTTTCCGGTGGTGCCCGGCGGTGGAACTTTGGGGGGAATCTTTCAGGGATTGGAAGGTTCGTTTTCATGTGGGCAATTTGGGGGTGGTGCAGGTGCTAAACAAGATTTCGGCGGCATCCCCGCCAGTGGTGCGCTTGCTGCAACACTTGGTCCTTCGCTGTATGCAATTGAACATCTTTTTGCATGCAGTGCATTTGCCGGGGGTTGAAAATGTTATTGCGGATGCACTATCTCGTTTTCAATGGGACAAGTTCTGGGAGCTGGCGCCCACAGCGGAGGAGCGCGGGATCCCCTGCCCGGAAGAGACTGTTGGAAGAGTCTCCGATTGGATCAGATGGTCGGTGAGTGGGGGTACTTGGTCGGTGTATGAGAGGTCATGGGCTGAGTGGGACGCCTTGTGTGGTCAGGTACAGGCGGAGGTGCGGGATCGCAGGTTGATGGTGCTGTACTTTGTGGCCCGGAATTTGGAAGATGGCATATCGATCTCCAGTGTGGGGCGGAAGTTGGCTGATTTAGCGTTCTGGTTCAAGTTGAGAGGGGAACCAGATTTAACAAAAGATTTTTGGGTAAGACAAGCGGTGAAGGGTTACTGGAAGGGTCGCCAGGCGAAAGACGACAGAAGGCCGGTGTCTTTTGAACTGCTGGGCAGGCTCTGTGAGCAGCTGAAGGTGGTGTGTTTATCGGGGTATGAAGTTTTGTTGTTTAGAGCTGCGTTTGTGTTGGCTTTTTTCGGGGCATTCCGGATAGGGGAATTGGTCAGCCCTTCCAAGAAGGGGCAATGAGGGTTGTTTGTGGAGGAGGTCACTTGCTTGGGTGACAGTCAAAAACGGACCAGGACGGCAAGGGCAAAGATGTTGTGGTGTTCGCAGTTCCAGGCTGCCAGCTGTGTCCGGTCCTCGTCCTGCGTGAATTTTTGGATCACCGACCAGCGCTTCCGGGTCCATTGTTGATGCATAAGAAGGGGGAATTTTTGTTGAGATTCCAGTTCATAGGGGTTTTTTTGAAAATGTTTGCAGGCATTGGGTTTGGAAGGAGAGAAGTTTTCATCACATTCTTTCAGGATCGGGGCCGCAACGGAGGCGGTCAGGTGGGGATTGGACGAGGAATCGGTAAAGAGAATCAGCCGGTGGGAATCGCGGAGGTTTCGTTCTTATGTTCGACCGGAGTTGGTATGTGTTTAGTTTGAAAAGGCTGGGGCTGTCGGCATGGGTTTGTGTTATGACTGTCCTGTGACTGGTATTTGGTTCTTTGTTTTCTTTCTTTCAGGTGGTCCACTAGGGTTGGTCTGGATCATGGGTCACTCGTATGTCTGCTGGGGAGCTGGGAGGGGTGATGTCAGGCCGTAAGGTCGGCAACTGGGCATCTCAAGGAGGGAGGCTTGCCTGAAGTGGTTCGGTTTCCCAGGCATGCTTTGGAGCAGGATGGTACATGAGGTGCACCGTTTTGGGGGTTTTGATAGGCCCCCGGATGTGTGGGTTTTCCATTTAACCACTTGCCGACCGCCGCACGACGATGTACGTCGACAGAATGGCACGGGCAGGCATAAGGGCTTACATGTACGTCCTTGCCTGCCCGCCGGTCGGGGGCCCGATCGGGCCCCCGCCCGGTGCCTGCGGCGGTCGGTATTCGTTCGGGAGCGATCCCGGACGAGGGGACGGCCATTCATTCATGGCCACCCCCTCGCGATCGCTCCCGACGAATGAAAATGTCCCGTGACATCACTTCCTCTCCTGTAATGTAAACACAGGAGAGGAAGTGATGTATTCTCTCCTCCGTGTCGGTATTTTTCGTTCCGGCACCGAGGAGAGAGCATCGGTGAGTTGCACAAGCACTACACTACACAGTAGAACATGCCAGGCACACTCACACCCCCCCTTTACCCCCCGATCACCCCCCAATTACCCCTGCCCCCCCAGTCACAGTGACACCAATTGCTTTTTTTTTTTTTTTTGCATTGGTGTCATTTGTGACTGTAATAACTGTTAGGGCAGTTAGGGTTAGCCCCCTTTAGTTCTAATGTGCCCCCCTAACCCCCCCAATAAAGGTTTAACCCCGTGATCACCCCCCCTCGCCAGTGTCACTAAGGCTGGGTTCACATTGCAGCGGTTTATGAGAACGAATGTGATTCGCACCGCACTGCAGTGCAAATCACATCCGATCTCTGTGCGATTCGAGTTCAGCCATACAGATAGTATGGCTGAATTTGTGTTGCACCCGCCGCACCCGCCGCACCCGCCGCAAATTCGCACGGGACCCTTTTTTTGGCCCGCAGCAGAATCGGATCGCATGGGTGTTCACACCATGCGATCCGAGTTTGCAGATCGCACTGCGATATGCGAACTGATCTGGGGGTGTCATTAACATTTCACTGACACTCCCAGCAGTTCGCATAGGGCAGTGTGAACTGCCGCCGGGAGGCATGCGATGCGGGAACCCGCCGCGGATTCATGGCGTTCCCGCATCGCTCCAATGTGAACCCAGCCTAACAAGCGATCATTTTTCTGATCGCTGTATTAGTGTCACAGGTGACGCTAGTTAGGCAGGTAGGTATTTAGGTTCGCCGCAGCTTTTTATAGCGCCAGGGACCCCCATATACTACCGCATAAAGCCCCCTGATTTCCCCCTAGTTAACCCTTTCACCAGTGATCACCATATAACTGTTACAGGTGACGCTGGTTGGTTAGTTATTTTTTTATAGTTTCAGGGCACCCGCCATTTATTACCTAATAAAGGTTTAACCCCCTGATCACCCGGCGGGTGTCATTTGTGACTGTAATAACTGTTAGGGCAGTTAGGGTTAGCCCCCTTTAGTTCTAAGGTACCCCCCTAACCCCCCCAATAAAGGTTTAACCCCGTGATCACCCCCCGTCGCCAGTGTCACTAAGGCTGGGTTCACATTGCAGCGGTTTATGAGAACGGATGTGATTCGCACCGCACTGCAGTGCAAATCACATCCGATCTCTGTGCGATTCGAGTTCAGCCATACAGATAGTATGGCTGAATTCGTGTCGCACCCGCCGCACCCGCCGCAAACTCGCACGGGACCCTTTTTTTGGTCCGCAGCAGAATCGGATCGCATGGGTGTTCACACCATGCGATCCGAGTTTGCAGATCGCACTGCGATATGCGAACTGATCTGGGGGTGTCATTAACATTTCACTGACACTCCCAGCAGTTCGCATAGGGCAGTGTGAACTGCCGCCGGGAGGCATGTGATGCGGGAACCCGCCGCGCATTCGTGGCGTTCCCACATCGCTCCAGTGTGAACCCAGCCTAATAAGCGATCGTTTTTCTGATCACTGTATTAGTGTCACAGGTGACGCTAGTTAGGCAGGTAGGTATTTAGGTTCGCCGCAGCTTTTTATAGCGCCAGGGACCCCCATATACTACCGCATAAAGCCCCCTGATTGCCCCCTAGTTAACCCTTTCACCAGTGATCACCATATAACTGTTACAGGTGACGCTGGTTGGCTAGTTATTTTTTTTATAGTTTCAGGGCACCCGCCATTTATTACCTAGTCTCACTAGTGTACCCCTAAATTTAGGGGTGTCTACTTTCCAAAATGGGGTCATTTGGGGGGGGTTTGTGCCATCTTGGCATTTTATGGCCTTCAAAACTGTAACGCCCTTAGAAAGCCTGAAGGCGGTGCTTGGTTTTCGGGGCCCCGTACGCGGCTAGGCTCCCAAAAAGTCCCACATATGTGGTATCCCCGTACTCAGGAGAAGCAGCAGAATTTATTTTGGGGTGTCATTTCACATATGCCCATGGCATGCGTGAGCAATATATCATTTAGTGACAACTTTGTGAAAAAAAAAAAAAAAAAAAAGTTTGTAATTTTCCCGCAACTTGTGGCAAAATATAAAATATTCCATGGACTCAACATGCCTCTCAGCAAATAGCTTGGGGTGTCTACTTTCTAAAATGGGGTCATTTGTGGGGGTTTTGTGCCATCTTGGCATTTTATGGCCTTCAAAACTGTAATAGGTAGTGAGGAGTGAAGTCAAATATTTACGCCCTTAGAAAACCTGAAGGCGGTTCTTGGTTTTCGGGGCCCCGTATGTGGCTAGGCTCCCAAAAAGTCCCACATATGTGGTATCCCCGTACTCAGGAGAAGCAGCAGAATTTATTTTGGGGTGTCATTTCACATATGCCCATAGCATGTGTGAGCAATATATCATTTAGTGACAACTTTGTGAAAAAAAAATAAAAAAAAATTAAAGTTTGTAATTTTCCCGCCATTAGTGGCAAAATATAAAATATTCCATGGACTCAAAATGCCTCTCAGCAAATAGCTTGGGGTGTCTACTTTCTAAAATGGGGTCATTTGTGGGGGTTTTGTGCCATCTTGGCATTTTATGGCCTTCAAAACTGTAATAGGTAGTGAGAAGTGAAATCAAAAATTTACGCCCTTAGAAAGCCTGAAGGCGGTGCTTGGTTTTCGGGGCCCCGTACGTGGCTAGGCTCCCAAAAAGTCCCACATATGTGGTATCCCCGTACTCAGGAGAAGCAGCAGAATTTATTTTGGGGTGTCATTTCACATATGCCCATAGCATGTGTGAGCAATATATCATTTAGTGACAACTTTGTGTAAAAAAAAAAATATATTATTTTTTGTCATTATTCAATCGCTTGAGGCAAAAAAATAAAATATTCAATGGGCTCAACATGCCACTTATCAATTTCCTTAGGGTGTCTACTTTCCAAAATGGGGTCATTTGGGGGGGTTTTGTACTGCCCTGCCATTTTAGCACCTCAAGAAATGAGATAGGCAGTCGTAAACTAAAAGCTGCGTAAATTCCAGAAAACGTACCTTAGTTTGTAGATGTGACAACTTTTGCGCAAACCAATAAATATACAATTATTGACTTTTTTTTTACCAAAGACATGTGGCTGAATACATTTTGGCCTAAATGTATGACTAAAATTGAGTTTATTGGATTTTTCTAATAACAAAAAGTAGAAAATATCATTTTTTTTCAAAATTTGCGGTCTTTTTACGTTTATATCGCAAAAAATAAAAATCGCAGAGGCAATCAAATACCATCAAAAGAAAGCTCTATTTGTGGGAAGAAAAGGACGCAAATTTTGTTTGGGTACAACATTGCATGACCGCGCAATTACCAGTTAAAGCAGCGCAGTGCCAAATTGTAAAAAGACCTCTGGTCATTTACCAGCAAAATGGTCCGGTCTGAAGGTGGTTAAGGGGTAATGATCTGGGCCTGCACACCAAGTTGGACATCACAAGGGACATCAAATTTGACTTCCTACCCCTTCAGGCGGCGTTTCCTGGGATGATCGTAGTGTGGTCAGACATGGTTGCCAGGACTGCTTGGAGGCTTGCGAGGCCCGTAGACAGGATCAACAAGGCCAGGAGAAAGATAACCAGGAGATCAGCAGTTTCGTAGTGCGTAATGGGGGATTGGTAGTGAGACATTTAGAACTAGAGGTGGGCACATGGAGGTATCTGCGTGAGGATGGGGTACATCTTAATGCCGTGGGGATTGATCTGTGGTCCTTAGGTCTCCAGGATGGGATTGAACAAGCTTTGAGGGTGTGGAGGTGCGCACAAGGTTAAGGTTTTATCCTTGCTTGCTATGGCGGATGTTGGTCGGTGCAGGTAAAGGAAGATAACCCCTCCCCACAGAGAAGTTGATGCGGGACCCATTGGAGATATGGGCTCGTTGCTGATACCATATAACAATGGTTTATATGGAAGATGGTGAATGGGGGCACTGCGATCAAAGAGTTGGTGGTCCCTGAGCTAGCATATCAGCTGGAGGCCCAGTACAGTTAATACGACTGCAGTGCAGGTTGCTTTTTATGTTAATGGTGTGGGGAGAGGGAAGGCCCTGCCGAAGACCAACGCGTTTTCAGTTTATTCAGTTAACTGATAAGTTCATTTGTTTGGTTTGGTATGTTTATTATGTGTTTTAATTAATAAAGGGGCTGCTACGGCCACTATTTACTCCAGTTAAAAGGTGTGGTCTCTTTAATGGTAAGGTTGAAAGTATGGAGTCGGTGGTCGGGTAGCAACAAAAGGGGCAACATCAGTTATACTATATTCAAGGGTAAAACCCCTGGCAGTTTTTTTTAGTTTTTTTGTTTTTTTGCCATCTGTGTCTCATTGTGGAGATTTCCCTTTACTTCCTGTCCTAGCTGAAACAGAAAGTGGGAGGAAATTACTCCAAAGAAAGGGAATTCCTGGTTGTTACAAGGGTCACTGGAATTAGATCCTCAATATTTCCCCTCTTTTCCCGTTCTGGTGACAACCCAAATTCTGAGGACAAATACAGAGGTTAACCACTTCCGGACAGCCGCACACCGATATATGTCTAACTTTGAAGAGGAATATCATTGTTATGGCAGAAGCTAGCTGTCATAACCCCGGTATCCTCTTCTTTGGCCAGCGGTCCTGTTTCAGATAATAGTGGTCTCTGCGGCATATTTGGTGGGGGGGGGGCCACAACATGATAACATTTTTTTTATTGCATTTCAGTGTAAATATGACATCTGAGCTCTTTTTGACTCCAGATCTCATATTTAAGAGGTCCTGTCATGCTTTTTTCTATTACAAGGGATGTTTACATTCCTTTTAATGGGAATAAAAGTGACACCATTTTTTTAAAAAGAACAGTGTAAAAATAAAAAATAAAAGGTAAAATAAATAGGAAAATTTTTTTTTTCTTAAATGTGCCCCATCCTGCTAAGCTTGCATGCAGAAGCAAATGCATACATGAGTAGTGCCCGCATATGAAAACGGTGTTCAAACCACACATGTGAGGTATTGCCACGATCAGTAGAGGGAAAGCGATAATTCTAGCCCTAGAACTTCTCTGTAACTCAAAACATGAAACCTGTAATAAAATGTAAACATTGCCTATGGAGATTTTTAAGGGTAAAAGTTTGTCACCATTCTAAAAGCAGGCAAAAATTTGAAGTGTGACATGTTGGGTATCAATTTACTCGGCGTAACATTATCTTTCACAATATAAAAAAAAGTGGGCTAACTTCACTGTCTTATTTTTTAATTAAAAAAAGTGTATTTTTTCCAAAAAAGTGCGCTTGTAAGTCTGCTGCTCAAATACGGTGTGACAGAAAGTATTGCAACAACCGCCATTTTATTCTCTAGGATGTTGGAAAAAAAATGTATAATGTTTGGGGGTTCTAAATAATTTTCTAGCAAAAAAAAACTGTTTGTAATTCGTAAACAACAAATCTCAAAAAGAGGCTCGGTCCTTAAGTGGTTAAATCTCCGTAGTAGGGAGACAGACAGCAATTAAAACATGACAAGTGTTGTAATCCCTCTCTTCTCTCTATCCATAGCTAAAAAAAATGAATTTAGTTATATTTTAATTCAGGGTCCCTTGGCAGCCTGTCGTCCTGCTAGAGAAGTAGTCAGTACAACCGGCCCGGCGATAGACAGGACTATAGATTATGGCAAGTATTCCTCTCCATTTCATTAACACTAGAAAAAGGAACAATATTCTCTGTATTAGAGGAAGTGGGAGTGATATATATTTTTTTTTTATGTATGTCCGGAGTTGGCCCCTTAGGTATTATAAACAGGACTGAAAGTATATCTAAAGCCAATTTTTTTTTTCTTTTGGAGAGAGTAGGGAATGGTTGAAATCCTCCTCTGGCTTGTTCTCGCTGTCTGTGTCCCATTGGAGAGATTACCCTTCACTCATGTTCTTCGTTCACAACAAAAAATAATAAAAAATCACACTAAAGTCCTCCTAGGACTCATTTACACGTGACGCTCTTTCAAGAGTGATCTGGGATTTCTTTTTACAGAGCGACACAAGTGCGGCTGACAAAACTGCCACCTCCTGAACCCACATTCCAAATTCTGAATGGGAATACCATTCTGCCACTCAACATCCAGATAGATCCCCAGTGAGGGAGATAAAAGATCCTTCTCCAGACCAGTACTTTTAGGAAGTGCCTTCCAGGAGAAATCCAACTGGAATCTCCTCTAGGTCCTCAGTCCAGCTCCTGCTGGGGCCCAGACTGCAACTACATAGCTTACTTCAGCTGCCTCTGGGGCAGCAACAGCCCCCTACAGACTTGGGGAGAAAGAGCACTCAACCAGAGCATCTCAAATGTTTATCTCCTCCCCAGCAACCTTCTGAACACCTCCTTCCAGGATTGGCTGGGGCATGATAAATATTCATACTGGTCATCAGCATCTCCCTGCCCTATATTCTGTAAGCTTCTTCCAGAAAAAGGTTGGAGAAATGGAACATTCAGCTTAGGAAACCCTGAACAGACAAAAACAATCAATCACTGCTCCACTCACTATACTAAAGCCAAAAAGTAAATTTACCTAGCAGCCTCACTAGAGCTGGGTGCTACAATGGTATGCAGTAATATTGATTGAGGGGCTAGTATACCTTGGGCTACAGTCACACCCTTGAAGCACGTTAACACAAAGTGCATTAATGTGCTTCCTAAATAGGCCCCATGGTGCACTAAAATGCATAAAAAAAGGTGCATGTACTGTTTTTTTGAAGGTCAGTGCCCCACAATGCCTTGTAGTGTGTTCCTGTCCGCTGTGATGTTCTAAAACTCATGTGCATTGGCGAGGTGAGATAGGGTGTCATTAACCACTTCAGCCCTGGAAGGATTTTCCCCATTAATGACCAGGCCATTTTTTGCAATACAGCACTGCGACACTTTAACCGGCAATTGCGTGGTCGTGCGACATTGTATCCAAACAAAATTGACGTCCTTTTTTCCCACAAATAGAGCTTTCTTTTGGTGGTATTTGATCATCTCTGCATTTTTTATTTTTTGCACTATAAACAAAAAAGAGCGACAATTTTGAAAAACATCAGGCATTCCAAGAAGAGTCCCTCCTTACATCAGGTGTCGCCAGCGGAGTCCCTCGTTACATCTCAGGTGTCCCCAGTAGAGTCCCTTGGCTATGCCTCTCGTTGGACACAGAGCGGAAGCAGGTCATGGGATGGAGGGTTTGCAGTGGAGAGGGGAGGGGCCTCAGATCCGTGCAGCTAACCGGCTTTAGTGTCCATATTTTCCTAGCCAGAAGGTGCGGCCGGTGCCAAAAACAGTCCTGATTACTGGAACAAAAGCAAAATCCTGGGAATTTCATTGTTACAAGGGTCCAATTATCTGGATTGTCCTGGGAAAATCGGGACTGTTGGCAAGTATGCACAGGCAGTAAAACAAGAATGACTTCTTTCAGTAGAGCCAAGAAGGGCTAGAACTGCTGTCTGTTTCACATGTCAGCATGAGCATTGAGCAATTTTGTGAGCTTTCTTTGTTTATGTTTTTTTAAGGCATTTTTCACAAATTTTCAGGTTTATGCATTTTAGTTTTTGACTATGAAAAGTTAGTTAGTAGAAGAAGATGACGGTTGTTAGGAACAAAATTGCATCTATTGAAGTCTTATGGGGTAAAAAAAAAACGCATGATCTCGACCAACAAATGACACGTCACATGATTATTATTATTATACAGGATTTATATAGTGCCAACAGTTTACGCATCGCTTTACAATATAAAAAGAGTGACAAAAAGTTCACATGACACTGTGAACGGAAATAATGGATTTCTTCATGTTGAGTGTTGTCAGGCTTCAGGAAGCATAAAACAAAACTGTTGGATCCCCAGATAGCAGTAAAAACCAAAATGGAGATTTCCTATTTCCCCACTCTAAATTAAAAACCAAAAAAAAGTTTTTGGCTTGATATAGTGTACAATTTACGGCACGATCTAACACGTAAGAAACAAAAGCTGGAAGGATTTGAGCATTATTGCATTAACCTCATTCCAGAAGAATTACAGTTGGAGATTTGGGCATGGTTGTCTTCACCCAGCCAGAAGTAACAAACAGAAAAATACTTTGCTATACATGGCTGTGATCCCAGAATTGGCAGCATTAGTGCTAAGTAAAATACAAAATAACAAACGCTATATATATATATATATATATATATATATATATATATATATATATATATATATATATATATATATATATATATATACACACACACACATATGCTATATACATCAGGTAAAATAAGTATTGAACCCCTCGCCATTTTTCTAGGTAAATATAATTCTAAAGGTGCTGTTGACATGAAATTTTCACCACATGTCAGTAACAACACATGCAATCCATACATACAAAGAAACCAAATAATAAGTTCAGAAATGAAGTTATGTGTAATAAAATGGAATGACACAGGGAAAAGGTATTGAACACGATAATTGAAATGTATTTATTACTTCATACACAATCCTTTGTTGGTAATGACAGCTTCAAGATGCCTCCTATATGGACAAACTAGTTACATGCATTGCTCAGGTGTGATTTTGGCCCATTCTTCCACACAAACAGTCTTCAAACCTTGAAGGTTACATGGGCCTCCAGAGGTGGTTATGGCCAGCTCAGTAAATTGCTTTAAGAAAGCCCTGGATTCTTTCCTAAATGTACATAATATAATTGGGTACTAACATTGGCCCCATAAAGATTGAGGAAGGACATCTGGTTACAAAGGATGGGGAGATGGCGAAGGTATTGAATTTATTCTTCTCCTCAGTCTTCATGAGGGAATCGGAGTGATTCAGTAACCAAAACTGCCGTATTTATCATCATGACAGAATTAAAATTATATGTAGCACTTACCCCTGAAGGAGCTGCTGTTTTTATTGGGCTTACCATTACCTTCTCGACCTCGTCTGTGTCTAGGGGTTTCCCGTGGTAGATGGCCCAAAGAATTGCAAAAACTGACACTGGATCCTCTTTTTGGCATATTTATTGAAAAGATAACACAATTTCTTAATGGAGGGTAGAGGGTTAGGAAGAAAGTTCAGGTACTTTTGGAACTGCAAAAATAGGAAGTCTCTCACAATAGAAATCCAGAGAATCACCGTTTCACAACTGGATTCTTACAACCACCGGATAGACCTCCTCTCACTAGGCCTAGCAGCCGGCAGGGTGCCAAGTAAAGCAAAGTCCCTGCCACAGACTTGGATGTAGAATACCTGAACAGCAAAAGTCTCTGCCACAGACTTGGATGTAGAATACCTGAAAAGCAAAAGTCTCTGCCACAGACTTGGATGTAGAATACTTGAAAAGCAAAAGTCTCTGCCACAGACTTGAATGTAACTGAGGGATGTAGATACATTTAGAGAACTACGGTACCAGTATCTCTCAGCCGGTCCGTAAATACCGTATGAGTGTAGATCTATATAGTGTCCTTCAACTGAGCCTACAGGCTCCTTCTGAGAAGCCAGCCTTGCTCATGGCCTTTTCCCAAAGAGTCCTCCCCTGGATGCTTCTCCAGTTGCTGGGCCTCTCCTTAGACGAGACGGCACCAGACCACCTTTGAATCATTAAGGCCTCATATCCATTCAGGCCTGTCCCTGCAGTTGCTTCGCCTTGGGCTATCCAGCCCCGAGACTCGGAATTGCATGGATCCGCACCCCAGGCCAGGAGGGCTATGGGGGCTGGTCAGGAGGACCAGGACCAAACAGACAGAAAACTCTTCTGGACCGGAACCCAGAAGCACGTGATGTCAGTACCTTAAATACCCTCTCCCATAATGCACAGCAAGACGACACTCCCACTGGGCTGGTTCAGAGAGAAAGAAGGGCATTTAATGCACCCAGCCAAACTGCTTTCTCATACCCATGGGCAGTGACAGCGACACCTACAGTCAAGGAGAACTCAATGCAATCCAGCTAGACTGGTACTGAAACCATAATTTGGCAAACTTAGCCCTAAAACCCAACTGTGGTTTTAGGAATATTAATTTTTAAAACAAATAGTGCATGCTCTTCAAGAGCCGGTGCTACATATACTTGGGAAACGTAACATTAATATTAATAAATCACTGAGACCAGATGGCTTGCATTCGAGGGTACTTAAGGAACTCAGTCAAGTAATTGCCAGACCATTGTTCCTAATTTTTTATGGCAGTCTACTGACTGGCATAGTACCAGATGATTGAAGAAAAGCCAATGTAGCACCAATATTTAAAAAGGACCCAAAATACATCCCTGGGAATTACAGACCAATTAGCCTAACATCAATAATATGCAAGCTTTTGGAGGAGATGATAAGGGACTATATACAAAATTTTATGAGAATGGTATCATTAGCAGTAATCAGCATGGATTCATGAAGTATCATTCTTGCCAAACCAATCTATTAACCTTCTATGAGGAGATGAGTTGCCATCTAGATAAAGAAAGGCCCGTAGACGTGGTGTATCTGGATTTTGCAAAAGCATTTGACACAGTTCCCCATAAACGTTTACTGTACAAAATAAAGTCCATTGGCATGGACCATGGGTAAGTACATGGATTGAAAACTGGCTACAAGGGCGAGTTCAGAGGGTGGTGATAAATGGGGAGTACTCGGAATGGTCAGGGTAGGTAGTGGGGTCCCCCAGGTTTCCGTGCTGGGACCATTCCTATTTAATTTGTTCATAAACAACCTGGAGGATGGGGTAAACAGTTCAATCTCTGTATTTGTGGATGATACTAAGCTAAGCAGGGCAATAACTTCTCCGCAGGATGTGGAAACCTGGTAACTACATGGCAAATGAGGTTTAATGTAGAAAAATGTAAAATAATGTATTTGGGTGGCAAAAATATGAATGCAATCTATACACAGGGGAAAGAACCTCTGAGGCAATCTAGGATAGAAAAGGACCTGGGGGTCCTAGTAGATGATAGACTCAGCAATGGCATGCAATGCCAAGGTGCTGCTAACAAAGCAGACAGAATATTGGCATGCATTAAAAAGGGGATCAACTCCAGAGATAAAAAAAATAATTCTCCCATTCTACAAGACTATGTTCCGGCTGCACCTAGAGTATGGTGTCCAGTTCTGGGCACCAGTCCTCAGGAAGGATGTACTGGAAATGGAGGGAGTACAAAGAAGGGCAATAAAGTTAATAAAGTGTCTGGAGGATATTAGTTATAAGGAAAGGTTATGAGCACTGAACTTATTCTCTCTGGAGAAGAGACGCTTGAGAGGGCATATGATTTCAATTTATAAATACCGTACTGGTGACCCCACAATAGGGATAAAACTTGTTTGCAGAAGGGAGTTTAACAAGACATGTGGCCACTCATTAAAATTAGAAGAAAAGAGGTTTAACCTTAAACTACGTAAAGAGTTCTTTACTGTAAGAGCGGCAAGGATGTGGAATTCTCTTCCACAGGCGGTTTCTGCGGTCCACAACCGTACTAACCACAAACCGGAAGAGCGGAAGAGCTGGAAGTGATGTATTGTGTACCAAGACAGTCCCGCCTTATGCATTTCGTCATACGGACGTTATTGGTACACCCTACGCAATATAAAGCAAAGGAATCGGGGAGAAGCTCCACAGCTGTAAAGGTGTCCTAGAACTAATCCAGAAACCGAAAACCCTTCCCAACCAAACAAATAAGTGCATATAATGATAACCCCATACACCATCTGGCGGCTCAATAAATGAAGGCATATCACGGCATCTTCAGGGCTTTTACATACCTAATCATACATAAAAAATATATAAAAAAATATAATAAAATAGCATGGAACTAAAAATACTGTAATTTATATAAAGAAATTCACTAATTACTACACAAATACAGACTTGTGGAAAAGACCAAAAAGTGTAAAAAAATATAAATTAAAAATATTAAATTAAAAATGAAAAAAATAATAAATAAAAAATGAGAAGGATCAGAGTGCGCATGTGCGAGGGCTCCATGATGGCCGCATAGACACGGAGCTCCGCACCACCCCGGGAGAAGGGACACACACCGCAGCAGCCAGAGCAGCCCTACCCCCGCGATAGCGGGCGTACAGCTCCCGGAGCACCTAGAGACCCCCACCGCATGTAGTCACAAGCCCTACGGCGAAATCTGGAGCCGGCCTATGCAGCCTCCACCCGGCAGGGCTGTGCCAAGATGGCCACCGCAACTGATTCAGTCAGCCAGCCATGTGTATCCTCCATGGATCAAGACCAGAGGCATGTCATTTCCCCAGCTTATCTACACTTTCCACCCGGTCCACAAGCTTCCAACATACAGGACATGATTCCCTCCACAGCTTCTACAGAATATTTCCTTGGCCACTCATTTGGAGACCCCCCTTCTCCCCAGCAGGACCTGACATGGCTGCTTTCTCTGACTCTCCTCATGCTGACAACCCTGCCAGAGAGCACTCTTTCAATGTGGAGGATTTGTACCTCAGATTCTTTACTCTCCTTGAAAAGGGCTTAGCATCCACAGCAGCCAAAATAACTGGGGAAATTAAAGCAGACCTCCAGAACATCGGGTCCAGAATTGAGGCAGTCGAAACGAAACTGGAACAAACTATTGCATCCACACACCAAAATTCAGACCTCATACACTCTTTCCAAGACCAGCTAGATACGGCTATGTCGCGAATAGATGATTTGGAGAACAGGTCCAGGAGGTATAACTTCAGGGTCAGAGGCCTCCCGGAATCCATCATGGACGTCATCGCTGCAACTCGAGACCTCATGAAATCCCTAACATTCCACCCCATCGTTTGGATTTGGATAGGGCCCACAGAGCCCTAGGTTCCCCCAGGAAGGATGGCTCTTCCAGGGACATTATCGCAAGCCGCACTATTACTCTGGGAAAGAAGCCATAATGAAGCAATCCCGAGCGCTCTCTCAGGTAACCTGTCAGGGCCACACCGTGCAAATCTTTGCCGACCTAGCCCCCTCAACCATTCAACGCAGGAGGGCTGTGAAGCCACTCTTAAAAGCCCTCCTTCAGAAGGACATTAAATATAGATGATCCTTTCCATTTTCAGTGAAGTTCTCCTTTAAAATAACTACTCCTTCTTTACTTTCACATCGCGCAAGAATCTCCTTCTCAAATTGAAGATTATCTCGCAGGAAGCAGACATGGAAGTCACAGCCCCTCATCCAGGATCAAACAAGCGTCCTCCACCAATGAGCCTGCAGGATCCTTTGTGGAACAAACATAAGGCTCGCCGACCAAACCAAAAAGGTCCTCCATGACTTTCCTTCAGAAGCAATGTTTTGTTCTCTCTTTTTTTTGGCATTGAGGGGATCCCCCCAAACCTGATGGTTTCATTGTGGGTGAATCCCCCCAACTATTTACCCCACCCAGGCTTTATACTCCAGGACTGGTTCACATCCTTAACTGCAAAAGTATTTTTTTTCAGTTCCTAAATGTTTTTTTTTATCTGTTTATTGATACTGCTCGCCCCAAGGGCCTCTCCCCTGGAAAAGACTTGCAGAGATCCCCTCCTATACAACCTATGGGGGTTCTTCTGGTTTCTTACCGCCAAGCCCCTTCTCGGGGCCCCTATGAAGCCGCCAGGGGAGCCTCAGGTTTCCTACCCTCTTCCCCTCCTCTTCACTCCTCTTAGAGGGAGGGAAGAGAGAAGGGGATATGTACTATTGTCAACTACGGATATACGTTTTATTCGCTTTTCTACAGTTACATTCTTTGTTCACCCTCTTTAATTGCTCATCTCTCTCCATATTGATTTTCAGGTTATTTTGTCTCTGGGCTAGACCGTGGTTATTTACAGCCCTCTTTTATCTATCCTAGCCCGGGGTGGAACACATGCGCCTCCTCCTATCCCTTTGACCCCTTCCAGATCCGGGGGGATAGGATCAACAGGCCGAGTTTGGCATGGAGTTTTTCGTTTTTGAAAAATCACGCACTTTTCAGTGCGAGAGTCCTTCTTGGCCTTCTCTTTTTCCCCGGGGTTTCTGTCCTCCGGCGGGAAACTCTTCTCTACCCCCTCCTCTCCTACCTCTCCTCCCTCCCCCCCCCCTCTTCCTGGAGCATCAACTAGCTAGCCTCTCTATTGCAGAATGGTTTTCAACCGGCACGATCCCCTACAGGGGCCCATCAGGATTGGATCAGAGACACCCACTACCCTGTCCCACAGCTTCGGTTTCCCAGAAGTAAGTGATGGTAGACTTGGGTGCGCACTTCCCAGACAGACCCATGGCTGAGCACACGTTAAAAATCGCAACTCAGTATGGAAGGAAAAGGTAGTATACATAAGGAGAGGAAATTTTAAAGAATTAAAAAAAATTTGGAAACCATGGTTGGATAGGCTGGGATACACAGTGTAAGGGTTTAGGAAGACGGAGGAAAAGGAGAAGGAAAGTTAGGAGTAGAAAATAATACGAAACTAATCTAAGAGTGGAGGAGAGAGGGAAGGAAGAAAAGGGGAAGGAAAGAGAAAAGATATAGAATAGCTAAGAGGGAAGGGGAATTGATTAAGGGTAGGAAAGGGAGCAAAGAAAGAAAAACATCTGAGTAGGTGAAAAGGAGAACGAGATGTTAGAAGTATTATTGTTATATTGTGGGTAAGAGCTGTTTATTGTTTTTTTCTGCTGCGTCCTAACTTTTTTAAATGAAAAATCGGTTATATATTTATAAAGAATGTTTTCTGTAAAATATTGAAGAAAATAAATAAAGATTATGAAAAATGAAAAAAAAATAAATCGCAACTCACAACATCCAGGGTCTTAACTCCCCCCTTAAAAGAAGAAAACTTTTCAACCTGTATAAATCCTCCAAGCTAGACATTGTCATGCTTCAAGAAACACACTTTCCGGTCCGGTATAGCCCCAAATTCCTTCACTCTCATTTCCCTACCCTTTTTCTCACAAGTGCAGAAAACAAGACTAAATGGGTAGCTATTCTCTTTGCTAAATCATGTAATTTTTGCTGGAACTCAAACATCAGGGACCCAGAGGGCAGATTTCTGCTGGTGAAAGGAACGATACATAAGCACGGCCTGGCAGATGCCTGGAGAGAACTTAACCCAACAAACAAGACTTTTCACATTTCTCTAGTCCCCACAATCTATACGCTAGAATTTTACCATCTCCTGGTCTAAGCCCATGCCATCCCTCTCATCTCTGAAGCACGAATCCTAGACACTGTTCAGACCACTCGTTAGTTCTTATGTCACTTCACATACGCCACTCTAGACCAGGATGGGGTCATTGGAGACTGAATGAATCCCTCCTGTCAGATCCAGTGAGGGTGACCATTCTGAATAATTCCCTTAAGGAATACTTCTTACTCAATAAGTCTGTAGACACTTCTGCTGAAACACTGTGGGCTGCCCACAAGACGTTCATTAGAGTTCATCAAAACGGCCACCCAATTGAAAAAAGAAAGGACAGCTGATATAAAAAGACTTGAGGAAGAATACAGCTCCTTACGATCTCGACACAAAAGACACCCCTCCCCTTCCCTTAGGACCCAACTAGACAAAACTAGGTTGGAGCTCAATCTGGCTCTCACGGCTAAAGCTGAAAAGCAAATTCGTTGGATCAAGAATACATTTTACAGGCAGAAAGACAAACTGTGCTCCATGCTGGCCTCGAAGCTATCCCCAAGGTTCCAATCTTCTGTTATGCCCAATATCAGGGTCCCAGGCCAAGGCACCTCAGTCAACCCAGCCAAAGTATTAGAGGTTTATCACAAGTTTTATTCCGATTTATACAGCCCCCTTAAAACCAAAAGGTGAGGTGAACATTACAGATTACCTCGATAACCTCCCTATTTCATCCCTTTCTATGGAACACGGAGAATTGCTGGAGGCCCCCTTCTCAGAAGAAGAGGTACAGGATGTCATTACAAATCTTAAATCGGGTTCTGCCCCGGGTCCGGATGGTCTCTCAAATCCCTATTATAAGATGTTCACCTCCACACTGACTCCACACTTGACAAACTTTCCTAACACTAGATCACAAGGGTCCCCTTTGGACCCTCACCTTAACACCGCCTACATTACAGTAATACCAAAACCAGATAAAAACCTGGAAGAAGTTGGCAACTATAGTGATTAACAGTGACTTAAAAATCCTCACCAAAATCCTTGCCAATCGTCTAGCTTCCTTTATCAACTGTTATATACATAAGGACCAGGTGGGATTCATTCCAAGTAGACAGGGCCCTGATCAAATCAGAAGAGCAATAGAAATTGTCTCTATCCTTCAGAATCCTTGAGCGTTGAGGCTTTGGCGATAGATTCATGTGGGCACTCTACTCAAATCCTACAGCCTACATTAAGCTGCTAGAGAACTACTCAAATCCAATACAAATAGCTAGGGGCACCAGGCAAGGATTTCCGTTATCCCATCTTATCTTTGCAATAGCAATCGAGACACTTGCCATCTTAATTCGCCAAAGTCCCAACATTCGGGGTGTTCAATGCGGTTCCCAGGTCCACAAATGCGCCCTCTTCGCAGACAACATTCTCCTATTCCTTACCTCCCCTCTAACCTCTCTCCCCAATCTCTGCCGCTCTTTAGACGAGTTCTCCAAGATTATGGGCCTACAAGTAAATTATTCAAAATCACAGGCCCTCAACATCTCACTACCTCCAGATACGGTTAAACTTTTAATAACTAACTGACTTCCAGTGGAGCTCCTCCTCCATTAGATACCTGAGCATAAACCTCACGGCTAAAAAGGAGGACCTCTATAACAGTAGTTATCCCCATATGTTCCGGAAACTGGAATTGGATCTCTCTACTTGGTCCAAACACAATATATCGTGGCTTGGGAGGATCAACTCTGTTAAGATGACACTACTCCCTAGATTTCTGTATCTATTTCGATCCCTTCCGATCCCCATAAAGAAAAGCCACATTAAATCATTCCAAAGCAAAGTTCTCAGATTTACCTGGGGAAAAGCAGACTACAGAATCCCCCAACAGACCCTATATTTATACAGGACAAAGGGAGGTCTAGGTCTACCTCATTTACACAAATATTACTTGGCAGCCAGGATAGCACAAATGTCAGTGATCTATTCCAAATATGAGAAACCTGACTGGGTTCAGATGGAAAAAGCAAGCAATTCCACAATTCACCCTTGACTACCTCTTCTGGTCTAACCCTAAAACACGCCCTCCAATCTTGGCCCCTACCCTTTCCCACACATATGCCCTCTGGGATTCCCTGTGTTCGAACTCTGCTTTGGTTTCACCCTATAGTCCATTGGCACATATCTTTAACAACCTGGCCTTTCCTCCTGGAGAAAAGATCCTAGCATTTAAATGGTGGTTGGATAAGGGGCCATACAGGATCGGACACTTTTTTACATCGGCTGGCCCGATCACCCTGTCATTCTGTAACAATAAGTTAGACCTACCCGTCTCGGAAAAGTTTAGATTTAATCAGATCTCACATTTCCTTCAGAAAATATGGAAGGACAAGCCTTCTCCCCCACAATTCACCAAATATGAACTATGGTGTGCTCAGTCCGTGGATCAGAAGGGAGGAGTTTCTGTGGTCTACTCATCACTTGCCTCTTCTCCCAACAAACCCTCCTATATAACATTATGGGAATCAGATTTTAGTTTCCATTGGGACCTGGGGGTCTGGCAGAAAGCAAGCTTCTCATCATTTAAGGGTATTCTAAACACGACACTAATGGTAGCAAGTCTTAAAATTGTTTTGAGATGGTATTATACTCCTTCGAGGCTTGCCACAATCTTCCCGGCAGCCAACCCTCTGTGCTTTAGAAACCGTAAACTCAAAGGCACAATGGCCCACATTTGGTGGGAGTGCCTCAGAATACATTCATTCTGGAAAAAGCTTTTTAATCTCATTGAAAGGCTTGTGGGCAGCCAGATTCCCAGGACCCACCAAATAGCGCTCCTTAACGCATACATCCCTAATATTTCAAAAGCCTCATGCAGGCTGATTCATTTCATCCTTCTGGGTGCTAAACTTACAGTAGCCAAAGCATAGAAAAAATTGAATATCTCCTTCCCAGCCCTAATTAGAAAAGTCTCGTAGACAATGTCACAAGAGAAGTTAGCAAGCATACTCTCTGATACGGTCGGTAAGGTTGAGATGACCTGGGAACCTTGGGCCAACTATGTGGGGTCACCTCTTACCACCAACTCATACACACACGCAATACCACCGAATCGCTAGGCTGATGCCCCTCCCTGACACCCCTTCCCTCTCTTCTCTCCATCTTTCTCCAGCTGTTCACTTTTCTCTACCCCCCCCTTCTTCTCCTCTCTTCATCATTCCGTGCAGCTATTTTGGGCTGTAACAATCGACTTCCTCATATGGTGTGCCCAGCCTGTTTCAACCGGACAAATTAGTATTGAATGGTATGCAGCCCCCTCTTCCACAGTCTCTTCCCGTCTTCATTGATGGTTCTCCTCCCCCTGGGCACAGTGAGTTCCCAACAGGGGTGCTCGGGGCGAGGCTGACCATCTGACCTTTTTCTATTGTTATTTTCCAATACAAGATCTTTCTCCAGACTGCATATAACATTTCCCCATCCGGAAGAACTAAAGTACAGAACTAAACTGCTGTATTACCTTATCTTACTTACATTCTCCGTATGACTTGATGTGTCGATTGTAGTTTTCAAGTGTTTTTTCTGTACTTTTCAAAATAATTTTTTTTTATTAAAAATGAGGATATAATCTATTCAAATTATGGACAGTGTGAATAATTCAAACACTGATAGCGCTACTATTGAGGAGTATGTAATCTATTCAAATTATGGACAATGTGAATAATTGTGAACAGTGTGAATAATTCAAACACTGATACCTATACGATTGGGTATAATAAACAATAAAAAGGTATCACTAAAAATTGTATATGTCTAAAAAGATATGTAAGAGATTAATTATAGGAAAAAATTATAAGAAAAAACATGATTAGGAGAATCCAAAATCTATATGTAAAGGTAGGTATATGTATACGTACACCACTATATTCTACCCCCATATCCCTATAAATAACTACCAAAAATTGTATATATACATTGGTTTAGAAATTAGATAAAAAGCAATTGAGGTCTATGTCCACGTTTAACCCTCTTGGCCAGGGGTCAAGTCCTGGGGAAAAAAGTGTGGGAACTCCCACCCAAGATCCACTCCCCCACCAAAAAAAATAAAAATAAATAAAGGTACGCTCATATGCATATATATTTCACAGAAAATACAGTACAACATTTATTGTAAAGTGCCAGTCTACAAAAACAAAATAAGTTAACTTGTCAAACAGAATAATCAACACAATGGATGATGATCTTTCCCTCGCAGGGAATTTCTAACACAAATACACCCTGTTCCAAATTCAAATACAGCAAATTAGAAAATATCCCACAAACTGGAATAACGTTGCCCTTGCCGTGCAAGATTATCGGCAACGGATCAAAAAACTCATGGATCAGATCATTCCTTGGATCAGAGTCATAGATCGGATCATTTTTCGGATCAGCAAATAATAATTGAATTTGCAAAAACCTGTGAAAATGTCACCACCATATTGTCCCCACTGCAATATACATCTCCCCCACTGTAATATCCACGTCGTCTCCCCCAATAATATTTTGGCTGAGCATGGATGGGTATGGCTGGGTATTAGCAGAATATGTATTGGCAGGGTAAGTATTGGCAGGGTATTGCAGAATTTTGGCAGGATAAGTATTGGCAGGGTATTGCAGAGTATTGGCAGGGTATGGCAAATATTTGCTGGGTATTGCAGATTATTGGCAGGGCATTGCTGGGTATTGCAGGGTAAGTATTGCAGAGTCTTGGCAGGGTAAGTATTGCAGAGTAAGTATCGGCAGGGTATGTATTGCAGAGTATTGGCAGGGTATTGCAGAATATTGGCAGGGTAAGTATTGCAGAGTAAGTATCGGTGGGGTATGTAATGCAGAGTATTGGCAGGGTATTGCAGAGTATTGGCAGGGTAAGTATTGCAGAGTAAGTATCGGCAGGGTATGTATTGCAGAGAATTGGCAGGGTATGTATTGCAGAGTATTGGCAGGGTATGTATTGCAGAGTATTGGCAGGGTATCTATTGGCATGGTATGTATTGCAGAGTATTGGCAGGGTATTGCATTGCAGAGTATTGGCAGGGTATTGCATTGCAGAGTATTGGCAGGGTATTGCAGAGTATTGGCAGGGTATGTATTGCAGAGTATTGGCAGGGTATGTATTGCAGAGTATTGGCAGGGTATTGCAGAGTAATGGCAGGGTATGTATTGCAGAGTATTGGCAGGGTATTGCAGAGTGCTGGCAGGGTATTTCAGATTATTGGGTAATGCAGAGTATTGGGTATTGCGGAGTATTGGCAGGGTGTTGCAGAGTATTGGGTAATGCAGAGTATTGGCAGGGTATTGCAGAGTATTGGCTGGGTATTGCAGAGTATTGGGTAATGCGGAGTATTGGCAGGGTATTGCAGAGTATTGGCAGGGTATTGCAGAGTATTGGCAGGGTATTGCAGAGTATTGGCAGGGTATTGCAGAGTAATGGCAGGGTATGTATTGCAGAGTATTGGCAGGGTATTGCAGAGTACTGGCAGGGTATTGCAGAGTATTGGGTAATGCAGAGTATTGGGTAATGCAGAGTATTGGTGGGGTATTGCAGAGTATTGGTGGAGTAATGCAGAGTATTGGCAGGGTATTGCAGAGTATTGGGTAATGCAGAGTATTGATGGAGTAATGCAGAGTATTGGCAGGGTATTGCAGAGTATTGAGTAATGCAGAGTATTGGTGGAGTAATGCAGAGTATTGGCGGGGTATTACAGAGTATTGGCGGGGTATTGCAGAGTATTGAGTAATGCAGAGTATTGGGTAATGCAGAGTATTGGTGGAGTAATGCAGAGTATTGGCAGGGTATTGCAGAGTATTGAGTAATGCAGAGTATTGGGTAATGCAGAGTATTGATGGAGTAATGCAGAGTATTGGCAGGGTATTGCAGAGTATTGGCAGGGTATTGCAGAGTATTGGGTAATGCAGAGTATTGGCAGGGTATGGCAGAGTATTGAGTATTGCAGAGTATTGGTGGAGTAAAGCAGAGTATTGGCGGGGTATTGCAGAGTATTGGGTAATGCAGAGTATTGGGTAATGCAGAGTATTGGTGGAGTAATGCAGAGTATTGGCAGGGTATTGCAGAGTATTGGCAGGGTATTGCAGAGTATTGGGTAATGCAGAGTATTGGTGGAGTAATGCAGAGTATTGGCAGGGTATTGCAGAGTATTGAGTAATGCAGAGTATTGGTGGAGTAATGCAGAGTATTGGCGGGGTATTGCAGAGTATTGGGTAATGCAGAGTATTGGGTAATGCAGAGTATTGGTGGAGTAATGCAGAGTATTGGCAGGGTATTGCAGAGTATTGGCAGGGTATTGCAGAGTATTGGGTAATGCAGAGTATTGGCAGGGTAATGCAGAGTATTGGGTAATGCAGAGTATTGAGTAATGCAGAGTATTGGTGGAGTAATGCAGAGTATTGGCGGGGTAATGCAGTGTATTGGGTAATGCAGAGTATTGGGTATTGCAGAGTATTGGCGGAGTAATGCAGAGTATTGGTGGAGTAATGCAGAGTATTGGCGGGGTAATGCAGAGTATTGGCAGGGTAATGCAGAGTATTGAGTATTGCAGAGTATTGGTGGAGTAATGCAGAGTATTGGTGGAGTAATGCAGAGTATTGGTGGAGTAATGCAGAGTATTGGCGGGGTAATGCAGAGAATTGGGTAATGCAGAGTATTGGGTATTGCAGAGTATTGGCGGAATAATGCAGAGTATTGGTGGAGTAATGCAGAGTATTGGTGGAGTAATGCAGAGTATTGGCGGGGTAATGCAGAGTATTGGGTATTGCAGAGTATTGGCGGAGAAATGCAGAGTGCAACTTAACATACTAGTGACTAACCTGGTTTACTTCTCGGGAGAGAAGTAAACTGGTAGCAGTGCAGCGGCTGTGGCGCCAGGAGGCCTGGACTGTCTGGCACTGGGTAGAGGGGAGGGAGGAGACAGTCCGGATCCCAGCGGCATGTGTCTGTCGCTGGCTGCGCTGGAGGCCGCATGCGCACTGCCCACTGACTCCAGTGCGTGCCCACGTGTACGGCCGACGTCATGTGACTGGTTGCTAGACGCGGAGCGGCCCTAGCCTAGCAACCAGTCACTCGGGCGGCCGAGGAGCAGCGGACTACGCGCTGCATAGCCTCAGGCGGCTAATGGGAACGGCGTTCCCGTGCGTTCCCGCAGGACTCGAGCCCTGCTCTTGGCACCAGAGACCCCAAACGGTAAATCCATTTGGTTTCATTTTTCAATACTAGAATCTTCTTATTACCTTCCCTCCAATGGTCATTAATAATATGTATACCATAAAAAATTAGATCAGAGGGATCTCTGTTATGAAACTCATCAAAATGCCTCGAAAGGTTATGTTTCGGGAAACCTTTTTTAATATTGTTGATGTGTTGCAGCCGGCAAGGGCACTCTATGACATAGGGCACATGGGTGCTATTACAGGTGATTAATTCTCTGATATCAAATTCATTCCCTGATCGTGACTTAAAAGAAGATTTCTTTCTGGGTTGTTTCTTACTAGCAAGGCATGCTAGACACCTCTGACACTTATAAAAACCTTTTAATTCAGAGAACAACTTGATGGTCTTAGGAGGATCAATGACATTTTTAACCAGTTGACTCCTGAGGGTTGGTGCCTTTCTGTAAATGAAACGAGGTTTCTTTGCAAGAATTCTGGCCAAGGTCCTATCAGATTTTAATATGGGCCAGTACTTTCTGACAATATGTTCAATAGATCTATATTGATTGTTAAACCCTGTGATAAATGCTAGATTCATTTGCGGATCATTATTTTCTTCTTTTTCATTTTTAGTAGAGAATTACAATCCAGCTCCTCTATTTCTTTTTTCAAATTTACCAGGGGTTCCCTAGAGTACCCTTTGTCAACAAACTTTTCTATCAAGGTATCAGCTTGCACCAGATAGTCATCCAGGTTGTGACAATTCCTACGTATTCTCAAAAGCTATCCCTTGGGAATATTATCTTTCCAGCTAGGATGGTGGCAGCTGGAGACAGGTATATACCCATTACGATCCATCTTTTTAAAAAAAGATTTTAGTACAAATCTCATCTCCTACTTCTGCAAATCCCCAAAAAATATTTGATTCTGATCACATTTTCCAGTAAAATAAATCCTATAATTATTCTTATTGATTTCTTCCAGGAATAAACCAAACGATTCGGGGGTGCCTTCCCACAGGATAATTACATCATCGATATATCTCCGATAGAATTTCATCTCTGGGCGTCTAATACCATATATATATTGCTCTTCTCAGGGCAACACCCTTAGTTTGGATGTAGTAATCCTTTCGATACCAAAAATAATTGCTCTCCATTGCTAATTTCAAACCCTCTAGTAGAAAACGAATTTGCTCCTGTCTAAGATCTGTCCCCTCATGCAAGGCCTTCTTGACCCCTTCCAAACCATCCTTCTGCACAATACTGGTGTACAAGGAGTTCACATGTATCATTGCCAGGAGATAATGGTTAGCACCTTTTATCTGCTGACGCTCATTAATCAGTTGCATACTATCCCTCAGGTAAGACTTCCCTTCAGTCACAAGGGGTTTCAAAAACTGGTCAATATATTCTCCCAACCTGGAAAAAAGTAAATCTACTCCACTTACGATGGGCCTACCCAGTGGTTTATCCATTCTCTTGTGAATTTTGGGTATATAATAGATTACTGGAGTTCTCATGGATTCTGACATCAAGTACTTGGCTTCCTTTTTATTGAGAATCCCCATCGCTTTCCCCTTTTTCACCAGAGTTTTCAATTTCTTCTCATATTGGGGTTTGGGGTTACCCTTTAATTTTTTTATATGTATTTGTTACTTTAAGGAGATTCTCCATTTCATTCTCATAATCTTCCTTTTTTTAAATTACCAGCCCACCTCCCTTATCGGCAGGGCGGATTACAACATCTTTTCTTTTTCCTAATTCCTTAATTGTATTCCAAATATGTCCACTCTTGCAGTTTTTCTTCTCCAATTTGCTGAGATCACTCTCAACCATCCTTTTGAACGCCGCTATACATTGGTCTCTGGAACTTTAGGATTCATAATAGAATTGTTCCTAAGGTTTGTATGTGCAACCTCTGAAATTTCACCATCCAGTACCGTTTTCTCATTCAAAACAAAGTGTTTTTTTTATTTTAATTTCCTTATAAACTTCTGTAAATCGATGTAGACTTCAAATTTATTAATGTTTTTATCAGGGGCAAATTTAAGACCTAAATCCAAAATACACACCTCCTCATCTGTAAAAATGACATCACTCAGGTTAAAAATTCCCTGTCCCAAAACTCTCTGTTTCTTTCTATGCCTCTGTACGAAAACTCCTGTTCTCTTCCTGGATTCCTGGTCCATCCATTCCTGAAATTCATGCACTGATTCGGAAAGGGAGGATATCCTTGGTTCCCATTCTACATCCATTCTCTGTTCATATCTCCTGGAGGACCTTCTCTCCTCTGAATACCACCTTTATCCGTTTGTTGGTTCCTCCATCCAGGTCTCCAATACGAGACCTGGGCATTCCATCTCCCAGGGGGCCTCTCCCTCGGTCTCCCCCGGTAAAAATACCCCTCTTCTCTGAGCTCCCTCCTATTCTGGAAGTTCCATTGGGGAGTTTGCTGCCCTCTCTCCCTAAACAGAGAAAACCTATTATAGGTGGGGATATTATATCTCGGGGTGCCTGAGGACCTGCCATAATCGGGGCCACCATTCTCATTTCTCCGTCCATCAAAAAACCCAGAAGGCTAGTTTGACGTATATTGCTAGAATTCTGAGTTTCTACTCCTACTGACTCAACCGTGGGGCCCCCATCCATAGAAATACATCTCTTTTAACCTCTTTTGGACATTTATTTATTGATTCTTTTATTTATCACTTATTAATTTTTGGATACCAACACTGAGACTTTGTCTGTTATATATTTTTATATCAGTTTTTTAACTATTTTTTTCTTGGACACTGCAATATATTTTTGGATATCTATTTATTTATTTCTATTTTTTCACCATAACACTTTGGTTTTGTATAGAGAGGCAATATTTTTCTGTTGGTACTTATTGCTGCTACAGATTTATACATGTATTTTGTGTATTTTTGAGATGATCTTTTTTGGGACCACCTTTTATGTTTATCTTGTCACCGATTGCTTGCATAGATTTTTTATTATTTTTTTGGTATATGCACTTGCACTTTTTACTTTTTGGTTTCATTACAATATGTACAATTTATCCTGAATGAAAACCATTTTCAAAGTTTAAAATTCCGGTCATTCAAAACAGAAATTTTATCCTGCAGTCATCACTACAGTTGAACACAGAGGTCAATTTGAATTCAACTAACCAGTAGAAAATCAAACAGGCATTCTGAAAACAAATGTTTTTAAATTGTATATATTTGGGGCAAACCTGAACTATGCATTAATCAAAAAAAAAAAAAACAGCTCTGATTATGTCCCTTCTTGGTGGATGGTGTTTCATTTAACTTCTAATGAGCACCCATCCCTTCCTTTCATTGTTACCAATACAAAAGCAGAGACAAGCAGCGACAACCTAAGTGCAGTAATATGACACACGTCTTATTTATTACAGTAGAGATACACTCACTCTGTGTTGTATAAAAACAGGCACATCAGGATAGGCAGGTCCGGATGGACAATCTGATAGGCGACGAAGACTCCAGTGGGGGTGATCCTCTTGCGCTGTGCGGTCCCGTCTGGCGGCGCCAGTGAATTCCAGTGTCCCAGGTTCAGGTCGGCAAAGCGATGCGGGGATCGTCGATCTGTGGAGTCGCGATGTGATGATGCTAATTGCGTGCACGCATTCAGAGCATGCGTGCTCCTTCGTCGGGCATAGCAGTCCTCCATATTGGAAGTGGTGAAGAAGGGGAAAGAGCAGGACAGGCGGGCCAATGAGATCATAGTACCGCCCTATTGATAGTTCACTGAAACTAGTGACTCCGGGGAGCTAAGGGGCGGGGTTATGAAGTCTATATTCAGTTATTTGAAATTTAGCAAATTGCATTATATTATACGGAAAGGAAGAACTACAAATACAACATCCTTGTGCACATAGAGATGAGGAAGACAAGAACACACATGCAAGAAAAGACTACATGGAACGTAGACTTTGGGGACAATTTTTAAAACATATAATATATATATATATATATATATATATATATATATAACAAATAAAAAAGTATATACAGTGCCTTGCGAAAGTATTCGACCCCCTTGAACTTTTCAACCTTTTGCCACATTTCAGGCTTCAAACATAAAGATATAAAATTTTTATTTTTTGTGAAGAATCACCAACAAGTGGGACACAATTGTGAAGTGGAACGAAATCTATTGGATTTTTGAAACTTTTTTAACTAATAAAAAAATGAAAAGTGGGGCGTGCAAAATTATTCGGCCCCCTTGCGTTAATACTTTGTAGAGCCACCTTTTTCTGCGATTACAGCTGCAAGTCGCTTGGGGTATGTCTCTATCAGTTTTGCATATCGAGAGACTGAAATTCTTGCCCATTCTTCCTTGCAAAACAGCTCGAGCTCAGTGAGGTTGGATGGAGAGCGTTTGTGAACAGCAGTTTTCAGCTCTTTCCACAGATTCTCGATTGGATTCAGGTCTGGACTTTGACTTGGCCATTCTAACACCTGGATACGTTTATTTGTGAACCATTCCTTTGTAGATTTTGCTGTATGTTTGGAATCATTGTCTTGTTGGAAGATAAATCTCCGTCCCAGTTTCAGGTCTTTTGCAGACTCCAACAGGTTTTCATCCAGAATGGTGCTGTATTTGGCTGCATCCATCTTCCCCTCAATTTTAACCATCTTCCCTGTCCCTGCTGAAGAAAAGCAGGCCCAAACCATGATGCTGCCACCACCATGTTTGACAGTGGGGATGGTGTGTTGAGGGTGATGAGCTGTGTTGCTTTTACGCCAAACATATCGTTTTGCATTGTGGGCAAAAAGTTGGATTTTGGTTTCATCTGACCAGAGCACCTTCTTCCACGTGTTTGGTGCGTCTCCCAGGTGGCTTGTGGCAAACTTTAGATGAGACTTTTTATGGATATCTTTGAGAAATGGCTTTCTTCTTGCCACTCTTCCATAAAGGCCAGATTTGTGCAGTGTACGACTGATTGTTGTCCTATGGACAGACTCTCCCACCTTAGCTGTAGTTCTCTGCAGTTCATCCAGAGTGATCATGGGCCTCTTGGCTGCATCTCTGATCAGTCTTCTCCTTGTCTGAGCTGAAAGTTTAGAGGGACGGCCAGGTCTTGGTAGATTTGCAGTGGTCTGATACTCCTTCCATTTCAAAATGATCGCTTGCACAGTGCTCCTTGGGATTTTTAAAGCTGCATTTATACAGAGGTTGATTACACACAGGTGGATTCTATTTATCACCATCAGTCATTTAGGACAACATTGGATCATTCAGAGATCCTCGCTGAACTTCTGGAGTGAGTTTGCTGCACTGAAAGTAAAGGGGCTGAATAATTTTGCACGCACAACTTTTCAGTTTTTTATTTGCTAAAAAAGTTTAAATTGTCCAATAGATTTCGTTCCACTTCACAATTGTGTCCCACTTGTTGGTGATTCTTCACAAAATTTTTTAAATTTTATATCTTTGTTTGAAGCCTGAAATGTGGCAAAAGGTTGAAAAGTTCAAGGGGGCTGAATACTTTCGCAAGGCACTGTATATATATATATATATATATATATATATATATATATATATATATATATATATATATATATATATATATATAAACATATCTAAGAATATATATATCAAGAGTTGTTTCCTTTTTGTTAGAGTTATATATAACAAGTACTTACTTGGGCCATTTTTATGTGTAAAGATATATGTAAATTCGAACTATATAAACCTTGTGAAGCAATATGATAAAGACATATATAAATTAGTAAAATGGTATTATGATATTTGTATGGGAAAAGGAGGGGGGGGGGACTTTTATTAGGAGTAAGAAAAAGAAAATTATATATACACAAAATTATACACAAAATTATATATACACAATTTTTGCATACATGTGTAGCTATGTACTCAAGAGAAATTTATACGACTGAACTGATTTCTATATCTTCATTCAGGCCACCAGGCGCAAGGGCATCGAGGGTGTATATCCAGAAAGTTTCCCTCTCGCAGAGATGCTTGAAACGCTCCGCGAGAGGGAGAGACCCAGGCACCTGCTTGAAGACCCACACCTGCATACCTTCAGTGGAAACCTGATGGTACTCCTTAAAATGTCTAGAGATTGTTAGGTTGGGGTTGCCCTCTACCGATCTACAGTGTTCTCCGAACCTTTTTCTGAGTGTCCGGATTGTACTGCCAATATAAAGTAAGTCACAGGGACAGCCAATGCCATATATTACAAAGCTTGAGGAACAATTAAAAAATTCTCTAAGCTGGTAAGTATTATCTTTTGTAGTAAAAGACTTCTGACGATGGCAAACAAATTTACAGGTGAGACATTTTAACGTTTTGCATTGATACATGCCATTTAATGTAAAGAAGGTCCTGGACAATCTGGGTTTGTTGTGTGTAGATTTCAATTTGCTTGGAGCAATAAAACTTTTAATATTTCTAGCTTTATGATATGTAATCTTAGGTGCACTGGTGATGGATGATTTAACAAAGGATCCTCCAGAAGGATCCCCCAGTGTTTACGTAAAATTCTTTCCATTTTTTTATGCTGGGAATGAAATTGAGTGATGAATCTAGTAGTATGAAGTTGGGAAGGGGCAGTGGCTTGAATCTCTGATTCTTTGCATAGAGAAGGTGTACCACAGGCGGTTTCAGACTGAGCATCCAAAAAGTTGACATATGCTTCTTCTGTTAAGGCTGAGGGGTATCCTTTGTCCTTGAACTTCGTTTTCAACAAATTCCCTTGTTTGATGTAATCAGAATTATGGGTACAATTTCATTTTAGACGGTTAAATTGACTTTTTGGTATATTAGATATCCATCTCGGGTGATGGCAGCTTTGGTAATGTAAGTATGAATTGCCTGCTGTAGGTTTGATATAATTTTTTGCAAAAATGGTGTTGTCAGTGTGACAAACTTCGAGATCTAGGAAAGCCAGACTATCTAGGCTACACACAGACGAGAAGGAAAGGCCTAGGTCGTTGGAGTTACAATAGGCCACAAAGTCATCTACAGGTGGTCCGGTCCTATCCCATATAATAATGATGTCATATATATATATAGCGACCTATATATATTATGTATTCCGAAAAAGGGTTATCATTCCAAATGAACATATGTTTCCAGAATCCCATTGTTAAATTTGCGTAACTGGGTGCAAAATAGGCACCCATGGCTGTCCCTTGGGTTTGCAAATAGAATTGATCATCACATGAGAAGTAATTGTGGGCTAGGCAAAAGTTGGTTGAATCTAAAATAAAATCTGCCTGTGTGGGTTTCATGAGTGGGTCTAGGGATAAAAAAGTGTTTAACAGCTCGAAGGCCAACATTATGGGAAATTGATGTATATAAAGAATTTACATCCAGTGAAACCCACAGGTATGTGGGTTCCCAAGTGTAAGTTTTTAGAATGTCCAAAAGGTGAGCACCATCAGGTATGTAAGTCGATAAATTTTGTGCTAAAGGTTGCAATAAATGATCAATGTAAACAGAAAAAAGCTGATCACACTCTCCATTGCAGCTACAATGGGTCGCCCTGGGGGATTTTGTGGATCTTTATGTATTTTTGGGAGATGATAGAAATAGGGGGTATTGTAGTATGCTCTAGATAAAAAGGAGGCTTCGGCTTTAGTGATAATATGATCTTTAAGGGCTTGTTTTACAAGTGTTTCAGCTTCCAAAGAAAAAAGAGGGAGTGGGTCTCTTGTATAGTGATGGACGAACTTCCGACGGGACGTTTCGCGAAAGCGAAATGCGAACGGACCCAAACGTTCGCGAAACCGAACGTTCGCCGCGGGCCCCATTGACTTCAATGGGAGGCGAACTTTGCAAACCTTCATGTCGAATTTGCGGCCACGTGGTAATTATTAGGGGGTAAAACGTAGTCCCACCATCTGGACAATGACATAATACATGTATGAGGTGAATTTGGGATCGATAACTACAAGCATTTTTATTTTATTTGGGAAATTGTTCTAACAATTCAGGACTATGGAGCTAATGAAGGCAATGGAGGAGAGGGAAGGTCAGGGACCAGGGTAGGCAAAGAAGAGGGTGCAGGAGATGATCACCAGCAGCGTGACATACCGGAATGACACATGCACCGTGATAGAGGCATCTGACAGCAGCACCGTAATACAGAGCACTGACAGCAGCACCGTGACATACAGCGCTGACAGCAGCACCGTGACATACAGCGCTGACAGCAGCACCGTGACATACAGCGCTGACAGCAGCACCGTGACATACAGCGCTGACAGCAGCACCGTGACATACAGCGCTGACAGCAGCACCGTGACATACAGCGCTGACAGCAGCACCGTGACATACAGCGCTGACAGCAGCACCGTAAGCAGCCCCAGGAGGAAGTCAGCACAGCACAGGGATGGTGTGATCCCCTCATAATAAGAACCCCCAGGAGGAAGTCAGCACAGCACAGGGATAGTGTGATCCCTTCATAATAAGAACCCCCAGGAGGAAGTCAGCACAGCACAGGGATATCATAAGCAGCCCCAGTAGAAATATGACACCGCTCAACCTCTTCAAAGAGGAGGGTAGGGGCATATAGTACGGTGTGCTTTTTTGGGT
This sequence comes from Lithobates pipiens, assembly GCF_037356315.1. Taxonomy (NCBI): domain Eukaryota; kingdom Metazoa; phylum Chordata; class Amphibia; order Anura; family Ranidae; genus Lithobates; species Lithobates pipiens. The sequence goes on from NW_027507903.1 coordinate 574,511,911, forward strand.
CAAGGAAGTGAGCCAAATGAATTAAGAAGGTCTGTGTGCTTGATTAAAAAAATAGTTTATAGACATATACATGGTCTACTGGTCACATGTGTTGAATTCCTCCGAGATCCATGCCTCATTCATTTTTAGAAATGTGAGGTAGTTAACACTGTGGTGAGCTAGGCGAGTACGCTTATCGGTCACAATCCCCCCTGCTGCGCTGAACGTCCTTTCGGACAGGACACTGGATGAGGGGCAAGCCAACAGTTCGATTGCAAATTGGGCAAGCTCTGGCCAGAGGTCAAGCCTGCCCACCCAGTAGTCTAGGGGTTCATCACTCCTCAGAGCGTCCACATCGGCCGTTAACCCAATGTAGTCGGACACCTGACGGTCTAGGCGTTCCCTGATGCTGGATCCGGATGACACCTGTCGATGGGTCGGCTGAAAGAATGACCTCATATCCGAAGTCACCAACACATCTTCAAACCGGCCTCTTCTTGCAGGCGCTGTTGGATTGGTACCCGCAAATCCTTCTCTGGGAGTGGGAATTGCTCCTCTGCCAGCGCACGCAAAAGCAGAATGCAGCATTTCTCGAAGCAAGGCCTGGAAGTGCTGCATTCTGACAGCCCTCTGCGACGGCGGTAACATTTCCGCCATTTTGTGTTTGTACCGGGGGTCTAAGTACGTTGCCACCCAGTACTGGTCCTTGACCCTCATGCTTTTTATACGGGGGTCCCTATTAAAACACTGGAGCATGAAGGCCCCCATTTGCACTAAAGTGGAAGCGGTGTGGTGGCCTGGCTCCTGCTCATCATCCAGGATAATGTCGTCCTCTTCATTCTCCTCTCCCCATCCTCGCACAACAGGGATCCCAGAAAGGTTTAAAGCATGCTCTTCTTGCTCCTGCTCATCCGCCCCGGCACCATCCTCCTCTGACTCCTCATCAGACTCCTGTTGTTGACTTGTCTCAGATAGAGTAGCCCCCCCTGGGAATTCATCCAGCATTGCGACTTCCTCATCTTCCCGCTCCTGCTCCTCCACAGCCTGATCAATGACACGACGCAATGCACGCTCCAGAAAGAAGGCATAAGGTACCATGTCACTGATGGCGCCATGGCTGCGACTGACCAGTTTGGTGATCTCCTCAAATGGCCGCAGAAGTCTGCATGTGTCGCGCATGAGCAGCCACTGGCGCGGTGAAAAAAAACCCAGCTCCCCAGAACCGTTTCTTTCGCAGAGTTCATACAGGTAGACGTTAACTGCACGTTTCTGCTGGAGCAGCCTATCAAGCATATAGAAGGTTGAGTTCCATCGCGTCGGGCAATCGCAAATAAGACGTCTGACCGGCAGATGGTGTCGCCGCTGAATGTCAGCAAGGCGAGCCATGGCCGTGTAAGATCTTCTGAAATGGGCCGAGATTTTCCTTGCCTGCCGCAAGATGTCCTGGACCCCAGGGTATTTGACAAGGAATCGCTGCACGACCAAGTTTAAGACGTGTGCCATGCACGGCACGTGCGTGATTTTGCCCTGTTTCAATGCGCTAAGCAGATTGGCACCGTTGTCACACACCACTTTACCAACTGTCAAATTGAGCGGTGTTAGCCACTCATCTGCCTGTGAACGCAAAGCTGAAAGGAGTGCCGGGCCAGTGTGGCTCTTTGCTTCCAGGCACAACAGACGCAGCACGGCATGGCAACGTCTCACCTGGCATGTGGAATAGGTTCTGGGGAGCTTGGGCGGTGCAGTGGAAGAGACGCTAGCAGCGGAAAAGGAGGAGGCAGCTGAGGAGGAGAGGGAGGAGGATGGAGTAGGAGGAGGAGAAGAAGAGTCAGGCCTGCATGCAATCCGTGGCGGTAAAACCAAATCTACACGGGTGCCACGGGTTACATGCTTGACGGCCGTCAGAAGGTTCACCCAGTGGGCAGTAAAACTGATATACCTTCCCTGCCCGTGTTTGCTAGACCACGTGTCTGTGGTCAGATGTATCTTGGCACCGACACTGTGTGCCAGAGATACATTCACTTGCCGCTGAACATGGCCATATAGCTCTGGGATGCCCTTCTCTGAGAAATACTTCCTTCCTGGGACCTTCCATTGTGGTGTTCCAATGGCCACAAATTTGCGAAAGGCCTCCGAGTCCACCAGTTTATATGGCAGTAGTTGGCGGGCTATGAGTTCTGACAAGCCAGCCGCCAACCGTTGGGCAAGAGGGTTATCCGGCGTCATCATTTTTTTACGCTCAAACATTAGGCCCACGGAAGCCTGCCTTTTTGCAGAAAAATGTGAGCTTGGCGTGATGGAAGGTGGAGTGGAGGACAATTGTGAGGAGAGAGGAGAAGGAGAAGTAGAAGACGAGGCTGGACGGTGAGAGCCTGCAGTGTGGCTTTGTGTGTTCCGTTGCTCCCACTGGGCTCGGTGATGGCTGCTCATGTGCCTTCTTAAGGCGGTCGTCCCTAGGTGAGTATTGGGCTTACCGCGACTAACGCGTTGACTGCAAAGATTGCAGATGGCAACGCTATTGTCAGCAGCGGACACGTTAAAAAAAGCCCACACTGCGGAGCCATGTGCCGGTGTCCTGGGAGCGCCAGATGTGACCGTACATGGTCGATGACTCGCTCCTGATACATTTGCAGTCTGCTTTGTCCCTGCTGTGCAATGTAAGTCATTGCTGCTTCTCCTCCCTATCTGCTGGTCCATATCTCCCTCTGAACTCCCCTCCTCTTCCTCTCTTGTGGGCACCCACGTGACATCACTAGACACGTCATCATCAACGTCACCTTCCCCACCGCTATAAGTAGAGATCTCGGAGTAGGCAGCAACACCGGGGACCAACCTCCTCCTTGGGCTGATCTGGGTACTGGCGTCAGACTGCTGAGTAGCGCTTGTTGCTACCTCCTCTTCCTGATCCAATACCAAGAGTGGCTGCGCATCAGAAATGTCCTCTTGATATGGATCGGAAAATAATTCCAGTGACTCAAGCGGAAGGTATGTGGTGGTGGTGGTGGTGGTCGTGTTGTTGGTGGTAGTGTCTTTGGGGGTGCACATAGCAGAGAGTGAAGAAGAGGGTGCAGATCGAGAGGATGAGGAGGGTGCAGAAGAGTAAGGCTGAGCGAGCCACTCAACCAAGTCTGGTGCATCCTTTAAAGTAATTGAACGCACCTTCTGCAACTTCCCACTTTGGCTCAAGCCTGTTGCTCCTGCCCTACCCCTACCACCCCTGCGGAAGGGCCTGCCTCTTCCTCTGCCTGTCATTTTTTAAATGACCCTGTGACAAAACTCTTAGTCCCTATACCGATGAAGGACTGCTGCAGTATAGGGCAGCGGTCAGCAGTGGTGCACGTCAACCCTATCTATTGTGGACCGATAGCGGTCCTTACAGAACAGCAGACTGTACCGCACTCAAGCCTATGTACCGTAGCACCCTATACCAAGTTACCAGTCCTTATAAGAACTTTTGTGGACCAAGCAGGTTGTGTATTAGTGTTTAGCAGACTGTACGTCAGTCCCTATACCGCTGAAGGACTGCTGCAGTATAGGGCAGCGGTCAGCAGTGGTGCACGTCAACCCTATCTATTGTGGACCGATAGCGGTCCTTACAGAACAGCAGACTGTACCGCACTCAAGCCTATGTACCGTAGCACCCTATACCAAGTTACCAGTCCTTATAAGAACTTTTGTGGACCAAGCAGGTTGTGTATTAGTGTTTAGCAGACTGTACGTCAGTCCCTATACCGCTGAAGGACTGCTGCAGTATAGGGCAGCGGTCAGCAGTGGTGCACGTCAACCCTATCTATTGTGGACCGATAGCGGTCCTTACAGAACAGCAGACTGTACCGCACTCAAGCCTATGTACCGTAGCACCCTATACCAAGTTACCAGTCCTTATAAGAACTTTTGTGGAACAAGCAGGTTGTGTGTTAGTGATTAGCAGACTGTACGTCAGTCCCTATACCGCTGAAGGACTGCTGCAGTATAGGTGAGCGGTCAGCAGTGGTGCACGTCAACCCTATCTATTGTGGACCTATAGCGGTCCTTACAGAACAGCAGACTGTACCGCACTCAAGCCTATGTACCGTAGCACCCTATACCAAGTTACCAGTCCTTATAAGAACTTTTGTGGACCAAGCAGGTTGTGTATTAGTGTTTAGCAGACTGTACGTCAGTCCCTATACCGCTGAAGGACTGCTGCAGTATAGGTGAGCGGTCAGCAGTGGTGCACGTCAACCCTATCTATTGTGGACCGATAGCGGTCCTTACAGAACAGCAGACTGTACCGCACTCAAGCCTATGTACCGTAGCACCCTATACCAAGTTACCAGTCCTTATAAGAACTTTTGTGGACCAAGCAGGTTGTGTATTAGTGTTTAGCAGACTGTACGTCAGTCCCTATACCGCTGAAGGACTGCTGCAGTATAGGGCAGCGGTCAGCAGTGGTGCACGTCAACCCTATCTATTGTGGACCGATAGCGGTCCTTACAGAACAGCAGACTGTACCGCACTCAAGCCTATGTACCGTAGCACCCTATACCAAGTTACCAGTCCTTATAAGAACTTTTGTGGACCAAGCAGGTTGTGTATTAGTGTTTAGCAGACTGTACGTCAGTCCCTATACCGCTGAAGGACTGCTGCAGTATAGGGCAGCGGTCAGCAGTGGTGCACGTCAACCCTATCTATTGTGGACCGATAGCGGTCCTTACAGAACAGCAGACTGTACCGCACTCAAGCCTATGTACCGTAGCACCCTATACCAAGTTACCAGTCCTTATAAGAACTTTTGTGGACCAAGCAGGTTGTGTATTAGTGTTTAGCAGACTGTACGTCAGTCCCTATACCGCTGAAGGACTGCTGCAGTATAGGGCAGCGGTCAGCAGTGGTGCACGTCAACCCTATCTATTGTGGACCGATAGCGGTCCTTACAGAACAGCAGACTGTACCGCACTCAAGCCTATGTACCGTAGCACCCTATACCAAGTTACCAGTCCTTATAAGAACTTTTGTGGAACAAGCAGGTTGTGTGTTAGTGATTAGCAGACTGTACGTCAGTCCCTATACCGCTGAAGGACTGCTGCAGTATAGGTGAGCGGTCAGCAGTGGTGCACGTCAACCCTATCTATTGTGGACCGATAGCGGTCCTTACAGAACAGCAGACTGTACCGCACTCAAGCCTATGTACCGTAGCACCCTATACCAAGTTACCAGTCCTTATAAGAACTTTTGTGGACCAAGCAGGTTGTGTATTAGTGTTTAGCAGACTGTACGTCAGTCCCTATACCGCTGAAGGACTGCTGCAGTATAGGGCAGCGGTCAGCAGTGGTGCACGTCAACCCTATCTATTGTGGACCGATAGCGGTCCTTACAGAACAGCAGACTGTACCGCACTCAAGCCTATGTACCGTAGCACCCTATACCAAGTTACCAGTCCTTATAAGAACTTTTGTGGAACAAGCAGGTTGTGTGTTAGTGATTAGCAGACTGTACGTCAGTCCCTATACCGCTGAAGGACTGCTGCAGTATAGGGCAGCGGTCAGCAGTGGTGCACGTCAACCCTATCTATTGTGGACCGATAGCGGTCCTTACAGAACAGCAGACTGTACCGCACTCAAGCCTATGTACCGTAGCACCCTATACCAAGTTACCAGTCCTTATAAGAACTTTTGTGGAACAAGTGAGTTGTGAATGTTTAGCAGACTGCAGCAGAAGGGCAGCAGTCAAGTATAATATCCTTTCTATATTTGGAAGAAAGAATATTATACATGTACAAGCCTATTACTGTACCACTGATACCAGTCCTGAAAAGAACCTTTGTGGAACTAATAATAACAGCAAGTCTTTAAAATTACCCTCACTGCCTGACAACACTGCTTCCTTCCTGTCCCTATACAAATTGGCAAAAAAAGAGAACGATTAGTGGTTACTGGAACAGCTCTTTTGTGGACCTTGATAGTAACAGCTAATGATGATGATGATGATGATGATGATGAAAGACTAATCTGGCTGTCCCTGTAGCATACACCGTCCTTTCCCTTTCTCTAAACTAACAAAAGACACTCAGGCTGCTGCAAGAATCAGCAGCACAGCAAACCTATCAACACCTAACACCTATACCAGTCCTGAAAAGAACTTTTGTGTACCAAATAGCTAGTGGTTTATCTCTCCCTACTCCACACAGGAACCTGTCCCTATCGTAACAGAAGAAAGAATGTAAAATGGCCACCGGATCGGGTGTATTTATAGGTTAGGGGGAATGTACAAGTGTCCATGTGCTGTCATGTCTCAATTGGCTGTCCTGTATCACATGATAAACGTGTCACCAAAGGTTAAAGTTCTTGTATACATTAAACACGTAAGTCCGCCGCGGCGAACGACGGAAAAAGGCGTTCGAACGTGCGGACCGCGAATGTCGGAAATTCGCCGCGAAACGACCGCCGGGCGAACCGTTCGGCCATCACTACTCTTGTAAGGCGTTTGTAAGTATTGTTGTCTGATAGTAATCTATTTGCTTCACTCAGGAAGACATCACGATTTTGGATAACTATACTATCCGCTTTATCTGCTGCTTTAATAATAAGGGAGGTATTTTTTGTTAACTTGTTGAGGGAAGAAAGTTCTTGAGGAGTGAGATTATTTTTAGGACGTTGAGAGGGAGTGGATTTGCATAGACGTTTTGTGTCTGAATATACGACTTGGTAGAAACTTGGTAGAAACTTTGTATGTAAGGGCCTTTGGTATGACTAGGATTGAATATGGATTTTGGTCGAAAAGGAGTATGCTTTAATGGAGGCGAATCGCAAGATGTTGTATAAAATAGGGGGTATCTGGAATGATGCCATCTTCATTGGTATTATAAAGTTCCTCCAAGATCGCTAAACAGGGATCGCCTGGGTCCTTGTCGGGTGTGGATGGAAGTAGAATATTGTCAGTGGGCTCTGAACTGTTAGTAAGATTGATGGTAAAGCTGCATTGATGGGCACTGGTGAGGCTGCATTGATGGGCATTGGTAAGGCTACGCTGATGGGGTCAATGATGGGCACTGGTTTCTTAAACCAATCCCAATTCTATATGTTCTGAAAAGTTGGAATTCGTTAGAAACCTAATAAACAAAGCAAATTTTCCTGGATTTCAACAAAATTCGTTATTATTCGTTGCTATTTCATTCGGAGGTTTGGATACAACCAAATCTGCGAATAGCCAAAAATTTGTCCAAATTTGTATTCGGATCAAAAAACAAATTGCACACCTTCTTGGAGAAATTGCTGCTCCAGGCTCCCCCAAGTCAAGTAATTTGGTCATGTGATCCCAGTTGAAGGGTAGGATAGGTGACTAGATTGGATGATTGATCCCTTCTGCAGAGATCATATGAAGAAAGGTTAAGGCCCCTTTCACATGACTGTTCAGATCCACCTGTCAGTTTTTTCAAGCGGATCTGAACGGTCCCCCCATACAGCTCTATGGAGCATCGGATGTCAGCTGTGACACGTCCGCTGACATCCGATCTGCCCCGATCCGCTCTGCAAAATCCAAAGGCGGTCCGTAAGTGCAAAGACGGACTTGTCACCCCTGGCTCAGTGGGGATCAACAGAACGATCCCCGCTGAGCAAGCGGAGGAATAAAAATGGACAGCCCCATATGAAAGGGGCCTAACTCATTTACTTATGTGATGGCTAGCACTGGTGGGAGCCTGAAGCAGCATTTTCTCCTGGATAGGAATGTTTTTCACCCTTCTGCTACTCTTTATTAGTCTGTTAACACAGTTTTAGTTAACATTTATTTACAGATCTGGTAATTAAAATAACTAGACTGACAAGTACGAAAATACCTTGAGAAAAATAATATTATAACACATGAAGCAGGAAATTGGTCTAAAGTGCAGAAAATGTGAGCAAATCATAAGCGTGCTATTTTTAGGTTACTACATATATACCAACATAAAAAACAAAACTTTCCAAAAACCTTCTGTTCTGTTACCAACATCTATCTCTGAAACTATTTTTTTCAATATACCGTAGGCTGCATACTGGAAACATAATTTGAATGTTTTTCTTCTATTGAAGTGTTACCAGCAATAGATCAATAACAATACAGAACATGGAGTCCACCCTTACAGTAGAACTATAGGCAAAACCTTTTTTTCCCCCATTTTGGATAGATCAAGTAAGGGTTATAACCCCTGTAAGTTTTATTTTTGCTATCTTTGTCCAATTGGGGATATTTATCTTCAATTCCTGTCCTATAGTCAAACGGGAAGTGAGAGGAAATCCTTGCAAATTAAGGGAATTTCTTTGGGACCCCCAGGTCACCAGAAATAATGTCACCATTGGAAGATTTCCCCTCTATTATTTTTCTAGGAACATCCCAAAATATAAGATTTTCTTTCACTTGCAATGAGAAAAAAGTGACTGCCTACTCCCAAAATGTAATTTGAAGTAAAACACATAGCCAAGTATTATTCTACACAATTTTTGTATTGTGTATTAAAAAAAGAAAACAAATAAAATTAGACATGCTATCTGCCAATAGAACTTAACCAAAAAGTGCATTCTATGCATCTAAAACTATAGAAACTATAATAAATCAAATCATTATTATTCAACCAAAAAATAAAATAAAGCCTCATGCATGTGTCCTGCTTCTTAATATAGGGGTCAACAATGCCAAGAGTTGGTGAAAGCAGGGGTCCATCATCCGGAGATAATTCCAAAAAACATCCAGATTATTCTCCTGGAGCTTGCTCAACAAAGGCATATGACATAATTGGTCACGATTAATAAAACAACCAATTTTTGGTCCAAGAACTTCTCCTCCTCCTGTTCCTGGACTGGACTTGGGTCAAAGCAATAACTCCAAGGCCAATAATAAATAACACGTCATCTCCTCCGATTCTATGTCTAGTTGACAAACGGCCGCTCAGAAACAAACTGAAAACCGCAAAATGAAAAGCGCAAACTGAATAGTGTGAATCAACGCTTTCCAAACTTCTACTAACACGAAATTAGCAGAAGGAGCCCAAAGGGTGGTGCTAAAGAGCTGAAAAACTATGTAGTACGTCAGTACATCTGTGTTTGTTGGCTGACAATTCCTTACCGTTTGTATGTTAAAGTCCGAGGTTTTGTCTGCAGAAAATCTAACGTGTACGAAACTTTAGAACTGTGCAAACAGCAAAGTTTCCTAAACTTTTTTTTTGTAGCCTCCCTTACCATATCCTTGCCCTTCCTTGTCTTCTATTCACCTTTCTTTGACCCAGAAAGATATCCTTTTCTGATTGGTTGCACCTGTGCTCTGCTCTCCCATTCATTCCTAGGGAGAATTGGTCAGCAGAAAGGGTTTATACATTGCAGTTACCAATTCCTATCCCAAAGACACAAAAGTGCCAAAACGAAATCAAAACTTAAAAAAACTTTTAGCTTTGAATAAAGTCCATCCAAGTTGGAAAAAAATGGAAAATCTTTTCTGTTTTTTCTGACCTAAACATGACGGATCAGAGGTAGTTTGAAGAAAAAAGATGCAAATGAGTTTACACCCAGCCACCCATAGATCTAATATGAGTCTGGAAAGCTCAAGATTCAGCTTCATGGATTCCCTTATGAACAGACCTGACAACGCTCATTTGAAAGGGGTTCAATGATTGGTAATTTGCAAATTATTACTTTTTTTTTCTTTTGTTTTTTTTGCTTCTTGAGTTTGGATGCACTTTCATTCCTTTCAACTCCGGGCTCCCTTTCTTCACCACTTTTCTCCCTTGGAACATCCCCCACATGTTTTATGCATTTTTTTTTTTATATCCTTACATTTCCAAATGTCTTTAGGCTGGTCATGGAATGCCTAGGGTCTTTTTCTTCTTCAGATCTTGTCCATTGGTGGATGGTCCTTAGTGATGTGGAAGGTGGCACTGACATCTGCATCATCAAGGCCCTACAACACTTAGGACCCCCCTCCCCCCCACCATTGTCCTAAATGGGGGCTACTAGCCAAATTTAGTTCTGATAAGTGGTGGACAACCTATCTGATTTATAGTGTAGCAATGTTCCGGGCCCCAGAGGCCTAATGGTGACCTCAAGGGTTAAGGAGAGCTGACATCCTTCCTTGTAGAGTGGGTTACCAAGCATGGTGGGTGTCATACAAGAAGAAAAGATGGGCGCCAGTCACTTTTTGAATGCGAACAAGAGATTTATTGTCTCTTAACAGAACTGTAAGAGAGAGGGTTTTTGGCCAGGACATCCTTGAGTAGAGGCAATGATAATTGGCAGATTCAAAGACTTCTATAAGTAGACAGCTATACAGTGGAATGCTTCCAGCCTCTGTATAGGTAGGACTGCTGTCTCCTATGGCAACATAATCTTGCAACAGTCTCTAAAGGTCGTTGTACATAACTCTTGGTAACACAGATACTTCCGGGTTGACCCTTTGAAAAAGTCACGTGGTATGTGACGCAACGCGTCAGGGAGGAGCTAGGTGTCGATCGTCACTTCCGGTCGCGGCCGAGACCGGAAGTATCACTGTTTACTTTCGTGATTCACTGGATTTTAATGTAAGTGTGGATATTTTTATAAATAAACGCTGTTCAATTATACTACACATTGGAGGCCCCTTTATTCTCTTTCCTCATTATGGTGTAAACCGGACTGGGAGTCATGGAGATACAAAGCTGATCCCTTGTGGTTTTATCTAAGAGGAGGTGGAAGACTGTCAGCCCATTATTCCTGAAGTGTATTCCGGTCCTTAGGGACCTTGCTTTGAGGGGAGAGGTTGGGGGAAATAAGGGGTGCACCCTAAGCACTGAAGTGTGGAGAAACGGAATAGTCTGCACCTTTATCCACTTTGCATGGTCATCTTTACCTGTTGGACTGTGTGCACACTCTGGATACATTTGTATGGACTGATTTATATGCACTTTGCACTTTGATGTTTTGTTTGGAGCAACACCAGTTTTTTCTTAGGTTTTATGTGATTGTGTGTTTTTTACGAATTGCACTTTTGCACATTTGCACATATTCAATACTTTGTAGACACAAATCATTTTTTATGTTTGTGTTATTGGATTTAATCCATATTGGGGGTAACACATTTTTTTGGTGGATTTTATCACATTTGCACATATTGATATATTTATATAATTAATTTTATATCTTTTTATATTGGTAATATTCCCTTTGCGTTTTCATATATATATTTTTTAATGCACTATTATTATTTATTATAATTTATTTATTTCACTGAGAATCAATATTTATAAGAAATCATTCCTTTATCTAGGTAGCGCCACATAAACACTGTTTATTTAGATTCTGGAGTTCAGGGAACACTTTTATATGTGAGCAGCTTCCTAAAATTAATATCAGACCCATCTGGCAAAGGTTGTGCGCAACAGTATTTACCTAATCTATATAGTCTGATAATGACTTATTATAACAGACTAAATGAAAAGAAGCATCAGAGTGGGAGAGTTTACTTCCTCTTTAAAAAAGGTTGTCCTCAGTCTTTAGGATTGAATGACACAGAATGAATGTCTTCCATGTTGATTGACATAGGGGTTCAGTGAACAATTAAGACGGAGGATATCAGAGGATGGACAGTTTTTATTTTATTTATTTATTTATTTTATGAGTTGCTTGGCGATCTATTAAAAAAAGAAAATAACCAATAACAATGAAAATGTCTTCTTTTGCAATATTCCGCAAATCTTTTGGTCTACACAGATAACGGACATAGGAACTCCCTTACATAAAGAATTTAAGAAATGTTTATGTAGGAAGTTGATTTAAAAAAAAAAAAAAAAGACTACATTTATGCAAAACCAAGATTGTGAAGCAGGAATAGCTACAGGAATATTGCTTTTGGTAAGTGAAAGTGATATCTCAGCAGATAATCTCATGGCCAGGCCATAGGAAAGGTCTACATCTGTCTTCATATATCCCTCCCTCGTATAGCCAAACACTGTCACTGTCAGGAAATGAACACTAACTGTGCAATGCTGACCTTGAAAACATAAATAATACTTAATCAGAAGCTAAAATAACAACTGCAACATAAAACCCACAATAGTTATTACTGCTTTAATGCAACCATGTCCTTGCTTGAAGCTTTCGCTGACAAACCAATTTTTTTCAAGAGCACTTAAGGGCCCCCAAAATACATCATTTTTGAAAAACATGACAGGCTCAGTTTTGTTTATTACATCAATATTGTCATTTATGAAGAAAAACACACTTTCTTTTAGTGCACACAAACACAACATATTCTTCAACTTGTCAACTAAATCTAAAATATTTGAGTTAATAAATAAAACATTTGTAACTTTTAAAGTGGTTGTAAAGGCTGAAAGTTCTTCACCTTCATGCATTCTATGCAGGAAGAAAAAAGCCTTCAGTGTGCAACTGCCCCTTAGCCCCCCCCCCCTCCAATATTTACCTAAGCTGATCTTGATCCAGCGATGTGCACATAACTCAAGGCTCTCCCAGGTTTCTCCCTCCTGATTGGCTGAGATGCAGCAGCAGGAGCCATTGACTCCTGCTGCTGTCAATCACAGCCAGTGAGGCAGGAGCGGGGGGGCGGGGCTGAGCCACACTCTCAATGTGTCTTATAGATGCAGAAAGCCGGCTCAGGAGTGGGCACTCGGCAGGGGGGGGGGGGGGGACCACAGCGCCAGTTGGGGAACAGAGAAAAGGAGGATCTGGGCTGCTCTGTGCAAAACCACCTCAGGTGAGCAGGTAAGTATGACACATTTAAGGGCTTGTTTACACTTGTGGTTGGCAGGTGGTGAAACTAGGCATGGTTTTACCCTCAACCGCCCCCCATAAAGAATACATCAATGCAAAATGTCATATTCCTGATATGTTTCTGCTGTACCATGTACGTGTATGATAAAGTGTTTTGTTCTCTTTGTATTTCTTCCTTTGTGTGAAATCCCTGGTGTTCCTGCCAGTCCCTCTCATTAGAGCACAGCATTGTCAGTTTTCTAATTGTGCTGAGAACTCAGCTTGCTCTCCTCTAATGATCAGACTTAACCTGACACACCCTCCCTTCCGCACATCCATTCACTGGGAAGACCAGTGTGCTGCGGTTTCTCATCACCCAGCTCTCTGAGATCTTTATGCAGCTGAGAACAAAGGGTATATGATCACTTATTTTAAAAAAAAGGCAAGGGGGGTTGAATTATTTAAAGGGCTGGGAAAATTAAAGATTAATTCCTCGATTAATCGTTAATTGTTTTGATCGATCAAAATTCTTTTGATCGGTACTCACCTCTCCGCCGGCTTCCGGGTCTTCAGGGAGTTCCGTCTGAGATCTGGTGACGTCACGGACATCGACGTCACCGGACTCCTCCCCTTTCACCAAGTTCCAAGCTAACGAAGGGAAGGGGGGAGGAGTCCGGTGACGTCGATGTCCGTGACGTCGCCGGACAGCTTGGACAGTGATGGTAAATATGGATGTGGTTAACTGGGATCATTCAGTGAGCTAAGTGCAGGCAATTTTGATAACCTCCGTTTTTTAACATGTTGTAAAAAAAAAAAAAAAAAAAATGTAAACACTCTGGTATGACTGGCTAAAGTGATGCCTACTTGCCTACTATAAAGTGACTGACAGTCAATATACTAGATAAGTTTTATAATTAAAGTTAAACTAACTTTCTATGTTTTTCTTAAAGTTTAATAAAAAAAATTACTTATGTCAGTGCTGCAGTTTGAATTTAAAATGTATTTGTGTGAACTGTGAAGTTAAGTCATGGATTGTGGAAACTAACTAGTGTCGGGTGATTGTATATAGTGTATACCACATTTACCACTGACTAATGCAGAGTTGCAATGCAAGGAGATCGGCTAAAAGTAGTTGGATCTGTATGTACGTTCTAATTAATCGAAATTAGTCAATTAATCGATTAAAAAAAAAAAAATTTATCGAACGCGAAAATTTTAATCAGTAACAGCCCTAATTATTTACAATGTTTTTTATATGTATACTCAAATGTGTTGCCTTTCTTGAATGGGTCGTTTTACAAGGTGTGGGTTTTCATATACTTTAAGCTGCAGAGGGGGTATACATATGCTGTAACCATGATGCTTTGCTTCATGGCTAAAATCTTATCTCTTGCTGCATTCACCAGCCAATATCACAGCCGAATGTGACCTATTTAAATAAATGGGGTTACGCAGCAACAGCAAGCCAAACACTTGGTTCTCGGTTGTAGTGCAGTATTCCCATTGGTTGTCAAAAAAAAGAAATGCAATCCACCGCAGACTACTTGTCAGAGAGCAACTCATATGTAACCTAAGCATGCTGTGTTCGTAGAGGAACATACTGGGGGGAGAGGGTAGGAAGCTATACTTTGGCCGGACGTACATGTGATGGTGTGGTTTCACAGCCAGCCAAACCACGTATGCTGCAAAAGAGAAAAGCTGTTATATTCTATATACAATACAATACAATTCTAATACAAATGAATGACTGCAGTTGCAGCTGGTAGCTTGTTTTAACTCCATGGTGCACCATATACAGTAGGTCCTGGGAGTCCAAGGTTGAAAGGAAAGCCCAAACAGTTAAAGGAGAAGTCCAGCCTGAGGTTTTTAGGCTGGGCTTCTCCTCCGGATCCCAGGAGTGCAATTCGTTTTGCACTCCTATGACCCGTTTTCAGAGGAGATCGGTCTGAATTAAACTCTCTGCTGACATCACTGCTATCAGTCAAGGCAGAACGTCATCCTGACTTCTCAAGTCTGGATCCGCCAACTGCCTTGATTGATGGCTGTCTCAGCTCCTCGCTCTTCGCCCCTCCACAGCTCAGCGCTCCAATGAGCGCGGAGAAGCAGAGAGGAGAGACGCTGACTGACAGTCAGCAGCTCTCCTCTCGGGGATCTGTGCGAATCGAGCCATCGACAATGTGCGGCGGCTTGTTTCTCAATGCAGAGATGGTGGGGAACAGATGCAGAGGTCCACTGAGGTAAGTATGAATCTTTCATTTAGAAAAACCCCATACTTATCTTTTAAATGAAAGCAGACTTTTTCTTGCCCTACAAAGCTAATATTTTCTAGACGTGTGATTTGTTTCATTACAATTCGAAATTCAGAAGAAATTTGCGTTATTCAGAGTATTTGGCTGTATCCAAATCTCCGAATCACGGTAGTAACGAATTTCAACTAATCCAAAATAAATGTTAACAAAAACAAATTCATTGGTATTCATTTGTTTATTCCGATGATATGATGCCATAGTTTGGGCCTTTTGTTAAATTTTTGAAGCATCCAAAATAACGAAAAGCCATAATGAATGATCCGACTTGATTTATTTTTATTCTAGTGAGCGTAGCGTGAATATTCTAATCGGATTCTTTTTGTATCGGAGTTGAGACCATTCGTTTAATTTGTATGTGCACGGCTCAACAAAGTCAGTTGGGAATGGGGAAATCAATTCAACTTAATAACATAACAAATAAATACGTGTTAATATGGATTCATTTGTTTCATTCAGATGAGAGCAGTGCAGTAGTCCTAGACTCTTGGATAATCAGACAATTTCTGGCACTTTTCGTTTACATGTGAAAATCATATATATATATATATATATATATATATATATATATATATATTTTTTTTTTTTATCACATTATCATGGTCAGAGTCTGCAGACATAGTACAGTCCCTAGGATAAGTAATGGATAATGGTCAACAGGCCCTCTTACCAGACCCAGCAAAACTACAGCAGTGATCCCTCCGGCTGGACGGTCGCTCGCTCTTGGTTCCCCGGGGGTGACTCTGGTCAGTAGTTTAGTATGTCTGTACCCTGGTAGTGGCTCAGTCTTTCTCTCCCTGGTGGTGCTGGGCAGCGTGGCTCTCTCTGGTGGCGCTGGGCAGTGTGTCTCTCTCTCTGGTGGCGCTGGGCAGTGTGTCTCTCTCTGGTGGCGCTGGGCAGTGTGTTTCTCTCTCTGGTGGCGCTGGGCAGTGTGTCTCTCTCTCTGGTGGCACTGGGCAGTGTGTTTCTCTCCCTGGTGGTGCTGGGCAGCGTGGCTCTCTCTGGTGGCGCTGGGCAGTGTGTCTCTCTCTCTGGTGGCGCTGGGCAGTGTGTCTCTCTCTCTGGTGGCGCTGGGCAGTGTGGCTCTTTCTCTCTCTTGTGGCGCTGGGCAGTGTGGCTCTCTCTCTGGCTTCCGCTGAGAACACTCCTCATTCATTGTCCTGTAGCACTCTCTCCCTCAGCTTTTTTCCAGGCTGCAGTCTCTCAATCTCTCTCTTGATCGAGCTGTAGCCTACTCCCTGTGGAAAATGGGGCCACCAATCTTTGTGACTACATGGGTCATGATGATCTCCTCTCCTAGTCTCCCTTGATTGGCCTCAGTTATGGCCAGTAGGGAAAGAGCGGGAAGGAAGCTGGGCGGGGAACCTGGTGAGAGCCGCCGTCTCTTCTCCCTGTCACAATGCTGCAGAGTTCTCTGCTGGGAAAAGAGCCAAAGTCAAATTAATTTTTTAAGCCGAGGTCCTAGGGAATAAATTGGTGGGTTTTGCAATTCTTTACGTCACACTGTATTTGCGTAGCAGTTTTTTAAATGCAGTTTGTGGGAAAAGATACTTTTTAGAATTTTATTGCAAAAAACACAATACATAACCCTATTGTTTTGTAAAATATAAAAATTAAAATAGCTACCAAACATTTCACGCTTTAAAATTTCACACGCCCACAAAACGGCAACAAACATACATTTTACTATCCATAGGTGACGCATTAAAAGCCTTTACAAGTTACCACTTTCGATGTACAGAGGACTTCTAGTGCTAGAATTATTGCCCGTGATCTGACGTTTGTGGTTATACCTCACATGTGTGGGATGGTCGCAGTTTGCGTGTGTTCAGGACCGATGCACACATTTGCCTTTGCGCACTAGCATAGGGAGGACGGGGGCACTTTAAATGTATTATTTTTTAGCAATTATTAATTTATACAATTTATTTTTATTTTTATACTGTTGCAATGAATGTAGTAATTTGTTTTTTTTTCTCACTTATTACTGTGACAGCAAATTCCTCGCTTGCACTGGAAAGCATTTAAAATGCCAAGATCAGCATTTTTAAATATTTTAATTTGTTTAAAACTGCCAGTAATCACTCCAGTAATCTGGAAGTAATGTCATGACATCGCTTCCAGGTTACTACAGCCAAAACCCGATCAAAGCCAATTCCAGCTTTGTTTGGGTCTCCTCGGGTGGGATGGGAGAGTCAGGGCGACCCACGGAAGGCGGCGGGAGGGGTACATCCCCTCCCACTGCTTATAATAACAGCTGAACGGCTACTTAGCAGGAATCACCCTGGTACAACCACTTAAAGCCAAATGTTGTACAGGTACTTGGTTTGGCGGCATGTGGTTAACAGTTTTCATTATTATAAAAAATGCACTACATATGAAATGGAAACATATTGCAAAAACTACACGTAAGGTATAAAAGTGAAATAAGATTATTCAATTCCTAATTATTATTACTAACACATTAAAATGAATATAGCCAGTCTTCCCAGATTACCAAAAGAATGACAGAAATTCCGAAAATAGAAATCAATTCAGAACAACGAATATACAGTATTTCACAAAAGTGAGTACACCCCTCACATTTTTGTAAATATTTTATTCTATCTTTTCATGTGACAACACTGAAGAAATTACATTTTGCTACCTTGTAAAGTAGTGAGTGTACAGCTTGTATAACAGTGTAAATTTGCTGTCCCCTCAACACACAGCTATTAATGTCTAAACCACTGGCAACAAAAGTGAGTACATCCCTAAGTGAAAATGTCCAAATTGGGCCCAAAGTGTCAATATATTGTGTGGCCACCATTATTTCCAGCACTACCTTAACCCTCTTGGGCATGGAGTTCACCAGAGCTTCACAAGTTGCCACTGTAGTCCTCTTCTACTCCTCCATGATGACGTCACAGAGCTGGTGGATGTTAGAGACCTTGTGCTCCTCCACCTTCCATTTGAGGATGCCCCACAGGCACAGATGCTTAATAGGGTTTAGATCTGGAGACATGTTTGGCCAGTCCATCACCTTTACCCCCAGCTTCTTTAGCAAGGCAGTGGTCATCTTGGAGGTGTGTTTGTGGTCATTATCATGTTGGAATACCCTCCTTCAACCACTGCAGCAATGCTGGCAGCACTCATACGTCTATTTCCTAAAGACAATCTCTGGATATGACGCTGAGCACACTCAATTTCTTTGGTCGACCATGGAAAGTCCTGTTCTGAGTGGAACCTGTCATGTTAAACCGCTGTAAGGTCTTGGCCACCGTGCTGTAGCGCAGTTTCAGGGTCTTGGCAATCTTCTTATAGCCTAGGCCATCTTTATGAAAAGCATCAATTCTTTTTTTCAGATCCTCAGAGAGTTCTTTGCCATGAGGTGCCATGTTGAACTTCCAGTGACCAGTATGAGAGAGTGAGAGCGATAAAACCAAATTTAACACACCTGCTCCCCATTCACACCTGAAACCTTGTAACACTATGAGTCACATGACACCGGGGGGGGGGGGGAATGGCTAATTGGGCCCAATTTGGACATTTTCACTTAGGGGTGTACTAACTTTTGTTGCCAGTGGTTTAGATATTAATGGCTGTGTGTTGAGTTATGTTGAGGGGACAGCAAATTTACACTGTTATACAAGCTGTACACTCACTACTTTACATTGTAGCAAAGTGTCATTTCTTCAGTGTTGTCACATGAAAAGATATAAAATATTTTCAAAAATGTGAGGGGTGTACTCACTTTTGTGAGATACTGTATACTCTCCCAAAATAACATATCGTTCTGAAAAAAAATCATTGTAACATAATGATTATGACAAAACAAAATGATCTACATAATGAATGAAACTGAAGCTAAATTATTATTTTTTTCCATTGTGCGCATATCTAATATTTGCCTTCATTAACTCTCACCTCTTTTCATGATGCAGCACTGGGAAGGAAGGAAGGGGAATTTGGGACTTTAATTGAGGCTGATGACTGGTAGAGGTTTAAATAGTATGTGGACATTTTTTTATTAACATGAGTAATATTTATACAATGCAACAGTACAAATCATAAAAAAAGGTAATATCATATATGTATACATGCACGCATGGCATTGACATCAGAATTTCATATATATACATATATACAGTGCCTTGCGAAAGTATTCGGCCCCCTTGAACTTTTCAACCTTTTGCCACATTTCAGGCTTCAAACATAAAGATATAAATTTTTTATTTTTTGTGAAGAATCACCAACAAGTGGGACACAATTGTGAAGTGGAACGAAATCTATTAGATTTTTGAAACTTTTTTAACTAATAAAAAAATGAAAAATGGGGCGTGCAAAATTATTCGGCCCCCTTGCGTTAATACTTTGTAGAGCCACCTTTTGCTGCGATTACAGCTGCAAGTCGCTTGGGGTATGTCTCTATCAGTTTTGCACATCGAGAGACTGAAATTATTGCCCATTCTTCCTTGCAAAACAGCTCGAGCTCAGTGAGGTTGGATGGATGGAGAGCGTTTGTGAACAGCAGTTTTCAGCTCTTTCCACAGATTCTCGATTAGATTCAGGTCTGGACTTTGACTTGGCCATTCTAACACCTGGATACGTTTATTTGTGAACCATTCCTTTGTAGATTTTGCTGTATGTTTGGGATCATTGTCTTGTTGGAGGATAAATCTCTGTCCCAGTTTCAGGTCTTGTGCAGACTCCAACAGGTTTTCATCCAGAATGGTCCTGTATTTGGCTGCATCCATCTTCCCCTCAATTTTAACCATCTTCCCTGTCCCTGCTGAAGAAAAGCAGGCCCAAACCATGATGCTGCCACCACCATGTTTGACAGTGGGGATGGTGTGCTGAGGGTCATGAGCTGTGTTGCTTTTACGCCAAACATATCGTTTTGCATTGTGGGCAAAAAGTTCGATTTTGGTTTCATCTGACCAGAGCACCTTCTTCCACATGTTTGGTGTGTCTCCCAGGTGGCTTGTGGCAAACTTTAGACAAGACTTTTTATGGGTATCTTTGAGAAATGGCTTTCTTCTTGCCACTCTTCCATAAAGGCCAGATTTGTGCAGAGTACGACTGATTGTTGTCCTATGGGCAGACTCTCCCACCTCAGCTGTAGTTCTCTGCAGTTCATCCAGAGTGATCATGGGCCTCTTGGCTGCATCTCTGATCAGTCTTCTCCTTGTCTGAGCTGAAAGTTTAGAGGGACGGCCAGGTCTTGGTAGATTTGCAGTGGTCTGATACTCCTTCCATTTCAAAATGATCGCTTGCACAGTGCTCCTTGGGATGTTTAAAGCTTGGGAAATCTTTTTGTATCCAAATCCGGCTTGAAACTTCTCCACAACAGTATTACGGACCTGCCTGGTGTGTTCCTTGGTCTTCATGATGCTCTCTGCACTTTCAACAGAACCCTGAGACTATCACAGAGCAGGTGTATTTATACAGAGACTTGATTACACACAGGTGGATTCTATTTTTCACCATCTGTCATTTAGGACAACATTGGATCATTCAGAGATCCTCGCTGAACTTCTGGAGTGAGTTTACTGCACTGAAATTAAAGGGGCTGAATAATTTTGCACGCACAACTTTTCAGTTTTTTATTTGCTAAAAAAGTTTAAAATATCCAATAGATTTGGTTTCACTTCATAATTGTGTCCCACTTGTTGGTGATTCTTCACAAAAAATTAAAATTGTATATCTTTATGTTTGAAGCCTGAAATGTGGCAAGAGGTTGAAAAGTTCAAGAGGGCCGAATACTTTCGCAAGGCACAGTATATATATATATATATATATATATATATATATATATATATATATATATACACATGAACATCACATAACAAAAATTAGATAATAATATAAAATAATATAAATTTATGTATGTACACATGCCTTTTAGCTTGGCAACACATGCCAGATGGAATGAATAGATTCAATTAATAAGTAATATGTATCTTCTAGATATGAATCCTATTGAGGCATATAGCTACATCCTGAATACACGACGCGTTTCATGTAAAAAACACTTCCTCAGGGGAGGATTCTATAGTATAGCGTATCTATAAGAAACACATTTCTGCTGCAGAGGATGCCTAAAGCCCATCTTGTACATTTTATAAACAGCATACACAACACCTCCAGGCTTCCATATTGCATTGCATTCATAGAAAATTACAGCAGCTGCAGATTTTAAAGAAAAGGTCAATTTTTGTAACATTGAAGTGATTATAAAGCTTTATTTTTATTTTTAAATATATGTTGAGTTTCACATGTTTTTCAGTTTATTAAAAGTCATCAGCTACAAAAAGTGTAGCTGCTGACTTTTAGTAAACAGACACGCACCTGTCCCACGGTCCAGCGATACCTCCCCCTCCTCCCCTGCAGCGCCATCATAGCAAATGTGGGCACCCGGTTGTGACAGCTTACATCTTCATAGCCGGGTGTGCAATGTGAATGCACAAGTTGCTGCTATTGGCCAGGCAATCTTCTGGGACCTGTGAAGTGTCCCAGAAGATTGCAGGGAGGGAGGGGCCTAGGGGGAGAGGAAGAGTCACCTAGTCAGCCGATAAGCAGAAAGAGGAAGTGGGACAGGAAGTCCCTCTAAAAAGAAGGTAACCCCCCCAAAAAAATGACATGCCAAATGTGGCATGTAAGGGGGCAAGGAGTACTTAACCACTTCAGCCCCTGAAGGATTTTCCCCCTTAATGACCAGGCCATTTTTTGTGATACGGCACTGCGCTGCTTTAACTGACATTTGCGCAGACGTGCAACATTGTACCCAAACAAAATTGACGTCCTTTTTTTTCCCCACAAATAGAGCTTTCTTTTGGTGGTATTTGATCACCTCTGCAGTTTTTATTTTTTGTGCTATAAACAAAAAAAGAGCGCCAATTTTGAAAAAAAAATAAAAATTATATTTACCTTTTGCTATAATATATATCCAAAATATATATATATATATAACTATGTAACTATATATATATATATATATATATATATATATATATATATATATATATATAAATGTATTCATCACTTTAGGCCGATATATATTCTTCTACATATTTTTGGTAAAAAAAATAAAAATCACAATAAGTGTATATTGATTGGTTTGTGCAAAAGCTATTGCATCTACAATTTAGGGGATAGATTTATGGCAATATTATTATTTTTTTTACTAGTAATGGCAGCGATCTGCGATTTTTATTGGGACTGCGACATTGTAGCGGACAGATTGGACACTTTTGACACTTTTTGGGACCATTGACAATTATACAGCCATCAGTGCTATAAATAGCCACTGATTACTGTGTAAATGTCACTGGCAGACATGAGGTTAACACTAGGGGGCAATCAAGGGGTTAAATGCGTTCCCTCATGTATGTTCTAACTGTAGGGGGGTGGGCTTACTGGGACATGACAGAGATCACTGTTCCTGATCACTGGGAACAGTAGATCCCTGTCATGTGCCCTGTCAGAACGAAAGATTCACCTTGTTTACAAAGGCAGTTTCCCATTCTGCCTCTGTAATAGGCAACTGTGGGTCGCCGGCAGACATCAAGTCTGCCTGACCCGTGGGCATGCTCCTACAGTGTGCAGCGAGTGCGTGTGCCGCCATGGCTTACGTGCCACTACTGGCGTAAGCCGCCGTGTAGCTACTGTGATTTGCACATGAGAGCCGACCTACGGCCATATAACAACGGAGGCTGGTCGGCAAGCGGTTAAGGTGGAAGTTCCACTTTTGGGTGGAACTCTTCTTTAAGCTTTTTAATCATAATTTTTTTTAGAAATTTACAAAAGAGAAAGAAAAAGTGTGGGGGGGGGGGGGGGGGGCAAGAAAAAACTAAATTAGCAACATGAAGATTTGTGTAAAATCCATAAGTGCCCTAAGTAAACTTAGTAATATGTCTATGAATATTAACATAGGCTGCCCTAAAAATATTAAGATTGAAGTGCAAGTGTGCATTCAAATTTAAACATTAAATATAAGAAAAGACAGAGAGAAAGAGGAAAAGTAGAAGAGGAAAAAAAAAAAATGATATGGGCCTGTCAACAAGGTTACCAATGGTATGTGAAAAAAAAACATGGGTTTTGAGGTTAAGAAGAGTAATTCTAAGATAAAAAGTTTGCAAAGTCAGTTTTCCATAAAAGATATCCAGGGGAGCCATGTGTTTTGGAAATTAGAATATCGGTTGCGTAATTGCGCCAATAGTTCTTCTCATTCTCATGAGTGTGATGGGATTTCCAATATCTCAGGATTATTGCCCTGGCAGCCACTAAAAAGAAATGAAAAATCCCCTTCTTATCTTTTGAAACAGATTCTGGGAACATATTAATATTGTGCTATTTGAGGAATTTGGGGCACTGTCTTTGAGGCAAAAACACTGTATATTTTAAAAACATTGTCCCAAAATGGGTGCAAGGTGGGCAACTCCTCCATATATGTTGCATGGTGCCCACATGAGATAGACATCGCCAACATTGGTCTGATGAATTTGGAAATGTTTTGTGTAGTATCCAGGGACAGCGATACCATCTTGTGATGATTTATTTTCTGTATTTTACTTGCAACAGAAGATTTAATAATTTTTTTAAAAATAACAAACATGTCATACTTATTTGCTCTGTGTAGGTGTTTTGCACAGAGCAGCACAGATCCTCCTCTTTTTGGGTCCCCTGCAGGGGCGGACTGACCACTGGGCCACTCGGGCACTGCCCGAGGGCCCCATGCCACTAGGGGGCCCCATCAGGGTTGCCAGCCTCAGTAAAACCAGGGACAGTATGTTAAAAAAAAATTTTTTTTTACATCTGTCTCTGAAATGTCCTGACATCCCTTTGGTCTAAAAATACAAAGATTATAACTGCCCCATCTCTCCAGTACTTTCTCAGCCAATAGAAACATGTCTGTGTATACTGTGTGATTGTATACTGTGTGTGTGTGTGTTTGTGTATACTGTGTGGCCCCATCATTTCTTATTGCCTGGGGGCCCCATAATCTCTTATTGCCTGGGGGCCCCATAATCTCCTATTGCCCGGGGGCTCCATAATCTCCTATTGCCCGGGGGCCCCATGAGTTGTCAGTCCGCCCCTGGTCCCCTGTCAACGCTCCTGGCTCCTCCCCCCCACCAAGTGCCCCCATAGGAAAGCCAGGCTTGCTACCCAGCTGGGCTGTTTGTGTCTATTCACACACACAGCCTAGCCCCGCCTCCCCTCCCCTGCTCTCTGCTCACCAGATATGACTGACAGCAGTAGGAACAGATGGGGAGAAGAGCTACTGCAGGTGTGCACAGCGCTGGATACAGATTGGGTAGAGAATGCATTAAGGTAAAAAAAAAAGTTTACTTTCACAACCACTTTAAATTACAATATATGGCTGGTCTAGCAATTTTATATGCTATATACTTTTATTTGCTATATTTGTTTTCCAAAGTGAAGTTACCCTTTAAACGCTTAACGACCACCTCACATACGTATACTGCAGCAGGGCAGCCACTCTGTGCCAGATCACGTGCCTAGTACACGATCTGACACTTCTGAGTCTGGGGCGTGCGTGCGCATGCACTGCCGGCGGCCCACTCCTGCTGTGGTTGAACACAGCAGGAGCCAATCAGTGGGTGCGGCAGACTTGATGTCCGTCAGGATCTGTTGATCGTTGGGGAAAGAAGCAGAATGGCAGTCTGCTGATGTAAACAAGGTAGACAGAACGTCCACGGAGCCGCAGTCGCAGGCTGCGGGCGTAGGGACGGCATGACAGCTGCTTTGTATGCACTGTCGCCGTCTTTAGATTAAGAGAGAGTGGCCGCTTTAAGATTGGGGAGTAGGCGGGGCGGTGGGCGGAGCCTGCCGCCGTGATACCACGAGGCACAGGAAGCCAGGGGTCAGTTGGAGAGCGGAGGAGGAAGCGATTGTGCGCACCCTCGCCGCTCCTACGAGAAGATGGCTTCTGCGGACTTTCTGGGGCAGCTGCGGGCTGCGTTCGAGCGGGAGGGCGCCGCATGGCTCCAGGCCCAAATAGCGGCCGTGGCAGCGGAGCGCGAGACGGCGGTGAGGAGGGGGGCGGCAGAGACACTTTGGGCGCGGCGTTCCCGGCCGCCCGAGCGCTTCAGCCCTGTAGTAGGCCGCAGGGGCCTCCCGCGGACGGCGCGCAACACCCCCGGGCGAGTGGATGGCGTATTGCAGCGGACTCCTGGGGAAGGGATGACTCCGGCCTCCGCCCCATCGGGGGAAGGGAGCAGCAGGTATGCAGTGAGGAGCAGGGCCCGAAGGAGGGGACCAGAGAGCCCGGCGGGTGGAGCAGGCACATTCCAGGAGTCGGTGCCCCCTGCACGGCGCCAGTGCGTTGACATAGCAATGGCGGCTGCGGGAGCGGTGGGGGGCGGCCTGAGCGGTGCGGACGTGCAGCGGGTGGGGGTTCGGCCCAGCAGGGTGGCCCCCAGTCCCAGGGACGATGGCAGTGGACATTCGGCTAGCCAGGGCCCGGGTGGGGCGGCCGCTGGGGCAGGGGGGGTGCGGAATCGGCGCACCGGGAGACACAGGAGCCCGGACAAGGAAGCGGGGCGGGCGGCAGGGGGGCTCGGGACTCCAGAACACAGCATCGCAGACCCCTGGACGGTGGGGCGGGCCCGACGGGGCGTCCTTCTTCTGAGCATGTGCCGGCTGTGGAGAGCGGAAGGTCGGAGGGCGAGCTGTCCGAGTCTGATGGTGGAGACGATCGAGGAGAGGAGACGGCGCTGGGTCCGAGAGCGGCGGCTGCGGGGCCCGGTCCTGGGCAGCCCGGTGAGTGTGACACTTCTCTTATGTCTACTTTGTTGCATGGTTTGTTGGGTCGGAGTGGCGGTCAAGGGTCGCCCGGTGGGGGTGGGGGGATCGGGTCTGGGGGGTCTGCTGTCCGGCCTCCAGCTCCTGTGGCCTTGGCTGGCGACGCGGGGCAAGAGGGCCTGGGTTTTCTGTTGTCGGGCCTGAAAGACTTGGTACAGCGGTTTGAGAGTGGGGTGGGGAGCGGGCCAGCCCGGGCGTGGTTACAGGCCTCGGCTGTGGCCGCGACGGGGTCGACGGTAGTAACCTCTTCGCCTGTGGTGCCCCCGGTGGCACCGGTGGTGGGGGGGGAGAAGGCGGCGGGTGCTTCGGCACCCGCGGCAGAAGTGAGTTCGGAGAAGGCTGGAGAGAAAAGTACAGATCAGGTGCGATTGGCGGATGCGGCGCGGAGCGAGGTCTACGTCTGCTTCGAGGGACCATTAGGGGCGCACCTGAAGCCGGAGGTGAAGGAAAAAATTTGGAAGGGTGAGTACGTTGAGATCTTCACCCTACTGCCGCTGGAGAAATTCAACCTGGATAGGTTGAAGCCTGAGGAGCGGAAGAAGGAAGACGAGGAGAAGCGGCGGTACCGGCTGATTCCCAGGACCTTCGCTAACTGGCTCCAGGCGTTTGCCATTTTGGCGAGTGTGGTGGGTGAGAAGGCGCCGGAGCATTGCTCGGCCTTGTTCGTGTATCTGGAGGCCGTTAGTGAAGCGCACCGGACGTATGGCGGCACTGCGTGGCTCCGGTACGATGAGCAGTTCAGGCAGCGGATGGCAGTCCGACCTTCACTTCGCTGGGATCACAAGGACATTAGCTTGTGGATGAAGCTGATGATGGCGGCGAGGGCTCCTAACCAGTTTTTTCAGCAGGGGGTCGGAGGTTCTGCCACCCCAGGACAACCGGCCGAAAAGCGATGGGGTTATTGCTGGCAGTTTAATGAGGGATCTTGTAAATTTGGGTCGAGCTGCCGGTTCAAGCACTTGTGTTCGGGCTGTGGGGGATCCCATGCCCTCGCAAAATGTTTCAAAAAAGGAAAAGGGCGCCCCGGAGATTCTGTCAACAAAAGGGACGACTCTGGTTCTGGTGGAAAGGATGCTGCCTTTCCTCAATAGATACCCCGACAGGGCGGGGGCGCGCTTGCTGGAGGCGGGGTTTACATCGGGTTTTCAGATCCCTTGCTCCTTGTCGTCGGTACCCACATTTGCCAAGAATTTGAAGTCGGCTCTGCAGCACGCGTCTGTGGTGACGGAAAAATTGGGTAAGGAAGTCGCGTTGGGCCGCATGGCCGGCCCGTTTCGGGAGGCACCTCTCCCGCGTCTGGTGGTTTCTCCGCTGGGGGTGGTTCCAAAAAAGGAGCCGAACAAGTTTCGGTTGATCCATCACCTGTCTTTTCCGAAAGGGGGATCGGTGAACGATGCCATCGCGCCGGAGGACTGTGCGGTTACATACACCTCCTTTGACGCGGCGGTGTCGTGAGTTCGGCGATATGGCCGCGGGACCCTAATGGCAAAATCCGACGTCGAATCGGCGTTCCGGCTTTTGCCTGTGCACCCGGATAGTTTTTGGCTGTTGGGGTGCCGATGGGAGGGGGCATTTTACATGGATCGGTGCCTGCCTATGGGGTGTTCGATTTCTTGTGCCCTGTTCGAACACTTCAGTTCCTTTTTGGAGTGGGCCGTTAGGGATGCGTCGGGCATTAACTCGGTCGTCCATTACTTGGACGATTTTTTGTGTGTTGGCCCGGCTGGCTCGAATGTCTCCGCGGTGCTCTTGGGAACGCTGCAATACTTGGCGGAACGCTTTGGCGTCCCTTTGGCTCCGGGTAAGACTGAAGGGCCTAAAGCCTGCATCACGTTCTTGAGGATTGAGATCGATTCGGTCAAGATGGAATGCCGCCTGCCCTTGGATAAGTTGGAGGCGTTGCAGGAGGAAATTCGGGGGACAATAGGGGTTCGCAAGCTGCAGTTGCGGCTGTTGCAATCCCTGTTAGGGAAGCTCAATTTCGCGTGTCGGATTCTTCCGATGGGGCGGATTTTTTGTCGCAGGTTGGCCGCGGCTACGGCTGGGGTTCCGGCCCCCACGCATTTCGTGACTCTTAAACGGGAACACAGGGAGGACCTGAGGGTGTGGCAGGAGTTCTTAGCGGCCTACAACGGACGGGCACTGTGGATGTCGGGTCCCATCAGTAATTGGGATCTGGAGCTGTTTACGGATGCCGCGGGGTCTTCCGGTTTTGGTGCCTATTTCAAGGGACGTTGGTGCGCGGCACCATGGCCCACGGAGTGGGCAGAGGCTGGGTTTTTGAAGAACCTGGTGCTGTTGGAATTGTTTCCCATTGTCGTGGCGCTGGAAATTTGGGGGGAGTCGTTTCGGAACCTCAAGGTGTGCTTCAATTGCGATAACATGGGGGTGGTCCAAGTGGTCAATCGGCTGACCGCGGCCTCTGGGCCGGTGGTTAGGCTTGTACGCCATTTGGTGTTGCGCTGCTTGCAATTGAATACATTTATCTATGCTGTACACCTGCTGGGGGTTGAGAACACGCTGGCTGACGCGCTGTCTCGTTTTCAGTGGGACAGGTTTCGGGGATTGGCGCCAGAGGCGGAGCGTCACGGGGTCAGCTGCCCGGCTTGGATGTGGCGCATAGCGTTGGACTCGCAGCAAGGTGGATTGAGTTGTCCGTGAGTAGGATGACGTGGAAGGCTTATTCGAAGGTGTGGCGGGAATGGTCTGACTGTTTGACAACGATCGGCATGGCCCCGGGCGATGCGGGCATGGCTCAGGCAGTGTTCTACTTCCTTAGCTTGGCGATGGAAAAAGGGGTGTCGGCGGCCTCGCTTGACAGGAAGCTGGCGGGGTTGGCCTTTTTGTTTAAATGGGAAGGAAGTCCTGACTATACTAAAGAATTCTGGTTGCGGCAGGCGGTGAAGGGTTACCGGAAGGAACATAGACGGAGGGACGGGCGGCGTCCGGTTTCCTTTCAGGTGCTACGCGGCCTGTGTGGGGTATTGGAGACGGTATGTGATTCCATATACGAACAGGTATTGTTTCGGGTGGCTTTTTCCTTAATTTTTTTTGGGGCTTTCCGGATTGGTGAGATGTTTTGCCCGGCCAGGGCGCGACATGGGGGGTTGGCGATGGGGGGAGGTTGAGCTGGGCCCAGGGGCGGTGAGGATTTGGTTGCGCAGGTCCAAGACTGATCAGGAAGCGAAGGGGATGCTGGTGGAAGTAGGTTCGATTGCCGAGGGCGCTATTTGTCCTGTGGGGGCGGTGGGGGCATTCCTGCGCGTCAGGCCTCCTGGCCCGGGCCCCTTTTTCGTGCACGAAGATGGTTCCTTTTTGTCCACATTTCAGTTCAGGGCCGTTTTTAAAAAATGTGTGCTAGCAGCGGGATATGACCCTAAACATTTTTCATCTCACTCCTTCCGCATCGGGGCGGCCACGGAAGCGGCTAGGGCCGGGCTGGGGGCTGGGGCGGTTCGGAGAATTGGGAGGTGGGACTCCGAGAGGTACAGGCTGTATGTTAGGCCGGAACTGTTAGTTTGAGGATGTTGGGGTTGTGGTGGGGATATGTCTGCTGTTTTGGGGAGGTGTTATGGTTGTCGTGTATTTACTTGGTTTTTATTTACAGGATATGATGTTGGCTTGGTGTGGATTCTGGGCCATTTGTACGTGTTTTGGGGTTCGAAGAGAGCGGACATTCGGCCTAATGGGCGGCAGCTTCGGATCCCCAGGAACAAGGCGCAGGTTCGCTGGATTGGGGTCTCCGGTATGAGGTGGAACAGGGTGTTGGGTGAGGTGCACAGATTTTCTCGCCTGGATCGTCCGCCTGATGTTCTTCTATTGCACGTGGGGGGTAATGGCATGGGGGTCAGGTCAATGAGGGACCTCATCAGAGACATTAAGTGTGATTTTCTCAGGCTGAAAGCCGCTTACCCGGGCATGGTCCTGATATGGTCTGACATGGTTAGCAGGACATCGTGGAGGTGGGCGCTGTCGGATAAAAGAGTGGATAGGGCCAGGGTCAAGGTTAATAAGGAAGTGAGCCGGTTTTTTATCAGGAATGGGGGATTGGCGGTCAGACACAGGGAACTGGAGTTTGAGACCTGGAGGTATTTGCGGAGTGATGGGGTTCATTTGAATGAGGTGGGAACGGACCTGTGGACTTTGGGACTCCAGGAAGGGATTCACAGGGGTTTTTGTGTGTGGCGCTGCTCGAAAGGGTAAGGCTTTACCACCTTTCGAGCTGTGGCAGTGTTTTTGGGGGGCAGTTGAGAAGGTAAAGTGGGGCAGGTGGAGAAGAGGTGGTACCCATCCATGGTGATGGGGGTGGTTGGTTTTGTACTTCACGGTTACATGGGGTTAACCGGGAAGAGTAAAAGGGGTAGGTCACTGCATTGGTTGGGTATAGCCTCCGAGACAGGGGTTTCCGTCTGGAGGTCAAGAGTTTAAAGGTAATGTGCAGTGACCAGTAGGGTCTACTTATGCTATGACCCAGGATACAGTTTTAAAAGAAAGTTGTTTACATGTTAATTATGGTTATTTATTGAAAGTTTATATTTTGTTACCTTTATATATATATATTTGGTTTAATAGATCAAGGCCTGTCGGCCATTTACTCCAAAATAGTCTGGTCTGGTTTTTGGGGGGACGTTGGGTTGGAATGAGGTAAAAGGATATATTGGGTAAGAGTGATATGGAGGGGAAGTGTCAGACAATACAGAGGTCATGTCGTTCTGTCAGTAGGGAAGGTAATGATCCTGTGTTTCTGCTAAGCAGGGACACAGATCTCTGCCTTCCCATAGTACAATAACCTCCCCCACTGTTAGTAAGCAAATTTTAGGCATACATTTAACCCTTTCATCGCCCATGATTTTAACCCCTCCCCAGCCAGTGTCATTAGTACAGTGTCAGTGCATAATTTTAGCACTGATCACTGTCTTGGTGTCACTGGTTCCCAAAAAGTGTCACTTAGTTTCCAATTTGCCTGCCACAATGTCGCAGTCCCACTATAAGTCGCTGACTGCCACCATTACCAGCAAAAAAAAATCTATTCCATAAAAATATCCCATAGTTTCTAAATGCTATAACTTTTGCACAAACCAATCAATATATGCTTATTGGGATTTTTTTTTTTTTTTACTAAAACTAAAATGTGTTTTTTAGCAGAAAGTAAAAAAATATAGTTTTTTTTTTTTTTTTTAATTGTTTTTTTTTTTGTGTTTACAGTGCAAAAATAAAAACCAGAGGTAATCAAATACCACCAAAAGAAATCTCTATCTGTGGGGAAAAAAAACGGACGAAAATGTTATTTGAGTAAAGCGTCACGCGACCATGCAATTGTCAGTTAAAGTAACACAGTGCCGTTTCGCTAAAAATGGCCTGGTCATGAAGGGGGTAAATCTTCCAGAGCTGAAGTGGTTAAACAACCAACATTGGCCATGATACAAACCAGCAGCAACCTGTGGTGTCAGTTCAGAGATAAATATAACATAAGACAGACAAGGGTTTGATATTATCCCTCACAATATAGGGAACCTTTTATCTCACATGCTGCAGGCAGGGCTGCCATATGGATTACAGGGTCTCTGAGGCTAATTAAATACAGGCATGGCAAGAGATGATCTAATTACAGCCTAATTCAGCCCCAGAATCCATGGAATTCATATGTTTGATATGAGCTGGTGCTGGCAGATCTGACTGCATGGAAGATGTACCGTAACCATACTGCTGACCATGCATGTGTTCTGTTGACTACAAATGTTACAGGGGAACTGCCATGACTTTTTAAAGGGGAGCCCCAAGCCCCCCCAAAAAAAAAAAAAATGTCAGCAGATACAAATACTGTAGCTGTGGACTTTTAGTACGCGGAAACTTACCTGCCCAGGGATCCAGCAATGCCCTCACCTGAGCCAATTCTTCAATCAGCTTCGGGTGCATCTACAGTAAGGGAAACAGGAATTGAAGCCTTGCAGCTTCACAGCCAGTTTCCTACTGTGCATGCGCATTTCCTGCGGCACCTTGTAAATGCTCCTGTAGTCTTCTGGGACCTGTGAAATGTCCCATAAGACTGTGGGGAAGGAGGGGGGGGGGGGCGGGGAACGGAACCTCCGGCCCAGATTGCCCTAGTGATCTGAGCCAGAAGTAGGGTTGCCACCTCATCCCTTTAAACCCAAACACATATGGATTACACAGGTTCTTAGGCTAATTTAATGCAGATAAGGCACCAAGTGTGTTCAATTACCACCTTAATCAGCCAAAGAACCTGTGTAATTAATATGTGTTTGCGGGTTTAAAGGGATGAGGTGGCAACTCTAGCCGGAAGTGGAAGCGGGTACCTGTCACTGCCTCCCCCCATAAAAAGAAATCTATTTTTCATTTGCAATCAAGTGGAACTTCCCCTTTTGGGTGGAGCTCTGCTTTAAGTTTAAAGCGGAGTTTCAGTCCCCCAAGTCAATTTTTTTTAAATGCTGCTGTCGTTGGTTCAACTTTATCTGGCACGTTTAGCTAGTGCCTATAGTGTATTCCGGTTAATTTCAGTTTAACCACTTACCCACTGGGCACTTAAACCCCCTTCCTAACCAGACCAATTTTTGGCTTTTAGTGCTCTCACGTTTTGAATGACAATTACTCAGTTATGCAACACTGTACCCATATGAAATTTTTGTCCTTTTTTCACAAAAATAGAACTTTCTTTTGGTGGCATTTAATCACCGCTGGGTTTTTATTTTTTGCGCTATAAAAGAAAAAAGACTGAAAATTCTTTAAAAAAATGAATTTTTTCAGTTTCTGTTACAAAATTTTGCAAATTATTAATTTTTCTTCATAAATTTTGGGCAAAATTTATACTGCTTCATATCTTTGGTAAAAATAACCCAAATTTGGTGTATATTATTTGGTCTTTGTGAAAGTTATAGAGTCCACAACCTATGGTGCCAATCTCTGAAAATTGATCACACCTGAAGTACTGACGGCCTATCTAATTTTTTGAGGCACTAACAACCAGGAAAGTAAAAACCCTCAAAATACCCCTTTTTGGAAAGTAGACATTCCAAGATATTTAGTAAGAGGCATGATGAGTTTTTTGAATTTGTCATTTTTTCCCACAATTCTTTGCAAAATCAAGATTTTTTTTGATTTTTTTTTTTCTCACAAACTTGTCATATTAGCAGGTTATTTCTCACACACAGCATATGCATACCACAAATTACACCCCAAAACACATTCTGCTACTCCTCCTGAGTATGGCGATACCACATGTGTGAGACTTTTACACAGCCTGGCCACATACAGAGGTCCAACATGCAGGGAGCACCTTCAGGCGTTCTAGGAGCATAAATTACATATACAATTTTTTGACTACCTCTTACACTTTTGAATGCCCTGGAGCACCAGGACAGTGGAAACACCCAAAAATGACCCAATTTTGGAAAGAAAACACCCCAACGTATAATCTATGAGGCATAATGTGTCTTTTGAGCATGTCATTTTTTTCTACAAGTTTTTGGAAAATGTGGAAAGAAAACGAAAATGCATTTTTTTTTATACAAAGTTGTCCATTTATACAATATTTCTAACACATAGCATGTACATACCAAAAATTACACCCAAAAAATGATTTTTATACGCCTCCTGAGTATGGCAATACCACAGGTGAGAGACTTTTCCACAGTCAGGTCACATACAGAGGCCCAACATGCAGGGAGCACTGGCAGATGTTCTAGAGGCATACATTTAAAATCTAATTTGACTACCTATTACACTTTTGTGAGGCACTGTAGTGACATGGATGTGGCATGGATGAGAACTGGTGTGGCATGGATGAGCATGAATGGGGATGGATGAGTCGTGGATTGGAATGACTGAGCATGGTTGAGCCATAAATGTGGAAAGCTGAGTATGGATGGGATGATTGAGCATGAATGAGTATGGCTGAGTATGGAAGGGATGGCTGAGTTCGGATGGGGTGGCTGAGGATGGATGGGGTGGCTGAGTATAGTATGGATGGGGTGGCTGAGTACGTATGGGGTGGCTGGGTATGGCTGGGTACGGATGAGTATGACTGGGTATGGCTGGGTACGGCTAAGTATGGCTCGGTATGGCTTGGTACGGCTGGGTACGGCTGGGTATGACTGAGTATGGCTGAGTATGGATGGGGTGGATGGATGGATGAGTATTGCTGAGTATGGATGGCTCAGCATGGATGGATGGATGAGTATTGCTGAGTATGGCTGGCTGGATGAGTATGATGGAGGGATGGCTGTGCATGGATGGATGACTGGATGAGTATGACAGGGGGATGGCTGAGCATGGATGATGGCTGGATGAGTATGACATAGGGATGGCTGAACGTGGATGATGGCTGGATGAGTATGACAGAGGGATGGCTGAGCATGGATGACTGGCTGGATGAGTATGACAGAGGGATGGCTGAGCATGGATGGATGGATGGCTGCATGAGGCTGCAATGGGCACAGATCAGCGCTGTGGGCACTACAGATCCAGCCCACAGCACTGCTGCACCCTATCCCCCTCCCCCTCCGCTCACACTGTAGCGATCAATACAGAGAGGGGAGAGTTTGTTTACAAGCAATCGCTCCATCATCACGTGGTAAACGGCCTCGGTCAGCGCCCATTTACCGTGATCCATGATGCAGACCCGGCGGTCACGGATACTCCGTTGTGTGTACCCCAGTGGGCATGCGGGAGTGCGATTCTGGGAGGACGGCAATTTTTTACATGTGGTATTGTAATACTCAGGAGGAGTAGCATAATTTTTTTGGGGGTGTCATTTGTGGTATACACATGCCATGTGAGAGAAATAACCTATTACAATGACAATTTTGTGGAAAAAAATAAAAAAAATGAAAAATCATAATTTTGCAAAGAATTGTCGGAAAAAAATGACAACATCAAAAAGCTCACCATGCCTCTTACTAAATACCTTGGAATGTCTACTTTCCAAAAAGGGGTCATTTGGGGGGTATTTGTACTTTCCTGACTTGTTCGGGTCACAAGAAGCGAGATAGGCCACCAGTACATCAGATGTGATCAATTTTGTGCAATTCGCACCACAGTTTGTAGACTCTCTAACTTTCACAAAGACCAAATAATATCCACTAATTTGGGTTATTTTTACCAAAGATATGTAGCAGTATACATTGTGGCCAAAATTTATGAAGAAAAATTAATAATTTGCATAATTCTGTCACAGAAACAAAGAAATATGTTTTTTTTTCAAAATGTTCATTTTTTTTTTCATTTATAGCGCAAAAAATAAAAACCCCAGAGGTGATCAAATACCACCAAAAGAAAGCTCTATTTGTGGGAAAAAAAGGACAAAAAATTCATTTGGGTACAGTGTTGCATGACTGAGTAATTGTCATTCAAAGTGTGAGAGCACCGAAAGCTGAAAATTGGTCTGGGCAGGAAGGGTGTTTAAGTGCCCAGTAAGCAAGTGGTTAAAATAAAAGACTACCTTGATCTTGGAAGCTGGCAGGGGCCATGTCCACTGTGGGCATCTGAAGCTTCTGGTATCTATTTCCGGGACTAGGTGCAGCTGGATTCCCAGCATGCACCTCCCGATCTCGCGCCTGCGCAGTAATGTCACTGCGTGGCGCTCCATCCTCCTGACATGTTGCCATAGCAATGGTCTGGAAATAAAGCAGGATTTCATCACTAGGCGATTCGCAGTGTAAAGCACTGTGTAAATTGACTGCACTATATGAATACCTGTAAAAAAAGAAATAGTTGACAGTTCAGATTTTTTTGTTAACCGCTATTGAGTTCTTTTTGTGCTCAAACCTGCACTTTGCCCTCTCCTCCTCACCACCATGCCTCCTATTTCAGGTGTAATAAAGGGATCCAGGCGTGCCCCACTCTCTGCTTTTTTGGTATCACTCGCGGTGCGGTGCCCTCTGATGACTGATCTGCGGTGGATCGATCATCAAAAGGCATTAAACAGGCTGTAAAAAGGCAGTATGTTATCTCTTCGCGGCTCAAACACTAAAAAACCCAAACCATCATGGAACAATCATGCAATGCAGGCCATTCTGCTGAATGTGTCCTGTCCATGGGGCAGTAGTGCCTGCCAAACCTGATAGGGGGTATTTTTTTTTCATTGCATCCACTGCATGTCCCCAGTCCACTGCCTTTGTAGCTTAAGGTTTGGGGGCAGTAAAAAATCAGCTCAGTGGTGTATTTTTAACACCCCCAATTGCAAGTGTAAATGGGGCCCAGAAGTGCTGGCAAAAACACCTGTGTGAATAAAGCCTAAAAATACTGTTCTTTTTTAACTTCTTATGAACTTTGTCTACCCCTTCACCTATCAGCTTTTTTTTTTTTTGGATTTGTATTTTTTATTTGTTTGTTTTTTTGGCAACATCTACATTTTTTATACTGTTCATTTCTAAACCTTTTTTTTTTTTTTTGCATGTTCTGGTCGTTTTTAAAAAGTCCCATTAAAAAATACATAGAATTAAAACAGAAAATCTTTACTTTATTTTTAAATGTAAAGGTGCTAGAGAGAAACATCTACTATGTCTAGATAATGCTTAATATCTTTCTGAAAAAAAAAAAGAAACAGAAAAAGAATAAATAAATCACACATAGTGTGTGACTGCAAAGTTTCAGAGCACCCGGAAAATCGGACTACATCTCTGAACTTTAGCAGATGCAGATTATACTTTTCTTGATGAAAAGTTGACCATCAAAGTACTTTTATCAAAGTGCTATTTGCACATAGAGAATCTTCAAAAGGAGTGTGTTTCTCATTAAATGGATTTTACATAGATACATAGAATTCTTTCCAATGTATAACAGCTGTTAAAATAAGGTGGAGTATACTGAGATAAAGACATCCATCGTTGCCCTGTACTATATATAGGGTTGCCACCTTTTCTTCAAGCCAAACCCGAAACGCTTTAGCTGCAATTCGATTTTTTTATTTTTTTTTTAAGATCAGAGTCCCCATATATCAGCGAACTCCACTCAGAGACCAAATGTTAGTTTCTAAGGGGGGTCACTGATATAACAGGACTCTGATCTAATGGGGATCTATAAGAGGGGGTGCTAATATAAGGTTACTCTGATATAATGAGGGGTGCTGCCTGTTGACTTAATCATTAGACACGTGCGATTAGTTTCGTAGGAATCGAAAATTTGTTTGAATTTCCGTAAATTCGTACATTCGGGAGCATCTGAAATACGAATTGCTATGCTTCCAAATTTTGTACGAAATTTAGTTTACGAATTTCGGATCCAAATTCCGTTACAACGGAAACATGACTGTTTTGTTGACCAATCAGAGTTTTTCTTCTGCTGCTGAGTGAGGGTTGGGAAAATGACCTTTTTTAATATGGGAGAGGGAGACTGGTACTGGTAGTCGATGGGAGATTCAGATTCAAACAAAATAAGAATGTTCGTTAATTACGATTCTTCGTTATGATGAAGTTAAAAACCCAGGAAGTCAGCACAGCACAGGGATGGTGGGAGCCCCTCATAATGAGCTCAGCACAGGGATGGTGGGAGCCCCTCATAATGAGCACAGCACAAGGATGGTGGGCACCCCTCATAATGAGCACAGCACAGATATGATGGGAGCCCCTCATAATGATAAATTCATCATAATGAACGTTGGTAACTGTTACGAAAAGTTAATCCAAAATTGTGGAATACCCCTAATGGTGGACTTTTAAGGCACTTACAGTAAGTATCAAATTTTGAAAATACAGAAAAATAATTTTTTATTGAAAAAAAATTATTAAAAGAATACATAAAACAAGGAATGCATAAATACACTGATGATCTGTACATATATCGGTTATTCAAAATACCCTACGTGTTTCGGAGAGACTAAATCTCCTTCTTCAGGGGATATGTACATTGATAAGTGATAATATATTCATAACAGTGTGTTGAATAGACATTCCATCAGAGTTATGATTAAAAACACTACAGAAAACCAGGGAAGATTTTACCGATGGTTGTTGTGCCCCCCTGAATCCTTCAAATGTGGTCACTCTGACAGTAGAGGCCAAAACACCAACAGGATGTTATAAAGGGACCAATCCTCTAGCACGTGTGGGCAGATTGGAGTTAAAAGCTCCCAACCCAGGAGAGACACTGGGGCAAAGCAACTGGTCCTGGGAATAAATTAATAGTTCTAGAGATGATGTCAACACATAGAGCAGCACCTTAGTATTGTTGAAATATTCATCCGTTCGTCACAGCATCCAGCACTGAAGTGTGAGGGAAAGGTTAATGAACGAAAATACAAATTAACAGCTAATTACGAAACAGAATGGAACGAAGTGAAACAAATGTATTGACAGCGCACACGTCTACAATCATTAGATCAGCAGTCAGCATCCCCCATTAGAGACCACCATTGGCTCACAGTGGCCTTATATCAGTGCCCCCCCTCTTTAGAGACCTCCATTAGAGAGAGACCACCCCCTTATAACAGCACCCTTTGCCCCCTTCTATAAATATGTCTAATGCCTTACTGGAAAAAGGGACTCTGAAGCCACTGCAACTGCAAGCACGTGTGTGGGAGGGTGGAAGCCGGTCGGAGTTAGGGGACAGAGCTGAGAGGTGGAGCGGAAAATCCTATGTGTTCTGTGCAAAAGAGTCATCTGTTGCTAGGATACCAGTGGTCCTTGCAACCAACGGCTGCAAAGCAGATCATGCGGTGGAGTGGAGGGTTGGTGAGCACTGGTGGGGGAAAGGGCAGGGCAGAGAGCACACAGAACAGCAAGAGCAAGGCGCAGCCTACAAGAATTTCTGAGGATACCCAGCTGAGTTCCCTCACTGCACTGGGACAAAATTTACCTACATGGACTTGAGGGGTGTCCAAACTTTTCACCTCCCTGAGCCGCATTGGATAAAGAGGCATTGTCTTGGGCCACACATAAAATTACCCAACAATAAAGCTGAGTACACATGATCCAAATATTGTCTGGTTCAGCAGGAACTGGCCGACATTTGGACTTTGTGT
This sequence comes from Lithobates pipiens, assembly GCF_037356315.1. Lineage (NCBI taxonomy): Eukaryota > Metazoa > Chordata > Amphibia > Anura > Ranidae > Lithobates > Lithobates pipiens. Next base: position 574,550,667 of record NW_027507903.1, read on the forward strand.
ACAGCTGTCTGTCTGACAGAAGCTGGTCTCACACCTGGCTTCTGTCGAATGTGCATGCTGGAAAACCAGCATCCGACCAGTAGCCGATCAGCGATGGCAGACAATTGCTGTGAGTGCTGATCTGGGTGTTCTGACAGGGGGGCAGTTCCACTGAGCAGAAAAAGTCGGGCATATTACAAGTTATCAGTCGTTCACTATGTGCTGTGTGGGAAGGTAGAAGGGGGGGTTGTGGTACAACTGAAATCTGAGGGGGATAGCGCAGTCCACCCAAACAACCCCCCCCCACACGAGATCCAGTCATGTGGGATTTACTTGCCTGGAGTTGGCTGGGAGACCCTGCATTCACTGCTGCCTATGCTATTGCAAACGGGGCAACCTGAAATCCCTCCTGGGGTGCAGGTGCTTGACTTGTTGTCAGTGCATCTGCTGCTGCACCTGCTATTGCAAACACAGCATCCCCGGCATCTCCCTAGACATGAATGGGCCTGACTTCTCCATGTCGGGTGCTATATTTGCTATATTTGCATGGCATCCGTCCAGCTGTTCCTCGGGCCACATGCTTAACACTCTTGGGCCACATGCGACCCATAGGCCACAGGTTGGACAATAGGTTGGACACCCTTGCTGTACACATTCAGCTTTACACCCTCAGAATGCATGCTCCATCTCGTTCTCTGCTCCCAGTGGTGTACAGAAGAGAACCTCCTATTCCTGTCAGCAGCCCTGGAAGGTTCCAGCATGGTGCATGCTGGGTCGGTGACCTCATCAGGTGGCTCCGGCCCCTAACCTATTAAAGAACTGTCAAACGTCAGAGCAGGCATTCAGTGAGAGGTAGGTCTTTGCCGCTGGTGGATCGTTTCTTTTTGTATGCGGCGGTGTGGCAGGCATCGTGATTGACAATGAATCTACATTGGATGACATTGGTTTTGTTATGTTTTTTAAGACAGGAATTGTCAAAAACGGCCCCCTGTCTTTTTTTTTTTTTACACTATTTTTGTGAATGGGTAGGGGTAGAATGTACCCCATACTCATTCACATGGGGGGGCAGGATCTGGGGGGCCCCTTGTTAAAGGGGGCTTCCAGATTCTGATAAGCCCCCTGCCTGCAGACCCCCACAACCACTGACCAGAGCACCCACCCCATGTTGAGGGCATGTGGCCTGGTATGGTTCGGGAGGGGAGGTGCTTACTCATCCCCCCTTTCCTGTCCTGCCAGGCTGCATGCTTGGATAAAGGTCTGTTATGGATTCTGGGGGGACCCCCACATTGTTTTTATTATCACTTTTTTCTTTTGTCGACAATGTTTTTTTTTTCCATTAGCTGTCAGTGGGGAAGCCCGTTGACAGCTGATAACTCATCCTTTGTTAAGGATACAGTGGCCGGCTTCCCAATAATGGCTTAGAATGCACTGTGCAGCGTGCAGTGATTGTGGGGCTGTTCGGGTGATTGCTGAACGGGCAAACAGGCGATGTTTGGGCTGAACTTTTGCTCAGCTCGCACTGTTCGCCCAACTCTAGTGTTTGTGTTAGTTCATGAAATTTTGAACTCACTTGAGTTTCATCAACAATTACACTAATAATGGTTACCTTGTTTGTGTCTTGGCGTTGAATTCTGAATCCATTTCGAAATTCACTGTACCCAACAAGTACACCTTCCTTTGCACAAGCATCCCATTTTGTAATTTTCTCTTTTGGGATGTGTACATAGGCTTAGCTTCCAAATTTTTTTAGATGGTTCAAATTCGGGGCTTTTCTATTCCACAGTTCAAATTGAGTTTTCCCAGTTGATTTTCCTGGTAGTCGATTTTGGAGATAGCATGCGGTCATAATTGCCTCCCCTCAGTAAGTGGTTGGCATATCTGCATCAAATAGCATGGTTTTTCCACTCTCACATAGAGTACGGTTCATTCTTTCTGCAACCTGTTGTTCTGGGTTGTATGGTACAGTAGTTTGAAATATTATGCCATTCTTTCTGAAAACCGCCTGTGTGTTATCACCTGTAAATTCAGTTCCATTGTCTGTGCTCAATACACTCGGCATTTTGCCAAATTTGTTGCTTACTTGAGCCAAATACTATTCAAGTTTGTCTGGTACCTCACTTTTGTAATGTAACAGATATAGGGGCTGATTTACTAAGAAAAATGTGTTGCGCCAGTTCGAATGTGCGAACCGGTGCACTTTGAATTGCAATACTATAAATATGTAAACTGCAACTGGTGCTAGGGTAACTGCGGTTTTCTAATTGGATATTATTATTGGATGTGTCTTGTTAGGCAATTTGATATGGAAAAGTACTAATGCGCTACCAACGTGCATACATATAAAGTGCTAAATGAAAAAAGCAGCTAAACTTCTATAGTGTAACCAACACCTCTAAAAATGTATAACGTGTAGTAAAGTAACGTCAACAACAAAAAAAAAGAAAAAAAAAAAAGGAATTTCTCAGATGCTCAATGCAAATATAGTGTTCAAAGTCCTAAAAGGTGCATCCCATAATATATATCTGAGCAATGATGCAATGAAATCCAGTAAAGTGTATCACATAAAACTAAACTAAAAGTAAATTGTTTCCCAGGTGTAATCAGCATCCAAAAAAAAGTCATGTGGCTCAGAGAGATGATCAGTTCCAAAGTGAAAAATATAAATCAGAGTAGATAAGGGGGATAAGGACAGGTAAAAGAGTCCAAATTAAAGATGTAAGATGGTAAACATGTCTTTCTGCAATCCTCCCCCAGTAGTGCTAGCCTCTCACCATATAGATAGACCCCGACGGGTCTAATGGGGCAACAGTGAAGGACCAGCCTGTTGTTGAAGCTTGCCCCATTAGACCCATTGGGGTCTATCTATAAGGTGAGAGGCTAGCACTACTGGGGGAGGATTGCAGAAAGACATGTTTACCATCTTACATCTTTAACCACTTGTTTACTGGGCACTTAAACCCCCCTCCTATCCAGACCAATTTTCAGCTTTTAGCGCTGATGCACTTTGAATGACAATTGCGCGGTCATACAACACTGTACCCAAATTATGGTGGTATTTGATCACCTCTGCAGTTTTTATTTTTTGTTAAAAAAATGTAAAAAGACCAAATGAAAAAAAAAATTTGATTTTGATAAAAAAAATTAAAAACAGGTAATTTTTGTCCATCCTTGATGTAAGCTGATGAGGCAGCACCGATGGTGACCGATAGGTGGCACTGATTGGCACCACTGCTGGGCATTGATAAGTGACACTTGTGGGCATTGATAGGTGGCACTTGTGGGCACTGTCAGGTGGCAATGGCAGGTGGCATAGATGAGGCATAATTGCCTCTTCCTCTTCTGGACCGATGTCCCTTGCAGATGAGCCGGTGATCGGCTTTTTTTTTCTCCTCGTTTGTCAGCGTGAGGAGAAAAATAAATGATCACCGAGCTTTTGTTTTGATCATGTGATCAGCTGTCATTAGCTGACAGCTGATCAAATGGTAAGGGGCCAGGACCGGCCCCTTACTCGGATCGGTGATCACCCGAGTCTCAGTGACACGTGGTCACAGCGTGCTCCGCACGCGCCCTGTAGGGCACGCGCAGGGAGCGTGCACAGGGGAGGCCATCATATGACGGCCTCCTGCAAATTCAGGTCCCCGCTGTGGCCGTCATTTGGCTATAGCAAGGACATCAAGAAGTTCATTTGGACTCTTTTACCTGGGACTGTGGCATCTACCCAACTTCTCTCTGCTGTTGGACACAAGAACCTACATCTATAGATATATATTTGGGAAGCACACCATCTGCCTAACCTTTGCATGTTCACCCTTTGCCTGCGTGGGTTTACTTCAGGTACTCCAGTTTCCTCCCACACGCTAAAAACATGCTGGTAGGTAAATTGGATCCTGCCTAAATTGGCCCTAATATGTATGAATGTGTGTTAGGGACCCACACAAACACCACACCATGTTAAAAAAAATAATAATGTTCTTAATTTGCAAATAAGGATCATCTCTTCCTCAGAAAACAGTGAGTGGGGCATGGTGGTGGGAAGAAATTAGCAGCAGTACAAGCAACTTCCTGGAGGGATGTGATGTCATTCATGTGTGCTGGCCACCGCTTCTGGGAACCAGATATGCACCACGGGTACATACCTCCACGCACACAGCAGTTGCACATCTCACATACACAGCGGCCGCGCATGTAGATGCATTTGGCGCATCCAGCTGCAAGAACCCAATTTTTAGGGAGATTAATAGTAAAGCAGATGTAGATTTCCAGGACTGGACTAACAAATGTTTATAGTGAAAGGCAACTGGTGTTTTCTATTCTATTAAACCATGTGTAAATGGGCCATTGGCATGTATCACAGTTGAACTTAGGAATGTGTCTTTGCAAAGTTAAACTAAATGAAATCCTTTCTTATTTTTGCTTGGGGATAGAGTGCAGAGCGAGTCTGTTTTTGGGTTTGATAGGGTGAAGACACCTCCCAAATTTTGCCAGTTTCTCCTTCAAATTTATTCACTTCCTGTCACATAGCCAAACAGGAAGTGAGGGTAAAACCCTACCAATGTCTTTCCTTGGGGTCAATTTACAGTGCCTTGCAAAAGTATTTGGCCCCCTTGAACTTTTCAACCTTTTGCCACATTTCAGGCATCAAACATAAAGATATAAAATTTGTATTTTTTGTGAAGAATCACCAACAAGTGAAATTGGATTTTTGAAACTTTTTTAACTTATAAAAAAATGAAAAGTGGGGCGTGCAAAATTATTCGGCCCCCTTGCGTTAATACTTTGTAGAGCCACCTTTTGCTGCAATTACAGCTGCAAGTCGCTTGGGGTATGTCTCTATCAGTTTTGCACATCGAGAGACTGAAATTCTTGCCTATTCTTCCTTGCAAAACAGCTCAAGCTCAGTGAGGTTGGAAGGAGAGCATTTGTGAACAGCAGTTTTCAGCTCTTTCCACAGATTCTCGATTGGATTCAGGTCTGGACTTTGACTTGGCCATTCTAACACCTGGATACGTTTATTTGTGAACCATTCCTTTGTAGATTTTGCTGTATGTTTGGGATCATTGTCTTGTTGGAAGATAAATCTCCGTCCCAGTTTCAGGTCTTTTGCAGACGCCAACAGGTTTTCATCCAGAATGGTCCTGTATTTGGCTGCATCCATCTTTCCCTCAATTTTAACCATCTTCCCTGTCCCTGCTGAAGAAAAGCAGGCCCAAACCATGATGCTGCCACCACCATGTTTGACAGTGGGGATGGTGTTTTGAGGGTGATGAGCTGTGTTGCTTTTACGCCAAACATATCGTTTTGCATTGTGGGCAAAAAGTTTGATTTTGGTTTCATCTGACCAGAGCACCTTCTTCCACGTGTTTGGTGTGTCTCCCAGGTGGCTTGTGGCTAACTTTAGACGAGACATTTCATGGATATCTTTGAGAAATGGCTTTCTTCTTGCCACTCTTCCATAAAGGCCAGATTTGTGCAGTGTACGACTGATTGTTGTCCTATGGACAGACTCTCCCACTTCAGCTGTAGTTCTCTGCAGTTCATCCAGAGTGATCATGGGCCTCTTGGCTGCATCTCTGATCAGTCTTCTCCTTGCCTGAGCTGAAAGTTTAGAGGGACGGCCAGGTCTTTGTAGATTTGCAGTGGTCTGATACTCCTTCCATTTCAAAATGATCGCTTGCACAGTGCTCCTTGGGATTTTTAAAGCTTTGGAAATCTTTTCGTATCCAAATTCAGCTTTAAACTTCTCCACAACAGTATTACAGACCTGCCTGGTGTGCTCCTTGGTCTTCATGATGCTCTCTGCGCTTTCAACAGAACCCTGAGACTATCACAGAGCAGGTGCATTTATACAGAGACTTGATTACACACAGGTGGATTCTATTTATCACCATCAGTCATTTAGGACAACATTGGATCATTCAGAAATCCTCGCTGAACTTCTGGAGTGAGTTTGCTGCACTGAAAGTAAAGGGGCCGAATAATTTTGCATGCACCACTTTTCAGTTTTTTATTTGCTAAAAAAGTTTAAAATACCCAATAGATTTTGTTCCACTTCACAATTGTGTCCCACTTGTTGGTGATTCTTCACAAAAAATAAAAATGTTATATCTTTATGTTTGAAGCCTGAAATGTGGCAAAAGGTTGAAAAGTTCAAGGGGGCCGAATACTTTCGCAAGGCACTGTAAATTGACCTGTGTGTCCCCAAGGAAAGACATTGGTAGGGTTCTACCCTCACTTCCTGTTTGGCTATGTGACAGGAAGTGAATAAATTTGAAGGAGAAACTGGCAAAATTTGGGAGGTGTCTTCACCCTATCAAACCCAAAAACAGACTCCCTCTGCACTCTATCCCCAAGCAAAAATAAGAAAGGATTTCATTTAGTTTAACATTAGGTAAATTGCACTCTAGCATTTTGCTGTGTACACTCCAAATTATTAGGTATCTTGGACTTTGGGGTTTATTTACTAAAGGCAAATCTACTTTGCAATACAAATGCACTTGGAAGTGCAGTTGTTGGAGATCCGAGGGGGATATGCAAGGAAAATAAAAAAAAACAGCATCTTTGCTTCTACATGATTGGATGGTAAAATCAGTAAAAAAAAAACTTGCTCTAAAACATCTGTTTTGCAAAGACATAATCATACTGATGCCATAAACACAAGCCCAAAGCCTTTCGACACTGGCCCTATTGGAGACTTTTTGCCCAAATGTGGCCAGTGCATGGAATCTTTTTGGATTTATTTGTAAGCAGAAGCCATGACCCCTTGATAAAAGTAAGCTTGGAGTGGGAGGGCGGGGTGGTTTATGTCAAGAGAGGGGGCAAAAAGCATAACTTACCTTTTAATTTTCAGCTTCTTACTGGAGGAATCTTTTAAATGACTTAGGAGTACTATGTAATTGAAGTTACCATTTAGAGCAGAGGCGTAACTAGAATCTTCAGGGCCCCAATGCAAGAAACCATGAAGGGACCCCACCAGGGGCATTGCTAGGTCTACAAAAGATCTCGGGCTAGAGCCCATAGCAGCGAAGTAAATAAAGCCATACGCTTGGGTGGGCGTATACATATATAATATATATATATATATAATAAATATCATACCAGCCCATATACCCAATTCTATACCCAGAATAGCCAGGTCATTTGATGTCAGCAGTACCGTTGCCTTCTAGAGCAGTGATTCCCAACCTTTTTGGCATCGGGGACGGGCTGTGTGGATGTAAATTGTGCCAAGGACCGGGGGGGGGGGGGGGGGGTCAAGATTTTTCACGGGCAATGGCTGGTGTCGGTGATTCAATCATCACGGCACCATGCTTGATATGGTGTTGGGGTGATTGAAGCGCATTATTTCTATTATTACATTGCAGTAATAAATTAAATAGTTCAACTCGCCATACTGTAGAATCAGTGGGAGCCCTGAGTGTGTCACTTACCACTGTCGCCTGCTACTTGAGGTGTATAGTCACTTGCCACGCTGCCTGTCACCAGATGCGGACTTGCCACATCACCTACCACACTGCCTGCCACAAGGTGTGGATTGCCACCTGCCATGTTGCCTGTCACCAGATGCGGAGTGAGTGGAACGCCCCTTGTGGTATGTCAGGCAGACAGCTGAGGGGGTGAACTACAAGTCCCAACACACCTCACCTGTACTCCCACACACAGCTCACCTGTCACTGATGATGTCACATCTCTTTGGGATCGCCCCTCTGGATGTTGCAGGGTGTCTCTCTCATGCAGCAGCAGGTCTCATCTGGCAGAGGGAGGGTCCGGGACTCCTTTGGCTGTCAGACTCTGGCTCCACCCTTTTGACATTCCTGATTAGCTGTCCGGGGGGGCAGGCAATCTGCACGGCTGAACAAGGAATCTATAAGTTTTCACACACGAGGAGCCTCAGGAGAGCAGCGATGTGGGGCAGGCAGTATGAGATGATGTCATCTCTCTGCTCCCTGCTGTACCTCTGACACTGAGACAGAGCACTGGCTTTGAGGGTGGCAGAGCGGTGATGCAGAGGGGGCGGAGAGAGATGATATCATCTCTGCTTGCCCGCCCGCTCGCTTCTTCCATCCACCCAGAGCTCTCATGCCGGTAGCCCAGCATGTCTCTTGCGGCTGCTCGCACCCGTGGCCCACCTGCAGAAGGACCACGGCCCGGTAGTGGGCCAGGGACCGGGGGTTGATGACCCCTGTTCTAGAGAACCAAAAGGAAGTAACATCACTGGCTTGTGGTGAATTAATGAAAATGCAGCCACATGATCTTGTTGAGTGGTTCTTAGAGAAATTATTTCATTCACTAGCTCCTGCCAAGCTGTGGCCAGTGACATCAGAGGCTCCAGGAGAATTGATAGCGTCATCAGTGGTTCCTGGAAACTTGATGCCTGTGATGGTTGTAGCTCCTGCAGAATTGATATTGGTGATGTTAGTGGTACTGGTGGCTTCTGGAGAACCAATGGCAGTGATGTCACTAGTTTATCATAAAACCACATTTTCCAGTTGATCAGATGTTGGTGAAATTATTTTAGTCATGACGCATGACCTCAGTGACGGTCTGCCTTGTAAATAACTATGGAGACTGTCTTGTTGGGAAACAGGTTCCGTCATTGGTTTTCTTCATGGGAAATGTACATTTAATTTTGAGAACGGAGTTTCTTTTATAGCACAATAAGATTCCTCTTTCTGTAAAAAGGGAAGTAGAAGCATTCTAAAATTATGACCACATTGCAAAATATTCCTTAAATTCCCCTGACTACTTCTCATGCTTTTTATATATCATGTTTGAACTTAAAGGACCACTAAACCTGAAAAAAAATTGTAGTTGGCATTTTGATTCTGATCATATTGGCCTAAAAAAAAAACCCTGAAGTCTTAAAGTTACTGTAAACCCTTACATATACTGTACGTAGTTAAGTAACTGGCCACATAGATGAAACAAACAAGTTGTCAGTTTGAAGGGCAGTATTTATACAGCTTGCCTGAGGTTCCAGAAAGCAGGGAGCAGGGAGCTAAAGTTACAGTCTGCAGAGCTCAGTGAGGAGAGCTGATTGGTAAAGCACACCACCCTTGTCCCTTTACACAGCACACAGGAACAGTTCTGAGGCTGTCAATTAGCTGGAGCTCTCTTCCCATTACCTTTTTTATGTTAGAGTTATGAGAACTTGTCAGAAGTGACTCATGCAGACAGCAGAGGAATGAGGCAGCAGATAGAAATGACACTTAGTGCTCTGGATTGAGACAAGTACACACTATAGAGGGATATGCTTTGTTCGTATTTCATATCTGAGGTTTACAAGTACTCCTTAGTTGAATGTACCACCTCCATCCTCTTTAACAGCACCAGCATTAGTGATCCTCCTGATGCTTTCCCAGCCATATCGTGAGTTCCTCTTCAATGAGTCCAGTAAGAAAGCTAGTAACTCCAAATCCATATGAAAAGTTTATTAGTTACATGTATAATGAGGCCTCAAAGGCCAAAGTCACCTGCAGGACTCCATCCCAGGCATCACTTCTCCTTTCCTGTCCTCTGCAAGGTTCCCTAAGCCCAGGGCCTCAAGCAGCAGGACACTATGAACAGGCAGGTGCCTTATGCTTCCAGGCCTCCACTCCAAGCACATGCATAGGCCCCACCTAAGCTGCTCCTCATATACTCTACCCAGACCACAGCCTGAAGAGAAGAGAGATAACACTTGGACCTCCCCAGCTATTTATAATCCCCCCCCCCCCAGCATGCACCAGCAGCAATAAAGGTCTTACTGGAGGTAAGGTTAGAGGAAGTATGAATGTTCAGTTTTACTGTAGCTTCTCATACTAGTGGCAAAGGTACCAGTGACACCTACGGAGAACAGAGAGAAACCACAGCTCCATCGAGTTTAGGGGAAAACCAAATGAACAAATAAACTATAAATAAATCTGAGCTGACTACCACTCAGCTTGAATTAATTTAAATAATAGTCCCCCTTTAAAAGTTTAGGGTGAGTAAAGTTTTATAAATCCCTGTCTGTTTTTTTCTGCTGTGTCCCATTGGGGACATTTCTCTTTACTTACAGTCCTGTAGACACAACAGAAAGTGAAAGGAAACATACCAAAATGTAGGTGATATCCCCACTTAGTTGACACCAAAACAAGTGTAGCGCCCCCCCCCCCCCCCCCGACCTCTAAGGGCCTGATGGTGATCCCATAGTCAGGGGGAGCTGACATTCTTCCTCAGGGTGCAGGTTCCTAGGCATAGTGGGTGTAGTGCAAGATGGAAAGATGGGCACCAGTCACTTTTAAAAATGAACAAGAGAGTTTTTATTTCTCTTAACAGGAACAGGTGAGATGGGGTCAGAGCACAGGTTACCCTTAGGCAAATGCAATAGCAACTTGGCAGACTCCGCAGACCAAAAATAGAACTATGCAGACAGCAATACAGAAACAGAGCCTTTAAGCTGAATTCAGCAATCTGTATCTTGTAGAAACTGCTGTCTCCTATGGCAACAACTTCACTCACAGAATCTACTGGGTTCCTCGGACTCTCAGCTACCCGCTGGATCCCTCAGGCTTGACTCACAGCTGCCCGCTGTACTTATCTTCAAGCTCTACTTACAGCTACCCACTGTACTTCTTCAAGCTTTGTTCACAGCTACCCGCTGTACATCTGGATGAGTCTCTACTGAAGCTTTCCCACTTATTTCACCATCCCCGGCTAGTGAACCATCTGCTCTGGTACTCCTTCAGAACTCTATCCCTTTGGCACTTGCCTCCGGCAACAAAAGCGGTTGACCCCCTGGCAACTTCTTCTCCTATGCCTCCTGGCAACAATCAGGCTCCCCTCGGGCTGAGCCTCTTTACATGTGGCTAGGCCTCAGGCTTCAGGCCTACACCTCAGCTGCTCCACACACACCCACCCAGGCCGCAGCCCGGGTGGAAAGAAGCCCAATCACCTGACTCCTTACAAATAGATAGACTATCTCAGCATGCTCAGTGGCCAAAGAAACTCCTGCTGATTGGCTTAGACAACATATTTACTCATAACCTGAATTCACTGCAATATATCATCCTAATGCCAAAGGCCAGAGTGCCACCTATTGACAGAAGAGAGACACTATAATTAAAAACTCAAGCTAAGGAGAAAACCCAGTTGATCAAGACTACAAATTAGCCAGGCTAGTTAACACCTAGCACAACTAAATTTACTAGCAGCCCTGTTTAGGATAAGGGTGCTACACAAGTGTCCCCATTGGAAGATTTGCCCTCGCCGCTTGTTTGGATGAGAACTGTAACATTCTGAATTTTCCGTCATGTTCTGTCCCAATGACAATGGTCACTAAGACAAATAGGAAGGGTAAATCTCCAAAGAAATAACCGAGGTTCTAACCCCTCACCATTGTATTTTTTGAAGAGTTAATTTTCAAGTTTAACTTGCCTGTTGCTTTACATACTTTCCAAGTTCCCTTTTCTAAAAACAAAAAGATTTTTCAATTGACAGTTAAAGTCTACTTACCAATAAGTATAACATGTTTATGCTTTCCCATGGTCTGCTTAATTAGAGGCTTTAGGCTTGCTTCCTGTTTGTATCAATCATACTTTGCAAATGACTGATCATCTGTGCTTACAGCAATTTAGAACTGGAGATATGTCTTTTATTGCAATGCATCAGCTGCTGGAGAAAATCATGATGCTGCCTATGCAGTCGTAATGGAGGATACAGTTTCCTGTATAATTACACGATAGAATGAGATGACTTTCTGTAGCACTGTACCTAAATTACAACTTATCTTATGAGGCTTTAAAGAGGAATTCAATTAAATATGTACAAAAATTGAAGGGCTACTAATGATATCCAGTAAACACTGCAAGGGTGCTAAAGTCAAAAAATTCACTCAAGTTCTGTGTGACTGCTTGGAGAATTAGCTAACTCAGCTGCACAGAGGAAGACAGTGAGTGACCGCATGAAGCCTGTTTAACTTTTTCTCCTTATCTGGCCTCACCAGTCACATCAAACATTTGAAAGACAACACAAATCTGATTGGTGATGTAATAAACGTCTCAGACATTTTTTCCATCAGCCTTTCTGTGTGAAAGGCGGCAAGGAGGGAGTTCTGACATCACCTGCAGGTGTTTTCCAGATCACCAGATTATAGATTTAAGGAACTAGAGGGGCTGAGTGAAGTATAACTATCTCTGAATAAAAAAAAATGGAACTACTTAACAGCTTCAATACCAGGTGCTTTTACCCCCTTCCTGCCCAGGCCAATTTTCAGCTTTCAGCACTGTCACACTTTGAATGACAATTGCGCAGTCATGCAACACTGTATCCAATTTACATTTTTCACACAAATGGAGCTTTCTTTTGGTGGCATTTAATCACTGCTTTTTTTTTTTGCTAAAAAAGCAAAAAACAAAAAAAGACAGAAAAATTAGGAAAAGAGAGAAGGTTTCCCCTTGCAGAAGAGAGAAATCAAATACCTATAAGGGTAGAAGCAAAATAAGAGTCAGTGCCCATACTTACCTAAGCCTGATCTCGATACAGCCTTGTGCTAGCCTGCAGTGGCTCTCTCTACTCACAGTGGCAACAGCAGGAGCCATTGGCCCCTGCTGCTGTCAAGAAAATTATGTGAGGTATTTGTGTGAAGTGGAGTCATGTGAAGACATGTGATTGCCAAGAGTAATAGAAGGTTAACAAGCAGTCTGTCGGAAGCAACCTGTTATAGGTGGAATGGCCTCTCTGTCTCCAAGAGCAACGGGAGTGGATTTGCGCTGCAGAGGTTCCCATCCTATACAGAGGTATAGAAATTCAAGAGTTAAGTTAGGTGGATGTATGGAACCCGCGTGGGCCCCCTCCACTACTGGGGAGGACAGAGCTCATCATGTCCCTACTAAATGCAGAATACAAATGCACATTATCACGGAGAACATGGTGTTAGCTGTAGAACAGTTGCAGTGCCAGTGTGCATAATGAGTAGAGGCCCGCCTTAACCCTTAGCAACCTCTGGAGGAACCCTAGGGTTCGATGGAACCCTGGTTGAGAGACCCTGGTATAGAGCTTTTAACAGTGGATTCTGACTGTTCGGACAAAAAAAAAACAGAGCTGCAAACTAGAACATTTTTAACATAAATTATTTGGCTATACTTATTGGCGTAAAGCACACATCTTCACTTTAAGAGGGAAGTTTCAGGAAAAAAATAAAATTTTAAATAGAGAACTGTGAAGTAAAATAAGGGTCAGTGCCCATCAATGCAGCATAATCAGTACCCATCTGCAGCCCCACCACTGCCATGAATGCACCCCACCGTTGCCATGAATGCAGCCCCACCTTTATCATGAGTGCAGCCTCACCGTTGCCATGAATGCAGCCTCACCGTTGCCATGAATGCAGCCTCAATGCAGCCTGATTGATCCCCATCTGCAACCTCGGAGGGGACAGGGAGGGAGCGGGATGAGCGCCAACAGATTAACCACTTTCAGACCGGACCATTTTGCTGGTAAATGACCAGAGGTCTTTTTACACTTTGGCACTGCGCTGCTTTAACTGGTAATTGCGCGGTCATGCAATGTTGTACCCAAACAAAATTTGCGTCCTTTTCTTCCCACAAATAGAGCTTTCTTTTGATGGTATTTGATTGCCTCTGCGATTTTTATTTTTTGCGATATAAACGTAAAAAGACCGCAAATTTTGAAAAAAAATGATATTTTCTACTTTTTGTTATTAGAAAAATCCAATAAACTCAATTTTAGTCATACATTTAGGCCAAAATGTATTCAGCCACATGTCTTTGGTAAAAAAAAAGTCAATAATTGTATATTTATTGGTTTGCGCAAAAGTTGTCACATCTACAAACTAAGGTACGTTTTCTGGAATTTACGCAGCTTTTAGTTTACGACTGCCTATCTCATTTCTTGAGGTGCTAAAATGGCAGGGCAGTACAAAACCCCCCCAAATGACCCCATTTTGGAAAGTAGACCCCCTAAGGAAATTGATAAGAGGCATGTTGAGCCCATTGAATATTTTATTTTTTTGCCTCAAGCGATTGAATAATGACAAAAAAAAAATTTTTTTTTTTTTTTTACACAAAGTTGTCACTAAATGATATATTGCTCACACATGCTATGGGCGTATGTGAAATGACACCCCAAAATAAATTCTGCTGCTTCTCCTGAGTACGGGGATACCACATATGTGGGACTTTTTGGGAGCCTAGCCGCGTACGGGGCCCCGAAAACCAAGCACCGCCTTCAGGCTTTCTAAGGGCGTAAATTTTTGAGTTCACTTCTCACTACCTATTACAGTTTTGAAGGCCATAAAATGCCAAGATGGCACAAAACCCCCACAAATGACCCCATTTTAGAAAGTAGACACCCCAAGCTATTTGCTGAGAGGCATGTTGAGTTCATGGAATATTTTATATTTTGCCACAAGTTGCGGGAAAATTACAAACTTTTTTTTTTTTTTTTTTTTTTTCACAAAGTTGTCACTAAATGATATATTGCTCACACATGCCATGGGCATATGTGAAATGACACCCCAAAATAAATTCTGCTGCTTCTCCTGAGTACGGGGATACCACATATGTGGGACTTTTTGGGAGCCTAGCCGCGTACGGGGCCCCGAAAACCAAGCACCGCCTTCAGGCTTTCTAAGGGCGTAAATATTTGACTTCACTCCTCACTACCTATTACAGTTTTGAAGGCCATAAAATGCCAAGATGGCACAAAACCCCCACAAATGACCCCATTTTAGAAAGTAGACACCCCAAGCTATTTGCTGAGAGGCATGTTGAGTCCATGGAATATTTTATATTTTGCCACAAGTTGCGGGAAAATTACAAACTTTTTTTTTTTTTTTTTTTTTTTCACAAAGTTGTCACTAAATGATATATTGCTCACGCATGCCATGGGCATATGTGAAATGACACCCCAAAATAAATTCTGCTGCTTCTCCTGAGTACGGGGATACCACATATGTGGGACTTTTTGGGAGCCTAGCCGCGTACGGGGCCCCGAAAACCAAGCACCGCCTTCAGGCTTTCTAAGGGCGTTACAGTTTTGAAGGCCATAAAATGCCAAGATGGCACAAACCCCCCCCAAATGACCCCATTTTGGAAAGTAGACACCCCTAAATTTAGGGGTACACTAGTGAGACTAGGTAATAAATGGCGGGTGCCCTGAAACTATAAAAAAATAACTAACCAACCAGCGTCACCTGTAACAGTTATATGGTGATCACTGGTGAAAGGG
This sequence comes from Lithobates pipiens, assembly GCF_037356315.1. NCBI lineage: Eukaryota > Metazoa > Chordata > Amphibia > Anura > Ranidae > Lithobates > Lithobates pipiens. The sequence continues at coordinate 574,565,853 of NW_027507903.1, forward strand.
TTAACTAGGGGGCAATCAGGGGGCTTTATGCGGTAGTATATGGGGGTCCCTGGCGCTATAAAAAGCTGCGGCGAACCTAAATACCTACTTGCCTAACTAGCGTCACCTGTGACACTAATACAGCGATCAGAAAAACGATCGCTTATTAGGCTGGGTTCACACTGGAGCGATGCGGGAACGCCACGAATGCGCGGCGGGTTCCCGCATCGCATGCCTCCCGGCGGCAGTTCACACTGCCCTATGCGAACTGCTGGGAGTGTCAGTGAAATGTTACTGACACCCCCAGATCAGTTCGCATATCGCAGTGCGATCTGCAAACTCGGATCGCATGGTGTGAACACCCATGCGATCCGATTCTGCTGCGGGCCAAAAAAAGGGTCCCGTGCGAATTTGCGGCGGGTGCGGCGGGTGTGGCGGGTGCGGCGAATGGCTGAACTCGAATCGCACAGAGATCGGATGTGATTTGCACTGCAGTGCGAATCACATCCGTTCTCAAACCGCTGCAATCTGAACCCAGCCTTAGTGACACTGGCGACGGGGGGTGATCACGGGGTTAAACCTTTATTGGGGGGGTTAGGGGGGTACCTTAGAACTAAAGGGGGCTAACCCTAACTGCCCTAACAGTTATTAGTCACAAATGACACCCGCCGGGTGATCAGGGGGTTAAACCTTTATTAGGTAATAAATGGCGGGTGCCCTGAAACTATAAAAAAATAACTAACCAACCAGCGTCACCTGTAACAGTTATATGGTGATCACTGGTGAAAGGGTTAACTAGGGGGCAATCAGGGGGCTTTATGCGGTAGTATATGGGGGTCCCTGGCGCTATAAAAAGCTGCGGCGAACCTAAATACCTACCTGCCTAACTAGCGTCACCTGGGACACTAATACGGCGATCAGAAAAATGATCGCTTATTAGGCTGGGTTCACACTGGAGCGATGCGGAAACGCCGCGAATCCGCGGCGGGTTCCCGCATCGCATGCCTCCCGGCGGCAGTTCACACTGCCCTATGCGAACTGCTGGGAGTGTCAGTGAAATGTTACTGACACCCCCAGATCAGTTCGCATATCGCAGTGCGATCTGCAAACTCGGATCGCATGGTGTGAACACCCATGCGATCCGATTCTGCTGCGGGCCAAAAAAAGGGTCCCGTGCGAATTTGCGGCGGGTGCGGCGGGTGTGGCGGGTGCGGCGGGTGCGGCGAATGGCTGAACTCGAATCGCACAGAGATCGGATGTGATTTGCACTGCAGTGCGGTGCGAATCACATTCGTTCTCATAAACCGCTGCAATGTGAACCCAGCCTTAGTGACACTGGCGACGGGGGGTGATCACGGGGTTAAACCTTTATTGGGGGGGTTAGGGGGGTACATTAGAACTAAAGGGGGCTAACTCTAACTGCCCTAACAGTTATTACAGTCACAAATGACACCAATGCAAAAAAAAAAAAAAAAAAAAAAAAATGACATTGGTGTCACTGTGACTGGGGGGCAGGGGTAATTGGGGGGGTGATCGGGGGGTAAAGGGGGGGTGTGAGTGTGCCTGGCATGTTCTACTGTGTGTGGGATGTGTTGGTGCAACTCACTGATCCGCTCTCCTCCGTGTCGGAACGAAAAATACCGACACGGAGGAGAGAATACATCACTTCCTCTCCTGTGTTTACATTACAGGAGAGGAAGTGATGTCACCGGGGATTTCTATTCGTCGGGAGCGATCGCGAGGGGGTGGCCATGAATGAATGGCCGTCCCCTCGTCCGGGATCGCTCCCGAACGAAAACCGACCGCCGCAGGCACCGGGCGGGGGCCCGATCGGGCCCCCGACCCGCGGGAGGCAAATCACGTACATGTACGTGCTTATGCCTGCCCGTGCCATTCTGCCGACGTACATCGGCGTTAGGCGGTCGGCAAGTGGTTAAATACAGCAGAATCTGTTTTATCTGCAGCCTCTTCAATACAAAGTCCTGCCTCCTATTATGGACAGAACAGTGGTCCAATAGCAGTGCAGGGACTTCCTATTACAGAGGCCGCCGTGCAAATAGGAAATACATCTGTATGTACGGCACTCATCCCGCCTCCTCCCTGTCCCCTCCAAGGCAGCCAGCATGTATATCTTTTGTGGCCCCTGGCGTTCGGGGATTCGTTGGGGGCCATAAAAGATGTACATGTCCAAATTGCCAGGTGGGCTGTTCGAAACTGGAACGTGGGTTGCGATTGGCCCACGGGCCGGAGTTTGGACATGTCTGAGATAAAGGATTGTACGATTTTGTTTAATCAGTACAGTGTTTATCCAAAAAAATAAATGGAAGAGCAAGACCATGCATGCGCAGAAACCAAAGAATACATTACAATACAATACAACACACTACATCACTTCAAATTTGTATTCTGTTGTACGAGAATTTTCGTAAGTTAAGTAACCTCTCCATTTTTAATATGAGACTAGAATGCGAAAAAAAAAATGGACAATCATTTGTCCAAAATTCTCATTGTGGGTACGAGGCTTAACAGTTCAGCACTCTGCAATATATACTCTCTCTTTTCTGCTAGCCAGATCGCTGGGGCCCAACTGTTATGCTGGATCGCACAGGATAATGTCCTTTTAAGCACTGATAGTGTCACTAGCTCTGTGATACTCGCAGGCAACACTGTTCCTCTTTCATCAAAGTGTAAGTGGGTTTGGCTAGTGGCCCTTTAAAAAAAAGGTCCTTAAGTGCACTGTGTTTGGACGCCAGACACAGTACACCTATGGGAAACACCACGTCTATACAATCACGAGATTGCAGACGTGGCGCCTCATTTGCAGGCGTTTAGCCCGCCTTGCTGTGCTTTCTGAAGCGCTGAGTAGCTTCCGCCTGTTCGTAGTATATATTACTATGGCCGGGCGGTTTGATTGACATCTGAGTTTGATGTCACTTCCTGTTTTCTCTCCCCAATTGCGCCCAGGAGAGAGGAAACAGGAAGTATGAGAGGACGGACCTCTCCACAAGAGACACTGCTGGAGAGGACAACACACAGCAAGGTAAGTAAGGGGGAGGGGGGTTTGATGTGAGGGTGCTGCAATTTGGTGGGACACATGCTGCTTCAATTGATGGTGACACATTCTGCTGCAATTGGTGGTGACACATTCTGCTGCAATTGATGGTGACACATTCTGCTGCAATTGATGGTGACACATTCTGCTGCAATTGGTGGTGACACATTCTGCTGCAATTGATGGTGACACATTCTGCTCCAATTGGTGGTAACACATTCTGCTGCAATTGATGGTGACACATTTTGCTGCAATTGGTGGTGACACATGCTGCTGCAATTGGTGGTGACAGATGCTGCTGCAATTTGGTGGTGACACATGCTTCTGCAATTTGGTGGGACACATGCTGCTGCAATGTGGTGGTGACACATGCTGCTGCAATGTGGTGGTGACACATGCTGCTGCAATGTGGTGGTGACACATGCTGCTGCAATGTGGTGGTGACACATGCTGCTGCAATTGATGGTGACACATGCTGCTGCAATTGATGGTGACACATGCTGCTGCAATTGGTGGTGACACATGCTGCTGCAATTTGGTGGTGACACATGCTGCTGCAATTTGATGGTGACACATACTGCTGCAATTTGATGGTGACACATGCTGCTGCAATTGATGGTGACACAGGCTGCTGCAATTTGGTGGGACACAGGCTGCTGCATTTGGTGGGACACAGGCTGCATTTTATGTGACACAGGCTACATGTAAGGAAGGACTCCGCTGGGGGCACCTGATGTAAGGACGGACTCCGCTGGGGACACCTGGTGGCAGGCGACGTAGCTAGTGACATGCTCAGGGCTCCCACTGATTCTGCATTATGGTGAGTTGAATGATTTAATTTTATATTACAATGTTATAATAGAAAAAAAGCGCTTCAATCATCCTGACACCATAACAACCATGGTGATGGGATGATTGAAGTGCTAACACCAGGTGTTTGGAATATCTTTATCTGTTAATTGTTAAACTTTCTAGAATACACATATTTCTATTGCTGTGTAGGATCCGGGCCTGCTGTCCCTCCATCCCTCTCTCCCTCTCTCCTCCGTCCCTCGTTCACCTCAGACACTAACCACACCACCTTAGAGCCACGCCCACTATTTTACTGAAACCACGCCCATTTTCACCAAGTGGGAGGGGTCAACAAGGAAGGGCGGGTTCTGGCACCCCCCATCCTAAAACTTCTCCAGCCACCACTGAATACAGCCAGTCTGTATCTGCAGCATCCTTCCCTCAGGATCAGACAGTGGTCTCCACCTACATCTGTGGCTCTCTCCAATGCCCCTTGTCTGTCTCTGTAACTCTCTCCCTTTCAGGAGCAATGGTGAGCAGTCTACCAGTGGCCAAATGTGCATCCAGTCCTCTGAGGACAGCCTCCACACTTCTTCTCCTCAGCCTGGGAAACCAACTCTCCTTTATGCCCCAGTGCCTTCTGGGATTTTTTTTTTCAACAAGAAAACCTTCTGGGATTTTAAGTTCATTCCTTCCACCATGCCAGCTTGATCTGTCAGAACTACACCAAAACTGGACAGCATGCTCAAGATGTAGCTGAACCAGGGTTTTATAAATAGTAGAATTATAGTTTTATCTCTTGAGCAAATCCCCTTTTTAATGTATGATAATAGTCTGCTGACCTTGCTTGCTGCAGATTTTTATTGCATGCTATTGCTGAGTCTGTCATCTACTAGGACCCCCAGATTATTTTCCATCCTTGATCCCTCCAGAGGTTTTTATCACCACCCTCTGGATATGCTTCTGTAACCAGTATTTCTTCCAGGTACCTACATCTTATCCATGCCAATGCTCAAGTTTTGGCTTTAACCCTTTCATGACTAAGCCTATTTCTGACATTTGGTGCTTACAAGGTATAATCCCTATTTTTTGCTAGAGAATTACTTAGAACCCCCAAACATTATATATATATATATATATATATATATATATATATTAGCAGAGAATCTAGAGAATTAAATGGCGATTGTTGCAATATTTTATGTCAAACAGTATTTGTGCAGCGGTGTTTTAAACACAATTTTTTTGAAAAAGCGACACTTTCATGAATGAAAAAAAAAACCCAGTATATTTATCCCAATTTTTTTATATAATGTGAAAGATAATGTTATGCCGAGTAAATAGATACCAAACATGTCACGCTTTATAATTGCACGCACTCGTGGAATGGCGACAAACTTTGGTACCTAAAAATCTCCATAGGCGACACTTTACATTTTTTTAACGGTTACCAGAGTTACAGTTGCAATTATTGTTCTCGCTCTGACGATCACGGTGATACCTCACATGTATGATTTGAACACCGTTTACATATGCGGGCGCGACTTCTGTATGCTGCGCGAGCTCGTGGTGATGGGGGTGGTTTCAAATTTTTTTTTTCTTTTTTTTATATTATTAAATTGCGTTTTAAAAAAATAAAAAAATTTGATCATTTTTATTGCTGTCACAAGGAACGTAAACATCCCTTGTGACAGATAAATAGGTGGTGACAGGTACTCTTTATGGAGGGATCGGGGGTCTAAAAGACCCCAAATTTCCTCCTTTACACCTCAAAGTATGCAGATCACTGAAAATGGTGTATCTGAATACTGTATATTTTTTAAAATCCGGCGCCATTGGCAGCCGAGTAAACAATTGTGACGTCACTTCCTTGTTTACATGAAGAAGACTGGAACAAAGCCATTTCCGGATTTGTTTCACTCCATCACTAGCCACCAGAATAGCCGGATTGTTGATCGGCTCTCCCGTGCCACCGGGAGGACCAGGAAGAGCGGCGGCAGGAGGGGGGGGGCGTTCCATCCCGCTCCTTCAGGATAACAACCGATCGGCTTTTAGCCACATCGGTTGTTATTCTTGGAAAGCCGATCCCCGCTCTAAACAACGGTATCGGGATGATGCCTGCAACGGTGGGCATCATCCCGGTATAACCCCCGAAAGCCGAGTACGCACATCTGTACGCTCGGCGGGAATGGGTTAAATACAGTTTACAGTGTTTAATGTGACTGGTTGTATCTATGACTTGTAGGCAGGTGCAGTCTACCTTCTCCACTGTAGGTGGCGCTTGTCCACATTGCAGTTGAAAGTCAAGAGGAACATGGTTTCTCTATGGTTTCCTAGGTCACTGGGGAAGCTATCTGATTGGATGTGACTCGAGCAGCCATCTTGGGTCCAGCAGAGCCTATCGAAGGCCCTGGCTCCCTGGCATAGCGTGCATTTTGCAAGTGGGCAGAGTAGGGACAGGCACCCTGCTTGGTAGGAACAGAACTAGTGTCAGGAAAAGGTTCCAGATGAGGATGGAAAGCAAAGGGCTCACCACTTCTGTGGACATCTTCCAGTTTGGCCACATTCTGCCCCTCCTAACAGACTCTGTCAGTTTGGCTAAACCTTCCTTTCTACACGCTGGTGAGTCTTCCTGGTTGGGTTGTCTTCCCATGGGATTATTGTGAACTGTTGATGCATTATTTCAATACAAGTTCTTTCATTTCACTTGCACTAAGTCTGTTAAATGCCGCCACACCACATGCACCCCACATATAGACTATTCGTGCCAGCTCTGTCTAAATAGTAGTGATTCTGCTAAAGACATCAAATCCCTTTAGGGGGGGGGGGGGGGCAGAGGTACTTGATAACAATAATAGTGTGCGATCTGAAAATCCTGCTACAATAATCTCATCACCATAGTCTCCCAAATGATTTACATTCAAGGAAATGAGCTTCAAAATATCCTTGCCTTTCCGTTGTTGCTTTCCTCTGGGCAAAGATATTTTCCGGAAAGGCATGTTTTTCCTCTTCCAAATCAGTAGGAGCAAGGCAGAAATTAACTTTATATTTAAAGGGGTTGTAAACCCTCATGTTTTTTCACCTTAATGCATCCTATTAAAGAGGAAGTAAACCCTGATGAGTTTACTTCCTCTTTCATTCCCTGCAAAGGCAAAGCATAAAGGACTACTATGCATCGCATAGTAGTCCATTATGTGTCACTTACCTGACACAGGAGCCAACGATGTCACCGCTGTCCCCTGTAGTCCGGCGCATCCATCTTCTTGGTGGGTGTCGCCGCTCTGCCGCTGTCATTCGGCGAAGCCGCGATGACGTCACTCCCGCGCATGCGCACGGGAGCCGCCACGCGCGGCATATCATCGTTGACGGCGGCGCGCTCAGTGCGCCTGCACCGCTGTCTACGGCGCATGCGCCGTAGACAGCGGTGCCTGTCTTTCAGCAAATATCTCCTAAACAGTGTAGTCTGGTCTGATGGTCTGATGTGTACCAATTATTTTACCCGCTGCCCTTCTCTCTCCCATTTCACTATTACCCAACACTAACATATGACTGCAGCATGATGCTAGGTGGATCCTTGTTTGCGTAAGTAAAGTAAGTGGCAAAGAAATGGGAAGTTACACACAGATCACATGCAAGTGAGAAGTGTCTAATGCCAGCGGAAAGCTTAAGGAGTGTCACTTTCACTTACATCCCACAAAAAGATTAATGCCATGCAAACCAGTAGATGCTGATTCATTTTTTATGCGGTGCCACAGTGATGCAAGTGTTGAGCAACAATGAAGTACTCCCAACATCTGTCCGGTGCAAATTTGGAATCAGAAACAGGGTTGAAAACGGTATATTCCACTTAAATGTGAAAATCTGAAATTTAAAGTTACATAGTTACAAAGCAGGTGAGGTCAAAAAAAGACCATCGAGTCCAACCCATGTGTGTGATTATATGTCAGGATTACAGTGAAACAGTCAATGTAAGTGTTAGTTCACCTTTATAAAAAATACTTGATGCAGCCCATGAACATTTTTCCATAATTTTGAGCTAATCCAATTTTATAAATATGCTTTTGTGCATGTTTATATGTGGCATTTGACAAACATTTTTTAACCACTTGCTTACTGGGCACTTAAACCCCCCTCCTGTCCAGACCAATTTTCAGCTTTCAGCACTGACACACTTTGAATGGCAATTGCGCGGTCATACAACACTGTACCCAAATGAAATTTTTATGATTTTTTCCACACAATAGAGCTTTCTTTTGGTGGTATTTGATCACCTCTGTGTGCACAGCTCCAGTTCGGTGCTCATCATGACCATCCCTGTGCCTGCTGCAGTGTGTTTGAGAGGTGCCGACGTTTTACCCCCTGCTAGTGGCTGAGAAAGGATTAAAAGCAAGGCTAAGCACTGCTGCAGCGGCACTTTCCCGGCGGTATAGCCGCACTGCCCCATTGTTTTCTATGGGCAGGAGAGGTGGAGCGGTGTATACACCGCTCCAAAGATGCTGCTAGCAGGACTTTTTTTTTAGCGTCCTGCCAGCGCACCTCTCCAGTGTGGAAGCCCTTGGGGGCTTTCACACTGGAGACACAGCAGCAGTTCTTTCAGGGCGCTTTTCAGTCGCTATTTTTAGCGCTGTAGCGCCTGCAAAGCGCCCCAGTGTGAAAGGGGTCTTACAGCAACCCTTTTTTTCCTTTTGGAATAAATAAAAACTGATCATTGTAAGCACCCCTGTCAGTGTTTACATGGTTTGTCCCAACCTTAAATTTGCCACTTTTTGCTGAACAGCTTGCTCTGCTAATGGAGGATAAATAATAGAATTGTTGACTGTATCACCAAAAATAAAAAGGAAAAAAGCAATCGCCTTATCTAAGAATTGCTAAGCTGCAATGAAATATTTTTTTATTTTTGGGTATTTTTGGCTCCGCTTTAAATCAGTACCCTTAAAAAAAAGACAGAATAAAATAAAATGAGTAGAGGGCGTATCTGGAATGTTTGTACCCTTCAGTCTGCTCTATGAAAAGTTCACACATAAGGCAATGGGTCAGAGCAGAGTGAATCAGTAGACCTCGGGGGATTAGAAAGCGGTAAGAGAGAGCACTTGAGAAACTATACATAGTTTAATGATGGCTCACAGTGTATTCCGAGGAAGAAGGTAAATTAATTTCGGTTGTCAGGAATGTTCAAAGTAAAGGAAAGGTGTTGCCCAATTCCGGGAATGCCATCATTTATTTCCTTGTGTTACAGCCAAACCTTGTGAAATCATGATATGGGAGGCCAGGAAGCTCCAACTTTCACAACCTTATTGTTCAAAGTGCAAATCTGGAGTTATTTCAGAATAATATTTTAATATGAGCTGTCGAAAGTCTGAAATTATTCCCCAAAAGCTCAATGTTTTTTTATGAAGAGGAATTAGTTGTATTTTAGTAATAAATGTAGATCAGGGTTGCCAACCCGCCAGTAAATTTACTGACAGTTTGTAAAAATCTGTGATTTTTTTTTTTACAACTGCCAGTAAATATCAGGGGCTGATAATTTCACGCTGTGTTGACTTTTTAAGTTTAAATCAAAGCAAATTACTTTGTCATGGGTATTGTTAGTGTTTCCATATCATGTTTATACTGGTCAAATATTCACTGTGTTCGTTTTCAATAGGAGTTCTGTCATTTCTCATGTTGCCAGTAAAAAATGTGCCCCGCCAGTACATTTTTCATGTTTTGTCAGTAATAAATGCTGTGGCAGGTTGGCAACCCTAGTGTAGATATGGGGTTGATTTATTTAAGGTAAATAGTCTGTTCACTATGCAAGTGAAGTTGATCTTTTAGATTCAATTAGGTGAAGGTCTGCTGACCTCCATCATCCAATCATGTATAAGTAAAACATTTTTTTTTTCCTTGCACATGATTGGGATTTTTTGCAAAGTGAAATTTCACCACATTCACTAAGCTTTGGGGAATGTTCCCTTTTATTGTGCAACTTTCCTTGGGCAGCTTCTTTGGCTGTGGTCAATCAACCACAATATATCCACAATATAACCACAAATATAATTTGTTATCTGACTTATTTACTTACAGTCCATTTCCCTAAAGTGTACAGATCTTAACTCAATGGGGTTGCATCGCAAAATGTGAAAAGGCTATTCATTTTGGAAGGGAACTCTTCGGCTACTTTTAGACTGGGGCAGGCGGGCGTCGGCGGTAAAGCAGCGCTATTTTTAGAGCCACTTTACAGTCGTTTTAGCGGCGCTAGTTGCGGTTTTAACCCCCGCTAATGGCCAAAAAAGGGTTAAAAACCACCCGCAAAGTGCCGCTGCCCCATTGTATTCAATGGACAGGGGCGCTTTAGAAGCAGTGTATACACCGCTCCTACAGCACTGCAAAGATGCAGCTTGCAGGACTTTTTTTTACCGTCCTGCAAGCGCACTGCTCCAGTGTGAAAGCCCTTTCACACTGGAGAGACAGGAGAGGCTCTTTACAGGCGCTATGCAGGCACTATTATTTTTAGTGCTGCAGTGCCTGTAAATCGCCTCAGTGTGAAAGTAGTCTTAATGAATGTGGTGAAATTTTACTTTGTAAATAATAATAATAATAATATAATATAATATAATATATATATATATATATATATATATATATATATATATATATATACCGTATTTATCGGCGTATAACACGCACTTTTTTCCCCTTAAAATCAGGGGAAAATCACGGGTGCGTGTTATACGCCGATCCTCTGTGATTTCCGCACGATTTTTGGGCTCTGGGCGGCTTTCAGCCGCCTTCGGCCCTTCTCGCGGCTTTCGGCCGCCTTCGGCCCTTCTCCGGGGACGAAAACCACCGAGAAGGGCCGAGAGCGTCCGAAAGCCACGAGTACGGCCGAGGCGGCCGAAAGCCGCCGAGAAGGGCCGAGGCGGCCGAAAGCCGCCGAGAAGGTCAGAGAGTGTCCGAAAGCCGCCGAGAACTTCCGGGTGCCGCCGAGATACACAGGACATCTCAGCGGCGCCATTTTTAAAAACATAAGCTGACATCACTGATGCACAAGGCTACAATGACGGACAAACTGCATGACAAGGCTGCACTGATGGACAGGCTGCAATGAGGACAGGCTGCCATGAGGACAGGCTGCATGACAAGGCTGCAAATGACACTGACGAGGCTTCAGATGGACACTGATAAGGCTGCATTGATGGGCATTTAAATGTAAGTTTTTTTTCCTTAAATTTCCCTCCTAAAAGTTTTTTCCTTAAAATTCCCTCCTATACTTGTGGTGCGTGTTATACGCCAGCGCGTGTTATACGCCGATAAATATGGTATCTATATATATATATATATATATATTTGTTCGCACATGATTAGATAAAGTCAAGCAATATTTCTTGGGCAACTTAAGGGAAGTGTGCTCTTCACTTTTGCAAGGGAAGTTGCACTTTGCAAGGAAATTTGTAGTTCAGAGAAAATGGTGAAGCTTCATTTTGCAAAGAATACCCAAGCACGTGCAAGAAAAAACAAACAAAGAAAAACGCATTCTAGATTGCAAATGATTGGATGATGTGAGTCAATAAAGCTTCTCATTCACTAAGCTCTGGGGTTAATTTCCTTGCAAAGTGAACAGCCTATTTGCCTAGTAAATCAATCCTCTTGATTTCACCTCTGCTCTCAACGGCGAAGCGATAAACCCTTGTGGCTATCTCCAAATAGTCCTCTATGGTGCAACCGATCCTTGGGGGAGTTTCTAAAATTATTTGATGGGCAAAAGACCTTGGAAAAATATGGCATTAAATATCTACATCACATTTGTCAGGGTGACCGTCTTTGCACTTTTGCCCAGTTGAGGGAGCAGTTTGGAGTACCCAAGACTTGGTTCTTCCGATATGTACAACTGCAACATGCAGCGATTACCCAGTTTGGGGGGCCTGAGATGCGTGTACAGAATACAGATTTAGAAAAGGTTCTGATTGACCCGGATACGTCTAAGTGGATTTCTAGATACTATGGGGCAGTGGGCCCAGGAGTAATAACCTTAACTTTTAAGGCCAGGGAGCGGTGGGAGAGGATTGTCCCAGAGTTGTCAGAAGAACTGTGGCAGGAGGCACTGGACACATACTTGCTGTCTGTTATCTCCTCTACAGATAAAATGAGCCAGTATCGCTATCTTCACCAGCAGTATTATACACCAGCTAGACTTTATCGAATGCATAGGAGGGAGTCTGCTCAGGGTTTTTGATCAAGAACAGATAAATGCATACACTAAACTATTCCTTAGGATCCTATACTTTGGCGTGAGGAAACTTGTTGCTAGACGTTGGATACATGATGAGCAACTGACCCTGGGGATGTGGATACAAATAGTAAATGTAGATGTGATGATGTATAAAATGACTTATGAAGCTAGAGGGGCTCCCAAGAAGTTTAGGAAGGTATGGTTCCGGTGTGGAGGAGACCATTAGATAGGTAAGACCTATTGCTACTACCTAATTCATGGCAAAAGGAGGATAGTTGGCCTCCCTTCACTTCAGACAGACTAGGCCTTCTTGTATTTTAGTAAACATAACACTGAATATTGACATCCCAGGGGAGGGGGGGTCATTCTTTGCTTGTTTGTAATTTTTTGACTGGTTTTGGAAAAAAAGAAAAAGGCACATATATACTGAAATATAGGGTAGGCTTGGTGACCCAAATGGCACACTTAGGTTACAAAGATATTTGCAATACTAATGCTGTGTTTACGGAGATATAAATGTTGATGGAACCCCTATCTGATGTACTATATGATTACGGCACAATAAAAACCTTAAAAAAAACAAGAAAAAAAAACAATTCTCTTGTGTTACAAAGTTTCACTGCATGTGGCCAAAATAATTGAATGATGACCAAGCAACTGGCAGAAGAAGAGAGCTAACAATGTAAACATACACATGTATACTGTATGTAGTGCCAACCCTACATGTAGATTCCACCGGTTCTTTCCCAAATCAGTTCAAGGCAGCCAGGCACACAGCAACAGTCCATGCAATTTGGCTCATTAAACAGTCTAGAGGTTTGTCTTTTTGGAGGTTTACTTGCTAGTAAAACTTAAAACTTAGGAGGGGCTGATGCAGGATGCTCCAAAACTAAATGTACTGCTAGTAGAGGACACTTCTCACTTAGAAACAGTATCCCTAATGTATGTAGACTTAAGTAGTCCACAGTTCATGGCTAGGAACGTGAAACAGAATGAGCACAGATAAAAGCGGATTTGGATAAGCCACAGTCCATGGCTGGGGACCATAAATAGCAGATCCATCTCCACAAGGGGGAAAAAGACACTCAGGACTCCAGGGGTCCAGGCTATTTGACAGTAACCCAGCCACCATATGGGCATGCCACTCCAGGAATTGGCCAGGCCCTACTAAATATTCAGGCCGGGTATTTTAATTCTCCCACCCTAAGGTCCAGAAGCTTCTTCTAGAGGCAGAGGAAAGCAATCAAACTGCGGAGCTCTGAACAGACCAAACTAAATAATCCTGGCTCCTATGATTACAGCAGAAGCCCCAAAAAAAACAAAATTGACCTAACAGCCTAACAGGAAGGACATTCCAGCCAGGTAAAACATGCAACTATTAATCTTTTGTAGTTGCTAAAGACTGTGTTTATATTTTAACTATCTGACTATTTAAAAATTTTAAATGCCGTACCCTACTTCTAAATTTGTAACAACTATATTTCAGGAAACCAAGTGAGGTTTTTGCACACCTTCTGTTAACGTTGGCGCCCCACTGTTTTCAAGAATGACTCAGACATTGGCTGGAGAGTGAAAGCCTGGAATGTTTCTTATCAGAAACCCAAACAATGGCTGCAAACAGTTACCCTTCCTTGGGAATAAAGTATTTCATGTGATGAGAGAAAAATCTGCTGCGTTATGTGATCACCTAGCTACAGGGCTATCACTACTTGGCACACTTCTTAAGTATTTGACAGTCCCACAACCTCCCAGCATAACACTAGTGGATGGTGGTCCTATGACTTGCTCGGTTGGTGAGTGGGGGGTGGGGGAGTGGCACCCACTCTGCATTACCAGAGTATTGCCCCAACTCATGGACCCTTCCACTGCCAATCCATCTTAAAAGGGGATCCCACCAGTATAATTTAAGCCCCGTTCACACCTGAGCATTTTTTAGCATGAAGATTGAAGCTTCAAAATACTCAATATGCAAAATCCAAAATATTTCAATGATGGCCATTCATATATGAGTTCTCAGGCACCTGTAACATCTACCTGAGCTACTTTTGAGGCAGATTAGGGCATTATTGGCCCCATAGGCTTCACCTGTAAACATTAAAATCAAGTGTTTTCTTTTATAACTATTCAGCTATTTTTTAGCCTGTAAGAACCGCTTTCCTTCCCCTAGTGCAGGGGTCTCCAAACTTTCTAAACAAAGGGCCAGTTTACCGTCCTTCAGATTTTAGGGGGGGGGCAGACTGTGGCCACTGGGAGTAGAAAAGGTCCTGATGTCAGTGGGAAAAAATAATGCCCCATCATTTGTTTCAGTGGGAGTGCTTCATTGTTATTGTCACTGGGAGAAATTGGGCTCAATCATTGGTGTCACTGGACCCCATTGTTGGTGTCATTGGGAGGAATTGTGCCTTATCATTGGTGTAATTGGGAGGAATTGTGTCCCTTCATTGGTGTCAGTTATGTCCCATTGTTGGTATTGGTGGATGAAACAGTGCCCCAAGGGCCAGATAAAAGCAAGCAAAGGGCCAGGTCGCAGTTTGAAGACCTCTGCCCTAGTTTTTTCCATTGGCTAAAACAATAAAATGACTGATGCTTCAATACACATGTAGAATGCTTGATGTATGCTTCTAAAATGTATATCGTATGGGTGCAAAAAAATAATAATTCTCAAATAATTACAGAAAATTGCTTTACACAGATATCAATGTAACCTGACACTACCCCAGCGCATCTGGAGCATTTTTTTTACACTGAATCCTCTTTTGGGTTATTTATTTAGAAAAAACAAAGTCTCTTAATGGAGAGTAGAGGGTTAGGGGTGAGTTCAGGCACTTAAATTGCAAGGTATTGAAAGTATTAAGAGAATCCAAAGAAAAAAACTGTTCCACAACTGGATTCAACAACCCCCGGACAGACCTCTCTCACTAGGCCTAGCATCCGGTGGGATGCTCGGTAAAGTCTCTGCCACAGACTTGTGAGATACACTTGAGCGTTACTGAGGGATGTGGATGAATTTAAATAACTGACATACGGTACCAGTTTCTCTCAGCCAATCCGGCGATACCGTATGAGTGTTGATCCAGGTTGCGTCCTTCAACTAAGTCTCCAGACTCCTTCAGAGAAACCAGCCTTGTGCACGGTCTTCTCCTGAAAGAATCCTCCCCTGGGGTTCTTCAGTTGCTGGGCCTCTCCCTTCTAATGGGACGGCACCGGACGTCCCCCCAGGCAAGTAGAACCCAGTGCAACCCAGCTGGACTGGTACTGAAACCAGAAATTTAGAGAAATAATCCCGAAGCCCAACTGTGGCTTCAGGCAACTTAACTTTACAAAAACAATAGTGCCTGCTCGTCAGAAGCCAGCGCTACATATATAATGTTTGGGGGTTTTAAGTAATTTTCTAGAAAAAAATACATATTTTAACTTGTAAGCAACAAGTGTCAGAAAAAGGCTTAGGCATGAAACAGTTAATCTGTGTCTTTTATACATGTTTGAAGTCATTAAGCCTTTAAGAGCTTTTGGCTCCATATACATAGCTCCCAGTTGCCCATGACTTTGAGGGACTGTCTGTGATTTGGAGCAATGTGCCTCTGTCCCTCATTCCTCCACATTTGTCCCTCATTTTGGTCTGATGCATATACTATGTAATAAAAATGCACTATTTATCTATCAAAAAGTGTTTTACAGTGTTAAACCTTTCATCCCATTTCCTAAATTGCTGCATTTGTAAATTTCAAAAGCCAATATAAAGGAATAGTATTGGTAAAAAAAAAAAAAAACAGTGGTGGGTTTAACTAATACTTTTTTGCATAATATTTCTCGCATCTGATTAATGCATACTTTTGCTTATGGGTGTCCCTCATTCCCATTTCAGAAAGTTGGGAGGTATGTACCGTATATATGAAAAGTATCTGGTGTTGTATAGGGCAATCTTTGCATGTGTATAGAAGTTTTAGGTGCACTGATATTGCTGCAGAAGGGTGTTTAGGAAAATTGATTTATAGGAGACATCAGAGTGTGGTATTCTTATCTGTACAGAGAACACTTGATTATTTACTAGTCTTTACTTAGAAAATACACCCAGCATCTTCTAAATTCCTTACCCCCCCCCCCCCCCCCTGTTTATCTAATCATCATATTTTATGTCTGCCTATGGAATGTAGACTGAGATAAGCTGAGCACACTCTGGGTAGTAATTGTTTCTTAAAGGGCCATGCACTGATCAAAATTTGGCAGGTCCAGCAGTGGCACTCATTTTCCTTCAGAATCCTGTGCCATAAACAGTGGCTCTACCACAATATGCGCGGGAGTGACGTAATCACGGCTCCGGCCAGTCACACATCCAGAGGCTGCGGACCCAGAAGTAAGAGTGCAGTGGAGATGGAAGCGGCCTCCGGTGGTGACATCGCATCGCTGGAATGCTTTATTTTCAGGTAAGTTTCACATTATGGGCTAGAATGTGATGCATACTAGACCATTATGCCTTTACCTTGCCGGTCAGAAAAAGAAAAAGGCACCCAGCGGTTTACAACCGCTTTAGGTTTCTTGAAGCAGATAAGAACAAGAATGACTTAGGCAGATATCTTTCAGTGGGAAACTTATGCAAAAGGGTATACAATGCAAAGAAAATCGCAAGTCAACGAGTAGTCACCAGTAGGTCCTGAAAGAACCTATAACCCAGGTATAAAAGGGAAGAGGATGTCCTTTTATGTCCGACTGCTCCCTTCAAATCCTGATGCTGCGGGCCCGGCAATTTCCCCTTGATGTGTGCAGATATTGTGCGCAGAGTCCTTTAACTTCCCTTGCGGTCCGAGTGTGGCTTGGGGTGAATTTTCAGTACCAAAAGCGGTAACCCCAAGCCACACTCGGGATAACTTTGCAGGATCCAGGCAAAGTTACTTACCTTGTCCTCAGGATCCTGCGATGTCTCCCCGCAGTGTGCGGCGGCTGTGTCTCCACTCAATGTATTACAGAGCCGGCCTCCGTTCCCTGCGAGGATTGCAATGCACGGGAATGGAGAACGGCGCCAAATTCACAAAGTGAAACACACATTACACATACAGTATAATGTAATCTTACAGATTACATTACTGTATCAAATAATTTCACATCCCTTTTGTCCCTAGTGGTTTGTCCAGTGTCCCGCATGCAGTTTTATATTATAAATACTGTTCTTTCTGCCTGGAAACTGAAAATTGCCCAAAGCAACCAAAACTGTCCCTTTACATCAAAAGCAGTTTTAGACCAGCTAGAAAACAGCGATAATAAATTAGAATCACTTGCAGAATTGAGTGATAGCGATTTGTGGGGAAATTTGTAATCAAACAGAGAAAGTAATGACAGTGACAATTCTGCAACTGAGCAAATTTCAGTGTTTTTAATTTAATGACATTATTGAATAATTTGTATTATATTATTATTTGTTATAATTATTTGTAGTTATTTATTATATTATCATTTTTAATTTCATGTTTCAAACTTTATCATGCCCAGGCTGTCTACTTGACTCTTGTTTGGACAGAATTAAGTGAGTTATTCCTAAGAATTACAGGCCTACAATATAAAACGCCAAATTTCCATGCATCAAAAATCTGAAATAATCATACCGCCAGTGAGGAGAGAAGAAAAGAGTGGAGTAGATATTGTGATGTAGATGTTCAGTGTCTTCAGCTAGCTCACCAAGGATCCAAAAGGATTGCTGTGCAATGGTGACCAGCAACCAGGGTTGGACTGGGACAGAAATTTGGCCCTGGACTTCATCCAGACCAGCCCACTTACATTTTGAGTTTCCCATCAGCACCCCCTTACATCAGAGTGTCCCATCAGCACCCCCTTACATCAGAGTATCTCATCAGTACCCCTTACATCAGAGTGTCCCATCAGGACCCCCTTACATCAGAGTGGCCCATCACCAGCCCCTTTACATCAGTGTGGCCCACTGAGCCATTGGCCCACTGAGAAACTCCGGGTAGTCCCAATGGCCAGTACATGCCTGCCAGCAACTGAAAATAGCACGTGCAAAGTGTTTCCTTTTTGGGGTTACACATGGTAGGCTTCTGCCCGCTCACTAATCTTGATGATACCAAGGCTCAAAGGAATAGGATGTCCCGGAACACGCTCTTGAAGAATCTCCAACAGTGAAGGGTGCCTGGCTGTGTAGCGATGCTGTGATTCTGCTGTAACTGTACCGGTGATGATAAGAGTGACCTCCCTCTTCGACAGTATATTGGCCAACAGGGAGCTGGTAATGGTGGATCTGCTCACTCACTTGCTGGAGACACTCCACCCCACCCAGGCCGCAGCGCCTGCTCACATCCCTTGGAACGATCGGGTCACGGCTCTCAGCTCAAGGCTGTGGTGCCAAGAGAAAGACTCCTCCCCTCATCAGCCTATTTATGTTCTTCGGCCTACTTGTGGGTATTCCCTAGTGCCGGTCTAGGCACTGTATCATGTAAGCAGCCATTTTAGGGTTTTAATCAATTGTCACATTAAACTGTATTACGCTATTGGCTGCCCTTTCTCTTGCTTTAATGCATTGTTATAGTGGAGAGGAGGAGAGAGTACTGACCAACATTAGAGAGGTACCAATCAAGAGCCAAGACCCAGCCACATAGGCGTTATTTGACCCTCTTTTTAGCTAAAGGGGTCATTGTCTTCTGGTTAGTGGACATCTAACTAAGCACGTCTGGGTGATTCTGATTATGTTTCAAGCTGGTGATGGTCTTCCACAACCTACCCTATTGAAGATTTAGTATTGAAGAAGCTATGAATTGTGGTAAAGGGCATTTGAAATTTTGTTTATTGACATTTATGATTTATGTAGCACATTGTATAGCACTAATATGTCAAAGGTTTAATATCCAAGGAATGCGCACCATGATGACAAAGCTCTTAAAGCGGGGTTCTACCCTGAAGTGGAACTTACGCTCATCGGAACCCTCTCCCCCTCCAGTGTCACATTTGGCACCTTTCAGGGGGGAGGGGGGTGCAGATACCTGTCTAAGACAGGTATTTGCACCCACTTCCGGGCATAGACTCGTGGGAGTCTATGCCGTTTCCTGTCCCGCCGTACTGTCTGCTGGGACACACACAGGTCCCAGAGACAGCGCGGAACATTCCTAATGCGCTGCGCGACTCGCGCATGCGCAGTAGCGAACCGTGAAGTGAAGCCGCAATGCTTCACTTCCTGATTCCCTCACCTAGAATGGTGGCGGCAGCACCCGAGAGCCGAGCGATCGATCGGCCTCAGCTGCCGACATCGCTGGACCCTGGGACAGGTGAGTGTCCATTTATTAAAAGTCAGCAGCTGTAGCATTTATAGCTGCTGGCTTTTAATATTTTTTTTGTAGGTGGAATCCCTCTTTAAGATGTACAAAGGCAAAAAGCACAGCAAAGAAAGCAGAGCCTGTTTTCGCTGTAAAAGGACTGGTTACTTAACCACTTTAGCCCCGAACGATTTTACCCCCTTCCTGACCAGAGCACTTTTTACAACTTGGCACTGCTTTTCTTTAACTGGTATTTGCACGGTCATGCAATGCTGTAACCAAAATAAATCTGCGTCCTTTTTTTTCCACAAATAGAGCTTTCTTTTGGTGGTATTTGATCACATTTGATATTTTTATACATTTTTAATTTTTTGCGCTATAAACAATAAATAGCGAAAATTTTGAAAAAAAAAACAAAAACAATATTTTTTAAATTTTTGCTATAATAAATATCCCCAAGGGGGGTGTGGCCGAACGTGAAGGAGGACGGACGCTCCGAATCTGAGCTCCTCTGGCCGACTCTACATCCAGTGCCATCCTTCTCCGGGGCGTGCCCCGAGACCACGCTAACATCGCCCGGAGCACCGGCGGCACACTTTCTGGTCGTTTTGGGGGCGAGCGGCGGCCCGCAGACCCGAGAATCCGTCCATAAGCCGGCACCATCCTCGAGGAGACGGCTGCCATCTTGCGGCCTACACAGTGCGGGGCTCCCCTCGGGCTAAATTACTGCCGCAGGCGGTGAACGTGGCGCCCGGTCCTACAGAAAAACAAGGGCCCTACGCCCCCCAGCCAGCCTCCGGACCACCGGCGGGACGTCCCCGGCCGCTACGGGGACCCAAGGCTGCCCATTTGCTCCGCGGCCAGGCCAGAGGCCTGCACCATAAACGAGGCCCTGCCGCCATCTTGTGGCCTACAAGGCCCGGGGATCCACGGCACTCTGGTACCGCCGCGGGCGGCGAAAACGGAGTCTGATCCAGGCCTGGAGGCAATCCCCCAGACCGTGGGGCGGAAGATAGAGGGCGCCTGGAGGCGGCCGGCCTCTCCTGAACAAAGTCCAGGCTCCAGGAGTGGAGGTAGGTGGCAGCCATTTTGGTACACCCGAATCCTTAGCAGGCCCCGCATCCCTCCAGAGCCAGAGCCTGACTCCCTCCAGACTGTATCAACACCCTATTTAGGGGAAGTGACCCTGGGGGGCCCCACCATGGCCATGTAAAGGGCCAGCTCTCACATCCTGAGGGCGAACAGAAGCCTGCTAGGGGTCTCCAGTTAATCCCCCCCAACATGGGCAGATCCACCAAGAGCTCCTCCACACCCCGCACCCAGAAGGACCCGTGTTCCCAAGCATCTGGAAATATCCCAGAGCTGTTCCGAACGCGCCAGACGACGCATCACGAAGTAGCGCAGACATCCCAGGTTTCGCAAGCTTCATCCCCGGCTGCATTCAGTGACCCCATAGGCCCGACTATGGACGGGGAGGACACTGGACTCGGTACCCCACACCCCAGTCTCCTGGACATCCAAAGAGACCTCCAAAAGGTTGCACTGGACCTTAAGCGCACTTTCACAGAGGCGATCTCCGATCTGAAAGCGGATTTTCACGAGATGACCAGCAGACTTTCTGAGGTGGAGGAGACCTCCCGGATGCAGGCCACAGCGATTAAGCGGGTTCAAAGAACCTATGACATGCACCTGTCGCACATGTTCGAGTTACACAGGCAAGTAGAAGACCTCGACAACAGGGGACGCAGGCATAATGTACGGGTGAGGGGAGTCCCGGAGGGAATAGACCAGAACACACTACCTCAAACTGTCTGCTCTATTTTTAATGATCTACTTGACCGGCCCGCAGACTCTCCCATTGAAATGGAACGGTTACATCGGGCATTGAGACCCCCTCCCTGTGACTCGGAACCTCCCAGAGACATTGTTTGCTGCATTGTGAATTTTCCTCTCAAGGAAGAAATTCTCAGAAAAGCTAGAGACAGAGGGCGCATACTATTTAATGGCGCTGAGATAAAACTTTTTCAAGATCTGTCACAGATTACCTTACAGAACAGGCGCAGTTTACGCCCACTGCTGGAAGTGCTTCGCACTCGCAACATTCAATATCGCTGGAAATTTCCTTTCTGTCTCTCCGCTTCGGCTAGAGGCCGCACCGCACTGCTTCGGACACCTGAGGACCTGCCTTCCTTTTGCGAACAGCTGGATCTGCCTCCAGTGGATTTGCCTGAATGGTACTCCTTCTACTTCCCTACAGAGCCTTGGAAACCAGTATCGCACAATACGTCGCCTAAGGCGCAAAGACACCGCTCCAGACGTCGCAGACTTGAACCCATGTCACCTGGAGAAAGGCCCTCCCGCAGAGACTCGTCGCTCCGCAGCCCGGGGCCGGCAGTCACGCCGCGACGGAATCATCCTATGGCTTAAGGCGGTGTAGAAGTGGATCGCTCTGCGTACACACAGACTAGCCCATCCTTGTCTTTTTTGATATTTTTTTTTTCTTCTTGTTTTTTTGTTATCTTTCTAGATTACCCCCACAGGAATTCAGTCTTCCTCAACGCCATGATTCTGCAGAGACCTGGTGTGCTTCTGGAACACTCTCAAGGTATTACAAGCCCATTATCAACGTGGAGTCAGGTACCTTTCTCGCCCCTATGACACCTCAACCAGGACACCCGTACACTATTGAACCCCCCGGGGGTTTTTTTTGGGGTGTTTTTTTTGTTTTCTGTGGCTTCTGGGCTCTCGCCGTTAGGGGGTGGCCTCTCCCTTTTTTTTTTTTTAAACGCACTTTATGCGCCATTCGGTATTGCCGAACGTTGCCGCCCCCCCGGTGGGGGCCCCCGGCCTTCTCCAAGCAGCTCACAGGTATACTGTACCATATATAATAGACGATAGGCTCTGCTGGACAGCATACTGTTTGTTCCTATAATAGCAGACTACCAATCGACCTTATGTCTCGGCTTTTTTAGCTACCTGAGTCCGGTGTGCACACCAGGTCCCTTTGCACCCCGGACTCTTTGTATTGCCCCACCAATGATGTACTGATTCCCTGATCCGTAGAGTACACGCTATAAGCAAAATTTACTGTATGCTGTCTGTGTGTCGCAGAGCGGTGCGTCTGGTTTTCCTTTTGTTTTGTTTTTTCTCTTCTGTTATTTTTTTTTCAAGGGTTTGATTCTGTTCAGTTGTTCTAACCAGTTCCTTGTTTAGAAATATATTGGTACCCCTGGAATCTCCCCGGGGAGGTTTCACCCGACATGCCAAGGTTGCCTCTCGGCCAACCCCCTGCCCTCCCCAAGGAACCGATCTGGATCGTTGTGCCCCCATTCACCACTGGCTCATGATCACAGATCGCCCTCTCCGATGTTGGAGCTCT
Organism: Lithobates pipiens; assembly: GCF_037356315.1. Lineage (NCBI taxonomy): Eukaryota > Metazoa > Chordata > Amphibia > Anura > Ranidae > Lithobates > Lithobates pipiens. The sequence goes on from NW_027507903.1 coordinate 574,588,520, forward strand.
TGCTCACCCTAGGGTTTACATCCACCCCACAGCTGCCCTTGCGGGCCTTAGCTGACATCCCGGCCCAGTTTTGTTTGGTTTCTTTTTTTTGTTTTTTCCTTTCCTAGGCGGACGGGAACCTCCACGTCCACCTCCGGTAGTTCTGTCCACAGACCTTGTCTGTGCCCTATTGGACCTGTTATACACTACCTATTTCCTTCTCACGACCCCACCCAGCCCACCCCCCCTTCTTTCTCCTCGGCCTCTCCCCCACCCTCCCTTCTTTATTTTTTTATTTTTTCCTTTTTCTTCCCCTCTGTCTACCCGCCTCACTCTTCCCCTCCTTTCGGGACGGGGGTGTCCCCCCCTGCCGATTTGCCGGATACCCCGCCGACCACCCGTGTGCCGCACGAGTCTGCTGTTAGAACAGCCGGACTTGTAAGAGGGCTGCCGGCTTGCCGGCACCTCAACGTCGTTTTCTCGTAGGCCCTTGCTCCTTAGTCTAGCACACTATCTTCTCTGACAATGCAGCAGCAATTAACTCTGAAATGCCTATCGCTAAATGTTAAAGGCTTAAACATCCCAGAGAAGAGGTCACAGGTTCTAACTGCTTTGACGAAGCATAGAGCTCCCTTTCTATTCTTGCAAGAAACCCATTTCCGTTCTGACGCTGTACCCAAACTAGCTAACCACATTTACAATAGGTCGCTACACTCCACCAACTCAGAGGCCAAAACGAAAGGGGTCTAGATCCTCATTGCCAAACTCGCTGATTTCCAACTTAAAGAGTCCAAGGTAGATCCGGGGGGGGAGATTTCTCTTTATTAAGGGTATATATGCCTCCAAACCAATTACGTTAGCTAATGTGTACTGCCCCAACGAGCGTCAGCTATCCTTCCTTAGAACGGTATGCGATGAGTTGGCGTCCTTCCAGGAGGGTGTAGTAATACTGTGGGGGGGACTTCAATACCCCAATGAATCCTCTTCTAGACTCCTCCACTGGGACGTCGTCCCTGCCATACCGGGCACTACGCCAAATCAAATTGCAACTTCAAACTTTGACCTTACATGACTCCTGGCGAACCTTATTCCCCACTGTTAAGGATTATACTTTCTTCTCCGCACCGCACCAAAAGTACTCCAGGCTTGATTACTTTTTCTTGTCTCAACGCGACCTGACCTACCTCTCCCAGGCATCCATAGAACCGATGTTTCTATCGGATCACCATCCCATTACCATGACTCTCACCTTTGTGGACACGACTCCCAAGTCCAAGATGTGGAGACTGAACCCCTCCCTCTTGAAAGACCCGGTAACTTTACAGCAAATACGCTCCCGAATTCAACTTTACTTTAAGGAAAACCTATCCCCTGACATCTCGCCTCTCACCCTCTGGGAGGCCCACAAATGTGTCCTCAGGGGGGTACTTATATCCCTAGCAACTGCCTCAAAAAGGAGAAGTCAGGAACGGATTAACTCCCTCATTGCACAAATCCAAAAACTTGAAAGGGCGCACAAACAGACCACCTCCCTATCGACTCTCCAGGACCTCATCCACGCACGCTCCGTGCTTCTGGATGAACTAGGGAAACGCACCAGAAGACGATACATCCTTGGCCAAAATTTTTTTTACGAACATGGGAATAAAAGCGGGAGACTCCTGGCCCGCACGGTCCAGGCAGCCAAATCCCAGACGACTATACACCAGATACGGGACAACCAGGGAAATTTATTTTCCAAAAACACAGACGTTGCCAAACAATTCGAACTCTTTTACTCTAAATTGTACAATTTGCCAAGAGACAGGACAGAGTCACATACTGTAGGTGACCGTAATGACAAAATAGCAGACTTCCTTTCCCAATACTGCCCGAAACCGATCACACCTCAAAAAGCGCAAGCCTTAGAACTTCCTCTCTCCTCAGAGGAACTTTTATTAGCAATTAAACAAATGAAGGTGGGTAAAAGCCCGGGTCCGGATGGTCTACCTCTTATATACTACAAAACCTTTACAGACGAACTGACGCCTCCCCTACTGCGGGCACTTAATACTCTAGCAGACCCCAACACCCCTCCAGGCCGCATGCTGGAGGCACACATAACAGTTATCCCCAAATCCGGCAAGGACCCAACGCAGGTATCCAACTACAGGCCCATTTCGCTACTTAATGTGGATATTAAACTATATGCAAAAATGCTTGCCAATAGATTACTCCCCCTCATTCCCGGCCTAATTTTCTCCGACCAGGTAGGATTTATCCCCGGCAGGGAGGCTAGGGACAACACCATACGCACACTGAATCTACACCACTGGTTTACCTCTACCCTATCTCAGGGGTTCTTTCTGTCCCTTGATGCGGAGAAGGCATTTGACAGGGTGGCTTGGGACTATATGCAGGCAGTGCTGAGGGGAGTTGGACTCCTACCACGCATGTGCACGCATATTGATGCCTTGTATGCGAACCCTTCAGCCAAAGTGAAAGTCAATGGCCTCCTGTCAGACGCCTTCTCCATCAGTAACGGGACGCGACAGGGCTGCCCCTTGTCGCCCTTAATCTTTGTTTTGACACTTGAGCCCCTGCTCAATAGACTAAGGCCGCATACACACGCGGGGACTGTTCGCTCAACTTTGTCCGCTGAACAGTGTTTCAGCGGACAGTCCGCCCGTGTGTGGGCTTTCAGCGGACAGTTTCAGCGAACAGTCTGCTGAACAAGGTTTTTCGGAATTTCCGAAAAACTGTCCGCTGAAACCTTGTTTCAGCGAACAGTCCCCTCGTGTGTAGGCTTGTTCGTCAAACAAAGTTCCGCGCATGCTCAGAAAGAATTTATACGCCGAAGGTTGCATTGCAGTGTATAGGACGTCGTTTTCTAGTCCCGTCGTACGTGCCGTTCACGTCATCGCGCACGGTTTCAGCAAACTGTTCGTACGTCGTGTGTGGCCATGTCCGTCCATGCTAATTTTGAGCGGACTGTCCGCTGAAACTGTTTGACGAACAAAGTTGAGCGAACAGTCCCCGCGTGTGTACGCGGCCTAAGAGCCAACCCTGATATAAAGGGGTGTGTAGTGGGCGATAGGGAGCTCAAGGTAGCAGCGTATGCGGATGATATCCTGCTCTCACTTCAGTCCCCGCGCACGTCCTTGCCTAATCTCCTCAGTGATTTGAAACAGTTCGGTGAATTGTCAAACTTAAAGATTAATTACTCTAAATCATACGCCCTTAACGTCTCCCTTCCCTTGCAAGAAGCAACTCACTGTCAAGATTCCTTCCCATTTAGGTGGCAGAAGGATAGCATCCCTTATCTGGGTATCCAAATCACAAAGAAAATTTCTGAGTTGTACAAACAAAATTTTCTACCCGCGCTCTCCAAAATTCAAACGGAACTAGCAGACTGGGTCAACTTAAATGTCTCCTGGTTCGGCAGGGCGGCGCTGGTAAAGATTATGGTCCTCCCCCGGCTCTTATACCTGATGCAAACAATCCCGATTCACCTCCCTCCCTCCTTTTTTGCAACGTATAAATAGTCCTGCACTACGTTTATCTGGAAGAACTCGATCCCACATATAAAATATTCCCGCCTAACTCGGATTAAGACAGGGGGGGGGATTGGCCTCCCTGACCTTTCTAAATACTATTTAGCCTGCCACCTAACCAGGGTGGTAGATTGGCGGATCCACAAGGTCAGGAAGGCGTGGATTGCTCTGGAACAGCATTTTGCAAACGGAGTGCTCCACTCCCTCCCCTGGATTGCCCCGACCCATTGGAACCCGGCCATTAAGACACACCCTTTTATCTTTCCTTCCCTGGTGGCCTTCAACCAAGCATTACGTCTATACAAAATCTCCTCGCGACCGGGACCCATGACAGCCTTGCGCAGCAACCCAGAGTTTAGCCCGGGAGCAGGCACTGCATTCTTAAGCAGAGAGTGGCCTCATGCGGAGGTTCTAGCACACTACTTCTTTCACAAAAATAGACCACGCTCCTATGACAACCTAGTGGCACTCTCCCCGATCCACAGCTTCCCCTTCTGGTCGTACAGACAACTGAGCCACTTCCTGGCCTCGGTAAACCCATCTACCACGTGGTCCAGACAACTTCTCCCATTTGAACGCCTCTGCACAAGCACCAATCCCTTGCGACACTTAATCTCGAGCATATACGTACTTCTGCAGGAGGAGACGGACCAGGCACTGGTGACTCCCACGCGTAGCTCCTGGGAAAAGGATTTGCAGGCCAACATTACCAATGAACAGTGGGAGGATATATTTACTTATGTCCATAAAGGCTCGATGAACGTGGCCATCCAAGAAAATGGGTATAAGATCGCTACTAAATGGTACAGGACTCCTGCCAGACTACACAAATTCTCCCCTACGATTCCCAACACATGCTGGAGATGCCAGACGGCGATAGGCTCAATGATTCATATATGGTGGGAATGCCCCTTGATACAACTCTTCTGGAAGGAAGTTCACTCCATTATCGCACAAGTCACCACCTACACCTTAAATTATAACCCAGCGCAATAACCTTAAATCATTAGCCATGCATATGGTCAACGCGGCCAGGCTTAGGGAATGGTTGACCAGGGTCGCTAACATAGAGGAGATGGAAGAGCTGATATACACCACTCAAGACCGATTACAGAAATTCTCGACTATTTGGGCGTGTTGGAAGCATTTTCAAACCACGGATAAATACAAAACATTCTTTCCTCTACATACATAAACCAAAGAGGTGCATGGTCGGCGGGGGCTGGGGGGGACACCTACCCACCCCCTCCTCTTCTCCCCCCCCCGAGTTCCTTACTTTCTTTCTCCCTTTACCCCCCCTCAATCCTTTGAATAAAGCAGCCATTTGCTCTCCTACTCGGTCACGAGTGTCGGGAACTACGCCACCCCACGCACCCTAGCGGGTCCGGAAGATACCGGTCCTGAAAGCTGGGGACTCTGGCCCAGCACTACCCGGCACGAGCTGAGTAAGCCTCTTTAAAAGATAGGTCCACATTATTTCTGTGTTTGCTAATCAGTTGTGCCTCTGTATAGCAATGTTCTATTAGCCACGACCAATGTAACAGGGTAATAGTGCTGTCTGTATTGCGAGTAGCTAAGGTCGTGGCAGCACCTTGTGTTTATGATGCTTATATGACTTGCACGTTTGTATGTCTTGCATTTTTTCAATAAAATCTTTTATGGATAAAAAAATAAATAAATATCCCCAAAATATTTAAAAAAAACTAATTTCTTCATCAGTTTAGGCCAATATATATTCTTCTACATATTTTTAGTAATAAATAAGCAATAAGCGTATATTGATTGGTTTTCGCAAAAGTTATAATGTCTACAAACTATAGGAAAGATTTATGGCATTTTTTTTTACTAGTAATGGTGGTGATCTGCGATTTTTTTGTGGTACTGCGACATTGAGTCGGACAGATTGGACAGTTTTGACACAGTTTTGGAATCATTGACATTTATACAGCGATCAGTGCTATAAAAATGCATCGATTACTGTGTAAATGTCACTGGTAGGGAAGGGGTTAACACTAGGGGGCGATCAAGAGGTTAAATGTTTTCCCTAGTTACTGTTTATTACTGTATGGGGATGGGACTGACTGGGGTAGGAGACATATCGCTGTTCCTACTTACTAGGAACAAACAATCTATCTCCTCTCCCTTAACAGAACAGGGATTTGTAGCCGGCGACGATCTTGCCCGCTGGCCACTCGCATTGGTTCCCCCTGCCGTTTAGTGGGCACATGAGCTTCTGGTGACTCTTAAAGGAGACAATGTACCCATTTGTTGTTTTGCGCACCCATGCTATTTTGCTGACATATATATATATCGGTGCGGAGCAGCGAAAGCTAAAGCAAGAGAAAAGAAAGAGTCAAAGCAATCACAAAGGAAACTAAAGGCACATCATGGAGTGGCACCTTTAACCACTTGACCACTGGGCACTTAAACACCCTTAATAACCAGACCAATTTTCAGCTTTTGGTGCTCTCACAATTTGAATGACAATTACTCAGTCATGCAACACTGGACCTATATGAAATTTTTGTTCTTTTTTCACACAAATAGAGCTTTCTTTTGGTGGTATTTAATCACCTCTCAGTTTTTAATTTTTTGTGCTATAAAAGAAAAAAGACCAAAAATTCTGCGAAAAAATGAATTTTTCTTTGTTTCTGTTATAAAATTTAGCAGATTAGTAATTTTTTCTTCATAAATTTTGGCCAAAATTTATACTACTACATATCTTTGGTAAAAATAAGTACAAATTGGTGGATATTATTTGGTCTTTGTGAAAGTTATAGAGTCCACAAGCTATGGTGCCAATATCTGAAAATTGATCACACCTGAAGTACTGACGGCCTATTTCAATTCTTGAGACCCTAACATGCCAGAAAAGTACAAATACCCCCCAAATGACCCATTTTTGGAAAGAAGACATTCCAATGTATTTAGTAAGAGGCATGATGAGTTTTTTGAAGTTGTCACTTTTTCCCACAATTCTTTGCAAAATCAAGATTTTTTTTCCTTTTTTTTTCCACAAAATTGTCATATTATTAGGTTATTTCTCACACACAGCATATGCATACCACAAATTACACCCCAAACACATTCTGCTATTACTCCCGAGTACGGCGATACCACATGTGTGAGACTTTTACACAGCGTGGCCACATACAGAGGCCCAACATGCAGGGAGCGCCATCAGGCGTTCTGGAGCACCCAGGCCAATTCTGACATTTCTCTCCTACATGTAAAAATCCTAATTTATTTGCTAGAAAATTACAGAGAACCCCAAAACATTATATATTTGTTTTTAGCAAAGACCCTGGAGAATACAATGGTGGTTGTTGCAAATTTTTATCTCACACGGTATTTGCGCAGCAATTTTTCGAACGCGTTTTTTTGGGGGAAAAAACTGTTTTGTGCTTAAAAAAAAAAAAAAAGTAATGTTAGCCCAATTTTTGCATAAAGTGAAAGATGAAGTTATGCTGAGTAAATAGATATCGAACATGTCACTCTTCAAAATTGCACATGCCCGTGGAATGGCGCCAAACGTCGCTACTTTAAAAATCCCCATAGGCGACGCTTTAAATTTTTTTTACTGGTTACATGTTTTGAGTTGCAGAGGAGGTCTAGGACTATAATTATTGCTCTCGCTCTAACGTTCGCGGCGATACCTCACATGTGTGGTTTGAACACCGTTTTCATATGTGGGCGGGGCTTACGTATGCGTTCACTTCTGCATGCGAGCACATGGGGACAGGGGCGCTTTAAATTTTATTTTATTTTTTATTGTTCATTTTACTTTATTTATTTTAGTTTGACATTTTTTTCCCCAAAAATAAATTTTTGATCACTTTTATTCCTATTACAAGGAATGTAAACATCCCTTGTAATAGGAATATGGGGTGACAGGTCCTCTTTCCAGTGAAATCTGGGGGTCAATATGACCCCACATCTCACCTCTAGGCTGGGAAGCCTGAAATTAAAAAAAAAAAAGATTCTGGCTTTGATTGTACTGGCGAGTTGGTAGAAGCACCGGAGGGCGGTGAGGGGTGGGGGGGCGTCTATGGCTGGGTATTGCAGGGTAACACCGAGTATGGCTGGGTATCTCCGAGTATGGCTGGGTATGGCAATTTATGGCAGGGTATTGCAGAGTATTGGCGGGGTATTGGTGGGTATTGGCAGGGTATTGGCGGGTATTGCAGAGTATTGGGGGGTATTGCAGAGTATTGGGGTATTGCAGAGTATTGGGGGGTACTGCAGAGTAATGGCAGGGTACTGCAGAGTATTGGGGGGTACTGCAGATTAATGGGGGGTACTGCAGAGTATTGGGGGTACTGCAGAGTAATGGCAGGGTACTGCAGAGTATTGGGGGTACTGCAGAGTATTGGGGGGTACTGCAGAGTAATGGCGGGGTACTGCAGAGTAATGGGGGGGTACTGCAGAGTAATGGCGGGTGCTGCTGAGTAATGGTGGGTACTGCAGAGTATTGGGGGGTACTGCAGAGTAATGGCAGGGTACTGCAGAGTAATGGGGGGTACTGCAGAGTAATGGCAGGGTACTGCAGAGTAATGGGGGGAAATGCAGAGTAATGGCAGGGTATTGCAGAGTAATGGGGGGTACTGCAGAGTAATGGGGGGTACTGCAGAGTAATGGCAGGGTACTGCAGAGTATTGCAGGGTATTGCAGAGTATTGGCAGGGAATTGAGGGGTTAAATTCGGTGAGCAGCGATATGGGCACTGCAGATGCAGCCCACAGCGCTGCTAACACCGATCTCTTTCCCCTCCGCTGTACCGATCGGTACAGAGAGGGGGAGGGAGGAACCGTTTGTTTACAAGTGATCACTCCGTCATTTGACGGAGCGATCACGTGGTAAACGGCCGCGACGGATCAGATGAGCGGAACTTCCCCTTTAGGGTGGAGAACCGCTTTTAAAGTGATAAAAAGTAGCAAGCCACGTGGCTGGTGCATAGACTCGGAAGCGACAAGCCACATGACTAGCGATGAGACCTTCTTCACAAACATTGATTACAGTGCAAAAGACAAAGTTTTCCTAGCAAATGGGAAAAGCATCACCTCCGAAGGTAAAGGCCAGTACTTTCTGAACTGCATTACACCACAAGAAGGTAAGCAGATTATCCTTGTAAAGAAAGTGCTGTATGTTCCAGAACCAGAAGGCAGCCTTCTATCGGTGAAAAGTCTTGTAAGCAATGGTCTCACAGTTAAGTTCCAGGGCGATGAATGCACAATTCACAATAATAGGTGATGCCTCGCAAAAGGAAACTGGATGATCGCCTTTACAAGATCATCACCACAGACCAGCAAGCCAATATAGTCCCTAATGACCTACACAGCAGATGTATTCACCTATGGCACAGGCGGCTGGGGCACAGAAGGCCAGAAGCTAGACAGGACATTATAAAGAGAGGCTTATCAGAAGATTTGACAATAATACCTTGCAAAGTGCTTATGAAATGCAAATGATGTATTGAAGCAAAAGCCACATGTGCTTCCCTTCCACAGGCATCTCAAAGAAAAACTGCCCACCCCTACATCTCATACACAGTGACGTATGCGGTCCAATGACAACTTCCAAGTCAGGCGGGAACAGATATCTACTGACTTTCATGGATGATTATTCCAGGTACACAACTACTTATCTGATGAAACACAAGAATGATACATCAGAGAAACTTCAAGAGTTTGTTGCCATGTCTAGCAACAAATTACAACAGTCCTTGTGGATTGCACTCCTTTTTTTTTCTTTAATGATCTATTCTTAAATAAGTGGTTTGCTCCGCTGCCCCCCACGCACATCACTTGGGCCTAATGAGGCATCATAACTTCATAAGGAGGCAACCCAGATGAACCCAGGACAGCCAGCAACCATTCAATGACATCACACCAAACATGATGGCGTGGGCCTGAGAGCTACCAGAAAAGAAGAGGGTCTCAGCTGGACAACACTGGATCCACAGGGTAAAATGAGTATCTGAAATGTGTAGAACTCACCATCAGGTAAGTGGGGTTTTCAAAAAAAATGGGGAAGGTAAAAAAATCTGCATTCAACTGAAGACCAGGAGCTAACTTTCTGAACAGGCTATGGATGCACAGTGGAAGACCATGTGGCAAGTTTCTTTGGAATTTGGATACTTTGTGCCTATGTAGAACTACTGGTAGCCAATGTGATTTCCATAACACTGCACAATCACAAGGATCAATTTAAAGGTCTTTACTCACAAGTCCCCAGGAAAGCTGCCACATTCCAGCTCCCTCCAGACATGGTCCAGTGAGTGAGACAGTCCTTCTCCAGACCAGATCCCTTGTGGTGAAGTTCTGCAACCAGCTTCCAATAAGATCCATCAAGACCCTCAGCCCTGACATCATTGAGGCCTTCAGAAAAGCTACACAGTACACGTGCTGCCTCTGGATGGGGTTTTGGAAAAACCCCTGGTGAGATAGAATCCAGTGTTTCAGACTATTTAGCACTTTTCCAGACCCCTACTGGACATTGCTCTCCAAGGATTGGCTGGAACACGATGAATATTCAGGCAGTTCAGAAATATTCTTCCAGAGACAGGAGGAAGCAATCAAGCTTCCAGCCTGTGAAACCCTGAACAGACCAGGACAAATGATCACTACTCCCTTGATTACAGAAGAAATCAATAACTAAATTAATGTACCGTATTTTACGGCATAAAAGACGACCTTTTACATGTAAAAAAACTGGCCAAAAAGCAGGGGTCATCTTATACGCCAGGTCAGCCCCTCGGATGCCGGCTGGGTGTTCGGTAATACTTTATGTAGCTTCGGCTACATACAGTATATACCGCCGAGCCAATCCTGGTGAGCGATGTATTCAAATGAATACAGAGCCTGCTCAGATTGGAGTAATAACTTCTGCCAGTCCGAGCAGGCTACTCTGTAGCCTGCTCGGATTGGCTTTGAGAGTCAGAGAGGCGCGGGCTGATGATGTTACAGCCTCTGCCAATCCAAGCAGGCTTTGTATTCATTAATAGAATACATCGCTCGCCGTGATTGGCTCCAGCAGAAACAGGAAGAAGGAAGAAATATGAAGCCTCGGAAGCCTCGAAAGCCGGGTCGTCTTATACAGTAAGTACAGTTTTAAAAGCCTTTTTGTCCTGTAAGATTAGGGGGTTGTCTTATATGCCGGGTCACCTTATACACCGGCAAATACGATAGCATGCTATGCTAGGTGGGTGCTACAATGGATTGGGATAGTTGGAAGGTATTCTGTAATAGGTAAAGTATTCTGTTCAGCCTTTGGGGATTTTTATCTTGAGGACTTCTTCCGGTCGAGTGATTAGTTATTTTTGTTGGCCTCTGACTTCATTGACGTTGATTCTGCTGATTATGTTCTTCTCTGTTGCCAGGAGATCCTGCTGTTGTATTTGAATATTTTGATGATAGAAGCACATTTTTCCAATAACACAGCTTGCACTTTACGTGACATTGGGAAGTTAAAGAGCAACCTAAGCGTGACAATAATTTAAATTGGGGAAGTAAGTAACAAAACTGCCAAGAGAGATACAAGGAAGACATAGATCAGTGACTGACCAGAGAGGAAATATTGTTGTTAAAAAGAAAATACTTGCATTGCTGAAGATACAATGGAACCCTGGGCCCATTCATAAAAAAATGAGAAAAATTCTTCTGGCCCTAGAGGTGACAATTTGGAGGCCACAGAGGTTTTTTTTTTTTTAAATGCTAATAATCCAAAACAGGAGACCTGAGTCCTGTCAATTAAAGGGGTTGTAAAGACTAAGCATTTTTTACCTTAATGCATTCCTTGCATTAAAGAGGAACTACAGTCTGCTCACATAATTTGTAATAAAAATAAATTTGCCATTCTGAAGTTTCCCTCCAACAACTTTGCATATTATTTTATATATACTGCGATTCTGTACTTGCCAAATATGCTGCACAAATCTCCCTCCACTGAGTCTGACTGCATCCATTTTAACTGTGGGCAGCTGAAGCTGCTGCCTGTTCACTTCCTGGATTTACACAGACACACAGAGGCACACCTCCAGCTCTGCAGCTTTCATTGGCCCTCTTATGACTCATCCCCCTTCCTTCCTGGCAAACTATCAGGAAAGTGAGAGAGAGAGCTGTGCATGATGCCATAAACCTAGGCTAATGACCAGACAAGAAAGTGGGCTGTATAAGGTATTTACTGGCAGAAAAAAAAATGTTTTACTATCCAAAGTTAAAACAACAAGCGCAGAAGGTCTGCTTTAAGGTCAGCATCTCCCCCTTCACTTACCTGATCCCTTTCGATCCAGCGCCGTCACTTCCAGGTCTCACTGGCTTTGCTAGGGTATTGTAGGTAGGCTTACCTGCCAGGATTTTTGGTGCCAGTTTTCCATCGGTTGCTCTTCCAGATGTGGTCGAGGTATACCATAATTTCCCAGTTAAAGAGGAGGGCCGGTTTAAAAAAAAAAAATTTAAAAGTCAGCAGCTGCAAACACTGTAGCTGCTGACTTTTAATAAGCATACTTACCTGTCCAGGGCGCCCGCGATGTCGGCCGCCCGAGGCTGACCCGTCCCTCGGCTCTCGGGTCCCGGCGCTGCCATTTTGGCTAAGGGAAACAGGCAGTGGAGCCTTGCGGCTTCACTGCCCGTTTCCTACTGCGCATGCGCAAGTCGCACAGCGCTTTGTGAATGGGGCGCGACCCATTACCCAGAAGATGCCACACGGAGGAGAGAAGATAGAAGATCTCCGTGGAGGAGGAAGAGGCAGATTAGGACGATGTGCCTAGCAACAGGCATTTCTGGTAAGTTAAAAAAAAATGTTTTTTCATTTTTTTTGTTCAGATTTTTTTCTAATTTTTCATTTTTTTTTTTTCAGGGTGGCCCTCCACTTTAAGATCCACTGGTGTGGATGACTCAAAGGCTCGTTTGACCCACCGCTATACGGCTTGTGTGTCCACCACCTCCAGCGTATTCAATCTTCTTCTTGTCGCACCCACATGGTTACATTTATCATCACTTCTGAAGAAGCGCCACCCCTACTTTCCTTGTAATAGGATCATATAACATCTGAGGAGGAGCTTCCAGCTTCAATGATTCGTCTTTAACAGACTGTCCTTGTTTGATTCTTTTCACAAAGACTTTTTTTACTTGGCTACATTATAGCAGTATTTGTTACACATTGATTTTCACAGACCATTTTTTGTTGGTTTTTGTTCAGACTTCATTTGGTCACATCACAGCAGTATTTGTTTTATATTGATACACTTTGTTGCAGAACTTCTATGTTACTGGTTCATATTAATCAACAGACAACCTATGCAACAGACAACCTATGCATTCTTTATTCCTGGGGTGTTGCTCCAGGAACTCCTTATAGAAGCATTTGTATATTTGTTGTGCGCTTGTATACTGCTGGTAGTCACTAATTTAGCATCTCTCCCAAGAGGTGACTCCTGGGATTTTTTAGAGCCAGCTTGTTCTCCATAATTTAGCATCTATCCCAAGAGGTGACTCCTGGGATTTTCACTAATATTCTCTAACCTTTTTGCCTAGGGGTTACTCCTGGGATTTTCACAAAATATATATTTTTTTCTATAGCGCTGCATTTTATATTTTATATTTTTTATATTAACATAGTGTAACATAGGGTAATGTATAGTGTGCATACATATATCTTGCACTAAGAACAGTTTATGGGGTATTCTACCCCTTTCTTCTCCTTTTTTCTTAAATATGTATTTTCATTTTTCTAGACCCTGAATCTAGCAACAAGTGCCTGTACACTATGTTTTGATCATTTTTTGAGACTGCAAAGCCTTCCCAGAAGAGATGAAGCTGTTATAGCTGCAAAGGATGGGGCAACTCAATACTGAACCCTACAGACTAAGACTGGGATGCCATTAAAATTAATGTGCATGTAAGGGTAGGCATCCCAATACTTTTGGTAATATATAGTAGTGTATGTTCATATTCGTAAATTCTATTCACATGTACTCCCTGAATAAGATTATTTGAAACGCGTTGAGTTTACATGTGGATTCTCTTGGATAATGACATCCAATTGAACCAAAAATAAACATATGTTGCGCCTTGCAGTATCTTCTGCTTTTGTGTCTTTTATTCATGTTTAAATAAAATGTGTTGTGCCTATAGTAGCTAATAAGTGTTTGTTTGGCTTTCCACATGCTGCAGAAGACTGGAAACTCTTGAACAGGGGGAAAAAACACAACCAACTGGTCTTTTATTGTGGAAAAGACTTCTGTGGGCTAAAGATTGCACCATACAAATGTGCCATGGTAAAAGATGTGAGTGTTCCTAAAGGACATGGTCTATTATGACATATTATTTTAAATCTTCAGGATCAGCTTCCTTTGTTTCACATGGAATCCCGGAGCCCAAAACGAAAGTGGAAATTCACCTTAATGCTAAAATCTCAAAATCTACTGGCATCCAATCTAAGACTAACCTATCTAGCCCTGTAAAGATCGCTATACATACCTATCCTGAAGCCGATCCAGTCTCCAGCGGCAGAAGCTCTGCAGAACAGACAGCCGACAATGACTGGGAAATTAATCGCAAGTGATGTCACCCACCCCAGTTAAAATGGGGCTTCCGTTGTTGGCTGCCTCTTCTGAACCCATCTCCACGGAGAAGCCGCCGCTGACAGCTCAGCAAGGGACCGGACTCGATCATATTTAGAAAAGGTATGCATAGCGATTTCTTCTTTACAGGGCTGGATAGGTTAATCTTAGATTATGGGTGCCAGTAGATTTAGAGATAATAGTATCAGAGTGAACTTCTACTTTAAGTAGGTACCGGAAGACCTCTATGTGCCAGATGCATTGTTCACAAATTTGAATGGGGAGCAGATAGTTATATGGCGTCCATAGTGCAAATCATGTCAATGACTGCAGGTCCAGCTTTATTTAATGCCTAAATGGTGAAGTATCTCAACTCAGGGCCACCAGCCTACTATATACTATTAATAAAAAGGCATCTAATGCCACATACACACGACCAGACTTTTCAACGGACTAGGTCCGACAGTCTTCCCGACGGACTTTCGGCGGACTTTCTGAATGAATGGACTTGGCAACACACAATCACACCAAAGTCTGACGGATTTGAACGTGATGACGTACAACCGAACTAGAATAAGGTAGTTCATAGCCAGTAGCCAATAGCTGCCCTAGCGTAATTTTTTGTCCATCGGACTAGCATACAGACGAATGGATTTCTCGGTCCAGCAGAGTTCCAGCAGGAAAATATAAAACATGCTCTATTTCTAAAGTCTGCCAGATTTTTGGCAAGCAAAGGTCCGATGGAGCCCACACACGATCGACTTGTCTGACGGAGACGTTCCATTGGACCTTTGCTGTCAAAAGGTCCGGTCGTGTGTACGCGGCATAAGACTCCAGCCCACTCTTGCCCACATAGCTAGGGGTTCTAATGAAGAAGGAAGCTAGACTTGTGTACAACCGGCAATTTTGTCTCGTTTTGGTTCGTTGTCATTTGTAAAATACATAATTTCGTTCTGTTACATTAATTTGTTTTTGGATAATTCGTTATTATTCGTAGAGTGTCGATATTCGTTATACTGAATCTCAAATTGCTTTGAATTCATTTATTATATCCGCTATAATTTCTTTTGTATTAGTCGAAATTCGATAATTATGTATGTATATATATTCGTGATAATGATTCGTAGTTTGGAAAGTCGTTTGTTTATTGAATCTATTAACACACACACTGACAACGTCTCTTCTCCTCGGCTCAAATACAATACAACACCCTTCTCACTCAGTTCTCAGGAATGCACTTTGCCAGTAATCCAACTTCCAGCACAAAATGAATCCGCTGATCGGACTGTAAGATTTACTTTGCGTTGACCTTTTGTTTCATTAGATCTTTAACAAATTACGGAATCATGTAAAATTCATTTGTTATATTTGCTATAATTTCTTTTGTATTAGTTGAAATTCGTTATTTATTTATTTGGACATTCGGATGCATCCGAAAGTCCGAAAGATGCAAAATTCAGCCGAATTTTGATTTGTTACGAAACGATTTGCACATGTCTAGAAGCAACGGACCACCAGAAGTTACAAAGAAAATTAGTTGAAAATCTGAGGTCAGATGAAGATGACCTAGACTGAAGGAAGGCAAAGCAGATGGAAGAGCATTTTTTGTTGACTTGTTTACAGAGTAAACATTTAAAAAGTGTACAGAAGAACCATTGCTGCTGAAGAGACTTATTTCCAGTAAACACAATGTGGAGTAAGGCCACAGGAGGCATGATGAGATTCCTCCTCCATGACCAGAAGTACTTTGGTTATCCTTATCTTTCCTCTCCCACAGGTTGTGCTTCAAAACAGCTTCCAAAAAGATAAATGGCTATTGCCGGTTGTTCCTCACATCCCAAGCTAAAGATCTGAGCACTGCTCAGAGAGTATATAAAGGAGAGAGCAAATATTTGAATGTCATTTCCTAAGGCCATGTTAATTTAACATGAATTATGATAGAAAACATCAATGTTTCTGAGGAATAGTGAGTAAAGTCCTGGTTCCCATTGTGAGATAGGTGCATTCCTCTGTAAATTCCTCTGTAAATTCAGTATTAGTCAGTGGGAGGGAGGGCAGGATATGCATTGTTGCCTTCATTTTCATTTTGGCACTAGAAGATCAATATGCAAGTCAGGGCCAGTGCTAGACTATTTTGCACCCTAGGCAAGACCAGATACTTGCGCCCCCCTCCCCCACCCCAAAAAAAAATTCAAAATGAATACTACCGTTTTAAAAACAGTAGAAAATATTAAAACATCTAGGTATCAAACTGCTACATTTCTTGTCATTCAGACAGCCCAATCAGCAAAAAAAAAAGAAGAAAATGCAAAGACACATCCCCATAAAACAAAGAGACAGTCAAATCCAGCAAAGAGGCAGCCCTATCCAGCAAAATCCAGCAAAGAGACATTTCCCTATAAAAAAGACAGCCCAATCCAAAAAGATACCCCAATCCAGCACAGAGACAGCCCTGTCTAGCAAAGAGACATACAAATCCAAGTGTGATAGGTGGGGGAGAGTGTGACAGGTGGGGGGGTGACAGGTGGGGGGCCATGTGTACAGTGTGTAACAGGTGGGGCCAGTGTGACAGGTGGGGCCAGTGTGACAGGTGGGGGATCAGTGTTACAGGTGGGGGGCCGGCAGTTTGACAGGTGGTGGTGGGGGGGCCAGTGTAACAGGTGGTGGTGGGGGGCCAGTGTGACAGGTGGGGGGGGCATGTGACAGTTGGTACTGGGGGGCCAGTGTGACAGGTGGTGGGGCCAGTGTGACAGTTGGTGGTGGGGCAAGTGTGACAGGTGGCAGGGGGCCAGTGTGACAGGTGGCAGGGGGCCAGTGTGACAGGTGGCGGGGGGCCATTGTGACAGTTGGTGGGGGGCAGTGTGACAGTTGGTGGGGTGCAGTTTGACAGTTGGTGGTGTGTGGCCAGTGTGACAGTTGGTGGTGGGGGGAAGTTTGACAGTTGGTGGGGGGCCAGTGTGACCGTTGGTGGTGGGGGCCATTGTGACAGTTGGTGGTGGGTGGCCAGTGTGACAGTTGGTGGTGGGGGCCATTGTGACAGGTGGTGGTGGGGGCCAGTGTGACAGGTGGTGGTGGGGGGCCAGTGTGACAGGTGGTGGTGAGGGGCAGTGTGACAGGTGGTGGGGGGCCAGTGTGACAGGTGGTGGTGGGGGAGCCAAGTTACAGATGGTGCTGGGGGGTCAGTGTGACAGGTGGTGGTGGGTAGGCCAGTGTGACAGGTGGTGGGGGTCCAGTGTGAGAGGTGGTGGTGGGGGGCCAGTGTGACAGGTGCAGAACTTCACTCACTGTGTTGGCTGTTAGTGTCAGCTTCTCAAGAGGCACGTTGCATGGAATCCTATGTCAGCAATAAACAGCCTGTCAGAGCAGCCAATCATGGAGTTGTGTGCTTGTGGATCCACGGCCATTCGATAACAGGGGTAGGCGTTCCGTGTGGTGGTGGGCGTGGCCAATGGCTACCAGTGTGTTTTTCTATCCCAGGGCTCAAGTGAGTGTCGAGTAGAGGCAGGAGGGTGGCGGTGTACGTATGGTCACCTGTTAAGTGTTCCTGCCCTGGGGCAGGACAGCCTCCCCTGTTATTGGGAAGGGATTCCCACACTTCCCTCGCTCCTCCCTTTCCGTAACCAGTGAGAAACGGCCCGGGAAGTGAAGGCAGACTGTAGGGGGAGCGGAGCGCCCACAAACATGCTGCTCTCTGTGTGTGTGTGAGTGGAGCTGAGGCGGCCGGCCGTGCTAGTGTGCGAGGCACTGACAAGCTCCCAGCGGAAAGTAGGGAAACCAGTGTTCCTAGCTGCCCCCTAGGCAGCAGTGTGCCCTAGGCGGTTGCCTAGTCCGCCTAGTGGTAGCACCGGCCCTGCAACAAGTAGATGGTTTATATGGCTGTTAGTACTGTGCATATAAAACACATCAAATCTAAACATTCTGAAAGTATAGAGTGGGTAAAATAAGTATTGAACACGTCAACATTTTTTTAGGTATACAGTATCTCACAAAAGTGAGTACACCCCTCATATTTTTGTAAATATTTTATTCTATCTTTGTGGCGGCAACACTGAAGAAATTACACTTTGCTAAAATTTGATGTCCCCTCAAAATAACTCAACGTACAGCTGCTGGCAACAAAAGTGAGTATACCCCTAAGTGAAAATGTCCAAATTGGGCCCAAAGTGTCAATATTTTGTGTGGCCACCATTATTTTCCAGCACTGCCTTAGTTCAAGTAATCCATGTCCTTAGTCTGCTTGTCTTCAGCAAAATGTTTGCGGGCTTTTTTGTGCATCATCTTTAGAAGAGGCTTCCTTCTGGTACAACAGCCACGTGGACCAATTTGATGCAGTGTATGGTGTATGGTCTGAGCACTGACAGGCTGACCCCACACCCCTTCAACCTCTGCAGCAATGCTGGCAGCACTCATACGTCTATTTCCCAAAGACAATCTTTGGATATGACACTGAGCTTGTGCACTCAACTTCTTTGGTCGACCATGGTGATGCCTGTTCTGAGTGGAACCTGTCCTGTTAAACCGCTGAATCCGGACCCAGTAGCAGCCATATCCGGCCCGCAGCCTCGCAAATAGTTGCCTGCGTGTTTTCTTACCTCTGACGGATTGCCAGCCCGCCGCTGCCGCTAACATCCTTGATTTACATGGGAGGCATTGCAGATCTCTGCCTTTCATCATCGCATCACTCCACCTTCCTTCCCCTCCCCACACTGCCCTACCTTATTCACCCAGGGTGGGACTTATCAAGTTACGAAGTGGGTGATTGGTTGCTAGGCAGTGGGGCGGTCCCAGCAACAAATCACCCCCCTTTAACTTGAAAAGTCCCGCCCTTTGTCCGGATCTGCCATGCGTGCTTCCCGGCTTGTGTGAATAAGGTAGGGCAGTGTGGGGAGGAAGGGGGAATGCTGCGATGATGAAAGGGACAGTCAGACTCTGTAATGTTGAGGGAAAACTGTGATGCACTGCAGTGCAAATCACATCCGATCTCCGTAGCGATGCGAGTTCAGCCATACAGATAGTATGGATGAATTCGCATCGCACCCGCCGCAGACTTGCAGAGGACCCTTTTTTTGGTCCGCAGCAGAATCGGATCGCATGGGTGTTCACACCATGCGATCCGATTCCTGTCCAAGTTTGCAGATCGCACTGCGATATGCGGACTGATCTGGGGGTGTCATTAACATTTCACTGACACTCCCAGCAGTCCGCATAGGGCAGTGTGAACTGCTGGCGGGAGGCATGCGATGCGGGAAAATGCCGCGGATTCGCGGCGTTCCCGCATCGCTCCAGTGTGAACCCAGCCTAAAGGCATGGGAATCCAGGACACCAGCTGATATGTATCAGTAATTAGACAGCAATCCTGCCCCTTGTCAGTGAAAATTAATATGAGCTGGTTCAGTCTCAACTGTTGGCCTATAAAGCTTCACACCTATGCAGTTTTGGTGCTTTTTGCATTTTGCAGATTTGCACTACAATCCATTCAACATGTTTTCCTATGGAACACGTTCTGTAGTGCAAATCTGCAAAATGCAAAAAGCACAAAAAATGCCATAGGTGTGAATCCAACCTAAAAGAAACATCTCATGATGACGAGTTAAAGCAAAGAGCTCTCTCAAGACCTTCACAACCTTATTGTTGCAAAACATACCGATATCATTGGTTACAGAAGAATTTCTAAACTTCTGAATGTTCCACTGAGCACTGTTGTGGTCATATAATCCGGAAGTGGAGAAAACATAATTTTACCATAAACTGACCACAACCAGCTGCTCCTCTCAAGATTTCCGACAGAGGAGTGAAAAGAATTATGAGAAGAGCCCAGGACCACCTGTGGAGAGCTTCAGAAAGACCTGGAATTAGCAGGCACAATTGTTTCAAAGAAAACAATAAGCAATGCAGTCAACCGCCATGGCCTGTATGTACGCTCACCACCAGGGCTGGACTTACCATTGGGCTTGACTGGGCTCAAGCCCATGGGCCCTGCCCAATAGGGTGCCCCATGGTCCCTGCCGAGATACATAGCTGAGTGTACTCGGCTCGGCTCACAGTCACGCCCAGTCCCGCCCTATGATGGACATAACACAGGGACTGGGCGTGACTGTGAGCCGAGCTGAGTACACTTGGCTACTCTCGGCTCTGCTTGGGACTGCAAGAGGACCAGGATACTATCTCGGTGGCACTATTTTTAAACTTCAAGACTGCAATTACAAGGCTGCAAATAACAAGGCTACACTGACAAGGCTGCATTGATGGGCATTTAAATGTAAGTTTTTTCCTTAAAATTCCCTCCTAAACTTGGGGTGCCTGTTATACGCCGTTAAACACTATAATGTATAGAAGGTAGAGCCCGAAAGTGACTCAAGCCCAGGGGCCCCCACCACCCTAAGTCCTGCCCTGCTCACCACGCAAGACTGAAGAAAAGTCATGATGAAGCTCGTTTAACGTTTGCTGCACAACATTTAGACAAGTCTGTGAAATACTGGGAGAATATGGTCTGGACAGATGAGACCAAAATTGAACTCTTTGGATTCCATAAGGCCCCTTTCACACTGAGGCGGTTTTCAGGTGCTACAGCGCTAAAAATAGCGCCTGAAAAAAAAAAGCCCCTTTCACTCCAGTGTGAAAGCCGGAGTGCTTTCACACTGGAACGGTGCGCTAGCAGGACGGTGAAAAAAGTCCTGCTAGCCGCATCTTTGGAGCGGTAAACTGCTCCTACCCATTGAAATCAATTGGGCAGCGCGGCTATGTTGCTTTGCGGTCGGTTTTAACCCTTTTCCGCCCCCCGCTAAAATGACGGTAAAGCGGCGCTAAAAATAGTGCCACTTTACCGCCGACACCCGCACTGCTCCAGTGTGAAAGGAGCCTTATACACACCAGGTTTGGAGGTCAAATGGCACTGCACATCACCCCAAAAACACCATACTAACAGTGACGTTTGGAGGTGGGAACATCATGGTGTGGGGCTGTTTTTCAGCATACTGTACTCACAAACTTCATATGATTGTAAAGGAAGGGTGGATGGAAAAATGTAACAAGACATTTTTATTGAAGTAAAACAAGAGAGCCCAACGTTTCAGAGCCGTGCAGGACCCCTTCGTCCAGCACGTGATGATATTAAACCCAAAGTACACATCAGGTGCCTGACGAAGGGGCCATGCTGGCTCCGAAACGTTGCACTTTCTTGTTTGTGATGTGATCGTTCCTCAATAAAAATGAATTTGGACTAAACTTGAAGATCTGTGGTCTGCTGGCAAATATATAAGAATGTATTATGTATTCAAATGCGACTTGGTGGGGTGGGGTGGGATTTGAGACCATTTAGCATCAAAGTATAGCACACACCAATTTTTGAAACGCACTGCAACTGGATCGCATTGTCATTTTCTATTTGATGCTCTTAAATGTTAAAGTGGAATTAAACCCAAAAACAAAAATGTATTATATTGCAGATTAGATGTGGTGGCTGCATTATTTTTCTTCTCTCTGGCTTTTTCCCCTGGTCAGTAGCACACCCCCTGTATCAGAGTGCCCCCACTCTGTAGGAAGGAGAACAGGAGGCACAGCATTATTGTCAATCTGGGGGGGGGGGGGGATTAGTGTAAAAATTTATTAGCAGAGTTAGAACCACTAACAAGCTGAAGCCAAACTCCAGCTCATACTTCATAAGCAGTTACAGCAAACAGCTTTTTTTCCTTTTGGGATAAAGGTTTTGCATGAATAAAGCTTGGTCATTGTAATCGCCCCTGCCAGTGGTTTGTCTCAACCATGTAAGCTGATAAATTCTGCTGGAGAGTTGGGGCTGTGGAAAACAAACTTGCTGACTGGATTACCAGATGAAAATAGAAGAAAGAAAGCCTAAAAAAGAAAAGGAATGCAGCCATTCAATCCAAGAATTGGTAAGCTGCAATATAATAACTGTTTGCTTTTTTCAGTTTAATACATTAAGGCTGGGTTGACACTATTGTGACTTGGATGCGGATGTCCCAGCATCCAATTCACACAACAGGAGATTGCGACGGGATCTCTATGGAGTTGGTTGACACATCTCCGCAGCGGCTCTGGTGTGAAGCCCTGTGCATCTTTTGGTCTGTTTCAGGTCCGAATTCAGACACAAATTCGGGCTGAAATCGGACCTGAAATGGTGAATGGAGACGCACTGGACTTCTGCTGGGAGCCGCTGCATTCTCCAGTGTGAACCGAGACTTAATGTTTCAAAAAGTCCTGAGGTTAAATTTTGTACAAGGTGTTCCTCTGTCCAGATCCAAGAATCTGTAGAAAATTAAATATTTAACGATCCTTTATTATATTGTAACTTACCAATTCTTCAATTTAATAGCTGTATTTGTTTCCTTTTTTATGGTTTCTTTCTTCTTTTTTTTTTTTCCCCATCTGGTGATCCAGCCAGCAAATCTGTTTTTTAAGAAAAACTCCTCTCTTGCAGTTAGGGCCGGTTCACACAGGGGGCGACATGAGGCGACACGACTTGCCGTGCCGCGACCTGACAAGTACAATGGAACCGTTCTGAGAGGAGCGACTCGAGTCGCTCCGACTCAGAAAAAAGGTTCCTGTACTACTTTTGGGCGACCTCGGGGCGACTTGCATTGACTTCTATACAGAAGTCATTTGCAAGTCGCCGCTGAGGTCGCGGCAGGTCGCGGCGAGGCAAGTCGGTGTCGCCTCGCATCGCCCCCTGTGTGAACCGGCCCTTACAGAGATGAGACAGACCATTTAACACTGGCAGGGGTGTGTACAATGATCAGCTTTTATTTCTTTATGTAAAAAGTTTATCTCAAAAAGGAAAAAAAAAAAGATTGCTGTAACTTATTATAAAGTATTAGCTGGAGTTTGGCTTCAATTTGTTAGTGTATTTAAATCTGGTAGTACTTGTAATACTCCCCTTCCCCACCAGACCAACAGTGCTGCTTTCCAAATCTGCCCCCTGTGACCCTTCGAGAGTGATGTATGTACAGTGCATCCGGAAAATATTCACAGTGCTTCACTTTTTCCACATATTGTTATGTTACAGCCTTATTCCAAAATGCTTTAAATTCATTATTGACGCCCACAGATGAAGACGTAGTGACGAAACGCGTATGGGCGTGACTAAGCAGCCGTACGTCATCGCAGGGGAGAAGGTTTGAAATTTTACCCGGGACCCGCCGTGGACGCTGAGAACGATTGCTATCTTTGCATCTCAGGACTGTGGTGAGACAAACCTGATCGCTCTGCGTATGATTAATGACCTGATGACTGCACATTGTGTACGTATGTTTTTATTAAGCGCATGGGAATTTTTAATAAATAAAATGGTTTGCACTATGGAATATTTTTATTTTTTCCTATATGTGAATCTATGCTGAATGGAGTACTATTGAACCAAAGATAGAGCGAGTTTAAACCATTAGTGCTGACAACCGTATTGGCATTTGGTTTGATTGGAAGCATTATTACAAGGAATCTGAGGAACCAATGCGTTTTGTGCTGTGCCTGTAACCCTTTAAGTTCTGGTAAGTGTTTTACCATAAGGGGTGTCACTGCGTGTGAAGTTACTACGCACTGGTGTCTTTCACTGGCAGATGGACTATCTTTTTCATCACCTCTAGTGACCTATAGTGTAATGTCATGAAGGATAAGGGTTGATTTATACTATATGTCTATATTATTGGTAATTTAATTAATGATAGCTGCTGTTAATTGGATGAGATTTTGAGAACGTGCTTTCCTTTTGGGCGCTGGGATCAGTGAAGAATATTTCATATTGTTCAGTGATATTAGTATTGAATACCCCACAATGACAACATGAAAGAAGTTTGTTTGAAATCTTTAAAAATGTATTAAAAAAATAAAAATAAATCACATGTATATACGTATTCACAGCCCTTGCCATGACACTCAAAATTGAGATCAGGCGCATCCTTTTTTTCCACTGATCATCCTTGAGATGTTTCTACAACTTGATTGGAATCCACCTGTGCTGAATTCAGTTGATTGGACATGATTTGGAAAGGCACACACCTGTCTATATAAGATCCCACAGTTAACAGTGCATGTCAGAGCACAAACCAATCCATGAAGTCCAAGGATTTGTCTGAAGACCTCAGAGACAGGATTTAATCGAAGTACAGATGCGGGCAAGGGTACAGAAACATTTCTGCAGCATTGAGGGCCCCAATGAGTACAGTGGCCTCCATTATCTGTAAATGGAAGACGTTTGGAACCACCAGGACTCTTCCTAGAGCGGGCTGCCTGGCCAAACTGAGCAATCAGGGGAGAAGGGCCTTAGTCAGGGAGGTGACCAAGAACACAATGGTCACTCTGACAGAGCTCCAGGGTTTCTCTGTGGAGAGAGAGGAGAACCTTCCAGAAGAACAACCATCTCTGCAGAGCTCCACCAATCAGGCCTGTATGGTAGAGTGGCCAGATGGAAGTCATTCCTCAGTAAAAGGCACATGACAGCCCACCTGGCATTTGCCAAAAGGCACATGAAGGACTCTCAGACCATAAGAAACAAAATTCTATGGTATGATGAAACAAAGATTGAACTCTTTGGCCTGAAAGGCAAGCGTCATGTCTGGAGGAAACCAGGCACCGCTCATCACCTGGCCAATACCCTACCTACAGTGAAGCATGGGGGTGGCAGCATCATGCTGTGGGGATTTTATTCAGCGTCAGGAACTGGGAGACTAGTCAGGACAGAGGGAAAGATGAATGTACAGAGGCACCCTTCATGAAAACCTGCTTCAGAGCGCTCTGGACTTCTGGACTGGGGCAAAGGTTTATCTTCCAACAGAACAACGACCCTAAGCACACAGCCAACAAAGGAGTGGCTATGGGGCACTGCTGTGAATGTCCTTGAGTGGCTCAGCCAGAGCCCAGACTTTAACCCGATTGAACATCTCTGGAGAAAACTGAAAATGGCTGTACAACGACGCTCCCTATGCAACCTGATGGAGCTTGAGAGGTCCTGCAAAGAAGAATGGCAAAAACTGCCCAAAAATAGGTGTGCCAAGCTTTTAGCATGTAAATGATGCCAAAGGTGTTTCAACAAAGTATTGAGCAACGGTTGTGAATTAGACACGTGCGATTAGTTGCGTACGAAACGAAAATTCATACGAATTTCCGGAAATTCGTACGAATCCGAAATGCAAATTTTTATGCATACGAATTCCGTACGAAATTTCGTTTACGAATTTCGGATCCAAATTCATAACGGAAATTCGTAATTAACAAAAAGTTAACAAACCTAAAAGTTAAAAACCCAGGAAGTCAGCACAGCACAGGGATGGTGGGAACCACTCATAATGGGTACAGTGGGTGTACACTCAGACCCGAGAACTCAGCACAGGGATGGTGGGGACTCTATGGGAATTTCTATGCTTACGAATTTCATACAAAATTTCGTTAACGAATTTTCAGATCTAAATTAACAGAAACATGACTGGTGTTTTGTTCACCAATCAGAGGAAGTCAGCACAGCACAGGGATGGTGGGAGCCCTTCATAATGATAAATTCATCATAACGAACCTTTGTTATTTTAATGAAAAGTTTACGAACCCAACGAAAATGCGTATTTCATACGAATCCGAATTGAAGTTCGTACACTAATTATGAAATATGAATTTTGTTCCAAACAAAACAATTTTTTTTGACGGCGCCCATGTCTACTGTGAATACTTATGTACATGGGATTTTTTTTGTTTTTTTATTCTTAATAATGTTTGCAAAGATTTCAAACAAATGTCTTTCACGTTGTCATCGAATAAAAGAAGCAGTCGGCAACTCAGAGCAGTGGGAAACAAAGTCTTACTTTGGAAGTTTGCAGTCAGGGTGTCCAAGCTGAGGTGTATTTCCACACACCAATAGACAAACTATCATCGAATAAAAGAATCAGCCGACAACTATAACATCAAGCGTATTTATTGTCAAGCCTTTGCAGTGAGTACAGTCAGCAGCAGACTTTGCTGCGTTCCGGTGCGCTCACGTGAGTTTTTGATGCTTTTTACAGCGTTCCAGTGCAGTCCAGTGCAGGAGAAATGCAGCATGTTTTTCTGGAACTGCAAGCACTGGTGTGAACAATGCCATTCATCCATATTACCTACTTTTTGATGCATAAAATAAACGCACTGGACTGTGTTGTGAACTGGCCCTAAGGCAATATCTGCATATGGTATACTATCCCTTTTCTCCGTGGTGTGCTTTATTTTGCTCAACCTGCAGATGTGTTGACAACCTCCCCCAGCATTTTTTACTGACAAAACATGGAAATTTTACAGACAAAGCTATTTTTTTTTTTTTTTACTGACAACCTGAAAAATGAGAGAACACCTTTTAAAAACTAACTAAGAACATCAATATTTAAACAGTATAAACACAATATGGAAACACTGGCAATACCCATACCCAGAAATGTGCCTGGTTTACATCTAAAGGCCTCTTGCACACTGCAGCTTGAAAAAGCTCAGAACAGCGTGTTTTTTTTATTTATTTTTAACTGATCTAAAATGCATTCCATAGTTTACAATGTGACTGTACACATAGGCGCGTAAACAAGTGCTGCGTATTATTCAGTCAAAACTAATAAGGAAAATCTGTGTTCCCGGTCAGTATTTTGCGCCGGTGCGTGCAAACACGCGCAAATATGTGCATATGAGCACAAATATAAATTTTGCCTAGGAGTGTATAGTGCATGTATTGTGCGTGCGAATGCGCATATACGCACAAATAGGCGCATAAATACACACAAAACAAATGCCTGAAATTACGCCCAGAAATGCTGATGCTCAAACATCAGTTCCGTGTGCAAGTGGCCTTAAAGTCAACACAGCATGAAAATATATCAGCCCCTGATATTTACAGACAGTTGTAAAAAAATCACAGATTTTTACAAACTTCCTGTAAATTTACTGACAGTTGGCAACCCTGGTCTGCAGCACTGGCAGGGAAAGGACCGTGTCTGGCAGCAAAGGAGACATTTCAGGCACAGCTAAAGGAGGAGACTCTTATTGTAGGGCTGTGTGAAGCCTGTGTCTACCCAATAGGAAGGCACATCAGATGTGGACTGCAAGGATTGTGGGAGGTGTAGTTTGGAGAGAGTAAGCCGATTTGGTGAGCTGGAAGGAGTAAACTGCAGATCCCACAAGGCACTGGGGCAAAGAGATGGTGGTTCCCTGATGTTTTCCTGAACTGAGAAGTGGAGGGTGGTTCTAAGAGGACCGAATGCATTTTTGGCTACTAGCAGATTGCTCACCATTGCACTGGGACATTGGAGAGCCACAGATGTTGGTGGAGCCCACTGACTGACCAAGGCATTTTGCGCTTTTGCATGCATGTTTTTGCGCATTTTTTTAATTGCGTTTTGCATTTTTTGGGCTTTTTTTGGCTAATTTATTGTTGGGCAGATTATCCCCTTAAGGACCGCTCCTCGTACATATACTGCGGCAGGGAGTCCCTTTAGCGCAAATTTGCATACTTGTACCTCATTGTTCGTTTCTGCTCTGGTTTTGCGTGCGCCACCAGAGCCTTTCTCCCACTGTGATTGGACACAGCGGGAACCAATCAGTGGGTCTCTCGATTGTTCCAAGGAGAGGCAGAACGGTGGTCTGCCTAGGTAAACAAGACAGATCGCCATTCTGCCAGAGAGGAAAATGGAGATCTTGTGTTTCTGCTAAGCAGAAACACGGATCTCTCTTTCCCTCCAGTGTGAGCAAGTCGTGATGTACAGGTACATTACAGTGCGTATACAAGCTGCAAGTGGTTAATGTACTACCTATACATCTGCATGAAACATTCCCCACCCAGGCAGGTATGGTGCTATTTGCAGAGTCGTGGGCACAGAAACAGGAGACCTGAGAAACAGTGGCTGCTTTGGTGGTAAGCACTACATTTATATATTTCTTTCTTCTGGCCCTAAACACATCTGTGAGCAAAGAGGGGACAACATATAGTTGTTTTTTTTTTTCTTTATTTACATTTTTTAGCAGAATACAAAATTCCATAAAGAAGAATCCAAAAACAATACATCTTTGGGGGGGGGGACCCCAAGCATTACAAAGTCATTGGAAAACTGAACATGGCAAAAACATCCGTACATGAGAACAGGTATAGTGCATAATACCCAAAAATAGTTTTTTCGATGGATCCCAAGGCTTGATGTTATGTAAATAGATAGATTAGATAGATGTACCCAAATACATAAAACGTATATCCAATCCTCCCAGTACAGGCCGAGCACAGAAGATTCTTAAGTCATGAGGACAGGAAAGTATCAGAAGGTTTGGCTTCCTCTAGTTCTATGGTTCATATCTCATCAGAGAATAGGAGACTGTACTTCCTATACTAGGACAACCTTGGTGCCTCAATGTGTGATCTTACTCAAACAAACCCATTTTTATATGGGCCTTCAGGCCTCAACCTCTCTCTAGGGTCACATTCTTAGTTTCCTGTATGAGATCTTTCCTCATACATTTTCTTTTATTCCTACACCCACTTCCAGCCTTTTGTTACTTTTCCCTTTTCCTCAGGAACTCTGTGCTTATAGTAACTAGCAACATAAACCTGCCTTCAAATCACTAAAGCAGAGTTCCAGTTCCCCAAACGCTTTTTTTTTAAAAAGGCTTCTCTGTACTTGTGTAAACATATACATTAAAATTTAGAGGAACTATATCTTTATTGTTTTACATGAGAAAGAACAAAGTAATACATTGCTAAAGAGGCATCCAAGCAGCAAAATTTTGATAACAATAACTGGGCCTAGGGAAGCATATACAATAACATGGTGTTTATCAAGGAAAAGGTAGGCGTCCCAATTATAAACATTTTATCTTAGTGAACAAGCAGCTCTCGTAAGTGCATAAAAATACATCTATGTGGAGAGGAGTATGAGGGAAGAATATAAAGAAAGCAACAGAAACTTGCTGTCACGAAAGAAGATATCAGGAAAAAGAAACCCCTGCATAGTAAGTCAGGAAACAGTTAGGCTGCTTTCACACTGGGGCGGTATTCAGGCGTTACAGCGCTAAAAATAGCGCCTGTGTAGCGCCTGAAAAAAAACGCCCCCTTTCCCTCCAGTGTGAAAGCCGGAGGGCTTTCACACTGGAGTGATGCGCTGGCAGGACGGTGAAAAAAGTCCTGCTAGCCGCATCTTTGGAGCGGTGAAGGAGCGGTGTATTCAATTGAAATCAATGGGACACCGCGGCAATACCGCCGGCCACGCGCCGCTGCAGCGGCGCTTTGCGGGCGGGTTTAACCCTTTTTCGGCCACTAGCGGGGGTTAAAACCACCCCGCTAGCGCCCGCAGACCGCCGCTAAAGCGACAGTAAAGCGCCGCTAAAAATAGCAGCGCTTTACCGCCGACGCCGCTCCCGCCCCAGTGTGAAAGCAGCCTTAGAGGGAAGTCTCCAAGCTGAAGTCTCTGGAGGAGGAATTGAGAACGCAGGAGAAGTTGGTCGCCTCTCTGAAGGAAAGCAGCGCTGTGTTCCGAGAAAAGTGTGAGAATGAGAAGAGGGAAAGAAGTAGGCCCAGAGGGGCCCAGAGGGGCCCAGAGAGGAGGAAGGAAAGAAGTCTTGAGCAACCTCTGTGACCAAAGGAGAACGGAGAGAAGGGGGGGGGGAAATACCATAACTGTGAGGAGATGTGGTAATGGCCCTCTGATTCCCCTTGTCTTGAATTGTATTGTATTGTAATGTCTACCCCAATGTTGTAAAGCGCTGCGTAAACTGTCGGCGCTATATAAATCCTGTATAATAATAATAATGGCAATTATACCTTATCTTTAAGGGTGGCACAGGCGGAGAAGTCAAGCCATACATACCACAGGATTTTATACTTTTCAAACGTGTCATTGTCCATCGCTAACATCTCCTCCATCTGCATGATATCATTGACATTAACAACCCATAAGGACAAGGAAGGGGGTGTATCTGTTCTCCAAAACAAGGGTATTAACTGCCTCGCTGCAGAAAGAAAGACGCGTAGTAAACTTTGTTTTTTGGGATGCCTTTGAGCCCGGTAGCATAGATGAAAGTGCCACCTCTGGAGTGGGTCATGGGGATACATTATACATTTTATTATAAATAGTGAAAATTTGGGACCAAACGGATACATTCATATTTAGAACATTTCATATGTGTGGTCATTTTAGTTGATGTTAAAATATTTGATTATTAACCTGATCACCGAAGCAGGCAGGTTTCCATGTTAGCTGTGGGCATCTGAAGTCCTCTTCTTTTCATTTCCAGGGTTTCGGTGCAGCTGGATACCCAGCATGCACCTCCCGATCTTGTGCCTGTGCGGACTGGTCCCAAGCAGATATGATCTACTTCCTCCCGGGAGATGCAGTTCTTAGAAAATGGCTCCTAAAAACCAGTCTGGAAATATTGTGAGATTTCATCACTAGGCGATTCGCAAGGTCTGATGGGATACATGATGCTGCTATCACAGGATTCCTTGAGAATCGCCTAGTGACGTAATCACCTAGGCAGCTACAGCCGGAAGTGCTGCTGAAAAAAGAAAAAATAAGGTATTTATGAGAAAAAAACTTGCTATTGGTAAAAGCATTATCAATGCCTTTAACATACTTCGCAACAATAAATCATGGGTGAAACTTCACTTTACGTACAACCAACATACTGAGATCGAGTTCAGATAAACTAACACAACATAAATAAATAAATAAATAAAAGTGAACAAATATAAGTAAAATGTGTATCAATAAGCAATATTTATTGGTTTAATTGGTACCTGCAAGTCAATGATTGTAAGCAATGAATGGCTTTGAAAAGTCGCTTTCTTTTCTCAGGATACTTTCTTTTGTCTTATGCCACTTACACATGACCGGAATTTTCGATGGACTTGGTCCGGCGGACTGGAATCTGTCAGACAATTCGATCGTGTGTGGGCTTCAGTGGACTTTTTCTTCCCAAAAGGGACTGAGATAGGAACAACCTTTCAAAAACTTGCTTCAAATCTTTCCGACGGACTCGAGTCTGGTCAAAAAATCCGGTTGCCTGTGTGCTAGTCCGACGGATTAAACCGACGCTAGGGCAGCTATTGGCTACTGGCTTTGAACTTCCTTATTCGAAGTCATCACGTTTGAATCCGCCAGACTTGGAGTGATTGTGTTTGGCCAAGTCCGTTCGTTTGAAAGTTCGGCGGACCTCAGCCGCAAAGTCTGTCAGATCAAGTCCATCAAAAAGTCTGGCCATGTGTACGCGGCATTACTTTACCCTATTTTAATGTATGGACAACCACACTCTGGGTATGGAAATGCTGTACACGCTACCAATATAATTTTTTTTCATGTGCGTTGTTTGTTATCAAACTTCCTTTGCTTTCTTGGTTCTATAATTTAACCATAATCTTCAACAAAAATGGTTAAAAATAAAGAAATAATACAAATATCTATACATAAAACATAAAGTGCTATGCGCTCAAAAGTGTCCTCCGCTTTATACCTTCACCAAAAAAAAAAGAAGAAAAAGTGATACTAAACATACTGTTTAATTGACATTGTCCCTTCTATTTCTGTATATGGATGATGACATTGTAATCATTTTAATTACATTTTTTTTTTTTTTTTTTTTTGTTAAAGACATTTTATTGAATAATAAAAGGTGTACGTACAATAAGTCAATGAAAAGTACAAGGCTCTTCGAGAAAAAGCAAACATTACTGAACAGTACAGAGCATGCAGTGTAGTGGAACAAGCATGGTCTACCATATAACATAAAACTACAACAGAAGCTTCTATACACAGGTGAACTGTGGCAAAAGGAAGAGCCATTTCAGATAACATACATTCAAATAACGTAACCGTCCAGTAACAGTAGACATGTCGTTTGTAGTCATAGTGCTATGTATCCAAAAGGCAATGGAAGAGGTTGGTCGAAGCTGAACTTGTCAGTCTGTTAGATTCTTCCTAGAGTAAGCGTTTGGAGAGATAAAGACTTGTGAAGGGAGATGTGTAGGTATAATGAATAGCGATGGTGCAGAAAGAGAAAAAAGAAAAAGGAGAAAGTGGACTAGGGATTAAGTTTAAAAGAAAAAAAAAAAAAAAAAAAGGGACTAGGTAAAGAGGAGAAACGAACAGACCTGGACCCGCCAGGGCTCATGCCTGTGTCGGACATATTCATCGGGTCAGGGAGTCAAAGACAGTAATCTGGGGATGAACGGAAAAGTAACCAAGATGACCAAATGCAGGTGAAGGTAGAGGGGGTATCATTCGCCTGATGTATCAATTCCTCCATCTCGGCCGTTTTATTTATACGTTGGAACCAATCCGCTAATGAGGGAGGATTTTTTGTTTTCCATTTTGCAGGTATGCACATATTCGCGGCCATGATCATGTGCATGGGTAAAGAGACAATATAAGATTTTTTAGGGTGTGCCGACACGTGAAAGAGGAATTGAGTAGGGGAGAACAGCAGTGGGTGTGTGGAGAATCGTTGGGTGATTTTGTGTACCCCCTGCCAGAAAGGTTTAATTAAGGGGCATGACCACCAAATATGTTCCAGGGTACCAGGGCTTGCTTGACACCTCCAACATTGAGGGGAGACAGACGGGTATATATGATGCAGCTTGAGAGGTGTGTTGTACCATCTGGAAAGTAGTTTGAAGGCGTTTTCTTGCACACAAACGTTTCGGGAACCTTTGTGTGCGATGTGGTATGCAAATTCCCATTCTCTGGGGGTGAGGTTTGACGGCAGGTCTCTGTTCCAAGCTTTAGTAAACCAGTGTTCCTGTGTAGGATGAGTTGGGTACAGAAGATTATATGAAAAGGAGATCAAGTGTCTCTGTGGTTCAGTATGTGTGCACATATGTTCGAAAGGGGTTAAGGTGCGAGTTCCCTGTAGGGTGTATTGACGTGAGGTTAGGAAATGTCGCATTTGATTATACGTCCAGAGAGACAGACCACTGTTTAGCATGTTATTAGATAGCTCCGCGAAGGATAAGAGGCGCTTGCGAGTATAGAAGTCCTTGGCCCGGACCGTGGGATGGGGCCATAGTCCTTGCAAGAAAGATTGGTGCATACCAGGTACAAAGGCCGGGTTGAGTTTTAAAGGCGTTAACGGTCCAATGATCGAGGATACCTGAAAGTTATTGCAGGCATGTCGGAACGCAGAAAGTGATGTGGCGATCAACGGGTGGGAGGAATAAGTGTGAGGGACATGAGAGGGAAGCAGCCATGGGGTTTGGGCTACCGGAATAAGATCTAGGGATGATTCAAGTTGGACCCAATCTTTAGTTTTCAGGTGGACGTTCCAGTCTATTATTCTGGTGAGGTGGCACGCTAAATAATATTTGTGTAGGTCTGGTAAACCTATACCTCCCTGCGTCTTTGGAGTTGTAAGTCTAATATGACTCAGCCTAGGCCTCTTGGCCCCCCAGATGAACGTTGAGCAAAGTTTTCGAAAGGAGGCAAAAAATGCTTGAGGGAGTGAAATAGGTATCGTTTGGAATAGATAAAGGATTCGAGGTAAAATATTCATTTTAATGATAGCTGCTCTACCAAACCAAGAAAATAAACCCTTGGACCATTTCTGGAGATCGGCAGAGACTGTCTGTAGTAGTGGTTGGAAATTGAGAGAATATAAATTGGCTAAAGATTTAGGGAGTTGTATTCCCAAGTAAGGTATACTGGAGGGATTCCATTTGAAGGGAAAATTCGTTTGGCATTGGGAGCATTGCCTTTCAGTCAGGGATATGTTTAAAGCAAGGGATTTGTTAAAGTTAATCTTTAAATTGGAAATTGTGTGAAATTGATCGAGGATCTTAAGTAAATTAGGTATTGATGTTAGGGGTTCCGTCAGGGACAGAAGGACATCATCCGCGAAAGCAGCAACCTTAAACGTTCTCCCTTTCACATCTACACCTTTAATATCTGGGTGTGCTCTAATTAGTCTTAGTAGCGGTTCGAGGGTTAGGATGAATATAATCGGGGATAAAGGGCACCCTTGACGGGGGCCATTGGAGATCTGGAAGGCATTCGACAGGTGGCCGTTGACTTTCACCCTTGCTGTTGGGCCAGAATATAACGTATTAATAAAGTTAAGCATTCTATGTGGCAGTCCAATGGCTTGTAATGTAGCTGTCATATAATCCCAGGCCACCCTGTCGAATGCCTTCTCTGCGTCTAGGGAAAGAAAGAATCCCTTTTGATTGTGGGACGAAAGCCAATGATGGATATTGAGCGCTTTGAGAGTGTTATCCCGCGCCTCCCTGCCAGGTATGAAACCTACCTGGTCAGGGTGGACGAGATCAGGGAGAAGGGGCAGGAGTCTGTTCGCTAGAATTTTTGCGAACCATTTAAGATCTACATTTAGGAGGGAAATAGGTCTGTAATTGGTAACCTGTGTGGCGTCTTTTTTTGGTTTTGGAATTACTGCTATATGGGCAGTTAGCAGGTCGCGCGGGGGGGACACGGGAGAATTACATTTGTTAAAAGAAGCTAAGAAGTGGGGAATTAGAATTTGTTCGTAGGTTTTATAATAGCCGACTGTCAAGCCATCTGGGCCCGGGCTCTTGCCTGCGTGCATGGAGGCAAGTGCCCGAGTGGCTTCTTCCTGGGATAATGGCGCGTCCAATACATTGTAAGCGGATGGGGAGATAGGGGTTGGGCAGTGTTTGTCCAAAAATTCAGCTAATAGTGATTCTCTCTGCTGGGTAGGGTGGATAGGCATCGCGTTGGTCGAGGGTAAATTATACAGCTTTGAATAGTACGCAACAAATTGATCTGCAATGTCGGGAGTGGAGGTCAGCTTTTTGCCTGTTGGAGTTGAAATGCTGTGAATGGTCTGCTGTGCTTTCTTAGAGTGGAGAGCCCTTGCTAATAGTTTTCCAGACTTATTTCCATATTCGTAAAACATTTTGCGAGAGAGTACGTATTTGCGTTTAAACTGTTTTCCTAATAAGTCCAGCATGTCTTTTCTCGCTTGGGTAAGGGTCGCGAGGAGCTCTGTGGTGTTTTTGAGGTTGTGTGCACGTTCTAGGCTCCTAATTTTGGAAGCCAGATCATTGAACAGGGCTTTATGTGTTTTCCTTTTTTTAGCAGCTGCACCTATGAATACCCCCCTAACTACGCACTTATGAGCTTCCCAGTTAATGAGTGGGGATGTATCGTCGATTTTGTTATCAAGGAAGTAGTGCTGTAGAGTCTGCTCCACTTCGGATGCTACAATTGGATCCGTCAAAAGAGAAGGATCAAGCCTCCAGGAATGTGTACGCGGACTAAGTGCAGGAGTGGAAATTAGAATAGAGACTGGATTGTGATCTGATAGGAACATGGGGTCAATGGATGCCTGTGTGAGGGAGGGTAGGGCTGCCTGTGAGATAAAGAGGAAGTCAATTCTAGAGTGTTTGCCGTGTGGAGCCGAATAGAAAGTGAAATCTTTCGTGTCTGGGTATAGGGTGCGCCATGCGTCATGTAGTAGTAGGGATTGTAGTTGGGTTTTGATTGAGCGTAGGGCTGCGTAGGTAATTTTTTTTTTTTTTTTTTTTAAATCGAAGTATCATTTTTCTAATCGATATACAGCTGTCACATGACCAAGATCTTTCCCAGCCTGTAGGCAGGGAAACATAAGCAAGAGGAGCTTCTAGTCCTCTGCTGCTGGTTACATGTTCAAAATACAGCCTTTGGAATACAGAGTAAAAATAAATAATTAATATCAAACTGTTTTAAATTGTCATACAAATTTACACTATATTACCAAATGTATTGGGACGCCTGCCTTTACACGCACATGAACTTTAATGGCACCCCAGTCTTAGTCCGTAGGGTTCAATATTGAGTTGGCCCACCCTTTGCAGCTATAACAGCTTCAACTCTTCTGGTAAGGCTGTCAACAAGGTTTAGGAGTGTGTCTATGGGAACGTTTGACCATTCTTCCAGAAGCGCATTTGTGAGGTCAGGCACTGATGTTGGATTACAAGACCTGGCTCGTAGTCTTCACTCTAATTCATCCCAAAGATGTTCTATCAGATTGAGGTCAGGACTGTACAGGCCAGTCAAGTTCCTCCACCCCAAACTCGCTCATCCATGTCTTTATGGACCTTGTTTGTGCACTGATTCAAATCATTTGTTTGGTGGGGGGGGGGGGGGGTTGAGGTTGTTTTTCAGGGGTTGGGTTTGGCTCCTAAGTTCCAGTGAAGGCAATTCTTAAGGCGTCAGCATACAAAGACATTTTGGATAATTTCAAAGGTGTTCTTTGAAAGGCTATTTTTTTTTAAAATAAACATGTTATACTTACCTGTTCTGTACAATGGTTTTGCACACAGCAGACCCGATCCTCCTCTTCTCTGGTCCCACGCCAGTGCTCTGGATTCCTCCCACCTGCTGAGTGCCCCCTTAACAAGCCAGTTGCTATGGGGGCAATTGTGCACGCTCTCTCCTGAGCCACTGCTCTCTGTATCCAAAAGACACACAGAATGGGGCTCAGCTCCACCCCCCACTCCCTCCTCACTGGCTGTGATTGACAGCAACGGGAGCCAATGGAATGTATATAATCACTTCGTGCCCACGCTATAGCCAAAAGATGACTACAGTGCGGATGCTATCTGCCGGGAGGGCGTCCTTGGACGTCCTCCTATTTACTTCCCCTCTGCGCGCCGCCGCGGGCATGCATCAGGGAAGTTCTGTGCTGGCCGTGTCCCGCGGACACAGCCAGTCACAGATCGCTGTAAACAGCCAATCACAGCGGCCGTTTACAGGGCGATCGGCGTGTCCAATGGGAAATGATCTCATATGTAAACATATCATCTCTCATCGCCGGCTCTCAATCTTCACACAGACAGCGTGTGAGGAGGGAGAGATGAACCGCTGCAGAGATGCAGCGATTAGTGACAAAAAAAAAGAAAATAAAGTGCCCACCTGCCCCCACTGCCACCTGTCAGTGCCATCTGTCCCCACTGCCACCTGTCAGTGCCATTTGCCCCCACTGTCACCTGACATCAGTGCCATCTGTCCCCAGATCCACCTGTCGTAACTGCCATCTGTCATCAGTGCCATCTGTCTTCAGTGCCACATCAGTGCCACGTGTCACATATTAGTGCCATCTGTCATCAGTGCCATGTATCAGTGCCATCTGTCAGTGTCACGTGTCATCAATGCCAGGTATCAGTGCCATCTGTCAGTGTCATGTGTCATCAGTGCCACGTATTAGTGCCATGTGTCATCAGTGCCACGTATAAGTGCCATCTGTCATCAGTGCCGCATATTAGTGCCATCTGTCATCAGTGTCACGTGTCATTAGTGCTACACATTAGTGTCATCTGTCATCAGTGCCACATTAGTGCCACGTATCAGTGCCATCTGTCATCAGTGCCACGTCGGTGTCACGTGTCATTGTCCTGGTGCTCCAGGGCCTTCAAAAGTGTAATAGGTAGTTAACAAGTTAGATGTGTAATTTATGCTCCTAGAACACGTGACGGTGCTCCCTGCATGTTGGGCCTCTCTAAGTGGCCAGGCTGTTGAAAAGTCCCACACATGTGGTATCCTAATACTCAGGAGGAGTAGCAGAATTTATTTTGGGGCATTATTTGTGGTATACACATGCCAAGTGAGAGAAATAACCTATTACAATGACAATTTTGTGGGGAAAAAAAATCTTCATTTTGCAAAGAATTGTGGGAAAAAAACTGACAACATCAAAAAGCTCACAATTCCTCTTACTAAATACATTTGGATGTCTACTTTAAAAAAAAAGGGTCATATGGGGGGTATTTGTACTTTCCTGACTTGTTTGGGTCGCAAGAAATGAGATCGGCTACCAGTACATCAGATGTGATCAATTTTGTATGATTTGCACCACAGCTTGTAGACTCTCTAACTTTCACAAAGACCAAATAATATCCACGAATTTGGGTTATTTTTACCAAAGATATGTAGCAGTATAAATTGTGGCCAAAATTTATGAAGAAAAATTAATAATTTGCAAAATTTTATCACAGAAACAAAGAACGATTTTTTATTTTTTTTCAAAATTTCCGTTCTTTTTTCATTTATAGCGCAAAAAATAAAAAACCCCAGAGGTGATCAAATACCACCAAAAGAAAGCTCTATTTGTGTGAAAAAAAGGACAAAAAAATCGATGGGTACAGTGTTGCATGACTGAGTAATTTTCATTCAAAGTGTGAGAGCACCGAAAGCTGAAAATTGGTCTGGGCAGCAGGGGGATTTAATTGCCCAGTGGTCAAGTGGTTAATGTATGTATATGTAATGTATATATAATTTTATAAATAAAGTAGCTGCAGTTATATGCAAATATAGTTATGTTTAGTATTGTACCTGGTACTTCCTCTAGAACCATAAATGTCACTCTTAGCCCTTGTACACACGGTCGGAGATTCCGACAACCAAATCCATTGTAGTAATTCCGACGGATTAATTCCAGGAGAGGTCCGGAAGTGATGTTGCATACACACAGTCGGACTAAGTTGTCAGAAAATCCGATTGTACACAACGTGATGACGTTATTTCGTTACGACGGGACTACGTTCAGGCTAGTAGCCAATAGCTTTGGTCTAGGAATTTGATCTGAGCATGCGTGGCACTTCGTCCGTGGGAGTAGGCTACACATGATCGGAGTATGTCCGATTGGAGCATTTTGTCAGAAAATTTTACCGGCAAGTTGGAAAAATTGGTCCGTCGGATATTCCGACGGAAACAGTCCGATGCAGACCACACACAGTCGGAATATCCGACAAAACAGTCCGATAGGAAACATTCCGACGGAATCTCTGACCATGTGTACAAGGGCTTAGGTATCATGAAGATGTATTATTCGCCACGTTTTTGTTGTCTGTATATCAGCTGAAAACTGAATAAAACTTTTTCTTAAAAAAATAAAAATAATTTATTTATTATCACATAGTTTTTTGGATACTTTTTAAATCAGAATGATGACAGAAATCACCCAAATGGCCCTGATAAAAAGTTTACATATCCTGAATGTTTGGCCTTGGTACAGACACAGAAGGTTGCACACACAAGTTAAGAAGGCCAATAAAGGTTAATTTCCCACATTTGTGGCTTCTCAAATCACAATTAGTGTCTGTGTATAAATAGTCAATGAATTTGGTATCTCTCACATGGATGCAGGCTAGACACTGAGCCATGAGGAGGTAGAAAAGAACAGCCAAAATACCTGTGTAACAAGGTAATTAAACTTTACAAAGATGGAAAGGGAAATAAAAAGATATCCAAAGCCTTGAATATGCCAGTCAGTACTGTTTAATCACTTAAGGTGATTGAACAGTACTGAGTGGCATATTCAAGGCTTTGGATATCTTTTTATTCCCTTTTACATCTTTGTAAAGTTGCATTACCTTGTTACACAAGTGAAGTGGAAAATTTGGGCATCTCTTGATACCAAGCCAGGGTCAGGTGGATCAAGAAAGATTTCAGCCACAACTGCCACAGGAACTGTTCGGGATCCACAGAAAAAACCCACAGGTAACCTCAAGAGAAATACAGGCTGCTCTGGAAAAAGATGGTGTGATTGTTTTTGAGGAGCACAATACGATGATAATTGAACACAAAAGAGCTCAAGAAAGCAGTGCTCAACTGGATGGTATGAGATATGTTTGCATTTTGAGTTGAGACACTTTGTGGTCTGAGGATATTTTTTTTGCTTTCCCTCCATACCTGGTCAATATATATATCTAGATGGGGAAGGTCCTAGTATTTGGCATTTACAGAATTAAAACATTTATAATAATATACCTGTAGATGCCAAAGCAGGAAGGAACAATACCACCCCATCCATTGATGGTACCCCCTCCCCTCCCTTACTGCTCTCTCTCTCCCCCCTCTCTGATAAAAAATACACTATGTTTCGATAATTTTGAATATGTGGGGCAAGGAGGCTATGGTAGACCTGAGTAAATAATAATAATTTGAAAAGGGTGTGAATAAAGCTTGTGTTATTTTGATATGTTCGGGAGTTGGCAGGGATCACTGGGAGTGCTCCTCAGCCCAGCCGTTCTTGGGCTACCCCCCCTCATTAGGTTAGCACCTATACAGCCTAGACTTAGAAGGCAGGGTGTGTTTAAAATGTTTTTAAATGTGCTTCTGGAAGAATGGTCAAACAGTCCCATAGACGCACTCCTAAACCTTGTGGACAGCGTTCCCAGAAAAGTTGAAGCTGTTATAGCTGCAAGGGAGGGGGCAACTCAACATTGAACCCTACGGACTAAGACTGGGATGCCATTAAAGTTCATGTACGTGTAATGGCAGGTGTCACAATACCTTTGACAATATACTGTATAAGGTTTTATCTTTCCTCTGAAGGCCTTTTTTATTGGTTGAGAGAAATGTGTAATCTGATTTGCCATGTAACTATGTAATTTCTGTAGAGAAAAGGAACTGATCTTTCAATAAGCGCAAGATCTTCCAACACTTTTAGCTGTAATGGTAAGAGATTCCCCAGGTGGTGCTGGACACATCCACTGGAAAAATAACACTCATTTGCTGACGTTTACTGAACTGTAGTAACATAGAACATTATCAGACAGAACAACAAAGGCAATGTAATACAATGACTTTAGCATCCTGGTCTCCTATAAAGATAAATAAGTGTATTGAAGGGGCCCCACATTGGTTGAGCTTCTTAAATTAGGACTTCTCACAGAACACAGTTCAAATACCTCTTAGCCCTTGTACACACGGTCGGAAAATCCGTCGTAATGTCTCCTATCGGACCGTGTTGTCGGATAATCCGACTGTGTGTGGTATGCATCGGACTGATTCCGTCGGACCCAATTTTCCAACTTGTTGGAAATATTTCCCGACCAACTGGTTCGATCGGACATACTCCGATCATGTGTAGAGAATTTTGATCGGACCAAGTGCCACGCATGCTCAGATGAAATTCCTACATCAAAGCTATTGGCTACTAGCCTGAACGTAGTCCCATCATAACGAAATTACGTCATCACGTTCTGAATGATCGGATTTTTCGACAACTTAGTCCGACCGTGTGTATGCAACAGTTTCGGACAAGATCTGACGGATTTGGTTGTCGAAATCTCCGACCGTGTGTACAGGGGCTAATACAGCCCTAAAGATGCTTCCTAACTCCCAAGAAGCTATAGAGGATCTTGTCTTTCAGGTCTGGCTGTTTGTAAAACCTAATTAAAGCTGGGAACACAAGGCAAAATGTTGGGAGACAAATAAAAAAACAGCCAACATTCGGTCCTTGTGTATGTTGGTCTGTCCGAAAAAGGCCAGCAGTTTGGCTGGCTTCTGTAGGATGAGCATCCTGGAAAAGCAGTATCCGACCGAATCCCAATCACTGCTCATCTCCCTGTCAGAATACAACAGCTCAGTGGAGATCTCTGAACTAACCTTGCATGGTTAGTACAGCGGCTCCAACCAGAGCTCACAGTTTTTTTCATTCAACCCATGGGGTTGAACGAAAAAAATATATATATATTGTGTACCCGGCTTAATGGTATTCACAAGGCCTTTTAGTCCTCACTGTTTCAATAGAACAGCTGCTGGCAGTTGTTGTGTCCAATCATTGTCTATCACAACAATGAGTGTGTTTGACATTAGGTTTTGCAGAGGTATCTGAACTCACTTACCCTTTGAAAACCTCAAGAACATTTGGGATGAATGTTGCTTCTTGAAAAGACCTACCCAAACCAACAGAGCATTTGGCATGAACCTTGCATATTGCAAAAATCTATCCAGACCTCCAGAACATGCAGGATGAACTGTGCTTCTTGCAAAGACCTACCCAAACCTCCAAAACATGGGATGAATGTTAGATCTTGCAAAGACCTACCCAAACTTCTAGACTATGCAGATTAAGCTTGCTTCTAGCAAAGACCTACCCAAACCTCCAGAACATGCAGGACGAACCTCACTTCTTGCAAAGACCTACATAAACCTCCAGAGCATTTGAGATTAACCTTTCATCTTGCAAGGGCTTAAAGTGGTTGTAAACCCTTACAAATCACTTTGACCTACAGGTAAGCCTAGATTAAGGCTTACCTGTAGGTCCAAGAAATATCACCTAAACCTTTACAGTTTAGGAGATATTTACAAAAAGACAGCCACCGCTGCGGTGCGCAGGCTCACTGGGCAGGCCGCAGATCGCGGCGATACTCCGCTCGCGTCGGCTCTCGTGCACATGTACGGGAGTGATGTCATCGCAGCTCCGGCGAATCACAGCGCCGGAGCAGCGAGACCCAGAAGTCGCTCCGGGATACAGGAAGAGGAAGACGGAGGACCGCTTCGTTCTCAGGTAAGTTATTCATAATGAGCTAGTATGCATAGCATACTAGCTCATTATGCCTTCGCCTTACAGGGTGTGTTTTTTTGCCTTTACTTCCTCTTTAACAAAACATCCGAAGCCTGTGGGATGAAGCTTCTGTCTTGCACGTGATTACCCAAATCTTGAAAGTGACAACATTACAAATTGTCACCTGGGACGATGCCAAGGAAGTCAGACGTATATCCTTTTTTTCCTCTAGAGCTGAATCCTTATCTACACAGAGCCAGAACAGTCAACACAAGCAGCCACCCAGTGCCAAGTCTCAGACACTCACTCCATGCTCCGAAACACTCATGCTAAAACCCAGACTCATGTCCAGCCTCCACCCCAGTAGCTCCTGGTGCCATTCATTTAGTACGTATTCCCACACAGCTGGGCAGCTGTCCTAAACATTTGTTGGTCATTTATTCCAGCAAGGGAGAGTTGCATATTTCTCTAACACACCATCAGCATTTCTTTCACCCACATGAGGCAAGATTTGTATTGCTAGTCTACACATTTCAGTTATCACAAGCAATGCAATGTGTTTACCACACAATCAGACCATCATGTTTGTCTAGCTTTGCAATAGTAACAGGATGTCACTTACATACTCCAAAAGAAGCCACCCATTTTCATTATATTGTAAAAAATGTTAATCAATGAAAATTAATGTTTGCCTTAAATAATTTTGTACAAGTTGTAAATAATTTACATTATGCCACAATGCACTAACTACAACAAGCTCTGTTTTCCATGCCAGTGCTTTGATAACAGAATTTAAAATATGAATAATTTAGCCTGTAGGAGAAAATAGATTAAAGATAGGCGTGGCAGGCTACAGCTGTTGCTTCTCAGGCAATGCCCCGGGAATGTATTATTAAAGAATGCAATTATATCTATTGCCTTGGCTGCACACAGTCTTTTTTTGTTATAGAATGGTACGAAACAAGATTTTGTAGCTATCTAATCAGGGGTGATGTTTCACGGAAGGGGGCAGAATCAACCAGGCTGAAAGGCAGAATTTGGAGAGCCAACAGCTTTGACAAGCTTGCATTTAGACACTGGGCATGTGGGTGGCAGGGGCTGTATTTTTTGTTCCGCTGCAGCAGATGGGGCAGAGAAATTTTCCAGCTACAGTCTACAGCTGGTGGTGTGCTGCTAGGACCTGGGACACCCTGTACTATACCATCATCTCTGTAAGTTAGGGCTGCTGAGAGGTAGGGATGAGCTTTATGTTCGGGTGGGACATCATGAGTTTGACTCGAACATTGGCTGTTCGAACATTCGTCAAAATACGAACATTATGTGGCGTTCGTGCCAAATTCGAGTAGCGTGTCACACCCCATAATGCACTGCGACATTGCAGTGCATTGCTGTCTGATGATTGGTCAAGCATGCACTATGACCCTCATGCTTTGGCCAATCACAGTGCCGTCAGCAAAGAGAGCCATAATTGGCCAAAGGCAGGGCACCTTTGGCCAATCATGGCTCAGTGGGTTAAGTTAAGTCCACGCCCCACATTATATAAGGCCGTCTGCATGTTGGCCCTGTGTAGTATGTTGCTGGCATTGACCAAGAAATCATGTCATTTAATTTAGATTGAGCAGGCAGGCGATTCAGTTAGCTGCAGTGTATTTAGTATATATATATATATATATATATATATATATATATATATATATATATATATACATCCAGGCTTGTATGTGTGTGTGTGTATGTGTGTATGTATGTATGTGAGATATATATATATATTATCCA
Organism: Lithobates pipiens; assembly: GCF_037356315.1. Lineage (NCBI taxonomy): Eukaryota > Metazoa > Chordata > Amphibia > Anura > Ranidae > Lithobates > Lithobates pipiens. The sequence continues at coordinate 574,632,604 of NW_027507903.1, forward strand.
CTGCATTCCAGTCTAGCCAAGCCTATATATGACTGCAGGCCATTCCTGGTGTACGTTTTCAAATATACTTTCAGGCAGGCAGGTGATTCAGTGAGCTGCAGTGCATAAATATATATATATATATATATATATAGTCTCCTACATATATATCCACTGCATTCCAGTCTAGCCAAGCCTATATCTGACTGCAGGCCATTCCTGGTCTACGTTTTCAAATACACTTTCAGGCAGGTGATTCAGTGATCTGTAGTGTATTAAATATAAATAAATATATATATATATATATATATATATATAATATATATATATATATATATATATATATATTTTTTTTTTAACACACTACAGATCACTGAATCACCTGCCTGAAAGTGTATTTGAAAATGTACATCAGGAATGGCCTGCAGTCAGATATAGGCATGGCTAGACTAGAATTCAGTGGAGAAATATATATATATCTCCATTGAATTCTAGTCTAGCCATGCCTATATCTGACTGCAGGCCATTCCTGGTGTACTTTTTCTAGTAAACCAAGGAGAGGCAGACGCTCACAGGCCACTAAAAGAGAGCAAGCAGGCTCTGTGTCTACAGCCAACAGTGCTGGTCATAGACACGGTGCATCCTCAGCACGTGGCCGTGGGATGTCACACTGACCTGCAGCTTTGAAATCATGTGATTTCAAGTGAAGCTGCATGGTTTCAAAGTTGGATCCGGTGGGAAGGGGGCTTAGAGGTGAGCCATTCCAGTGTATAAATAAATACAAAGATGATCGTCGGTGCAGTCCATAGAATTTCTTAAGTGGTGAGCCCCCCCCAACCAGACATCACCCGCAATAAAAATGCTTCTTATTCCAGCTTCTCCAAATAGTGGTTAAGAAAAAAGAACCAAGATGACACCTCAGCAACTGCTTTACATCTGAAACTAAATTAAACCACAACAAAATAAAGAACTCCCTGGGACTACAATAAAGGGCATTGTCTCCAACAAATATAAAGCAGTTATACCATCCCCTCCAATAGAAACCCCCCCTGAGGAAGACACATGACCCTGTGTTGACACGCTTACTGCATATTAGTCTGTTGTAGCCTGGTGCACTGGAAGTACCAGGTAAATGTGGCCTGGGGCCACCGGAATGGACGCTTGAGCTTCTGCCATTGGATTTGCTTGTTATTAGAGCACCTTTTGACCTCCCCGAATATGGGGGGGGGGGGTCACTGGTCTTCTGGTAAGCCTCCAGTGTGAAAACTTTCTGGGTGTCGCGTTTGCAGTCCTTGGATTCCTTTTCACTTGCCACAGAATTTCACGTGGGACTTTTTGATAGACACTTTTATAATAATTTTATTAATTTGATTTATATGCACTCTTGTGAGTTTATATTGTATTTGTTTACTGCTTTTTATATGCTATTTTGTACAGAGTTGTACTTTCTTTTTATCTGTTGTTATATGCCGTGTATAAAGGGTATAGTGTTTATCTGCTAAATCGTTAGGTTCCAAGTGCAGATAATCCTCTCTCCTTTCTCTTCCATTCTTATTTAGCTTGTCTAGCAAAACATCATCTAGAATTAGTATGTCCCCAGTAACGTCAGGATATGAGCAATGGCGGAGTAATTTGTTTTTTGGGTTAGGTGGAAATGTCAGTCTTTCGGAGCAAAGTGAAAAGGAAAACAACAATGCTTACCTCTAATGTTTATAATGTACATTAGAAGAAGTACTTTGGTAATTAGTGATGGACGAACTTCCGACGGGACGTTTCGCGAACGCGAAACGCGAACGGACACAAACGTTCGCGAAAACGACCGTTCGCCGCGGGCTCCATTGACTTCAATGGGAGGCGAATTTCGCAAACCTTTAGGTCGAATTTGCGGCCACGGGGTAATTATTAGGGGGTAGCACGTAGTCCCACCACCTGGACAATAGCATAATACATGTATGAGGTGAATTTGGGATCGATAACTACAAGCATTTTTTTTTTATTTGGGAAATTGTTCTGACAATTCAGGACTATGGAGCTAATGAAGGCAATGGAGGAGAGGGAAGGTCAGGGACCAGGGTAGGCAAACAAGAGGGTGCAGGAGATACAGAGCACTGACAGCAGCACCGTAATACAGAGCACTGACATCAGCACCGTGACATACAGCGCTGACAGCAGCTCCGTGACATACAGCGCTGACAGCAGCTCCGTGACATACAGCGCTGACAGCAGCTCCGTGACATACAGCGCTGACAGCAGCTCCGTGACATACAGCGCTGACAGCAGCTCCGTGACATACAGCGCTGACAGCAGCACCGTGACATACAGCGCTGACAGCAGCTCCGTGACATACAGCGCTGACAGCAGCTCCGTGACATACAGCGCTGACAGCAGCTCCGTGACATACAGCACTGACAGCAGCTCCGTGACATACAGCGCTGACAGCAGCTCCGTGACATACAGCGCTGACAGCAGCACCGTGACATACAGCGCTGACAGCAGCTCCGTGACATACAGCGCTGACAGCAGCTCCGTGACATACAGCGCTGACAGCAGCTCCGTGACATACAGCGCTGACAGCAGCTCCGTGACATACAGCGCTGACAGCAGCTCCGTGACATACAGCGCTGACAGCAGCTCCGTGACATACAGCGCTGACAGCAGCTCCGTGACATACAGCGCTGACAGCAGCTCCGTGACATACAGCGCTGACAGCAGCTCCGTGACATACAGCGCTGACAGCAGCTCCGTGACATACAGCGCTGACAGCAGCACCGTAAGCAGCCCCAGGAGGAAGTCAGCACAGCACAGGGATGGTGTGATCCCCTCATAATAAGAACCCCCAGGAGGAAGTCAGCACAGCACAGGGATGGTGGGAGCCCCTCATAATAAGAACACCCAGGAGGAAGTCAGCACAGCACAGGGATGGTGGGAACCCCTCATAATAAGCAGCCCCAGTAGAAATATGACACCGCTCAACCTCTTCAAAGAGGAGGGTAGGGGCATATAGTACGGTGTGCTTTTTTGGGTCAGGGAAGTGAGCCAAATGAATTAAGAAGGTCTGTGTGCTTGATTCCAAAAATTGTTTATAGACATATACATGGTCTACTGATCACATGTGTTGAATTCCTCCGAGATCCATGCCTCATTCATTTTTAGAAATGTGAGGTAGTTAACACTGTGGTGAGCTAGGCGAGTACGCTTATCGGTCACAATCCCCCCTGCTGCGCTGAACGTCCTTTCGGACAGGACACTGGATGAGGGGCAAGCCAACAGTTCGATTGCAAATTGGGCAAGCTCTGGCCAGAGGTCAAGCCTGCCCACCCAGTAGTCTAGGGGTTCATCACTCCTCAGAGCGTCCACATCGGCCGTTAACCCAATGTAGTCGGACACCTGACGGTCTAGGCGTTCCCTGATGCTGGATCCGGATGACACCTGTCGATGGGTCGGCTGAAAGAATGACCTCATATCCGAAGTCACCAACACATCTTCAAACCGGCCTCTTCTTGCAGGCGCTGTTGGATTGGTACCCGCAAATCCTTCTCTGGGAGTGGGAATTGCTCCTCTGCCAGCGCACGCAAAAGCAGAATGCAGCATTTCTCGAAGCAAGGCCTGGAAGTGCTGCATTCTGACAGCCCTCTGCGACGGCGGTAACATTTCCGCCATTTTGTGTTTGTACCGGGGGTCTAAGTACGTTGCCACCCAGTACTGGTCCTTGACCCTCATGCTTTTTATACGGGGGTCCCTATTAAAACACTGGAGCATGAAGGCCCCCATTTGCACTAAAGTGGAAGCGGTGTGGTGGCCTGGCTCCTGCTCATCATCCAGGATAATGTCGTCCTCTTCATTCTCCTCTCCCCATCCTCGCACAACAGGGATCCCAGAAAGGTTTAAAGCATGCTCTTCTTGCTCCTGCTCATCCGCCCCGGCACCATCCTCCTCTGACTCCTCATCAGACTCCTGTTGTTGACTTGTCTCAGATAGAGTAGCCCCCCCTGGGAATTCATCCAGCATTGCGACTTCCTCATCTTCCCGCTCCTGCTCCTCCACAGCCTGATCAATGACACGACGCAATGCACGCTCCAGAAAGAAGGCATAAGGTACCATGTCACTGATGGCGCCATGGCTGCGACTGACCAGTTTGGTGATCTCCTCAAATGGCCGCAGAAGTCTGCATGTGTCGCGCATGAGCAGCCACTGGCGCGGTGAAAAAAAACCCAGCTCCCCAGAACCGTTTCTTTCGCAGAGTTCATACAGGTAGACGTTAACTGCACGTTTCTGCTGGAGCAGCCTATCAAGCATATAGAAGGTTGAGTTCCATCGCGTCGGGCAATCGCAAATAAGACGTCTGACCGGCAGATGGTGTCGCCGCTGAATGTCAGCAAGGCGAGCCATGGCCGTGTAAGATCTTCTGAAATGGGCCGAGATTTTCCTTGCCTGCCGCAAGATGTCCTGGACCCCAGGGTATTTGACAAGGAATCGCTGCACGACCAAGTTTAAGACGTGTGCCATGCACGGCACGTGCGTGATTTTGCCCTGTTTCAATGCGCTAAGCAGATTGGCACCGTTGTCACACACCACTTTACCAACTGTCAAATTGAGCGGTGTTAGCCACTCATCTGCCTGTGAACGCAAAGCTGAAAGGAGTGCCGGGCCAGTGTGGCTCTTTGCTTCCAGGCACAACAGACGCAGCACGGCATGGCAACGTCTCACCTGGCATGTGGAATAGGTTCTGGGGAGCTTGGGCGGTGCAGTGGAAGAGACGCTAGCAGCGGAAAAGGAGGAGGCAGCTGAGGAGGAGAGGGAGGAGGATGGAGTAGGAGGAGGAGAAGAAGAGTCAGGCCTGCATGCAATCCGTGGCGGTAAAACCAAATCTACACGGGTGCCACGGGTTACATGCTTGACGGCCGTCAGAAGGTTCACCCAGTGGGCAGTAAAACTGATATACCTTCCCTGCCCGTGTTTGCTAGACCACGTGTCTGTGGTCAGATGTATCTTGGCACCGACACTGTGTGCCAGAGATACATTCACTTGCCGCTGAACATGGCCATATAGCTCTGGGATGCCCTTCTCTGAGAAATACTTCCTTCCTGGGACCTTCCATTGTGGTGTTCCAATGGCCACAAATTTGCGAAAGGCCTCCGAGTCCACCAGTTTATATGGCAGTAGTTGGCGGGCTATGAGTTCTGACAAGCCAGCCGCCAACCGTTGGGCAAGAGGGTTATCCGGCGTCATCATTTTTTTACGCTCAAACATTAGGCCCACGGAAGCCTGCCTTTTTGCAGAAAAATGTGAGCTTGGCGTGATGGAAGGTGGAGTGGAGGACAATTGTGAGGAGAGAGGAGAAGGAGAAGTAGAAGACGAGGCTGGACGGTGAGAGCCTGCAGTGTGGCTTTGTGTGTTCCGTTGCTCCCACTGGGCTCGGTGATGGCTGCTCATGTGCCTTCTTAAGGCGGTCGTCCCTAGGTGAGTATTGGGCTTACCGCGACTAACGCGTTGACTGCAAAGATTGCAGATGGCAACGCTATTGTCAGCAGCGGACACGTTAAAAAAAGCCCACACTGCGGAGCCATGTGCCGGTGTCCTGGGAGCGCCAGATGTGACCGTACATGGTCGATGACTCGCTCCTGATACATTTGCAGTCTGCTTTGTCCCTGCTGTGCAATGTAAGTCATTGCTGCTTCTCCTCCCTATCTGCTGGTCCATATCTCCCTCTGAACTCCCCTCCTCTTCCTCTCTTGTGGGCACCCACGTGACATCACTAGACACGTCATCATCAACGTCACCTTCCCCACCGCTATAAGTAGAGTAGGCAGCAACACCGGGGACCAACCTCCTCCTTGGGCTGATCTGGGTACTGGCGTCAGACTGCTGAGTAGCGCTTGTTGCTACCTCCTCTTCCTGATCCAATACCAAGAGTGGCTGCGCATCAGAAATGTCCTCTTGATATGGATCGGAAAATAATTCCAGTGACTCAAGCGGAAGGTATGTGGTGGTGGTGGTGGTGGTCGTGTTGTTGGTGGTAGTGTCTTTGGGGGTGCACATAGCAGAGAGTGAAGAAGAGGGTGCAGATCGAGAGGATGAGGAGGGTGCAGAAGAGTAAGGCTGAGCGAGCCACTCAACCAAGTCTGGTGCATCCTTTAAAGTAATTGAACGCACCTTCTGCAACTTCCCACTTTGGCTCAAGCCTGTTGCTCCTGCCCTACCCCTACCACCCCTGCGGAAGGGCCTGCCTCTTCCTCTGCATGTCATTTTTTAAATGACCCTGTGACAAAACTCTTAGTCCCTATACCGCTGAAGGACTGCTGCAGTATAGGTGAGCGGTCAGCAGTGGTGCACGTCAACCCTATCTATTGTGGACCGATAGCGGTCCTTACAGAACAGCAGACTGTACCGCACTCAAGCCTATGTACCGTAGCACCCTATACCAAGTTACCAGTCCTTATAAGAACTTTTGTGGACCAAGCAGGTTGTGTATTAGTGTTTAGCAGACTGTACGTCAGTCCCTATACCGCTGAAGGACTGCTGCAGTATAGGGCAGCGGTCAGCAGTGGTGCACGTCAACCCTATCTATTGTGGACCGATAGCGGTCCTTACAGAACAGCAGACTGTACCGCACTCAAGCCTATGTACCGTAGCACCCTATACCAAGTTACCAGTCCTTATAAGAACTTTTGTGGACCAAGCAGGTTGTGTATTAGTGTTTAGCAGACTGTACGTCAGTCCCTATACCGCTGAAGGACTGCTGCAGTATAGGGCAGCGGTCAGCAGTGGTGCACGTCAACCCTATCTATTGTGGACCGATAGCGGTCCTTACAGAACAGCAGACTGTACCGCACTCAAGCCTATGTACCGTAGCACCCTATACCAAGTTACCAGTCCTTATAAGAACTTTTGTGGAACAAGCAGGTTGTGTGTTAGTGATTAGCAGACTGTACGTCAGTCCCTATACCGCTGAAGGACTGCTGCAGTATAGGTGAGCGGTCAGCAGTGGTGCACGTCAACCCTATCTATTGTGGACCGATAGCGGTCCTTACAGAACAGCAGACTGTACCGCACTCAAGCCTATGTACCGTAGCACCCTATACCAAGTTACCAGTCCTTATAAGAACTTTTGTGGACCAAGCAGGTTGTGTATTAGTGTTTAGCAGACTGTACGTCAGTCCCTATACCGCTGAAGGACTGCTGCAGTATAGGGCAGCGGTCAGCAGTGGTGCACGTCAACCCTATCTATTGTGGACCGATAGCGGTCCTTACAGAACAGCAGACTGTACCGCACTCAAGCCTATGTACCGTAGCACCCTATACCAAGTTACCAGTCCTTATAAGAACTTTTGTGGACCAAGCAGGTTGTGTATTAGTGTTTAGCAGACTGTACGTCAGTCCCTATACCGCTGAAGGACTGCTGCAGTATAGGGCAGCGGTCAGCAGTGGTGCACGTCAACCCTATCTATTGTGGACCGATAGCGGTCCTTACAGAACAGCAGACTGTACCGCACTCAAGCCTATGTACCGTAGCACCCTATACCAAGTTACCAGTCCTTATAAGAACTTTTGTGGACCAAGCAGGTTGTGTATTAGTGTTTAGCAGACTGTACGTCAGTCCCTATACCGCTGAAGGACTGCTGCAGTATAGGGCAGCGGTCAGCAGTGGTGCACGTCAACCCTATCTATTGTGGACCGATAGCGGTCCTTACAGAACAGCAGACTGTACCGCACTCAAGCCTATGTACCGTAGCACCCTATACCAAGTTACCAGTCCTTATAAGAACTTTTGTGGAACAAGCAGGTTGTGTGTTAGTGATTAGCAGACTGTACGTCAGTCCCTATACCAATGAAGGACTGCTGCAGTATAGGGCAGCGGTCAGCAGTAGTGCACGGCAACCCTATGTATTGTGGACCGATAGCGGTCCTTACAGAACAGCAGACTGTAACGCACTCAGGCCTATGTACCGTAGCACCCTATACCAAGTTACCAGTCCTTATAAGAACTTTTGTGGACCAAGCAGGTTGTGTGTTAGTGATTAGCAGACTGTACGTCAGTCCCTATACCAATGAAGGACTGCTGCAGTATAGGGCAGCGGTCAGCAGTAGTGCACGGCAACCCTATGTATTGTGGACCGATAGCGGTCCTTACAGAACAGCAGACTGTACTGCACTCAGGCCTATGTACCGTAGCACCCTATACCAAGTTACCAGTCCTTATAAAAACTTTTGTGGACCAAGCAGGTTGTGTGTTAGTGTTTAGCAGACTGTGCGTCAGTCCCTATACCGCTGAAGGACTGCTGCAGTATAGGGCAGCGGTCAGCAGTAGTGCACGGCAACCCTATGTATTGTGGACCGATAGCGGTCCTTACAGAACAGCAGACTGTAACGCACTCAGGCCTATGTACCGTAGCACCCTATACCAAGTTACCAGTCCTTATAAGAACTTTTGTGGACCAAGCAGGTTGTGTGTTAGTGATTAGCAGACTGTACGTCAGTCCCTATACCAATGAAGGACTGCTGCAGTATAGGGCAGCGGTCAGCAGTAGTGCACGGCAACCCTATGTATTGTGGACCGATAGCGGTCCTTACAGAACAGCAGACTGTACTGCACTCAGGCCTATGTACCGTAGCACCCTATACCAAGTTACCAGTCCTTATAAGAACTTTTGTGGACCAAGCAGGTTGTGTGTTAGTGATTAGCAGACTGTACGTCAGTCCCTATACCAATGAAGGACTGCTGCAGTATAGGGCAGCGGTCAGCAGTAGTGCACGGCAACCCTATGTATTGTGGACCGATAGCGGTCCTTACAGAACAGCAGACTGTACTGCACTCAGGCCTATGTACCGTAGCACCCTATACCAAGTTACCAGTCCTTATAAGAACTTTTGTGGACCAAGCAGGTTGTGTATTAGTGTTTAGCAGACTGTGCGTCAGTCCCTATACCGCTGAAGGACTGCTGCAGTATAGGGCAGCGGTCAGCAGTAGTGCACGGCAACCCTATGTATTGTGGACCGATAGCGGTCCTTACAGAACAGCAGACTGTACCGCACCCAAGCCTATGTACCGTAGCACCCTAGACAGACCAAGTTACCAGTCCTGATAAAGAGCTTTGTGGAACAAGTGAGTTGTGAATGATTAGCAGACTGCAGCAGAAGGGCAGCAGTCAAGTATAATATTCTTTCTATATTTGGAAGAAAGAATATTATACGTGTACAAGCCTATTACCGTACCACTGATACCAGTCCTGAAAAGAACCTTTGTGGAACTAATAGTAACAGCAAGTCTTTAAAATTATCCTCACTGCCTGACACACTGCTTCCTGCCTGTCCCTATACAAATTGGCAAAAAAGAGTAGGCTGGAACGATTAGCTGGAACAGCTCTTTTGTGGACCTGATAGTAACAGCTAATGATGATGATGATGATGATGATGAAGAAAGACTAATCTGGCTGAGCTGTCCCTAAAATAGCAGCATACAGCGCTCTGTCCCTTTATCTAAACTGACAAAAGAAACTCAGGCTGCTGACCTAACACCTATACCAGTCCTGAAAAGAACTTTTGTGTACCAAATAGCTAGCGTTTTCTCTGTCCCTACTCCACACAGGATCCTTTCCCTACAGTGACAGAAGAAAGAATGTAAAATGGCCACCGGATCGGGTGTATTTATAGGTTAGGGGGAATGTCCAAGTGTCCATGAGCTGTCATGTCTCAATTGGTTGTCCTGTAACACATGATAAACGTGTCACGAAAGGTTAAAGTTCTTGTATACATTAAACACGTAAGTCCGCCGGGGCGAACGACGGAAAAAGGCGTTCGAACCCGCGGACGGCGAAAGTCGGAAATTCGCCGCGAAACGACCGCCGGGCGAACCGTTCGGCCATCACTATTGGTAATGCTATCTCACTTTCTATTATGGGAAGTCCCAGCTGGAGGGAAACTCCTAAGTGGTTTTGTTATATGGTAACGTAAAAGACGGGTATGAATAAACCACATGACTTCATGGGAAAGAGGCACTTCTACACCGACATTCACTGATACCGGTGCAGATGTTTTCACTCCTGTAGATCACATTCACACAAGCCTCCTGCATTCGGTTTATTTAAACATAGGAGAAATTATCGGGGGAAGTACAAACCAACTTTAGGGTTCATTCATGCGGTGATCTGAGTGCGAACAACCACAGCCAGCAGCCTGTATAAATCAAAAGAAAGAAGTCGATGTAGTTCACACATAACCTTCATCAGACCCTGACCATCCCTGGATACAAACGGGGACGGGGTTTCTGCCATCACAGTTATTTGTAGCTAATCAGCCCATAGCACAGAGTGCTACTGCATTCAAACGCCGCCTCCAAAAGTAGCACTCTATGGGGTTGATTTACTAAAGGCAAATAGACTGTCTACTTCACAAGTGCAGTTGCTCCTGAATTTAGTAAATGTGCTGAAGCTTCACTTTGCAACAAGTATCCAATCGCATGTAAGAAAAAAACAAAAAAAAACATTTTTGCTTGCACATTGGATGATGGAAATCAGCAGAGCTTCCCCTCATTTACTAACGTCTGGAGTGCTACTGCACATGCAAACTGTACAGTCTATTTGCTTTTAGTAAACCCACCCCTATGAGTCCTATATCAGTCATCTAAATAAGCCATTATGCTTCCCTGATCAGTTTCTCCCATGTGTGAATTTACTTGGGTTTTCATACTTTTACACACATTCGGAGAGTCTAATCTGCCTTTGGATGCATAGAATTCTACTTTCTTGAAACACATTTAAAATCATTACATGCTTAGGTGTTTAGAAATATCCTATAAGCGCATGCATAGCATTGCTAGGGTGAATAAGGCAGGCCACAGTACTTTCCTGCAACCACCAGTTGCAGGAAAGAAATTAGCTTGATTTCTACATCAACACTGACAGTGTATTCTGCCAGCAGGGGGAGAGGAAAGCCATCCTTGCCAGGAGAAGACAGTGATTATGGCTAGTGGCTAGAACCACCACTAGCAATAATCACATGTAAAATCTGGCAGGCTGGTAGTACTCAAGTTGATACAACCAGGCTGAGATTTGAACCGCGGCTGGTATTAGGTTGTACACAGTGGCGGCTGCTGCTCAACATTTTTAGGGGGGTGCAAACAAACTGAAAAAAAAACCCATCAATTGCAGTCATTGCACCCATCAAATGCAGCTACTGTGCCCATCAAACGCACCCACTGTGCCCATCAAATGCAGCCACTGTGCCATTAAACGCAGCCACTGTGCCATCAAATGCAGCCACTGTACCCATAAATTGCCGCCACAGTGCCATCAAACGCAGCTACTGTATCCATCAATTGCTGCCAGTGTGCCCATCAATTGCCGCTACTGTGCCCCATCAATTGCCGCTACTGTGCCCCATCAAATGCTGCCAGGGTGCATCGCCCAGGAGTCGGGACTTACCTGTCTCGCAGCGGGTCATGGTGGCGTCTTCCACGTACATGCTCCTCGATGTCTCAGGTCCTCTTTATCATGGGGCATCCAATCACAGTGGCTGTTGTCTCAACCAATCAAGTGACAGGTAACCAGTTCCAAGCACCTGACTGACTGAGAGGGGGGTCAGTGTTAGGAAAGTGATTTATTCGCATTCCTAATACAACAGCAAACGTACAGAATTGCCAGGGCCGCTGATAAGCCAGTACAGCTGACCCTGTTGTACTGGGCCCGGCCAGCAGGGGGGGCCCGAGCAATCTTAACAGCATTTAGAATAATAAAGAAAAAAGTCTGACTACACAGGGCGGACCAAGGGAGGAGGAGAGCATCATCACAGGAGCCTGGATATCACCAACTCTCAGATAACACACAGGTCTATGGATAAGAGAAGAGTGGACATGTATCCGGACATGTATTCCTATCAGCACCCGAGCCTCCCTCCCCCCTCCTCGGGAAGGACAGAACATCGGAGCTCTCCTCAAGGCAAGATAACAGGTGACAGATTGCATTCTTCTCCTGTGATCACCGTTGTTCTGTCTCTGTACAATACTGTGCTGTAAACTTGCACTGTACCTCAGCAGGACAGGTCTGGTGGAAGTGAAACTAAATTCAAGAATATGTTAGGAAAATAATGGGACTTTTCAGGTACTACACACAGATGCATTTCACAAAATCATTCTTTTAATATATGTGTATGTTGAATATATTTATATAGCACCTGAAAAGTCCCAGTATATTCCTAACATATTCATAAAGTTGAGTATTAACAGCAAAGAAAGTGTGTTCACTTACCTGTTTCCATGCTCCAGCCAGCTGCAGAGCCCTCCTCCTCCACCAAACCTCAGCCTCATCACATCGCAAGGGGGCTGAAGTGTGAGCAACTGGGCTTTAGTCAGTAAAACATACACAAGCGCTGTAGGGGACCATTCAGCGCTGGAAGAAGCCAGCTAAAGCAAGAAATTGTGTAAAGCTGGGTACACACACATCAAAATTCAATTTAGCAGTAATCAGACAAATTTTGATCTATGTGTAGCCCTCCTTGTTAGAAGCCAATCATTATACCACCTTAGTATATTCATATGCCATCCCACATACCGACTCCTACCACCTTTGATCACTTCAAATCACTGAAGTGGTCATTGTGGTTAGAGTATTCCTTTAATATCTCTCAGAAAAAGTTAACCTTTGTATACTGATTCCACTTCATTTGATCATCATCTAGTTGTGTTAAATTGGTGGGGGGGTGCTGTCTGTATACCCTAGCCTCTCGGTATAGGGGCGGTGCCAGGCATGGCGCTAAAGGGGGCCCCATCAGGTAGGCTGTACGGGGCCCCATGATTTCTATCAGCAGCCCTGAGAATTGCGCCCGCTGTTTACCATTTTATTACCATTCTAATTAGGTACTTCCAAAAAAAACACCGCTGTAATTCAGGAGCCCGACTCCTGACAATGGGCCGGACAAACGAATAGGGGGCGGTAGCACGACCCCATAGATTCATGCAATGCATGAATCTATCTATTGTGAAAGAGTTGTGATAGGAAAGAGGGGGCAGCGCTAATGTGCCCTTTATGGACGCACCGCCACTGGCTGTACATAAAACTAAAGCCCAACTCCATTTGACCTCCCCCAGTGCAGTAATCCCAGTCCCATAAAAAAAAAATCTCTAATCTTAAAGCGGACCTTTTCTCTATTTTACTACAATTCACATGTATCTCTGAGATCTGATGTGAAATCATCTAAAGCTGTTTTTTTTGGGGGGGGGGGGGGGGGTTTAAGTGTTTTTATTTACTTACCTTTCTTGTTGTCCGCCTCCTGGTTTCCTGAAGGCATCTGTACCTTCAGGGAGATCTTTTATCTTATCTGTGAGATCTTATAGTATTTTTGTACTGCACATACTGTATGTTAGTTGGAGTACATCATGTGCTCCTCTTGTGCATGCGCCATAAAACGTTACATTAATCCGCTTTAAGAATCATGGCCTAATCTTGCACACTCTCAAAAGGTCTATATTGCAAGTGGGCCCTGGAAAATAATTCCAAAATGGCAGCAAGAAAATGAGTCCACAGGAAGCAGAGAGGCAACATGAAGAGAATGAAAAAAGAATGGAGAGGCTTCATGTGGATCATCTCACGCATTTACCATACAATGTTACATTAAAGTGTTTGTTACCCCAGCATTTCATATTCCTGATATGTGCCTGCTGTACTGTGCACTTGTATGAAGAAATATCTTATTCTCTTTGTATTACTTCCTTTGTGTGAAATCCCTGGTGGTCCCTGCTAGTCCCTCTGCTTTCCTATTAAATACTGACCACACTAAGCAGGAGAACTCAGCCTGCTCTCCTCCAATGATCAGACTTGTCCTGACATGCCCCTGCTGCACAGAAAACATACAAATGTAATGTTGTACGGTGTATGTGCGGGATGATCCACCTGACGTCATGACCTAATCTTGCACATGCTCAAAAGGTCTATAATGCAAGTGGACCTCAGAAAATAATTTCAAAATGGTGGCACAGGAGCAAGTCCAGAGGAAGCAGAAAGGAGCCAGGAAGAGAATGAAAGAAGGAGAGGCATCATGGAGGTAGGCAAGTACTTGTTTTAGGTCAATTTCATGAAGTTCATTCTATAAAAAGGCCTCTTTAAGCTGGTCATGCATGGTTTTTTTTTCGTTTTTTTTTATCGTTCAGCTAGGGGGCAGAATGAAGTGGATAGAGGAACCCCCTGCCAGGACATTATAATGAAGCACCACCTGGTTTGTGTCAAGCATTTGAGCTTTCTGTGCCACCAGCATGCCCATTGGACAAATTAGCATCATCACAGGACTACTTTTAGTATGTAACTGGAGAAACTGATATACAGTGCCTTGCAAAAGTATCCCCCCCCCCCCTTTGGCTTTTTATCTATTTTGTTACATTACAGCCTTTAGTTGATTTTTTTTTTTATCTGAATTATATGTGATGGATCAGAACACAATAGTCTAAGTCGGTGAAGTAAAATTAGAAAAATATATACATAAAACTATTTTTCAGAATAAAAACTGATAATTGACATGTGCGTATGTATTCATTCCCTTTGTTATGAAGCCCATAAAAACCTCCGGTGCAACCAATTACCTTCAGAAGTCACATAATTAGTGAAATGATATCCACCTGTGTGCAATCTAAGTGTCACATGATCTGTCATTACATATACACACCTTTTTGAAAGGCCCCAGAGGATGCAACACCTAAGCAAGAAGCACCACTAACCAAACACGGCCATGAAGACCAAGGAACTCTCCAAACAAGTAAGGGACAATGATGTTGAGAAGTACAAGTCAGTGTTAGGTTATAAAAAAATATCCAAATCTTTGATGATTCCTAGGAGCACCATCAAATCTATCATAACCAAATGGAAATAACATGGCACAACAGCAAACCTGCCAAGAGACGGCCGCACCCCAAAACTCATGGACCGGGCAAGGAGGGCATTAATCAGAGAGGCAGCACAGAGACCTAAGGTGACCCTGGAGGAGCTGCAGAGTTCCACAGCAGAGAGACTGGAGTATCTGTACATAGGATGACAATAAGCCGTACGCTCCATGGAGTTGGGCTTTATGGCAGAGTGGCCAGAAGAAAGTCATTACTTTCAGCAAAAAACAAAATGGCACGTTTCGACTTTGCGAAAAAGGCATGTATGAGACTCCCAAAATCTACGGAGGAAGGTGCTCTGGTCTGATGAGACTAAAATTTAACTTTTTGGCTATCAAAGAAAACACTATGTCTGGCGCAAACCCAACACATCACATCACCCAAAGAACACCATCCCCACAGTGAAACATGGTGGTGGCAGCATCATGGTGTGGGGATGTTTTTCAGCAGTTGGGACTGGGAAACTGGTCAGAGTTGAGGGAAAGATGGATGGTGCTAAATACAGGTATATTCTTGAGCAAAACCTGTGCCAATCTGTGTGTGATTTGAGGCTAGAACAGAGTTTCACCTTCCAGCAGGACAATGACCCCAAACGCACTGCTAAAGCAACACTTGAGTGGTTTAACCTCCCTGGCGGTATGATTATTTCAGATATTAGGTGCTGAACCATTATTTTTCTTGGAAATTTGGAGTTTTATATTGTAGGCCTGTAATTCTTAGAAATAATTCACTTAAATCCGTCCAAACAAGAGTCTAATAGACATCCTGGGTATGATAAAATTTTAAATACGAAATCATAAAATATATATAATAAATAATTATAACAAATAATAATATAATAATAATAATAATAAAAATTATTCAATAATATCAATAATATAATCCAATCAAAAACAGTGAAATGTGCTGAGTTGCAGAATTGTCGCTGTCATTACTTTTAGTGTTTAATGACGAATTTCCCCACAAATCACTATCGCTCAATTCTGCAAGTGATTCTAAATTTATTATCGCTGTTTTCTAGCTGGTCTAAAAGCACTTTTGATGTAAACTGAAATTTTTTGGTTGCTATGGGCAATCTCCAGTTTCCTGGCATAAAGAATAGTATTTATAATATAAAACTGCATGCAGGACACTGGACAAACCACTAGGGACAAAGGGGATGTGTAATTATTTGAAACAGTACTGTAATCTGTAACTGTATCTATACTGCATTTTTAACTTTTTCAATTTGGCGCCGAACTCTGTTCCCCGTGCGTCTCAACACTCGCAGGGAATGGAGCTCGGCACTGTTACAGATTGAGCGAGACACGGCTTGCAGATCACAGCGGGGAGACATTGCAGGATCCAGGGGACAAGGTAAGTAAATCTCTACATGGATCCTGCAATGCAATCCGGAGTCTGGCTCGGGAATACCGCTTTTGGTACTGAAATCTCACTCCGAGCCAGACTCGGGAATCAGGGATGTTAAGGGGAAACATGTAACTGTGTTGGAATGGCCTAGTCAAAGACCAGACCTCGATCCAATAGAAAATCTGTGGTCAGACTTAAAGATTCACAAGCACAAACCATCCAACTTGAAGGAGCTGGAGCAGTTTTGCAAGAAGGAATGGGCAAAAATCCCATTAGTAAGATGTTGCAAGCTCATAGAGACTTATCCAAAGCAACTCGGAGCTGTGATAGCCGCAAAAGGTGGCTCTACATAGTGTTGACTTTAGGGGGGTGAATAGTTATGCACATTGACTTTTTCTGTTATTTTGTCCTATTTGTTTGCTTCACAATAATACAAAAAAACATCTTTAAAGTTGTGAGCATGTTCTGTAAATTAAATGATGCAAATAATAGGTTTATAAAAGGTGTTTGGAGATCACAAAGTAGATTTAAATCCTTTGTGGCTATTGCAGAATATCATAAAAATAAAAAATAGGTTATGTGTCTGAAGTTCAGCTTTAAGTATCTAAATTTGACTGGTGTGAGCCTTTGGCTTTAAAGTGGAAGTAAACCCTTCTATCGTTTTCAGTCAAGGAAGCCGCCATCTTGGCCTCTAATAACTCTTCAACTGCCATAATGCTGCACATGTGATCAGTTATGACACCAGCCATTGGATGGTTTGAAAGTTTGGTTGAGAGCACAACCAATGTGAACGTTAGCATTTCCGGTATTCCGGGAATGTAAGTGTTTTTTTAAACTGGGTTTACTCCCGCTTTAACTATCATCTGTACAGAGGAACTCAGACTGAGAAAGGAAGGAGTAAAAGTAGGAGCCTGGGATGTAACCGCTTGGTACCTCGCTTAGGTTCTTCCTCCAAACAGTGCCTCCTGCCCTCTAAACCGTTCCAGAAGACCGAGAGCTAATACCAGCCCTGTTACACCAAGCATCGGACACTGACAAAATATTGAGGTAAACTCCAAAGAATGACTGTTTATTGAACAGAAATACAGGTTTTTATACACTTCAAAAGTAAGTCAGTCACCACATGAACAATAAAACCAAATATTTACCCAAAACATCACACAATGGTTAGATAAAGAAGTCGGGTTGACACAAGGCTGATCCTACCATGTAGGTTCCTCCAAGAGTTAGCCGACAGACAGGAACAATAGGTGACTTCAGTAACGTAATTAACATTGGGAATGCACACAATGGGAGAAAGACACTTAACCCATAACACCTTAAGCAGATTATATTAGGAGGCCCCAAAATCAGGTTGCTTTGAGCTGATAATATTAACATCTGCTGAGTATCACAATCTAAAGCAGTCATTGCTGGTTTGGGCCTAGAGATCCAAAATATGTATCTGGGTCCTCCAGTTCCTAGAATCTGTGTGTTTTGGGGAAGCATTGAATTGAATCCGAAGCAAGACCATTCCAATGATGCCCCAGGCACACACCTCCAAAATGTAGTGTTCCCTTAAAACCAAGGGTCCAAAGTCAGTAGGGAAGAGGATAGCCTGCAGTCCCCTCAAAGGCAAGCCTCTGTCCTGGTTGAGTCTGTCGCAGAACCAATCAGGTCTTTTGCATGAATGTCTGGCGAGAAAGTACATGCTGCTCCTTCAATATCCACTTGTAGGTTAGGGGAGGTAGGAGACCAAGCTTTATTACCTAACTGCAACAGAGAAAAGACAGGTCACCAGCTTAGCTGTGCTTTGTGGCGGTCTTGTGTAAATCTCAGGACTAGATGAACAGAAGTACAATTCCTTTGCCAGGTAGAACTCCTCCCAAGTTTACTAGCAGTATAAAATAATGGCCTGACTGTCCATGCAGTGTGGCAGAGGTGTGGGAATCGCAAGACTGGCTAAACAGAATCACATATTTTTTGATAATTTTTATTTTTTTTGACAGTTCACATGTACTGTATGTATTTCAGCAGTGTGCTTAGCACTTTTCCTGGAGTTTCAGATGTCTGCTTTTTGAGCAGGGTTCACTAGATGATTAAATATTTATATTGCCCTTTTAGTCTTAACAACAGCTTTAACAATGAAACATTTCAGAATTCCCACTGTAAACCTCACGGTTCAGAGACATTTGGCTATGGGTATTTCCGGAGTAAATTCCTACAGATGCATGTCACTGGAAACTGCTTTCCCCGGAGAATAAACCTGTGAAACTGTGTTTAGTTTAAACACCAATCATGTGCAAGGGCGATTAAAGAAGATCTATACATTGGCCCATAATGCAGTATATATTTGCATGAACATTCTGAAAAAAAGTGTAAATATATAGTAGTAAAAATTTCTGTACCTGATTAAATCTTTGGCATATAAATGACCCCCCGAATACAACAATGCATCCGTTGTTGAATTTCTCTATGGAGACAATAATGCTGAAATTCATGTATTTCACTATCCCAGTATGATAAGGTTTTCCATTGTTGATCTTTTTGTAAGCACAGCATTGTGTAGGAAAAAAGAATAGATTTAGGGCCAATTCACATTGAAGAGACCCATTGAGGTGTGTTAATACATACCTGTTAGCACGCATTATGACACAAGTTAACATGTGCAGCATTAGGGTAACCCATTTATTATGCACGGGCTGCCAATGCGCCACAATGGTTATGTGCAAAGCTAGACATGTGCAGAACGATAAAATTTGAAATAGAATTTGTTCTATTCGAAATTCAAATTTTAAAAGATGGTTATATTTTTTTCTATTCCATTGTATTTTATTGTTTTTTTCTATTCTATTCTTTTATTTTCCATTGGAAATTTGAATTTAAGAAAACAGTTATATAGTTATATTAATTCTATTCTATTCTTTTCTATTGTTCTATTCTATTATTTTCCATTATTTCATTTTCTGGTCTGTACTTTTCTATTCTATTATTTTCTATTCTATTTGAATTGATTCTAATGGAAATTCTAATTTCAGAAGATGGTTACATTCTTTCTATTTTATTCTATTCAATTCTATTTTTATTCTAATCTATTCCTTTTATTTTCTATTCTATTCTGTTCTTTTATTTACAGTAATATTCTATTTTGTTTTATTTTACTCTATTCTTTTATTTTCTATTCTATCCCTTTTTTTCTATTCTGTTCTGTTTTAGTCTATTATATTCTATTCTTTTCTATTATAATATTTTCTATTCTATTACTTTATTTTCTATTCTATTTTATTCTCTTTGGAAATTCACATTCAATTCGAAAATTATTCTAATTTGATTTGAAAACGATTCGAATTAGAATTGAAAACTATTCAAATTCAAATTACGTCCGAAATTGTAAGAACACCATTAGAAAATGTCTGCCATGCACACTCACGGGTGACTGCAAATGCCTATAGGCACCAATGTGCGTGCACGGCGCAGGATTGGCACCAGGCGGCCTATTTAAAGGGTGCCCTGACCCTTGATCAATGTTGACTGGTCGTCAGCTGTTCCCCGATACCCTGAATCCTGCTGTTATCCAGCTTGATACCTGTTGCTGAACTTGGCTCTCCTTGACCCTGCTTCTGGACTCTGCTATACTCCTGATTACTGGTTCCTGATTCCGGCTTCCCATTTGACCTTGCTTCTGCATAATACCTTGGTACCTTGCTGCGCGCCTGCTACTGAACCCGGCTATCCTAATGACCTCTCTTCTGTTTCCTGCTTGGCTCAACACTGCCATCAGAGCATCTGTGACTACGGTCCTGCGACCAGCTGCGACTTCCTGCTGCAAGTCTGCTAGAAACTCGACATCGCCTGATGTCCCAGTTCCACAGTCCAAGCCGAGTGCCTCTTTAAACTCAGCTGACCCATGGTGCACGGCTGCTCTTCCTAATCTGATGGTTCTCCTGCCTTCCCAAAGGTGCATCCTCTGCTACATCTGTGTCCCCAGCAGTGGATTCCTTCCTTACATCTGGTGTCCCCATCAGCGGAGCCCCTCCTTACATCTGGTGTCCCGATCAGCGGAGTCTTCCTTAAATCTGGTGTCCCCATCAGCAGAGTTCTCCTTATAGCTGTGTCCCCATCAGTCCTCCTTACATTTGGTGTCCCCATCAGTCCTCCTTATATGTCATGGTGTCCCCATTAGTCCTCCTTATATATCATGGTGTCCCCATTAGTCCTCCTTATGCCGCGTACACACGGTCGAACTGTTTGACGTACTTAGTCCGTTGAAACACATTTCAGCGGACAATCCGCTCGTGTGTGGGCTTCAGCGGACTTTTTCAGCGTGCAGTCCGGAGTGCTAAGAATTTCGGATTTTCCAAAAATCTGTCCGTCGTACTTTGGTTTCAGCGGACAATACGGTCGTCAGTATGCTAGTTCGACGGACTAAGAATGGCGCATGCCCAGAAAGGATTTACACGGCGGAAGGGTGCTTTGCTGTGTCTTGGACTTCCTATTTCTAGTCCCGTCGTACGTGCTGTACACGTCATCGCGCAAGCTTTCGACGGACTGTTTGTGTATCCGTGTGTGGTCAAGTCCGTTCAGTGGAAACTACGACGGATTGTCCGTCGGATTGTATGACGGACTAAGTACGCCATACAATCCGCTCGTATGTACGCGGCATTACATCTGGTGTCCTCATCAGTCCTCCTTACATCTGGTGTCCCCATCAGACATGCAGACTGCCCCCCCCCCCCTGTAACATCCAGACTGGCACCCCCTGTGACATCCAGACTATACGGGGCCCCAAAGTCGGTCAACCAGAGCCACATGGTTACAATAGAAATTAAGCTGCGGCGCCACCCATCCCCTGCCCCTTTCCATAACTGGTCACAGACACTGGCAGCGGGGTGAGGGTTGGTCGGCGCCGCAGCTCAATTTCTATTGTAGCCATCTGGCCAGCCTACTACTACAGTATTCTTGAAAATGGCGGCCAGCGGAGACATTGGGAAAAGGGTCTAAATCCTGGGAATGTCCTGGGAAATTCAGGACAATTGGCAAGTACGTGAGGGTGGGGAGCACCTGAGTGTGGACACTGCAACACGTTGTTTTCACGTTTTTATGAAGTCACCATTATACCTTTAATAAGGACTATATATCGATTATGTTGGACTGATCTGCGTTTGATTAGAACATTACTGTTATATGCACTTTAGCACGTTATGATTCACATTTGTGGCACTATATATATATATATATATATATATATATATATATATATATATATATATATATATATATATATATATAACTTTTATAAGTTTGCTTATTATTTTTATTTTGTCTGTGGAATTTGACACTTAACACAGAATTTATCATCACAGCAATCAAAAGACAGATAAACAATTTGTAGAAAATGATTTCTTTATTACCTCCAGGAATTTAGTAGGAGTGCTCCCATTGTAAATATTTGCCACACCCCTGGGTAAGTTATACACGCATCAGGTGCAAACACTAAAAACAGTATTAGCATAAACTGAATGATGTAAGCAGCACTCCAGTTAGGGCATCAAAGAAATGTTCCTGTAATAGAAAAAATTACAGGGCAGCTTTATACTTAGCCACTTGTCTACCAAGGTACACTTATAAATGGCATGGCAGACAAGTGGTTACATTAAGCTTACACCTGCTACTGCATCTGTGATCTTGGTACTGGCTTTAAAAGCTGGGCAAGGGCTTTCCGATAAAAGTGATCACTTTTATGGGGCCCTCAAAGGGTGACCCCAAGGTCTTTTTTTCCTCCGAAAATAGGTGCAGGAACTCAACCACGACCCCCCAAAAAAAAACTCCCCCCCACCCTTGTGTAGAGTCCCGGGGGTTACACAGACAGTGCAGAGTTCAGGGGTGCGCTGAATACATAGTGCAGATTTCAGGGAAGCCCTACACACAAAGTTCAGAGTTCAGGCTTCTTCCACAACTAGATATAAGAAAATTAACGAATAGAATAGTGCTGCGCTATATAGGGAAGTAGGGTGTGGGAGTGGGTGGGAAGGTATTGAACTATTTGACAAGAGGCATTGGGGTACATAAATTGCACAAATAAAATAACTGCGAATATTTCTTAAAAAAATTTAAATGAGAGAAAAGAAGAAGGTTACAGTCTAATTATGTGAAAGAGGAAAAAATAAACTGCGCTTAGGTGAAGCAAGAAATAAACAAAAATTACTAACACTCTATAAGGAAGGCGGCAGCAATAAATGTGATACAAACACCTGACAGCAATAAGAAAATACAAAAAGCTGCGCCAACATAAAATTAACCTATAAATATAAACCCCTAAAAGAAATGTACATTTTTTTTTATATATATATGTGAAATGTGAATATTAATATATTCCAGACTTTTAAATGGAAAATAAAAAATGACAATTAATGGGAATTCCTCCTCAAAAAGTTCATAAAAGAGTCCATAAACAATCAACAGTTGTAGTCCTAAATGAAAACACCACGGTGGTTGAACACACTCAGATGCGCACAAGTGCCCGTCACCATATAGTGGGTGCGCTTACCAGATGGAACTTTGGTTAGAGCGTTATAATTATATCCTCAATCGCGTCAGAATACTCCTCTTTTAAGTAGATCAGCTCACCGAAATGAACAACAGCACTCTTATAAGCACATCTTAATCCACGATCCCAAACAATACTAGCAGTAGCTCAAGGGAAAAAAGAGGGAACAGACATAGTGTGATACTGTTTGGAGGATTTATTAAAGTAAAAGGTAGCGCACTTATATGAATATCGAGTATATACAGCGTGCATAAAAAGAACATAAAAAGCCGGCCGGCATTCAGGAGCCCGTCCTCCTCTCTCACAATGTAATGGCGTCACTGCGTGCCTTCAGTGACGCCAGGAGTATTCTGACACGATTGAGGATATAATTATAACGCTCTAACCAAAGTTCCATCTGGTAAGCGCACCCACTATATGGTGACGGGCACTTGTGCGCATCTGAGTGTATTCAACCACCGTGGTGTTTTCATTTAGGACTACAACTGTTGATTGTTTATGGACTCTTTTATGAACTTTTTGAGGAGGAATTCCCATTAATTGTCATTTTTTATTTTCCATTTAAAAGTCTGGAATATATTAATATTCACATTTCATATATATATATATATATATATATATATATATATATATATATAAAAAAATTACATTTCTTTTAGGGGTTTATATTTATAGGTTAATTTTATGTTGGCGCAGCTTTTTGTATTTTCTTAATTATGTGAAAGAACCTCTTCTAGTGCAAAAAAGGTCAAACAAAATATTTTCAAGTATTACTCCTAAATATAAAGTGCTAATGAGTGCTTATAAAAAACATTTGATTAAAGTAAATTATGAGAATAAAAAGTCCATAAGATAATCAGCATAACTATCCATGCATCCCTCTTGCCCTGTTTGCGAGGTTCACCTACTTCAGCGATTGTAGAGGAGACACCGCATACCTGCTACAAGCGAATTTAAAGAGATACCACATGACCAGATACCTGTGAGACCACACTGGGGACGCCCCTCCTGAGGACACACAAGGGTCCCATCACAAAGTTTGTTTTCATGCTGTAACCTTACAGCAGTAAGGTAAGGGGACACCCATCCCTTTAAGGAGGGCCTGAGCCAGAGGTGGTGGAACTGAGTTCCACTAGTTCCAGCTGAAAAAAAAAAGCCCTGGTACTGACCCCCATCCCAGCACTGGCAGCACCCACCATGGTTTCTGGCTCTCCCTTTCCACTGGAGAGTCCTTGACAGTGGGAAACAGCTTTCCTGGTAAAAGCAGGAATAACTCAGAGGAACATTCTTTACCCAATCCCTCCTGCAACGAATGACCTTGGAAGCAACGTGTTACATCACTTCAGGGGTCACAGCTTTCATTCCTCAGCTAGAGTAGCTGAGGATGCAGCTATTCAAATACGATCTGTGTTTGAATAGCTGCATTGGAGGGGAGGGGAGGGGAGACATTGGGGGTCTTATAGACCCCCAATGTCTCCATAAAGAGTACCTCTCACCTGACTATGCTATCAAATAGTGGGTTTGTAAGGCAGCCCATAGACAGTGCGAATTTCTTTCCTGCAACCACGGGTTGCGGAAAATAAATTTGCACGATTCCCTCATCAACACAGTCAGTGCTGACAGAAGAATCCCTTCTGCAGAGCAATTGTCTTCTCCCGGCGGGGGAGGGGCAAGGGCAGGCAGGCGAAGTGTAGTGTAGGGCGAGCATGTTGTATGTTTTTTTTTACCCCAAAAAATGGATATTGTATTTTTTTGCATTAATATTAATTTTATTCAATTTTTTGGTAAAAATATGCGTTTTGATAAATAACTGCACAAATATTATGCAACATAAAGCAATTGCAACTACCACAATGTTATTCTCACAGGTGTCTGCTTTCAGAAAATATATACTTTTTTGGTGTTTATAGTAATTTCTACCAAAAAATTAGTGCAAAAAATCTACAAATTGCCCCGGTAGGCAAGTGATTAACCTCTTGCGGACCGCCACCTGTACTTATACATCGGCAGAATAGCATGACTGGGCACAGTAATGTACCTGTACATTACTTTGAATTTCCCACCTTGCACGCGCTCACCTGCCACGAGCTTTGTGACCGTGCCAGCGGGACCCGGACTCGATGTCCGCCGGGTGCCCGCGATCGTGTCACTGAGCTGAATGCCGATGTAAACACAGCATCTCCCCTTCTGCCTAGTGACAGGGTACTGATCGTCTGCTCCCTCTCATCGGTGTCGTGTCACTGTTAGCCCCTCAGTGTCGTGTTCCTGTTAGCCCCTACCCCCCACAGTTAGAATCACTCCCCAGGACACACTTAACCCCTCCCCTGCCCCATAGTGGTTAACCCCATCACTGCCAGTGACCATTTTACAGTAATCAATGCAATTTTATAGCATTGATCGCTGTATTAATGCCAGTGGTCCCAAAAATGTGTCAAAATTGTCCAATGTGTCCGCCATAATGTCGCAATCACAATAAAAATTGCCGCCATTACTAGTAAAAAAAAATTTATTAACAATGCCATAAAACTATCCCGTATTTTGTAGACACTATAACTTTTGTGCAAACCAATCAATAAGCGCTTATTGCAATTTTTTTTTACCAAACATTTGTCAAAGAATACGTATCGGCCTAAACTGAGGGAAAAAAAGTTTTTTTATATATTTTTGGGGGATATTTATTATAGCAAAAAATAAAAAATAAAAAATAATGCTTTTTTTGTAAATTAGTCAAGAGAAGGGGGGGTTATTCCTGCGCCAACTCAAATGGCTATAGAGCGTGTACTGCTGCACGCACTGAAGGAAATGTCTGAATCCAATGTGATAAAGATAAAAAAGTAGTGGTGCGCTATACTTTTAAGATAAAATAGAATTGTGTAATAACCAAAAAATAGCACCGTCACTCTAACTTCCAGTGGACAAATATAATAACTGTCAGAGAGCCAATATCTCAAAACCAGGTGTTGGCAGTGAATAAACTCACAATCATAAGGAAAAAGAACAGCACTAAGTGATTCAAAAAGCAATATGCAAAAAAGTATGAATATATATAAAATATTGCAATATATATTTATATATAATACACACAATATTGGACTAAAGTGCATATAAATAAAAAATAGATATTAGATAGTGAAAAACTAAAAATCATGATAGGTAAATGACTCCATAAAAACGTAAATAGCAATGTCCATAAAATTAATCTTCCTGTAATCCGTATGTGGAGTGTAAACATATAGCGACTCTTAGCAAAGGGCTGGCTAGGGATGAGCTTCGTGTTCGAGTCGAACGTACGTTCGACTCGAACATTGGCTGTTCGTCCGTTTGGGGAAATCCGAACATTTTGGTCCGTTCGCATCAAATTCGCGTGGCGCTCACGGCCCACAATGCACTGCGATGGCGCAGTGCATTGCTGGCTCATGATTGGCCAAGCATGCACTGTGACCCCGCATGCTTGGCCAATCGCAGCGCAGCAGCGAGGAGAGCCATGATTGGCCACAGGCAGGATGCTCAGGCTGTGTAGTGCACGCCCCACACTATATAAGGCCGCCATTGCGGCGGCCTCGTGTAGTGTGTTGGTGTCTGAAGCAGTGGGTGTTCTGTGTACCTTCAACACAGTATACACCGATCGTTTTTGGCCGATTTTCTATCTTGCTGTTGTGTAGTGGTTATTGTCTGCGTGCCCTGACCGCAGTATACACCGCTATATTCACCTCACCTATATAGCTAGTGATCTATCTTTAATAATAGAGCTTGCAGTCAGTAGTGTTAGGAGATAGTGCGTGCTGTCTGCGTGCTCTGTACCCAGTACATACCGCTATATCCACCTACATAGCTGTTCTCTATTTGAGCCCACTTGCCATCTGCAGGAGTTATTGGAAGTTGTGTGTGCCTCCAGCACAGCACAGTATACATCTGTATATACCCCTTTATCTCTGGTGTTCTCTGGTTATTGTCTGCGTGCCCTGACCGCAGTATACACCGCTATATTCACCTCACCTACATAGCTAGTAGTAGTGATCTATCTTTTATAATAGAGCTTGCAGTCAGTAGTGTTAGGAGATAGTGCGTGCTGTCTGCGTGCTCTGTACCCAGTAGTGTTAGGAGATAGTGCGTGCTGTCTGCGTGCTCTGTACCCAGTACATACCGCTATATCCACCTACATAGCTGTTCTCTATTTGAGCCCACTTGCCATCTGCAGGAGTTATTGGAAGTTGTGTGTGCCTCCAGCACAGCACAGTATAAATCTGTATATACCCCTTTATCTCTGGTGTTCTATAATAAAGGCATCTGCAGGAGTTAGTGGGTGTTGTGTGCCTCCAGCACAATATACACTACCCAACTGCTGTTTTACCCAACTCCCTTCAGGCCATTACCATGTCTGGAAGGCCAGCAAGGAGAGGCAGACAGGCGCGAGCCGATAAAAGAGGGCAAGCAGGCTCTGTGTCTAGAGACAACAGTGCTGGTCGTGGACGCGGTGCATTGTCAGCAGCACGTGGCCATGGGACATGCTTGTCCTTCTTTTCGGCAGCTGGACATGTTGAATCGCAACATGCCAACGACTTGGTAGAGTGGATGACCAAGCCCTCTTCATCCTCCTCATCCTCTCTCACCCAGTCTCAGGGTAGTAGCAAAGCAGCTTCCCTCCTCTCAATGTCATCATCAGTGACTCCTTCCCTAGACCCACCACGTCCTCCTGAGGAGTCTCCTGAACTCTTTGAGCACAGTGTTGGGTACATGCTCCAGGAGGATGCCCAGTGTTTTGTGGGCTCTGATGATGACACTCAGCTAGAAGAAGGCAGTAGCGTGAGCGCAGACAGAGGGGATGCTCAAGAAGGACAGCAATCTGGCAGTCATGTTCCACAAGCTGCAGCATACTGCCAGGTTTGCTACAGCGATGAAGAGGGAGGGGATGATGAGGGCACTGACTCCACGTGGGTGCCTGGAAGGAGGGAGGAGGAGGAGGAGGAGGAGGCACATGTCCAACGAGGCAGGATGCCCTCCGGGGGCCAGCTTAGGGGCAGCACACCGACTGAATCACACCGCAGAGCTCCGCCTGTGCAGAGCGTTGCCTCTGCGCGTTATTCTAAAAGTTCTTTGGTGTGGGCCTTTTTTGAGACGAGTGCATCAGATCGCACCGCTGCTATTTGCAACATATGTCTCAAGCGTATCTCACGTGGCCAAAACATCAGCCGCTTGGGCACCACATGCTTGACCAGACATATGTTGACCTGCCATGCAGCTCGTTGGCAAGCGTACCTCAAAGACCCACACCAAAGAACAAAGCGGACCTCTCCTTGCTCCTCATCAGCTGGCATCTCCAACCCCACTAGACCTTCAGTCCTCTCTGAAACCTGCTCTGAGAGGAATGAAGGTGTAGAATTAGGTGTGTCACAGCCAAGTGCTTCCGGGAACTCTGCTAGCGGTACACCCCGGTCCAAATATAGCAGGCAAATGTCCCTGCTCCAGCTGCTGGACCGTGTCTTTCACGGCCCATTGGGTCACTCTTCTGGCAGCTGGAAAGGATGCAGGACAAGGTGCAGTAGTGTTGGAGGTTGTTCCGCCACCACGCCTCCAAAATGCTACTATTGGTTGTGACACACCTCTCTCCTCCACCCCCTCCTCTTCTTCTTCCTCCATGGCCTCTTCCAGTGCTCTGTCCTCCGAACCAGCGGTGCTCCGTAGGCGTTCCAGGGGCTACGCAAGTACGCAGGCAAAACAATGCCATGCCGTGCTTGCGCTGGTTTGTTTGGGGGACAGGAGCCACACTGGGGCGGATGTTTTGTCAGCTCTGCAGGGGCAGGCCGAGAGGTGGTTGACGCCACGCCAGCTTAAGCCAGGAATGGTGGTTTGCGACAATGGCACCAACCTCCTCTCCGCCCTCCGACAGGGACAACTGACCCATGTGCCCTGTGTAGCTCACGTCCTTAACCTGGTGGTGCAGCGGTTCTTGGGCAGGTACCCCGGCTTACAGGATGTCCTGAAGCAGGCCAGGAAAGTCTGTGTGCATTTCCGCCGATCATTTAATGTCTGTGCTCGGCTGGCTGAGCTCCAAAAGGAGTTGAACCTGCCCAAGAACCGCCTTATATGTGACATGCCCACCAGATGGAACTCAACATTGGCCATGCTGCAGCGGCTGCACACGCAGCAGAGGGCCATCAATGAGTACCTGTGCGACTACGGCACCAGGACAGGGTCAGGGGAGCTTGGTTTTTTCTCACCACGCCAGTGGGGCATGATCAGGGATGCATGCACTGTCCTGTCACCGTTTGAGGAGGCCACAAGGATGGTGAGCAGTGACAGTGCATGCATCAGTGACATTGTACCTCTTGTCCACCTCTTGGAGCATACGCTGCGTGGAATAATGGACAGGGCACTTGAGGCAGAACAGAGGCAGGAAGAGGAGGACTTCCTTGCCTCTCAAGGCCCCCTTTATCCAGACAGTGTTCCTGCTGTGCCACCCATCACACAGGAAGAGGATGAGGAGGAGGAAGAGGAGGAGGAGGATGATTGTGTCAGCATGGAGGTGGAGGCTGGCACTCAGCATCAGCATCAGCAGCAGCAGCTGTCCTGTAGGGATGATTTACAGTCCCAAGAAACACGTGGACTTGTACGTGGCTGGGAGGAGGTAGCTGCGGATCATGTTGTCCTTAGTGACCCAGAGGACTCCGGACTGAATGCCTCAGCTAACCTACGCTGCATGGCCTCCCTGATCCTGCAAAGCCTGCGGAAGGATCCTCGTATTCTTCGGATCAAGGAGAGGGACCATTACTGGCTGGCCACTCTCCTTGATCCACGGTACAAGGGTAAGGTTGCCGACCTTATCTTGCCATCGCAGAGGGAGCAGAGGATGAGACATCTCCGGGAGGCCTTGCAGAAAGGTCTGTGCAACGCGTTCCCAGAGACTGGGAGGTTACAAACTCCTGGTCCTGGACAACGTGTTGCTGAGGCATCGGTCAGAAGGAGCGGTGGAGAAGGTGACGGTCTGACTGATGCTTTCAGACAATGTTTTAGTCAGCAGCCCCAAGGTATGATCGGTTCCAGCACCCATCGCCAGCGTCTGATTTACATGGTGCAGGAATACCTAGGGGCAAGGTCAGACTTGGACACCTTTCCCACCGAAAATCCTCTGGCTTACTGGGTCTTGAGGATGGATCACTGGCCAGAGCTTACACAGTATGCAATTGAGCTACTGGCCTGTCCTGCATCCAGCGTTCTTTCGGAACGCACCTTCAGTGCTGCTGGTGGCTTTGTTACCGATCACAGGGTGCGCCTGTCCACCGAATCAGTTGATCGACTGACCTTCATCAAGATGAATCAGTCTTGGATCACCCACAGCTACCAAGCACCTGAAGCTGATGTAACCGAATAATTTTTTTTGAAATACCACATCCCTTCAAGACTGCCTATGCTGATGCTGAGTGACTGTCCTGTTATGTTGATTGTCTATCCTCTTCCTCCTCCGCTGATATGTTGGAAGAACATTTCTGGTTCTGGTTGATGCCATCAGCCCAATTTTTCTGCCCCTGTTTAACAGGGGCGTTTAAGTACAATTTTTGATGCAATGCTTTGCAGCAGGGCTAATTCCTGCAATCAAACAAGAGTATATGGGAGAGGTTGCAGTGTGGTGGCACCAGCACCAGTGTCTAAGGCCCAATTTTTCTGCCCCTGTTTAACAGGGGCGTTTAATTACAATTTTTGATGCAATGCTTTGCAGCAGGGCTAATTCCTGCAATAAAACTAGAGTATATGGCAGAGGTTGCAGTATGGTGGCACCAGCACCAGTGCCTAAGGCCCAATTTTTCTGCCCCTGTTTAACAGGGGCGTTTAATTACAATTTTTGATGCAATGCTTTGCAGCAGGGCTAATTCCTGCAATAAAACTAGAGTATATGGCAGAGGTTGCAGTGTGGTGGCACCAGCACCAGTGCCTAAGGCCCAATTTTTCTGCCCCTGTTTAACAGGGGCGTTTAATTACAATTTTTGATGCAATGCTTTGCAGCAGGGCTAATTCCTGCAATCAAACAAGAGTATATGGGAGAGGTTGCAGTGTGGTGGCACCAGCACCAGTGCCTAAGGCCCAATTTTTCTGCCCCTGTTTAAGAGGGGCGTTTAATTAAAATTTTTGATGCAATGCTTTGCAGCAGGGCTAATTCCTGCAATAAAACTAGAGTATATGGCAGAGGTTGCAGTGTGGTGGCACCAGCACCAGTGCCTAAGGCCCAATTTTTCTGCCCCTGTTTAACAGGGGCGTTTAAGTAAAATTTTTGATGCAATGCTTTGCAGCAGGGCTAATTCCTGCAATAAAACTAGAGTATATGGCAGAGGTTGCAGTGTGGTGGCACCAGCACCAGTGCCTAAGGCCCAATTTTTCTGCCCCTGTTTAACAGGGACGTTTAAGTACAATTTTTGATGCAATGCTTTGCAGCAGGGCTAATTCCTGCAATAAAACTAGAGTATATGGCAGAGGTTGCAGTGTGGGGGCACCAGCACCAGTGCCTAAGGCCCAATTTTTCTGCCCCTGTTTAACAGGGGCGTTTAAGTACAATTTTTGATGCAATGCTTTGCAGCAGGGCTAATTCCTGCAATCAAACAAGAGTATATGGGAGAGGTTGCAGTGTGGTGGCACCAGCACCAGTGCCTAAGGCCCAATTTTTCTGCCCCTGTTTAACAGGGGCGTTTAATTACAATTTTTGATGCAATGCTTTGCTGCAGGGCTAATTCCTGCAATAAAACTAGAGTATATGGCAGAGGTTGCAGTGTGGTGGCACCAGCACCAGTGCCTAAGGCCCAATTTTTCTGCCCCTGTTTAACAGGGGCGTTTAATTACAATTTTTGATGCAATGCTTTGCAGCAGGGCTAATTCCTGCAATCAAACTAGAGTATATGGCAGAGGTTGCAGTGTGGTGGCACCAGCACCAGTGCCTAAGGCCCAATTTTTCTGCCCCTGTTTAACAGGGGCGTTTAAGTACAGTTTTTGATGCAATGCTTTGCAGCAGGGCTAATTCCTGCAATAAAACTAGAGTATATAGCAGAGGTTGCAGTGTGGTGGCACCAGCACCAGTGCCTAAGGCCCAATTTTTCTGCCCCTGTTTAACAGGGGCGTTTAAGTACAATTTTTGATGCAATGCTTTGCAGCAGGGCTAATTCCTGCAATAAAACTAGAGTATATGGAAGAGGTTGCAGTGTGGTGGCACCAGCAGCAGTGCCTAAGGCCAAATTTTTCTGCCCCTGTTTAACAGGGACATGTAATTACAATTCTTGATATAATATTTCACAGGAGGGCCCCTTCCTGTGCCCACCCAGAGTAACGGTGAGGACTTATAGTGTTGTGGCACCAGCACCACAACCACCAAAGGTCAATTTTTCTACTACTGTTCAACAATGGCATGTAATTACAATTCTTGATATAATCGTTCACAGCAGGGCGCTCCAGCGCCCACCAAGAGTCACTTTGAGGGCTTACAATGTTGTGGCAAAACCAACACCTTGTTCCGCCATTTCTGCAGAGCATATAGGGCAGGCCCCTACTTTCAAACATCCAATTTACAAACATCTCCTACTTGCAAACGGAAGGAGACAACAGCAAGTGAGATGAAAAAAGATGGACGACAAAACAAATTATACAGGGGTGATAACCCTTCCCTATGTTTTCCAAAAAGCTTTAAAATTGTTTTTTTGACTGGAGCTACACTTTAAAAATGTACCAGTTGAAATTTACAAACAGATTCAACTTAACACAACAAACCTACACAGTCCCTGTCTTGTTTGCACCGCCTGTATACTTCTGTTCTGAGTAAATAGGGCCTGGGGGCCACACGCATTTCCTTTTTTTAATATGGGTACGGGGTTCCCCTTAATATGCGTACAAGACCCAAATAGGCTGGTAATGGGCAGGGAGGGCTACCCATGCCATTTTTCTCAATGATTTTCAACCATATTGCAGGAACCAGATATAGCATTAAAACCACAAGCAGTTTTAAATGGTGTTATTTCCGTTAAATGTCATTTTGTGCAGGGACTGTTCTAAACACGGGAAACACGTGGCACTTCACAGGCATACTACAGACACCCCACAGGCACCATATTTAAAGGAATATTTCACTTTTTTTTCCCACTTTAATCGTCATTAAAATCATTGCTCCCGTCAAAACGGCCGTTTTTAAAACTTTTTTTTGCATTGACCCATGTCCCCTGGGGCAGGAGCCAGGTCCCCAAACCCTTTTTAGGACAGTGTCTTGCATATTAGCCGTTAAAATTAGCACTTTTCATTTCGAACGTTCGAGTCCCATAGACTTCAATGGGGTTCTAACTTTCGTTCGAATTTGGGGTCCGTTCGAAAGTTCTGGTGCGAACCGAACCGGGGGGTGTTCGGCTCATCCCTAGGGCTGGCAATCAAACTTCAATAAAGTGCTGCTAGTGATGGGGGAGTGTAAACATCTGGCTGTCAGACTCTAGCTTGCAAAACGGAAGCTAAACACCGTCATGTAATATAGAGACAAGCTGTAGTAGTACTGGGACTAATAGAAAAATTTGCAAAAAATGCGAAAATTAAGAAAAACAAAACAAACAAAACAAAAAACCAGGGGGGACCAATTCAAGAGAAATTTTATTATATGAAATATATAAAAAAAAAGAAAAAAAATATATATATATATATATATATATATATATTTTTTTTTTTACATATTTCATATAATAAAATTCCCCTCTTGAATTGGTCCCCCCAGTTTTTTGTTTTGTTTTTCTTAATTTTCACATTTTTTTTGCACATTTTTCTGTTAGTCCCAGTACTACTACAGCTTGTCTCTATATTACATGCCGGTGTTTAGCTTCCGTTTTGCAAGCCTGAGTCTTACAGCCATCAACCGGATGTTTACACTGATTTATAACCAATAATATGGCCGCCAAGCAACTTCCGCTGACCTTTCGGATTCCAAAATGGCTGCCGGCCGACTTACGGCGATTGGGACTTCAAGAAAATGGCCGCCAACCGCTCTAATCGATTTAGACATAAAAGGACACATCCAATACCATTAGTTTACCCCTGATTGAGTCATGTGACCGTGACAAACACGCATCGGGCACTGTGATACCGGAAGTGACGCCATCGAGCTCGCTGCTCGTTTTTACAATACCTGTTGCTCAAACATCCCTATTTGAGTACCTGTCTTTTGTTACTTTTTACTGAATAAACATTGGTTTAATATACTACACTATGGGGCATCCTTCCTGTGCTTAAATCTCTGCATATGACCTATTGGTGAGACCCCTCCATCCTGGAGTTCCCAAAGATCACCATTTAACCACTTGCCGACCGCCTCACGCCGATGTACGTCGGCAGAATGGCACGGGCAGGCATAAGCACGTACATGTACGTGATTTGCCTCCCGCGGGTCGGGGGCCCGATCGGGCCCCCGCCCGGTGCCTGCGGCGGTCGGTTTTCGTTCGGGAGCGATCCCGGACGAGGGGACGGCCATTCATTCATGGCCACCCCCTCGCGATCGCTCCCGACGAATGGAAATCCCCGGTGACATCACTTCCTCTCCTGTAATGTAAACACAGGAGAGGAAGTGATGTATTCTCTCCTCCGTGTCGGTATTTTTCGTTCCGACACGGAGGAGAGCGGATCAGTGAGTTGCACCAACACATCCCACACACAGTAGAACATGCCAGGCACACTCACACCCCCCCTTTACCCCCCGATCACCCCCCCAATTACCCCTGCCCCCCCAGTCACAGTGACACCAATGTCATTTTTTTTTTTTTTTTTTTTTTTTTTGCATTGGTGTCATTTGTGACTGTAATAACTGTTAGGGCAGTTAGGGTTAGCCCCCTTTAGTTCTAATGTACCCCCCTAACCCCCCCAATAAAGGTTTAACCCCGTGATCACCCCCCGTCGCCAGTGTCACTAAGGCTGGGTTCACATTGCAGCGGTTTATGAGAACGAATGTGATTCGCACCGCACTGCAGTGCAAATCACATCCGATCTCTGTGCGATTCGAGTTCAGCCATTCGCCGCACCCGCCGCACCCGCCACACCCGCCGCACCCGCCGCAAATTCGCACGGGACCCTTTTTTTGGCCCGCAGCAGAATCGGATCGCATGGGTGTTCACACCATGCGATCCGAGTTTGCAGATCGCACTGCGATATGCGAACTGATCTGGGGGTGTCAGTAACATTTCACTGACACTCCCAGCAGTTCGCATAGGGCAGTGTGAACTGCCGCCGGGAGGCATGCGATGCGGGAACCCGCCGCGGATTCGCGGCGTTTCCGCATCGCTCCAGTGTGAACCCAGCCTAATAAGCGATCATTTTTCTGATCGCCGTATTAGTGTCACAGGTGACGCTAGTTAGGCAGGTAGGTATTTAGGTTCGCCGCAGCTTTTTATAGCGCTAGGGACCCCCATATACTACCGCATAAAGCCCCCTGATTGCCCCCTAGTTAACCCTTTCACCAGTGATCACCATATAACTGTTACAGGTGACGCTGGTTGGTTAGTTATTTTTTTATAGTTTCAGGGCACCCGCCATTTATTACCTAATAAAGGTTTAACCCCCTGATCACCCGGCAGGTGTCATTTGTGACTAATAACTGTTAGGGCAGTTAGGGTTAGCCCCCTTTAGTTCTAAGGTACCCCCCTAACCCCCCCAATAAAGGTTTAACCCCGTGATCACCCCCCGTCGCCAGTGTCACTAAGGCTGGGTTCACATTGCAGCGGTTTATGAGAACGGATGTGATTCGCACCGCACTGCAGTGCAAATCACATCCGATCTCTGTGCGATTCGAGTTCAGCTATACAGATAGTATGGCTGAATTCGTGTCGCACCCGCCGCACCCGCCGCAAACTCGCACGGGACCCTTTTTTTGGTCCGCAGCAGAATCGGATCGCATGGGTGTTCACACCATGCGATCCAAGTTTGCAGATCGCACTGCGATATGCGAACTGATCTGGGGGTGTCATTAACATTTCACTGACACTCCCAGCAGTTCGCATAGGGCAGTGTGAACTGCCGCCGGGAGGCATGCGATGCGGGAACCCGCCGCGCATTCGTGGCGTTCCCGCATCGCTCCAGTGTGAACCCAGCCTAATAAGCGATCGTTTTTCTGATCGCTGTATTAGTGTCACAGGTGACGCTAGTTAGGCAGGTAGGTATTTAGGTTCGCCGCAGCTTTTTATAGCGCCAGGGACCCCCATATACTACCGCATAAAGCCCCCTGATTGCCCCCTAGTTAACCCTTTCACCAGTGATCACCATATAACTGTTACAGGTGACGCTGGTTGGTTAGTTATTTTTTTATAGTTTCAGGGCACCCGCCATTTATTACCTAGTCTCACTAGTGTACCCCTAAATTTAGGGGTGTCTACTTTCTAAAATGGGGTCATTTGGGGGGGGGGGTTTGTGCCATCTTGGCATTTTATGGCCTTCAAAACTGTAACGCCCTTAGAAAGCCTGAAGGCGGTGCTTGGTTTTTGGGGCCCCGTACGCGGCTAGGCTCCCAAAAAGTCCCACATATGTGGTATCCCCGTACTCAGGAGAAGCAGCAGAATTTATTTTGGGGTGTCATTTCACATATGCCCATGGCATGCGTGAGCAATATATCATTTAGTGACAACTTTGTGAAAAAAAAAAAAAGTTTGTAATTTTCCCGCAACTTGTGGCAAAATATAAAATATTCCATGGACTCAACATGCCTCTCAGCAAATAGCTTGGGGTGTCTACTTTCTAAAATGGGGTCATTTGTGGGGGTTTTGTGCCATCTTGGCATTTTATGGCCTTCAAAACTGTAATAGGTAGTGAGAAGTGAACTCAAAAAATTACGCCCTTAGAAAGCCTGAAGGCGGTGCTTGGTTTTCGGGGCCCCGTACGCGGCTAGGCTCCCAAAAAGTCCCACATATGTGGTATCCCCGTACTCAGGAGAAGCAGCAGAATTTATTTTGGGGTGTCATTTCACATATGCCCATGGCATGCATGAGCAATATATCATTTAGTGACAACTTTGTGAAAAAAAAAAAAAAAAAAAAAAAGTTTGTAATTTTCCCGCAACTTGTGGCAAAATATAAAATATTCCATGGACTCAACATGCCTCTCAGCAAATAGCTTGGGGTGTCTACTTTCTAAAATGGGGTCATTTGTGGGGGTTTTGTGCCATCTTGGCATTTTATGGCCTTCAAAACTGTAATAGGTAGTGAGGCGTGAAATCAAAAATTTACGCCCTTA
Organism: Lithobates pipiens; assembly: GCF_037356315.1. Lineage (NCBI taxonomy): Eukaryota > Metazoa > Chordata > Amphibia > Anura > Ranidae > Lithobates > Lithobates pipiens. The sequence continues at coordinate 574,669,542 of NW_027507903.1, forward strand.
GAAAGCCTGAAGGCGGTGCTTGGTTTTCGGGGCCCTGTACGCGGCTAGGCTCCCAAAAAGTCCCACATATGTGGTATCCCCGTACTCAGGAGAAGCAGCAGAATTTATTTTGGGGTGTCATTTCACATACGCCCATAGCATGTGTGAGCAATATATCATTTAGTGACAACTTTGTGTAAAAAAAAAAAAAAAATTTTTTTTTTGTCATTATTCAATCGCTTGAGGCAAAAAAATAAAATATTCAATGGGCTCAACATGCCTCTTATCAATTTCCTTAGGGGGTCTACTTTCCAAAATGGGGTCATTTGGGGGGGTTTTGTACTGCCCTGTCATTTTAGCACCTCAAGAAATGAGATAGGCAGTCGTAAACTAAAAGCTGCGTAAATTCCAGAAAACGTACCTTAGTTTGTAGATGTGACAACTTTTGCGCAAACCAATAAATATACAATTATTGACTTTTTTTTTACCAAAGACATGTGGCTGAATACATTTTGGCCTAAATGTATGACTAAAATTGAGTTTATTGGATTTTTCTAATAACAAAAAGTAGAAAATATCATTTTTTTTCAAAATTTGCGGTCTTTTTACGTTTATATCGCAAAAAATAAAAATCGCAGAGGCAATCAAATACCATCAAAAGAAAGCTCTATTTGTGGGAAGAAAAGGACGCAAATTTTGTTTGGGTACAACATTGCATGACCGCGCAATTACCAGTTAAAGCAGCGCAGTGCCAAAGTGTAAAAAGACCTCTGGTCATTTACCAGCAAAATGGTCCGGTCTGAAAGTGGTTAAAGGGGAACGCTCACACCGATTATAGGCAAGATATCCGTAACAACAAGAGCCTGGGGCCATCATCCTACATTAAGATGGTCACCAAGGACCCCTAAAAGTAACACTTATATGCTGTTACCTTACAGCAGTAAGGTAAGGGGACACCCTTATATCTTATCGGCACAGAGGAATTCACCAGCCACCCATCACTAGCAGCACTTTATTGAAGTTTGATTGCCAGCACTTTGCACTTTTCCTAAGAGTCACTATATGTTTACACTCCACATACGGTTAACAGGAAGATGAATTTGATGGCCATTGCTATTTACGTTTTTATGGAGCCATTTACCTATCATGCATGATTTTTAGTTTTTCACTATCTGATATCTATTTTTTATTTATATGCACTTTAGTCCACTATTGTGTGTATTATATATATTGTAATATTTTATATATTCATACTTTTTTGCATATTGCTTTTTGAATCACTTAGTGCTGTTCTTTTTCCTTATGATTGTAAGTTTATTCACCGCCAACACCTGGTTTTGAGATATTGGCTCTCTTACAGTTATTTCATTTTTTATATTTTTTTCACTATTATGATATTTGTCCACTGGCAGTTAGAGTGACGGTGCTATTTTTTGGTTATTACACAATTCTATTTTATCTTAAAAGTTTAGTGCACCACTACTTTTTTTATCTTTATCACATTGGGTTCAGACATTTCCTTCAATGCATGCAGCAGTACAATCTCTATAGCCATTTGAGTTGGCGCAGGAATAACCCCCCCTTCTCTTGACTATTTTATCTATTCTTATTCATTCTTATGGCCACCATGGATATCTTCTCTTTTTTGGATAAAAGGCAGGTGAATGTGGAGGAAATTTTTAACACAACAGCACCCACCAATATAAGCAGTGATCTAGAGAGCCTTATGAGGAAATTAGGCCATAACATGGAGAAGAAAATCAGCCTATGGTGGGATATTACTACCTTTGAACAATATCTCAAGGATCGTATTGTCCCAAGGTGACTCAGATGGGATATTATACCCAATGATGGTCTGACAGACCAAGAGTCGATTGATGATTGGTTTACATTTTTCAATGGCAAAAGGTTTGGAGTTACTATCATTTTTACTGGAAAGAAAGAAGAAAAAAACAAAAAAATGTAGATGAGATTATAGCAGGAGTTAAAGAGGATTTGGATGCATATAAAGATACTACAGAGTATGCTGCCCTGACTACGCAGCTTAATAAAGACCTGATAAAAAAAAGACAAGGAGGTACAACAGAGGAAGAGCAAGAAATATAACCGAGATATGAATGATTTTAAAAGGGATAGAGCTTTTAAATGGAAAAGCCAATTGGGCCACATGGATCCGATTTCTACATACTCTACCACTGAGAAAACAGTCAGACTTTAACGAGAATATAGGAATGTGGAACCTGATTACAATACACAATATAGACCACAAGAGGCATATAACAGAAATGCACAAGAGGCACCGAGGCATGAAGATAGATAAGGGAATTACACTCAACGCACTCCCTACAGGAATGATAGGAGACCCAGCCCTAACCTAAATAACAGAAGACCCCAGCATCAAGAGGGGACACCACAAAATGGGTGGAAGAAACCATTTTGTAAGAATAATAAGAAAAACTACAGTCAAAATAATTGGCAGAAACCATATTATGATCAAAGGGATAATAAAACATATCAAAACCATCAACGGGACAACAGAGGCACAAAAAATGAAAATAGGGGCCGTCCATACGAAGCATATGTCCCAAGAGGAAGGAGCCCTGATAGGCAATATGAAAGAAGAGAAGGAGGCAATTATGGCTATCCCTCACAAGGCCCGAATAGACCTTATGAGAGGAGTCCCATCCCCACTTATAATTACTATGCACCCCTAGAGCATAGACCTGATGAAGATAGAACGGATAGACACCGTCAATCAGACATGGATTATGAGAGATCTTTTTTAGAGAGGGGCACAGAGAACAACCCACCAAGGAGGAATGAAGAACCAAGGAATCCCAGAAGAACACCAGAAAGAAGAGAGGATGCAGAGGGGGTAAGAGATCACAAAAGAAAAAGAGTAAAAGGTGAAGGAATTTTTAATCTTAGTGAACAGCCACTGTCTCATGAAAAAGTGGGGGTTCTTGATAAATTGATTGAAAAAAATCATCAAACAGCATTGGAATATATTACTGGCAGATAAACATCTACAAGACATCCTTCCTTCCCGCCCTAAATTTGTATATAGAAGAGCCCCTACCATTAGAGAGAAAGTTGTGAAAAATATTCTGGACCCTCCCAGTAGAGGATTGACGTTTTTTACCGGCAAAGGCTTCTATCCATGTAAACGGTGCTATGCTTGCACTAAAACCAAACGCCCAAATGAAAGAAAGGAGTTCACTTCCACCAGTACTGGAAATACTTATGCAATCAAAGAATTTGTTTGCTGTAATAAAGTAGGAGCAATTTGTGCATTGAAGTACAGTTGTGGGCTCCAATATGTAGGCCGCACAAAGAGACCTCTAAGGACCCGTATTAAACAACATGTTCAGAACATACTTAAAGGTTTAGACAAACATAATTTATCAAGACATTTTGCCAGCCACCATAAAAGATCCAACACAACTGAAATTTTGGGGAATAGAACCCTACATAAAGCACTGGTGAGGGGGACACAAAGTGAGAACCCTGAGTCAGCTTGAGTCCAAGTGGATTTTCACTTTGGATACTTTTTCGCCAAGGGGCCTGAATATAGAATTTGATGTTAATTGCTTCATTAGCGATTTCTAGTGTTGCATGACCCCTTTCTACCAATAGTCTCTTTCCGGAATAAAACTTCTGTATAGTGACCATTTCCTTGCCCCTTGGGTCACATTTGCCTCTTCCTTTCATACTGTCTCCATACTCACCTTGATCAGCCCTCTGAATAGCGACCCCCTTTTTTCTATTCAATTTTTTCCGGCTGAGACTCTTCTCCTTTTTTCCTATATTTGTTCCCCTATTTTATTTTTCTATAATCTATAGAGGTGTTCAGCTCGGTTACTTTTGAGAACATTGATAAGATGCAATACACATCTTTAAAATATCTTGAATTATTTTTTCTTATTACACACAATTTTTTATATATTGATTTTTTATTCTACTTTTTAAATTACTACATCAATGTATTCTCGATGCCAATCTATTTATTATTCTGGATACTGTAGGTTATGTGCCTTACATCATGACGTCATTTCCGGTCTGTGGATTTATTTTGCCGGATTTTTATACATTCCTCCGTGCTGATAAGATATAAGGGTGTCCCCTTACCTTACTGCTGTAAGGTAACAGCATATAAGTGTGACTTTTAGGGGTCCTTGGTGACTGTGAGCAGCGCGCTTGACGGCGTCACTTCCGGGAATCAGTGCCCGGTGCGTGTCAATATAATCCTTATTGTAGCCTTTCTCTACAAATCTTCATTTCATGTTATTGGCTTGAATGTAGAACAAGTTCATATGTGTGCAGTTACGTCTAAGGCGCATTAGCTGACCTTTTGGTATGTTGTATAACCAATTTTTGTGGTGGCAACTCTCTAATAGATAGCAGATAACTATTGCAATCCACATTCTTAAAGTGCGTACTAGAGGAGAATTTAACATCTTCTTGTAAAATTTCAAGGTCTAGGAAAGCGATTTTCTTATCACTAAGCTCCCATGACAACTTAATATTCCTGTCACTGATGTTCAAGTTCTCCAGAAAGGCTACCAGCTTAGTTTGTTCCCATTTCCATACGATAACGATGTCATCAATATATCTTTTATAGATGTATAGCTCTTCTGGAGTATTGGAGAAAACTGTCTCATCCTCCCATTGTGCCATAAAGAGCCCTGCGACACTGGGAGCAAATTTTGCTCCCATAGCTACTCCTGTTTTTTGATGATAATTGCGGTTGAACCAAAAATAGCTGTTTTTCAGGCAGAAGTCAAGACTTTTAATTAGATATTTCCTTTGGGCACATGGCAGGTCAGTATGTTTCTTCAGGCCCCACTTAACAGCTTCATATGCTTGGTGATGTAATATGACCGTATAAAAGGATGAAACATCAGCTGTAGCTAACCACCAAGGCCCATCATTAACTGGGACATCTTCTAATATTTGTAAGATTTGTTTTGTATCACACAGATAAGCTTGTGTCTTCTGTACGGCCGGTTATAAATAATAATCAATAAATTGTCCCATACGTGCTGTTAATGAATCTATGCCATTGACGATCGGTCTTGGTGGTGGATTTTCCTTGTCTTTATGGATTTTAGGAAGTGAATATAAGATAGGTGTCCTTCATGTTTCCGGTACCAAATATTTGGCTTCTTTCTTATTCAGAATGTCTTTTTTCAAACCCAAATGAACAATCTGTTCAAGTGCTTTCCTGCATTTGAACATACGGTTGCCTAGGAGTCGATTGTATTTATCGGTATCCTGTAACATCAAATTTGTGCTTGTGTTATATTGCTCCTTGGAGAGGACCACTATGCCCCCTCCCTTATCTGCTGGACATATAACTAGATCTTTTCTCTTGGTTAGCTTACGAATTCCACTTTAATGTACTAGATTGTAAGCTCTAACGAGCAGGGCCCTCTGATTCCCCTTGAATTGTATTGCATTGTACTGTCTACCCCAATGTTGTAAAGCACTGCGTAAACTGTCGGCGCTATATAAATCCTGTATAATAATAATAATAATGTATCTGGGTTCCTTACATTTCTTAATTTTTAATTCTTTCAATTGGTCTAAGACAACTCTCTTGAATACCTCAATGTGTTTGTTGTCCTTCACCATGGGATTAAAGATGGGTTTATTCCTTAGATTACTGTGCATAATGGAATCATTCGAATTTGTTATTTTTGGTTTATAGGGATACTGATGATATATTTCTTTATGTTCAATTTCCTCACATATTTTTGAATCTCTATATAAGTTTGAAATTTATCAAGAGCTCTAGTTGGTGCATACTTCAATTCTTTATCAAGAACCCCCACTTTTTCATGAGACAGTGGCTGTTCACTAAGTTTAAAAATTCCTTCACCTTTTACTCTTTTTCTTTTGTGATCTCTTACCCCCTCTGCATCCTCTCTTCTTTCTGGTGTTCTTCTGGGATTCCTTGGTTCTTCATTCCTCCTTGGTGGGTTGTTCTCTGTGCCCCTCTATAAAAAAAGATCTCTCATAATCAGGGCCCGACTGGGAATAAAAATCAGCTCTGGAAAAAAATTTATACCAGCCCCAGAATCTTTTTTATACCAGCCCCATAGCATTATTATACCAGCCCAACAGCATAACGTCATTACTTTCTTATTCATGAAAGGCCTCTCCACAGTCCACACACGTCTGACTTCTCCCATGACCCCCATCTTAGCGACACTCCCACTCTTGACTCCTCTCCAAACTCCCTCAAAGACTGCCGACAATGATATGATACAAGAGATCAATGCAGTCTCACCAGTGCCCATCAAATGCAGCCTCACTGTGCACATAATCACAGCCTGACTGTGCCCATAATTGCAGAAAGAGAGAGATATGCATGCTCTGCAGGCAAAAATAAATAATAAATGCACAATTTTCTTTTTTACCTGCAACATTTTTTAATTATTATAATAAATTAGTTCACGTTTTATTATGATTTATATTATTATAGTAAATAAGTTAAATTTTTTCTAAAGAATCCATGAGAGAGAGAGAGATGCAGGGCTGCAATGGTGTCAGAGAGAGGGGGGTGCAATGGTGAGAGAGAGAGAGAGAGGGGGGTGCAATGGTGAGAGAGAGAGGGGGGTGCAATGGTGAGAGAGAGAGAGAGAGAGGGGGTGTAATGGTGAGAGAGAGAGAGGGGGTACAATGGTGAGAGAGAGGGGGTGCAATGGTGAGAGAGAGGGGGTGCAATGGTGAGAGAGAGAGAGAGGGGGTGCAATGGTGAGAGAGAGAGAGAGGGGGTGCAATGGTGAGAGAGAGAGAGAGAGGGGGTGCAATGGTGAGAGAGAGAGAGAGGGGGTGCAATGGTGAGAGAGAAGGGGTGCAATGGTATCAGAGAGAGGGGGTGCAATGGTGTGAGAGAGGGGGTGCAATGGTGTGAGAGAGAGGTGGGCTGCACTGGTGAGAGAGAGAGAGGTGGGCTGCACTGGTGAGAGAGAGAGAGGGGGGCTGCACTGGTGAGAGAGAGGGGGGCTGCACTGGTGAGGGAGAGAGGGGGGGCTGCACTGGTGAGGGAGAGGGGGGCTGCACTGGTGAGGGGGGCTGCACTGGTGAGGGAGAGAGGGGGGGCTGCAATGGTGAGAGAGGGGGTGCAATGGTGAGAGAGAGAGGGGGTGCAATGGTTAGAGAGGGGGGTACAATGGTGAGAGAGAAGGGGTGCAATGGTATCAGAGAGAGGGGGTGCAATGGTGTGAGAGAGGGGTGCAATGGTGTGAGAGAGAGGTGGGCTGCACTGGTGAGAGAGAGAGAGGTGGGCTGCACTGGTGAGAGAGAGAGAGAGGAGGGCTGCACTGGTGAGAGAGAGGGGGGCTGCACTGGTGAGGGAGAGAGGGGGGTCTGCACTGGTGAGGGAGAGGGGGGCTGCACTGGTGAGGGGGGCTGCACTGGTGAGGGAGAGAGGGGGGGCTGCACTGGTGAGAGAGAGAGGGGGGCTTCACTGGTGAGAGAGAGAGAGAGGGGGCTGCACTGGTGAAAGAGAGAGAGAGAGAGAGAGAGAGGGGCTGCACTGGTGAGAGAGAGAGAGGGGCCTGCACTTGTGAGAGAGAGAGAGGGGGCTGCACTGGTGAGAGAGAGGGGGGCTGCGCTGGTGAGAGAGAGAGGGGGCTGCACTGGTGAGAGAGAGAGGCGGCTGCACTGGTGAGAGAGAGAGGGGGCTGCACTAGTGACAGAGAGAGAGGGGGCTGCACTGGTGAGAGAGAGGGGGGCTGCACTGGTGAGAGAGAGAGGGGGCTGCGCTGGTGAGAGAGAGAGGGGGCTGCGCTGGTGAGAGAGGGGGCTGCACTGGTGAGAGAGAGAGGGGGATGCACTGGTGAGAGAGAGAGTGGGCTGCACTGGAGAGAGAGAGAGAGAGAGGGGGCTGCGCTGGAGAGAGAGAGAGAGGGGGCTGCACTGGAGAGAGAGGGGGCCGCGCTGGAGAAAGAGAGAGGTTATACAGCTTGCAGGCAGCACCTTAATTCTTTGCTCCACGGCGGCCGTTCACTTCTCCTATGCCCTTACGACTGCATACACACTGAGACCAGTGGGCGGTGCTGGCGCCGCATGGGCCAGATGGAAGGAGAGCAGCACCACGGCGTTCTGACGTTCTCCTGCTCCTCCCATCAGGCACATCACTCCACAGGTTCAGCCTGCAGTTCAGTGGGCGGCGCCGGATCAGAAGTGAAGGCATTGGATGCTGCCAGCGCCGCCGCTACTCTTTATATTACTGACAGCCAGGCAAGCAGCTCCTATGACCAAAAGCGGCCCTGAGTGCAGACGGCCTACCGGGAAATTTCCCGGTATCCCGGTAGGCCAGTCCGGCCCTGCTCATAATCCATGTCTGATTGACGGTGTCTATCCGTTCTATCTTCATCAGGTCTATGCTCTAGGGGTGCATAGTAATTATAAGTGGGGATGGGACGCCTCTCATAAGGTCTATTCTTCTTTCATATTATTATATATCAGGGCTCCTTCCTCTTGAGCCATATGCTTCGTATGGATGGCCCCTATTTTCATTTGTTGTGCCTCTGTTGTCCCTTTGATGGTTTTTATATGTTTTATTATCCCTTTGATCATAATATGGTTTCTGCCAATTATTTTGACCGTAGTTTTTCTTATTATTCTTACAAAATGGTTTCTTCCACCCGTTTTGTGGTGTCCACTCTTGATGCTGGGATCTTCTGTCATTTCGGTGAGGTGTTGGTCTCCTATCATTCCTGTAGGGAGTGTGTTGAGTGTAATTCCCTTGTCTATCTTCATGCCTCGGTGCCTCTTGTGCATTTCTGTCATATGCCTCTTGTGGTCTATATTGTGTATTGTAATCAGGTTCAGTATTCCTATATTCTGGTTGAACTCTGACTGTTTTCTCAGGGGTAGAATATGTAGAAATCGGATCGATGTGGCCCAATTGGCTTTTCCATTTAAAAGCTCTATCCATTTTAAAATCATTCATATCTTGGTTATATTTCTTGATCTTCCTCTGTTGTACCTCCTTGTGTTTTTTTTATCAGGTCTTTATTAACCACTTGAGATCCTCGCTATAGTCAAATGACGGCTACAGCGCGGATCTCAATTTCCGGGACTACGTCTATTGACGTCGTCCCCTTTAAGAGCTCCCCGCGCGCTCCCGGGAGCGCGCATCGGGGAAAATCTGTGTTGGCCGTGTCCCCTGGACACAGCCAATCACAGATCGCCGTTTACAGCGCGATCGCCGCCTCCAATGGGTGATGATCTCAAATGTAAACAAATTAGATCATCACCCATTGCCGAATCTGTCTCCTCACACAGCGATAGCGTGTGAGGAGAGAGATACTGTAAATGAACAAAAAAAAAGTTGTTTCTGCCATCTGTGCCCAGATCTACCCTGCCAGTGCCCAGATCTACCCCGCCAGTGCCCAGATATACCCCACCAGTGCCCATCTCTACCCCACCTGTGCCCACCTGTGTCCACCTGTGGCCACCTGTGCCCACCTGTGCCCACCTGTGCACCGCCAGTGCCCACCTGTGCACCGTCAGTGCCCGACAGTGCCAATCGGTGCCCATCTGTACCAATCGGTGCCCATCTGTGCCGCCTCAGCAGTGCCCATCTGTGCCGCCTCAGCAGTGCCCATCTGTGCCCATCTGCTGCCTCATCAGTGCACATCTGCAATAAATCTGCACATCTGTGCAATAAATCAGTGCACATCTGTGCCGACCCATCAGTGCCCATCTGCCGACTCAGCAGTGCCCATCTGTGCCGACTCAGCAGTGCCCATCTGCCGACTCAGCAGTGCCCATCTGCCGCCTCAGCAGTGCCCATCTGCCGCCTCATCAGTGCACATCCGTGCAATAAATCTGCACATCTGTGCAATAAATCAGTGCACATCTGTGCCGACCCATCAGTGCCCATTTGTGCCACCTCAAAAGCACCCATCTGTGCCACCTCAAAAGCGCCCATCTGTGCCACCTCAAAAGCGCCCATCTGTATAATCAGTGCACATCTGTGCCGACTCATCAGTGCCCATCTGTGCCACCTCTGTGCTGCTTCAACAGTACACATCTGTGCCACCTCATCAGTGCATATCTGTGCCACCTCATCAGTGCCCATCAATGCTACCATGGCTAAACGAGTCCTTTCCGCTGAGGAGGCGTACCAAATTATTTCCACGGCTGACGAGAGCAACGGGGAGCTCTCCTCTTCAGATTCCTTTTCAGATTCGGATTCTGAAGCCGACATAAATTATGAGCCAGTCCTCAGCAGTGAAACACTGACTGAATCCGAGGAGGAAGATATCCGGCCCATCAAACGAAGGCGTTCTAGTGAGGCAGTGCCGTCCACCAGCACCGAAGTGCCATCCACCAGCACCGCAGTGCCGTCCACCAGCACCGCAGTGCCCCGGCAACAAAGGCCAAGTACCAGTGGGGTGTCATCTCAGCCCCAAAGGGTTAGGATCCATGGCGGCCTTCCCTATGCCCTTCAGAACCCCTTGTGGCTTCCTCCTAATTCAGGAGAGGCCAATGTTCCCCCTTTCACCACCCAGCCAGGAGTCCAGGTGGACACAGAGAATTTTACCCCAATAGATTTTTTTAATTAAATTTTTACGGAGGATATGTTGTCGTCAATTGTGGCCCAGTGCAACCTGTATGCACAACAATTTATTTTGCAAAATCCGACCTCTTATTATGCCCGTCCCTACGAATGGAGAGACCTAACGGTGGAGGAGTTCAAGGTTTTTTTAGGCCTCACATTTAATATGGGACTCAACAAAAAAAATCAATTACGTACCTACTGGTCAACCCACCCCCTCCACCACTCACCGCTCTTCTCCGCGGTAATGCCCAGAAGCAGGTATCAGATGATCCTGAGGTTCTTACATTTCAGCGACAATTCCCAGTGCCTTCCACGAAATGATCCAAATTATGACCGGCTTTACAAAATTCGACCAATACTGAATTATTTTTCAGAAATATTCCCCAAATTGTTTACCCCGGACCAACACATATGTGTGGATGAGTCCCTTATTAAATTTAGCGGCAGGCTTAGAATGAAGCAATTTATGCCCAGCAAAAGGGCCCGCTATGGGGTGAAGGTCTACAAATTATGCGACCGAGCCACAGGGTACACATATTCATTCATGGTGTACGAAGGGAAGGACACCCAGCTGCAGCCCCCTAATTGTCTGGACTACTTGGGATCCAGCGGAAACATTGTTTGGGACCTCATATACCCCCTATTGGATAAAGGCTACCACCTGTATGTAGATAACTTCTACACATCTCTGCCCCTGTTCCACAACCTTCACCGGAAGAAGACGCCAGCATGTGGCACCATAAAAAGGAATCGGAAGGGCTTTCCTCAAAGTCTTGTGAATAAGAAGCTGCGAAAAGGAGAAACCGCAAGTCTGAGAAACAAGGAGGTTCTGGCAGTGAAGTGGAGGGACAGAAGGGATGTGTATATGTTGTCTTCTATCCACAATGATACCTTCATGGAAATCCCCAGAAGGAATGGCCCCGTAAAGAAACCCAAATGCATTTCCGAATACAATTTGTTCATGGGGGGAGTCGACTTCAACGACCAAATGATGGAACCATATCTTGTCACAAGACGGACATACCATTGGTACAAAAAAGTAGCAATTTATTTTTTTCAATTGGCCATTTACAATTCCTATGTCATTTACCGCAACTCCACCCAAAACCCCAAACGTTTCTTTGGCTACCAGGAGGAAGTTTTCACTGCCCTTATTTTCCCAAACAGCCCACCAGAAAATATCTGATCAGACGTTGTTAGTCGACTCTCCGAGCGCCACTTTCCCGATAAAATCCCCCCCAAACCAACAGGCCAAAGACGTCAAAAAAGAGTCAGAAGAGACACATCTTATTATTGTGCACAATGTCCTTCCCAACCAGGCCTCTGCATAGGCGACTGTTTTCGGCATTACCATACTTTAATACATTTTTAGTGAAGTATGGTAAACATAATCCTCAGTTCCTGCCTTCATACACCTTCACACCCCTTATGCCACTGCCTGCTCTGTAACTGACCCTGGCTTGTTATTTGACCACTCTTATGCCTGCCGATTCTGTACATACCGCTGCCTGATCTGGAACTGACCCTGGACTGTTATTCGACCATGCTTCTGCCTAACGATTCTGTACATACCTCTGCCTGATCTGGAACTGACCCTGGACTGTTATTCGACCATGCTTCTGTCTAACGATTCTGTACATATCTCTGCCTGATCTGGAACTGACCTTGGACTGTTTGACCACGATATTTGCCTGCCTCTTGGACTGATCTTGTATTCTGCAACTGGACTAGTGGGATTCAACACGGGGTCTCACATATGTGAGGGGCTCCAGTATAGTTTTTCTGGAAGAAGAAAACAATTTTCTTTGTTTTCTTATTCCTAGATTAGGGTCTGGAGACTTGGAGGCTTCAAAGAGATTTGGGAGGGAGAAGCCTCTACCCCTATCCCCATTCTGTCCTGAACGAGGCTCTACTTCTGTCTGCTGCCTGTAGGACTTACTGCCATGATGCCGCACTGACCACACCACAAGGACCTGCCTACTACCAGGACCAATATTTTTGGCACTGCTGACATCTCTGCACTGACCCTGGACTGTAATATGGACAGTATCCCTGCCTGCTGCCTGAAAAACTGTGTTCGCTGTTGCTGACCAAGTCCCTGCCTGCTGCCTGGACCAGTGATATCCTCCTGTGGACAACTGCGCTTCTAAAACCACAGGTAATCTTTTCTTTACCCTTTGCTCAGCATAATGTATTTGGGGGTGTAATTCTTGGTATGTGCAGGCTATGTGTCCCTGGAACGCCGACGGTGTTTCTTGCATGTTGCGCCTCTGTCTGTGGCCAGGCTGTGTAAACGTCTCACACATGTGGTATTGCCATACTCAGGAGGAGTAGTAGAATGTATTTTGGGGTGTTATTTTTGCTATGTAAATGCTATGCGTTGGAAATATCTTATAAACTGACAACTTTGTGTAAAAAAAAATGCGTTTTCATTTTTTTCCACATTTTCCAAAAACTTCTGGAAAAAAATGAACCATTGAAAAGACTCATTATGCCTCATAGATTATACGTTGGGGTGTTAGCTTTCCAAAATGGGGTCATTTTCTGGACATTTCCATTGCCCTGGTGTTCCAGGGCCTTCAAAACTGTAATAGATGGTTGAGAAATGAAATGTGTAATTTATGCTCCTAGAATGCCTGAAGGTGCTACTTCAAAATTAGGCCTCTGTATGTGGTCAGGCTGTGTAAAAGTCTCACACATGTGGTATCGTTATACTCAGGAGGAGTAGGAGAATGCATTTTGGGGTGTTATTTGTGGTATGCACATTCCGTGTGGGAGAAATAAGCTATTACAATGAAAATTTTGTGAAAAAAAAAAAATCGTAATGTTGCAAAGAATTGTGGGAAAAAATTACAACTTAAAATAACTCATCATGCCTCTTACTAAATACATTGGAATATCTACTTTCCAAAAAGGGGTCATTTGGGGGGCATTTGTACTTTCCTGGCTTGTTAGGGTCTCAAGAATGGAGATAGGCCTTAGTACATCAGATGTGATCTTTTTTTGCAAATCTTTATGATTTGCACCATAGCTTGTAGACTCTATAAATTTCACACAGATCATATAATATGCAAAAATTTGGGTTATTTTTACCAAAGATGTGTAGTAGTATAAATTGTGGCCAAAATTTATGAAGAAAAATTGCTAATTTGCTAAATTTTGTCACAGAAACGAAGAAAAATTCATTTTTTTTCAAAATTTTCGGTCTTTTTTCATTTATAGCGCAGAAAATAAAAAAACGAGAGGTGATCAAATACCACCAAAAGAAAGCTCTATTGGTATGAAGAAAAGGACAAAAAAATCATTTGGTTACAGTGTTGCATAACTGAATGGCAATGGCAATCCCATGAGGCAGTCTATGTGACGAAACATGTCGGGGGCGTGGCTATACGGCGTTTGTTGTACACAGTAAGAAGCTGGGTTAAGGCGGAGGGAGGAGGACACACAAGCGAAAGGACTGGACGTTACGTTTTGGCACTACTTTCAAATTTGGTTGTCTGCTGTCAGGTACCACACAGCTACCATTTATATGGACAGTGCTAGGGATGAGCTTCGTGTTCGAGTCGAACGCATGTTCGACTCGAACATTGGCTGTTCGTCCGTTCGGCGAAATCCGAACTCTTGGTCCGTTCGCGTCAAAATTCGTGTGGCGCGCGCGGACCACAATGCACTGCGGTGGCGCAGTGCATTGCTGGCTCATGATTGGCCAAGCATGCACTGTGACCCCGCATGCTTGGCCAATCGCAGCGCCAGCAGCGAGGAGAGCCATGATTGGCCACAGGCAGGATGCCTGTGGCCAATCATAGCTCAGGCTGTGTAGTGCACGCCCCACACTATATAAGGCCGATTTTGAGGCGGCCTCGTGTAGTGTGTTGGCATCTGAAGCAGTGGGTGTTCTGTGTACCTTCAACACAGTTACACACCAATCGTTTTTGGCTGATTTCCTATCTTGCTCTTGTGTAGTGGTTATTGTCTGTGCCCTGACCGCAGTATACACCACTATATTCACCTCACCTATATAGCTAGTGATCTAGCTTTAACAATAGAGCTTGCAGTCAGTAGTGTTAGTGCGTGCTGTCTGCATGCTCTGTACCCAGTACATACCGCTATAATCCACCTACATAGCTGTTCTCTATTTGAGCCCAATTGTCATCTGCAGGAGTTATTGGAAGTTGTGTGTGCTTCCAGCACAGCACAGTATACATCTGTATATACCCCTTTAACTCTGCTGTTTTCTGGTTATTGTCTGCGTGCCCTGACCGCAGTATACACCGTGATATTCACCTCACCTATATAACTAGTGGTCCATTTTAACAATAGAGCTTGCAGTCAGTAGTGTCAGGAGATAGTGCGTGCTGTCTGCGTGCTCTGTACCCAGTACATACCGCTATAATCCACCTACATAGCTGTTCTCTATTTGGGCCCAATTGTCATCTGCAGGAGTTATTGGAAGTTGTGTGTGCTTCCAGCACAGCACAGTATACATCTGTATATACCCCTTTATCTCTGCTGTTCTATAAAAAAGGCATCTGCAGGAGTTAGTGGGTGTTGTGTGCCTCCAGCTCAATATAAACTACCCAACTACTGTTTTACCCAACTCCCTTCAGGCCATTACCATGTCTGGAAGGCCAGCAAGGAGAGGCAGACAGGCGCGAGCCGATAAAAGAGGGCAAGCAGGCTCTGTGTCTAGAGACAACAGTGCTGGTCGTGGACGCGGTGCATTGTCATCAGCACGTGGCCATGGGACATGCTTGTCCTTCTTTTCTGCAGCTGGACACGTTGAACCGCAACATGCCAACGACTTGGTAGAGTGGATGACCAAGCCCTCTTCATCCTCCTCATCCTCTCTCACCCAGTCTCAGGGTAGTAGCAAAGCAGCTGCCAACGCATCGTCTTCCCTCCTCTCAATGTCATCATCAGTGACTCCTTCCCTAGACCCACCACGTCGTCCTGAGGAGTCTCCTGAACTCTTTGAGCACAGTGTTGGGTACATGCTCCAGGAGGATGCCCAGTGTTTGGTGGGCTCTGATGATGACACTCAGCTAGAGGAAGGCAGTAGCGTGAGCGCAGAGAGAGGGGATGCTCAAGAAGGACAGCAATCTGGCAGTCATGTTCCACAAGCTGCAGCATACTGCCAGGTTTGCTACAGCGATGAAGAGGGAGGGGATGATGAGGGCACTGACTCCACGTGGGTTCCTGGAAGGAGGGAGGAGGAGGAGGAGGAGGAGGAGGAGGCACATGTCCAACGAGGCAGGATGCCCTCCGGGGGCCAGCTTAGGGGTAGCACACCGACTGAATCACACCGCAGAGCTCTGCCTGCGCAGAGCGCTTCCTCTGCGCGTTATTCTAAAAGTTCTTTGGTGTGGGCCTTTTTTTAGACGAGTGCATCAGATCGCACCGCTGCTATTTGCAACATATGTCTCAAGCGTATCTCACGTGGCCAAAACATCAGCCGCTTGGGCACCACATGCTTAACCAGACATATGTTGACCTGCCATGCAGCTCGTTGGCAAGCGTTCCTCAGAGACCCACACCAAAGAACAAAGCGGACCTATCCTTGCTCCTCATCAGCTGGCATCTCCAACCCCACTAGACCTTCAGTCCTCTCTGAAACCTGCTCTGAGAGGAATGAAGGTGTAGAATTAGGTGTGTCACAGCCAAGTGCTTCCGGGAACTCTGCTAGTGGTACATCCACGTCCGATTATAGCAGGCAAATGTCCCTGCCCCAGCTGCTGGACCGGCGGAAGAAGTTTACTCCCAGCCATCCACATGCCCAGCGGTTGAATGCTAGCTTGGCTAAATTGCTAGCACTTCAACTGCTGCCTTTTCAGTTGGTAGACTCGGCCCCCTTCCGTGAGTTTGTACAATGTGCGGTTCCTCAGTGGCAGGTCCCCAAACGCCACTTTTTCTCACGGAAGGCGATTCCGTCTCTCTACCGGCATGTGGAAGGCAATGTCCTTGCCTCGCTGGACAGGGCGGTCAGCGGTAAGGTGCATATTACCGCTGACTCATGCTCCAGCAGGCATGGACAGGGACGTTACCTGTCTTTCACGGCCCATTGGGTCACTCTTCTGGCTGCTGGGAAGGATGCAGGACAAGGTGCAGTAGTGTTGGAGGTTGTTCCGCCACCACGCCTCCAAAATGCTACTATTGGTTGTGACACACCTCTCTCCTCCACCCCCTCCTCTTCTTCTTCCTCCATGGCCTCTTCCAGTGCTCTGTCCTCAGAACCAGCGGTGCTCCGTAGGCGTTCCAGGGGCTACGCAAGTACGCAGGCAAAACGATGCCATGCCGTGCTTGCGCTGGTTTGTTTGGGGGACAGGAGCCACACTGGGGCGGATGTTTTGTCAGCTCTGCAGGGGCAGGCCGAGAGGTGGTTGAAGCCACGCCAGCTTAAGCCAGGAATGGTGGTTTGCGACAATGGCACCAACCTCCTCTCCGCCCTCCGACAGGGACAACTGACCCATGTGCCCTGTGTAGCTCACGTCCTTAACCTGGTGGTGCAGCGGTTCTTGGGCAGGTACCCCGGCTTACAGGATGTCCTGAAGCAGGCCAGGAAAGTCTGTGTGCATTTCCGCCGATCATTTAATGCCTGTGCTCGGCTGGCTGAGCTCCAAAAGGAGTTGAACCTGCCCAAGAACCGCCTTATATGTGACATGCCCACCAGATGGAACTCAACATTGGCCATGCTGCAGCGGCTGCACACGCAGCAGAGGGCCATCAATGAGTACCTGTGCGACTACGGCACCAGGACAGGGTCAGGGGAGCTTGGTTTTTTCTCACCACGCCAGTGGGGCATGATCAGGGATGCATGCACTGTCCTGTCACCGTTTGAGGAGGCCACAAGGATGGTGAGCAGTGACAGTGCATGCATCAGTGACACTGTACCTCTTGTCCACCTCTTGGAGCATACGCTGCGTGGAATAATGGACAGGGCACTTGAGGCAGAACAGAGGCAGTAAGAGGAGGACTTCCTTGCCTCTCAAGGCCCCCTTTATCCAGACAGTGTTCCTGCTGTGCCACCCATCACACAGGAAGAGGGTGAGGAGGAGGAAGAGGAGGAGGAGGATGATTGTGTCAGCATGGAGGTGGAGGCTGGCACTCAGCATCAGCAGCAGCAGTCTTATAGGGATGATTTACAGTCCCAAGAAACACGTGGACTTGTACGTGGCTGGGAGGAGGTAGCTGCGGATCATGTTGTCCTTAGTGACCCAGAGGACTCCGGGCCGAATGCCTCAGCTAACCTACGCTGCATGGCCTCCCTGATCCTGCAAAGCCTGCGGAAGGATCCTCGTATTCTTCGGATCAAGGAGAGGGACCATTACTGGCTGGCCACTCTCCTTGATCCACGGTACAAGGGTAAGGTTGTCGACCTTATCTTGCCATCGCAGAGGGAGCAGAGGATGAGACATCTCCGGGAGGCCTTGCAGAAAGCTCTGTGCAACGCGTTCCCAGAGACTGGGAGGTTACAAACTCCTGGTCCTGGACAACGTGTTGCTGAGGCATCGGTCAGAAGGAGCGGTGGAGAAGGTGGCCGTCTGACTGATGCTTTCAGACAATTTTTTAGTCCGCAGCCTCAAGGTATGATTGGTTCCAGCACCCATCGCCAGCGTCTAATTTACATGGTGCAGGAATACCTAGGGGCAAGGTCAGACTTGGACACCTTTCCCACCGAAAATCCTCTGGCTTACTGGGTCTTGAGGATGGATCACTGGCCAGAGCTTGCACAGTATGCAATTGAGCTACTGGCCTGTCCTGCATCCAGCGTTCTTTCGGAACGCACCTTCAGTGCTGCTGGTGACTTTGTTACCGATCACAGGGTGCGCCTGTCCACCGAATCAGTTGATCGACTGACCTTCATCAAGATGAATCAGTCTTGGATCACCCACAGCTACCAAGCACCTGAAGCTGATGTAACCGAATAATTTTTTTTGAAATACCACATCCCTTCAAGACTGCCTATGCTGATGCTGAGTGACTGTCCTGTTATGTTGATTGCCTATCCTCTTCCTCCTCCGCTGATATGTTGGAAGAACATTTTTGGTTCTGGGTGATGCCAGCAGCCCAATTTTTCTGCCCCTGTTTAACAGGGGCGTTTAATTACAATTTTTGATGCAATGCTTTGCAGCAGGGCTAATTCCTGCAATAAAACTAGAGTATATGGCAGTTGTTGGAGTGTGGTGGCACCAGCACCAGTGCCTAAGGCCCAATTTTTCTGCCCCTGTTTAACAGGGGCGTTTAAGTACAATTTTTGATGCAATGCTTTGCAGCAGGGCTAATTCCTGCAATAAAACTAGAGTATATGGCAGAGGTTGCAGTGTGATGGCACCAGCACCAGTGCCTAAGGCCCAATTTTTCTGCCCCTGTTTAACAGGGGCGTTTAAGTACAATTTTTGATGCAATGCTTTGCAGCAGGGCTAATTCCTGCAATAAAACTAGAGTATATGGCAGAGGTTGGAGTGTGGTGGCACCAGCACCAGTGCCTAAGGCCCAATTTTTCTGCCCCTGTTTAACAGGGGCGTTTAAGTACAATTTTTGATGCAATGCTTTGCAGCAGGGCTAATTCCTGCAATAAAACTAGAGTATATGGCAGAGGTTGGAGTGTGGTGGCACCAGCACCAGTGCCTAAGGCCCAATTTTTCTGCCCCTGTTTAACAGGGACATGTAATTACAATTCTTGATATAATATTTCACAGGAGGGCCCCTTCCTGTGCCCACCCAGAGTAACGGTGAGGACTTATAGTGTTGTGGCACCAGCACCACAACCACCAAAGGTCAATTTTTCTACCACTGTTCAACAATGGCATGTAATTACAATTCTTGATATAATCGTTCACAGCAGGGCGCTCCAGCGCCCACCAAGAGTCACTTTGAGGGCTTACAATGTTGTGGCAAAACCAACACCTTGTTCCGCCATTTCTGCAGAGCATATAGGGCAGGCCCCTACTTTCAAACATCCAATTTACAAACATCTCCTACTTGCAAACGGAAGGAGACAACAGCAAGTGAGATGAAAAAAGATGGACGACAAAATAAATTATACAGGGGTGATAACCCTTCCCTATGTTTTCCAAAAAGCTTTAAAATAGTTTTTTTTGACTGGAACTACACTTTAAAAATGTACCAGTTGAAAATTACAAACAGATTCAACTTAACACAACAAACCTACACAGTCCCTGTCTTGTTTGCACCGCCTGTATACTGCTGTTGTGAGTATATAGGGCCTGGGGGCCACACGCATTTCCTTTTTTCAATATGGGTACGGGGTTCCCCTTAATATGCGTACAAGACCCAAATAGGCTGGTAATGGGCAGGGAGGGCTACCCATGCCATTTTTCTGAATGATTTTCAACCATATTGCAGGAACCAGATATAACATTAAAACCGCAAGCAGTTTTAAATGGTGTTATTTCCGTTTAATGTCATTTTGTGCAGGGACTGTTCTAAACACGGGAAACACGTGGCACTTCACAGGCATACTACAGACACCCCCCAGGCACCATATTTAAAGGAATATTTCACTTTTTTTTTTCACTTTAATCGTCATTAAAATCAGTGTTCCCGCCAAAACGGCCATTTTTAAAACTTTTTTTTGCATTGACCCATGTCCCCTGAGGCAGGAGTCAGGTCCCCAAACCCTTTTTAGGACAATACCTTGCATATTAGCCGTTAAAATTAGCACTTTCCATTTCGAACGTTCGAGTCCCATAGACTTCAATGGGGTTCTAACGTTCGTAACGAACGCGGGGTCCGTTCGAAAGTTCTGGTGCGAACCGAACCGGGGGGTGTTCGGCTCATCCCTAGACAGTGCCTACGATATTAACCTAGCCAGCATCCAGTGTGCTCACCGATGCCTGTGAGGAAGTGAAATTTCTGTTCGAAGTGCTTGTTTTTAAGTTGGTCCATGTGAGTGTGATTTTAATTGATTTTTATTGAGATTAAAAGCAGTTTTGCAATCTTACACTATGGGAAGTCTCTTTGTCTCCCCAAGGTATATTTGAGATGATAGCTCGTTATCCTTTGCTGAGAAGTATACTGCAAGTGTTTGCTGGAGAAACGTTGATCATCCTCATTTATTAAAAGCTCCTTTGGCTCGGCACGAGAGTGCTGAGCAATACAGCTGGTGAGTGTTCCAAACGAGGGGGGGCACGAACATCAAGGGTGCGGTGGAGGCTTTTCGTTATATGGACACTCTGCTATATGTGCTTTTTTCACCTGAAAAGGAGTCTTTAAACTGATTTGGGTTTTTTTCTTTTTTCATATTCCTTTTTTTTGGGACTTTGATCACTATTTTCTGTATTGGTAGTAAAACAATAATATGCACATGTGATTGCTTTTAGCAATTTATCTGATATTTGATCACAGTACTTTTCAATTTATCTTTTTTGGAAGTTTATTATGCACATGTAAATGTTTGTATATTTTCCATGTGGATTAATTGTATTATCACTATTTAGGAGTTATCTAGCGCTACAATGTGTTTTTTGTGACGTAGTTTCATTTTTTCATTTATTTATTTTTCTTTTTTCACCTTCTTGGTTATATATTAAGCGTTGAAGTGGCAGCTATTAGGAGAGGAGTTTGAGCGCTGTGGTGATACACTAGAGGGGAGGTCTTTTATGGTGTATCTAGATTTTTAAATATTTTATATATATTCATACTTTTTTGCATATCGCTTTTTGAATCACTTAGTGCTGTTCTTTTTACTTATGATTGTGAGTTTATTCACCGCCAACACCTGGTTTTGAGATATTGGTTCTCTAATGCCGCGTACACACGAGCAGACTTTTCGAGGGATTAAGTCCGACAGACTTCCGAAGGAGTTCTGCCCGAGTTCTGCCGGAGTTCAGACAGAGTTCTGACGGACTTTTCGAATGAGCGGACTTGGCCACACACAATCACACCAAACTCCGACGGATTCGAACGTGATGACGTACGACTGGACTCGAATAAGGAAGTTCATAGCCAGTAGCCAATAGCTGCCCTAGCGTCGGTTTTAGTCCGTCGGAATAGCATACACACGAGCGAATTTTTCGGTAGGAACTGGGTCCGGCGGAGTTCCGTCGGAAAAATTTGAAGCATGTTCCATTTTCTAAAGTCTGTCAGACTTTTGCGAATCAAAAGTCCGTTGCAGCCCACACACGATCGAAAAGTCTGACGGAATCATTCCGTCAGACTTTGGATGTTGAAAAGTCCGCTCGTGTGTACGGGGCTTTACAGTTATTTCATTTTTTATATTTTTTTCACTATTATGATATTTGTCCACTGGCAGTTAGAGTGACGGTGCTATTTTTTTGGTTATTACACAATTCTATTTTATCTTAAAAGTTTAGTGCACCACTACTTTTTTATCTTTATCACATTGGGTTCAGACATTTCCTTCAATGCATGCAGCAGTACAATCTCTATAGCCATTTGAGTTGGCGCAGGAATAACCCTCCCTTCTCTTGACTATTTTATCTATTCTTATTAATTCTTGCGGCCACCATGGATATCTTCTCTTTTTTGGATAAAAGGCAGGTGAAAGTGGAGGAAATTTTTAACACAACAGCACCCACCAATATAAGCAGTGATCTAGAAAGCCGTATGAGGAAATTAGGCCATAACATGGAGAAGAAAATCAGCCTATGGTGGGATATTACTACCTTTGAACAATATCTCAAGGATAGTATTGTCCCAAGGAGACTCAGATGGGATATTATACCCAATGATGGTCTGACAGACCAAGAGTCGATTGATGATTGGTTTACATTTTTCAATGGCAAAAGGTTTGGAATTACTATAATTTTTACTGGAAAGAAAGAAGAAAAAAACAAAAAAATGTAGATGAGATTATAGCAGGAGTTAAAGAGGATTTGGATGCATATAAAGATACTACAGAGTATGCTGCTCTGACTACACAGCTTAATAAAGACCTGATAAAAAAACACAAGGAGGTACAACAGAGGAAGAGCAAGAAATATAACCGAGATATGAATGATTTTAAAAGGGATAGAGCTTTTAAATGGAAAAGCCAATTGGGCCACATGGATCCGATTTCTACATACTCTACCACTGAGAAAACAGTCAGACTTTAACGAGAATATAGGAATGTGGAACCTGATTACAATACACAATATAGACCACAAGAGGCATATGACAGAAATGCACAAGAGGCACCGAGGCATGAAGATAGACAAGGGAATTACACTCAACACACTCCCTACAGGAATGATAGGAGACCCAGCCCTCACCGAAATGACAGAAGAACCCAGCATCAAGAGCGGACACCACAAAACGGGTGGAAGAAACCATTTTGTAAGAATAATAAGAAAAACTACAGTCAAAATAATTGGCAGAAACCATATTATGATCAAAGGCATAATAAAACATATCAAAACCATCAAAGGGACAACAGAGGCACAACAAATGAAAATAGGGGCCGTCCATACGAAGCATATGGCTCAAGAGGAAGGAGCCCTGATAGGCAATATGAAAGAAGAGAGGGAGGCAATTATGGCTATCCCTCACAAGGCCCGAATAGACCTTATGAGAGGAGTCCCATCCCCACTTATAATTACTATGCACCCCTAGAGCATAGACCTGATGAAGATAGAACGGATAGACACCGTCAATCAGACATGGATTATGAGAGATCTTTTTTAGAGAGGGGCACAGAGAACAACCCACCCCAATGCAGAGGGGGTAAGAGATCACAAAAGAAAGAGTAAAAGGTGAAGGAATTTTTAATCTTAGTGAACAGCCACTGGTCTCATGAAAAAGTGGGGGTTCTTGATAAAGGATTGAAGTATGCACGAACTAGAACGCTTGATAAATTTCAAACTTATATAGGGATTCAAAAATATGTGAGGAAATTGAACATAAAGAAATATATCATCAGTATCCCTATAAACCAAAAATAACAAATTTGAATGATTCCATTATGCAAAGTAATCTAAGGAATAAATCCATCTTTAATCCCATGGTGAAGGACAACAAACACATTGAGGTATTCAAGACAGTTGTCTTAGACTAATTGAAAGAATTAAAAATTAAGAAATGTGAGGAACTCAGATACATTAAAGTGGAATTCGTAAGCTAACCAAGAGAAAAGATCTAGTTATATGTCCAGCAGATAAGGGAGGGGGCATAGTGGTCCTCTCCAAGGAGCAATATAACACAAGCACAAATTTGATGTTACAAGATACCGATACATACAATCGACTCCTAGGCAACCCTATGTTCAAAAAAGCACTTGAACAGATTGTTCATTTGGGTTTGAAAAAATACATTCTGAATAAGAAAGAAGCCAAATATTTGGTACCGGAATCATGCAGGACAGCTATCTTATATTCACTTCCTAAAATCCATAAAGACAAGGAAAATCCACCACCAAGACTGATCGTCAATGGACTAGACTCATTAACAGCACGTATAGGACAATTTATTGATTATTATTTACAATCGGCCATACAGAAGACACAAGCTTATCTGTGTGATACAAAACAAATCTTACAAATATTAGAAGATGTCCCAGTTAATGATAGGCCTTGGTGGTTAGCTACAGCTACAGCTACATTACATCACCAAGCATGTGAAGCTGTTAAGTGGGGCCTGAGGAAACATACTGACCTGTCATTTGCCCAAAGGAAAAATCTTATTAAAAGTCTTGACTTCTGCCAAAAAAACAGCTATTTTTGGTTCAACTGCAATTATCATCAAAAAACAGGAGTAGCTATGGGAGCAAAATTTGCTCCCAGTGTCGCAGGGCTCTTTATGGCACAATGTGAGGACGAGAGAGATTTCTCTAATACTCCAGAAGAGCTATACATCTACAGTATAAAAGATATATTGACGACATCGTCATCATATGGAAAGGGAAACAAACTAAGCTGGTAGCCTGTCTGGAGAACTTGAACATCAATGACAGGAATATTAAGATGTCATGGGAGCTTAGCCATAAGAAAATCGCTGTCCTAGACCTTGAAATTTTACAAGAAGATGGTAAACTCTCCTCTAGTTCACACTTTAAGAATGTGGATCACAATAGTTATCTGCCATTAGAGAGTTGCCACCACAAAAATTGGTTATACAACATATCAAAAGGTCAGCTAATGCGCCTTAGACGTAACTGCACACATATGAACTTGTTCTGCATTCAAGCCAATAATATGAAACGTAGATTTGTAGAGAAAGG
Source organism: Lithobates pipiens (assembly GCF_037356315.1). NCBI lineage: Eukaryota > Metazoa > Chordata > Amphibia > Anura > Ranidae > Lithobates > Lithobates pipiens. The sequence continues at coordinate 574,694,279 of NW_027507903.1, forward strand.
CTACAATAAGGATTATATTGATGAAAAAATTGCTGAAGTAGCAGAAATGGACAGAGACTCTGATTAAAGACAAGCCTAAAGATGAAACCCCACAAGACCTGTCACCAATCATTTTAGATTACAACATACAATATAAACAGATTGAAAGAAATCATCAAACAGCATTGGAATATATTACTGGCAGATAAACATCTACAAGACATCCTTTCTTCCCGCCCTAAATTTGTATATAGAAGAGTCCCTACCATTAGAGACAAAGTTGTGGAAAAATATTCCGGACACTCCCAGTAGAGGATTGACGTTTTTTACCGGCAAAGGCTTCTATCCAGGTAAACGGTGCTATGCTTGCACTAAAACCAAACGCCTGAATGAAAGAAGTTCACTTCCACCAGTACTGGAAATACTTATGAAATCAAATAATTTTTTGCTGTAATACAGTAGGAGCAGTTTTTGCGTTGGAGTGCAGTTGTGGGCTCCAATATGTAGGCCGCACAAAGAGACCTCTAAGGACCCGTATTAAAGAACATGTTCAGAACATACTTAAAGGTTTCGACAAACATAATGTATCAAGACATTTTGCCAGCCACCATAATAAAGATCCAACACAACTGAAATTTTGGGGAATAGAACCCTACATAAAGCACTGGCGAGGGGGGCACAAAGTGAGAACCCCGAGTCGGCTTGAGTCCAAGTGGATTTTCACTTTGGATACTTTTTCGCCACGGGGCCTGAATATAGAATTGGATGTTAATTGCTTCATTATCGATTTCTAGTGTTGCATGACCCCTCTCTACCAATAGTCTCTGTCTGGAATCAAACTTCTGTATAGTGACCATTTCCTTGCCCCTTGGGTCACATTTGCCTCTTCCTTTCATACTGTCTCCATACTCACCTTGATCAGCCCTCTGAATAGCGACCCCCTTTTTTCTATTAAATTTTTCCGGCTGAGACTCTTCTCCTTTTTTCCTATATTTGTTCCCCTATTTTATTTTTCTGTAACCTATAGAGGTTTTCAGCTCGGTTATTTTTGAGAACATTGATAAGATGCAATACACATCTTTAAAATATCTTGAATTAATTTTTTTATTTTTTATTCTACTTTTTAAATTACTACATCAATGGATTCTCGATGCCAGTCTATTTATCATTATGGATACTGTATGTTATGTGCCTTACATTATGACCTCATTTCCGGTCTGTGGATTTATTTTGCAGGATTTTTATACATTCCTCCATGCTGATAAGATATAAGGGTGTCCCCTTACCTTACTGCTGTAAGCTAACAGCATATAAGTGTGACTTTTAGGGGTCCTTGGTGACCGTCTTAATGTAGGATGGTGGCCCCAGGCTCTTGTTGTTATGGATATCTTGCCTATAATCGGTGTGAGCGTTCCCCTTTAAATGGTGGTCTTTGGGAACTCCAGGATGGAAGGGTCTCACCAATAGGTCATATGCAGAGATTTAAGGACAAGAAGGATGCTCCATAGTGTAGAATATTAAACCAATGTTTATTCAGTAAAAAGTAACAAAAGACAGGTACTCACATAGGAATGTATAAGCAACAAGTATTGTAAAAACGAGCAGCGAGCTCGATGGTGTCACCTTTGGTATCAGTGCCCGACGCGTGTTCGTCACGGTCACGTGACTTCATCAGGGGTAAACTAATGGTATCGGAAGTGTCCTTTTATATCCAAATAGATTAGAGCGATTGGCGGCCATTTTCTTGAAGTCCCGATCGTTGGAAGTCAGCCGGCAGCCATTTTGGAATCCGAAAGGTCGCCGGAAGTAGCTCGGCGGCCATCTTATTGGTTATAAATTTGTGTAAACATCCGGTTTATGGCTGTCAGACTCTAGCTTGCAAAACAGAAGCTAAGCACCAGCATGTAATATAGAGACAAGCTGTAGAAGTACTGGGACTAACAGAAAAATTTGCAAAAAATGTGAAAATTAAGAAAAACACAAAAAGAAAAACCAGGGGGACCAATTCAAGGGAGAAATTTTATTATATGAAATATATATATATATATATATAAAAAAAATTAAAATATAAAAATGTATATATTTTTATATATATTTAATTTTTTTATATTTTTTTATATATATATTTCATATAATAAAATTTCCCTCTTGAATTGGTCCCCCTGGTTTTTCATTTAGTTTTTTAAATTTTTCTTAATTTTCGTATTTTTTGCACATTTTTATGTTAGTCCCAGCACTATTACAGCTTGTCTCTATATTACATGCCAGTGTTTAGCTTCCGTTTTGCAAGCTAGAGTCTGACAGCCATCAACCAGATGTTTACACTAGAGATGGCCTTGCGGTTCGGCCGGCGGCCGGTTCGCGGCAAATCTTTGCGTAGTCGCGATTCGCCAAACCAGCGGGCTTCTGGCGCTGTTCGCCCTGCGGACATATGCGTTTACATTGTGAAAGAACTTTGACCCATGATGACACATCCATCATGGGGTACAGGACAGCCAATTGAGACATTTCAGCACATGGACAATTGGACATTCCCCCTACCTTATAAATAGACCTGATCTGGCGGCCATTTTACATTCTGTCTTTTGTCAGTGTAGGGAAAGGTTGCTGTGTGGAGCAGGGACAGACTATAGTGACACAGATCACTAGCTATTGGTCCACAAAATTCCTTTTAAGGACTGGTATAGGTGTACAGTATATAGGGTTCTGGTGCACTGCTGTGCTGGTGATTGCTGAGTGCACTGCTGACTGATTCTGCAGCTGTCTTTTGTCAGTGTAGGGACAGGATGCTGTGTGGAGCAGGGAGAGTCAGTTTAATCACTAGCTATTACTATTAGGTCCACAAAGGTCCTTTTAAGGACTGGTATAGGTGTACAGTATATAGGGTGCTGGTGATTGCTGAGTGCACTGCTGCCCGATTCTGCAGCTGTCTTTTTTGAGTAGGGACTGAGGGACAGTCTGCAAATCACTAGCTACTAGGTCCACAAAGGTCCTTTTAAGGACTGGTATTGCTGTACAGAATATAGGGTTGTACACGTATAATCTACTTTCTTTCAAATATAGAAAGAATATTATACTTGACTGCTGCCCGATTCTGCAGCTGTCTTTTATCAGTGTAGGGACTGAGGGACAGTCTGCAAATCACTAGGTCCACAAAGGTCCGTTTAAGGACTGGTATAGGTGTACAATATATAGGGTTGTGGTGCACTGCTGCTGACTGCTGTGCTACTGATTGCTGCCCGATTCTGCAGCTGTCTTTTATCAGTGTAGGGACTGAGGGACAGTCTGAAAAATCACTAGCTACTAGGTCCACGAAGGTCCTTTTAAGGACTGGTATAGGTATACTATTTGGTGTGCAGTATATAGGTGTGTAATACACGTATAAAATACTTGAACATATAGAAAGCATAGTATAATGCATTTCCACTGTGCAGCATTGTGACTGCTGAGTGGTCCTGCAGCGATACTACAAAGAGTGACAAACGCAATAAAAAAAAAGTATTATAACTGGTGTGATAGACCAGTGGCCCCCAAAAACGACAGATTGAAGCGGGGTGTTATATACCTTCTTCCACATACATACTGCACTTCGAGAGACTTTTGTCACATGGTCATTTAAAAAATGACAGGCAGAGGAAGAGGCAGGCCCTTCCGCAGGTAGGGGTAGGGCAGGAGCAACAGACTTGAGCCAAAGTGGGAAGTTGCAGAAGGTGCGTGCGATTACTTTAAAGGACGCACCAGACTTGGTTGAGTGGCTCACTCAGCCTTACTCTTCTGCACCCTCCTCATCCTCTTGATCTGCACCCTCTTCACTCTCTGCTGTGTGCACACACAAAGACACTACCACCAACACCACCACCACCAGATACCTTCCACTTGAGTCACAGGAATTATTTTCCGATCCATCACAAGACATTGCCAATGCGCAGCCATTCTTGGCATTGGATCAGGAAGAGGAGGTAGCAACAACTGCCACTCAGCAGTCTGACAACAGTACCCAGATCATCCCAAGGAGGAGGTTGGTCCCTGCTGTTGCTGCCTACTCCGGGATCTCTAATTATAGCAGTGGGGAAGGTGACATCGATGATGACGTGTCTAGTGATGTCACGTGGGTGCCCACAAGAGAGGAAGAGGAGGGGAGTTCAGAGGGAGATATGGACCAGCAGATAGGGAGGAGAAGCAAGCGGAACTTAGATTGTACAGGAAGGACAAAGCAGACTGCTAATGTATCAGGAGCGAGGCATCAACCATGTACGGTCACATCTGGCGCTCCCAGGACGCCGGCACATGGCTCCGCAGTGTGGGCTTTTTTTAACGTTTCCGCTGCTGACATTAGTGTTGCCATCTGCAATCTTTGCAGTCAATGCATAAGTCGCGGTAAGCCCAACACTCACATAGGGACGACCACCTTAAGAAGGCACATGAGCAGCCATCACCGAGACCAGTGGGAGCAACGGAACCCACAAAGCTACAATCCAGGCTCTCACCGTCCAGCCTCATCTTCTACTTCTCCTTCTCCTCTCTCCTCACAATTGTCCTCCACTCCACCATCCATCATGCCATCCTCACGTTTTTCTGGAAAAAGGCAGGCTTCCGTGGGCCAAATGTTTGAGCGTAAAAAATGATGCCGGATAACCCTCTTGCCCAACGATTGACGGCTGGCTTGTCAGAACTGATAGCCTGCCAACTACTGCCACATAAACTGGTGGACTCGGAGGCCTTTCGAAAATTTGTGGCCATTGGAACACCACAATGGAAGGTCCCAGGAAGGAAGTATTTCTCACAGAAGGGCATCCCAGAGCTATATGGTCATGTTCAGCGGCAAGTGAATGTATCTCTGGCACATGGTGTCGGTGCCAAAATACATCTGACCACAGACACGTGGTCTAGCAAACACGGGCAGGGGAGGTATATCACTTTTACTGCCCACTGAGTGAACCTTCTAACGCCGTCAAGCATGTAACCCGTGGCACCCATGTAGATTTGGTTTTACCGCCACGGATTGCATGCAGGCCTGGCTCTTCTTCTCCTCCTCCTACTCCATCCTCCTCCCTCTCCTCCTTGGCTGACTCCTCCTTTTCCGCTGCTAGCATCTCTTCCGCTGCACCGCCCAAGCTCCCCAGAACCTAGTCGACATGTCAGGTTAGACATTGCCATGTTGTGCTGTGTCTGTTGTGCCTGGAAGCCAAGAGCCACACTGGCCCTGCACTCCTTTCAGCTTTGCGTTCACAGGCAGATCAGTGGCTAACACTGCTCAATTTGACAGTTGGTAAAGTGGTGTGTGACAATGGTGCCAATCTGCTTAGCGCATTGAAACAGGGCAAAATTACGCATGTGCCATGCATGGCACACGTCTTAAACTTGGTCGTGCAGCGATTTGTTGTCAAATACCCTGGGGTCCAGGACATCTTGCGGCAGGCAAGGGAAATCTTGGCCCATTTCAGAAGATCTTACACGGCCATGGCTCGCCTTGCTGACATTCAGTGGTGACACAATCTGCCAGTCAAACGTCTTATTTGCGATTGCCCGACGCAATGGAACTCAACCTTCTATATGCTTGATAGGCTGCTCCAGCAGAAACATGCAGTTAACGACTACCTGTAAGAACTCTGCGGCAGAACAGGTTCTGGGGAGCTTGGTTTTTTTCACCATGCCAGTGGCTGCTCATGCGCGAGGCATGCAGACTTCTGCGCTCATTTGATGAGATCACCAATCTGGTCAGTCGCAGCCATGGCACCATCAGTGACATGGTACCTTATGCCTTCTTTATGGAGCGTGCATTGCGTCGTGTCATTGATCAAGCCATGGAGGAGCAGGAGCAGGAGCAGGAAGTCGCAATGCTGGATGAATTTCCAGGGGGGGCTACTCTATCTGAGACAAGTCAACAACAGGTGTCTGAAGAGGAGTCAGAGGAGGATGGTGCCGGGGCGGATGAGGAGGAGCAAGAATGGCATGCTTTAAACCTTTCTGGGATCCCTGTTGTTGTGCTGGGGAGAGGAGAACGAGGAGGATGACATTATCCTGGATGATGAGCAGGAGCCAGGCCACCACATCGCTTCCAGTTTAGTGCAAATGGGGGCCTTCATGCTCCAGTGTTTTAACAGGGACCCCCGTATAAAAAGCATAGGGGTCAAGGACCAGTACTGGGTGGCAACTTACTTAGACCCCCGGTACAAACACGAAATGGCAGAAATGTTACCACCGTCACAGAGGGCTGTCAGAATGGAGCACTTACAGACCTTGCTGCGACAACTACTGCATTCTGCTTTTGCATGCGCTGGCAGAGGAGGAATTCCCACTCCCAGAGAAAGAGTTGCGGGTACCAATCCAACAGCGCCTGCAAGAAGAGGGCGGTTTGAAGATGTGTTGGTGACTTCTGATATGAGGTCATTCTTTCAGCCGACCCATCGACAGGTGTCATCTGGATCCAGCATCAGGGAACGCCTAGACCGACAGGTGTCCGACTACATCGGGTTAACAACCGATGTGGACGCTCTGAGGAGTGATGAACCCCTGGATTACTGGGTGGGCAGAGCTTGCCCAATTTGCAATGGAACTGTTGGCTTCCCCCTCGTCCAGTGTCCTGTCCGAAAGGACGTTCAACGCAGCAGGGGGGATCGTGACCGATAAGCGCACTCGCCTAGCTCACGACAGTGTTGACTACCTGACATTTATAAAAATGAATGAGGCATGGATCTCAGAGGAATTCCAAAATGGCCGCTGGCTGACTTACGGCGATCAGGACTTCAAGAAAATGGCCGCCAATCGCTCTAATCTATTTAGATATAAAAGGACACTTCCGATATCATTAGTTTACCCCTGATGAAGTCACGTGACCGTGACAAACACGCATCGGGCACTGTGATACCGGAACTGACGCGCATGTTTTTACAATGCCTGTTGCTTATACATCCCTATGCGAGTAGCTGTCTTTTTGTTACTTTTTACTGAATAAACATTGGTTTAATATACTACACTATGGGGCATCCTTCCTGTGCTTAAATCTTTGCATATGACCTATTGGTGAGACCCTTCCTTCCTTGAAGTTTGATTGCCAGCACTTTGCACTTTTCCTAAGAGTCACTATATGTTTACACTCCACATACGGTTTACAGGAAGATTTTATGGACATTGCTATTTACGTTTTTATGGAGTAATTTACCTATCATGCATTATTTTTAGTTTTTCGCTATCTGATATCTATTTTTTATTTATACGCACTTTAGTCCACTATTGTGTGTATTATATATATTGCAATATTTTATATATATTCATACTTTTTTGCATATTGCTTTTTGAATCACTAAGGCTGCTTTCACACTGGGGCGGTATTCAGGCGTTACAGCGCTAAAAATAGCGCCTGTGTAACGCCTGAAAAAAACCGGCCCCTTTAACTCCAGTGTAAAAGCCGGAGGGCTTTCACACTGGAGCGATGCGCTGGCAGGACGGTGAAAAAAGTCCTGCTAGCCGCATCTTTGCAGCGGTGAAGGAGCGGTGTATTCACCGCTCCTATACCGCTCGTACCCATTGAAATCAATGGGACACCGCGGCAATACCGCCGGCAAAGCGCCGCTGCAGCGGCGCTTTGCGGCGCTTTGCGGGCGGGTTTAACCCCTTTTCGGCCGCTAGCGGGGGTTAAAACCACCCCGCTAGCGCCCGCACACCGCCGCTAAAACGACGGTAAAGCGCCGCTAAAAATAGCGGCGCTTTACCGCCGACGCTGCTCCCGTCCCAGTGTGAAAGCAGCCTTAGTGCTGTTCTTTTTCCTTATGATTGTGAGTTTATTCACCGCCAACACCTGGTTTTGAGATACAGTTATTTAATTTTTTATATTTTTTTCACTATTATGATATTTGTCCACTGGAAGATAGAGTGACGGTGCTATTTGTTGGTTATCTTGTTGGTTATCTTAACCACTACTTTTTTATCTTTATTTTTTTTGTAAATTGCTGCTCTTTTTTTGTTTATAGTGCAAATACCGCAGGGGTGAACAAATACCACCAAAAGAAAGCTCTGTTTATTTGGAAAAAAGAACGTCAATTTTGTTTGGGAACCACGTCGCACGACTGCGCAATTGTCAGTTAAAGCGACACAGTGCCAAATCGCAAAAAGTGCTCTGGTCTTTGGTCAGCAAAATAATCTGGGGGGCTTAAGTGGTTACACATGACTAGGACAACTCTTACGTAAACCAATCTATATTCCACCAGTGTAGTCAGACCTGCAGACTGATTTCTATGAATCATCTGGCTTCCCGGAAAATTAAAGCGAAAGAAAGCAAAGGTCACGTCTCTTCTTGTCAGTCTGTTCATGTCATTTGCAAGCTAAATCTGTGCCTGCAAGCAACACAATCCAGTCTGCTAACATTCCCTTTATCAGCTAAAATGCCCACGGCATGTGGAGAATGAAGGCGTTTGAAAACGAAGCTCCTCGCAGAAACACAGAAAAAACTGTTTAATACAGTTGCATAGCTCCCAACTGTCCCTGATTTCGAGGGACTGTCCCTGATTTGGAGCAATGTCTCTCTGTCCCTCATCCTCATTTGTCCCTCATTTTGGTCTGATCCATATAGTTGTATGTAAAATTCACTTTTTAGCTTTCAAAAAAAGTGTTTTCCAGTGCTAAACCTTTCATCCCAATTCTAAATTTTAAAAAGGTAGCAGTAAATAATATTAATATATATATATATATATATATATATATATATATATATATATATATATATATATATATATTAGTAAAAAAAGTCCTTGTGGATTTAGTTAATCTTTATTTTGGGTTAACTCTTCTTTAAGGGGGTGTGGCAGGGGGCATGTCCTATGCTTACATATGTAGCATTGACCCCCGAAGGACCTGCTGGTTTAATTGGGCTTACCGTTACCTTCTTGACAGGGGTTCCTGTGGTAGATGGCCCAAAGAAATGTGGAAACTGACACTGAGTCTTTAGATAAAGGTAGAGGGTTAGGATTAAGCTCAGGTACTTTAGACTGCAAAAATGGAAAATCTGTTATAGGAAAAATCCAGAGAATAGCAACCGTTTCACAACTGGATTTCACAACCCCCATATAGACTTCACTAGGCCTAGCAGCCGTTGGGGTGTTAAGCAAAGTCTCTGCCACAGACTTGAGTGTAGGATATTTGAGAAAAGTCTCTGCCACAGACTTGAATGTAACTGAGGGACATAGACAAACTTAAAGAGCTATCATACGGTACCAGTATCTCTCAGCCGATCCGGCGATACCGTATGAGTGTAGATCCATGTAGCGTCCTTCAACTGAGCCTCCAGGCTCCTTCAGAGAAGCTAGCCTTGCGCACGGCCTTCTCCTGAAGAGTCCTCCCCTGGGGTTTCTCCAGCTGCTGGGCCTCTCCCTTGGACCACCTTTGGATCAATTGGCCTGAAATCCATTCAGGCCTATCCCTGCAATTGCGTTGCTTCGGGCTAGCCAGCCCCGAGACTTGAAATGCATGGTTCCGCACCCCAGGCCAGGAGGGCCATGGGGCTGGTCAGGAGGACCAGAACCAAACAGATAGAAAATATTCTCTCCAACAGAGCAGAACCGCAAAGCACATGATCTCCGTACCTTAAATACCACCTCCCAGCATGCACAGCAGGAGAACACTCCCATTGGGCTGCCTCCGAGAGAACAGTGGCATTCAACACACCTAGCCAGACTGCGTTCTTACTCTTGCCGGTGATGACAGCAACATCTGCGGTCAAGGAGAACCCAGTGCAACCCAGCTAGACTGGCACTGAAACCAGAAATTTAGAAAATTAGCCCCAAAACCCAACTGTGGTTTCAGGAAAGATAACTTTGAAAAAACCATAGCGCCTGCTCGTCAGGAGCCAGCGCTACACATACGTTTGTTAGTAGGTGTCCCTCATTCCCATCTCAAAATGTTGGGAGGGATGTAGTTGTATATAACTTCAGAAATAATTAAGTGTTATTTTACATACAACTAACATATGTACCTGAACCCGTCTTGATATCAGCTTCCTTTTATCTTGTGCTAAGCAGGACTCAGACTGATAGGGGGGAGGGCAGCAATGGGATCCAATCAGCCTCTGCTGCTTGCACATGTGGAGGGAGCTAAGCAATCTGAGTTGTTGACTTAAGTGATTGTAAGTGTCAATTTTTTTTTTTAACCACTTCAATACCGGGCGCTTAAACACCTTCCTGCCCAGACCAATTTTGAGCTTTCAGCGCTGTCGCACTTTGAATGACAATTGCACGGTCATGCTACACTGTACCCAAATGAAATTTTTATCATTGTTTTCCCCACAAATAGAGCTTTCTTTTGGTGGTATTTGATCACCTCTGCGGTTTTTATTTTTTGCTAAACAAATAAAAAAATACCGAAAATTTTGAAAAAAAAATGTTTTTTTTTTGTTTCAGTTTCAAAACTTTGCAAATAAGTAAGTTTTCTCCTTCACTGATGGGCACTGATGGGGTTACACTGATGGGCAATGATAAGGCGGCACTGATGGGCACCGATGAGGTTGCACCAATGAAGTGGCACTGATGAGGTGGCATTGATGGACACCGATATGTGGCACTGATAGGCGGCACTGATGGGCGACACGGATGGGCACTGATAGGTGGCACAAATTGACACAGATTGGCATGGATGGGCATGGATAGGTGGCACAGGTGGGCATGGATAGGTGGCACAGGTGGGCATGGGTTAGGCGGCACAGGTGGGCATGGGTTAGGCGGCACAGGTGGGCATGGGTAGGTGGCACAGGTGGGCATGGGTAGGCACTGATAGGCGGCACAGATGGGAACTGATAGGCGGCATTGTATTATAATATATTGTACTAATGGATGCCAATCAGTGCCAATCAATAATGCATGCCAATCAGTGATGCCCATTGTGGGCACTGATTGGCATCCATTATGGGCACTGATTGGCATTCATTGTGGCCCTGACTGGAATCCCTGGTGGTCTAGGGTGGCATACCTTGTGCTTGGCATCCCTGGTGGTCTGGTGGTGTCCCTGGTGGTCCAGTGTGGGCATCCTCGGGGGGGCTGTGCTGATAATCGATCAGCACAGACCCCCCCTGTCAGAGGAGCAGCCGATCGGCTCTCCTCTACTCGTGTCTGACAGACGCGAGTGAGGAAAAGCCGATCACTGGCTTTTCCTATTTACACTGTGATCAGCCGTGATTGGACACGGCTGATCACGTGGTAAAGAGTCTCCGTCGGAGACTCTTTACCGAGATCGTAGTTGCCGGGTGTCAGACTGACACCCCGCAAAAACAAACGCCGTGATGCGCGCCCCCGGGGGCGCGCAGCGGCTCATAATCCTGATCACGTCATATGACGTCCGGTCAGGATTATGAAACCACTTTGCCGCCGTCTATTTGCTATAGGGCGGGCGGCAAGTGGTTAAATAACAAACATATCATACTTACCTCCACTGTACAGCTCGCTTTGCCCAGAGTGGCCCCAAATCTCGTCTTCTGGGGTCCCCTGGCGGTTATCACGGCTCCTCCCCACATCTGATAACCCCCTCGGGGAAGAGCTTACCTTGCGGGCGCGCTCCCAAGTCCAACATTTGCGTCTATAGACACGAATGACGGACTCGGCCTTGCTCCCCGGCGCCCACGTCATTGGATTTGATTGACAGCAGCGGGAGCCAATGGCTGCGCTGCTATCAATCTATCCAATCAAGAGCTGAGACCCCGTGGAGAGGATGGTGCATTCGCGACGACGGAAATGTGGGGCTCAGGTAAATAAAATGGGGGGGGGGGGTCTGGGGGGCCGGTGACTGGCAGAAGTTTTTGCATTAAGGTGAAAAAACCTGGGGGGGTTACAACCCCTTTAAAGGTTCAAATCGAAAAAAATTGGTGAATTCGAAGAAAATTCAAAAATTCAACCAAATTTATCTAAACAAAATATCTAGATTAACGAATCAAAAGAAACAAAACTATTTTTTTGTCATTCACAGGTCTATTAGCAAATATATAACCAATGGTTAATTACTTGGTGATCAGTTTGAAAGAGAATAGTGGCCATGCATTTTTCAGTTTGTCTTCCAATTGTTTCCGCCCTATAGGAATAATCGATCTATAGTCAACAACCGAATTGATCAATACGCCACATGTGGGTAAGTGGATTTCGATCAATAGTTAAAAGTATTTTCAAACCCTCAAATTATAAAAACAACCCATTCAGTTTGAAATAGAAATGCAAGCAAATGCATGAAAATCTTTGTATAAAGTATATGCAAAAAAATTTGAAATACTTTATTTTTATATAATAGAGCACATGGCCTCTGTTCTCAGCTGCATAAGGGGTTTGGAGAGCTGGGGGTGGAGACTGTAAGGGGGGGGGGGGGGGTAGTATCAGCTGAAGGCAGAGAAACAGCAGTACACTGATCTTCCCAGTGAATGGCTATGTAGGAGGGGGACATGTCAGCTCAAGTCTTGGCTATTAGAGGACTAGCAGACTGTGCTCCCAACTCATCTAGAAAACTGACCAGCCTGGGATGGATGTTCTCTCACACCTAGTGTGGTTAGTTTTAAATAGGAAAGCAGGGGAACTGGCAGGATCAACAGGTATTTTACACAAAGGAAGCAATGCATATATAACAAGCTTCTTTTTATCACAACCACACGGTACAACATACACATATCAGGAATATGAAATGTTGTGGTAACACTTGAGGCCTGGTTCTAGGGTGCCCACGTGTCCCGGATTGCCCGGGACTGTCCCGCAATTGGCATGTGTGTCCTGGGTCCTGGGTATATATATATATATATATATATATATATATATATATATAAAAAACACAAGTATGGTAGGTGAGATGCACAAACGGTCAATCAGACAAATGTGCCAGCAATCAAGTTTGTCCTTCCCGGGGACTCAATATAAAAAAAAACAAAAAGGGATTGCTGCACAAACAAATGAAAATTTATTGATAAAAATTACATTACATCAGGTATAATTCTGAATTTTACCTGATGTAATGTAATTTTTATCAATAAATTTTCATTTATGGTATATATGTATATATATATATATATATATATATATATATATATATATATATATATATATATATATATATTTATCTATTTATTTTTTAATAACCCTTTTCCGCAAAACTCGTCTTTGGTACACCAACCTGTGCCAAAAAATCACTGCCTTTAGGAATATTTTTAACCAGAAAGGGTGATGATAACAAATTCATGGTAAATAACTGGTGCCCAAATTAGTCTCCATCTCTAAAGATAGTGACATCTAAAAAAGTATAATTCCCGGACCATATTGTTATAAAAGGGAAATATTTTTTTCATTCTTTTTCAGATCGCTTAAAAACACAGATCAATCTTCCTCTGTTCCTTTCCAGATCATAAGATATCATCAATAAACTTTTGTGAAGTAATAGCTCTGGCTTTTGTCCCTAAAAAAAAAAAAAAAATTCCTCCCACTCACGCACAGGCTTGGTGGAAATTTATCTCCCATTGCCACGCCTGTCAATTGAATATAAGAATTCCCTTCATGCCAAAAATAGTTCCTATCAGTTCCAAGGATTAGGAATGATCTAAGAAGAGAGTGTTCACCTGAGTCACAAGTGCTTTTTGCCTATCTTGGAAAAGAAAGGCATAAATGATGAAGACGTGATGGACTTTACCCACTTGCCACCAGCCATATAGTAAAATGACGGTGGAGCGGTGCGGATCTATTTCTGGGAAGCCATCATATAATGGCGCCTGGTTTAGCCGCGGTCGCGGGCACACCGTGTTCCTGTGACCTCGGTCTCAACAAAGAGCAGCAGCTGTGGGTCTTTGCCCATGTGATCGGCTGTGTCCAATCACAGCTGATCACATGTAAACAAGGAAGTGCCCTTTATCAGCTCCCCTCGCCTCACATTGACAGAGTGTGAGGTGAGGAGAGCCGATCAGTGGCATCTCCTCACAGGGAAGACATGTGAATGTAATCAGGGCACTGATCATCAGTGTCCTTGTAATGGATGTGATTAATAAATGTGATCATGGTGAAATGTCTCTTCCAATACATGCTTTATATATCTAAAATATATCAACCTTAACCAGTTGCCGACCGCCGCACGACGATGTACGTCGACAGAATGGCACGGGCAGGCATATGGGCGTACCTGTACGTCCCTGCCTTCCCGCGAGTGGGGGGACCATGGCGGTCGGAATCCGTTCAGGAGCGATCCGGGATGAGGGGGCGGCCATTCATTCATGGCCACCCCCTCGCGATCGCTCCTGACGAATGGAAGTGCAGCACTCCTGTAATGTAAACACAGGCAGAGGAAGTGATGTAATCTCTCCTCCGTGTCGGTATTTTTCGTTCCGGCACCGAGGAGAGAGGATCGGTGAGTTGCACCAACACTACACTACACAGTAGAACATGCCAGGCACACTCTCACCCCCCTTCACCCCCTGATCACCCCCCCAATCACCCCTGCACCCCCAGTCACAGTGACACCAATTGCATTTTTTTTTTTATTGCATTGGTGTCATTTGTGACTGTAATAACTGTTAGGGCAGTTAGGGTTAGCCCCCTTTAGTTCTAGGGTACCCCCCTAACCCCCCCAATAAAGGTTTAACCCCGTGATCACCCCCCGTCGCCAGTGTCACTAAGGCTGGGTTCACATTGCAGCGGTTTATGAGATCGGATGTGATTCGCACCGCACTGCAGTGCAAATCACATCCGATCTCTGTGCGATGCGAGTTCAGCCATACAGATAGTATGGCTGAATTCGCATCGCACCCGCCGCACCCGCCGCAAACTCGCACGGGACCCTTTTTTTGGTCCACAGCAGAATCGGATCGCATGGGTGTTCACACCATGCGATCCGATTCCTGTCCGAGTTTGCAGATCGCACTGCGATATGCAAACTGATCTGGGGGTGTCATTAACATTTCACTGACACTCCCAGCAGTTCGCATAGGGCAGTGTGATGCGGGAACCCGCCGCGGATTTGTGGCGTTCCCGCATCGCTCCAGTGTGAACCCAGCCTAATAAGCGATCGTTTTTCTGATTGCTGTATTAGTGTCACAGGTGACGCTAGTTAGGCAGGTAGGTATTTAGGTTCGCCGCAGCTTTTTATAGCGCCAGGGACCCCCATATACTACTGCATAAAGCCCCCTGATTGCCCCCTAGTTAACCCTTTCACCAGTGATCACCATATAACTGTTACAGGTGACGCTGGTTGGTTAGTTATTTTTTTATAGTTTCAGGGCACCCGCCATTTATTACCTAATAAAGGTTTAACCCCCTGATCACCCGGCGGGTGATATAAGTTTGAGGGTCAGATAGGGTCTGCGTCGCCCCAGGCAGCGTCAGGTTAGTGCCAGTACCGCTAACACCCACGCGCAAAGCATACACCTCCCTTAGTAATATAGTATCTGATCAGATCTATATTAGCGTCGCCAGCAGTTTAGGTTTCCCAAAACGCATTGTTAGCGGGATCAGCCCAGATACCTGCTAGCACCTGCATTTAGCACCTCCGCCAAGCCCAGCCCAGCCCACCCAAGTGCAGTATCGATCGATCACTGTCACTTACAAAACACAACACACATAACTGCAGCGTTCGCAGAGTCAGGCCTGATCCCTGCGATCGCTAACAGTTTTTTTGTAGCGTTTTGATACAGTCGCTGACAGCCTAGGTGCTTTTTTACCTGTGAGTCTCACTAGTGTACCCCTAAATTTAGGGGTGTCTACTTTCCAAAATGGGGTCATTTGGGGGGGGGGGGGTTCGTGCCATCTTGGCATTTTATGGCCTTCAAAACTGAGATAGGTAGTGAGGAGTGAATTCAAAAATTTACACCCTTAGAAACCCTGAAGGCGGTGCTTGGTTTTCGGGGCCCCGTACACGGCTAGGCTCCCAAAAATTCCCACACATGTGGTATCCCCATACTCAGGAGAAGCAGCAGAATTTATTTTGGGGTGTCATTTCACATATGCCCATGGCATGTGTGAGCAATATATCATTTAGTGACAACTTTGTGAAAAAAAAAAAAAGTTTGTAATATTCCCGCAACTTGTGGCAAAATATAAAATATTCCATGGACTCAACATGCCTCTCAGCAAATAGCTTGGGGTGTCTACTTTCTAAAATGGGGTCATTTGTGGGTGTTTTGTGCCATCTTGGCATTTTATGGCCTTCAAAACTGTGATAGGTAGTGAGGAGTGAAATTACAAATGTATGCCCTTAGAAATCCTGAAGGCGGTGCTTGGTTTTCGGGGCCCCGTATGCGGCTAGGCTTCCAAAAAGTCGACCACATGTGGTATCCCTGTACTCAGGAGAAGCAGCAGAATGTATTTTGGGGTACAATTCCACATATAACCATGGCATTATTTAGTGACAACTTTGTGTAAAAAAAAAAAAAAACTATTTTTTTTGTCATTATTCAATCGCTTGAGGCAAAAAAATAAAATATTCAATGGGCTCAACATGCCTCTTATCAATTTCCTTAGGGTGTCTACTTTCCAAAATGGGGTCATTTGGGGGGGTTTTCTACTGCCCTGCCATTTTAGCACCTCAAGAAATGAGATAGGCAGTCATAAACTAAAAGCTGCGTAAATTCCAGAAAACTTACCTTAGTTTGTAGATGTGACAACTTTTGCGCAAACCAATAAATATACAGTTATTGACTTTTTTTTTACCAAAGACATGTGGCTGAATACATTTTGGCCTAAATGTATGACTAAAATTGAGTTTATTGGATTTTTCTAATAACAAAAAGTAGAAAATATCATTTTTTTTCAAAATTTGCGGTCTTTTTACGTTTAGATCGCAAAAAATAAAAATCGCAGAGTCAGTCAAATACCTTTAAAAGAAAGCTCTATTTGTGGGAAAAAAAGGACGTAAATTTTGTTTGGGTACAACATTGCATGACCGCGCAATTACCAGTTAAAGCAGCGCAGTGCCAAATTGTAAAAAGACCTCTGGTCATTGACCAGCAAAATGGTCCGGTCTGAAAGTGGTTAAAAAAACATTTTTAGATATTTGCAAAGCTTAGCTTATCCCTTCCTTGCTGCTGTGGAACTGAAGCGTTAACAGAAGGACAGTTAACAGAAGAATCGCACCTCTTCTAAGAATACACTCAAAGTTAACACCATTTCAGAAGATGCAAGATCGCCACTGCAAGAACAAAGCTACTTACTCAAATGAGCACCAAGCTAAAACCAATGTTTTAGCACCATATGTATTTTTATATTCGTGCTTTGTATGCGCCAGTCTTGTTGACATATCTCTTAATCTTTAATGGAATTGTATAAAATCTTGAGAAGCGGAATTATTAAACACAAAGTATTTTACTCTGAACTGGTGTCAGCATATTATTTCACAGAGTGCATGCTTTATATTCAATCTCTTCAGGGGTAGATATAATAATATCAGACTTTTGTTCTGATCCAAAACATCCTGCCTACAATGCAGCCCCCACAGTGACAACAGTCTGTGCCCATCAGTGACACCAGTCTGTGCCTATCAGTGAGGCCAATCAGTGCTGCCTTTCAATGCCCATCAATGCCGCCCATCAGTTTCGTCCATCAGTGCCACATATCACTACCCATAAGTGCTGCCCATCAGTGCCCATCAGTGCACCCTAGGGATGAGCTTGCTGTTCGCACGTTTGGCGGATACCGAACGTTATGGGCCGTTCGCGCCAAATTCGCGTGGCACTCACGGCCCACAATGCACTGCACCATCGCAGTGCATTGCTGGCTCATGATTGGTCAAGCATGTACTGTGACCCCGTATGCTTGGCCAATCACAGCACCGGCAGCGAGGAGAGCCATAATTGGCCACAGGCAGGATGGGGGTTTAGTACAGGGGGTTTAGTACACGCCCCACACTATATGTGTAGTGTGTTCTGGCGTGCAGGGAAAGAGCAAGATAGGCAGGAACAGTGTGTTCTTTTCTGGTGAGCAGTGACAGTGCATGCATCAGTGACACCGTACCTCTTGTACACCTGTTGGAGCATACGCTGCGTGGAATGATTGGACAGGGCACTTGAGGCAGAACAGAGGTAGGAAGAACAGGACTTCCTTGCCTATGAAGGCCCCCTTTATCCAGACAGTGTTCCTGCTGTCCCACCCATCACACAGGAAGAGGATGAGGAGGAGGAGGAGGAGGCTTGTGTCTGCATGAAGGTGGAGTCTGGAACTCAGCATCAAAAGCAGCAGTCTTTTAGGGATGATTTACAGTCCCAAGAAACATGGGGACTTGTACATGGCTGGGAGGAAGTGGCTGCGGATCATGTTGTCCTTCGTGACCCAGAGGACTCCAGACTGAATGCCTCAGCTAACCTACGCTGCATGGCCTCCCTGATCCTGCAAAGCCTGCGAAGGATCCTCGCATTCTTCGGATCAAGGAGAGGGACCATTACTGGCTGGCCACTCTCCTTGATCCACGGTACAAGGGTAAGGTTGCGGACCTTATCTTGCCATTGCAGAGGGAGCAGAGGATGAGACATCTCCGGGAGGCCTTGCAGAAAGGTCTGTGCAACGCGTTCCCAGAGACTGGGAGGTTACAAACTCTTGGTCCTGGACAACGTGTTGCTGAGGCTTCGGTCAGTCACAGAAGGAGCGGTGAAGAAGGTGGCCTTCTGACCGATGCGTTCAGACAATTTTTTAGTCCGCAGCCCCAAGGTATGATCGGTTCCAGCAACAATCGCCAGCGTCTGATTTACATGGTGCAGGAATACCTAGGGACAAGGTCAGACTTGGACACCTTTCCCAACCGAAAATCCTCTGGCTTTCTGGGTCTTGAGGATGGATCACTGGCCAGAGTTTACACAGTATGCAATTGAGCTACTGGCCTGTCCTGCATCCAGCGTTCTTTCATAACGCACCTTCAGTGCTGCTGGAGGCTTTGTAACCGATCACAGGATGCGCCTCTCCACCGACTCGGTTGATCGACTGACCTTCATAAAGATGAATCAGTCTTGGATCACCACCAGCTACCAAGCCCCTGAAGCTGATGTAACCGAATAAATTTTTTTTTTTTAATGTCACATCCCTTCAAGACATGCTGATGCTGAGTGACTGTCCTGTTATGTTGACTGACTATCCTCTTCCTCCTCAATGATCCTGCTGATAGTTTGGAAGAACATTTTTGGTTCTGGGTGACGCCACCAGCCCAATTTTTCAGCCCCTGTTTAACAGGGGCATGTAATAAAATTTTTGATGCAATGCTTTGCAGCAAGACTCATTCCTGCACTCCAACTACAGTAAATGGGAGAGGTTGCAGTTTCGTGGCACCAGCACCAGTGCCTAAGGCCTAATTTTTCAGACCCTGTTTAACAGGGGCATGTAATTACAATTTTTGATGCAATGCTTTGTAGCAGGGCTCATTCCTGCACTCCAACTAGAGTGTCTGGAAGAGGTTGCAGTGTCATGGCACCAGCAAGCAGTGCCTAAGGCCCAATTTTTCAGCCCCTGTTTAACAATGGCATGTAATTACAATTCTTGATATAATCGTTCACAGCAGGGCGCTCCAGCGCCCACCAAGAGTCACTTTGAGGGCTTACAGTGTTGTGGCAACACCAACACCTTAGGCCCCCATTTCTGCAGAACATATAAGGCAGGCTTGCAAACAAAAGGAGACAACAGGAAGTAAGATGAAAAAAGACGGACGGACAAAAAAATTATACAGGGGTGATAACCCTTCCCCGTGTTTTCCAAAAAGCTTAAAAATAGATTTTTGGATTGAAGCTACACTTTAAAAATGTACCAGTTCAAAATTACGAGCAGATTCTACTTAAAGTGGAAGTAAACCCTTTTATCATTTTCAGTCAAAGAAGCTGCCATCTTGGCCTCTAATGATTCTTCAACTGCCATAATGCTGCACATGTGATCAGTTATGAAACCAGCCATTGGATGGTTTGAAAGTTTGGTTGAGAGCACAACCAATGTGAAAGTTAGCATTTCCGGCATGCCGGGAATGTGTTTTTTGAAACTGGGTTTACTACTGCTTATATCTCTTTAATTGTAATCTTATACATCCTTTAGAGACCACATTATGACAGTAAGGATTGGTGCTCAGTCTATATCGGTAGGGCGGGTCTCTGAGTGCCGAGATGACGGCCTCCTGCACGAGTGACTTTACCCTCCACTGATTTAATGAAGAGGTCCGAAGACCTTAGAAAAAGTCCTGCAAGCAGCATCTTTGGGGCGGTTTGCAAGCGGTGTTTACACAGCTCTTCCACCACCCCTGCCCACTGGAATGCATAGGCAGAGGAACTGGCTCGGTGAAAGCTAATTTAAGCAACTGGCCCTGATGGTATTCATCCTAGAAGCCCTTGTACACGCGGTCGGACATTCCGATGGACAATATCCGATAGGACCGTGTTGTCGGATAATCCGACAGTGTGTGGGCTCCATCGGACTGTTTCCGTCGGAGTATCCGACGGACCAAGTTTTCCAGCTGGGCTATAAAATTTTCCGACAACATGATCCGATCGGACTTTGTCCGATCATGTGTAGAGCATTCCGATTGGACAAAGTGCCACGCATGCTCAGATCAAATTCCTAGACCAAAGCTATTGGCTACTAGCCTGAACATAGTCCCGTCCTAACGAAATAACGTCATCACTTTACGAACGATCGGATTTTCTGACAACTTTGTCTGACTGTGTGTATGCAACAGTTTCGGACAAAATCCAACGGATTTGGTTGTCGGAATGTCCAACCGTGTGTACAAGGGCTAAGAGGAGAAGTTCCCCCATGACTGGTGGGCAGTTAATATTACACCTATCCACAAGAAGGGCAGCAAGGCAATTACGGGCCAGTGAGTTTAACATCGGTTGTAGTCAAGTTAATGCAATCACTACTGAAAAGAAGGATCATTGATCACTTAAAAATACACAACTTGCTGGACCCAAAGCAGCATGGCTTTACTGGGGGAAGATCATGTCAGACTAATCTGACTATATTACCAATGTTTTGAACCAGGGTGATGCTGGTATATCTTGATTTGCCTCAAGGCATTTGATACCGTTCCATATAATGATCTAATACAAAAGTTGTACAAGCTGGGACTTAACCCTTGGATGGTTCAGTGGATATGCAGTTGGCTAAAGGATAGATACCAGAGTGTGGTTGTAAATGGGGTTCATGTTCACTAAGAACAGAGAGCAGTCACCAGTGTGGTACCAGGTCCTGTTCTATTTAACCTCTATGTAAATGATATAACTAAAAGTTTTTTGGACAAGGTATGTCTTTTTGCTGATGATACAAAGGTGTGCAATAGGATTGATATCCCTGGAGGTGTCTGTAATATGGAACATGATTTGACATTGCTGGAAGATTGATCAAAGCAATGGAGACTGCAGTTCAATGTTTCTAAATGTAAAATAATGCACCTAGGGGAAAATAATCCCCTGAGAGAGTACAACATTGGGGGTACAGTGTTAACAAGCACTGCAGAAGAAAAAGATTTTGGGGTACATATTTCAGATGATTGTAACATGAGAAAACAGTGTGACCAGGCAAAGGGAAAAGCAAATAGAACTCTAGGATGCATCACTAGAGGGATCACCAGCAGGAGGAAGACGGTCCTGATTTCCTCTATATGGATATTTAGCGAGACCTCATTTAGGATACCATGTCCAGTTCTGGGGACCTCACTCACAGAAAGATATTGACAAGATAGAATAAGTCCAGAGATGGGTAACACAAATGGTGAAAGGTTTGGGGGATAAAACATATCGAGAACGAATTCATGAACTTAACTGATTCCCGACCACCGCACGCAGATATACTGCGGCAGAAGGGCACGTACAGGCAGATTAACGTACCTGTACGTTGCCCTTTGAGAGGTGGCTTGCACCCGCTTTGAGCTCCGTGACCACGATCACGGGTCCCACGGACATCACAAACATCTCACGGTGAAGAAGAACGGGGAGATGTTAATGTAAACAAGCATCTCCCCATTCTGCATAATGACACTGTCACTGATCACAGCACCCTGTAATCAGGAGCTATGATCAGTGATGTGTCACACACAGCCCCCACCCCCCTACCCCCACAGTTAGAATCACTCTCTAGGATACACTTAACCCCTACAGCGCCACCTAGTGGTTAACCGTGTCATTGTCAGTGACTTTTTTACAGTAATCAATGCCATTTTTTAGCATTGATCGCTGTACAGGCATACCCCACTTTTAAGTACACAATGGGATTTATTTACTAAAGCTGGAAAGTGCAAAATCAGGCTCCCTTCTGCATAGAAACTAATGAGCTTCTAACCCCAGCTTGTTCAGTTAAGTTTTGGTAATACAACATGGAAGCTCATTGGTTTCTATGCAGAAGTGAGCCTGATTTTGCACTTTCCAGCTTTTAGTAAATAAACCCCATTGTGTACTTAAAAGAGGGGTATGCCTGTATAAATGACAATGGTCCCAAAAATGTGTCAAAATGGTCCGATGTGTCCGCCATAATGTCGCAGTCACAATAAAAATCACTGATTGCCGCCACTACTAGTAAAAAAAAAAAATGATTAATAAAAATGCCATAGAACTATCCCCTATTTTGTAGACACTATAACTGTTGCGCAAACCAATCAATAATCGCTTATTGTGATTTTTTTTTACCAAAAATATGTAGAAGAATACATATCAACCTAAACTGAGGAAAAAAAAATGTTTTATATATTTTTTGGGGATATTTATTCTAGCAAAAAGTAAAAAATATAGCTTTTTTTTCCAAAATTGTCGCTCTTTTTTTGTTTATAGCTCAAAACATAAAAACCGCAGAGGTCATCAAATACCAACAAAAGAAAGCTCTATTTGTGGGAAAAAAAGGACGTCAATTTTGTTTGGGAGCCACGTAGCACGACCGCGCAATTGTCAGTTAAAGCTACGCAGTGCCGAATCGCAAAAAGTGCTCTGGTCTTTGGCCAGCCAAATGGCCCAGGGCTTAAGTGGTTAATATTTACAGTCTGCAGAAAAAAGGAAAAAAGGAGAGATGATTGAGACCTATAAATACATCAAGGGGGTGAATGAGATTAGGGAGGGCAGTATTTTCAATATGAAACCAAAATCCAGAACATAGGGACCCTGAAACAACATGGAGGGAAGTTCAAAACTGATCTTAGAAAGTATTATTTTACTGAAAGGGTAGTTGATGATTGGAATAAACTTCCAGCAGAGGTAGTGAGACAGTCAACAGTAAATGGCTTCAAACACAGATCTATACACATAAAAGTTAAAAGGAAAAAAAAATTAAGAGCAAAATGTGCTAGTATTGCATACTAGCATATTACGAAAGACTAAAATGAAGCCCTAACTGCTGACAGAGCTTTCATCTCCACCCGATCTTCCTTCTGGGTTTGTGGGCTCCGAGCTGTGATGACGTCACTCCTGTGTAGGCGAGTCATGGCCATGGCACAGTTCTCTCAATAGATGGCATGCTGCCAGTGACGTCACCGGCTGCCACTAAAGTAAATATGTACTGTACCTATAAGTATGACTTATTATAGGCTTACCTGTAGTTATAAATAAAAAAGGGGACTTTACTACCACTTTAAGCTGGCCATACACTACTGAAATCTGCTTAATAGATGGTCCTGTCATCGCCCTCCTGCCCAACATCCTTAGTTTGACAAATCAAACAGAAAATGTTTGGCTGAACAACAGCAGCATTTAATCACATGCAGCCATTGTTAGGGTATTCTGACCGAGCTATCCTGCTGATAGATGCCAGAATACAGTAGCCCAGCGGGGGGGGGTGGAATTACCCTTTGCACTGTATTGCATAGACAATGGAATCTATTAGATTGGATATTAGCCTAGTAGCCAATAGCTTCCATCTCGGGGGGGGGGGGGGGGTTGGGTTCTACCCTCTGCACTGTATTGCATAGACAATGGAATCTGTTAGATTGGATATTAGCCTAGTAGCCAATAGCTTCCATCTCGGGGGGGGGGGGGGTTGGGTTCTACCCTCTGCACTGTATTGCATAGACAATGGAATCTATTAGATTGGATATTAGCCTAGTAGCCAATAGCTTCCATCTCGGGGGGGGGGGGGGGGGGGGGGGGTTGGGTTCTACCCTCTGCACTGTATTTCATAGACAATGGAATCTATTAGATTGGATATTAGCCTAGTAGCCAATAGCTTCCATCTCGGGGGGTTGGGTTCTACCCTCTGCACTGTATTGCATAGACAATGGAATCTATTAGATTGGATATAAAAGTGTATGACCAGCTGATGGTCTATCTCCTGGTATGGAGCACATAGGGGTGGCTCCATAGAACCCCGCAGGGCAATGGAGCCACCCCAAAAGAGGACCTTTGAACCGGTTTAAAAAAGAAGAAAGGCAAGCTTTTAAAAAAGAAGACAAGATAAGTGTTCAGGTAAGCTGCTATAATGGCTATTAACATTTTAGGGTTTAATAACGATTTCATTGATTGTCTTCCTTCCAAACTGTAATCATTGGTAATAGAAAACGCACTGGCAGGTGCAAAATAAAAAAACAGTCAGACGCACACAGATGGCCCTCGTGGTGAATGTAGAAGTTTTCTGATATTTGTCATTACACAGCGGTGTACACATCCTCTAATTGGGACTAGTTGTTCTCATTCTACATATTCAAAGTGGACTAATGTGATCGGAATTCTCGTCGGAAAAAGCTCTGCTGGTTTTCCCGACGGAATTCCGCTCAAACTGTCTTTCCTACACACGGTCACACTCCGACCGCTAAGAATGCGGTGACCTACAACGCGTATGACGGGACTAGAAAAAGGAAGTTCAATACCTAGTAGCCGATAGCTTCCATCTCGTAGTTGAATCTGAACATGCATGAGTTTTTGCACGCCGGAATTGCATACACATGATCGGAATTTCCGATAGAAAGGTTTTCCGTCTGGAAAATTGAGAACATGCTATCAATTTTTTGCTGGCGGACATTCGGATAGCTAAATTCCGATGGAGCATACACACAGTCGCATTTTCCGATGAAAATCGGTCTTTTTCTGAATTCCGATCGTGTGTACCTGGCATTACACTATTTTTGTCACTTAATATTTTTTTTTGCACTTTATTAGTGTGTTTGCATCATGTTATGATTAGCGCTGCCAACTTTTGTTTATTCCTTTCAAACTGGCCCTGTTTTTTGGGACCGTGCCATGGTAAGTCAACTTTTCCTGTGTATCGTTCCGCACTGTTAGAACCCTTAGTATACTTACAACAGCTAGTCGAGGATGAAGGTTTTTTGGGAAATTCCAATTATTCTGACCTAGCAATGATAGGACTGTGCCAGGTTCCTCATTGATTCGGAAATCCCCCCCCCCCCCCCCCTTCCCCCTGCTACTTCTCATAATAGAAAGAGAAAGGAGCAGAGAGGGAGAAGTAGAAGAGTGGGCTGCAACAGCTGCTGACATAGAAAAGGAGGAGAGAGCAGCAGAGACCTGCAGACAGCTGTAATCTATTACATAGAACAGACCGGAGAGAGAAGCCATTAGGAACCAGAGAGAGGAGGGGGCACCTTTCACATGAGTTTAAATAAAAACCTCCTTTAAAACTCAAGCAGAACCTGAGAAGGGGAGGTCCAGCCTACAGGAAACAGAGTGGAAGTGCTCAGACTTTAAGATTTCAGAGTTTTGAAACAGAAGGGATTGGAGGGAAAACGATTGACTCTACTGGATCCTCTGCATTACGGTGTGGAGCAAAACATCTGGATCATACCTCACCATGGGACTCTATTGGATCCTGCTGGCTGTCCTCCACGTGACTATCCTTATACATTCAGGTAGGCTCTGATATAGTGTGTCTTTAAGATATGGATACCACCTTTCTTAGTACAAAATACCAACCTTATCTATTTCCAAGTGCCAACTTGCACTTTTACCATGCTGGTAGATGATAGGTACGTAGATACATTGTTTTTTTTTTTTAATTGGTTTGGACGTTAAGGTTTCATCGGAGTTTACAGAACATGTAGAACCCCCAACAGTGGACAGAACTCGTCGTATGGTAGATTTTCACATGAATGTTCGCCCAAAAAATCTCATTAGTACATTTGTTAATGCCAGCAGAGACTTGACGAATGTTGTTCGAAAGTACTTAAAAAATTTGAGTGCTTTTTACATTTGGAACGAATGGAATTTCCCAAATGTAAACACTCTTAGAAATTTGTTCATGCAAGAAAAATGTTTCTATCCTGCTCCTTTAGTGTTAAAAAAAGGTCGTGGTTTAGACCAGTGATTCTCAACCAGGGTTCCTCCAG
Organism: Lithobates pipiens; assembly: GCF_037356315.1. NCBI lineage: Eukaryota > Metazoa > Chordata > Amphibia > Anura > Ranidae > Lithobates > Lithobates pipiens. The sequence goes on from NW_027507903.1 coordinate 574,720,466, forward strand.
AGGTTGCTAGGGGTTACTTCAGCATTGGGCAGTTTCTGCCTCTCGGATAAGTTCCCACTCCCATCATTGATCTTTTTAGCTATCTGTAAGGAGGTAATTCTTCCCAATGACCACAAGTGTAAGGATCATTCTTCCCACTGACCATCACACTAATGTATCATGAGTTGTTGATTTCTAATTTTTAGCAGGGGTTCCCCAAGACCGGAGAACTATTTCAAGGGTTCCTCCATGTTGAAAGGGTTGAGAAAGGCTGGTTTAGATCTTCACTAATGATTAGAAAATCAAAAGAACGTTCTGAAAATTAGAAATATTGAGCAATATTCTTCTAGCGTATGGCCAGATTGTTCTCGGTTTTGGGTAACTTTTCAGGCTGTGAAAGGAAATCGAAGCAAGTCCCAAACAAACACAAAGAGAACAGACACTTCCGTAAGGATTAGGTTAGATTTTAGAGGCAACTCTAGACGTAGCATTGCCACTATGTTATGCCACCCAGAGTTAGCATGCTGCCCAGCAGATTGTAACCTGAGGGTCCTAATGGACAAAGAAGATGTTGGTGGTGGGTAGGGGATTTCAACTATTTCACTAACTCTAGGTTCACACTTGAGGAGCATTTTGTGTGTTTGTTCACATGTATTCAGGCTTAAACCTTTATTTAACCAATGTACTAGTTACTAGGAGAAGGAGAGGCAATAAACCACATGAACAATATATTATGCAGTTCAGTTTTGGGCACCAGTTCTCAAAAAGGATATCGGAACTGGAGAAAGTGCAGAGAAGAACAACCAAACTGATAAGAGGCATGGAGGAGATCAGCTATAAGGAAAGATTAGAGGAACTGAATGTATTCCCTCTTGACAAGAGGAGATTAATGGGGAATATGATCAACGTGTACAAATATATAAGTGGTCCATATAGTGAACTTGGTGCTGAGTTATTCACTTTAAAGTCATCACAGAGGACAAGGGGGCACTCTTAAGTCTAGTCGAAAAAAGATTTCATCTCCAAATACGGAAAGGTTTCTTCACAGTAAGAGCTGTGAAAATGTGGAATAGACTCCCTCAAGAGCTGGTTATGGCCAGCTCAGCAGATTGTTTTATGAAAGGCCTGGGTTTTTTCCTAAATGTACATAGTATAACTGGGCACTGACATATATAGTTAAAGTGGTGTTGCCACCAAAAAATAAAAAAGTGTTTAAAATTCTTTAAAAAAAAAATAAGTAATTGGAAAAAAAATTTTTTTACTCACCTCTAAATACCTGTTGCTAGGGGGTCCCTCGTAGTCTGCCTTCTTCCTTGCCCGGGCTGGTGACATGACTTCCCCTCGTGCCGCACAGTTATCTGGGACTTGTCACGTGTCCCAGATGACTGTGCGGCGTATCATGGCGCCCTGCGCAACTAGCTCAAGCGCAGTGGGTGCCCGGCTGTGAAGCCACAGCCGGGTGCCCACAGTATGAATGACGGCGCTGCAAGCGGAGCGGGGAACGAGGGGGGGGCTTCGTTCTTCCGCATCGCTGGACCCTGGGACAGGTAAGTGTCCGATTATTAAAAGTCAGCAGCTGCAGCAATTGTAGCTGCTGACTTTTAATTTTTTTTTTTTTAGGGGTACCCCACTTTAAAGTTCATCCACGGACTATCCAATTGCTTCTCGGGGGATCAGGAAGGAATTTTTGCCCCTGCTGTAGCAAATTGGATCATGCTTTGCTGGGGTTATTCGCCTTCCTCTGGATGAACTGTGGGTGAAGGATTGTGTATATGTTATTGTTTTATTTTCTTTTTTTGGTTGAACTAGATGGACTTGTAACTATGTATCTATGTAAACCTTTCCATTCTCAAGCAGGTAAACAGTTAACCCATGAAAGCTGATCAGACTATGTTACTGATTTGCAAATGTTGACTTTTTGTAAGTAAATGACCAAATGACCTGTGGGGGGGGGGGGCCCGAGGGGCGGGGGATGAAATATCTTTGATGTGCGGGCTGTGATTGACCCTCCCCCTCCCCTATGCTGTGTGAAAGGCAAAATGGTGGCCCCCGGGGGGGGGGAGGAATAGTACGGTCTCTGGAGACACAATGGAGCAGAGTTTTTGTTTTTGCGGATTATGCATTAGTGAGTTGTTCATACACTACATAGGAAGCACTCGCAAATAAAAGGCTTGCTTTAACGAAAAATTAACAATGTATATGTAAAGCGCTGCGTAAATTGACGGCGCTATATAAGTACCTGCAATATATAAAATACATAGATAAACAAAAAGATGATGTAACGAATGCAGCTTTTAAAGTCTTAGATTGCTGTTCTGCTTTATAGTATTAAATCAGTTACAAAAGCTAAACACAATAATGGCCCTACCCAAAATGAACAAATCTAACCATAAGGTGCTTCTACTTTTACCTCTTCGCCATCCCAATCTGCTACTGAAGTCATGCTAAAATCCTCTCCATGCTAATTCATCCCATAGATGTTCTATTGGGTTGAGGTCAGGACTCTGTGCAGGCCAGTCAAGTTCCGCCTTCCCAGATGAAGCCGTCATTGCTGCAAAGGATGGGCCAACTTAATATTGAACCCTACGGACTAAGACTGGGATGCCATTAACCGCTTCAGCCCCAGAAGAATTTACCCCCTTCCTGACCAGAGCCCTTTTTGTGATTCGGCACTGCATCGCTTTAACTGACAATTGCACGGTTGTGCAACATTTTACCCAAACCAAATCGATGTCCTTTTTTCCCCACAAATAGAGCTTTCTTTTGGTGGTATTTGATCACCTCTGTGGTTTTTAATTTTGGCGCTATAAACAAAAAAGTGCGACAATTAAAAAAAAACGCAATATTTTTTACTTTTTGCTATAATAAATATCCCCCAAAAATATATAAAATAAAATATTTTTTTCTTCAGTTTAGGCCAATATGTATTCTTCTACATATTTTTGCGACATTATGGCGGATAGACCGGACACTTTTGACACTATTTTGGGACCATTGTCATTCATACAGCGATCAGTGCTATAAAAATGCATTGATTACTGTGTAAATGACACTGGCAGTGAAGGGGTTAACCACTAGGGGGCGGTGAAGGGATTAGGTGTGTCCTAGGGAGTGATTCTAACTGGGGGGGTGGGCTTCAACTCACATGACAGCGATCACTGCTCTCAATGACAGGGATTGGTGATCTCTGTCCTGTCACTAGGCAGAATGGAAAAATGCTTTGTATACAAAAGCATCGCCCTGTTCTACCTCTCCGTGACACGATTGCGGGCACCTGGCGGACATCGAGTCTGCGGGACTCATGGTCACGGAGACCGCGGTGGGCATGCTCGCCGCCAGCGGCCCGCATGCACCCGCACCATCGCTTCTTAAAGGGGACATACCTGTACGCCCTTTTGCCCACCAACGTCATTCTGCTGACATAAATCGGCGTGCGCTGGTCGGCAAGCGGTTAAAGTTCATGTGCGTGTAAAGGCAGGTGTCCCAATACTTTTGGCAATATAGTGTGTATATATACAATATCTCACAAAAGTGAGTACACCTCTTGTAAATATTTTATTATATCTTTTCATGTGACAACACTGAAGAGATGACACTTTGCTACAATGTAAAGTAGTGAGTGTACAGCTTGTATAACAGTGTACATTTGCTGTCCCATCAAAATAACTCAACACACAGCCATTAATGTCTAAACTGCTGGCAACAAAGTTGCTTGCATGTGCTCAGCGTCATATCCAGAGGTTGTCTTTGGGAAATAGACAAATGAGTGCTGCCAGCATTGCTACAGAGGTTGAAGAGGTGGGGGTCAGCCGGTCAGTGCTCAGACCATACGCTGCACACCGCATCAAATTGGTCTGCATGGCTGTCATCCCAGAAGGAAGCCTCTTCTAAAGATAATGCACAAGAAAGCCCACAAGAAGACAAGCCCCCTGAAGACAAGCAGACTAAGGACATGGATTACCGGAACCATGTCCTGTGGTCTGATGAGTCCAAGATAGACTTATTTGGTTCAGATGGTGTCAAGTGTGTGTGTCGGCAACCAGATGAGGAGTACAAAGACAAGCATGTCTTGCCTACAGTCAAGCATGGTGGTGGGAGTGTCATGGTCTGGGGCTGCATGGGTGCTGCCGGCACTGGGAAACTATAGTTCATTGATGGAACCATGAATGCCAGCCAACATGTACTGTGACATACTGAAGCAGAGCATGATCCCCTCCCTTGGCCGCAGAGCAGTATTCCATCATAACGACCCCAAACACACCTCCAAGATGACCACTGCCTTCCTAAAGAAGCTGAGGGTAAAGGTGATGGACTGGCCAAGCATGTCTCCAGACCTAAACCCTATTGATCCTCGGCGGGGCATCCTCAAGCAGAAGGTGGAGGAGCACAAGGTCTCTAACATCCACCAGCTCCGTGATGTCGTCATGGAGGAGTGGAAGAGGACTCCAGTAGCAACCTGTAAAGCTCTGGTGAACTCCGTGCCCAAGAGGGTTAAGACAGTGCTGGAAAATAATGGTGGCCACACAAAATCTTGACACGTTGGGCCCAATTTTCACTTAAGGGTGTACTCACTTTTGTTGCCAGCAGTTTAGACATTAATGGCTGTGTGTTGAGTTATTATCCGGGGACATAAAAACATATTTACAAAAATGTGAGGGGTGTACTCACTTTTGTGAGATACTTTGTGTATGTGTGTGCATATGTGTATATATATATATATATATATATATAATAAAAATAAACCATAAATACCTTTTTTCCCCCTTTTTTTATAAGGCTCTCTTCACACCTGAACCCAGCAATTTACTTGCGTTTTTTCGGGTGTTTTTGCAGCTTTTTACAATGGTTTTTAAAGCATTTCAGAAGCATATTACAAGCTTTACAGCTTCAAGCATGTTTATTTTTTAGCCAAAAGAAAGCACTAGGGAGAGAGGGAAAGGAAATTAAGATGATGAAAAGCTGCTGTTTGAGCAGAAAACAAGCGACAAGACATTGGTTAAAAGCTCAAGCCAGGCATTTCTATTGAAGTCTATGGGGCCAAAAACACTTATGATCTGCCAAAAAGAAGCTCATGTACTTTTTTGAGCGACAGGAGTTTTGCTTCAGACGACAGAACCCTCAGATGTGAACAGGGGCCATTGAAATGAAAAGGATTTGGTTTTGTTGAGCGTTTTAGAGCTACAAGCTTCAAGTAGAAAATCGCTCAGGTGTGAACGGAGCCTAAGTGATCACATCAGTTCTATTCTCAGCTGCATAAGAGCTAGGGTAGAAGAAACAGCAGCACACTGAGCTGAGTGAAAGGCTGTACAGGTAGGGGTGGTGGGCGTGTCAGCACAAGTCTGATCACTGGAGGAGAGAACACTGAGTTCCTAGAAAACACTGTGGCCTCATGCCTAGAGTGGTCAGTTTTTAACAGGAAAGCATAAGGACTGGCAGGAACACCAGGGATTTCGCACGAAGGAAGCAAGGATATATTTCATACAAGTACATGGTACAGCAGACACATATGAGGAGTATAAAATGTTGGGCTTACATATTCTTTAACCATTAAATGTTTGAAAAAGACCTTCAAGTGAAACAAATGTTTGTGCGTGCCTCCAAACACATCCTAAAATAGTATGTGTGCCTTCATTATCAAACAATAGGAGTGTTGTATGGCAGTTTTAATTCCATTTGTTGACTGGTAGTATAGGACAGGACCCCAGCGGTTAATGGTGTATACAGCACTGAACATAATGATCTGTTTATACATGGCACTGTGCATGAGAAAACAGGAACAATGTCAGTCTGTGTATAAGCCAGCCGCCTTCCAGATAATCTCTGCTGCTGGCACATGTACATGATTCAGACCTCGGGATATAAGCACTCTGCATTCTCTACATGCTTAGTAATGAGAGAGGCTGGACGCTTTCTACTTGTCCTCTGCACCATGGACATTGCGACTGAAGCTGCCCATATACCGGAGGAGCTTAAAAAAATAAGTAAATATTGTTTTTGGAAAGTTCGTTCGATTTTCAAATGATTATTGGGGTCAAAACAACATTTGTTTTTTTTTTTAACCACATTGACAAGAAAATGTGAAAATAGTAGTATCGAAAATATTTCTCGAGCGAATGAAATTTTATTTGCTATGTGGTTTTTGTTGGGGACAAAATGATTCATATTGAAACAAAAAAAGGATCAAACACACCTGGTATTCCATTCAAATAGCAAGTCTGGTGGAAGTTTTAGGGGCTTTCAAACAAAATGTGTTGACTCGATGATGACAAAAAAGTGAGGCCCGGAGCGAAAAAAAAAATAGCCTAGGGTAGATATGACGGTGTGAAGAAAGGAGACAAGTCAGGAAGGGGTTAACAGTCGGGTGTTTATTGCTCTGTAAAAGGGCTTATCTGATTGGGGGGTATCCTGTGGTTGGGTGGGGTCTAGTTCAGGTCAAGGAGAGGAGGATCAGTCCTGGCGTCCAGTGGCGTTTGATGGACCTGTTCTGTGGGCCTGAACCCTTCCATATCCTAACAAAAGTGAGAACACCCCTAAGAGTTTTGTAAATATTTTATTATATCTTTTCACGTGACAACACTGAAGAAATTACACTTTGCTACAATGTAAAGTAGTGAGTGTACAGTTTGTATAACAGTGTAAATTTGTTGCCCCCTCAAAATAACTCAACACACAGCCATTAATGTCTAAACCGAGGGCAACAAAAGTGAGTACACCCCTAAGTGAAAATGTCCAAATTGGCCATTTTTCCTCCCATGTGACTGGTTAGTGTTACAAGGTCTCAGGTGTGAATGGGGAGCAGGTGTGTTCAATTTCATGTTATCTCTCTTACACTGGTCACTGGAAGTCCAACATGGCACCTCATGGCAAAGAACTCTCTGAGGATCTGAAAAAAAGAATTGTTACTCTACATAAAGTTGGCCTAGGCCAGGGGTAGGGAGAGCCGAGGTTCCCTACCCCTGGCCTAGGCTATAAGAAGATTGCCAAGACCCTGAAACTGAGCTGTAGCACGGTGGCCAAGATCACACAGTGGTTTAACAGGACAGGTTCCACTCAGAACAGTCCTCACATTAGTCGAAAAAGTAGTTGGGTGCATGCACTCAGCATCATATCCAGGGGGTGTCAGCCTGTCAGTGCTCAGACCATGCGCCGCAAACTGTATCAAATTGGTCTGCATAGCTGTCATCTCTGAAGGAAGACTCTTCTAAAGATGATGCACAAGAAAGCCTGAAAACAGTTTGCTGAAGACAAGCAGACTAAGGCCGCGTACACACGGGCGGACTGTTCGCCCAACTTTGTCCGCTGAACAGTGTTTCAGCGGACAGTCCGCTCGTGTGTGGGCTTCAGTGGACAGTTTCAGCGGACAGTCTGACGAACAAAGTTTTTCGGAATTCCCGTTAGACATTCCGCTGAAACTTGGTTTGAGCGGACAGTCCGCTCGTGTGTAGGCTTGTTCGTCAAACTAAGTCTTGCGCATGCTCAGAAAGAATTTACACGCCGAAGGTTGCATTGCAGTGTATAGGACGTCGTTTTTCTAGTCCCGTCGTACGTGCCGTTCACGTCATCGCGCACGGTTTCAGCGGACTGTTCGTTCATCGTGTGTGGTCAAGTCCGCTCATGCAAATTTTGAGCGGACTGTTGGTCGTACTGTTTGACGAACAAGGTTGGGCGAATAGTCCGCGCGTGTGTACGCGGCCTAAGGATATGGATTACTGGAACCATGTCCTGTGGTCTGATGAGGCCAAGATAAACTTATTTGGTTCCGATTGTGTCAAGCGTATGTGGCAGCAACCAGGTGAGGAGTACAAAGACAAGTGTGTCTTTTCTACAGTCAAGCATGGTGGTGTGAGTGTCATTGTCTGGGGCTGCATGAGTGCTGCCGACACTGGGGAGCTACAGTTCATTGAGGGAAACCATGAATGCCAACATGTACTGTGACATGCTGAAGCAGAGCATGATCCCCTCCCTTTGGAGACAGGGCCACAGGGCAGTATTCCAACATGATAATGACCCCAAACACACCTCCAAGATGACCACTGCCTTGCTAAAGAAGCTGAAGGTAAAGGTGATGGACTGGCCAAGCATGTCTCCAGACCTAAACCCTATTGAGCATCTGTGGGGCATCCTCAAATGGAAGGTGGAGGAGTGCAAGGTCTCTAATGCCACATACACACGACCGGTTTTTCCATCAGAATAAACTGACAGTTTTTCCGACGGCGTTCCGACTGAGTTCCACTGAAACGGACTTGCCTACACATGATCACACTAAAGTCTGATCGTTTAGATGCAGTGATGTACAATACATACAACGGAACTAGAAAAAGGTAGTTCAATAGCCAGTAGCCAATAGCTGCCCTTGCGTTGTTTTTGGTCCGTCGGAACAGCATACAGACGAACGGTTTTCCTGATAGAAATTGATTCTGTTGGAAAGATTTAGAACATGTTCTATTTCTAGGTCCGTCAGAATTTTCAAAAAAAAAGTCAGCTGAAACCCACACATGATCGGAATATCCAATGAAATGATTCCGTCTGACTTTTTCTGCCAGAAAGCCCAACCGTGTGTACACGGCATAATATCCACCAGCCCTGTGATGTCGTCATGGAGGAGTGGAAGAGGACTCCAGTGGCAACCTGTGAAGCTCTGGTGAACTCCATGCCCAAGAGGGTTAAGGCAGTGCTGGAAAATAATGGTGGCCATACAAAATATTGATACTTTGACATAATAAAATATTTACAAAAATGTGAGGGGTGTACTCACTTCTGTGAGATACTGTATATACAGTATATATGTTTTAATTTTTTTTATTATTTAAGCATTTTACCTTAATTGTACAGCTATCACAAGGGGTCTGAGAACTCCCCATATGATGGCATATGTAGAGTGACAGGTATTCATAATGGAGATGTCAGGGCTCTCTAGGACCCTATTGCCTCCTTTGCGCCCCCAGTCAGATTGAGTATAGACTGTACTTGAGTTAAAAAAAGAAATTAGTTTGAATTTTTAAGTATTTTTTTTACCTTAATTGTAATGCTATTACATGGGGTACTCATTATGGAGATATCAAGGGTCTCCAGGACCCTAATGCCGCCTCTGCACCCCCAGCCAGATCAGATGCTGCATGGTTAGCAATCTGACAGTCCTGAACGTGGAAGTGCTCAGAGCTGATCGCTCCCAGGTTCACTGATCACAGGGAAGATTTAGAAATGGATGTTTTTTGTAGAATATGAGTTATATTTAAGAAAGGGACTAATGTGGATGTGTAAGCTCTACAGTAAATATATGTTAATAAACTGTATAAGCACAAAACACATATACAACATTTCCTATGCAGAAACAATGTCATGTTATCAGAACTTTCTCTGACCTGATATTTGAAAACTGAAACCTGATTTCTTATCTGTATATTACTGTTGCTCTGTTTGTACTGACCAGGCTTGATAATTCATCCTCACATGTCTCTCATGAGGCTGTGTGTATATAATTATCTAAATTGACAATCTCGACTCTTTTTCCTTCCTCTATCTCTCAGTGCAATGATTCACACCATTGCTCTCAATCACAGATCTAACAATCTAACAGTTAGTACTTTGAATCCGATAGTTTCCAATAGTGCAGTGACTTCAATATGATAATTTCCCAACATCACATCAAATCCAACATTGAGCTAAATTAGTCTAGTAATGAGTCCAGGGAGTGAAGTTCCTTGGTGTTCTTCACTCCCATTGTTAAATACCAGGCAATGTTACACCTTCTGCCCAGGCAAATTATCAGCTTTCAGCTTTGTCGCATTTTGAATGACAATTGCGCAGTCATGCAACACTGTACCCAACAAAATTGTTATCATTTCTTTTGGTGGTATTTAATCACCACAATTTTTTTGTTTTTTTTCTAAATAAACAAAACAAATTTTTGTTTTGAAAAAAAAAAACATGTTTTCCTTGTTTCTGTTATAACATTTTGCAAATTAATAATCTTTCTTCATGAATTTAGCCCAAAATTTATTCTGCTACATTTCTTTAGTGAAAATAACCAAAATCCATGTATTTTATTTAGTCTGTAGTGTAGTATTTTTTAGTCTGTCCTGACAAAATGTCAGGACAAAACAAATATCCCCCAAATGACCCCCTTTTTGGAAAGTAGACAGTCCAAGGTATTTAGTAATAGGCATGCCAAGTTTTATGAAGTTGTAATTTTTTGTAATAATTATTGGAAATAATGTTACTATAGTAACATTGTACTACTCTGGAGATGTGATCAGTATTTGTTTTTATTTTACACATTATGTTTGCTTATAGCAATGAATTACATTGCTATATGCAAGCACTTAAAGCTGCTTTCACACCAGTGTGAATTGGATGTGTATTTCCATACATCCAATTCGAATAGCAAGAGATTGTGACTCTCTATGGAGTCAGCTCACACATCTCCGCAGTGGCTCCGGCGTGGTCTTTTGATCCGCATTCAGCCCAAAATTCAGGCTGAAATCGGACCTGAAACTTTGAATGGAGACGCAATGAACTCCTGCTGTAAGCCCAGCCCTACTGAATGAAATCGATTCATTCAGTTTGTTTTGTTGTGATTAGCTGTCATTGGTCACAGCTGATCACATGGCACAGATAGATTGTGATTTGCCCATGTGATCACTGTAACAAATCACAGCTAGCAACCCAATTGTACACAATGGATGACTTGAAAGGAAGCCATCCATTGTTTACAACTGTCATGTGACCTGCAGTGATTGGTTCTGGCAGCGGGCTGGTACAGTGATTAGCCATCGCCTGTGCAGATCAGGCCAATGTGCGGCGCGATCCTTGGAGGACGTCATATTTATACTATGACAACATTGAACTACTCTAATGAAAGTATTTTAAAAAGTATTTAAAGAGGAGTTTCCCTTAAGATTAAAAACATTAAAAGTCAGCAGTTACAAATACTGCAGCTGCTGGCTTTTAGTAATCGGACACTTACCTGTCCCAGGGTCCAGCGATACGGGGGAATGAAGCCCCGCTCGTCACCCCCTCCGCTCGGAGGCACCGGTGTTCTGACACAAAGTGTCCGCCTATCGGATAGTGTACGGGCCATACTGTGCAGGCACATCGCTTGCGCACTACGGGGGGACAAGGAGAAGCTGGACATCTCTGAAGAAGAACGGCGCCTGCGCACTGAGTCCAGGTTGAAGCCGCACCATCCAGGTGGACATGGGGTTGCTCATAGTAACAGGGCCCCTCGCGGGCTCGCTACGCTTCAGGCATGGCCTTGCTTCGCTCGACTCTTTTATATTGTAGCTCTATGTCCATTTGGATGGTGGGGCTTGAACCTGGACACAGTGCTCAGGCGCCATTCTTCTTTGGAAATGTTCAGCTTCTCAGCGGACACTATGTGACGGGGGACAGTATCTGATAGGACACCGGCATTGCAACTGTGGGAACCCGGCTGTGGCTTCACAGCCGGGCACCCACTGCTCATGCGTGAGCGGCGCCGCATGCCATTATTGGCCGTGCAGTCATCTTGGACCTGTCACGTGTCCCCGATGACTGACAGGAGGGAGGGGGCAGAGCTGAGCCCTTCCTGTGCTGAGGGGAAGTGATGTCACCAGCCCAGGCACTGAAGGAGGCAGACTACGAGGGACCCCCTAGCAACAGGCATTTAGAGATGAGTTAAAAAAAATCATTTCCAAATTTATTTATTTATTTATTTTTTAGGAATTTTAATATATTTTTTCTTTTGTGTGTGGAACACCACTTTAAGTGTGTTCTCATTTTTATTTTTTTATTTTTTTTTAAATGTGTATTTTAGCACATGCAGAAAAAAGAAAACCCGAAAGGGTTAAAATGTGTATTCTTCAATTTGACAGAATGTTTTGCAATGATGGTATAGCTGTGCGTGGGGCAGTACTTACATCATTATAGGAGGCTCTATATAGTTACAGTATATACGAATGAAACTAGGGCACCAAATTTCTATAAATGTACATATTGCTAGATGAGTGCGCATGACCTACGCGCTTCCTCTTTATACCACAAATACGAATTACCACGCGACAATTTTGCTCATATGGTTTCCTCTTTGACTTTATTTGAAATGCTAACAGAGCAGAAATGCATCACATGGTTTATGTCAAGACTATGAATCACAACAGTCTGTATCATTATCTACAGATACGGTCCTAGTTATGGTGGTAACTGACCTGGGACTTGTATGAGGTATATGGGGCTGGAATCGGATGATCCCATCGGAGACTAAAGTGTTTTTTTAAAGAGCTTGTCATTTTGTATTAAGTCAGTTGGGGGCATTTCCTTTGTCTGCAAACTTTGGATGAAACTTGTCCCTCTTTCACATATTAGAAAGTTGGGAGGTGTGGCTAATGCTGCGTATGCACAACTGGACTTTCTGGCAGAAAAGGTCCGGCGGTCTTCCCGACGGAGATCTGATGGAGTTCCGATCGAACGGACTTGCCCACACACGATCACACCAAAGTCCGTTCGTTTTGAACGTGATGACGTACGACGGGACTAGAAAAGGAAGTTCAATAGCCAGTAGCTAATAGCTGCCCTTGCGTTATATTTGGTCCATCAGACTAGCATACAGACGAACGGTTTTCCCGATAGAAATTGAGTCCGTCGCACAGATTTGAAACATGTTCTATTTCTAGGTCCGTCTGAATTTTTGAAGAAAAAAGTCAGATGAAGCCCAAACATGATCGTAATATCCGACGGAATGATTCTGTCTGACCTTTTCTGCCGGAAAGTCCTGTCGTGTGTGTGCGCGGCATAAGAGAACTGAAATGGTTAAACTGAAAGTTGAGTTCATAGTATGAATTGTTGTAAAGTCACAGCACAAGCTTTATTCGACGTCCTGTGTCTCCCTCTGCTGAGCTGTATTAGCTTATGTTATAGAATAGGTGTGTGCAGCCTATTGCATTACAGTGTGCACCCCAAAGCTAAAACATGTGTGTGTGTGTGTGTATGTATGTGTGTGTATGTATATATGTATATATATATATATATATATATATATATATATATATATATATATATATATATATATATATATATATAGATATATATATAGATAATGTGTGTGTATGTGTGTGTGTGTATATATATATATATATATATATATATATATATATATATACACACAGTGTATATGCATACACACACACGCACACACACACACACGAGCCCTTCATTTATTTAAAAAAATGTAACATTTTGAATTACTTTTTTTTATTTGTTGCAATTTTTTTTACACGTTTTTTCCCATTTTTTTTTTTGGGGGGGGGGGGGTCTTTGGAGAAATATCAGGGGTCTCATTTTTAAGACAGTGTTATGGACCGAAGGAACAAATTCCCTAGTTCCTTTCTGCAGCCACAGCTGCACAGAAAGAATGAACAGGAACAGCACTGCACAGCCACCCAGATCATTTATAAACAGAAGCATAGTAAACCCAGCTTACTAGGCTTCAGCTATGAATGAACACAGTGAGTGATCAGTACTAATCGAGCACTGTGTTCATTCAAAAAAGGAAGGGGCTGGTAAATTACATATTTACTGCCCCCTTCCCCACTCTCCATCCTGAATATCTCCCTGTGTGTCTGCAGCAGCCAGTGGGAGGGGAGAGGATAGTGCAGAGGCAGGGGTGATTAGTGCAGCGGGGGGTGGGGCAATTACAAGAACCTATCTCCTGCATGGCTCTCCATGCAGCGCCTGAATGCTGTGATAGGAGAAACACAGGCAGGGGGGGAAAAAAGCAGAGGGTGACCCCCCCAGCGCTGCCAGGTTTCCACATCCCATCTCCTGCCGGCTGCTGCGGTGAATCTGTCAGGATGGAGAGCGGGGAAGGAGCCAGTAAATTTATCGGCTCCTTCCTTGTCCTAATGAATATAGTCAGTACCAATCACTGACTCGGTTTTTTTTTTCATTCGTAGCTGGGGCATAGTAAACTGCATTTACTATGTCTCAGTTTATGAATGAACAGAAAGCTCTGTGCAGAGCTATTCCTGTTCATTCATTCTGTGAAGCTAAGGCTGCAGAGAAAGGCATTGAGGAATCAGTCCTCAGTCCCTTTCTCTGTCTCAAAAATGAGACATCAGGGGTATGTTTAGACTCCTAATATTTCACCCTTTTTCATCCTAAAAATATGTACAAAAATTTTTTTTTCCTTTTCTTTTTTTTAATAAAATGGTAAAAAAACAACAAACACCAGTGGCGTAACTACCAGTTACACAAAGGTCCCACTTGAGACTGGGCTCAGGCGTTCCACTACTGTGGGGGGACCCCAAGATGGCAATAAGGTTGTACACTCCAGGACCCTAATAAAGGGTCACACGATGGGAGTAAAGGGCCCCGATCGGGAGCCAGGGGGGCCCTTCATGGTTTCTTGTACAAGGGTCCTGTAGATTCTAGTTACGCCTCTGGGTGCAGGTATGGAGGAGGAAGAAGAGGGGACAAATATAGAGGACAAAGAAGAGAGGGCAGATGTGGAGGAGGAAGAAGAGGGTGCAGGTGCGGAGGAGGAAGAAGAGGGTGCAGGTGTAAAGCAAGAAGAAGAGGGTGCAGGTGTAAAGCAGGAAGAAGAGGGTGCAGGTGTGGAGGAAGTAGGAAGAAGAGGGTGCAGGTGCAGAGGAGGAAGAAGAGGGTGCAGGTATGGAGGAAGTAGGAGGAAGAGGGTGCAGGTGCAGAGGAGGAAGAAGAGGGTGCAGGTGCGGAGGAGGAAGAAGAGGGTGTAGGTGTGGAGGAAGTAGGAGGAAGAGGGTGCAGGTGCAGAGGAGGAAGAAGAGGGTGCAGGTGTGGAGGAAGTAGGAGGAAGAAGGTACAGGTGCAGAGGAGGAAGAAGAGGGTGCAGGTGCGGAGGAGGAAGAAGAGGGTGCAGGTGTGGAGGAAGTAGGAGGAAGAGGGTGCAGGTGCAGAGGAGGAAGAAGAGGGTGCAGGTGCAGAGGAGGAAGAAGAGGGTGCAGGTGTGGAGGAAGTAGCAGGAAGAGGGTGCAGGTGCAGAGGAGGAAGAAGAGGGTGCAGGTGCAGAGGAGGAAGAAGAGGGTGCAGGTGCAGAGGAGGAAGAAGAGGGTGCAGGTGTGGAGGAAGTAGGAGGAAGAGGGTGCAGGTGCAGGGGAGGAAGAAGAGGGTGCAGGTGTGGAGGTGGAAGAAGAGGGTGCAGGTGCGGAGGTGGAAGAAGAGGGTGCAGGTGTGGAGGAAGTAGGAGGAAGAGGGTGCAGGTGCAGAGGAGGAAGAAGAGGGTGCAGGTGCAGAGGAGGAAGAAGAGGGTGCAGGTGCAGGGGAGGAAGAAGAGGGTGCAGGTGTGGAGGAAGTAGGGGGAAGAGG